>NC_138301.1:24832500-26067500 GCF_965601325.2 Salmo salar
TGGTGCATGTGGAGATGAGCTCACAGATTTCTCCTTCACCCATATCCAGATAGCTGATGTTCTGAAAGAGCTGCAAAATCTGGACCCCTACAAATCAGCCGGGCTTGACAATCTGGACCCTCTCCTTCTAAAATGATCTGCCAAAATTGTTGCAACCCCTATTACTAGCCTGTTCAACCTCTCTTTCGTATCGTCTGAGATTCCCAAAGATTGGAAAGCTGCCGCGGTCATCCCCCTCATCAAAGGGGGAGACACTCTAGACCCAAACTGCTACAGACCTATATCTATCCTACCCTGCATCTCTAAGGTCTTCGAAAGCCAAGTTAACAAACAGATTACCGACCATTTTGAATCACAAGGTACCTTCTCCGCTATGCAATCTGGTTTCAGAGCCGGTCATGGGTGCACCTCAGCCACGCTCACGGTCCTTAACGATATCATAACCGCCATCGATAAGAGACATTACTGCGCAGCTGTATTCATCGACTGGCCAAGGCTTTCGACTCTGTCAATTACTACATTCTTATTGGCAGACTCAACAGCCTTGGTTTCTCAAATGATTGCCTCGCCTGGTTCACCAACTACTTCTCTGATAGAGTTCAGTGTGTCAAATCGGAGGGTCTGTTGTCCGGACCTCTGGCAGTCTCTATGGGGGTGCCACAGGGTTCAATTCTTGGGCCGACTCTCTTCTCTGTATACATCAATGATGTCGCTCTTGCTGCTGGTGATTCTCTGATCCACCTCTACGCAGACGACACCATTCTGTATACTTCTGGCCCTTCTTTGGACACTGTGTTAACTAACCTCCAGACGACCTTCAATGACATACAACTCTCCTTCCGTGGCGTCCAACTGCTCTTAACCTGTTATGGCTAGTATTTTCACGGCTGGATAAAAAATGTACCCGATTTAATCTGGTTACTACTCCTGCCCAGTAACTAGAATATGCATATAATTATTGGCTTTGGATAGAAAACACTCCAAAGTTTCTAAAACTGTTTGAATGGTGTCTGTGAGTATAACAGAACTCAAATGGCAGGTCAGAACCTGAGAGATTCCTTTACAGGAAGTGGCCTGTCTGACCATTTCTTGAACTTCTTTGCCATCTCTATCTTTTACAAAGGATCTCTGCTCTAACGTCACACTTCCTACGTCTTCCATGGGCGCTCAGAGCCCGGGAAAAACCTGAATGTCGTCATCCCAGCCCCAGGCTGAAACACATTATCGCCTTTCTCAAGTGGCCGATCAAGGGACTGTGGGCTTAGGCGCGTGCCCTGGCCGCCCCCGTCTTTGTGATTTTTCCTCTGTTTGCCGAAAAGGAGATTCCCGGTTGGAATATTATTGCTTTTTTACGAGATAAATTGCATAAAAATTGATTTTAAACAGCGGTTGACATGCTTCGAAGTACGGTAATGGAATATTTAGAATTTTTTTGTCACGAATTGCGCCATGCGCACGACCCTGATTTACCATTTCGGATAGTTTCTGGAACGCACAAACAAAACGCCGCTATTCGGATATAACGATGGATTATTTGGGACCAAACCAACATTTGTTATTGAAGTAGCAGTCCTGGGAGTGCATTCTGACAAAGACAACAAAGGTAATAACATTTTTGTTATAGTAAATCTGATTTTGGTGAAGGCTAAACTTGCCGGGTGTCTAAATAGCTAGCCCGTGATGGCTAGAATATTGCAAAATGTGCTTTCACCAAAAAGCTATTTTAAAATCGGACATATCGAGTGCATAGAGGAGTTCTGTATCTATAATTCTTAAAATAATTGTTATGCTTTTTGTGAACGTTTATCGTGAGTAATTTAGTAAATTGTTAGTAAATTCCCCGGAAGTTTGCGGGGGGTATGCTAGTTCTGAACGTCACATGCTAATGTAAAAAGCTGTTTTTTGATACATTTTTGAACTTGATTGAACAAAACATGCATGTATTGTATAACATAATGTCCTAGGTGTGTCATCTGATGAAGATCATCAAAGGTTAGTGCTGCATTTAGCTGTCTTCTGGGTTTTTGTGACATTATATGCTAGCTTGAAAAATGGGTGTCTGATTATTTCTGGCTGGGTACTCTGCTGACACAATCTAATGTTTTGCTTTCGCTGTAAAGCCTTTTTGAAATCGGACAATGTGGTTAGATAAAGGAGAGTCTTGTCTTTAAAATGCTGTGAAATAGTCATATGTTTGAAAAATTGAAGTTTTTGTATTTTTTAGGAATTTGTAATTCGCGCCACGCCTATCATTGGATATTGGAGCAGGTGTTCCGCTAGCGGAACGTCTAGATGTAAGAGGTTAAACGCAAATAAAACCAAATGCATGCTATTCAACCGATCATGCCCGCCCATTCATTATCACTACTCTGGATGGCTCTGACTTAGAATACGTGGATAACTACAAATAACTGGGTGTCTGGCTAGACTGTAAACTCTCCTTCCAGACTCATATTAAGCATCTCCAATCCAAAATTAAATCTAGAATCGGTTTCCTATTTCACAACAAAGCATCCTTCACTCATGCTGCCAAACATACCCTCGTAAAACTGACCATCCTACCGATCCTCGACTTCGGCGATGTCATCTATAAAATAGCCTCCAACACTCTACTCAACAAACTGGATGCAGTCTATCACAGTGCCATCCGTTTTGTCACCAAAGCCCCATACACTACCCACCATTGCGACCTATACACTCTCGTTGGCTGGCCCTCACTTCATACTTGTCGCCAAACCCACTCGCTACAGGTTATCTACATGTCTCTGCTTGATAAAGCCCCACCTTATCTCAGCTCGCTGGTCACCATAGCAGCACCCACTCGTAGCACGCGCTCCAGCAGGTATATCTCACTGGTCACCGCCAAAGCCAATTCCTCCTTTGGTCGCCTTTCCTTACAGTTCTCTGCTGCCAATGACTGGAACGAACTGCAAAAATCTCTGAAGCTGGAGATTCCCATCTCCCTCACTAGCTTTAAGCACCAGCTGTCAGAGCAGCTCACAGATCACTGCACCTGTTCATAGCCCATCTGTATACAGCCCATCTATCTACCTCATCCCCATACTGTATTTATTTATTTATTCTGCTCCTTTTGCACCCCAGTATCTCTACTTGCACATCCATCTTTTGCACATCTAGCATTCCAGTGTTTAATTGCCATATTGTAATTACTTTGCCACCATGGCCTATTTATTACCTTAATTCCCTTATTTTACCTAATTTGCACTCACTGTATATAGACTTTTTTTCTTTTTTGTACTGTATTATTGACTGTATGTTTTGTTCATTCCATGTGTAACTCTGTGTCGTATGTGTCTAACTGCTATGCTTTATCTTGGCCAGGTCGCAGTTGCAAATGAGAACTTGTTCTCAACTAGCCTACCTGGTTAAATAAAGGTAAAATAAATAAAATAAAAAAATTCAGGCCAAGTGCTTTTAAGTGGCTCCATGGCACAGAGCAACACGTCGAGTGCAGAACTTTGGATCAGTGAGTTGTGATACCTCAGTTGTGTGCTTGGGAGGCAAGACATGATTCGACGTGAGTAGATGAGCGATGAAGAAGACCGTGCAGTGTGGTGTAACTCATGCATTTGTGAAAAGAGAGAAAACATGGAAGGAGTGAGAAGAAGAAGGGTGAGGGTGGCATATATAAAGGAGAGAGAAGAAGGGTGAGGGTGGCATACAGAAAGGAGAGAGAAGAAGAAGAGTGAGGATGGCATACAGAAAAGAGGGAGAAGAAGGGTGAGGGTGGCATATAGAAAGGAGAGAGAAGAATAAGGGTGAGGGTGGCATACAGAAAGGAGAGAGGAAGGAAAAAGGACATTGCTGCAGGATGGGTCAGTCCCTCAAGAGAAAGTGTGAGTGAGTTAGACAAAGAGAGAGTGAAAGAAACAGAGAAAGAGAGAGAGATGATAGCGGAGGTTGCTGTTGGACTACTCACACATTCAAGGGTTGCCAGGCAGGCCACTGAGCCTTCATTTTGATGACTGTCAGAACGTCATCCCCCTGAGAGAGAGAGCGAGAGAAACAAATTCACTTGTCGTCTGACAGATAGAGGCCCAGCCATATTCACCACATTACACTTGAGGGGAGAGAATGGATGAAGGTCAGTTTATTTCCCCCTCTTCCCTTTTTCTCTCTGAGACAAAGGAGTGATGAATACAGCGCGCGTCACTTCAGATGGAGCGCCGGCATCACCACTTCAAAAAACCTGCATAAATAGTTTATCAGTAGCTCTGGACACCGCAGGGTTCTCTGTGTCACTGCCTGAGAGAGAGGGAATGTCTCTGTGTTGGTCCCAGATCAGATAAAACACTCAACGCATAGAGCAGGATTTAACCCCAGACTGAACTCAGACCTGAGAGAGACACAGCTCCATCGACATCCAATCACAACAAAGGAGAATCAAATCAAATCAAATTTATTAATATAGCCCTTCTTACATCAGCTGATCTCAAAGTGCTGTACAGCAACCCAGCCTAAAACCCCAAACAGCAAGCAATGCAGGAGTAGAAGCACGGTGGCTAGGAAAAACTCCCTAGAAAGGCTAAAACCTAGGAAGAAACCTAGAGAGGAACCAGGCTATGAGGGGTGGCCAGTCCTCTTCTGGCTGTGCCGGGTGGAGGTTATAACAGAACATGGCCAAGATGTTCAAATGTTCATAAATGACCAGCATGGTCAAATAATAATAATCACAGTTGTCGGGGGTGCAGCAAGTCAGCACCTCAAGAGTAAATGTCAGTTGGCTTTCCATAGCCGATCATTCAGAGTATCTCTACTGCTCCTGCTGTCTCTAGAGAGTTGAAAACAGCAGGTCTGGGACAGGTAGCACGTCCGGTGAACAGGTCATGGTTCCATAGCCGCAGGCAGAACAGTTGAAACTGGAGCAGCAGCATGGCCAGGTGGACTGGGGAAAGCAAGGAGTCATCATGCCAGGTAGTCCTGAGGCATGGTCCTAGGGCTCAGGTCCTCCGAGAGAGAGAAAGAAAGAGAGAAAGAGAGAATTAGAAAGAGCATACTTAAATTCACACAGGACACCGGATAAGACAGGAGAAATACTCCAGATATAACAGACTGACCCTAGCCCCCCGACACATAAACTACTGCAGCATAAATACTGGAGGCTGAGACAGGAGGGGTCAGGAGACACTGTGGCCCCATCCGATGATACCCCCGGACAGGGCCAAACAGGAAGGATATAACCCCACCCACTTTGCCAAAGCACAGCCCCCACACCACTAGAGGGATATCTTCAACCACCAACTTGCCATCCTGAGACAAGGCCGAGTATTGCCCACAAAGATCTCCACCACGGCACAACCCGGGGGGGCGCCAACCCAGACAGGAAGACCACGTCATTGACTCAACCCGATCAAGTGACGCACCCCTCCTAGGGACGGCATGGAAGAACACCAATAAGCCAGTGACTCAGCCCCTGTAATAGGGTTAGAGGCAGAGAATCCCAGTGGAGAGAGGGGAACCGGCCAGGCAGAGACAGCAAGGACGGTTCGTTGCTCCAGAGCCTTTCCGTTCACCTTCACACTCCTGGGCCAGACTACACTCAATCTTAGGACCCACTGAAGAGATGAGTCTTCAGTAAAGACTTAAAGGTTGAGACTGAGTCTGCATCTCTCACATGGGTAGGCAGACCATTCCATAAAAATGGAGCTCCATAGGAGAAAGCCCTGCCTCCAGCTGTTTGCTTAGAAATTCTAGGGACAATTAGGAGGCCTGCGTCTTGTGACCGTAGCGTACGTATAGGTATGTACGGCAGGACCAAATCGGAAAGATAGGTAGGAGCAAGCCCATGTAATGCTTTGTAGGTTAGCAGTAAAACCTTGAAATCAGCCCTTGCCTTAACAGGAAGCCAGTGTAGGGAGGCTAACACTGGAGTAATATGATCAAATTTTGGGGTTCTAGTCAGGATTCTAGCAGCCGTATTTAGCACTAACTGAAGTTTATTTAGTGCTTAATACGGGTAACCGGAAAGTAGCGCAGTGCAGTAGTAGTAGTAATTTTTCAGCATCATTTCTGGACAGAAAGTTTTAGATTTTTGCAATGTTACGTAGATGGAAAAAAGCTGTCCTTGAAACAGTCTTGATATGTTCTTCAAAAGAGAGATCCGGGTCCAGAGTAACGCCGAGGTCCTTCACCGTTTTATTTGAGACGACTGTACAACCATCAAGATTAATTGTCAGATTTAACAGAAGATCTCTTTGTTTCTTGGGACCTAGAACAAGCATCTCTGTTTTGTCCGAGTTTAAAAGTAGAAAGTTTGCAGCCATCCACTTCCTTATGTCTGAAACACAGGCTTCTAGCGAGGGCAATTTTGAGGCTTCACCATGTTTCATTGAAATGTACAGCTGTGTGTCATCCGCATAGCAGTGACATTTAACATTATATTTTCGAATGACATCCCCAAGAGGTAAAATATATAGTGAAAACAATAGTGGTCCTAAAACGGAACCTTGAGGAACACTGACATTTATAGTTGATTTGTCAGAGGACAAACCATTCAGAGACAAACTGATATCTTTCCGACAGGTAAGATCTAAACCAGGCCAGAACTTGTCCGTGTAGACCAATTTGGGTTTCCAATCTCTCCAAAGGAATGTGGTGAAGAAGCCAGGAGAGTTATGAGAAAATGTTTCATCGACATCAGTTTTGCCTTTCTACTAGATTGGCTTGTGAAATAATACTTCTCCTGTCCATATCATAGACATGTAGTGTGGACATGAAAATATTATATCAAATCAAATTGTATTTATTATATAGCCTATATAATCGGTTTAATGTTCAACATTAAACATATCTCTTGGATAACAGCATTATACATATTAAGCACTCTGGCCCATTCCAAGTGGAAATCATATTTCTTAAACGCAATTCACTTGGAGCACAATAGGATCATTGCGACTGCAAAAGACACAATTAAAAGTGTTTGAGCACCACACTGGCTCATTTGCGCCCAGACTTTTTCATTACGGCTGCGATTTATGACATCACACTGTGGCAGTAATGGCTCTTTTGCTGTGAATAGCTGGCTAGCAGCTGACTAGAACATTCTGTTTGTATTGCTATAGATGAGAGAGACTGTGTGATGTACAATAGAATGAAGAGTGGATTCTGTCATATGTGCGATGAACCAAACCCTGCTCTGGGCATTTTTGATGCCTTTACACAATGGTATAGATAAAGCACATTAGAAAACATGGATATATTGGTACATATGTAATACAGCAATTAGAAAGCTATCATTTGGGCGAGACTATAAATGGTGACATAAATGGAAACCCTGTGTCCCGATGAACAATGAACATCGAACACAAGTCCTCAGAAGAAAAGAAAACTGCAGCTCAGCACATCTTGTCAGACATCTGCCACCGGGCATGTTTGCACCTGTGGCTTCTATAAAGATAAAAGTTAACTATCCAATGCAAGATCATTGCTTTACAAGCCACCAATTAATGTTTCCAATAGAGGATTCTGTTCCAGTACCTTCCAGTCCCATTCCTGTGTGTTGGGTAATCACTTTTTTATTAATTATTTCCTGTAAGATAATTACCCATAGTATAAGGCTGTGAGCCCCACCCAGTCATACAGAGCTGATGTACTTTCTTTGTCCTCGAGAGCTGCAGCGCATGCAGGCTTTTGTTCCAGCCCAGCTCTAACACACTTAATTTAACAAACTGGTCTTGTCAGAGCGACTCTAACATGCAGGAGGGGTGAAGTCAGGCGCAGGAGACCAAGGTACGAGAAACACACGTTTAATGAACAAAGTCCAAAAGTGCCGTAACACAAGGCAGGGTACAAAACACAAGCGACAGGATAGAACCCTAAATGAGTCGGGACGCAGCCCAGCAAACCCTAATGCCTAAATACAGAACGGCAGAGGAAAATCAAATCCACAACCTATGATAAGACGACACAAAATAATCCTGCACAAACCAAAACCAAAAACAGACAGACTAAATACCCCACTAATGAACTAACACAAAACAGGTGCTAACCTAAACAGACATCACCAACTGAAACAGAAAAGGAGATCGGTGGCAGCTAGTAGGCCGGCGACGACGACCGCTGAGCGCCGCCCGAACGGGGAGAGGCGCCACCTGTAGACGTTGTGACAGGTCTTCATCGAAGACCACAATTTGTAGATTATTTGAATCAGCTGTGTTAGTGCTGGGTGGAAAAAAACCCTGCACACACTGACAGCAGTTTAAAACCCCTGTTCTGACCTCTAGATCTGTACTGCCAGTACACGTAAGCAGTCATAAGGCTTATTCATACTGCAAATGACCTCTGAACCTTTTTCCACACCTCTCTTTACACATTTACTTGCAATACCAATGGGATCACAGCTAGCTCGTGGTAACACCATCTCACTTCAGCAGTCAGCAAAAGCCACACACCCTTTGAGACCTTGCCTGATTGCCCCAGCAACTATTCTTGAGAATAACCTGTTCCCCTCTGGCTAAGTGATGAGCACTCTGTAATCAGCCAGGAACCCTGACTGGAACCTAATCGGGGGGTTTTGTGGAGAGTTGGGTTTAGCGTAGCACCTCTGAACTCCACTGCTTCTGTCTCCTGAATGCGCTGGGAAAGGCAGTGCAGGATCCAGCTAGCTCTGGTTGAGAGAGCAAAGACCTTATTATGGTTGTTTCCAAATGCCATGAGGGAACGGGTTATTGCCACTGAATACATGAACTACATGCATTGGACACAGAATACACAGAATAAGTAACAGAATGTGGGCATACTTATCAACTAGATGTACATCTTACAGTATGGCAGAATGTGTATCACATACTGTACTGTATGTATTGGCTGATTCATCACAAAACTAGAATAAAACAGGACCATGATTTTGAGGATTTTGACAAAATGTTGTCCATAGAAGGGTCCTTTGGAGGTGTCACATCTGCTCCTGCAACGCCCTCTACAGCTCATCCTGTGTCTCCTTGACCTGCCGCCACTCCCCCAGTACTCTCTCCCTCTCCCTCTCTCTCTGTGTGTTTGTGATTGTGTGGGCAGAGACAGGTGTGCTGGAGTCAGAGCAGATCCCCACCAGCTGCAACCTGTTCCATAATCAAGACCTCTACAAATACTCTGCCACTTCCACGCTGCCAGATCGTAATCTTTGCTCAGTCAGTCTACGTTTCTACTATTCAGATCCTGTTATCCTGTTGTGCCTGTTTTCCTTGCCTGATGCTGTTTTCCTCTCCGGTACAGTTCTGCCCGCTCTGACTCTGGTCTCTGTCTCCAGTCCCACGTCTCGTCATCCTGCTACTCTGTCCTGGATTCCCCACTCTACTACTCCCTTGGATTCCCCTCCGGACCTGCTTACCCTGTCTCAACCCCTCTCGCTCCAGCCTCAGCCTCCGCACCTGGTTTCCAGCAACCCGCCCGGGCTTCCCCTGACCTGCACTCCATCCTCCCCCTGTGTTTCAATAAATACATTGGTTACTTCATCCCATTCTCCTCGTCTGAGTCTGCTCTTGGGTTCCCCTGTTCCACTCCGCATAAAAGGAGGAAGTATTGTTGACATTTGTTGTATGTATCTTAAAGCATAATTGGGAAATAATTAATTGAAGTTGGAACATTTTGGCCTTACCCACCATAATGTTTCATCTGTAAGTGCCAGAAATAAAATATTTGTCATATGAAGCTTTACCGCTTGCTCTGTAATGAGTAGTTTGATTGGAATAACAATTTTCTTACATTAATATATGAATATTGAAAAATATAAACATGAATAAAGGAAGCCTGGGTAAGGTCAACATTTCACACATTTTTCAACTTCAACTAATATATATTTTTTATTATGCTGTAAGATACAAATGTCAACAATTCTTCCCCCAAAGGACCCTTCTATGGACACAATTTTGTGAAAATTAAAAAGATCATGGTCCTGTTTTGTTCTAGTTTCGTAAGGAAATCCCCTATTGTGGAACACCCCAGTGTCAAAGAACAGGTTAGTCTGTACCAGAAAGTATAGCAAAACAAACCAATATACTAAGGCTGCTCATTTGAGCATACACCCGCCAAGACTGCTCTTCAGTTCCCGCTGTGTCTATTGTTGCAAGTCTATGCCTCTCTGACGCATCCGAAAAAATATGATTTGATTCATCTTTGTTTCAGACAAGTGCTTTGTTGCCAAAGAAACATAATGGCCCAGTGTTGTTCAGAATAGCTCTGTCGGCTTGATGATTGTGTTTTAGATTTGGACTTGAAAGGAAACATCAGGGAAATAGATTAATTAAACTCTCCACTCATGGTGAAGGGAGGAAGATAGAAAAAGAAAGAGAGAGAGAGAGAGATTGAGAGACAGACAGAGAGAGCAAAAGAGAGAAGAGAGAGACTGACAGAAGTCCCTAAAAAGCAGATGAAAGCGAATAAGAGAGTGAGAATGAGCCAGCCACTGTAGTGGGATGTGTGCTGATGAGGAATGGGTCTCAGAGCTCTCAGAGGTCTGTGTGAACCATAGCTTTGTCTAATTACACCACTGCTCTACTCCAGACTCCAATACTCCACTCCAGCCCCCATAGAGCTTCATTATAGCATTACTCCTAAGGCAGAGAGGGTGATTCCAACAGGATCTGTTCTCTCCTCTCACCTCTCAGAAGGAACACACTGACAGATCTCCAGATGTGGATGGCAGTGTATGTGTGGTGTGTGTGTGGTCTGCTTCAAAAGGCACTCCAGGGAACAAAGAGATAGAAGGGGGACAGATTTTCGAAGCACACTCAATCCACTTCAGAACATCCTGCATTCTATGACATGTCAGCCAGCCCCATTCCCCAGTCACTTTAAAATCCATTTGATTTAATTGAACCACCCACAGGTAGTGCTCTGGCTCAGATCATTAAGGTAGCCTATTCCTCCTCCACTTTCAGGATGCCGTCAAAAGAGTACGCCGAAACAGGCTTCTCATCACAAAGCGGCAAGGATGAAAAGAATGTGCTTTTTACTAGTGCAAAAGAATGTGCAAATTACTTTTTTCTCTTGTTTTTTCATTTTTACCAAAAGGAAATGCATTCAAAATGCGTTTGAATGCTATAAGCAATTTAGCCGCCCCATCACTTGGGATGATGGTCCCTTTTTTCAGGGAAATAATTTTCAAACTTGATTTGAAAAGAAAATTGGTGATTCTTTCACTTGTCTCTCTCCTTCTCCCTCCCTCCATCTCTTTCATTCTCCCTCTCTCTACCTCTTTCTTACTCTCCTCTCTTCAGCACTCTCTTTTTCTCTTCCATTCTCTCTCTCAATTCCTCTCTGTGATGATACTCTCAAATCTCATACAATAGATAATGAACATGATCCTAGAGTAGCACCTGGGAAGTCTCTGATTGGACACCACTGTGCTAATGATTGTAACATCCACTCAGCGTGTTGTGAATGCTAACACAACATCAGCTAGCCAACTGTAGGGAGGATATGTAGTGAGGTTGATCGACAGATAATAGTGTAATGATGTTATTGCTATAATAAATGGTACAATAGTCAATAAACGTATATGTTCATACTGAGTGAGTGGGTTACTGACATGCTAGAATAGTACCGGAGACTCTCGATTGTGGCAGTGGTCTTTTCTAATATATGTAAACAGACTATCTGGGAAAGCTGCATTGGCATTGTAAAATAAAGTATTTTTGTCTAGAGCTTAGATTTCTCTCTGTTCCTTTCATTGTCAGACTGAGGAGGGGGACCAGCCTGACAAACAAATAAACTCATTTCATTTCAGCACAAAATAACAAGGTTATCTCTTTTTAAAAGCCCTCCATCTCTTTTTAGGAAAGATTCCAAATGAATTTGATGGATGAGCTCAGGTTGCAGCTTGTAGAAAAAATGTTATGACATTGACAAAGGTTGTAAACGTAATCACACTGAACAGTTACAACAAGGTGATGTTAGAGATATATAAACTCAGCAAAAAAAGAAACGTCCTTTTTTCAGGACCCTGTCTTTCAAAGACAATTCGTAAAAATCCAAATAACTTCACAGATCTTCATTGTAAAGGGTTTAAACACTGTTTCCCATGCTTGTTCAAAGTACCATAAACAATTAATGAACATGCACCTGTGGAACAGTCGTTAAGACACTAACAGCTTACAGACGAGAGGCAATTAAGGTCACAGTTATGAAAACTTAGGACACTAAAGAGACCTTTCTAGTGACTCTGAAAAACACCAAAAGAAAGATGCCCAGGGTCCCTGCTTATCTGCGTGAACGTGTCTTAGGCATGCTGCAAGGAGGCATGAGGACTGCAGATGTGGTCAGGGCAATAAATTGCAATGTCCGTACTGTGAAACGCCTAAGACAGCGCCACAGGGAGACAGGGCGGACAGCTGATCGTCCTCACAGTGGCAGAACACTTGCACAGGATCGGTACATCCAAACATCACACCTGCGGGACAGGTACAGGATGGCAACAACATCTGCCCGAGTTAAACCAGGAACGCACAATTCCTCCATCAGTGCTCAGACTGTCCGCATAGGCTGAGAGAGGCTGGACTGAGGGCTTGTAGGCCTGTTGTAAGGCAGGTCCTCACCAGACATCACCGGCAACATCAAACCCACCATCACTGGACCAGACAGGACTGGCAAAAAGTGCTCTTCACTGACGAGTCGCGGTTTTGTTTCACCAGGGGTGATGGTCGGAATCGTGTTTATCGTCGAAGGAATGAGCATTACACCGAGGCCTGTACTCTGGAGTGGGATCGATTTGGAGGTGGAGGGTCCGTCATGGCCTGGGGCGGTGTGTCACAGCATCATCAGACTGAGCTTGTTGTCATTGCAGGCAATCTCAATGCTTTGCGTTACAGGGAAGGCATCCTCCTCCCTCATGTGGTACCCTTCCTGCAGGCTCATCCTGACATGACCCTGCAGCTTGTCAATGCCACCAGCCATACTGCTCATTCTGTGTGTGATTTCCTGCAAGACAGGAATGTCAGTGTTCTGCCATGGCCAGCGAAGAGCCCAGATTTCAATCCCATTGAGCACGTCTGTGACCTGTTGGATCGGAGGTTGAGGGCTAGGGCCATTCCCCTCAGAAATGTCCGGGAACTTGCAGGTGCCTTGGTGGAAGAGTGGGGTAACATCTCACAGCAAGAACGGGTGCAAATCTGGTGCAGTCCATGAGGAGGAGATGCACTGCAGTGCTTACCGCAGCTGGTGGCCACACCAGATACTGACTGTTATTTTTGATTTTGATCCCCCATTTTGTTCAGGGACACATTATTCCATTTCTGTAAGTCACATGTCTGTGGAACTTGTTCAGTTTATGTCTCAGTTGTTGAATCTTGTTGTATTCATGCAAATATTTACACATGCTATGATTGCTGAAAATAAATGCAGTTGACAGTGAGAGGATGTTTCATTTTTTGTGCTAAGTTTAGATGGATGTGTAGTGTGTGTGTGTGTGTGTGTGTGTGTGTGTGTGTGTGTGTGTGTGTGTGTGTGTGTGTGTGTGTGTGTGTGTGTGTGCATAACTGTTTGTGCATGTGTGTGTTCTGCATGCTCTGACAGATGTCTGCTTTTTCCTCAACTTTCTATAGTTGCCTTTGTGTCTGACCTTCCTTCTATAGGTCTTCTCTGATAACTGTGGCCTTGCTCATTACCATAAAAACCTTGGGAGGGAATTTATAGCATTTCTCCCTCTAAGAGAGGCCATGCTGATCTGCAGCACAGAGGGCTTACTGGCCACATCTAACCAGTAGGTTTTAATAGAAACAAACACAAGAGCTCAATATACAGTACAGACAGGTACATCTGTGAAAGGATAATTTCACAGACCTCTGTAAATAACGCTACTAAAACAACTTGCATTGCACTTATGTTGGATTGATACACAATGATTGGTGGAACGTATACAAGGATCAATCATAAAACATGCATTATTGTAGACCCTTTCTGACAAGCATACATACCACTAATCCACACAGTCGACACAAAATGCATCCAAAAGATGACATTGTCGGGAGACTGCAAATCACACAATAGTGCTAGACATTTCCTTGCCTTGGTTATACTAGGAAACCAACACATTGAACATTCACTCTCTAAAGTCATCAGATTGCAATAACGGCTTCCGGAAGGACACAGATGAAAAAAATACATGTTGGTGGTTTTACCCTAACAGTGTCTTCAGAGGTGCTCTGTCTTTATCCCCATCTCTAGATCATCAAATGGACCATGCCTCGACAGAACACATTAGTTGTCTGCCTGATAGAGTGCCACTTCGGCCAGACTATTTTAACCTGGTAATTACCATAGTTATAAACCAGTGGGCTAGGTAGAATTTACATGGCAATGCTTCCCACCTGTCAAGTTCTAACTAGGGGTAGCCAAACAGGTAAAACTTGATAAAGTTGCACAGGTTCTCTAATAAACCAGCACAGCAGATCATTTTCTATTCTTACATCACTAAGATAAATAACACTTAGTAAAAGGCTGTGTGCTTTAAAAGGTTAATACTTTCACAGTGGTCTCGTCTCATCCCCAGTCCCTATGGAGAGAGGAAATTGAATATGTGGTCTTTTAATTGGCCGGTCTGGAGTCTATCTGATCACGGTCAGGCAAGCATCCTCATTCTCCGGCCCACTGTTTTTAATCCATAATAAAACATTTGATGCAGAAGCCTCACTAGAGCCACACTGTACTTGCCTTGCATACAGGGGGGAAAACATATTCTATTTCATTTTTAGTCCAGGCAGTAAATATAGCAGTGGCAACTGGCTTTGACTGCTCTGTAAATGTGCCTATAGTATAAAAGTTGATGCTGGCGGAGCCGATGGCAGTCCCTTCACGGTGCTGTACTGTCACTTTGGATTCAAGAGATCTTTCCTAGGTGATACATACAATCTGCTTGGCACAGGTGTGGCTTGGCAGGGAAGCTGAGAGGTCCTGGAGAAGAGAGAGAAGGACAGAGAGAGATGACTCCTGGCCTCTTCACTCCTACACCTCTTCACAGAGACTTGTAGCACTTGAAGTGGAGTGAGAGAGAAGGAGAGGGAGGAGAGGAGGAGGCGGTAAAAGGTGAGCCATAACTCTTTGAAGTGGAGCATGGGGGACCTGCTCCCTCCTGGCTTTAGGAGACAGCTTGGCTCCCACGCAGCCCACACTTAATGTAATTTAGTCTTAAATAATGAGGTGGAGGGAGGGTTCAAAAGCTCTCCTCCCTTGGCAGAGCGATCAGGAAAAAACAACAGATCCAGAGACTCAAGGTTTAAGATACCCTGTAGAATACGAACAGGGGTCAGAAGGAGAAAGAGATTGAGGTGTAGGTGTAGGGGAAGAAGAGAGACAGAAGCAAGAAAGACAAGAAGTTAACCTAAAATTGTTAGAGGGAAAGTGGGAATGACCAAGAGCGATGTCAAGAGACAGGGAAAAAAAATAGTCCTTATCAGTAATGACTACAGTGTACTTAATCTTCCAAAATGACAAACATAGTGAGGAGTGGAATTTGTGACCGAAACACAGTGCTGCGATGGGGACCAGCAGATAGCACACGTTTGTGAAGATAAATGTGGTAGCCTAAGTACAACGCAGAGAGAAACGCCAAAATGATACTTGGCAGTGAGCAGGAAATAGAAGCTTCCCACACACACTTTCTAATTTGGTTGAGAAAGACATCTAGTGAAAACAATAAGAGAGTCTACTGTAAGTGAAAGAGTGGTACTTTGTAGAGAGAATCGACAGGAGTTGTCGATGGATACACCAAATCTCTGTTCAAGTTTTTTCTAAGGCTTCTACATCAGACATGCAGTGATTTAGAGGCAAAACACTTCAACTGAGAAGTGAGTGTGTGTTTAGTAATCGACTAGTTGCAGATACATGAACTGCAGATCACACACACACGCACACGCACACGCACACACACTCACAGACTAATGAACGTTTTGTGACTTATGAGCTTTGTGATTTACGTCTGTAAATGCATTCTCAATACCACACTGTCTCGCAAAAAATAAATGACGTGATGATGTGATTAGATTATTAACGTAGCTAAAACGAGCTCTGGCTCAAAGCAGCCTCATAAATGTTTTCAGTAAGACATTGTCATACAGAGTTGAAATATCTAGCCAATTGTCACGTCCTGACCAGTAAAGAGGTAATTTGTTATTGTAGTTTGGTCAGGACGTGGCAGGGGGTGTTTGTTTAATGTGTTCCGGGGTTTGTTGGGCAATGTTCTATGTTAGTCTATTTCTATGTCTGTGTCTAGTTTATCTATTTCTATGCTTAGTTTATTGGTTTGACCTTCAATTGGAGGCAGCTGTTTCTCGTTGCCTCTAATTGAAGGTCCTATTTAGTAGGGGTGTTTTTTCATGTTTTTTTGTGGGTAGTTGTTCCGAGTGTAGTTGTATGTCTCACAGGACAGTTTTTTTCGTCGTCGTCGTTGTTGTTTTGATTAAGTGTTTTGTTTCGTTTTCTTCTCAATAAACAAGAAGATGAGCATACACATTCCCGCTGCGCCTTGGTCCCATCTTTACGACGAACGTGACACCAATACATTTAGAATTGAATAACAATGCTTGTGAACTTCAGAGCTGTAATGATTTCACACTTTGGCTTTGGTTAAAAGCAAGTACAAACGCATACTAGTAGTAGTCATTGCTCGAGAGAGTCTACACATTCTGGGTGATGCGAAGCATTGGGTATTGATGATCACCATTCTCAAACTAGAGCATTGCAGATTTTGTGAGGATAAAATCAAACATCCCATGGGCACAGACGTCAGTTCAACGTCTAGATTTTATTTACATTTTATTTACATTTATTTCACAATGTCATTGTATTTAGGTAAAAAAATATGAAATGCCCTTACGTTGATGCCTTTTTGCAAATCAAATTAGTTTTCCACGTTGATTCAACGTCATCACATTGCTTTTTAGGGGGTTTAAATGATGTGAAAACAAGGTTGATTCAACCAATTTTTGCCCAATGGGATGTTTGAAAATATTGAGATGGCTGAAAGACGGGATCGGTAGCCCTCAGATTGTGTATCTGACCAGCGCATATTAAATGAACGTTGTGATAGGCACGAATAGGCAACAACATGGGGATTCATGTACAATCTCAAAAACCTGTCTGGGACAGCTAAATCGGCGGCAAAAATGAGTAGTGTACGCCCGGCTTAACATAAACACATAATCACTAATGGGCCCTTGACAGACTGGTGAGGGGAAAAAAACCTCCAATAGTGTTTGGCCACACTTTGTGGCAATCTGACAGACAGAAAGGGAGAGAATGACAGAGAGAGAATGAGAGAGAGAGAGAGAGAGTGAGAGAGACCGCGAGAGAAAGAAAGAAAGAAAGAAAGAAAGAAAGAAAGAAAGAAAGAAAGAAAGAAAGAAAGAAAGAAAGAAAGAAAGAAAGAAAGAAAGAAAGAAAGACATACGGATGGACGGCCAGACAGACAAAGGACACCTGTAGAAGATCAATTTGTTCAAATAATATAATAGAATTACCAATGACTGAGGCCCCATTGTAATGTAATACACCGGCTCTACAACTCAGTATCGCAAGATTTTATTTTTATATTTTTATTTCACCTTTATTTAACTAGGTAGGCCAGTTGAGAACAAGTTCTCATTTACAACTGCGACATGGCCAAGATAAAGCAAAGCAGTGCGACAAAAACAACAGCACAGGTACACATGGGATAAACAACCGTACGGTCAATAACACAATAGAAAATCTGTATACAGTGTGTGCAAATTAAGTAAGGAGGTAAGGCAATAAATAGGCCATAGTGGCAAAGTAATTACAACTTACCAATTAACACTGGAGTGATAGATGTGCAGATGAGGATGTGCAAATAGAAATACTGGTGTGCAAAAGAGCAGAAAAAACAAAAAACAAATATGGGGTTGAGATAGGTAGTAGGTTGGATGGGCTATTTACAGATGGGCTGTGTACAGCTGCAGCGATCGGTAAGCTTCTCTGACAGCCGATGCTTGAAGTTATTGAGGGAGATATAAGTCTCCAACGATTTTTGCAATTCGTTCCAGTCATTGGCAGCAGAGAACTGGAAGGAAAGGCGGCCAAAGCAGGTGTTGGCTTTGGGGATGACCAATGAAATATACCTGCTGCAGCGCGCGCCACAGGTGGGTGTTGCTATGGTGACCAGTGAGCTGAGATAAGACGAGCTTTACCTAGCAAAGACTTATAGTTGACCTGGAGCCAGTGGGTTTGGCGGCGAATATGTAGCGAAGACCAGCCAATGAGAGCATACGGGTCGCAATGGTGGGTAGTATATGGGGCTTTGATGACAAAACGGATGGCACTGTGATAGACTGCATCCAATTTGCTGAGACGAGTGTTGGAGGCTATTTTGTAAATGACATCGCCGAAGTCAAGGATTGACAGGATAGTCAGTTTTGCGAGGGTATGTTTAGCAGCATGAGTGAAGGTGTCACAACTTCCTCCGAAGTCGGCTCCCCTCCTTGTTCGGGCGGCGCTCCATTTTTCAATTTTTCATTGTTCCATTTGTTTTGTCTTGTTCCCCGCACACCTGGTTTACATTCCCTAATCACAATGCATATATATATTCCTCTGTTCCCCCCATGTCTTTGTGTGGAATTGTTTTGTTTTGTGTTTGTTGTATCGCGCTAGTCTGGTTTTTCACCCTGGGCATTGCCTGTACCCTATTTGGGGAATTATTGGTGAACCTTATGGTTATATTATTGACGCTATTTTGCGCTTGTCACTTTTGCCGGTTGGCTTGAGTTGTAGCTGTTTGCGCCCGTCTGTTTGTTGCTCTTGGCTAATAAAGTTGCCTGATCACTTATTCTCTGCTCTCCTGCACTTGACTCGAATGACCAGCAGCGAAAACCCTGACAGAAGGAGGATGCTTTGTTGTGAAATAGGAAGCCGATTCTAAATGTAATTTTGGATTGGAGATGCTTAATATGAGTCTGGAAGGAGAGTTTACAATCTAGCCAGACATCTAGGTATTTATAGTTGTCCACATATTCTAAGTCAGAACCGTCCAGAGTAGTGATGCTAGGCGGGCGGGTGCGGGCAGCAATCACTTGAAGAGCATGCATTTAGTTATACTAGCGTTTAAGAGCAGTTGGAGGCCACGGAAGGAGTGTTGTATGGCATCAAAGCTTGTTTGGAGGTTTGTTAACACAGTGTCCAAAGAAGGGCCAGATGTATACAGTATGGTGTCGTCTGCGTAGAGGTGGATCAAAGAATCATCCGCAGCAAGAGCGACATCATTGATATATACGGAGAAAAGAGTCGGCCATAGAAATGAACCCTGTGACACCCCCATAGAGACTGCCAGAGGTCCGGACAACAGGCCCTCCGATTTGACACACTGAACTCTATCTGAGAAGTAGTTGGTAAACCAGGCGAGGCAGTCATTAGAGAAACCAAGGCTGTTGAGTCTGCCGATAAGAATGCGGTGATTGACAGAGTCGAAAGCTTTGGCCAGTTCGATGAAGGTGGCTGCACAGTACTGTTTTTTATCAATGGTATGATATCGTTTAGGACCTTGACCGTGGCTGAGGTACACCCGTGACCAGCTCAGAAACTAGATTGCATAGTGGAGAAGGTACGGTGGGATTCGAGATGGCCGGTGATCTGTTTGTTCACTTGGCTTTTGAAGACTTTAGAAAGGCAAGGCAGGATGGATATAGGTCTGTAACAGTTTAGGTCTAGAGTGTCTCCCCCTTTGAAGAGGGGGATGACCGCGGCCACTTTCCAATCTTTAGGAATCACAGACGATACGAAAGAGAGGTTGAAAAGACTAGTAATAGGGGTTGCCACAATGGCGGTGGGTAATTTAAGGAAGAGTGGGTCCAGATTGTCAAGCCTAGCTGATTTGTAGGGATCCAGATTCTGCAGCTCTTTCAGGACATCAGCTGTCTGAATTTGGGTGAAGAAGAAGCGGGGGTGGGGGGCTTGGGCCAGTTGCTGCAGGGGGTGCAGAGCTGTTTGCCAAGGTTGGGGTAACCAGGTGGAAGGCGTGGCCAGCTGTAGATAAATTCTTATTGAAATTCTCGATTACCATAGATTTAGCGGTGGTGACATTGTTTCCTAGCCTCAGTGCAGTGGGCAGCTGGGAGGAGGTGTTCTTATTCTCCAAAGACATGTCCCAAAACTTTTTGGAATTCGTGCTGCAGGATGCACATTTCTGCTTGAAAAAGCTCGCCTTTGCTTTCCTAACTGGCTGTGTATGTTGGTTCCTGACTTCCCTGAAAAGTTGCATATCGCAGGGACTATTCGAAGCTAGTGCAGTGCGCCACAGGATGTTTTTGTGCTGGTCAAGGGTAGTCAAGTCTGGAGTGAAACAAGGGCTATATCTGTTCTTAGTTCTACATTTTTTGAAAGGGTCATGCTTATTTAAGATGGTGAAGAAGGCACTTTTGAAGAACAACCAGGCATCCTCTAATGACGGGATGAGGTCAAAATCCTTCCAGGATACCCGGGTCAGGTCGATTAGAAAGGCCTGCTCGCTGAAGTATTTAACCTCTTATGGCTAGGGGGCAGTATTTTCACGGCTGGATAAAAAACGTACCCGATTTAATCTGGTTACTAATCCTACCCAGTAACTAGAATATGCATAAACTTATTATATATGGATAGAAAACACCCTAAAGTTTCTAAAACTGTTTGAATGGTGTCTGTGAGTATAACAGAACTCAAATGGCAGGTCAAAACCTGAGAGATTCCTTTACAGGAAGTGGCCTGTCTGACCATTTCTGGAACTTCTTTGCCATCTCTATCTTTTACTAAGGATCTCTGCTCTAACGTGACACTTCCTACGTCGTCCATAGGCGCTCAGAGCCCGGGAAAAACCTGAATGTCGTCATCCCAGCCCCAGGCTGAAACACATTATCGCCTTTCTCAAGTGGCCGATCAAGGGACTGTGGGCTTAGGCGCGTGACCTGGCCTCCCCCGTCTTTGTGATTTTTTCCTCTGTTTGCCGAAAAGGAGATTCCCGGTCGGAATATTATCGCTTTTCTACGAGAAAAATGGCATAAAAATTGATTTTAAACAGCGGTTCACATGCTTCGAAGTACGGTAATGGAATATTTAGAATTTTTTTGTCACGAATTGCGCCATGCGCACGACCCTTCTTTACCATTTCGGATAGTGTCTGGAACGCACGAACAAAACGCCGCTATTCGGATATAACGATCGATTATTTTGGACCAAACCAACATTTGTTATTGAAGTAGCAGTCCTGGGAGTGCATTCTGACGAAGACAACAAAGGTAATGAAACTTTTGTAATAGTAAATCGGAGTTTGATCAGGGCTAAACTTGGTCGGTGTCTAAATGGCTAGCCGTGATGGCTGGGCAATCTACTGAGAATATTGCAAAATGTGCTTTCACCGAAAAGCTATTTTAAAATCAGACATATCGAGTGCATAGAGGAGTTCTGTATCTATAATTCTTAAAATAATTGTTATGTTTTTTGTGAACGTTTATCGTGAGTAATTTAGTAAATTCACCGGATGTTTGCGGGGGGTATGCTAGTTCTGAACGTCACATGCTAATGTAAAAAGCTGGTTTTTGATATAAATATGAACTTGATTGAACAAAACATGCATGCATTGTATAACATAATGTCCTAGGGTTGTCATCTGATGAAGATCATCAAAGGTTAGTGCTGCATTTAGCTGTGGTTTTGTTTTTTGTGACATTATATGCTAGCTTGAAAAATGGGTGTCTGATTATTTCTGGCTTGGTACTCTGCTGACATAATCTAATGTTTTGCTTTCGCTGTAAAGCCTTTTTGAAATCGGACAGTGTGGTTCGATAAAGGAGAGTCTTGTCTTTAAAATGCTGTGAAATAGTCATATCTTTGAAAAATTGAAGTTTTTGTATTTTTGAGGAATTTGTCATTCGCGCCACGCCTATCATTGGATATTGGAGCAGGTGTTCCGCTAGCGGAACGTCTAGATGTAAGAGGTTAAGGGAGCGTTTGACTGTGATGAGGGGTGGTCGTTTGACCGCGGACCCATAACGGATGCAGGCAATAAGGCAGTGATCGCTGAGATCCTGGTTGAAAACAGCAGAGGTGTATTTAGAGGGCAAGTTGGTCAGGATAATATCTATGAGGGTGCCCATGTTTACGGATTTGGGGTTGTACCTGGTAGGTTCCTTGATAATTTGTGTGAGATTGAGGGCATCTAGTTTAGATTGTAGGATGGCCGGGGTGTTAAGCATATCCAGGTTTAGGTCACCTAACAGTACGAACTCTGACGATAGATGGGGGGCAATCAATTCACATGGTGTCCAGGGCACAGCTGGGAGCTGAGGGGGGTCTATAACAAGCGACAACAGTGAGGGACTTATTTCAGGAGAGATGGATTTTAAAAGTAGTAGCTTGAACTGTTTGGGCATAGACCTGGATAGTAGGACAAAACTCTGCAGGCTATCTCTACAGTAGATTGCAACTCCGCCATCTTTAGCCTGTTGAGGACAGACGTTCCGCTAGCGGAAACCCGTTCCGCCAGCGGAACCCCTAGCCAACAGCCAATGGCATCGCACGGCGCAAAATACAAAACCAACTAAAATACCACAATTCAATTTTCTCAAACAATCAACTATTTCACACCATTTTAAAGATAAGACTCTCGTTATTCTAACCACATTGTCCGATTTCAAAAAGGCTTTACAGCGAAAGCAAAACATTAGATTATGTCAGGAGAGTACCCAGCCAAAAATAATCACACAGCCATTTTCAAAGCAAGCATATATGTCACAAAAACCCAAACCACAGCTAAATGCAGCACTTACCTTTGATGATCTTCATCAGATGACACTCCTAGGACATTATGTTATACAATACATGCATGTTTTGTTCAATCAAGTTCATATTTATATCAAAAACCAGCTTTTTACATTAGCATGTGATGTTCAGAACTAGCATACCCACCGAAAACATCCGGTGAATTTACTAAATTACTCATGATAAACGTTGACAAAATACATAACAATTATTTTAAGAATTATAGATACAGAACTCCTTTATGCAATCGCTATGTCCGATTTAACCTGTTAGGGCTAGGGGGCAGCATTTGCACGTCTGGATAAAAAAAATGTACCCGATTTAATCTGGTTACTAATCCTACCCAGTAACTAGAATATGCATATACTTATTATATATGGATAGAAAACACTCTAAAGTTTCTAAAACTGTTTGAATGGTGTCTGTGAGTATAACAGAACTCATTTGGCAGGCAAAACCCTGAGACATTTTCTGACAGGAAGTGGATACCTGATGTGTTGTATTACCTTTAAACCTATCCCATTGAAAAACACAGGGGCTGAGGAATATTTTGGCACTTCCTATTGCTTCCACTAGATGTCCCCAGCCTTTACAAAGTGTTTTGAGTCTTCTGGAGGGAGATCTGACCGAACAAGAGCCATGGAACGATGATGTCCCATTAGACACCTGGCGCGCGAGTTCATGTTGGGTACCCTCGTTCCAATACGTTATAAAAGAGTATGCATTCGTCCACCTTGAATATTATTCATGTTCTGGTTAAAAAAGGCCCTAATGATTTATGCTATACAACGTTTGACATGTTTGAACGAACGTAAATATATTTTTTCCCCTCGTTCATGACGAGAAGTCCGGCTGGCTTAGATCATGTGCTAACAAGACGGAGATTTTTGGACATAAATGATGAGCTTTTTTGAACAAAACTACATTCGTTATGGACCTGTGATACCTGGAAGTGACATCTGATGAAGAGAATCAAAGGTAATGGATTATTTACATAGTATTTTCGATTTTAGATCTCCCCAACATGACGTCTAGTCTGTATCGCAACGCGTATTTTTCTGGGCGCAGTGCTCAGATTATTGCAAAGTGTGATTTCCCAGTAAGGTTATTTTTAAATCTGGCAAGTTGATTGCGTTCAAGAGATGTAAATCTATAATTCTTTAAATGACAATATAATATTTTACCAATGTTTTCAAATTTTAATTATTTAATTTGTGACGCTGACTTGACTGCCGGTTATTGGAGGGAAACGATTTCCTCAACATCAATGCCATAGTAAAACGCTGTTTTTGGATATAAATATGAACTTGATAGAACTAAAAATGCATGCATTGTCTAACATAATGTCCTAGGAGTGTCATCTGATGGAGATTGTAAAAGGTTAGTGCATCATTTTAGCTGGTTTTATGGTTTTGGTGACCCTGTCTTTGACTTGACAAAACATTACACACAACTCTTGTAAATGTACTGTCCTAACATACTCTAAATTTATGCTTTTGCCGTAAAACCTTTTTGAAATCGTAAAACGTGGTTAGATTAAGGAGATGTTTATCTTTCAAAGGGTGTAAAATAGTTGTATGTTTGAAAAATTTGAATTTTGACATTTATTTGGATTCAAATTTGCCGCTCTTGAAATGCACCTGCTGTTGATGGAGTGCACCACGGGTGGCACGCTAGCGTCCCACCTAGCCCATAGAGGTTAAAATAGCTTTTCGGCAAAAGCACATTTTGCAATATTCTGAGTACATAGCTCGGCCATCAAGGCTAGCTATTCAGACCCGCCAATGTCGGGGCTCAGTAAACTCAGAATTACTATTAGAAAAATTGGATTACCTTTGCTGTTCTTCGTCAGAATGCACTCCCAGGACTTCTACTTCAACAACAAATGTTGTTTTGGTTCCAAATAATCCATAGTTGTATCCAAATACCTCCGTTTTGTTGGTGCATTCAGGTCACTATCCGAAAGGTAAAGCGCGAGCGCATTTCGTGACAATTTTTTTTTAAATATTCCATTACCGTACTTAGAAGCATGTCAAACGCTGTTTAAAATCAATTTGTATGCTATTTTTCTCGTAAAATAGCGATAATATTCCAACCGGGCAACGTTGTATTCATTCAAAGAGAGAAAGAAAAAAATGGCGAGTTCTCGTGACTGCACATCTCCAGTCTCACTGTCCCCAGGCTGACCACTTACAAACTCTGCTCCTATACTTTGCCCAGAGACAGCAGACACCCCATTCCACTTTCTGGCGGCTTTAGAGAGCCAATGGAAGCCTTAGAAAGTGTCACGTAACAGCACAGATGCTGTAATTTCGATAGAGATGCAACAGAAGGACAACAAATTGTCAGACAGGGCACTTCCTGCATGGAATCTTCTCAGGTTTTGGCCTGCCATATGAGTTCTGTTATACTCACAGACACGATTCAAACAGTTTTAGAAACTGTAGAGTGTTTTCTATCCAAATCTACTAATTATATGCATATTCTAGTTTCCGGGCAGGAGTAGTAACCAGATTAAATCGGGTACATTTTTTATCCGGCCGTGAAAATACTGCGCCCTATCCCAAAGAAGTTAGCAGTTCTATCTTGACGGAAAATATTGTAATTGGGGATGGAAATTTCCTAATTTTCAGAATCTTCTGATGTTAACATGCATGAACCCAAGGCTTTTCCGGTTACAGAAGTCAACAAATGAGAGCGCCTGGGGACACACAGGGCCTGGGTTAACCTCTACATCACCAGAGGAACAGAGGGTGAGTAGGATAAGGGTACGGCTAAAGGCTATAAGAACTGGTCATCTAGTGCATTCAGGAACAGAGAGCAAAAGGAGCAGACTTCTGGGTGTGGTAGTATAGATTCAGGGCATAATGCACAGACCAGGGTAGGCTAGGGTGCGAGTACATTGGAGGTAAACCTAGGCATTGGGTGATAATGAGAGAGGCTGCATCTCTGGAAGCGCCAGTTAAGCTAGGTGCAGTTTCCGCATATGTGGGGGGTGGGGCAAGGGAGCTAACCCGAGGCATGTAGAGCGGGACTAGGGGCTCCGCAGTAAAACAAAACAATGAGAGCTACCCTAAACAACAGTATACAAGGCATATTGACATTAGAGGGAGGAATAAAGCAATCACAGGTGTTGATTGGGAGGGCTAAGACAACAACGGGTAAACAGCTAAAAGAGAGGTTCATTGGATTACATGATTGATTGGGGTTAGGGCAGCGTGAACAGAAAGCTAATGCCCTATCCACTTTAGCAGTGCCTCATACACTGCATGGCTTCAACATCACCACTGTCATCAAATGTTATAGAAAACCACCATTTAATCTAGAGACCCAGATAGGCTACAGTACAAACTCTCTCTTCCTGTTCATATCACACAGCATTAGACCTACGCTGGGCTGAGCTGGGTTTTCAAATCAACCCTCAGTCAGCTTTGGCTATGGACGTGCTGCTGCTGCCAGAGCTGTCAAATCCGCTCAATTCAAGGGTCATTCAGTGTTCCCAGCTTTCTTTTACGTATTGAGGAGTGATGTGTCAGTGTGTCACCCATCATTATGTAGAGGGAATACATTATGGAAGGTCACAGCTATGACTTCCACAAACTCACAACAACATGGATGATCTTCCTGGGAGGAGTTGTTCTATATTTTCCAGGGAAGAGAATGGGAAAGGTAACTTGACTGGGATGAAAGCGACTGATCGTTGATTGTGATGGTCCCTTCAGAGCCCTGTGTCAGAACCACTTTCCCCCATGTCAGATACCTTCCACCACTATCCTCAGAACCTCTATCACTCTCTCCATCCATAGATCTACTGTTTCCCAATGTACAGACCTCCTTTTGCCCTATGTTAAAATCACTCTCCCCACTAGGACAGACCCCTTATGTATGAACCACTCTCCCACAGTGTCAGTCACTCTCCATTCCGCATCCTCTGAGCCACTCTCCCTCAATGTCAGGACAGAGTGCTCTGACACAGCCTCCCCAGAGTGTAGGGTCTCAATCAGCCACTCATGAACTCATAAATTGAATTTAAAAGTGAATGACGTCATCAGTGGGCTGCTCCGTTCATAAAAAATAGATTTATGGGGCTCTCTGAGATTCGGGAGTGTGTCAATCTGCTCCCTCAGATGCTGAGAGAGCACTACTTCAATTATATAGCCATTACCGCTGGTATACCTCCCACAGGCCATCATACAGTACCCCCCTCCACGCAACATTCCCAGCAAGGCAATCATATTTCCTTTCCTGATGTGATTCATGCGTTTCTGAATGTCATGTCTTATCTCCTGGAATAATGAATCCATGAGCCAGAAATGATTTTAAATGCTCCAATCAAGAAAAAAACTAACAAATGAAAATGTTGATTTAAAACACAATTTTGAAAGTGCATGAGACTTTATCTAGACTGTTTTGCTGCATCCACCACCCTCTCCTCACATCCCATCCCTGCTGAATCTCTTCTCCATCATCCTGAGAGAGAGAATGAGAGAGAGCGAAAGAAAGAGAGCGAAAGAAAGAGAGAGAGAGAGAGAGAGAGAGAGAGAGAGAGAGAGAGAGAGAGAGAGAGAGAGAGAGAGAGAGAGAGAGAGTGTGTTGGGAGCACTGAGGCCAATCTGTTCATTAGCTATGGCGCTAAGTTGATAAGTTCGCCGCAAACACCAAAGTAGCCTGCCATAAATAAACCCCAGCCACTTGTGCCGCTTCACACAACTTTGCCATTAGGGTTAATGACCGGTAACGCCTGGATTTATTGGCTTAATGACACACGTGCTACATATCATTACCATAGCAACGCACACCACAGCCCCCACCTGCACTACTCTATTCATGACAGGAACCACTCCCGCACCGATTAGTTTGCTTTCCAATTTAATGAACACATTAGAATCTCCGCCTGCTGCCACTGCAGCCGCGACGGTAGGTTAGTAATATCTGCTGTCTAACTCAAACATGATTATTATGACAGTTTGATACTGAAACACAAATATAGATAAAACGCAGGATCTGTGGGTTAACTATGATGGAAGTGGTGGCAGATAAAACTTACTGGAGAATCAACACAGATGTCAACTCTGCCTCGAAATAACATTACAGTACATTTACGCATGTTATAGAGCAGCCATTTCATGTAGTTATGGAGAAACTGAGAATGTACCTCTCTAGGATAAATAAACATGTCATACCTTTCCTCAGCAAAGAATGGAAGCAATAAGGGAAAAAGTCATGCTTTGTTTGCTATCAAGTGAATGCATTAATAGAGGATTCACACAACCCTGCTTAAAGAGTATTTGCCCCCCATGCATGTTACTACATCAGATAACAGCATCAAAGTCCATGAAACAACAAAGGCCTAATGTGAGTCGATAAAGGATGATGTCCATGTTCTTTATAGTAGTAGGTACTGTAGGCTACTGGAATGAAAAACATGTGAATTGGCCGCTTTACCTGCCAGACACAGACACTCCGACTCCATGGAGACACACACACACACACACACACACACACACACACACACACACACACACACACACACACACACACACACACACACACACACACACACACACACACACACACACACACAGATAAGGGGATAAGGTGGTTATGGTGTTCAGATAAATACAGTGGCACAGATTGCCCATTTTTGCTCTGATTCCTAGGCCGTTCTCAGGGCAGGAGAGGGAGGAGGGATCTCTTGCATTGGGAGACTAACGATTCAGCAGAAAAGTGGATTGGGCTTCACACCAAAAGCCCATAGGGCTTTCTTCTTGGCAGAGGTTGACAAGGCTTCAATCTCTGGGAAGGTACTTCAGAGGACAACGACATTCTAAACTTGTGCTTTAGCAATGCATGTTTCCTTAGATGTGATTCCTCTGACACAATGGCAGGCATAGCATTAACACTAAGACAAGCTAGAGAGAAGCATTCATACACACAAAGTTGATTTAGACACAATTGACTAGATCAATTTCAGCTCAGAGACTATAATTGTCAGCTCCAAACACATTTCCAGTGAAGTTGCCATTCGTTGCACCAGCAGTAAGGACAGTTTTTTGTAAGTTTATTAACAGTTTATTAACCTTATGATAGAGGTTCAAAAGTACCATCTAATTGACATCTCTCTTGCTCAGAATATCGTGAAAGCAATAGGATATAAACCTAGCTTTCAACTCTCTTATCCCAAACAGAACAGTCTTTACCTCAAGAAAGTAAGGAATGCATTGTTTAAAGTATTCCACCAGGGCCTTATTGTGTCCTAGTCTAAGAACAGTCTCCACAGAGGGAGGGCATATCAGAGCCCATGACAGGACACTTAATGACTGATCCCCATTAGCTACATAACAGGACATGGTCCCTGGGTTCTCTCACCAATTAGTCAATGATTGTGCGAAGTTGCTGGATATGGTGACATGTTTCCCCCAGACTAATTCAATAGGAGGAGCAGAGAGAGAGAGAGAGAGAGAGAGAGAGAGAGAGAGAGAGAGAGAGAGAGAGAGAGAGAGAGAGAGAGAGAGAGAGAGAGAGAGAGAGAGAGAGAGAGAGAGAGAGAGAGAGAGAGAGAGAGAGAGAGAGAGAGAGATTCTCATGATGTTCATTTGAATGAGCATAAGCAGTCACTTCCCTGTTATACACTTTAATAAGAGTCGGCATTAGTTAATAATACCACAGCCAGCACCCTTTCTCTCTGCTCTCTGTCGCAGAATAAATACATACTAATGGTATTCAGAATCAGCTTTGCCTGGCTCTGAGTATCCAACCCTCTCTTCTTCTCAACTTTCAATGAATTATTTTCTTTCTGGATCTTTTGGTTGAGTACATTGAAGCTTTCTTCTTGCTTCCCAAAAATATATGGAAGTCCCATATGATGCCATATTCAAGGCTCTAATTAATTGCAGTAAAATATCCTAAAATCACTGTGCAAGAAGTAGATAAAAATACTTGAATACATTTTTTAGATACTTATTACTAATGCATCTCAGAGGTAAAAAACGTGTACAACCAGACCTTGTTCTCTATCTCTTCCCCACATTTAGACAAACCATCTCTTTCTCATCCCAATCTTCATGGTTTTAGACTTCCTAGATGACATCATAGTTTTTCTGGTAGTGTGTTGCCTGTGAGACAGCATTGGTTGGGGCGTACTGCGGTGAGTCACAGTCTCTATCTCATTAATCAGTGTCAGCCTAAACCAGCCAGTCAGGTCTGACCAAGCGGACAGGAACATTGCTACTCCAGGGAAAGGCAGAAACGTGGGCCTGATTAAAATATGCTATTCGATAACAAAACATCTGCTCCAAATTAATTATCTCACTGTAGTCCAGCATGGCGAGCAAAAGGCGCATTTATCAATGCCAAGCATGCAATTTCGTCCTGAATTTTGGCATTTTCGGTGCACGGAAATCACTCCAATGAATTAGTTTTCCATGTTGCAGCAAAATTAGATTTCATTTAGAGATGGTGGGCCAGGTTAACACAACATTTGTGTGGGAAAAGGCTTGACAGGATGGAGTATTATGGATATATTTGGCTGTAATGATTACTAGCACTAGAAACAACAGTAAATATTAATTACATGACATATTCATATAATTCCTAAGAGTAGTCTAATACTTTTAAACAGGTGCTATACGTCAGTAGAGAGTTTGATGAACTGGGGAAGAGAAGCAGCTGAGCATAAAATTCAGATAGGTACCTGACATGTGTGTGTGTGCAAGCATTGCATGTGTGTGTGTGTGTGTGTGTGTCTGTGTGTATGTGTGTAAACACTTGCATGTGTGCATGTCTGAGGTCTACTCAGCGGAGTTCTCTACTCTCATGGCTGAACGATGACAACTCCTGTCCAAACATAATGTTCCCGTGAATACACTTAAGACAACTTAGGCTAACATATGTCACCATCTGCCTACACTCCTAAACCCAGACCTCTGTAACATATTAATATTTAGCTATCTCCCTGGGTCTGTCTGTCTGTCAGAATCCAAACATATTCATTTTGGTTATTTTCTGTACACTTCCTCCAATCTTCCTCTTTTTTCCACTTTTACTTTCATGTCTTGAATCTTACTTCTGAATGTGGAGTTTTCCCACCTAGTGATGACAGTGCTCAATAGTGCTCACAGAAGACTTTACTCTGTCTATCTCTGGTTAATTGCATGATAGCCCTGGCTTAACAGACTTTCAGTTTCTTTTTTTTCATCCTTTGAACAAAGGTATGGAGGAGGAGATCTGATCTCACAGTCATAATACAGATGCACTTCTCAATTCACAAGGACACACTTTATAACGGCGTTACCGGCTTGTTAATGCTAGATTAGGCTTCTCCCTAAGGTCCATTTCAATTTGCTCTCGACATGTTAAATAGGGACATTGCGTGTTCGATGTGAGTCCACTGTCAGAGGCCCCGGACCCCAGAGCCAAGCTTCTCATCCGGGAAGGAATTGGCCTGTCGTAGGCCCTCAGATTGGGGAGATCAGCCATGAAATTGGTTCAAGGCGTTTAAATATTGCCTCAGGTTATTAGGGTCAGGGGGAGAACAATGGACACATATTGTGCTCCTCTCATAATGGGAGGGTCCATCGGTTTCACTGTGACTGCTTGAAAGCAGTTATCCAGTTTTGACTTTGGCATGTTAGAAAGTGAATGGCTTTGTTTTTGGTTTATAAACAAACTTCAATTATCTTCTTTTACATTCCTGACTGCCTCTCTCCTCAACTCTACTTCTCATGACCAGACTTTCCCTCTTCTTCCCTTAGCTGGTAAGAAACAGTGGCTTGTTGAGAAGCTAACTCTGCAACACTAGTTCTCTCATGGCACATTGCATTTCTTTGCTTAAAATCTATTTAGCATAGATGACAAGGGTGAGTTTTCACAAATAGCCTCTAAGCTTGGGAGGCAAAGAATTGTTTTTGACATCGGGTGTAAGTATGTGTGCAGTGTGTGTGCAGTGTGTGTGTGCGTGAGTGCGTGTGCATGCTCATCCGTGTGTAACCCCACCTGTGCCTGTGTGCATGGCATTGTGTGAGTGTGTTTACTTGTGCATTAATTGGCTGTCAAATGCCAACCTTGTCACACTCAACATCTGGTTGTGTCTATGTATAATGTACGTGTGTCCTGTCATCTCGTCTGCATTAATCTGTTCCTCATCAGCTCTGTTTTAATTAGACAAACAGATGAGAGTGGAGGCAGGAGACAGGAGGCAGGCCATGTACAGCAGCTTACAGAGACTCAGTGCTACTGTACTGTCGACTAGCTAGCTAGAAGAGCGGGATGCATGTCAGGATGCCATATGCTAGCCTCACCCAATAGTAGGGTAGAGACAGGTTGGCAGAGACAACAGGGTGGGCAGAGACACTAAACAAAGCTAAAGGAAAAGACAAATGTCATTATGATGAATACCATTGTTAATAACAGCATTGAGGTGAACCCCATCACTGCATGAACGCTAGCGTGTGGTTAATGATTGGCTTGGAAAGGCTTTGAGAGGGGGGTGTTGTGACTATCATTAATGTGATGACATGCTATTTATCAAATAATTACCTAATGTTTAATTATTACCCGATTAAATTTAAAATCGGTGTTACAATCAAATGAAGCCTTCTATTCATCTCACTGTCATTCTCACTCGAGACTATTCAGCTAAAAGCGAGATAGGGCAAAATCAGGGAATAGCAGATAAGCTGGACAAGGTAACAGCATCCCCATCTCATCTCCTGAAACAGAAGAAGTGTCTGCAGATTGAATATAAACAGCACTTAAAGCCAGTCATTTGGCAGGCACCTTCTCCACACCTGTCTAAGAACACAGAGGAAATTAGGGAGAAAGCATCTAAATCCAAAATACTCAAAAGCAGCTGCCAGGTGCCACACTGTCAGATGCTTGAAGCCAAAAACCATCTACACACAGTGGGGAAAAACTCCCCCATCTCCATGAGTTTAGTTCCCAAAATCTTCAACTCAATCACACCCACCATCCTCAACCTTACTCCACATCTACCGCCATCCTCAACCTTACTCCAGACCTACCTCCATCTTCCATCACACCCTCCATCTCCAACCTTACTCCACACCTACCTCCATCCTCAACCTTACTCCACACCTACCTCCATCCTCAACCTTACTCCACACCTACCTCCATCCTCAACCTTACTCCACACCTACCTCCATCCTCAACCTTACTCCACACCTACCTACCTACCTCCATCCTCAACCTTACTCCACACCTACCTCCATCCTCAACCTTACTCCACACCTACCTCCATCCTCAACCCTACTCCACACCTACCTCCATCCTCAACCTTACTCCACACCTACCTCCATCTTCCATCACACCCTCCATCTCCAACCTTACTCTACACCTACCTCCATCTTCCATCACACCCTCCATCCTCAACCTTACTCCACACCTACCTCCATCCTCAACCTTACTCCACACCTACCTCCATCCTCAACCTTACTCCACACCTACCTCCATCTTCCATCACACCCTCCATCTCCAACCTTACTCCACACCTACCTCCATCCTCAACCTTACTCCACACCTACCTCCATCTTCCATCACACCCTCCATCTCCAACCTTACTCTACACCTACCTCCATCTTCCATCACACCCTCCATCCTCAACCTTACTCCACACCTACCTCCATCCTCAACCTTACTCCACACCTACCTCCATCTTCCATCACACCCTCCATCCTCAACCTTACTCCACACCTACCTCCATCTTCCATCACACCCTCCATCTCCAACCTTACTCTACACCTACCTCCATCTTCCATCACACCCACCATCCTCAACCTTACTCCACACCTACCTCCATCCTCAACCTTACTCCACACCTACCTCCATCTTCCATCACACCCTTCATCTCCAACCTTACTCCACACCTACCTCCATCCTCAACCTTACTCCACACCTACCTCCATCTTCCATCACACCCTCCATCTCCAACCTTACTCTACACCTACCTCCATCTTCCATCACACCCTCCATCCTCAACCTTACTCCACACCTACCTCCATCCTCAACCTTACTCCACACCTACCTCCATCTTCCATCACACCCTCCATCTCCAACCTTACTCCACACCTACCTCCATCTTCCATCACACCCTCCATCCTCAACCTTACTCCACACCTACCTCCATCCTCAACCTTACTCCACACCTACCTCCATCTTCCATCACACCCTCCATCTCCAACCTTACTCTACACCTACCTCCATCTTCCATCACACCCTCCATCTCCAACCTTACTCCACACCTACCTCCATCTTCCATCACACCCTCCATCCTCAACCTTACTCCACACCTACCTCCATCCTCAACCTTACTCCACACCTACCTCCATCCTCAACCTTACTCCACACCTACCTCCATCCTCAACCTTACTTCACACCTACAACCTTACTCCACACCTAACAATTCAGGATGATCTCTTGTTCTTTCAAGTTCAGCAAAACCTCACCAAGCTCATCCTCTCTTTAGTCTTTTCTTTGTTCCCTTCCAAAAAAACAAAACTTCCTTTAATCAAAACTTAGAGGCTAATTTTTTGTGTTTCTAAGGATGGGATAGGGACAGTGTCCCAATTGGACTCCAATCTGTCTCCCAGATCTTTTAATCTCCTTGTTTTGGTTGGATATGCACACCCAAGCAGCATAGCCCTGGCTGCACAATCTGCAGACTCTCACACTCACGCATGCACGCACACACACGACTCAAGGCTCATCCTCGCTAATTCAGAACTACGATTTCATTATTCACCCAATATCCACACCGGGGAATTCTGGGTAATTGATTCTAAGCCACCACCCTGTGATGTCACTGCCAGCCAAACAAAACAACAGGTGTGTGGCCTTGTTTGAGAGCTCCTCCACCACCAGGAGAAAAGGTTCTCCAAACAAAACTTCCATCGTCCCACATTGATTTCCATTTATCGCCTTGCAGGCGTCGCAATAGATATTCATAAGCCCTTATCTCATTAGGGACAAAATTCCTCTCCGGGTAATGACTGAATAGATCAGTTATCTAATCGAATCGTTTATATCCCTCCATCCTCTCTTGCCTTGCTTTATCGGCAGCCGAAATTACTGGAGATTTGGGTTTCTTACAGGCCTAAGTTTGATGGGGAGGGAGTTGGAGAGTTCAGATAAGGGAGCGTAGATAGAAGGAGGAGGGGGTTATCAAATAAATGAGAGCCTTAGGAAGGAAGCAGATGACAGTTTTCATTCTCTACTCTCTTCTCTCCCTCACTTTCTTCCCAGGGTGTCATTACTGGGGCAGGAGGAGGAGGCGGAGGATTTGAATTTCACAGCATTTTCTGTATTTTTTCTCTCTCGCTCCCACAGTTTCTACTCTGTGTTCGGCAAAGTGCCAAAATCATCAAGCATCCATTTGGAGCTCTGGACCGAGGTTGTACACTTACATGGTGTTAGTTTACAATCTGCATGGGGATACACTGATTCCCCCTGTCTGTTTGAGGTTCTGTCAAAGTATTGGTAGATGAGACAAGCCTGGCTAGGTCCCATGCTGAGGTACAGTATGAGCCTGCTAACAGCAGTGGTACAGTGGGGGAAACAAGTATTAGATCCCCTGCTGATTTTGTACATTTGCCCACTTACAAAGAAATGATCAGTCTATAATTTTAATGGTAGGTTTATTTGAACCAGAATAACAACAAATAAATCCAGAAAAACAGATGTCAAAAATTGTACAAATTGATTTGCATTTTAACGAGGGAAATAAGTATTTGACCCCTCTGCAAAACATGACTTAGTACTTGGTGGCAAAACCCTTGTTGGCAATCACAGACGTCAGACGTTTCTTGTAGTTGGCCACCAGGTTTGCACACATCTCAGGAGGGATTTTGTCCCACTCCTCTTTGCAGATCTTATCCAAGTCATTAAGGTTTCGAGGCTGACGTTTGGCAACTCGAACCTTCAGCTCCCTCCACAGATATTCTATGGGATTAAGGTCTGGAGACTGGCTAGCCCACTCCAGGACCTTAATGTGCTTCTTCTTGAGCCACTCCTTTGTTGCCTTGGCCGTGTGTTTTGGGTCATTGTCATGCTGGAATACCCATCCATGACCCATTTTCAATGCCCTGGCTGAGGGATGGATGTTCTCAGCCAAGATTTGACGGTACATGGCCCAGTCCATCGTCCCTTTGATGCGGTGAAGTTATCCTGTCCCCTTAGCAGAAAAACACCCCCAAAGCATAATGTTTCCACCTCCATGTTTGACGGTGGAGATGGTGTTCTTGGGGTCATAGGCAGCATTCGTCCTCCTCCAAACACGGCGAGTTGAGTTGATGCCAAAGAGCTCCATTTTGGTCCCATCTGACCACAACACTTTCACCAGTTGTCCTCTGAATCATTCAGATGTTCATTGGCAAACTTCAGACGGGCATGTATATGTATTCTTGAACAGGGGGACCTTGCGGGCGCTGCAGGATTTCAGTCCTTCACGGCGTAGTGTGTTACCAATTGTTATCTTGGTGACTATGGTCCCAGCTGCCTTGAGATCATTGACAAGATCCTCATGTGTAGTTCTGGGCTGATTCCTCACCGTTCTCATGATCATTGCAACCCCACGAGGTGAGATCTTGCATGGAGCCCCAGGCCGAGGGATATTGACAGTTCTTTGGTGTTTCTTCCATTTGTGAATAATCGCACCAAATGTTGTCACCTTCTCACCAAGCTGCTTGGCGATGGTCTTGTAGCCCATTCTAGCCTTGTGTACGTCTACAATCTTGTCCCTGACATCTTTGGAGAGCTCTTTGGTTTTGGCCATGGTGGAGAGTTTGGAATCTGATTGATTGCTTCTGTGGACAGGTGTCTTTTTTACAGGTAACAAGCTGTGGTTAGGAGCAATCCCTTTAAGAGTATGCTCGTTACCTGTATAAAAGACACCTGGGAGCCAGAAATCTTTCTGATTGAGAGGGGGTCAAATACTTATTTCCCTCATTAAAATGCAAATCAATTTATAACATTTTTGACATGCGTTTTTCTGGATATTTTTGTTGTTATTCTGTCCCTCACTGTTCAAATAAACCTACCATTAAAATTATAGACTGATCCTTTCTTTATCAGTGGGCAAACGTACAAAATCAGCAGGGGATCAAATACTTTTTTCCCCCACCGTACGTCTCTGAGCTCCCAGTGAACACGGACAGGTTGCTTCATCGTCTGCAGGGCTTCTCAAGCAGCTGGCGAGATAGAACAGCTTGACGGCCATGTATGCCTGTCGAAGAGGATGTATGTGTTGAAGCACATGACAGAGGGAATCACACACACACACACACACACACACACACACACACACACACACACACACACACACACACACACACACACACACACACACACACACACACACACACACACACAGATAAGGGGATAAGGTGGTTATGGTGTTCAGATAAATAGAGTGATAGAAAAAACATTCATACACACACTATTAAGGTGAACCACTAATCCATTGGATGTTTGCCTTGAATGGAATCTACCAATGGTCCTTATCCACTTTCTGGCAGAGAACAACACATCTGTTCCCACTCTACAGTCAGGGGATGAGAATAACTGTAACACAAGGTCTGTTGCTCAGTGATTGACCAGTGTGTTGATACTCTGGTGTGATCTAAACTATCTTTAGGTAGTATTTTATTTAAAAGTCAGACAGAAATGCAGCCCAAATAAATGCTTCACAGAGTTCAAGTAACAGACACATCTCAACATCATCTGTTCAGAGGAGACTGTGTGAATGAGGCCTTCATTGCTGCAAAGAAACCACTACTAAAGGACACCAATAAAAACAAGAGACTTGCTTGGGCCAAGAAACACGAGCAATGGACATTAGACCGGTGGAAATCTGTCCAAATGTGAAATTTTGAGTCCAAATGTGAGATTTTTGGTACTAACTGCCGTGTCTTTGTGAGATGCAGAGTAGGTGAACGGATGATCTCCACATGTGTCCTTCCAACGTGAAGCATGGAGGAGGAGGTGTGATGGTGTGGGGGTGCTTTGCTGGTGACACTGTCAGTGATTGATTTAGAATAAACAGCATTCTGCAGCGATATGCCATCCCATCTGGTTTGTGCTTATTGGGACTATCATTAGTTTTTCTACAGGACAATGACCCAAAACACACCTCCAGACTGTGTAAGGGCTATTTGACCATGAAGGAAAGTGATGGAGTGCTGCATCAGATGACCTGGCCTCCACAATCACCTGACCTCAACCCAATTGAGATGGTTTGGGATGAGTTGGACCATAGAGTGAAGGAAAAGCAGCCAACTAGTGCTCAGCATGTGTGGCAACTCCTTCAAGAATGTTGGAAAAGCATTCCTCATGAAGCTGGTTGAGAGAATTCCAAGAGTGTGCAAAGCTGTCTTCAATCAAATGTATCAATCAAATGTATTAATAAAGCCCTTATACATCAGCTGATGTCACAAAGTGCTATACAGAAACCCAGCCTAAAACCCCAAACGGCAACAATGCAGATGTAGAAGCACGGTGGCTAGGAAAAACTCCCTAGAAAGGCATGAACCTAGGAAGAAACCTAGAGAAGAACCAGGCTCTGAGGGGTGGGCAGTCCTCTTCTGGCTGTGCCGCATGGAGATTATAACAGTATATGGCCAAGATGTTCAAACGTTCACAGATGACCAGCATGGTCAAATAATAATAATCACAGTGGTTGTAGAGGGTGCAACAGGTCAGCACCTCAGGAGTAAATGTCAGTTGGCTTTTCATAGCCGGTCCTTCAGAGTTAGAGACAGCAGGTGCGGTAGAGAGAGAGAGAGTCGAAAACAGCAGGTCCGGGACAAGGTAGCACATCCGGTGAACAGGTCAGGGTTCCATAGCTGCAGGCAGAACAGTTGAAACTGGAGCAGCAGCACGACCAGACAAAGGCAAAAGTGTGGCTACTTTGAAGAATCTCAAATATAACATAAATTTAGATTTTATTAACCCTTTTTTTGTTACTACATGATTCCATATGTGTTATTTCATAGTTTTGATGTCTTCACTATTATTCTACAATGTAGAAAAAACTCTGGAATGAGTAGGTGTGTCCAAAGTTTTAACTGGTACTGTACATCCCTGTCAACCAAGTTGTGAGATTAATATGAACCCATTTACCTTTGTTGAGGGTTGATTTGATGTGCTCTCATTTTAATAGTCCTCGCAACACACTTATTTAGCTAGCCATGGTTAACCCTTTACACTCCTGGAAATTGGCCTATATGGATCGGGCTAAATTGAAATGTTTCTTGCAGAAGAAGTATGAAAATGAATAAGCATTGTAGTAATGGAAAGGGAACAGATTGGAGGTTATAGGACAATTATTGGACCAACAGTTCACCTGACACAAGACTGAATCCAAACATTACACTGTTGATTTTATGTGCATTTTACATTTACTGTACTTCTTGCCGCATTTGTTGATAACGAAATCTGAAAATACTCCGAATACATTCAGTAACACGATAAGAATATTCCTGGATAATGTGGGGTAGGTGCAACATAAGACAACACAATGACAAGGGTTTGAGAGAGAGGACTAAGTAGTGTCTCCATGTGGCCACACACCTCTCCAATGTGTGCAAAGATCCTAAGTAATTCCCTTATGCACTTCTATGACTCAAAGAAGTCTTCAACTACAAGGGGCTTTTTTGAGCTCTCCTAGCTGTACAGCTAGCAGCTAGAGCAAACACACTTGTAGTTGTTTTGCTTGGAACACAGCCCTGCAGTTGTGTTGGTTGGAACACAGCCCTGCAGATGTTTTGTTTGGAACACAGCCCTGCATCCCCGCCATCACACAATTACTGTTGTTGTTTACGCAATCCATAAACGTCCCCATTATAAATCACAATCTGGGTCAGGTGGGGATCATTTGAAAGCTTGTTCTATTGCCAACCTGACTAGCTAAGTTACAAAATATGATCTTACAGTGTAAGGCTTTCACAGGGCAATTCAGAGAAACCAATCATCATTTTGGTGCGCATAGAAAAGAGTAATGCGTGCATTCAGGTGCGTGTTCCGCAGAAAATGTTCTTCACAATAGACAAAAATAAGCTCATTCTGTTCAGAACAACCCAGGGTATAACGCCATGTCATCTTGTATCTGTCCATAAAATATAGTGAACATAAACGTTGGCACAGTATACTGTATGACAAAGTGGAGGCTGCTGAGGGGACGATGGCTCATATAAATGGCTGGAACGCAGTGAATGGAACGGCATCCATGTGTTTGATGTATTTGCTACCATTCCATGAATTCTGCTCCAGCCATTACCATGAGCCGTCCTCCCGGATTAAGGTGCCACCAACCTCCTGTGGTATGACATGAGTTATATCATATGGAAATGTGAAGTGCACATTTGGAGTCATGGGTGTTTGTCTTGCTTGTATGACATCAAAGCGGTATTTAAGTCCTCTTAATTTACTGTGTTTCCCTCACTCAGACAAGAAAACACTTGCAAAAGTTGCCCAATTAGCAGGTTGGATGGGGTCAGCTTCTTGTCGCATGCAGTGCTCAAGTTCAAAACGACTGTCAGTCAAAACCCATACAGCACTGTGAAGTGCTGAGCCTGAGTTCTGACGTCATTTATAGCATATTACTGTATAGCCACAGCCACTGACAAATCTGCAGTTTTCAACCTGAGGGTACGAGTGTAAAGGGCTACACACAAATTAGTTTAAATTGTGAGAAATAAATAATCATAATTTGTCAAACTTGTCAGTGCAGAGACATTTCTGGAACACGGAACTGCTTCTGTCCATCAGAGGAAATACACCAGGAAGCAGAGATGACACACTCTCATCTTGGAGGGAAAAGATTTACATTGCATTAATAATTTCCATCTAGCGCAGACAAGTGCAGTGAACCTTCATTTGCAAAGCTTGATTTAGCTTTTCTAATTTCCCGTTAGGCGAGGAACGACATTTAAACTGGCATCATTACAAACTGGAAACGGTTAGGAATGGAGTCACAGTGTTAACATCTTAAATATCGCCTCCTTGCTCCGATGACACTTGTTATGATTTAGTATGGGGATGAGTGGGAAGACAGCCATAGTATATCTGCTTCTTTCAGAGGTGTTGTGTTGGATGGATGAGCAGCACAGAGATTTGTTTAACACAATGTTCCAGACTACAATTAAAATCCAGAGCAATTACTGGATATTCTAACAAATGTCATGCTCAAATAAACTTGACTCGGCTAACAGGCATGCACTAGCAAATCAGCATGTCTCCTGGCTATAAAGAGAAGGTTATCACATAAACCATGGCAAAAAAACACACACACATCCTGTGTGTGTGTGTGTGTGTGTGTGCGTGTGTGTATGCATGTTTCCCATTACTGTGTATTGGCCAGGGTAATCACTGGGGTCCTAAGGCAGATCCCAGTTATCTGGCCACTTCTCTGTTAACTATGCGAGTCTGACAGTGACAAAAAGGACAGCAGACAAGGTGAATACCCCATGGAATAAACCCACATCACTATACAGCTTTTACCTGACTAAGAGAAAAAGGCTACTATGCTAATATGGCTCCTGCATGTCATTGCTAACAGTTTGTGGCAGCTAGGCATCCTCACCATGCGCTAGGCCACTAGAGCGAAAACAGAAACCTTGCTAGGCAACAACAGCTGGAGCTGATGCCTCTTTGGAGCCCCTGGAATCCCAGCTGCATGTGCTAAGCTAATCATCATGCTTAAAAGGTCATTAGCACTAATTACCATGCAAATACCTCTGTTATTTATTCACCCCATTCATATTAAGAGGAAAGCTTATTTCCACCGAGCACATAACTATGCAGATTAGTCAATGACTTCCTCTATTGCTGAAGTAATGTGGCGTGGTGGCTTAGCGACAAGGGCCTTCTGTATTTGTTACAATGAAAGGAGCAGTGGGATGGGATTAATGTGTTGGGATCTCATGGTGACTGTCCTACGGTGTAGCTATCACATTCAACTAATGTGTATGCAACAGGAACAAATTGCATGTGTGTCAAAAACACCACAATCAATGCTACCAACCCAAATCTCTTGGCAAGGAAACTGAATAAAACACAGACGTACAGTTCTTTAATAGGGTAAGTATATGTAGCAGTGAACACAACATTTGTTTCATTCTGCATTAACAATCGATGGCCAAGCCTACCACCTATTCCCTGGGAGACCACAATCATGTCAAATTAAGAGCTGTTTTCTGCCTGTGAGGCAGCGACTCCTTCCTTACTCTCTCATTGTTCTAGCAAGGCCCATTCCCTGGGTGAGCCAGGAGCTGCTGTGATGCTGTAATCAAAGCTCTGCTCAGGCATCTCATATTGGACTGTCCCAGCACGTCCTTAAAAACTATTAATAGACAGAAAGGATGTCTTGGAATTCCAATGGGACACAATGTTATCTGCACGCTAGCGTAGCTTTACACAGCCTTCAGGTGTTCATTAAATCTCCATTGACATTTTGCCTTCCCAGCCCACAGGATGGAAAATCTGCAGCCCAGATACTGTGGGGGTAGGTAACACCACAGCAGGCACATAATGTATGTATAAATCTTCCCATGAAACGGAATCCAGCCCACAGGTGAGGGGGGAAGCAACGCGGTGACAAAAGGTTTTCCGTGTTTAGGAACGACAAGTTTCTGAGAGCGTCCACCGCTGCTTCTCAGTAGGGCTGTAAATTGATTTGTTGACTGACCGTAGACGTCCTGAGTGGCTATCGGTAAGCCAGACAGCGCACCCTGGATCCACTGCTGCTGTCTGGCACACTCATTCATCAACCCAGGGCGTGACAACACAGGCAGCTTCAGCAGAAACCAGGGGCAAAGGGACAAGGGGGATAAGGGGTATTATTAAGGTAACTGGTTCTGATGACCCAATTCAATCTCTATCCCTCTCCAGGCCACTTGTTCTATTCTTTTTTATTTCTCCCCTCACATCCTTTGTTCTTTAAAGAGGTCAGTGTTTATTAAGAGCTGGTGTGCAGTGATGGGCTGTGGGAGGTCTGCAGCACACCGTGGGGACCAGTGAAGGTGACTGATGATTTCTCCACTATCTCAGGCCAAGGCCAGACCTAATTCAGGCTGAACGAGGCTACTCGCTCAGATACCAACCACACACACACACCCAACACACACTTCGCTTCACAGCATCATTTCTGCTTCCTTTAGTTGAAATGTCAAAGACCAGCTTTTAGATGCTCATTGAAGCACCACATCACTTCTCAGGAGAGCCAGCCAACCCTGGCAGAAGACATACTTGTGTTGTTATTGAAAGCTTCTCACTGGAGAACTTTTGAGCATACGTAGCTGCCAAAAACACAAAAACTGATTGTATTACAAAATAAAGGACTCCAAAACGAATGTCAAACATCTAGCCTATACCAAAGGGTATTTTAGGCATTTGGTTAAAATAAGTATATTGACTGCCAAACTGTGTATGCAACCCCCCAAAATGATTTGATTTGATTCTGACATGCTTCAGTGCCTTGTTGACTCTGTCTTAATCACAGGTCAGCAGGAAAGGTCCTCTGGACTGACTGGCTGTAGATGTGATTGCTGGCACCGACTGCCTCACTGCTCATGAAATCCTTTCTGGGTTGCTCATACAGGTTTTACAGTGCTGACAGACTTGTATATTGTTACAGCATCTGCAGTAAAACAGTGGTATGGACTGCAATGAACTGCAAAGAAGCCGGGCTAGAGACAGGCTGCTGAACTGTTGTAGTCAGTCAACCCCATATGCCCAATACACACTGACAGGGAATGGACAGATGCATAATGACACACAAGTCAAGATGCAGCCAAGCAATCTGAATGACTCTCACTTCCCAACACAAACAATGAGTGCCGGTGAATACAAATACTACTAAATCCTACCTTATCTTTCCAAAATGATGTGCAACCGGCCTAATAAAACACACTCTCTTCCAATATGTGAACAATAAAACAGAAGGTGTATCTATAATTTACAGGAGGATGCAGCAGACAACATATCGGAGGAGACAGCAGATTTCTAATTGTGTTTAATGGGTTTGTAAAAATTAACAAGTGTTGTTTAGCACAGTGCTAAATTGACTTCTAACCCTATGGCTGGTTTACACAGGGTCAGAGAAGCTGCTGGCTAATTTCCAATTCCTAGGTTGCATCATATTTTCATTATTTTCCATAGCACTCACTTCTGTCATCATGAAGTACTTTGAGAGGCTAGTTAATGATCAAATCACCTCCACTTTACCCGACACACTAGACCCACTACAATTTGCATACCGCCCCAACAGATCCACGGACAAAGCAATCGCACTCCACACAGCCCTATCCCACCTGGACAAGAATATCTATGTAAGAATGCTATTCATCGACTACAGCTCAGCCTTCAACATCATAGTGTCCTCCAAGTTCATCACTAAGCTCAGAGCCCTGGGTCTGAACCACGCCTTGTGCAAATGGATCCTGGACTTCCTGACCAGCCGACTCAAGGTGGTGAAGGTAGGCAACAACACCTCCGCCATGCTGATCCTCAACCGTGGGGGCCCTACAAGGGTGCGTGCTCAGCCCCCTCCTGTATTTCTTGTTCCCCTAAGACTGCGTGGCTACGCATGTCTTCAACTTAATCATCAAGTTTGCTGACAACACAACCGGGGTAGGCCTGATTACCAACAATGAAGAGACAGCCTACAGGAAGGAGCTGACAGCCCGCACAGGTGGTGCCAGGAAAATAACCTCTCCCTTAACGTCAGCAAATCTAAGGAGCTGATTGTGGACTTCAGGAGACAGCAGAGAGAGAGCACACCCCCATCCACATCGACAGTGAAAAGCTTCAAGTTTCTCGGCATGCAAATCACTTACACCCAGAAATTTACCCTCAGAACAGCCTCAATTCATCGCAGCATGGACTATACAAGGTGTTGAAAGCATTCCACAGGGATGCTGGCCCACGTTGACTCCAATGCTTCCCACAGTTGTGTCAAGTTGGCTGGATATCCTTTGGGTGGTGGATCATTATTGATACACAAAGGAAACTGTTGACCGTGAAAAACCCAGCAGCGTTGAAGTTCTTGACACAAACCGGTGGGGCTGGCACCTACAGTGCCTTGCAAAAGTATTCATCGCCCTTGGCGTTTTTCCTATTTTGTTGCATTACAACCTGTAATTTAAATTGATTTTTATTTGGATATCACGTAATGAACATACAAAAAATTGTCCAAAAAGGTGAAGTGAAATGAAAAAAAAAGGACTTGTTACAAAAAAAAACTATTTCAAAGGGAAAAGTGGTGCGTGCATATGTATTCACCCCCTTTGCTATGAACCCCCTAAATAAGATCTGGTGCAACCAATTACCTTCAGAAGTCACATAATTAGTTAAATAAAGTCCAGCTGTGTGCAATGTAAGTGTCACATGATCTTGTTCTGAAAGGTCCCAGAGTCTGCAACACCACTAAGCAAGTGGCACCATGAAGACTAAGGAGCTCTCCAAACAGGTCAGGGACAAAGTTGTGGAGAAGTACAGATCAGGGTTGGGTTATAGAAAAAAATCTGAAACTTTGAACATCCCACGGAGCACCATTAAATCTGTTATAAAAAATGGAAAGAACATGGCAACACAACAAACCTGCCAAGAGAGGGCCGCCCACCAAAACTCACGGACCAGGCAAGGAGGGCATTAATCAGAGAGGCAACAAAGAGACCAAAGATAACCCTGAAGGAGCTGCAAAGCTCCACAGTGGCGATTGGAGCATCTGTCCAAAGGACTACTAAACCATACACTCCACAGAGCTGGGCTTTACGGAAGAGTGGCCAGAAAAAAGCCATTGCTTAAAGAGAAAAATAAGCACACGGGGCCAAAAGGCATGTGGGAGACTCCCCAAACATATGGAAGAAGGTACTCTGGTCAGATGAGACTAAAATGTAGCTTTTTGTCCATCAATGAAAATGCTATGTCTGACGCAAACCCAACAACTCTCATCACCCCGAGAACACCATCCACACAGGGAAGCTGCCGCTTTCAAGGTGTGGGACTATAACCCGGAAGCTTAACCCTGCGACAAACCATCAAACAGGCAAAGCGTCAATACAGGGCTAAGATTGAATCATACTACACCGGCTCCGACGCTCGTCTTATGTGGCAGGGCTTGCAAACTCCTACAGACTACAAAGGGAAGCACAGCCTCGAGCTGCCCAGTGACACGAGCCTACCAGATGAGCTAAATCACTTCTATGGTCGCTTCGAGGCAAGCAACACTGAGGCATGCATGCGAGCATTAGCTGTTCCGGACGACTGTGTGATCACGCTCTCCGTAGCAGATGTGAGTAAGACCTTTAAACAGGTCAACATGCACAAGGCTGTGGGGCCAGATGGATAACCAGGACGTGTGCTCCGGGCACCTCTGCTGAGCTCCCAAGATGGCATAGCAGTCGGATGTGTGTTTTTGTCTTGTCCCCTCCTGTCCCTTGTAAACATCATTTTTCCTTTTGTTTTCGTATATATTTAATATCACTTTCCATCTACGGATCGAATATACTCTACTGCAACCCGCCTCACCCAATGTGGTACGTGTCACGCCCTGACCTGAGAGAGCCGTTTTTTTCTGTTTGGTTAGGTCAGGGTATGACATGGGGTGGGCATTCTATGTGTCATATTTCTATGTTGTTGTTTTTCTTTGATTGGCCTAGTATGGTTTCCAATCAGAGGCTATTGTTGTCTCTGATTGGGAATCATACTTAGGCAGCCTTTTTTCCCTCCTTCAGTGTGGGATCTTGTTTTTGTCAGCTCAGTAAGCCTGCAGAACGTGACATTCGTTTTTTCTTTGTTTGTTATTTAGTTTGAGTGTTCTGAGTTACAATAAATATTGACATATACCAGTACGGATCTGTTATTTTAATACTTAAGAACCAGAACTCCCATCAAAAGCTAGCTTGCTACCAGCTAACTGGCTACTAGCTAACCGGCTACTAGCTAACCGTGGCCCGCCAGCTGTCTAGATCACATCAGACTGTTAGCTTAAGAGGCCCATCGGACGAATTTGTTGGCCACTATACCTAGTTTGCCAATTAGCTTGGTTACCACACGGAGCCCTGCTGATCCGTCTTCTGAACCGGAACCCCAACAGAAGCGAGCCAGCTAACTAGCTACTAGCTTGTAGACAGCAAGCCACTGCTAGCGGTCATCAGCTACCTCTAACATGGACAACTTTCGCCAGTCTGCACAGCGCGATTCAAACCAGAGCAAATCGGCCTTATTTTTCTCCATATCTCCGGATTCCTACCGCAAGCTCTGAACCTTTTTTATTTTTATTTTCTTCACATGGATCATCACAGCTAGCTAGCTGCTATCCGAGTGGCCACTCCTGGCTAACGCCCCTGTCCCGAAGCAAGAACCGATTAGCCTGGAGCTAGCCCTGCCAGGCCCATCTCCCAGCTAGCCAAAGAGGCCCATAAGCCACTACCTGGGCTACAATACCTATTTTGCCAACTGGAGGGCACGACCAAGCCTATTCCCCCTCAGGAAACTAAAAAGATTTGGCATGGGTCCTCAAAAGGTAAGACAGCTGCAACATCGAGAGCATCCTGACTGGTTGCATCACTGCCTGGTACGGCAATTGCTCGGCCTCCGACCACAAGGTACTACAGAGGGTAGTGCTTACGGCCCAGTACATCACTGGGGCTAAGCTGCCTGCCATCCAGGACCTCTACACCAGGCAGTGTCAGAGGAAGGCCCTAAAAATTGTCAAAGACCCCAGCCACCCCAGTCATAGATTGTTCTCTTTACTACCGCATGGCAAGCGGTACCAGAGTGCCAAGTCTAGGACAAAAAGGCTTCTCAACAGTTTTTACCCCCAAGACAAAAGACTCCTGAACAGGTAATCAAATGGCTACCCGGACTATTTGCATTGTGTGCCCCCCCCCCCCCAACCGCTCTTTTACGCTGCTGCTACTCTCTGTTTATCATATATGCACAGTCACTTTAACTATAGATTCATGTACATATGTACATACTACCTCAATTGGCCCGACCAACCAGTGCTCTCGCGCATTTGCTAACCAGGCTATCTGCATTGTGTCCCGCCACCCAACCCCTCTTTACGCTATTGCTACTCTCTGTTCATCATATATGCATAGTCACTTTAACCATATCTACATGTACATACTACGTCAATCAGCCTGACTAACCGGTGTCTGTATGTAGCCTCGCTACGTTTATAGCCTCGCTACTGTATATAGCCTCGCTACTGTTTTCACTGTCTTTTTACTGTTGTTTTTATTACTTTACTAACCTGTTGTTCACCTAATATCTTTTTTGCACTATTGGTTAGAGCCTGTAAGTAAGCATTTCACTGTAAGTTCTACACCTGTTGTATTCGGCGCACGTGACAAATAAACTTTGATTTGATTTGATGCATGGTGGTGGCAGCATCATGCTGTGGGGATGTTTTTCATCGGCAGGGACTGGGAAACTGGTCAGAATTGAAGAAATGATGGATGGCGCTAAATACAGGGAAATTCCTGAGGAAAACCTGTTTCAGTCTTCCAGAGATTTGAGACTGGGATGGAGGTTCACCTTCCAGCAGGACAATGACCCCAAGCATACTGCTAAAGCAACACTCAAGTGGTTTAAGGGGAAACATTTAAATGTCTTGGAATGGCCTAGTCAAAGCCCAGACTTCAATCCAATTGAGAATCTGTGGTATGACTTAAATATTGCTGTACACAAGCAGAACCCATCCAACTTGAAGGAGCTGGAGCAGATTTGCCTTGAAGAATGGGCAAAAATCCCAGTGGCTAGATGTGCCTAGCTTATAGAGACATACCCCAAGAAACTTGCAGCTGTAATTGCTGCAAAAGGTGGCTCTACAAAGTATTGACATTGGGGGTGAGAATAGTTATGACGCTCAAGTTTTCAGTTTTTTTGTCTAATTTCTTGTTTGTTTCTACAATAAAAAATATTTTGTATTTTCAAAGTGGTAGGCATGTTGTGTAAATCCAATGATACAAACCCCCCAAAAATCAATTTTAATTCCAGGTTGTAAGGCAACAAAATAAGAAAAATGGTAAGGAGGGTGAATACTTTTGCAAGCCACTGTACTACAGTACCCTGTTCAAAGGCACTAAAATATTTTGTCTTGCCCATTCACCCTCTGAGTGGCACACATACAAAATCCATGTCTCAAGGCTTAAACATCCTTCTTTAACCTGTGTCCTCCCCTTCATCTACACTGATTGAAGTGGAAATTAACAAGTGACATCAATAAGGGATCATAGCTTTCACCTGGACTCACCTGGTCAGTCTATGTCATGGAAAGAGCATGATGTTCACAATGTTTTGTACACTGAGTGTTTATGCTGCATTCTAGTCAAGGCTCATCCTATATAACTACTGTCGTACACACCTTTTCTATTAATGTATTGTCCATACTGTCTATACACACCATTATATATGTGTACGTGACCAATAACATTGTATTTGTTTAGCTATATAGAGAAAGGAACACACATGTTTAAAACACTCTGCCTCCCACATGATTCCTAGTCTTACAATAAGACAATCAATATAACATTGAGATTGAATCTTCCATTTTAATTAGCAATTACATCCAACTTAGGTCGCATCAGGGGCATCTTACAAGCTACATAGACAGACAAACACTGTATCATTCATGAATCCTTGTGTCTTGATCACAATCTTAATTAAAAGTCGACTTTGGGAGTCCAGTAGAGCTGTTTCTGCAACGAGCTCAGAAATCACCGTAATCAACTTACCGTATAACACAATCAATATTACATGGAGTAGAATAATGAGCAGTGTCGGTACCAAGCCTTCGGACTAATTATGCAAGTGACGTCACAAAGGAAGAGGGGATGGGAGAGGTCTCTTGACATTTATCTCAGCAGCACCGTCCAACACACTGAGCACGTCAAAAGTAACTCCCACATGGCCTTCTTCTTTCTCTCTTTCATTAAAGCACACTGAGACGACACTGACAGAAGAAGCTATCCCTGGGCCACACTTTCCCACAATGCACTGCAAGGCAAGGCAGGGAAAATATGATAAAGATGTATAAAAAAGATGATCTTATTTATAGTGATTCACATAAAAGTGAAACCCATCTCCTTGGCCTTTCAGTCCATCAGGCATCAAAATAGTTTGAGTGGAAAATAGAAAACTCATCTCCTCCTCATGTGTCCTACAAGCAGAAGAGGAGCAGTGTGAATGGGTTTTGCTGTTTGCCTCTGTCCCTCTCTCTACTGCACCTGCTGTCTCTAACTCTGAATGCTTGGCTATGAAAAGCCAACTGACGTTTACTTCTGAGGTGCTGACCTCTTGCACCCTCTACAACCACTTGCTGGTCAACTATGAATGTTTGAACATTTTGGCCATGCACTGTTATAATCTCCACCCGGCACACCCAGAAGAGGACTGGCCACTCCTCAGAGCCTGGGTCCTCTCTAGGTTTCTTCCTAGGTTCCTGCCTTTCTAGGGAGTTTTTCCTGGCTACCGTGCTTCGACATCGGCATTGCTTGCTGTTTGGAGTTTTAGGCTGGGTTTCTGTATAGCACTTTGTGACATCGGGTGATGTAAAAAGGGCTTTATAAATACATTTGATTGATTGTTTGACAGTAGAAGCTGGACGAAGTTGCCGCCCCTATTTCGACGTAATTCCTGTACTAGAGCGGAAATGCTTGTTTTGTTCCACCTCTGAAGAATGACGCAGGCTCCTTATACATATTCACGAATTGAGGGCGTGAACATCATTGTGCATTCCATGTGGAGTGGAGAAAAACAACAACAAATAAGGCACTGACAGCTGTCAGTGTAGCTAACTAGCATGCTAATCTTATCTAGCTAGCTGTTATCTGTTGTTGTTGGGTTCTTTTTTACTATACACTATTCAAAAGATTAGCCAGATGGCTATGGCTGCTTCTGGAGGAGAATTTGTCATAAGCATTTAGCGAAAACTTCGCCACAGATGGATAGGGGAAACCAGCAACATGGTTTCACCGTCTATTGTTATCTCCAAAGTTTTTACATCTTCCATAAATTGCGGCCACAAATCCGCCATAGCAATAGTTAGAAAGAACAAGATAATATGGATAACTATTGAACGGTTTGGGCTAGACATGCATGTTTTCTACATTGTAATGGGCAAGGTGCAAACGTTGGTAGGCTGCTGGTATACTATTCTGCTGCAATACAACAAATCCAAGTCAGCCCGTGCTCGTGGTTCTCACAGGAGAAGTGAAATAATAGGCAACAACGACTTCGCTCTTGCTGCTCAAATGATATGTTACAACACCCTGAGTGCATTGCAGAAAACACCAACACAAATGTAACAACAGCAGAACAAAATAGCTAAACACGTTCCTTGAATTTACTTTCATGGGGGCCTTTTCATTATAGGATAGACACTTGTGAAATAGTGCTTCATAGCTGCGCTAATCACAGCAGTGGTACGTGTAGCGAAGCAGCAACACTTTAGTGGTCTTGGGGTGATGGGGGCAAAAGTTTTGCAAAATGCAATCATATCATGCAATTATATAATTTATAAAATGGTCATACTGTGTGGTCATACTGGTGGCCCAACACCCTATAATACAGACAAGCTCAAAAATAAGTGAAAATTGACAAATTATCCAATTGATTATGATAATTGTCTGGTAAAAAAGAGGAGGTCCTCTATTTTAATTTGCTCCTAGGCTTAGGTGCCCAAGTGGACGTCGAAAGGATCAGTACCGACTCTCGAAGAAGAACTTTGCAGGTGTTTCTGCTTAATACAGGGAAAGGGAAAGGGCAACTGAAATGTGTCTTCCGCATTTAACCCAACCCCTCTGAATCAGAAAGGTGCAGGGGGCTGCCTTAATCGACATCCACGTCTTCGGCACCCGGGGAACAGTGGGTTAACTGCCTTGCTCAGGGACAGAACGACAGATTTTTTCCTTGTCAGCTAGGGGATTTGATCTAGCAACAATGCCATGCTGGTGGGTGGTAACATTCAAATAAAATCCAGCCCTGAAAGGAAACGTAGTCTGAAAAGTGTCTGCACATCATCTCACAGCAGAAACACACGGCATTGACACAGATTTCCTCGAAGTTCCCACTTCGGATTTCCCAATTCAAGCCCACATATACCAATTCTTTGACTAAAACGATGACTTAAATTTTGACTTAAATTGTTGTGCAACATCATGGGTAAGCTTTGGGCATCGTCTTTCACCTGAAAAAAAAAATGATTTTTGCTGTTGTGGTACTTAATTAAACCTAATTTGTTATAATGAAGTAAACGAGCTACAGGTAACTGTCAAAATAATGGAAACACTTGAGTAAATGAGGGATACAAAGTATATTGAAAGCAGGTGCATCCACATAGGTGTGGTTCCTGAGTTTATTAAGCAATTAACATCCCATAATGCTTAGGGTTATGTGTAAACATTATGGGCAGGCCATTATTTTGGCTACCATGGATATGCCACCATAGGATGACAATGCCCCCATCCACAGGGCACGAGTGGTCATTGAATGGGTTGATGAGCATGAAAACGGCGTAAACCATACGCCATGGCCGTCTCAGTCACCAGATCTCAACCCAATTGAACACTTATGGGAGATTCTGGAGCGGTGCCTGAGAGCGTTTTCCACTACCATCAATAAAACCCCAAATTATTGAATTTCTCGTGGAAGAATGGTGTCGCGTCCCTCCAACAGAGTTCCAGACACTTGTAGAATCTATGCCAAGGTGCATTGAAACTGTTTTGGCTTGTGAAGACACTTTATGTTGGTGTTTCCTTTACTTTGGCAGTTACCTGTACATCACTGCTGCAATATTGAATCAACTCACTACACATAAACAGCTATTACAATAACTTCCATTTGAAGCCATTTTGTTCTTACTCCATATAGAATTAATATTTTTAAGCGGTAGATATGATGATGGCATTGCTTATGATGCAGTCTGGTCTGGCTTTGAATCTCTTCATCACATCTGCAGAGGATTTCACAACATCAAGGCAAAGCTGTCAGACCAGGAAAAGCATCAATCTCTATGCAGTGTCCACAGTTCGTGTACGTGAAAGCGTCTGTGCGCAGGTGTGCGCATGTGCTTGTGTACGCAGACTAGGTTGTACATGTCTGTACTCCCTTGTGTGTGAGTCCATCTGCCTTTGTGTGACTGTGGTCTGCAGCATATGAATGTTTGTGTGAGCGTTGTACTGTGTGATTTTCCACTTGGGGTTCAGGCTGCCAATCAAGCCCTGTATGCTCGCTATGTGTGACCTGTGCCTGTGAGACGTTGCCCCTCTGGGGATCCATCAGAAGGAAAGACCCAACCAGCCAAATAATATGGAGATTGTCTGGATGGGGCTGATGGGGCCCTTAGAGCCAAGATCACATTTACATAGGGAAAACATGGCAGGTGGAGACCATTCCTGAAAACAGATTTAGCCAGACCATCTCATGAATAAAAGACGCATTACACAGGTTTATTGTATTTAGCAGCACTTGATGTTATGAAGATCTTAAAGGGAAGAAAACGAAAATGGCATCTCCGGAATGTTAATCCAGGGAAATGCTGCTTCCCTATGCTGCTAGGCTGGGAGTGGACTTCTGGGAACACTGAAATAGTATGGGAGTCAGAGGAGCGGTGTGACTCAGCGGTGGCAATCTAAAGGCGTTTACGGCATCTAAATTCTATAGGGGAAGCACGGTCTGTGACAGCACATCACTTTAGATCTCCCACTGTAACAGTGTAACAACTCTGTGGGGATTTCAGTATCCAGGTGTTGCAGCGAACGGTTGTCGCTCCAGCACGGCTGAATATCTCAGAGCTGTTTCTGGTGAATATCTATATCTACAGGTTTTTTCCCGCTTGTTTCTGTCTACTGTTGTTGTTGTCATCAGTAGATTCTCAGTTTTCTGTGTTTTTCCGTTCCTCCTCTCCGGTGGCGATGGCTGTCGACAGGCTGAGAAGATAAACATTATCAAAGCGATTCCCGGTTTTGAGATTTGCTTCCAAAAATGTGTTTGTTAGTGAGCGTGTGTTTGCAATACGCTTCAGAGATGACAAGAGGCTTGGCATCTGATAGACATTTGAAGTTCGCAGCAGCTGAGAGTTCTCCTCTCCTCTCTTCAGAGAAATAGATGACACATGAGAGATACCTAAATAGTCCTGATGAAGTTCAATGACTCATGTAGTTGAGAAAAACACACAATCGAAAGCAAATGAGCAAGCTAGCCAGTTGAATCTAGAGCAGTACTGAACTTCTCACTTTGAAGCATCAAACATAGAAATGTTATGTATAGGTAGCCGCACATGACTGACAATGATCAGTCTATGCACTGCATAGAAATGTATAAAGGTCTTGAAATTTGCTCTCATTTGAACATACCCTAGATCTTGTGGATGCACTTTAAGTACGTCAAGCAAAATATAGACAATGGAGAAGGGATGGAGAGAATGAGTAATACCTCCTCTCATCATACTGAGAGGTGAGGGAAAGACTTTCAGTGCCTTTAGAAAGTATTCATACCCCTTGACGTATTCCAAATTTTTTTGAGCTACACCCATCTACACACAATAGCCGATGATGACAAGGTGAAAACATGTTTTTCAGAAATGTTTGCTAATTTATTGACAAATAAATACAGAAATATCTAATTTACATAAGTATTCACACCCCTGAGTCAATACATGTTAGAATCACCTTTGGCAGTGATTACAGCTGTGAGTCTTTCTGGGTAAGTCTCTAAGAGTGTTGCACACTTGGATTGTACAATATTTGCACTTTATTCGTTTAAAAGTCTTCAAGCTCTGTCAAGTTGGTTGTTGATCATTGCTAGATAGCAATTTTCAAGGTTTGCCATAGATTTTCAAGCCGGTTTACGGAAAAAACATGTATGAAATGTATGCATTCACTACTGTAAGTCGCTCTGGATAAGAGCGTCTGCTAAATGACTAAAATGTAAATGTAAGTAAAAACTGTAACTAGGAACATTCAATGTTGTTTTGGTAAGCAACTCCAGTGTATATTTGGCCTTGTGTTTTAGGTTATTGTTATTGTTGGAAAGCAGACTGAACTAGGTTTTCCTTTAGGATTTTGCCTGCGCTAGCACAAGTCTGTTTATTTTTATTTAAAAAAATTATTCCTTAGTCCTTGCCAATGATGCAGCCACCACCATGCTTGAATATATGAAAACAGGATGCATGTTTTGGAACACTTTATTCTGTACAGGCTTCCTTCTTTTCACTCTGTCAATTATGTTTGTATTGTGGAGTAACTTCAATATTGTTGGTCCATCCTCAGTTTACAACTATCACAACAATAAACTCTGTAACTGGCCTCATGGTAAACCCCTGAGCAGTTTCCTTCCTCTCCGGTAACTGAGTTAGGAAGGACACCTGTATTTTTGTAGTGGCACCATCGTGACACCATCCAAAGTGTAATGAATAACTTCACCTTGCTCAAAGGGATATTTAATGTCTGCTTTTAATGTTTACCCATTTACCAATAGATGCCCTTCTTTGCGAGGCATTGGAAAACCTCCCTGGTCTTTGTGGTTTGAAATTCACTGCTCTACTGAAGGACCTTACAGATAATTGTTTGTGTGGGGTACAGAGATGAAGTAGTCATTCAAAAATCATGTCCATGCAACTTATTATGTGACTCGCTAAGCATATTTTACTCCTTAACTTATTTAGGCTTGCCATAACAAAGGGGTTGAATACGTATGAATTCAAGACATTACAGATTTTCTTTTAAATGTATTTCTAAACATAAAAAAAACATCATTCCATTTTGACATTATGGGATATGTCCAGTGACAGTGACACAAAATCTCAATTTAATCAATTTTAAATACAGGCTCTAACACAACAAAACAGTCAAATGGTGTAAATACTTTCTGAAGGTGCTTGGTCCCGGTGCAGCGATGGTGGGATAAACATGAGAGGCAGGCATATGGTGTCATACCAACAGGCTTTTATCCATGCCCACACCCATCTCCCTCCGCTGCTCTGGGCTTTATATGTCAGTCTCTGGAACACTTCCTTCATTCTGTTAGCCAATCACTGTCCACCATCTGTCTATTCCTTTCACTTCTGACATCGCAGTAGGAGTTTCATTTTGGCACGCTCGGTTGAGCAGAATTCTGAGAGACTCAACAAATATGGACAGACAAACACATCGTGGTATGATGCATGATAGGGTTGGGCAATGTCAACCTTTGTCCTATCATGATTAAGTACCAATAAAACATTTTGATATATGATGGTATTGCCCCCTATTGGCCAAATTAAATGAAATAAATCATTGTAAAAAAAAGTACAACATTTAATAAAAAATACAGCTAAAATTGTCTGCTAGCGTGAGCTCGCATGCTACGGGAGCGACTAGAGGAATACTGACCAAATATATTTTGGAGCTGAAACTTTTTTAGTAGCTTATACCTGTTGGTGTGTCTTTGTGTGTGTGTGAGAAATTGACAAGAAACTGAAGATCTAGTACAATGGTGTGTACTACTCCCTTCACAGAACTGCGCAAACTGGCTCTAGCCAGAATAGAAAAAAGAGTGGGAGGCCCCGGTGCACAACTGAGCAAGAGGACAAGTACATTAGAGTGTTTAGTTTGTGAAACAGACGCCTCACAAGTCCTCAACTGGCAGCTTTATTAAATAGTACCTGCAAAACACCAGTCTCAACATCAACAGTGAAGAGGCGACTCTGGGATGCTGGCCTTCTAGGCAGAGTTCCTCTGTCCAGTGTCTGTGTTCTTTTCCCCATCTTAATCTTTTCTTTTTATTGGCCAGTCTGAGATATGGCTTTTTCTTCGCAACTGCCTAGAAGGCCAGCATCCCAGAGTCGCCTCTTCACTGTTGACGTTGAGACTGGTGTTTTCCAGGTACTAGGAATAGGCCACTTAGCATGGCCCTACTGTGGGCTGCCCGGTCAGCTCTTTACTGCGTGATGCCGGTCAAGTAGAAATAGGCTAAACATCATCTGTCACATCACAAAGTCTTCACCATTGATGATGGCTGTCAATCATCTTCGATATCTGATACTATCGTAATGTTCGGCCAACCCTAATGAATGCATAGACCATTGACACACAAACACATTCACAGACAGAAACAGGGACACACATGTACAAGGACACAAGTTTGATTTGATTTGACAAGGTATGCAGAAAGCATGGGCACACAACCACATACACACATATTTAATAAGGTATTAACAGCACTGATTAATGATAATACAGGATCATTTGCCCCCTCCATACTGCAGATCTAACCCTCACTGAAATCATTGCAATGTTTTGGATTAATTCAAATTTTAATTCGCTTGAGCTCTGTCTGTGGTACACCGTTCTCATCTCACACACTGGCAGAAGAACTCACACATTCCCACTAAACTCCCATTGCCTGACAGAAAAGATAGTCTAAAACACTCGGCCCACACACACACACTCACTGCATTTGGTTCACACTGTGATGTGTTTGGAACAGAGGGATGGGATACAGCTGTGACCTCTAGCGCTTGGCTGGCCTTCCCATCAGTACCTTCTAGTCTTGGATTTCAGTGGGTATCTTTTGGGCACTGGTGTTATCAAAGCCACCTTCTGCCTAGATGTATGAGATTCCAGAATAATCCAGGTTTTATCCTGGGAACATTGCAGATCCTGATGCGGACCCTTCAGACTGGCCAAACAGACCTCCAGAGTCAGCACTACAGACCATTCTGGCTACTGCACAGAGCTCCAAATAATCACTCACTAACGGCCTTTCTATCTGTAAAATCCTCTAAAAGTAGGCCTATGTACATTAGCTTTGTGGTGATGACTACAGACAACTTATTGAATCAGTGCTTTGTACAGTATTACATTTCACTGGCTACAGTATGAGGAAAACACTTTATGTACAATCTCCTTCTAGTACTTGAGATGTTTCTGGTATCTGTGCACTGAGAAGGATTTGGATTCTAGATCCGCACACACAGACACAATGCAATGAACATATTGGCTAGCTCTCTACCCCAATACATCTTAGAATGTGCTTGCCTCTGGCTGTATTGTCCCTCTTCGACAATCATAATAACCGTGTTGCTGGCCAAGGCAGGCAAGCGTTAGGCATTCTGAGCTCTTCGTTTTCACAAACAGGAATATCTCTGTACGATTCACAAAGCCAACTTGACAGGCCACCAGAAAACTGCCAGTTGGTTATAATAAAACAATTGTGCCTGCTAAAACGCTTGTGCCCGCTTTGCAAACAGAACATGAGCTAGGCGGATACCAGGCAAACAAAAGGCTCAGCGGGCAGAAGAGTGGCATTGCGAGGGGGGTGGAGGAGGGATGGAGGGTGGATTTAGTTGGATTGGGATGGGCAACGTGGATGTGGTGGCAGCCACCCAAAGCCCAGCTAGCTTAAGACCTGTCTGTCTGTAGACAGGAGTTAGGGGAATGTGTTCTCTGTCAGCTCGCAGTTCTCAGCCCTCTTGTCTCAGGATTTGGCACGGCTCAGTGAGGTTCAGCCAGGGTTTGGCACAGGGCTAGGGGTCAGGCGCTCACCCCCTGGGGAGGCCGTTTACGGTTAATTGCTCCCCACTCTGGCCAAGCTGAACTCGGCCCTCCTGGAGAGAGACAACCTCTGACAGGGAGAATTAGAGGACTGGAAAAAGAGGTACAGAGAAGGACAGGGCCAGAGAGAGAGAGAGAGGGGGAGAGATAAATAAATAAAAAGATAGATAAAGATAGAACCATGGTCGGCAGCCAGGTCACATTGCTTCCCGGGTCACACTCTGCTCTGTATCTGTCCAGTAACATATCTAACAGAGACATGACCTATGAGAGCCTCTCAGGACAGGCTACGGTGGACATCAATCATAGAATACAGGTCCACTCATCATTATGTCAACACATTGACACAATAACACCAGTCCCCATTGGCAGCATATGCCAGTGACTGACGGGATGCCAGCTATTCATCAAGATGAAATTATACCAATTTCTTCTTGGGTTTAGGTTTGTGTAGTAAAACGTGGTCTACATTTGAATAAATCATCTGAGTTTTTTGTCAGTGCACGAGTCCTTTCAAGAGCCAGTACTCATACTGATTAAGGAAATATTTCTGGCTCATATTGGTGGCATGCAAGCCACACATGTTTCAAACCAGTGTCCTAATTTCTGTCCAAATTCCAATAAAGCAAAAAGTTTATTTCTGTCATTCCAATAAACCAAAACTTTTCGAAAACAATATTGTCACCCTTCTGGAATTTCGATGGGGAAAGGATTGACCAATATTGAGAAACTTTCTCAAATGCACTTCCTCTGTAAGTGTGTAGGGGAGTAATTATGTTCATTAATCAACATCAAAACATTCAATTTTGAGAGGAGGAATCATAAAGTTGACCCTGACACACAAGGAAGCAATGCTCAAGAAAAAACAAATAGTCATTCAAATGCAGATGGGACAGGCAATCATTTGTTATATTGACTTACCTGGCTACATAGAGGTTGAATTAAGTACATTTATCACAGACCTTAAATGGGGTCAGGATGCTCAGCCCGATTACTACATTACATTTCCCATCCACGGCCAGTTGTGCTGGAGGCACAGATACTACAGTATCTACCTGGCCTCCTTTGTGAGAGTGTTGGTAGTGAGCAGAGTTTACCCTCTTGGTGCTTTGTGTGTGTGTGTGTGTGTGTGTGTGTGTGTGTGTGTGTGTGTGTGTGTGTGTGTGTGTGTGTGTGTGTGAGTGAGAGAGAGAGAGAGAGTAGCTGAGCATCCTGACCCCATTTAAACTACAAAACCCATCACAACCTGACCCCCTATAGTGACCCACTTGTCATCCTGCCTCAATAAAGGCATTTACTTTAATAATACAGAATGCCTGCCTGTTCAGTTTGTGCTCAGAAATAAACCCTGGCAGTTTGTAAATACCGGGTTTCAATCTGTTCACTATTAAATGAGCAATCAAAATGGTTTAACTGGCTTATAACTGCATGGTGAATGTTTTTAATGAACAATCACCATTGCTGTAGATTTTTGAGAGTTATTACTATTGCTTGACAAGTTTTCACTCTCTGAAGGAACATGCAACCTAGAGAAACATAAGCCTGGAGGACAGGAGGACAGGAGGACTGAAGGCAGACACACTACATCTTTTAACTCCACATGGGGCAGCAGCTATCATCTGGTCGATTCAAGCTCATGCTGACTGGTTGGCAATGTTATTAATCCACAGAGACAGTACAGAAAACTGCCGCGATAGTTCAAAACTCACACTGTAAATGAAGTGAAGGTGCAGCGCTGTCTGAACTGTAGACATTACTCTGCTCTATGAGTGCCCAGATCAGATTGAGACTTTATGAAACCTAATGATGCAAGAAAGGAGCTGAGCCTATCCAAAATATCCCAATTCATTAAGCCATCCCAGATGTATTAGCTTGAAACAGGGGACAGAGGAAGGGGAGAGAGATAAGGGAGGGAGTCTGGTCAATATACATATGTCAACCATTAATAGAAGGAGCTGAGGAGGGAGCCGTATTGCTGTCGAGTGTGTGTGTGTGTGTGTGTGTGTGTGTGTGTGTGTGTGTGTGTGTGTGTGTGTGTGTGTGTGTGTGTGTGTGTGTGTGTGTGACCACTGCTGCTGACCCAAACATATTAAGGCTAAATATATGAAAGCGTTTAGAGAATGAAGAGAATGAGCCAGGGCCACATTGCTCATTAGTGCTTGTCAGGCTAATGGTCCCGGTGGAATCTGGGATACATTCCTCGCTCTGAGACACCACATAAAGCAATCAGGAGCTGAGCAGATGTTCTGCTTGGGTTTTAATAGCGTATTTACGATGTAAATACCTCCTTTATCTCTCTCTCCACATCTCTCTCTCTCTCCACATCTCTCTCTTTCCACATCTCTCTCTCTCTGCCTCACCCTTTCCTGTTTCTCCACAGCGAGCAGCCCAGAGGTGGATTGATACTACAGTGTTCCTAATGGCTGTTTCTTCTAAACGTCTATTGAAACCCTCTAAGTCTAAGCCCCCGAGCCGGGGGAGGGGTGGTTCAACTAAGCTAACATAATGGAATTGTTTTAAGATGGTCAAACCAAATATCATTTAGCTATTTGATTTAGAATTAAGACCTCTTAAGGTATCAAAAAATCTATTTAAAAATTATTTGATGAAACATTGAATTTGGGATTACTGCTATTAGCCCATAGAAATGTAATTGAATAACACAGCGGTCCCCAACCACCGGGCACATTCGCTACCAGGCCGCATGGAAAGGATAGATTATTATATATCTTTTTTTTTAATCTGTAAAATAAAATAATAATTATATACAATTATAGGCTATTTGTGCAGTAATTACATTGCACCTGGTGCAGTCTGTTGGTCCTGTTCTCACCACTCTAATATCTCTGTCACGCTCACAACAGTTCACAGATTTTGAACTTGAGTAATGCGCAAGCCGCGAGTTCATCACAGTCTGCGTGAGCTGTGTTGCCCGCCAACTTGGTACTAGCTAGCTACGTTAGCTGACATGAATAAAAACAAACAAAGGTCGCTGGCGAGCTTCTTCGGAAGGGGTAAGGGAGGCCCAACAACGATGTCGATAATGCAGACTGCAGAGCCCGAGACTGCAAAAAAACTGCTTCGGCACATCGAATCCAAGCACCCTGCACTTAAAGACAAACCTCTTGAATTATTTGAGCGAAGAAAACGTGAACAAGAAGGACAGAAGCAAGTCTTGAAAGCCACCGCATCAACAAACGTGGCTGCACTGAGAGCGTCAAACTTAGTGGCTAGCCATATTGCTAAGGCCAAGAAGCCTTTCACTATTGGCAAGGAGTTAATTCTACCTGCTGCTAAGGACATTTGCCATGAACTCTTAGGAAAGGCTGCAGCTAAAAAGATAGCACAGTTTCTCTTTCGGCTACCACCGTCACTAGGCAATTTGATGAAATAGCGGAGGACGTTGAGGCACAATTGTTAGAGAGGCTTAACGAGTCAATGTGGTATGCAATCCAGGTTGACAAATCTACCGATGTCGACAACAAGGCAATACTGTTTGTTTATGTGCAATATATATTTCAGGATGATGTGCATGAGCATATGTTGTGTGCGCTGTCCCTGCTGACTAACACAACGGACGCAAAACTATTAAAGTCTTTGGATGATTACATGTAAGGAAAATTGAATTGGTCATTCTGTGTTGGCATATGCACGGATGGGGCTGCTGCCAACACTGTACGAAGTCGGTCCCTCTCCTTGTTCGGGCGGCGTTCGGCGGTCAACGTCACTGGCCTTCTAGCCATCGCCGATCCACTTTTCATTGTCCATTTGTTTTATCTTAGTCTTACACACCTGGTTTCACTCACCCAATTATCTGTTTATTATTTAACCCTCTGTTCCCCATGTTTGTTTGTGAGTGATTATTTGTTGTATTATGGTCTGTATTGTGGCCTTGGTAATTCTCTTGTATTTTGATGTCTTTGAGTAAATTTACTTTTATTTACTCATCTCTGCTGTCCTGCACCTGACTCCTCTGCACCAGCTACACATAGATCCTTACAGAATCACTCACCCGAAGAATGGAGTCAGCAGGAGCAGACACACTCTCAGTTGCAGTGGAGGAGCGCGTCCAGCGCCTCCACCAGTCCCACTACAACAGGTCCCACTGTCCACCGCTCTTCCACCTGGTCCCTGCGGGATTCGACTCGTGCTCCCGAGGGAGTATGATGGGACGGCTGCCGGATGCCAGGGGTTTCTATTACAGCTGGAGCTCTACCTGGCGACCATCCACCCGGCTCCTTCGGGACAAAAGAGTGTGTCCGCCCTCGTTTCCTGCCTCACAGACAAAGCCCTGGAGTGGGCCAACGCCGTATGGAGTGAGGGAAACGCGGCGTTGGACCATTACGCAGAGTTCACCCGCCATTTTCGGGCAGTGTTCGACCTCCCGCCTGAGGGTCGAGCGGCGGGTGAACGTCTGTTCCACCTGAGGCAGGGGACGAGGAGTGCTCAGGATTTCGCCTTGGACTTCCGTACCCTGGCCGCCAGCGCGGGATGGAACGACAGGGCCCTGATCGATCACTACAGGTGCAGTCTGCGCGAGGACGTCCGTCAGGATTGGCCTGCCAAGACACCACCCTCACATTGGAACAGCTGGTGGACATGTCCATTCGGCTGGACAACCTGCTGACTGCCCACGGACGTCCGGGTCGGGACCTGTCAGTTCCATCCCCCAGCACCTCTGCTCCGGAGGAGGTGCTGCACTTAGGGCGACCGGAGGAGGGGCCATTCCCTGCACCATCTGTGGCCGTAGAGGGCACACTGCTGGTCAATGCTGGGGGGGTTCCTCGGGGAGTCGAGGCAGCAGGCAGGGCACTATCGTGTCAGCCCAGGTGAGTCGGTACCAGGCTCACCCAGAGCCCCCTGTTGCTCACATGTATGTGTTTATTTCATTTCCTGAGTTTTCCCTGAATTCCTAGCATAAGGCGCTAGTAGATTCAGGCGCAGCTGGGTATTTTATTGACCGTTCATTTGCTCGTAGTTTAGGGATTCCCCTTGTTCCTGTGGATATGCCCTTCCCTGTGCACGCCCTAGATAGTCAACCATTAGGGTCAGGGCTGATTAGGGAGGCCACCGCTCCACTTGACATGGTTATGCAGGAGGGTCACAAGGAGAGAATCAGTCTCTTCCTTATTGATTCTACTGCGTTTCCCGTGGTGCTGGGCCTACCCTGGTTGGCCTGTCATAACCCCACTATTTCGTGGCAACAGAGGGCTCTCAAGGGGTGGTCAAGAGAGTGCTCAGGGAGGTGTGTGGGAGTTTCCATCGGTGCGACTACGGTGGAAAGTCCAGACCAGGTCTCCACCGTGCGCATCCCCTCAGAATATGCTTATTTGGCCTTCTGTAAGAAGAGGGCGACTAAATTACCACCCCATTGACGGGGGGGATTGTGCAATAAATCACCTGGAAGACACAGCACTTCCCAGGAGTCACGTGTATCCTCTGTCACAGGAGGAGACGGCGGCTATGGAAACATATGTCTCCGAATCTCTGGGGCAGGGATACATTCGGCCCTCCACTTCACCTGCCTCCTCGAGTTTATTTTTTGTGAAGAAGAAGGATGGGGATCTGCGCCCGTGTATTGAAAATCGAGGGAAATCTCAGATCACAGTGAGGTAAAGCTACCCGCTGCCTCTCATCGCCAGTGCGATCGAGTCAATGCACAGGGCGCGCTTCTTCACAAAATTGGATCTCAGGAGTGCTTACAACCTGGTGCGTATCCGGGAGGGGGACGAGTGGAAGATGGCATTTAGTACCACCTCAGGGCACTATGAGTACCTCGTCATGCCGTACGGGTTGATGAATGCTCCATCAGTCTTCCAGGCCTTTGTTGACGAGATTTTCCGGGACCTGCACGGGAAGGGTGTAGTGGTGTATATCGACGACATTCTGATATATTCCGCTACATGCGCCGAGCATGTGTCCCTGGTGCGCAGGGTGCTTGGTCGACTGTTGGAGCATGACCTGTACGTCACGGCTGAGAAATGTCTGTTCTTCCAAAAGTCTGTCTCCTTCCTAGGGTACCGCATTTCTACTTCAGGGGTGGAGATGGAGAGTGGCCACATTTCAGCCGTGCGTAATTGGCCGACTCCCACCGTGGTAAAGGAAGTGTAGCGATTTCTAGGGTTTGCCAACTACTACCGGAGTTTTATCCGGGGTTTTGGTCAGGTAGCAGCACCCATTAACTCACTGCTGAAGGGGGGACCGGTGCGGTTGATCTATTGGGCCCACATGTCACCCTCCTCTGGTCATCTTGGCATCGGTCCGACGATGCGTTGCCTTAGTGGGAAGTACTGGTGGTCCACCTTGGCCAAGGACGTGAGGGTTTATGTTTCCTCCTGCTCGGTGTGCGCCCAGTGCAAGGCTCCCAGGCACCTGCCCAGAGGGAAGTTACAACCGATACCCGTTCCACAAGGCCGTGGTCGCACCAGTCGGTGGATTTCCTGACAGATCTTCCTCCCCCACAGGGCAACACCACGATCCTGGTCGTTGTGGATCGGTTTTCCAAGTCCTGTCGTCTCCTTCCTTTTCCCGCTCTCTCTCTACGGCCCTACAGACTGCAGAGGCCCTGTTCACACACGTCTTCTGGGACTACGGGGTACCTGAGGACATAGTTTCTGATCGGGGTCCCCAGTTCACGTCCAGAGTCTGGAGAGCGTTCATGGAACATCTGGGGGTCTTGGTCAGCCTCACCTCAGGCTTTCACCCCAAAAGTAATGGGCAGGTGGAGAGAGTAAACCAGGATGTGGGTAGATTTCTGCGGTCATATTGCCAGGACGGACTGGGGGAGTGGGCGGTGTTCATCCCCTGGGCAGAGATGGCCCAAAACTCACTCCGCCACTCCTCCACTAACCTCTCTCCTTTCCAGTGCGTACTGGGTATCAGCCGTTTCTGGCACCATGGCATCAGAGCCAGATCGAAGCTCCTGCATTGGGTGAATGGTTTAAGCGCTCGGGGGAAACCTGGGACACCGCCCATGTGCACCTGCAACGGGCCGTGAGACGGCAGAAGGTGAGCGCCGACCGTCACCACAGTGAGGCCCCGGTGTTCGCAACGGGGGATCGGGTCTGGCTCTCGACCCGGAACCTGCCCCTCCGCCTGCCCTGCCGGAAGCTGGGTCTGCGGTTTGTGGGGCCATTCAAAGTCCTGAGGAGACTGAACGAGGTATGCTATAGGTTACAGCTTCCCCCAGATTACCGTATTAATCCCTCGTTCCATGTGTCTCTCCTCAGGCCGGTGGTGGCTGGTCCACTCCAGGAGTCTGAGGTGCGGGAGGTCCCTCCACCCCCTCTGGACATTGAGGGGGCCCCGGCATATGCTGTTCAAGCCATCCTGGACTCGAGGCGTCGGGCGAGGGGCCTTCAGTACCTCGTGTAGTGGGAGGGGTACGGTCTGGAGGAGAGATGCTGGGTGCCGGTGGAGGTTGTCTTGGACCCTTCGTTGCTGCGGGATTTCCACCATCTCCAACCGGATCTCCCTGCGCCTTGTCGTCCAGGTCGGGTTCGGCGCGCTGCTGGAGCCGCACGTCAAGGGGGGGGGGGGGGTACTGAAGTCGGTCCCTCTCCTTGTTCGGGCGAGGTTCGGTGGTCGATGTCACGAGCCTTCTCGCCACCGCCGATCCACTTTTCATTTTCCATTTGTTTTGTCTTAGTCTTACACACCTGGTTTCACTCACCCAATTACCTTTTTATTATTTAACCCTCTGTTCCCCATGTTTGTTTGTGAGTGATTGCTTGTTGTATTGTGGTCCGTATTGTGGGCTTGGTAATTCTCTTGTATTTTGATGACTTTGAGTAAAGTTACTTTTATTTACTCATCTCTGCTGTCCTGCGCCTGACTCCTCTGCACCAGCTACACATAGATCCTTACAGACTGTCTGGTTTCACAACCCAGGTTAAAGAGGTTGCGCCTGAATGTGAGTCTACGCACCGTGTCATTCACAGAGAAATGCTGGCTAGCCGATAAATGTCACCTGAATTTAACATCGTATTGAATGACGTTATTAAAGTTATCAATCATATCAAAGCATAAGCCCTTAACTCGCGTCTGTTTGGGCAGCTTTGTGAGGAAATGGACGCAGAGCACAAACGCCTTCTCTTATACACAGAAGTCAGATGGCTATCCAGGGGGAGATCGCTTGCCAGAGTGTTTGAGTTATGAGAGCCGCTGTAGAGATTTCTTTCAGAAAAAAGTCACCACTGGCAGCACATTTCAATGACGAGGAATGTGTCGCAAAACTCGCTTACCTGTGCGACATATTCAACCTGCTCAACAAACAAAATCTGTCATTTCAGGGGAGAATGACAACTGTCTTTAAGTTGGCAGATAAAGTGGCTGCATTCAAAGCCAAACTGAAACTGTGGGGACGGCGAGTGGACAGGGGCATATTTGACATGTTCCAAACTTTCTCCCAGCTAAGTTCGAGCGTTACTTCCCAACCACCAAAGACCAAAGAAGTGAGAAGGAATGGATCCGCGACCCCTTTGTGAATGTCCCAGGTGAATCGTCCATGTCCGTCAGAAAAAAAGATGAACTCCTTGAGGTTGCAAATGACGGCGGCCTTAAAAGTATGTTTGAGATAACTTCATCTCTACCAACTTTCTGGATTAAAATCAAGGCTGAATAGATAGCCACAAAAGAACTGAAAACACTGCTTCCATTTCCAACATCCTATCTCTGCGAAGCGGGGTTTTCTGCAATGACGGCAACAAAAACGAAATTACGGAGTAGATTGGACATCACTGTCACCCCTAGATGGGACCGTCTTGTTGCCAGGAAACAAGCTCAGGGCTCCCACTGATTCAGCGACAAAAAAGATAAGCATCGTACTGAATGATGTTGAGTTGCAATGTTTTTATTATATGGTCATTAGAGGAAAATGTGCACTTTGTTTTTATAATATCATTACGTTAGACCTAATTAAACTAAATGTTATGAAAAAGCATCTATACTAAACTGATAGGCCTAATCGATATTCCGGTCGTATCATGAGTTTTTAGGCCAAACCGTTCGGACGCTTTCAACATTTTCATGTGTAGATCGTTTTTCTGGATGTCTTACAGTCTGACAAACACCACTCTAGCTCTGCCACCTTTCACCACAGATGATATCTCTAGCTTAAACAGACGGATTTTGAGGATTCTTTTATTGTTATGTTAATTTATTATGTTAATAAGCTTTCAGAGTCTATTCGACGTTAACCTACTCAATCTCACTCACAGACACAACACAAACACACACACACACAACTGAAGGCAGGGAGAGTAAAAGTTTGTGAGTAGGGTTGCAAAGCTACAAGTAATTTACAAAAGTTACTGGAATGTTTTGTAATTTTGGTAATCTATGGCAATCTATGGTAACCTTGGTAATATAGAATTGAATAACTTAAATATATATATATATATTGATTGTCACGGCTGTCTGAAGAATGTGACCAAAGCGCAGCGTGTGTATCGTTCCACATTTTATTTAAACTGTGAAACTATGCAGACATACAAAATAAACTAATAAACAAAACAACAAACCGTGACGAAGAGGTGCAACATACACTTATTCAAAATAATCTCCCACAAACCCTAGTGGGAAAACCAACAACTTAAATATGATCCCCAATTAGAGACAATGATGACCAGCTGCCTCTAATTGGAGATCACCCCCCCTCCCAAAAAACATATAAATACATAAACTAGAACCCCACATAGAAATACATAAACTAGACAAAACCCCCAACATGGAAAAAAGAAACTAGAACCAACATAAACATAAATAACCTAGACAAAACCACCTGGCACACCCTGACCTACTCTACCATAGAAAATAAAAGCTTTCTATGGTCAGGACGTGACAGTACCCCCCCCCCCCAAAGGTGCGGACTCCGAACGCCAAAACCTGAAACAACAAAAAAAAGAGGGTTAGGGTGGGTGTCTAATGTCGGTGGCGGCTCTGGTGCAGAATGAAAAACCTTCACATCGCGCGGATCCTCCTGCATCAGAGGCGGTTCTGGTGTGGGACGAAGAACCCTCTCATCCTGCTTATCCGCCAGCATAGGAGGTGGCTCTGGTTTGGGGCGTAGCCCCCCCTCCGCCAGCTGATCCCTCCGCTTTTGTGTCACCGGACACTGGATCGTCGCTGGAGGCTCCGGACTGCCACCGGAGGCTCCGGACAGGGGGACGTCGCCGGAGGCTCCGGACAGGGGGACGTCGCAGAGGCTCCGTGCCATGGATCATCACTGCAGGCTCTGCACCATGGATCATCACTGCAGGCTTTGCACCATGGATCATCACTGGAGGCTTTGCGCCATGGATCATCACTGGAGGCTCCAGGCCATGGATTATCACTGGAGGCTTCGGGCCATGGATTATCACTGGAGGCTTCGTGCCATGGATCATCCCTACAGGCTACGGACCATGGATCATCCCTACAGGCTTCTTGCCATGGATTATCACTGGAGGCTCCGGGCCATGGATCATCACTGGAGGCTTCGTGCCATGGATCATCACTGGAGGCTTCGAACCATGATCATCACTGGAGGCTTCTTACGTGGAGCCGGAACAGGTTTTACCGGACTGGGGTGACACACTGGAGGCCGGGTGCGCAGAGCAGGCACAGGATATACTGGGCCATGGAGGTGCACTGGAGGTCTGGAGCGTAAGGCTAGCACAACCCGTCCTGGCTGGATGCTTACTTTAGCCCGGCAAGTGCGGGGCGCTGGCACAGGACGAACTGGGCTGTGAAGGCACACTGGCGACACGGTGCATAGAGCTGGCGCAGGATATCCTGGACCGAGGAGGCACACTGGAGACCAGGAGCGCTGAGCCGGCACAATCCATCCTGGCTGAATGCCCACTCTAGCACGGCAAATGCGGGGTGCAGTCACAGCACGCACCGGGCTATGAATACGCACTGGAGATATAGTGCGCATCACAGCATAACACGGTGCCTGGCTGTTCACCTGCTCCCCACGGTAAGCACGGGGAGTTGGCTCAGGTCTCCACCCTGACTCTGCAAATCTCCCCGTGTGTCGGCTGCCTCTTGTGCTTCCGTCGTTGCAGCGCTAGTTCCTCGTATCGTTGCCGTTCCTCTCTCGCTGTCTCCAACGACTTCCATGGCAGGGTCTTGTCCCCTGCCATTACCTCCTCCCAGGTCCAGGACGTCCTCCACTCTCTCTTCTCCCGGGCCCAGGATCCCTGCTCGCTGCTTGGTCTTTTTGTGGTGGGAGATTCTGTCACGGCTGTCTAAAGAATGGGACCAAAGCGCAGCGTGTGTATCGTTCCACATTTTATTTAAACTGTGAAACTATGCAAGACATACAAAATAAACTAATAAACAAAACAACAAACCGTGACGAAGAGGTGCAACATACACTTACTCAAAATAATCTCCCACAAACCCTAGTGGGAAAACCAACAACTTAAATATGATCCCCAATTAGAGACAATGATGACCAGCTGCCTCTAATTAGAGATCATCCCCCCCCAAAAAAATATAGGAATACAGAAACTAGAACCCCACATAGAAATAAATAAACTAGACAAAACCCCCAACATAGAAAAAATAAACTAGAACCAACATAAACATAAATAAACTAGACAAAACCCCCTGTCACGCCCTGACCTACTCTACCATAGAAAATAAAAGCTTTCTATGGTCAGGACGTGACATTGATATAGTATTTAAACAGTAAAAAGCATCTAATCAACAATGGCATTATGTTCAATGAACTCTGCAACTCTTCCAACTAGTGACTTTTTCACAACTGACACCAGTTTGGAGTCAAAACATTTACAACAAAAACATATTGACATAGTAAAATAAATAAAAGTGTGTAAAAAAAAATATATATATATATACTGCTCAAAAAAATAAAGGGAACACTTAAACAACACAATGTAACTCCAAGTCAATCACACTTCTGTGAAATCAAACTGTCCACTTAGGAAGCAACACTGATTGACAATACATTTCACATGCTGTTGTGCAAATGGAATAGACAACAGGTGGAAATTATAGGCAATTAGCAAGACACCCCCAATAAAGGAGTGGTTCTACAGGTGGGGAACACAGACCACTTCTCAGTTCCTATTCTTCCTGGCTGATGTTTTGGTCACTTTTGAATGCTGGCGGTGCTTTCACTCTAGTGGTAGCATGAGACGGAGTCTACAACCCACACAAGTGGCTCAGGTAGTGCAGCTCATCCAGGATGGCACATCAATGCGAGCTGTGGCAAGGTTTGCTGTGTCTGTCAGTGTAGTGTCCAGAGCATGGAGGCGCTACCAGGAGACAGGCCAGTACATCAGGAGACGTAGAGGAGGCCGTAGGAGGGCAACAACCCAGCAGCAGGACCGCTACCTCTGCCTTTGTGCAAGGAGGAGCAGGAGGAGCACTGCCAGAGCACTGCAAAATGACCTCCAGCAGGCCACAAATGTGCATGTGTCTGCTCAAATGGTCAGAAACAGACTCCATGAGGGTGGTATGAGGGCCCGACGTCCACAGGTGGGGGTTGTGCTTACAGCCCAACACCGTGCAGGACGTTTGGCATTTGACAGAGAACACCAAGATTAGCAAATTCGGCACTGGCGCCCTGTGCTCTTCACAGATGAAAGCCGGTTCACACTGAGCACATGTGACAGACGTGACAGAGTCTTTAGACGCCGTGGAGAACGTTCTGCTGCCTGCAACATCCTCCAGCATGACCGGTTTGGCGGTGGGTCAGTCATGGTGTAGGGTGGCATTTCTTTGGGGGGCCGCACAGCCCTCCATGTGCTCGCCAGAGGTAGCCTGACTGGTATTAGGTACCGAGATGAGATCCTCAGACCCCTTGTGAGACCATATGCTGGTGCGGTTGGCCTTGGGTTCCTCCTAATGCAAGACAATGCTAGACCTCATGTGGCCGGAGTGTGTCAGCAGTTCCTGCAAGAGGAAGGCATTGATGCTATGGACTGGCCCGCCCGTTCCCCAGACCTGAATCCAATTGAGCACATCTGAGACATCATGTCTCGCTCCATCCACCAACACCACCTTGCACCACAGACTGTCCAGGAGTTGGCGGATGCTTTAGTCCAGGTCTGGGAGGAGATCCCCCAGGAGAGCATCCGCCATCTCATCAGGAGCATTCCCAGGCGTTGTAGGGAGGTCATACAGCCACACACACTACTGAGCCTCATTTTAACTTGTTTTAAGGACATTACATCAAAGTTGGATCAGCCTGTAGTGTGGTTTTCCACTTGAATTTTGAGTGTGACTCCAAATCCAGACCTCCATGGGTTGATAAATTGGATTTCCATTGATTATTTTTGTGTGATTTTGTTGTCAGCACATTCAACTATGTAAAGAAAAAAGTATTTAATGAGATTATTTCATTCATTCAGATCTAGGATGTGTTATTTTAGTGTTCACTTTGTTTTTTTGAGCAGTGTATATACAGTACCAGTCAACTTTGGACACACCTACTCATTCAAGGGTTTTTCTTTATTTTTACAATTTTCTACATTGTAGAATAAGACATCAAAACTATGAAATAATAATAAGTAACCAAAAAAAGTGTTAAATCAATGGCCTCCAGAGTGGCGCAATGGTCTAAGGCACTGCATCACAGTGCTAGCTGTACCACTAGAGATTCTGGGTTAGAGTCCAGACTAGGGTTAGGGGAGGGTTTGTCCTATTGCGCACGAATGACTCCTGTGGCAGGCTGGGCGCAGTGCACACTGACACAGTCGCCGGGTGAACGGTGTTTCCTGGTGCTTCCGGGTTAAGTGGGCATTGCATCAAGAAGCAGTGAGGCTTGGTTGGGTTGTGTTTCGGAGGACGCTAGGCTCTCGATCTTCGTCCGTACAGGAGTTGCAGCGATGAGACAAGACTGTAACTACCAATTGGGGAGAAAAATAAATAAATAAAATCTAAACATATTTTAGATTTTAGATTCTTCAAAGTAGGCACCCTTTGCCTTGTTGACAGATTTGCACACTCTTGGCATTCTCTCAACTACCTCTCTCTGATGAGGTAGTGACCCAGAATGCATTCCAATTAAAACTTCTTAGTGCTAGGCCCCTTTTTTCTTAATTTCCGCCTGAATGACGTGCACAAAGTAAACTGCCTGTTGCTCAGGCCCTGAAGCCAGGATATGCATATAACTGATACCATGAGAAAGAAAACACTTTGACGTTTGTAGAAATGTGAAATAATGGAGGATAATATAACACAATAGATATGGTAGGAGAAAATCCAAAGAAAAACCAACCCGGAATATATTTTTATTTTGAGAGACCATCCTCTTACAATGACAAGAATAAGATCATACTAAAAATTTGCTCCCTGGATGCAATTCCTATGACTTTCACAGGGTGTCAGCAGTTTATGTTCAAGGTTTCAGGCTTGTAACTTCAAAAACGAATAGTGAATAACAGTTTTAGTAGAAGGACGCAGTCTTGGAATTTCGTGTTTGCGCGTGCCATGAAGACAGGACGCACCTGCTAAAATCGGCTTCTTATTAAACATACTTCTTTCCATAAGAAATATTATATTTTGATTACATTTTAGGGTATCTGAGGAGTAAATAGAAATGTATTTTGACTTGTTGAAAAAAGATGAGGGGTAGATTTTCGGATTCCTTTCTCTGCATGTTGAATGAGTGGATTACTCAAATCGATGGCGCCAACTAAACAGACTTTTTGGGATATAAAGAAGGATATTATCTAACAAAACGACACTACATGTTATAGCTGGGACCCTTTGGATGACAAATCAGAGGAATATTTTCAAAAAGTAAGTGAATATTTAATCTCTATTTGTGAATTTATGAAACCTGTGCCGATGGAAAAATATTTTGATGTGGGGCGCCGTCCTCAAACAATCGCATGGCATGTTTTCGCTGTAATAGCTACTGTAAATCAGACAGTGCAGTTAGATTAACAAGAATGTATGCTTTCAACTGATATAAGACACTTATATGTACCTAAATGTTTAATATCCATAATTTTTATGATTATTTATTTGAATTGCGCTCCCTCCAGTTTCACCGGAAGTTGTCCCACTAGCGGAACGCCTTAAATTGAGGCTTAAATGTATTTAGTCTCGCAGTTATAATTAAGCAGGCTTATTGATGTACACACTCTCCTGTACTTTTGCTTCACAGAGAGTAAAGCTTTCAGAGTCTATTCTGACATTAAAAACCCTTAGAGTCGATTGACGCCTTCCGCATCTGAGGTGGAAAGTGACAGAGCTACAGTGCTGTTTGTCAGACGAGGAGACATCCCAAAAATTGGTCTTCTCGCAAAAACGTCTGTATCGTCGAAACTGTCTGGACTACAAACTAATATGACCCCACTATGATGTTCTCCATTTTATTCTGTGACCCCACAAGTGTGGAAAAAAAAGAAAAAAAATCTAATAAAAAAAAAAGTATTGGAAGTATGGAAGTAGTTTTGTGCCCCTCAAAAATAGTGTTAAATATAAGACAGAGAGTTCAAAACATTATTCCTTATGAAACATTTTGTAACTATCTTTTCTGCCATTTATGAATGTGTTATTCCATGTGTTTTAATGGGCTATAATAGTAAAGGCCAAATTCATTTTTTTACATACATAAAGGGGTCCTAAAATTCAAAAATCCAATAGCTAAATCATTCATGGTATGACCATATTGAAATAATTCCATATGTCAGCTAGTAGAATCCCATCGGTGAGAACAGGTAATTTGGCTTCCTAATTTGCATACTGGTAGACTACTTCTGCAGATAAATTATGAAAATATTAAAGGAAGATGTTGAATCCTCACTGCAGGAATAATACGTAGTGGAGCAAAAGCCTGAGAAAAGAAAACTGATTGAAGGTTATAAAAGCTAATGTCATGATACTTAGGCTATATGGTATTATTAAGGATATTGATATAGAACTACGGATTTGATTAGTGTGGACAATGGAGTAGTCAACTGCTACTTTCTGTGCAGCAAAGCCCATGTTTAACACCTGCTTCATTCTTCAATCGTATCTGTAGGTCTGTATACTCCCTCTCCGGCCTCCAGGTCATCAGGCTGCTGATTATCCCGCACACCTGTCACCATCGTCTCGCGCACATGCGCCTCATGACACTCACCTGCACAATCTGGCAGGGGTCTGGGGTCCTGCTCCTGAAACTGGTTGCATTTTTAAAACCACTTTCCTGCAATTCTATATTGCTTCTCAAAAGGGAAGTTTACTTGACAGAACACAAACTTTTTTCTTAGGTTTTTGCCACAATTAACTAAATTGAAAGAGTACATTTAGTTTTTGCTATAATAAATTAAATTGAAAAGGTAGACTAGACTTGTTTTCCTGACTAGATTACTAATCTACCGCCTTTCCTCAGTCCCACCCACATTGATTGATTGACAGGTCTGAAACCCTACCAACTCTGTGACACAAAAATGCTGCCCTCTTCCCTGACAATCCCACCCACAGTGATTGATGCATCGGTGTATTATCTATGCATAGTCACTTTACCATTACCTACATGTACAAATTATCTTGACTAACCTGTACCCCCGCACATTGACTCTGTACCGGTAACCCCGTATATAACCTAGTTATTGTGTTACGAAAATATTTACTAAATAAAATAAAAAGTAACTCTATTTCTTGAACTGCATTGTTGGTTAAGGGCTTGTAAGTATGCATTTCACGGTAAGGTCTACCTACACCTGTTGTATTCGGCACATGTGACAAATAAAATTTGATTTGATTGACAGGGCAAAATTTTAAAGAGACAATTGACACAAATTGAAAAATTAAACATTGGTTTCCTTACCCTAAGTTTCCACAGCAGCAGAGAGAATAAAATACATAATTTAAAGAACAAACATCATTCTGGCAATTCTTATCTTGCAGTAAAACTGTAAACATGAACATCATAAAGTGACTCTGAAGAGAAGACAAGTTTAATGTTTAAAAGAGGTTAAAAAAGGTTATCTTGCTTAGAAAATAGTTCTGATAATATGGCCCTAGACAATATCCAAAACATCTAACAACTGAATTCATCCATTTCAGTAACTTTAATTGCAAAGTCATGTAATTGCAATACCACAATTCATTTTACGAATCTGGGAGGTAAAGTCGTTAAAGTATTCAATAATTTAGCAGTATATTTTGGATGGAATTAAAGCATTAGAATGTACCAGTGGACACCAAAATAGAGCTTGTTCTGCATTTGTCACGTCCTGACCAGTGAGAAGGGTCATTTTGCCATAGTAGAATGGTCAGGGCGTGGCAGGGGGGTCGTTTTTTGTGTTTTGGGGTTGGTTTGTGTCTAGGGGAATTGGTTCTAGTTTTCTGTTTCTCTGTTTCATTTTCCATGTGTGGCCGAGTATGGTTTCCAATCAGAGGCAGGTGTCTTTCGTTGTCTCTGATTGGAAGCCATACTTAGGCAGCCTGTTTTCCTTTGAGTTTTGTGGGTGTTTATTTTCCGTTTAGTGCTTGTACCTGACGGAACTGTTGAGCGTTTATTATTTTGTTGAAGTGCATTCATTAAAATCCAAAGATGAGCACTATACACACTGCGCCTTGGTCTAATCCTTTCGACGCCTGTGACAGCATTGTTTTCTGCATGCCGGAACTCCCTGGCTGGCAAATGTTTCTGTTTGGCTGGCTACTCCATGTACTTACGAAAAACACTGCGCACACACACACACACACACACACACACACACACACACACACACACACACACACACACACACACACACACACACACACACACACACACACACACACACACACACACACACACACACACACACACACACACACACACACACACACACACACACACACACACACCTAATATATTTCATGGCAGGGAGAGTAAAAGCTTGTGAATATAATCCTTTAATAAAAATAATACTTAAAAAAAATAAACTTACTCTCCCACTCACCTGCTCTCTCAAACTGACCTGCTGTCTCCCACTCACTTTCTCTCACCTGTATGTCTTCCAGCTCAAATATCCTGATCCCCTCCCACACACAGGTGGTAGCTAGTCTCTTTATTTGAGACTCCAAATCAGTTATAATTATGCAGGCTGATTGATACTCTCGCATGATAAACAGCTGGAGAGAATAGTAGGATCTGTGACTTACTAAAATGCCCAGGCCAATCATACTCCTAGTAAACTTCTCCTGAGTACCAGACCATCTCCTCTATCTGCTCCAAGTCAGGTTGTGCCACCCCTCATTGGTCCAGCCTGTGGCATCTGTAACTGTCTGCTCTGTGGTTTCATATAGTTCTACATTCTGTGGGCGTCTGTAAGCTACAGTGCAGTAACAAAACGCACCATACTGTTAGAGGAAATGGCAGATTTCACAATGCGTTCAAGAGAAATCATAGTCCCTTCGCCACATTTCCACCACTCACCTGTGGAGGGAGAGTATTTTTATCAGACTGTCATTAGTGCCTTTGTAATGGCTGACTGCATACACAAATCACCTCAGTGTATGTGTGTGTGGAGGGGGGAGAGGGCAGCAATGCCTTCAGTTACACTACATAATACCAAGTTTCCTGTAAATCAGATATGCATTTGGCTAATGAAACGTAAAGACACATGCCGTGGGGACTAAAGGGGAAGAAAATGTTCTCATTCAGTACATTAAGAACACAAGCAGGAACAGATCATGTGGACAGATGCACACAGGCAAGCATGCACATGCACACACACACACACACACAAGATGTGGATCTATTCAACAAACCTCCTCACACATTACCCTTTCCCACCTTCACCCATCCACAAAAATACAATCATTCGTATTAGAGCAACAATGGTGACCCTTGGAATCTTTTCAACAGATCATTTAAATGTGATTAAGTGGCCCTGTGTCATGTCTGACTCAATATGGTGGAGTAGGGGTGCTGAGAGAATGTGGGTGAGGGCTCTGTTTGAGGAGGCTCTTACATGCAATCTTATTTTCATTCCCAGCGGGTCACATGGGAGAGATTGTAACGAGTTCGCCAGGCAGAAGCATACGGCTGGCTGGCTGTGAAAACATGCAGGCTGTGTGGGATAGACAAATTGAATCCAGCCAAGTGTGGTTATCATGCATGTATCTTCACCCCTCTTTTAAACACAGATGCCGTAATGAAGTGAAAACACAAAGAACATTCTGTGTATGTAATGCACGATGTGTGACTGATACGTGTTTCCTATTGGTTCATACAGAGAGATGGCCAATCGATATGTGGTTCACTTTTGTAAGGATACGGAGTTGTTTTGTTGAGTGTCGAGTGTTTCCTATTGGTTTCATACAGAGAAAGGGCCAATCGATATGGGTTTCACTTCTGTATGCAGACTGGAAAGTTGTTGTTCAGTCCCCAGGAGAGAGGCATCATGGGTAAAGAACACACGCCATATATCAAAAGGAACCCGACGTGGAGATACAGCTAGACAGATGGCACAGTACATCTTGGTACCGGCAGTAAAAAATAAAGCCATCACGCACCGCATTGTGCTGACGTGATGAGGAGGAGCTGGGTTGCATGTGTGTGTGTTTCCGAATCTCTCGGGGGGGTGTGTGTGTGTGTGTGTGTGTGTGTGTGTGCATGCGTGCGTCCAGGTGCGTGTGTGTGTTGGGTTTTGTGTGTGTACAGTATGTGAGCGTGTATACTCAACGCCTGCTTGGCTCTGCAAATGAAACTTTGTATGAACATTGAGATCAGTGCACCCCTTGGCTCGTGTCGAGCCTGCCTATGAATATCAATTTCTGCTTTCTATGAATATCAATTTGTTACTGCCTTCATTGCTACGTTGCTAGCCCCGACACCCCACCTGACACAAAAGCAAAGCGCCTTTTTGTTTGTGTCAGCATTTATACCAAAGAGTGCTTTCTTGCTCCACTGCTCAAAAACAGAGCGGCTCCTTCACCCGAGGCTAACTTTCCCTCAAGGACAAGGAGAGACTGTGTGTGTTCTCTGAGAAATATTAAAAGGGAACACAGTGAATGCAGGCGACAGCCAAGCAGCCCAGGGAAATGGAGCTGTCAACTCCTAGTTAACGCAGCACATACTGTATGGAGCTCACCAGCTAGTGCCCTGTACGCCCTCTGACATAACGAGAGGTTGTGTGTGACTACAGGCTCATCTCCTCCACAGCACACACACTAATGACACACACACACACTCTTTAAGCCATGTGCATATTACCTCAATTACCTCAACTAACCGGTGCCCCCGCACATGACTCTGTAACGGTACCCCCTGAATATAGCCATGCTACTGTTATTTTATTGTTGCTCTTTAATTATTTGTTATTTTTCTATTTTATTATTTTTTCTTTTTTATTTATTTATGTTTTACTTCAGTTTATTTTATTAAATACTAAAACTGCATTGTTGGTTAAGGGCTTGTAAGTAAGCATTTCACTGTAAGGTTCAGTGCATGTGACAAATCAAATTTGATACATTTTTGATTTGATACAGCATGTTCTTCCAACCTGTTTTACAAGACAGTTGGTAGTCAGCTGGTAATCACCATGCTGCTATATTTTGAACCAGCCAATCTGACTCTTCATTTATCCGCTAGTGCAGTGGTGTTCAAACTTTTTCAGCAGGGAACCCATTTTTTCTGCAAGAATTTCTGGGGACCCCATTTTTTGGGCAAGAATTTCTCGCGACCCCACCCCAAATCTAAAGACACAGCCTAACAAATAACTTTCAATTCATTATATTTTCATCTCGGACAGTCAGTACTCAAAAACAGATTTGAAAAACAAAACTGATTTGAGCATTCAAATTAAGTCAAATCAAATGTTATTTTATTTCTCACATGCTGAATGCAACAGGTGTAGACTTTACCATGAAATGCTTACTTACAAGCCCTTTACCAACAAAGCAGATTTAAAAAGTAAGAAAAATTTGCTAAAAAAAGGAAATATACTAAACAAAAATATAAACGCAACATGTAAAGTGTTGGTCCTATGTTTCAGCTGAAATAAAAACCCAGAAATGTTACATATGCACAAAAAGCTTATTTCTCTCATATTTTGTGCACACATTTGTTACCATCCCTGTTGGTGAGCATTTCTCCTTTGTCAAGATAATCCATATCAAGAAGCTGATTAAACAGTATGATCATTGCACAATTTATGAGGGAGAGTGCAATTGGTATGCTGACTGCAGGAATGTCCACCAGAGCTATTGCCAGGGCATTTTATGTTAATGTCTCTACCATAACCCACCTCCAACGTCATTTTAGAGAATTTAACAGTACGTCCATTCGGCCTCACAACCGCAGACGTGTAATCAAGCCAGCCCAGGACCTCCACATCCGGCTTCTTCACCAGCGTGATCGAATGAGACCAGCCACCCGGACAGCTGATGAAACTGAAGAATATTTCTGTCTGTAATAAAGCCCTTTTTTTGGGAAAAACTCATTCTGATTGGCTGGATCTGGCTCCAAGGAGTACCAGTATCAAGTCAATGTGCAGGAGTAGTTGAGGTAATATGTACAGTACATGTAGGCAGGGGTAAATGTGACTAGGCAATCAAAGATGATAAACAGAGTAGCAGCAGTGTATGTGAAGAGTGTGAAAGAACGTGTGTGTGTGTGTGTGTGTGTGTGTGTGCGCGAATGTAGTGAGTGTGTGTAGTGTCAATATGGATGTGAGTGTATGTAGTGTGTGTGTGTATATATATGTGTGTGTTGGAGTGTCAGTGTAGTATGTGTAAGTGAGTGTGTGGGTAGACTCCAGTGAGTGTGCATAGAGCCAGTCCAAGAGAGGAGGAAGAGGTGTTGTCATACATTTACATTTACCCTCTTCACGACTGCTTTGGTGTGTTTGGACCATGGTAGGTCTTTAGAAATGTGGTCACAGAGGAACTTGAAGCTCACGACTCGCTACACTACAGCCCCGTCGATGTTTCCTGTGGTCCACGATCAGCTCCTTTATCTTGCTGATGTGAGGGAAAGGTTGTTGTCCTGGTACCACACTATCAAGTATCTGACCTCCTCCCTATAGGCTGTCTCATCATCGTCAGTGATCAGGCCTTAATGATGTTGTTGGAGTCGTGCATGGCCACACAGTTGTAGGTGAACAGGGAGTACAGGAGGGGACTAAGCACGCACCCTGAAGGGCCCCAGTGTTGAGGGTCAGCATGGTGGATGTGTTGTTGCCTACCCTATCCACCTGGGGGCGGCCCGTCGGGATGTCCAGGATCCAGTTGCAGAGGGAGGTGTTCAGTCCCAGGGTCCTTAGCTTAGTGATGAATTTGAAGGGCACAATGGTGTTGAATGCTGAGCTGTAGTCAATGAACAGCCTTCTCACGTAGGTGTTGTCCAGGTGAGAAAGGGCAGTGCGGAATGCAATAGAGATTATGCCATCTGTGGATCTGTTGTGTTGGTATGCTAATTATAGTGGGTCCAGGATGTCTGGGATGATGGTGTTGATGTGAGCCATGACCAGCCTTTCTAAGCACTTCATGGCTACAGATGTGAGTGCTACGGGACGATAGTCATTTAGACAGGTTACCTTGGCATTCTTGGGCACAGCGACTATGGTGATCTGCTTTAAACATAGGTATTACAGACTGGGTCAGTGAAAGGTTGAAAATGTCAGTGAGACACTTGCCACCTGGTCAGCGCATGTATTAAAGCGCTGCATTAAGGCCTGCAGTGTGAACAAGGCTTATCACCATGGGATCTGGTGACAGCCAATCATGTTTACTTTCCCCAGCGATCTCCACTGAAAACAACAGGCTACAGAAATCATCTCTCTCCTCTGCCATGTAGAGTACTGTGCAATATTCGACATGTAATATTTTCACATCTCCCTAGGGAGAAGGTAATGGTTTGTTCCTGTTGCTTTCTACCTGGTTTAAATTGAGGTCTGTTCAGTGGGTGGGGGGGATTGGATCATTTACCACCCCCCACTAGGATAATATTCTACAGAGAGCTACCTAGAATGTCAATGTAAGCCTACTGTAATAGCTGACACAAGTGGGTGAAAAGAACTATCAACCATTTTATGTCATCAATTATCTTGTCCCTCAACAGTACTGTAACTACTCTGCACTGTAGGGTTAAAACTGAGGCCAACCTTGCTTTGCGGCCGTCTCTCCATAAATCCTTTATTTGCTCTAATTGTTTGGAGAAGGTCCAGGAGGACTAATACAGATACAATAGCAGACAGTATTGTGGATAATACAGCCTTGTGGATAGGTGGCGGTGATGACGCACAGAGCCCAGCTCTCACAGTGTGCTCTCATTATGTGCCGCGACTCCAGGTCTTCAATATTACCCTACAATAATACACACTAGCACAGGCTATATATATATATATAGAGAGAGATAGAGAGATAGAGAGAGAGAGAGAGATAGATAGAGAGAGAGAGAGAGAGAGAGAGAGAGAGAGAGAGAGAGAGGGAGAGAGATAGATGGAAAAAGGACAAGTAACAAAGGGAGTGGGAGAGAGTGTGAAAGACATGCAAAGACATTGAAATATGGTGAGAAACTGAGACAGAGGAAGATTTTTACTATAGGTAAAACTGCTAAACTATAGAGGCGCTCTAGTACCTATGAACATGAATGTATCTATTAACCTTGCATGAATGTGAACTTCCTAGGATTTGAGGTCATCACCAGTTGCAAGGGACATTCTCCTAACACGGGCTAGCTGGCTAATGTTAGCTAGTCAGATAACTTGCTAAATATCAATTTTCGTATATTAACTTTATGACAAAAAAATATGCACAAACGTTTGTCTCTACATTAACTAACATATTCCTCTCAATTGTACATGTTTTGCTTGACTCATTATGACGTTATAACTACTTACATTTGGTTCCACCATAATGTCTTGTCAGCCATCTTTGTTGAAGAACGCTACCAGGGACGGGTGGCTCGCGTCAAAATTCGTTATTGGAACCACTCGATATGATTGGTCATATGAAAACCATAGGACCCAAATGCATAATGAGTGCTCTAACTCCCCATTGTGGTGGTCTGGAGCAATGAAGCCGTGACACTGGGTACCTCTAAGTCCCGCGGTGCAAGCTCACAACTTTTAAAGGAGGAACTACTGTAGACGATTAAGCAGACCATTAACCAACATTTGCAATGATCCTTATAGTACAAATGTTTGTCTCTCATTTAGGTCATCGCTTGTGGAAATCATTATGCAAAAAGTATTGAATACTTCAACACACTTTGGATAACATTCCATGTTCCAATTCCATGGCTTTATACTGTAAATACCAAGTAGACACTATCTACTTTGAATATCCAAAGGACGTAGAAAACGCAACAGTGCCCACCATGCATTTCCCAGCTGTGAAGTATAAAACCACATAAAGGGGCAGGTTGAGAGACTTACTGAATGTAATTAATTAAAGTACTTTGTAGCTCACGGATCAATCAGAACGCCCACTGAGATATGAAAACTCCATTACTTACTGTACTGATACCACAGCCACCTGGATTATCCAGAGAGTAGAGCCATTGGCTGGCCCATATAGATATAATTACTAGAATGGGAAAAGCCCTTCAAACCAAGGCAAGTTGAACAATGACTTGAATGGGGATGGTGATTTAAATCATTTTTATGGGTTTGCCATCCTTGACATCCATAAAAGACATAGATCCTCCACTGCAGTAGCAATAGCACTACCAACATGTTTATAATGGATTCTCAAGCTTTCAACCACATTTGAACAACATTGCTTCCCCAGTCAGAATACAATGCTAAGTCTGGACTCCATTTGAGGACGCAGTGAAGCATAATCGGAGAGTGATCCGATCATCTTGGTCAGATAAAAAGTGACATATTGTAGCGACCTTAACCAAACACCCAGAACATCAACAAGGGATGCAGATCTCTTGGCGTAACAGACAAGGTGTTGGCTTGTCAATCGTTGGACCCTAAAATGTCCTGCAATATCAATAGCAAGTGTACGTGCATAAGGCCATGCCAAGTCTTACCTTCTGCCTGATCTCTTCCTCCATGGAGACAGGTGATCCCAGCTCCGCCACCTTCTTGATGCCCTCGCTGGCGTAGCCACCATACTCCCAAAGCACATAGTTCTTAGAGTGGGACGCTCCAATGATGGCCGACCAGTGGTTAGCACGCCCTGGTGAGGTTAAGAAACAAAACAACACCAGAATTATCATAATCTCTTACAATCCAGGAGGCAGGCTGGCCAAACATTTGTGCCAGTGAAAGGTTTGCACCTATTCACATTTCGCAAGGCATAATATATATAGGTAAAAGGTAATGGTGTGTGTATAAAAAGTGAAAAAGATAAGATTAATGTAAGGTTACGGAATGTTCTGTTTCTTATTCACTTTGAAATGACTGATAATGATTCATATGAAAGTAATGTACATATCAGATCGTGACACAGTAATTTTAGTACTATATTACAGATTTTTTTACATCAGAGGCTCAGTACCTTACTCTCAGTAAATCTCTGTAGACATTTACGCTAGATTGCAGTGAAACAGGTAGAACTTAACACGCACCTGCAGGTTACCACTGGAATTTCTTTAAACACTACTAACGAACAGGAGATTACATGCACCTGCGGGATAAACTAAGCTTGATTGCAATGAAAAACCCACAAGGATAAACCATCAGAGCAGTTGATCTCTCGTTACCGTGTCAAGGGATTATTTTTCCAGACAGCTGGTCTAGATTCTCCACTCCTGCCCCCAATGAAATATTGACCAGTAGCATCGGAAAACCGTAAGGCTGATGAATGTAAAAAAATACTTATTTGAGTATAAGAATAGTAGGCTAGACCATCAACATTAGTTTTCCATTCATACAACATGTCGGTAAACAGTAGACAGCAGATTTGCAGTGATAAACAAGGAAATATTTTATTTCAGATGTAGAGAATTATTGTCAAATAGAAAAATCGCCCTTAGTCTGCTCATAAAGTAGGATTATGTTATTCTGATGATAATACCAACCAGAGGGTGAAATAGTCTGATAACCTTGACATCTACATTAGGGAGCGGTAAATCACTGTTCAATGTTGGTTGCAATTGAGATTAGTTGTGCGGGTGACTTTAGTATGTATTGATGGTTTAACGAGAGATCAGCTGGCAAAAATCTGGTGGCTTTCGATGGTAGCAATTGGTCCGTACAATGTTCAGAGAGACACAATAACGAGCTGTACAAGGCTATAAACAAGTAGGAAAACTTATATCCGGAGGCTGCTTTTCTGATTAACGGCGGTTTTAATCCCTTGTCACTAAGACACATGATGCCCAACCTCCATCAATGAGTCTCCTTCACGCCACTAGGGGCGATAAAGCCCTAGACCACTGTTATTCTACCCACAAGCAAGCATAGAAGGCCCTGTCTCATCCGCCATTCGGCAAATGAGATCATGACTCCGTACACCTGCTTCCTGTTTGCAAGCAGAAGCTCAAACACGAAGTACCCGCTGAGAAATGGTCACCAGAATCAGATACTATGCTACAGCGCTGATTGGAATATGTTTCGAGACTCCGCCAATAAAATCAACGAGCTAACCCCGTCACCAGCTTCATTAGGAAATTCATCTGTGACATTGTCCCCACAGTGAAGGTTCGCTGCTTCTCCAATCAAAAGCCCTGGATTAACACCGAGGTTGGCGCTAAACTAGAGGTCAGGGCTACCACACACAGAGGTATCGCTGCCGAGTGGTGCAGCGTTCTAAAGCACTGCATCTCAGTGCTAGAGGCGTCACTATGGACCCTGGTTCGATTCCAGGCTGTATCACAACCGGCCATGATTGGGAGTCCCATAGGGCGCTGCACAATTGACACAGGTTAGGGTTTGGCCGGGGTAGGCTGTCATTGTAAATAAGAATTTGTTCTTAACTGACTTACCTAGTTAAAATAAATAAACATCGCAGACAACCCTGAGGCTACGGCTGAGGACTGGAACAAATATGAGAAATCCCGCTATGACCTCCACAGAGTAATCAAACAAGCAAAAGGACAATATAGGAATATGGTGGAATAATATAACACAGGCTCTGACGCCCGCCACATGTGGCAGGGGCTACAGTCAATTACAGATTACAAAGGAAGATCCAACTGTGATAAGCCAAACAATGCCTCTCTACCAGACAAACTCCATGCATTTTATGCATGCTTCGTCAATAACAACATTGTGCCGGGTGTGAGTGCCGCCACCATTGCTCTCCGAGGTTGAAGTGAGTAGGGTCTTTAATCAGCTCAACACCCGCAAGGCCGCGGAGCCTGACGGTATTCCATGACATGTTCTAAGAGCATGCGAAGAACAGCTGGAAGGAATATTCATGGTAATTTTCAACCTCTCCTTGTCCCAGTCTGTAATCCACATGTTTTAAAATGACTACCATCATCCCTGTACCTAAGAACTCTAAGACTTCATGCCACAATGACTACCGCCCTGTAGCACTTACATCTGTAATCATGAGGTGCTTTGAGAGCCCGGTTATGGCACACATCAACTCCATCATCCCAGACACCCTAGACCCACTCCAATTTGCATACTGTCCCAACAGACCCATAGACAACGCAATCTCAATTGCAATCCACACTGCCCTCACCCACCTAGATAAGAGGAATAACTATGCGCGAATGCTGTTCATTGACTACAGCTCAGCGTTCAACACTATTGTCCCTTCCAAGTTCATCACCAAACTTAGGACCCTGGGACTGAACACCTCCCTCTGCAAGTGGATCCTGGACTTCCTGACGGGCTGACGCGAGGTGGTGAAGGTAGGCAAACATCACATCCGGGGGAGGATTGAGAGTGATTTGGTGTAGACTGTAGACTTAAAATGGTCCACATACACCTCAGGAGGTTGAAAATGTTTGGCATGTGCCCTCAAATCCTACAAAAGTTCTACAGCTGTACCATTGAGAGCATCTTGACTGACTACATCACTGCTTGGTATGGCAATAGCACCGTCCTTGAGCGCATGGCCGAACAGAGCGTGGTGCGGACAGCCCAGTACATCATTGGGGCCGAGCTCCCTGCCATCCAGGACTTCGGTGTGAAAGGAAGGCCTGAAAAATTGTTAAAGACTCCTACCAGTCAAGCCATAAACTGTTCTTTCTGCTTCCGCACGGCAAGCGGTACCAGTGCATCAAGTCTGACACCAACAGGCTCCTGAACAGCATCTATCCCCAAGCCATAAGACTGCTAAATAGCTAACTAAATTGCTACACGGACTCTCTGAGTTTACCCTTATTTTTGCACTGTCTATGCATACTCACACACACTGACACTCCAACACACACATACAAACACTCACTTTGTCATTTGCTCACACACACATAATATGCACAAACATTTATACTGACTCATCACACACGCACACCCACTCACATACAATCATCATATACACCGCTACTACTCTGTTTATCATATTGTAATGAACACGATGGGTGACAGAGAGCTGGTTTCAAGCTCAGGGTGAAGCAGGTGTTTAATTGTAAAGGACCACAGGAAGAGGCAGGTAGCTGAGTCCAGGGGCAGGCAGAAGGTCATACACAGGGGGTCCAAAAGGCAACAGTACAGGCAGGGAAAAAGCTAGTAACATCATCCGGGAGAACAAGCAATAGGTGGATAACAGGAAATCCGATAGGCTAAAGTACAGGCAGGGAATAGGCAAAAGGTGTCATTAGTGAGGCAGGCAAAAACTATCATACACGGGAGGATTACAATATGGGAAAACCAGCGCTCCCAATAGAAGTGTGTCACAAATCAAACAATACCTCACAATGATGGGGTACAAAGAACTGAACTAAATAGTGTGATAATGACATACAGGTTTGTGAACAGGTGATCGGAATTCAAGTGATTGGGATCTGGAGAGTGAGCTGCGTTCAGGGGATCTATGTGTTTGAGAGTGAGCTGGAAAGTGGGCTGGAAAGTGAGCTGCGTTCAGGGGATCTACGTGTTTGAGAGTGTGAGTTGGAAGCAGACGTTACACATATATCATGATACTCAGTCACCTTACCCCTATACATATCTACCTCTATCACTCCAGTATCCCTGCACATTGTAAATATGGTACTGGAACTGACTGACCCTGTCAATAGTATGCTTACTTACTTTCTAGTGATCTTCTTATTTCTTATTTTTATTTCTTGTGTGTCTTTTTCTACCTTATGTTATTTTTAGTATTACATTGTTATTGATTACTACGTTGTTGAGTTTAGAGCTTGCAAGAAAGGCCTTTCACTGTACTTGTTCACGTGACATTAAAAACTTGAAATAGCATACTGAGTTTCCAATTAAAAAGTCAAACTTCGGTCTGCTGATGCAATATATTGTCCTCTCTTCACTTCCCAAGGTGAAAGACCTCCGAGTGCATAATTATCTTCTTTATTGCTACAAAATAAACTCATATCCCTCTTCCTCTCCTCCTCATCCCTCCCTCCTCTCCTCATCAAGAGCAACTCACACATATTATCGGAAAGTCTTTGTTCAGCAAAGGGAGGCTCTCTATCTGACCACTCAAATCCTTCTGTCTCATTTCCTTTTGCAATTTATAACACTCCTCTGGCGTGATGGGGTGTCACACACACACACACACACACACACACACACACACACACACACACACACACACACACACACACACACACACACACACACACACACACACACACACACACACACACACACACACACACACACACACAAATAGGGGAAGTGGTCACCACAAACTCACTAAGGTTATTCCCTCTATATTCATCAGAACTGTATCCAATCTCGATCATATACTCTGATGTTCCACAGCCTATTTTCATATTCTCAAAAAAAACTCCTTTCATCTCTTTCTCTCAGTCTAATAACAGTCTTTCTGAATTTCTGGTCTAGTCTGTGTTCTGTCCTAACAGCAACGTGATTGCTCATATTTCAGCTTTGTGTGAGTCTGGTAGAAATGCTTTTGAGAACCCATATCCACAGAAGACATGAAATGACACTTGAGCTGTGAATCCCTGGATGTAACCTCAGATCCATCCAAACCACAGGGCAATTCTCTGGTACACTTAGCCACCTGAGTACCAGTCATGGTTATCTTGACTGGGCTCTCTCTACCTGTCTCTCTCCTGAGTGTCTGAATGGGTTCAGGTAACCAGGAAACCTGCTGGCTATCTCCACTCTCCACAGATAATGGTTGAATAGCTTCTCAGTGGTGTATTACTTATTATAAAGTGGGTGGTTCGAGCCCTGAATGCTGATTGGCTGACAGCCATGCTATATCATACCATATACCATGAGTATGAAAAAACATTTATTTTTACTGCTCAAATTACGTTGGTAACCAGTTTATAATAGCAATAAGGCACCTCAGGGGTTTGTGATATATGGCCAATATACTACGGCTAAGAGCTGTGTCCAGGCACTCCACGTTGTGTCGTGCTAAAACCTCTTTTAGCAATGGTTCTATCTGTGTTTGATTGACAGTAGTCATATAAAAAACACAGGCAAATTAACAAATAATTACCAGATACTAATGATGCTTGGGGAGGAAGTTGTAGATGGTGATCTGCTGTATGTATGACAACCAGGGATGGTTACCTTGGCTATGACTTTGTGGTGGTGAGGAGAACTCAATTATAAAAACCACAAAACCAATTATGGGTTTCCTAAGACACAGAGTGGAAACGCATGCATAAAAAGCACACACACACACACACACACACACACACACACACACACACACACACACACACACACACACACACCACACACACACACACACACACACTCACACACATACACACACAATGTAACACAGACAGACATCCACACAAACAAAAAGACATACAAACAGAAAGATACACACACACATTCTCAAACACATACACTCCTGTCTCTCCTAAGCCATTAAATGAGGGTGTCACTCGATCTGCAGGTTTATCTTACTGTTGGACTCCATGCTAATCATTATATTGATCTGGGCTGTGAGAGAGAGAGAGAGAGAGAGAGAGAGAGAGAGAAAGGAGTGTCTTAGAAGGAGGGAAGAGCCCAGTAATCCCCATCTCCATTCACACCCTGCCTGCCTGCCGGGGAGTCAGGCTCAAGGTTATACAGTGCAGCACCACAGACCGAGGCCCAGGGCCAAGCTGGGGGAGGAATGAGACAGGGGCACAGCACCCTGGGAAGAGGGTATCCTGGGGTGACCATGGAGGTTGTAGTATCCTTGGTAGACTGTGATGCTAGGTACTTGAACAGTATTGCAATGTTATGAGTAAAGGGGTATTTTTGACGCAATGGAGGCACCAACTAGTGTAGCCCTGGGGTGAAATGGGGCACTAATTAAAGTCGTCTTTCAGGGATTAAATGGGGTACGTGCCTGGGTAATTTGGAAGTTATGGGGTACTTACGAGGGTAGTCTTTGGGGTGCACCTTCTCTGACCAGTTGCCATAGAAGGTGACTCTGTACTTGGCTGTTCCACAGGCACAGCAATCCAGCAGAGGCTTCTCTGTGGTCTCCCCATACAATGACTCTGAGAAGGGAGAGAAGAGGGAGTGAGTGAGAGAGAGATTGAGAGAGGTTAATGGAGGAGAGGGTGGGAGGGCGGGAGGGAGGGAGGGAGGGAGGGTATGGGTAAGGGAAGGAGAGATGGAGGTGTAAAGCTGTTCTTTTGATCAGTCTCCGTAAATTCTCTATCCAATGTCACGCACAGCTTGGGAGATACAGCACAAGCATAAAGATCCTGACCCAGTAAGGGAAGAGAGAGTAAGACAGGAGATACTGAGACATAGTAAGGGAGAGAGAGGAGTGGAAGACATGTAGCGCCCTTTACTGCGTCTCAGTAATGGAGGACATACCTTTCTCACACATCCTCTTGGTGAGAGAGCCTTCATCCTGGAAGTAGATGATCCTCTTCTGGACAATGCTGGCCCTGCAGAGAAAATCAAATCAAATCACATTTTATTGTCACGTACACATGGTTAGCAGATGTTTATGCGAGTGTAGCGAAATGCTTGTGATTCTAGTTCCGACCATGCAGTAATATCTAACAAGTAATCTAACAATTTCACAACAACTACCTTATACACACAAGTGTAAAGGAATGAATAAGGAATGAATATGTACATAAAAATATATATGGATGAGCGATAGCCGAACGGCATAGGCAAGATGCAGTAGATGGTATAGAGTACAGTATATACATATGAGATGAGTAATGTAGGGTATGTAAGCATTATATAAAGTGGCATAGTTTAAAGTGACTAGTGATACATTTATTACATCCATTTTTTTATTATTAAAGTGGCTAGAGATGGAGTCAGTATGTTGGCAGCAGCCACTCAATGTTAGTGATGTCTGTTTAACAGTCTGATGGCCTTGAGATAGAAGCTGTTTTTCAGTCTCTCGGTCCCAGCTTTGATGCACCTGTACTGACCTCGCCTTCTGGATGATAGCGGGGTGAACAGGCAGTGGCTCGGTTGTTGTTGTCCTTGATGATCTTTTTGGCCTTCCTGTGACATCGGGTGGGTGTAGGTGTCCTGGAGAGCAGGTAGTTTGCCCCCGGTGATGCGTTGCGCAGACCTCACTAACCTCTGGAGAGCCTTACGGTTGTGGGCGGAGCAGTTGCCGTACTAGGCGGTGATACAGCCCGACAGGATGCTCTCGATTGTGCATCTGTAAATGTTTGTGAGTGATTTTGGTGACAAGCCGAATTTCTTCAGCCTCCTGAGGTTGAAGAGGCACTGTTGCGCCGCCTTCACCACACTGTCTGTGTGGGTGGACCATTTCAGTTTGTCTGTGACGTGTACGCCGAGGAACTTAAAACTTTCCACCTTCTCCACTACTGTCCCTTCGATGTGGATAGCGGGGTGCTCCCTCTGCTGTTTCCTGAAGTCTACGATCATCTCCTTTGTTTTGTTGACGTTGGGTGTGAGGTTATTTTCCTGACACCACATTCCGAGGGCCCTCACCTCCTCCCTGTAGGCCGTCTCGTCGTTGTTGGTAATCAAGCCTACCACTGTAGTGTCATCTGCAAACTTGATGATTGAGTTGGAGGCGTGCATGTGTAACAGTGTAGGTTCCGTCCCTCTCTTCGCCCCAACCCGGGCTCGAACCAGGGACCCTTGCACACATCAACAACTGACACCCCACGAAGCATCGTTACCCATCGCGCCACAAAAGCCGCGGCCCTTGCAACGCAAGGGGAAACCCTACTTCAAGTCTCAGAGCGAGTGACGTCACTGATTGAAATGCTATTAGCGCGCACCACCGCTAACTAACTAGCCATTTCACATCGGTTACACTCACCCCCCCTTTGACCTCCTCCTTTTTCCGCAGCAACCAATGATCCGGGTCAACAGCATCAATGTAACAGTGTAGGTTCCGTCCCTCTCTTCGCCACAGCCCAGGCTCGAACCAGGGACCCTTGCACACATCAACAACTGACACCCCACAAAGCATCGTTACCCATCGCGCCACAAAAGCCACGGCCCTTGCAACGCAAGGGGAAACCCTACTTCAAGTCTCAGAGCGAGTGACGTCACTGATTGAAATGCTATTAGCGCGCACCACCGCTTACTAACTAGCCATTTCACATCGGTTACACATGGCCACACAGTCATGGGTGAACAGGGAGTACAGGAGAGGGCTGAGAACGCACCCTTGTGGGGACCCAGTGTTGAGGATCAGCGGGGTGGAGATGTTGTTTCCTACCCTCAGCACCTGGGGGTGGCCCGTCAGGAAGTCCAGGACCCAGTTGCACAGGGCGGGGTAGAGACACAGGGTCTCGAGCTTAATGACGAGTTTGGAGGGTACTATGGAGTTAAATGCTGAGCTGTAGTCGATGAACAGCATTCTTACATAGGAATTCCTCTTGTCCAAATGGGTTAGGGCAGTGTGTAGTGTGATTGCAATTGCGATTGCGTCGTCTGTGGACCTATTGGGGCGGTAAGCAAATTGGAGTGGGTCTAGGGTGTCAGGTAGGGTGGAGGTGGTATGATCCTTGGCTAGTCTCTCAAAGCACTTTATGATGACGGAGGTGAGTGCTACGGGCCGATAGTCATTTAGCTCAGTTACCTTAGCTTTCTTGGGAACTGGAACAATGGTGGCCCTCTTGAAGCATGTGGGAACGGCAGACTGGGATAAGGATAGATTGAATATGTCCGTAAACACACCAGCCAGCTGGTCTGCGCATGCTCTGAGGATGAGGCTAGGGATGCCGTCTGGGCCGGCAGCCTTGCGAGGGTTAACACGTGTAAATGCTTTACTCACGTTGGCTGCGGTGAAGGAGAACCCGCAGGTTTTGGTAGTGGGCCGTGTCATTGGTAGTGTATTGTCCTCAAAGCGAGCAAATAAGTTGTTTAGTTTGTCTGGGAGCAGGACATCGTGGTCCGCGACGGGGCTGGTTTTCTTTTTGTAGTCCGTGATTGACTGTAGACCCTGCCACATACCTCTCTTGTCTGAGCCGTTGAATTGCGACTCTACTTTGTCTCTATACTGACGCTTAGCTTGTTTGATTGCCTTGCGGAGGGAATAGCTACATTGTTTGTATTCGGTCATATTTCCGGTTGCCTTGCCCTGATTAAAAAAAGTGGTTCGCGCTTTCAGTTTTTCAAGAATGCTGCCATCAATCCACGGTTTCTGGTTGGGGAAGGTTTTAATAGTTGCTGTGGGTACAACATCACCGATGCACTTGCTAATAAACTTGCTCACCGAATCAGTGTATTCATCAATGTTATTGTCCGACGCTATGCGTAACATATCCCAGTCCACGAGATCGAAGCAATCTTGAAGGGTGGAATCAGATTGGTCGGACCAGCGTTGAACAGACCTGAGCACAGGCATTTCCTGTTTTATTTTTTGTCTATAGGCTGGGAGCAACAAAATGGATTCGTGGTCAGATTTTCCGAAAGGAGGGCGGGGCAGGGCTTTGTATGCGTCGCGGAAGTTAGAGTAACAATGGTCCAGGATTTTTTCCGCCTGGGTAGCGCATTCAATATACTGATAAAATTTAGGAAGTCTTGTTTTTAGATTAGCCTTGTTAAAATCCCCAGCTACAATGAATGCAGCCTCAGGATATGTGGTTTCCAGTTTACATAGAGTCCAATGAAGTTCATTCAGGGCCATCAATGTGTCTGCTTGGGGGGGATATATACGGCTGTGATTATAATCGAAGAGAATTCTCTTGGTAGATAATGCGGTCGACATTTGATTGTAAGGAATTCTAGGTCAGGTCAGCAAAAGGACTTGAGTTCCTTTATGTTGTTATGATCACACCACGTCTCGTTAATCATAAGGCATATCCCCTCCCCCGCCTTCTTCTTACCAGAGAGATGTTTGTTTCTGTTGGCGCGATGTGTGAAGAAACCAGGTGGCTGTACCGATAGCGTGTCTCGAGTGAGCCACGTTTCCGTGAAACAAAGAGCGTTACAATCTCTGATGTCTCTCTGGAAGGCAACCCTTGCTCGGATTTCATCTACCTTGTTGTCAAGAGACTGGACGTTGGCGAGTAGTAAACTCGGGAGCGGTGCGCGATGTGCCCGTCTACGGAGCCTGACCAGAAGACCGCTTCTTCTGCCCCTCCTGTGGCGCCGTTGTTTTGGGTCGCCGGCTGGGACCCGATCCAATGTCCTGGGTGGTGGACCAAACAGAGGATCTGCTTCAGGAAAGTCGTATTCCTGGTCGTAGTGTTGGTAAGTTGACGTTGCTCTTATATCCAATAGTTCCTAAAGGCTGTATGTAATCAAACTTAAGATTTCCTGGGGTAACAATGTAAGAGATAGTACATAAAAAAACTAAATACTGCATAGTTTCCTGAGAATGCGAAGCGAGGCGGCCATCTCTGTTGGCGCCGGATGTCTCATTATGAAAGAAGGAGGAGGGGAGGAGGTGAGAGGAGAAGAGGAAGTTTCAGGTTATGAGAAAGGAAATGAAAGGTTAGAAAGAGAAAGCAGATGAAAAGTGAAAAGATCAGGGTAAAGTGGAGATGAGGGTTGAAAGAGATAGGGAATGGACAGAGGAGAAAAGACAAGAAAGGATGAGAGGAGTACAAGGCAGGAGATCAGGTGGAATAAAGGAGGAAAGAAGCAGGAGATGAGAAAGAAGAGAAGAGTTAAATATTCATACAGTACTTTTAGCACAGGGAGTAACCGGGGGACATTTGGAGTAATGTTGAACTTAGGATGAGTGTTGAGTGTCTGAATGAATAAAACCTGGGGAGGAAGTGTTCTTGTGCTTCCAGACAGGTCTCCCAGCAGTTCTGAGATCAGCTACTAGAGAAGGTTCTGTGTTATTCATCAACATTTGAATGTGATTGCGGACAGGTCTGAGATCAGCTACTAGAGCAGGTCCTGTGTTATTCATCAACATGTTCCTGTGCTTCCAGACAGCTCTGAGATCAGCTAATAAAGCACACAGGGGTGCTGAATCACAGGCACTCTCAGACCGGAGGGATTTGCTAGCTCTTACAGAAAGTATTTATTAACATAAAGACTTGTATTTAGCAGGAGAGAGATGTTGTTGGAAAAGAGATTAAAAACCTAGAGAGAAAGAGAAAAAGGAGAGAAAAAAGTCAGAAAGTAAGCTTCCCTTTTGATAAACGATCAAGAGTGAGCAACCACACACACACACACACACACTCAGGCAAGAGGAACTACAGTGTGTCAGAGATAAGACAGAGTGACAGGCCAAAAGTTAAGTTTTCCAGAGCTAAAGTCCTGCTCCTGGTCCTGGCAGAGAGACTGTTCTGATAGAGCTGTCTGGGGACAAAGCCACTGAGTGCTGGGTGGACACAGGGCTTAGTGGGGCCTCGACATGCAAATCAGACACAAACAAACCCATTCAAGGACCAGAAGGGGTCCGCGTGTGGGCCAGAAACGATCGCAACCAAATTACTTTCAGGGCCCAAAAGCTGTCACAAACAAACTCCATTTAGGTGCTGTGCATTACATCAGACTTGGCCTCCCACAACAGGCTGCAGGTTTCCATGGTGATAGTGGGCAGAGGGTAGCAGCAGGGTGTAGGTTCTAGGCTCTGGATTATCTGGGTTCTGGGTCTGGTCCAGGTGGTTCCTGTCCAGCTGGACTGTTTATGGAGCAGGAGTCTGAGCTGGGCCGAGCCCACTGCTGTCACTGTGCTCTCCCACAGTCACAAAAATAAAGAAAGAACGAGAGAAAGAGGGAGGGAGAAGAGCGAGAGGAGACGTAGATGTAGAAGAGGAAAGGAAAAAAAGACAGAGAGATGTACTATATGCTCATCTCAGGAAGCCGTGGTAGTGAGGAGAAAAAACGACACAAAGAAAGCGAGATACAAGACAAGGACAAAGACAAATCATTTCACCTTGTCCTTGAAGGACACACTTCAGATGAGCTGCTTTGGAAAAATACATTATCTCTCAATTCTGATGGGATTCCAACCTATTCCCCAAGCAAACCTCCTACCGCTGGGGCCTTGCGAGTGGCGCAGCGGTCTAAGACACTGCATTGCAGTGCTAGAGGCGTCACTACAGACCCACGTTCAATCCCGGGCTGTTTCGCAGCCGGCAGTGACCGGGAGACCCATGAGGCGGCGCACAATTGGCCCAGCGTCGTCCAGGTTTGTCCTTGTCACTAGTGCTCTTGTGGCGGGCTGGGAACATGCACGCTGACTTCGGTCGCCAGTTGTACAGTGTTTCCTCCGACATATTGGTGTGGCTGGCTTCCGAGTTGAGCTAGCAGTGCGGCTTGGTCACAGCTGTGTTTCGGAGGATGCATGGCTCTCGACCTTTGTCTCTCCCGAGTCCGTACAGGAGTTGCAGCGATGGGACAAGACAGTAACTACCAATTTGATATCATGAAAAAGGGGTAAAATGTACATTTTTGGATTTTATTATAAATAAACCTCCTACCACTCTGCTGTCTGTTTATCCTGCCTGTCTCCAGAGCAGGCTATCAGGGGATTATGTTTGATGATCTAAGGGCTGGACCAGTGGCAGAGGACCAGTGGCAGAGGAGGCTGTGTCAGGCAGGCCGGCCAGAGAAGGGACGGTATCTCTACAGTGACGGAGTGACAGCTATATGCCCCTATTAACATAACACAAATCTTTCTTCATCTGTCTTTTTCTCACCCTCTCTCTTGCTTTTGTTTTTTTTAATCAATTTTTACTCTCCAAGGCACACAGCGAGACAGAGACAGACAGACAGACAGACAGACAGACAGACAGACAGAGAGGAAAGAGAAGAGAGAGAGAGAGGGAAATAAGAAGAGAAGAAAATAAAGCATAAACACAACAGATCCCATTCGAAAACAAGGAATGGGTTTGGAAGGGGATAGTAGTAGGACATGAAGAAACCTGTCTGAGGGGTGTACCTAGAAGTACAGAGGTAACAGGGGTACCCTACCCCAGGTGCTCCTAAACACACCGCCAGCATATCTCTAAGTGTTCACACCTTAATTCAATCTCACTCCAATTTTAGATATCTCTCCCTGAGCGAGCCGCTCACAAACTGCCTCACTAGCTGCCCACTTTCTGGGGCCGGCCAGGCAATCAGGCACAGTAATGCTTATTTAACATCCAATTTAAATTCTATCAATGAGATGCTATTAAAGCCAGACTCACTTTCCTGGCTCCACACCGCCGATGGTTATCGCCTCAAAAGCGCTCCGGTATGTGGGGTGGGTAGGAGTGTGTGTGTGTGTGTGTGTGTGTGTGTGTGTGTGTGTGTGTGTGTGTGTGTGTGTGTGTGTGTGTGTGTGTGTGTGTGTGTGTGTGTGTGTGTGTGTGTGTGTGTGTGTGTGTGTGTGTGTGTGTGTGTGTGGCCAGGTCAGAGAGGGATATATAAACATAGCTATTTGTTTACAGTTTGTTCCTTTGGGAAGGCACATACTGTACCACTGTCATTGAACCATTCCTACTCATCTCACATGTAATAACTGCAGAGTTAGACTGCCATTCTCTCTGGGAAGGCTTTTTAATCTACCTGCCATTGTGATCATGTCATTAAATTCCTAGAGATTTCAAATAGGTTTTGACACAATCATGTTCTGACTGTCAAAACTGTACTACACTTTATGTCAGGTGAACCTGAAAAAAAGAATGACTTTTCTGTATAAATTAACAAAAATATAAAGACTCTACAGGGAGTGTGGTCCAGAAATCGGACAAACGTCTGTCCCTTTTTGACCCCCATAATCATGGTGAGCCAGACCAAACCACCACACTCACTGTTTCCAGCCACCAGGAGACAGCAGCTACTCCTCAATTACAGCTAACCATCAGGGAGGAGGGGCCGTCATACCACAGCCTCTCTAGCCACAGCACTAGAGGAGCTCTCAAAAACTCTCATGAACACTTTCCACACAGACGCACTGAGCGATGATGACACTATACACAGTAATACACACACATCTTCACATGTTGCATTATGCTGTATTAGACACACTCACACAAACGTGCACGTACACGTAAACACACACAAACACACACACACACACACACACACACACACAGGCACCAGACACATGCACAGTCTGTTTTTCCATAATAGTTATTGCCAGAGGTGTCTGAGTTAACCAGGTTATTTGACAGGTAGGCAGATAGGCATGCTGAGAGCGTTGAAATGAAAAACTTGTATCAATAATGAAATCCCCCATTTTCTGATGAAACATATACTATTGTAGCTGGGGAAAGGTGGGCAGACACTCCCCCAGGCTGACAGCATCAGTCACGTTCATTGTTTATGGGGTTGTCATGGTAATAGAAGAGGCGGGAGCAGCACGTACGTTTGTGGGGATATATCTAATGGGGACAGACCCATTTTCTTTCTCTCATGATTATATCTCTGGGGAGATACTTCCTGCTAGACTGTGATTAATGTCTAGCTAGTTCAAGCTAGGTTGGTTGTTTTGTGCAGCTCCCCATTACCCCGTGCAGTGTAACATAAAAACGCCTGTTGGCCATAACTGTATTTCGCTCTCCGTCCATTTGTTATTTAAGCTAGTAAAGTCACAATATCGGGAAACCCGTAAACGACACACTATAATCAACCATTTCAGATTCAATGCTGCCTGGCTGCGTCTGTCTGTCTGTCTGTCTGTCTGTCTGTCTGTCTGTCTGTCTGTCTGTCTGTCTGTCTGTCTGTCTGTCTGTCTTTCTGTCTGTGTGTGTGTGTGGGAATGTGTATGTTGTGTGTAGATGACCAATATGTGTTTGCATTTGTTTAGGAAAAGAGGCTGTTGCTGCTTGGGCTCTAGCTAGAGATATACAACAGCTTCCCAATAACAATCAATCAGTATGATGTTTAGGGGTACACCCGCCCCACTTCACTGACAAAACTTTAATAAGAGTGATCACCCAGTAATTCAACTTTCCAGTTTCCAAAAAACACAAAAACACTCAACTATGAACCTGTCCTCGCCTGGTGTCATCACTCTACAGTGAAAAACAAGCATCCCCACTGGACGTACCTTAGTATCACATCCCCACTCCCCAACCTCCACATGACTATATCTCACTCTCTCCTCATCTCACATGCTGCCACTCTCTTTCCATTCTATCCATTCATCTGTTATCTCTACCTCTTTCTCTTTCTCTACCTCTGTCCCCCACTCTCTGTCTCACCTCCTTTCTTCCAATAGATACAAGACAGCTGAGAGGAAAAGTAGGGGAAGATGCCTGCCTGCCTGGTTAGTGTGCTGTGGGAACAACAGAACTGCGCCCTGGTTGAGAAAGGCAGAAAGAGTGAAGCGGAAAAGGAGAGAGAGAAGGGAAGGAATGAAAAGGGTGTGTAGTATCGAGAGAAACCGACAGGAAAGAGAAGAGTGAGTGAGAGTAGAGAGAGGGAGGAAGAAAGCCAAAGAAAGGGGGAGTTCAGAGACGAAGACGAAGGCAAGGACATCTCATCACTCACTCTGACAGGCACATAATAACGTGCATTAATAAGAAATGCAAGCCTTTTTTTACGCCCCTACACACATAACGACGGCACAGTGAGAGATTTAAACGGGGCAGGAGAGAAAGTGACAGGCCAACTGAACTCTTTAATAATGCAGAGATTAGCATGCCATGTAGGGCACCACCCCTATGTTTCTGTTCCTCTCTCTCTTCTTTGTCGCTCTCTCGCTTCTCTCTCTTCTCCCCCCACTGGGTACACACTGGTTGAATCAATGTCGTTTCCACGTCTAATTCAATGAAATTATGTTGAACCAACGTGGAATAGATGCTGAATTGACGTCTGTGCCCTCTCTCCTCCTCCTTTTCTCTCTCTTTCTCTAGATTATGCACTCTCTCTCTCTCACACACACACACACACACACACACACACACACACACACACACACACACACACACACACACACACACACACACACACACACACACACACACACACACACACACACACACACACACACACACACACACACACACACACACTCTCTCAGCCCTACCCTCAAACAATATCCCGCCTCAATGCATGGGAGTGTACTGTGATCTATGTTTGGTACAGGTAACTAACACATACTGCACCTAAACAAGCCCTGGAGGCACACGACACGGCAAAGGAATCAATTAACGTCAACCCAAGCCATTGCAGCTATTCTTGTGATTATGTATTCTTTATGCAACATACATTCTGGAAGAAACATTGATAATATATTCTGAGTGAAACCTTTAGGTTGGGTTTGGAGTGGAGAGGAGTACAGTAATAACTTCCCATGTACAGTAATAGGACACGTGAGTACGATACTGTATGTAAAGATGCATGAGGGGTCCACATACAGCTCCTTATTCACAGTATACAATCAACCACACACTGTCACAGCTACACTGGATTTGCGTCATAGTGTGGTCACCAACTCTGGTCCTATACACAAGCTAAAGGTTGTGAATGTCTTGTTCCAGCCCAGCACTAACACACCTGGATAAACTAATCACCAAGCCATCGAAACACTGATTCGTTGAATCAGATAATATTACCATTGGTCTGGAATAAAAGCCTCTAAACACCGTAGTTCTCCAGTACCACGGGTGGTGATCACATATGGCTGCATCCTGATTCTCCACACTTCTCCCAAAGTGTGCACTTGCACATTGGATTGATGTAAGCATTGGCTGGAGTTTCCACTGTTGTTGCATACATAATGGGGAGTATGCAGGACAAGTGCACACTTCGGGAGAGGGGTGGAAAATGGGGACACAGACATATATATCCTTACTTTAGGGTTCTTCAGAGAGCCCCAAGTACATGCACCTACTTGAGGGTGAGACAACCAGAGGAGCTGGGGGGGGCTGTCCAGAACACCTGGATCCTAGTGCGTCTCCGAGGGGTACTCTCTGTCACTGCCGGGGGACAGTTGATCATGAACTGGGTGTCCTCTTCATCGATGATCTGTATAACACATAAAAACAGACATACACATAGATGGACAGACAGACAAAGACAAACACACACACAGCATGTATTCGATTTAAATAAGGACAAGCAAATGAGGAAAGATAATGTAATTCTAATTGCATGGTACCTTATGTTCTCTCTGTATTATACCATATATTTCATTACTATGGTACCCTCTCTCAATGTGAGTTCAAGTGCAACTTCATTTAACTGCCACTAGCTTTCATTACCAGGCCTAAATAGAACACTTCAATTAGACATGATCTAATTCATTAGCAACATCTGTTCATTGCAAAGTAATAGTACATTTTGCATTTCACAAATGATTTTCAATTAAATGAATGCTATAAATGAATTTGATCCATTTTAAGCTCCTTGTGTCATTCTACACTATGACTCAGTGGATACAGTGGCTTGCGAAAGTATTCACCCTTGCCATTTTTCTTATTTTGTTGCCTTACAACCTGGAATTGAAATGGATTCATGGGGGGGGGGGGGGGATTGTATCATTGGATTTACACAACATGCCTACCACTTTGAAGATGAAAAATATTTTTTATTGTGACACAAACAAGAAATAAGACAAAAAACAGAAAACTTGAGTGTGCATAACTATTCACACCCCCGAAGTCAATGCTTTGTAGAGCCACCTTTTGCAGCAATTACAGCTGCAAGTCTCTTGGGGTATGTCTCTATAAGCTTGGCACATCTAGCCACTGGGATTTTTGCATGTTCTTCAAGGCCAAACTGCTCCAGGTCTTTCAAGTTGGATGGGTTCTGCTGGTGTACAGCAATATTTAAGTTATACCACAGATTCTCAATTGGATTGAGGTCTGGGCTTTGACTAGGCCATTCCAAGACATTTAAATGTTTCCCCTTAAACCACTTGAGTGTTGCTTTAGCAGTATGCTTAGGGTCATTGTCCTGCTGGAAGGTGAACCTCCGTCGCAGTCTCAAATCTCTGGAAGACTGAAACAGGTTTTCCTCAAGAATTTCCCTATATTTAGTTGCATCCATAATTTATTCAATTCTGACCAGTTTCCCAGTCCCTGCCAATGAAAAACATCCCCATAGCATGATGCTGCCACCACCATGCTTCCCTGTGTGGATGTTGTTCTCGGGGTGATGAGAGTTGTTGAGTTTGCGCCAGACATAGCATTTTCCTTGATGGACCAAAGGCTACATTTTAGTCTCATCTGACCAGAGTACCTTCTTTCATATGTTTGGGGAGTCTCCCACATGCCTTTTGGCAAACACCAAATGTGTTTGCTTATTCTTTTCTTTAAGCAATGTTTTTTTTCCTGGCCATTCTTCCGTAAAGCCCAGCTCTGTGGAGTGTATGGCTTAGTGGTCCTATGGACAGATACTCCAATCGCCGCTGTGGAGCTTTGCAGCTCCTTCAGGGTTATCTTTGGTCTCTTTGTTGCCTCTCTGATTAATGCCCTCCTTGCCTGGTCCGTGAGTTTTGGTGGGCTGCCCTCTCTTGGCAGGTTTGTTGTGTTGCCATGTTCTTTCCATTTTTTATAACAGATTTAATGGTGCTCTGTGGGATGTTCAAAGTTTCAGATTTTTTTCTATAACCCAACTTCTGAAGGTAATTGGTTGCACCAGATCTAATTTAGTGGCTTCATAGCAAAGGGGGTGAATAAATTTGCACGGACCACTTTTCTGTTTTTTATTTTTGTACATTTTTTGAAACATGTCGTTTTTTTCATTTCACTTCACTTCACCAATTTGGACCATTTTGTGTATGTCCATCACATGACATCCAAACACAAATCCATTTAAATTACAGGTTGTAATGCAACAAACTAGGAAAAACGCCAAGGGGGATGAATACTTTTGCAAGGCACTGTACGTCTGGCTGGTATGCAATTTAATATATTGTTTTTGAATACATACATAAGTCTATCCTATACTGGCAAATTGACAGCTGTACAGCAAATATATAATGGTTTTTCACACACGCATGCACACACACACAAAAACACACACACACTCACAACCTCTGTGTCACGCGCCAGTAGTTATACTGTAGGATCGATAGTGCATTTCACAGGCATACTGTGGCCAGCCACAATTCTTAGCAAATGAATGAAGGGCTTAAGTGCTGTCCTTGAAGGGTCATTTTCAGTGTGTGTGTGTGTGCATTTTCAGCTCCAAGTGCTTTTGGTGTGTGTGTGTGCGTGTGTGTGCGTGTGTGTGCATGTGTGTGTGTGTGCATGTGGGTGCATGCGTGTGTGTGCGTGTTTGTGCATGTTTGTGACAACATTCTCCACAGTTCTATTTGACAGGAAGTGACATCAGGGCAATAAATACTCGGAACTCTCTCACTCATTAAAGCTGTCAGCGGAGAATTCCCTCTGTCACGCCATGTTATGAATCAGGTTACTCTGGACTGTGTGTGTGTGTATGTGTGTGTGTGAGAGAGAGTTCTGGGATTTACTGGGCTGGCTGAGTCTGTATCCAGCCCTCTGAATCACACCCAGAGGTCATAAAACCCTTGCTGGGTTCCCATGGTTTCTGACAGGCATCTCTGGGGTGGGGGCTGACTGAGCCGACTAGAGTCTGTGATGACCCAGGGTTCTCCCGACCCCTCCTGTCTCAGCCTCCAGTATTCATGCTGCAATAGTTTATGTGTCAGGGGGCTAGGGTCAGTCTGTTATATCTCCTGTCTTATCCAGTGTCCTGTGTGAATTTATGTATTCTCTCTCTAATTTTTTCTCTCTTTTTCTCTCTTTCTCTCAGAGGACCTGAGCCCTAGGACCATGCCTCAGGACTACCTGGCCTGATGACTACTTGCTGTCCCCAGTCCACCTGTTCGTGCTGCTGCTCCAGTTTCAACTGTCCTGCCTGTGGCTATGGAACCCTGACCTGTTCACCGGACATGCTACCTTGCTGTTTTCAACTCTCTAGAGACAGCAAGTGCGGTAGAGATACTCTGAATGATCGGCTATGAAAAGACAACTGACATTTACTCCTGAGGTGCTGACCTGTTGCACCTTCTACAACCACTGTGATGATTATTATCTGACCCTGCTGGTCATCTATGAGCATTTGAACCTCTTGGCCATGTTCTGTTATAATCTCCACCCGGCACAGCCAGAAGAGGACTGGCCACCCCTCATAGCCTGGTTCCTCTGTAGGTTTCTTCCTAGGTTCTGGCCTTTCTAGGGAGTTTTTCCTAGCCACCATGCTTCAACACCTGCATTGCTTGCTGTTTGGGGTTTTAGACTGGGTTTCTGTACAGCACTTTGTGACATCAGCAGATTTAAGAAGGGCTTTATAAATACATTTGATTGATTGATTGATTTGATTGAATGCATTAAACGCCATCTGTGAAAAGCAGCAGCCATTCAACTGACCTATGGTTCTGACAATGTGTGTGTGTGTGTGTGTGTGTGTGTGTGTGTGTGTGTGTGTGTGTGTGTGTGTGTGTGTGTGTGTGTGTGTGTGTGTGTGTGTGTGTGTGTGTGTGTGCTGAGACCGTGGATGAGAGACTAAATGTGAGAAACAGAGAAAGGAGAAGACTGTTTGAGGTAGAGTCTGTGGGAGAGAGTGTGTTTGCTTGCAACAGCTGGTCAGACTTGAACAAAAATATTCAAAAACATTCTGCCCAAACTATTGTGGGTCAACATGAAAAGTGATTACACAAGTTACACACACCCGCACACACACACACGACAGCTTCTATTTGATGTACAGCTCATTTGAAATCTGAAACTGTGCTCCATCTCAGCTCCCGACTCGATGAAAAGCGCTTTTTATTGAGCTCTCTGGGGAGGTCAGCTGGAAGTGTGGGTGTGTGTGCGTGTGTGCGCGTGTGTGCGCGTGTGTGCGCGCGTGTGTGTGTGTGTGTGTGTGTGTGTGTGCGTGTGTGTGTGCGTGTGTGTGCGTGTGTGTATGTGTGTGTGTGTGTGTGTGTGTGTGTGTGTGTGTGTGTGCGTGCACGATTTGCCAACAATATTTTCTATGGAAATGGATTAATGACTACACATCACTTCACAGCAGGGTGAGACGACAAAACAAGAGGGGATGTCAGGAAAGTGAGGAGGCAGATAAAAGAAGCGTCCTCTCACTGTCAACTCTGTTTATTTTCAGCAAACTTAACATGTGTAAATATTTGTATGAACATAACAAGATTCAACAACTGATACATAAACTGAACAAGTTCCAAAGACATGTGACTAACAGAAATTAAATAATGTGTCCATGAACAAAGGGGGGAACAAAAAAAAGTAACAGTCAGTATTTGGTGTGGCCACCAGCTGCATTAAGTACTGCAGTGCATCTCCTCCTCATCGACTGCACCAGATTTGCCAGTTCTTGCTGTGAGATGTTACCCCACTCTTCCACCAAGGCACATGTAAGTTCCCAGACATTTCTGGGGGGAATGGCTCTAGTCCCCACCCTCCGATCCAACAGGTCCCAGACGTGCTCAATGAGATTGAGATCCAGCTCTTTGCTGGCCATGGCAGAACACTGACATTCCTGTCTTGCAGGAAATCACGCACAAAACGAGCAGTATGGCTGTTGGCATTATCATGCTTGAGGGTCATGTCCGGATGAGCCTGCAGGAAGGGTACCACATGAGGGAGGAGGATGTCTTCCCTGTAACGCACAGCATTGAGATTTCCTGCAATGACAACAAGCTCAGTCTGATGATGCTGCGACACACCGCCCCAGATCATGACGGACCCTCCACCTCCAAATCGATCCCGCTCCTGAGTACAGGTCTCGGTGTAACGCTCATTCCTTCGACGATAATTGCGAATCCGACCATCCCCCTGGTGACACAAAACCACGACTCGTCAGTGAAGAGCACTTTTTGCCAGTCCTCTCTGGTCCAGCGATGGTGGGTTTGTGCCCATAGGCGATGTTGTTGCCGGTGATGTCTGGTGAGAACCTGCCTTACAACAGGCCTGCAAGCCCTCAGTCAAGCCTCTCTCAGCCTATTGCGGACAGTCTGAGCACTGATGAAAGGATTGTGTGTTCCTGGTTTAACTCGAGCAGTTGTTGTTGCCATCCTGTACATGTCCCGCAGGTGTGATGTTCGGATGTACCGATCCTGTGCAGGTGTTGTTACACATAGTCTGCCACTGCGAGGATGATCAGCTGTCCGTCCCGTCTCCCTGTAGCGCTGTTTTAGGCATTTCACAGTACGGACATTGCAATTTATTGCCCTGGCCACATCTGCAGTCCTCATGCCTCCTTGCAGCATGCCTAAAGCACGTTCACACAGATGAGCAGGGACCCTGGGCATCTTTTTTTTCTTCTTCAGAGTCAGTAGAAAGGCCTATTTAGTGTCCTAAGTTTTCATAACTGTGACCTTAATTGCCTCTCGTCTGTAAGCTGTTAGTGTCTTAACGACCGTTCCACAGGTGCATGTTCATTAATTGTTTACGGTTCATTGAACAAGCATGGGAAACAGTGTTTAAACCCTTTACAATGAAGATCAATGAAGATTTTGACTAATTATCATTGAAAGACAGGGTCCTGAAAAAGGGACGTGTCTTTTTTGCCGAGTTTAGAAGTGTTTGTGCTGGGCATGAACATTGAATCAGTGTTGAATCTGATACAGTTTCTGTCCTATCAGGCAGGACCAGATAGTTGTGTTTGAAAGGGGCTGTGCGTCATGCCTCCAATAGGACTGGCTGATGATGGGAAGACAATACAGAGAAAGACATAGAAATGGCCTTTTGTTGATGAGGGGAGCTCTAACACATTAGATCTCTGTCCTGTGCATGTGTGTGTGTGTGTGTGTGTGTGTGTGTGTGTGTGTGTGTGTGTGTGTGTGTGTGTGTGTGTGTGTGTGTGTGTGTGTGTGTGCGTGCGTGCGCGCATGTGCGCATGTGCGTGTGTGTGTGCGTGCGTGTGCGTGCGTAAGTGTATTTGTGTGTGTTTGTGTGTGCGTGTATACATGCATGTTTGTGTGTGTGTGTGTGTGTGTTTGTGTGTGTGTGTGCGTGCGTGCGTGCGTGCGTACATGCATGTTTGTGTGTGTGCGTGTGTATGTGGATTGTTTGCATGTAGTTGAGGTTGACAGTGAAAGGAACCTCTAGAGCAGCAGAGTAATGGGGGGAGGAAGAGAGGACGGGAAGAAGGGAAGAAGAAAGGGGAGGAGCGATATTGTATTCTGTGTGTACTGTGTGCCGTACCACACATAGTAGTGGGTATTGGTACTGTATTAGTGTGTTTGCGTGTTTTGATTAATTACATTCTGTGTACCTATAAATACAACAATAAACACCCATTTAAATTGTTAGATACATTACTATCAACATAAACACAACACAGTAATTACAATTACGCCTTAGCACTTGTGCTTGTCAAGACCTCTACAAGAGCGCTAACAATCAAATTTCCCCCTCATATTCCTAAAGCAGATATTTCAGTTTACCCCTCGTATCCCACAGCAGATATTTCAGTTTACCGCTCGTATCCCACAGCAGATATTTCAGTTTACCCCTTGTATCTCACAGCAGATATTTCAGTTTACCCCTTGTATCTCACAGCAGATATTTCAGTTTACCCCTCGTATCCCACAGCAGATATTTCAGTTTACCCCTTGTATCCCACAGCAGATATTTCAGTTTACCCCTTGTATCTCACAGCAGATATTTCAGTTTACCCCTTGTATCTCACAGCAGATATTTCAGTTTACCCCTTGTATCCCACAGCAGATATTTCAGTTTACCCCTTGTATCCCACAGCAGATATTTCAGTTTACCCCTCGTATCTCACAGCAGATACAGCAGCGCTGTCAGTGTGTGTAGAGCTGAGTGATTGGAGCTGACTGGATGATACAGTTTCTCTTGTTCACCCTCTGACATTTACGATGCTCTGTCATGCCGTGCTGCGCCCACTACAGCTTTATGTGGAAAGGGAATGAAACCAAAAGGTTCAGGAGAGTCTGCTACGAGTTCTGCTACAGTTATGGCTGCTCTTAAAACCAATGTAACAGGCTCTAATTGATGAGGTCTGGCTTGTACACATACATTCGCTCCTTGCTGATTGGATCACTGTATACTACCTCTGTCACGTCCTGATCAGTAAGGGGTATTTTGTTATTGTAGTTTGGTCAGGACGTGGCAGGGGGTGTTTGTTTAGAGTGTCTCGGGGTTTGATGGTCTATGTGCTTATGTAAGAGGGGTGTTTGCTTAGAGTGTTCCGGGGTTTTGGTCTATGTTCTATGTTAGTGTATGTCTATGTTCAGTCTAGTCTATCTATTTCTATGTTTAGATCATTGGCTTGATGTTCAATTGGAGGCAGCTGTTCCTCGTTGCCTCTGATTGAAGGTCCTATGTATAGGGGTGTTTTTGTATGGGATTTGTGGGTAGTTGTCTCCTGTTTTGTGTCTGTGCACCTGACAGGACTGTTTAGTGTCGTTCATTGTTTTGTATACGTGATTTGTTTGTTTTTCCTTGTTTGATTTAACCTGTTGGGTCTAGGGGGGCAGTATTTGCACGGCCGGATAAAAAAAGTACCCGATTTAAACTGGTTACTACTCTTGTCCAGAAACGAGAATATGGATTATAATTAGTAGATTTGGATAGAAAACACTCTAAAGTTTCTAAAACTGTTTGAATGGTGTCTGTGAGTATAACAGAACTCATATGGCAGGCCAAAACCTGAGAAGATTCCATACAGGAAGTGCCCTGTCTGACAATTTGTTGTCCTTCTGTTGCATCTCTATCAAAAATACAGCATCTGTGCTGTAACGTGACACTTTCTAAGGCTCCCATTGGCTCTCTAAAGCCGCCAGAAAGTGGAATGGGGTGTCTGCTGTCTCTGGGCAAAGTACAACAGCTCTGTTTGTGAGTGGTCAGCCTGGGGACAGTGAGACTGAGATGCGCAGTCACGAGAACTCGCCATTTTTTTCTTTCAGCCTTTGAATGAATACAACGTTGCCCGGTTGGAATATTATCACTATTTTACGAGGAAAATAGCATAAAAATGTATTTTAAACAGCGTTTGACATACTTCTAAGTACAGTAATGGAATATTTAGAATTTTTTTGTCACGAAATGCACTCGCGCGTCCCCCTTCGGATAGTGACCTGAACGCACGAACAAAACGGAGCTATTTGAATATAACTATGGATTATTTGGAACCAAAATAGCTAGCCGGGGTGTCAAAATAGCTAGCCGTGATGGCCGAGCTATGTACTCAGAATATTGCAAAATGTGTTTCGCCGAAAAGCTATTTTAAAATCTGACACCGCGATTGCATAAAGGAGTTCTGTATCTATAATTCTTAAAATAATTGTTATGTATTTTGTGAACGTTTATCATGAGTAATTTAGTAAATTCACCGGAAGTTTTCGGTGGGTATGCTAGTTCTGAACATCAGATGCTAATGTAAAAAGCTGGTTTTTGATATAAATATGAACTTGATTGAACAAAACATGCATGTATTGTATAACATAATGTCTTAGGAGTGTCATCTGATGAAGATCATCAAAGGTTAGTGCTGCATTTAGCTGTGGTTTTGGTTTTTGTGACATATATGCTTGCTTTGAAAATGGCTGTGTGATTATTTTTGGCAGGGTACTCTCCTGACATAATGTAATGTTTTGCTTTCGCTGTAAAGCCTTTTTGAAATCAGACAATGTGGTTAGATTAACGAGAGTCTTATCTTTAAAATGGTGTAAAATAGTAATATGTTTGAGAAACTGAAGTTATAGCATTTTTGAGGTATTTGTATTTCGCGCCACGCGATTCCACTGGCTGTTGACTAGGGTGGGACGCAAGCGTCCCACCTAGCCCAGGGAAGTTAACCTGTCAGGGACAGACGTTCCGCTAGCGGAACACCTCACCTATATCCAAAGGTAGAGCGTGCCGCGAAATACAAATACCTTAAAAATGCTATAACTTCAATTCAATAAATGATTTAAGACAATTGATGAATGGATGACTCATAGTGAACACTGGGTTGGTGCAGATAACAAACAATTTACGACATTTGGAATGAGACTAACGTGAGGTAAACAATAATTAATTAATTAGAAGACTAATTGATCAGATATTTATAAGTATCTGAAAGTTATATTAGGAAAATTCTAACTTTGTAATCTGAATATTTTCCTTGGTGCCCCGACTTCAGGGGCACCAAGGAAAATATTCAGATTACAAAGTTAGAACAGTAATTCTGAGTTTAGTGAGTCCCAAACTTGGTGGGTGTCAAAATAGCTAGCCGTGATGGCCGAGCTATGTACTCAGAATATTGCAAAATGTGTTTCGCCGAAAAGCTATTTTAAAATCTGACACCGCGATTGCATAAAGGAGTTCTGTATCTATAATTCTTAAAATAATCGTCGAGGATCGGTAGGATAGTCAGTTTTACGAGGGTATGTTTGGCAACATGAGGGAAGGATGCTTTGTTGTGAAATAGGAAGCTGATTCTAGATTTAATTTCAGAAAGAGAGGGTCCAGATTGTCTAGCCCGGCTGATTTGTAGGAATCCAGATTTTGCAGCTCTTTCAGAACATCAGCTATCTTGATTTGGGTGAAGGAGAAGTGTGGGAGGTTTGGGCAAGTTGCTGTGGGGAGCGCAGGGCTGTTGACCGGGGTAGGGGTAGCCAGGTGGAAAGCATGGCCAGCCGTAGAAAAATGCTTATTGAAATTCTCCATTATTGTGGATTTATCGGTAGTGACAGTGTTTCCTAGCCTCAGTGCAGTGGGCAGCTGGGAGGAGGTGCTCTTATTCTCCATGGACTTTACAGTGTCCCAGAACTTTTTTGAGTTTGTGCTACAGGATCCAAATTTCTGTTTGAAAAAGCTAGCCTTAGCATTCCTAACTGCCTGTGTATATTGGTTCCTAACGTCCCTAAAAAGTTGCATATCACGGGGGCTATTTGATGCTAATGCAGAACGCCACAGGATGTTTTTGTGCTGGTCAAGGGCAGACAGGTCTGGAGTGAACCAAGGGCTATATTTATTCCTAATTCTACATTTTTTGAATGGAGCATGCTTATTTAAGATGGTGAGGAAGGCACTTTTAAAGAATAACCAGGCATCCTCTACTGACGGGTTTGTCCCAGGGACGCCCTCCGAGAAAGTTTTTAGGATGTTCTTGGGATGTTGTGTGATGGTCCCCTGGAGCTTTTGTCTAGTTCCCAGTTGGTCCTGGGTCTTCCCCGAGGACGTTTTTAGGATGTTCTTGCGATGTTGTGTCATGGTGCTCTGAAGCTACCCTGGACATTCTTGGAGGCATTTGTCATATGAGTGTCCTAGGTTTCCCAACCCGTTATAAGTAAAATAATGAAATGGTATGGGTGTTTTAAGGTTAGTGGTAAGCTGTTCAGCTAAAACAGTGTAAAAATATTTAATCAATGACACTATGATTACACTTGACATGATAACTTCAGTACTGACTTTTCAATATGACCCCATCTGGGATTTAAACTCACAACCTCTGGATTTGGGGAATGCTGATCTTTCTGCTGTGCCACAAAGTCTGTAGAATTTCAGAAGTCCCTTACATATACATTACTTATAATACATCTCTGCACTTAGCAAAAGCATGCCATTAAGCTATCAGGTAATCTGACTATTCTCTCATTGATTTCACTTACTTATTTCAGAAATGTCAGTTTGGGTTTTTAGTAAAGTTGTCTAATGTTGGTGGGGCATATTATTTTGTTTTAAACTGACTCGATAAATACAATAGTTTTTCTTGCGTGTATTTTTAACAGAGTGTATTTTTAACAGTTACTTTGAAGTGTAAAATGTAGGAATAGGATTACATGTGAAATCAATCAATGACACAGACATGGTGACATAGAAGGAAGATTGCAGTGAACCAAGAGGTTGTAAGTTTAAATCCCAGGTGAGAACATGTATGTAAAAAGTAATAATCCTAATTACTGTATGAATAAACATACACGACGTGTGTCAAATATGTACGTTGAAACACTGTGTTAAAAGCACTGTGAGAGTACGTGTGTGTGTGTGTGTGTGTGTGTGTGTGTGTGTGTGTGTGTGTGTGTGTGTGTGTGACTAGCATTGCCAAAAGACAAAGAGCTATAATGGATCACCAGAAAAAACCTCCAGAAGATGACACAACGTCCCAAAATCGTCCTCGAGACAAACCGGAAACTAGACAAAACCTCCAGGAGACCATGACACAACGTCCCAAAATCGTTCTCGGGACAAACCGGGAACTAGACAAAGCCTCCAGGGGACCATGACACAACATCCTTTGGGACATCTCCGGGTCAAATTGCGAACTAGAAAAAATCTTCAGGGGACCATGACACAATGTCCCAAGAACATCCGCAGGACCAACTGGAATCTAGAAAAAAACAACAGGGGACCATGACACATCATCCTGGCGACTTTAAGGGATTTTGTGACCTAATGATTCATTATTGTTTGTTGTTTGCAGGGAAATATTGCAGATGACATGTTTAATACCAGGTCCTACAGATTCATTCAGGTATTTTTTTATGTTTGTGTGTGTGTGTGTGTGTGGGTACATTTCAATGTGTGCTTGTGAGTGTCTCTATATATGAGTATTCCTGTATGATGTGCAAGAGTTTGTAGTGTTGTAATTGGCAGTGGGTGCTGCTACTGTATGTGCATCAAATTGACTGAAGTATTACATAAAAAATATATATATTTTGGTATGTTATTACATGATTGGATGAAGTTATTACATTATTCATGAAACCACCAGTTAACGTAATAACCACCGGTTAATGTAATAACTTACTACATTTAGCGGAAAAATTATGTTTATCGGCAAGTTATAAACTGTACCGGGGGTATTAGCAATTTTTTCTTAAGTTATTACAAATAGAAAGTTTTTTTAACCTCTTGAGGATACCGTAGGATAGGGGGCGCCACAGCGCATTTTGAAAAAAAATCGTTCCCATTTTCAACGGCCTACTAATCAAACTCAGAAGATAGGGCATGCATATACTTATTATATATGGATAGAAAACACTCTAAAGTTTCTAAAACTGTTTGAATGGTGTCTGTGAGTATAACAGAACTCAAATGGCAGTCAAAACCCCGAGACCGATTGAAACAGGAAGTGGAATTCTGAATTGTGGACTCGACTTCTCATCTTTCCTTATTAATCACACCGTTAACCATGGTTCAGTGAGCACTTCCTATTGCTTCCACTAGATGTCGCCAGTCCTTTCACAGTGGTTTGAGCCTTATAGAGTCAAAACTCAGTGAATGACACGAGTTTGAAATTGGTCACAGGGGATGGGCCATCACCATTATGACGCCGGCGGCCATGTCTGCCCCCACCTTTGGATACGGTTTTAAAGGCCATGACATCATCCCCCTCGAATCTTATTGGCTCTCTTGGTGTTAGAGGCCCTGAAGATTTATTTTATACAACGTTTGACATGTTTGAACGAACCTACATGCGCGAGCATTGCATTTATTCTGAACTTCAGACCTGCGCTTCGAGAGAGCCATAGGACGCGCTACCAACATCAGGCTAATGGAACGTGAAGTATGGACTTTTTGACCGAAAATACATCTGTTGTGGACCTGGGATGCTTTCTGATGAAGACAACTAAAGGTAGGCGATTATTGACAATATTATACAAGATGAGATGTGACATGCGATTGCTTCCAAGATGGCGCCGAGCTCTGTATATTAGCTCATTTTCTGAGTATCGCATCTCCTTTTATTGCAAAGTGTGATTACCCAGTAAAGTTAATTTAAAATCTGGTATGACAGGTGTTCTCAAGAGATATTCATCTATAAATGTTAGATTGACAATATACATTTAAAAAATCGTTATAGGATAGTAATTTAGGGAAATGTAGCATTGTTTACCGGGACGCTTTTGAGGGGAAATTATGTAGTCAACCTCAGACAGAGATGTAAAATGCTGTTTTTATATATAAATATGACCTTTATTGAACAAAAGAATGCATGCATTGTATAACATGATGTCCTAGGGGTGCCATCTGATGAAGTTTGTAAAAGGTTAGTGCTGCATTTAGCTGTTTTTTGATTATATGTGATGCAAGTGGTTGGTCGGAAAATGGCTATGAAGCTGCTTTTTACGATGGACTCATCTAATATAATCTAATGATTTGCTTTTCCTGTAAAACCTTTTTGAAATCGGACGACGTGGGTCGATTCAGGAGAGGTGTATCTATAAAAAAAAAATATATATATATATATATTTTTTTTTTAATTATGATTTTTTTTTAATGCTAATTGGCGATATGATTTTTCGCTGGATTTCGATCCCGCTAACGGGATCAGACGCTGAAGAGGTTTTAAATTCTTTAAATTTTTTCTCACTTTTATTTAGCAGGTAGGCCAGTTGAGAACAAGTTCTCATTTACAACCGCGACCTGGCCAAGATAAAGCAAAGCAGTGTGACAAAAACAACAACACAGAGTTACACAAGGGATAAACAAACATACAGTCAATAACACAATAGAAACATCTGTATACAGTGTGTGCAAATTAAGTAAGGAAGTAAGGCAATAAATAGGCCATAGTTGTCACGGGCGTCGTAAGGATTGGACCAAAATGCAGCGGGAATGTGTATACTCATCTTTTTAATTGGCAGAAAGAAGGCAAACCAAAACACACGTATACAAAAACGCCGCCGACAACAAACAGTCCTGTCAGGCATACAGCTATACACGAAACAACTACCCACAAAAATAGAAAAAACACCCCTCTTAAATAGGACCTTCAATTAGAAGCAACGAGGAGCAGCTGCTTCCAATTGAAGGTCAACCCAAAAATCACCACATAGAAATAGACATACTAGAACTAACATAGAAATAGACTAACAAGGAACATAGCCCAACAAACCCCGAAACACTCTAAACAAACACCCCTCTTAAATAAGAACATAGCACAACAAACCCCGAAACACTCTAAACAAACACCCCCTGCCACGTCCTGACCAAACTACAATAACAAATAACCTCTTTTACTGGTCAGGACGTGACAATAGTGGCGAAGTAATTACAATTTAGCAATTAACACTGGAGTGATAGATGTGCAGATGAGGATGTGCAAGTAGAAATACTGGTGTGCAAAAGAGCAGAAAAACAGAAACAAATATGAAATGAGGTAGGTAGTTGATTGGATGGGCTATTTACAGATGGGCTATGTACAGCTGCAGCGATCGGTAAGCTGCTCTGACAGCTGATGCTTAAAGTTAGTGAGGGAGATATAAGTCTCCAACTTCAGTGATTTATGCAAATCGTTCCAGTCATTGGCAGCAGATAACTGGAAGGAAAGGTCAGCCAAAGGAGGTGTTGGCTTTGGGGATGACCAGTGAAATATACCTGATGGAGCACATGCTATGGGTGGGTGTTGCTATGGTGACCAGTGAGCTGAGATAAGGCAGAGCTTTACCTAGCAAAGACTTATAGATGACCTGGAGCCAGTGGGTTTGGCGACGAATATGTAGTGAGGACCAGCCAACGAGAGCATACAGGTCGCAGTGGTGGGTAGTATATGGGGCTTTGGTGACAAAACAGATGGCACTGTGATATACTGCATCCAATTTGCTGAGTAGAGTGTTGGCTATTTTGTAAATGACATCGCCGAAGTCAAGGATTGGTAGGATAGTCAGTTTTACGAGGGTATGTTTGGCAGCATGAGTGAAGGAGGCTGTGTTGCGAAATAGGAAGCCGATTCTAGGTTTAATTTTGGATTGGAGATGCTAATATGAGTCTAGAAGGAGAGTTATTACATTTTCAAGTGTTATTACATGTATCGTTGTTACAATGTGTAAAAATTATTTATATAAAGTTCATAAATATAATATATATTGTAGAAGTTCCACCTTGTCAGAAGATTTTCTTTATAGGAGCTCAGTTTTCATTGATTTATTTATATCACTCAAAGATTTCAGTCAGATTGTGCGTGACTAGTTTAACAAATGGCTTCATAACATTGTTTGTTTAAAATAGTGTTTGTAAGGGAGGAGTATCAGTCCTCTGGCCCAGAAATCTGGTTATAAAACCTATACACAACATATTATTGGCCAATTCACCTGCTGTGTGTTCTTGGCCTGAAACCTCTGTCTCCCCCAGCTCATCTCTCCCCACGCTAGAACCCGGAGGGCCTCATCAGAGCTGGGGACATGTCCTACAATATCCCTTGACATCTAAGTGTAAAAACACTTCCCCCATCCCTCCTTCTCCCTCTCTCACTCCCTCCCTTTTCCAGTCCAGTTGGACCCGTCTGCGTATGCTGGGAACGATCTTTGCATTAAACCTGGCCAGATTTGTGTGTGTGTGTGTGCACACCGTACATGCATGCATTGCCAAATTTCACACACCTGGGCTCTCCCTGACTGGCACAATGCTCCTTTTCCCATTGTCCCACACACACACACACACACACACACACACACACACACACACACACACACACACACAAAGGAATACAGAGGGGGCCATAAATAGAGGTATTTGAGGAAACGAGGTGAAAGTAATCGCGCTTCCTCCAAGATGATGCGTGAAACAGAACGACTCTGGCAGGAGGGGTCTGAGAGGGGAACAGATTATGTTGGGAGTTCTCTCTCACACACAGAGCAGAGAGTGTGAGAGCCGGCACAGGCAGCATATGGTGTTGATGTAAGTGTTCTGCCAGGTGTGGTAAAGTGTGTTGGCTCTGCTCTGCTCTGGGAGAGAGGATATCCTTGCACCTGTATAGCACATGACTGTATCAATACACTCCCTATTCGCTGGGACTGCTGTGCCCCTAGCGACTGACTGGCTGACTGACTGACTCCATAATATGAATAGGGTATGAAATCCTACACTACTTTTGTGAACTTGAGTGCAGCCTTCTTTTGTTTCTGTATCATGCAAACTTGAAATACAGTATATTCAAAATGTCTTTGACTTACACTGTGGATAAACTTATTAAAGGTTGAGTAAGTAAGAATTTTGTCCACAAATGTACCCACATTTCTGTTATATGTAAATAGTTTATGATTAGTGAACGCCATAATGTAGTTATTTAGTTAGATACTTCTCTCTATTAGCTGAAATCTTATTTTTCAAAGACATTTTATCTGTTGGCTAGCTGTTCAGTCCGAACAGATTCACAAATCAAGGGAATTTGCCGCACTATGAAGACATTGTCTCCCTCTGAGGCACATGTTACTAGGCAACCCCCCTGCACTTGCCTGGGCTGGCCTGCTCTATACCTGGCTAAAGTATGTGTGAGAAATGTTCTAACAAATGTTTGTGCTATGAAATTAAATAAATACTGCAATCTGACCTATAAAACTTATTTGCTAGATTCATGATAGACAAAGCAAGGATAGTGAACATCAAAACTTGATATAGTTTTATTGGAATTTGCAGCTGTTGTTGGTACAGTAAGTAATGATTCTGCTAGCTTCTGATATGACTGACTGCATCTTCAAATAACATTACTTTCACCTGAATAACTGAAGGTCATTTACAATTAAAAAAAATATGCATGTTGTAATATCTACATTTTCATTTTGTATAATTTCAATGACATATAATGACACGTTTAATTGTTGTCTTACCTGGAAATTGCCAGCATAGTCCTCTTCTTTGTCTCCTTCCCTGCCCTCCCTCAGAGCGATGAGGGTAAAACCTCTGAAGTAAGCGGGACTGGATGCATACAGAGTCACTGGGGATCACAAACACACAGTCAGTGAAGAAAACAAACTGATGGGAAACAGATTGATAGGTTTAATAAAGGTTTGCAAAATCCAAAAGTACTAACCCTTCTGGATTCGTACCTCATAGGAATGAGATCTTTATAGGCTATATCAATCAGAAGGGAAATATCCTCTTCACTTGCTGAAACAACTGGCAATTGCTGTCATTACTCGTGTCATTATCATTACTATATTGATATACAATAGCTTCCCTGAGATAATGTTTTTGAATAAAACTGATGTGATGAGTGATTGAGCAAAAATGGGACTTTGTTAGACTAATGAATCAAAATGTTAACTATAATGACCAATGAGTTTGCAGGTGGAGTCACCAAAAATGAAGTTAGAGCATCACAAGTTGCAAATATTTCAGCGATAAACAGACGCCTATGAAGATACAGTATGAGGGCATTCTGGTCTGTGTCCAACTCCTCTTTCCACAAGACAGTTTGACTTGTCATAACACAGCTCTGACTTCTAGGCTTATATCACTTCCTTATAAATGTCCACAACATTGCGTCTTCACATGAGTTGAACACAAAAGAGAAATAGAGTAAAGGCAAAAAATACCCTATTGTGTGTCAGACAATGTGCGCGGAATAGGACAGAATACAGTACCTCTGTAAGTGCTCCCAGGCTGATAATTTTCTGGGTCCCCCTCGACTCGGAGCCGAAACTCATTGTAGCCTTCATTCCGAGTGCCCTGAGCCCGTAATATCCGACTACAATACCCGTCTGACTTCCCAGCTCTCTCCGAGGGCTCCTCCGTGAAGGTGAATCCGGCGTTGCACAGCGCAGTGGAGATAAAGCACTGTAACAGCAGAATGCACAGAAATATTCCCGCTCCTGCCATCGTGAAGCGGCAGCTATCGCTCCAGCTGATGCGGTGGTGAAATACGAGTGAGGTTCAAGAGAGGAAAAAACGCTTGCTTCCCCACTCAAAACTTCAGGAATTGACGAAACTTGGCAATTGATAAGACTCCCCTCACTCGTGATACGAGGTAGCTGTCTCCGCTAAAGGTAAATCCATCCCGGAGAGATATAGAGTGCAGAGAAAGAATAGTTTACGATGTGCACTCGCTCTCGCAGAATCACACACTGATTTGTTGAAGAGCGTCTGATGATCAGAGGGTCTAGGGTTTGCTTAACTGAGCGCGAAAGCCTACACAGGGTCAGGGAAAATAGTGGAGCAGTGTAGCGCGTAGCGCGGCTGTCTCCAAGGCATCGACGCAGGCTATGAGCCCAACGACCTAAATGCGCCTAGCCAACAGACTGGAAACAGACATTTCTACCAATGGCTGCAGTGATGGAGGGATGCATTTGACACTAGCTGGAACTTGCCTGTGTGTTTGCTCAGCCGCGGATCCCCCCCGCCCCCAAGCCCCCTTAGCCGACCGCACAGACACAGACAGATGCTCAAATAGTAATTAATAATGCATGCTGAACGGTCGCCTTTATGCCCCCCCCTTCTGCACAGTCTATTGTGTGTGTGTGTCTGTGTTTGGAAGAGAGAGACAGAGCCGATAAACCCTTCATTTAGAGGGAATGAAGTTAAACAAATATAGATTGTGGACCGAGCTTCCAGGAACTTCATTCTTAACCTTATATTGGCTTCTTTCAGCCACTGTCCAGCTGTTGCCACTGACAGAGAATGGTCACTGACAGAGAAGGAGAATGGTCACAATAATCAATAAACTATTATCTTAATCTGTCTTGAAAGATGAATCAACAATGATCACAAGTTGGGGGCAGTCCGTGTTACAGTTTTTACATTAGCCTGGAATCTACAGTTGAAGTCAGAAGTTTACATACACTTAGGTTGGAGTCATTAAAACTCGTTTTTCAACCACACCACAAATTTCTTGTTAACAAAGTATAGTTTCGGCAAGTCGGTTAAGGCATCTACTTTGTGCATGACACAAGTAATTTTTCCAACAACTGTTTACAGACATATTATTTAACTTATAATGCAATTCCAGTGGGTCAGAAGTTTACATACACTAAGTTGACTGTGCCTTTAAACAGCTTGGAAAATTCCAGAAAATTATGTCATGGCTTTAGAAGCTTCTGATAGGCTAATTGACATTATTTGAGTCAATTGGAGGTGTACCTGTGGATGCACCTTCAAACTCAGTGCCTCTTTGCTTGACATCATGGGAAAATCAAAAGAAATCAGCTAAGACCTCAGAAAAAAAATTGTAGACCTCCACAAGTCTGGTTCATCCTTGGGAGCAATTTCCAAATGCCTGAAGGTACCACGTTCATCTGTACAAACAATAGTATGCAAGTATATACACCATGGGACCACGCAGCCGTCATACCGCTCAGTAAGGAGACGTGTTCTCAAAAGTATCTATATCCATAGTAAAACGAGTCCTATATTAACATAACCTGAAAGGCCGCTCAGCAAGAAAGAAGCCACTGCTCCAAACCCGCCATAAAAAGCCAGACTACGGGTTGCAACTGCACATGGGGACAAAGATCATACTTTTTGGAGAAATGTCCTCTGGTCTGACAAAGCAAAAATGGAACTGTTTGGCCATGATGACCATCGTTATGTTTGGAGGAAAAAGGGGGAGGCTTGCAAGCCGAAGAACACCATTTCAACCGTGAAGCACGGGGGAGGCAGCATCCTGTTGTGGGGGTGCTTTGCTGCAGGAGGGACTGGTGCACTTCACAAAATAGATGGCATCATGAGGGAGGAACAGTATGTGGATATATTGAAGCAACATCTCAAGACATCAGTCAGGAACTTAAAGCTTGGTGGCAAATGTATCTTCGAAATGGACAATGACTCCAAGCATACTTCCAAAGTTGTGGCAAAATGGCTTAAGGACAACAAAGTGAAGGTATTTGAGTGGCCATCACAAAGCCCTGACCTCAATCCCATAGAAAATCTGTGGGCAGAACTGAAAAAGGGTGTGCGAACAAGGAGGCCTACAAACCTGACTCAGTTACACCAGCTCTGTCAGGAGGAATGGGCCAAAATTCACCCAACTTATTGTGGGAAGCTTGTGGAAGGCTACCCGAAACGTTTGACCCTAGTTAAACAATTTAAAGGCAATGCTACCAAATACTAATTGAGTGTATGTAAACTTCTGACCCACTGGGAATGTGATGAAATAAATAAAAGATGAAATAAATAATTATCTCCACTATTATTCATTTCACATTCTTAAAATAAAGTGGTGATCCTAACTGATCTAAGACAGGGAATTTTTACTAGGATTAAATGTCAGGAATTGTGAAAAACTGAGTTTACATTTATTTGGCTAAGGTTTATGTAAACTTCCGACTTCAACTGTATAACTGACCACAACAGACCTTGAAAATCAATCATGAAAGCAACACCAGAAATGATATATGCGGACTGTCTTTGCAACAATATGAGTAATGATGCCCTGTCATGCATTCTCCTCAGTATCACCCACCATACCCATGGGGCCTCAGTGAACTTTCATCTTCCATATAGGTCAATAGTTCCTATGGTAGGCATACTGTAATCCAGCTTTAAAATGATTTCTTTTAAATTAAAATTCTCACTCTCCCCCTCTCAGCCCCCTCCACACACACACACACACACACACACACACACACACACACACACACACACACACACACTTTGACACTCACTCTCCTCTGCCCCTCTCATTCTATTCAAATACTGTATAGTCTCTTGTTTCCCCGTTTCTTTGTACCTCTGCCTTTCCCTCTCTAGTTCCCTCTCTTCAGAGCCATTGGAAATATGAGAAAAAAATTGCCTTGCTTGGACATGGGACAGGGTGTGCTAGTGATGCTTTAGACCTATACTTTATCTCAGCACTTTATTATCTATCATGTTTGAATACTATTACATCACTGATTGAATTAAATACATCTTAATGAGGTTTACAAGAAACAACACCACCATTCCAGGAGGATAAAAAAAGTCAAAGAATTGTGTATTTTCGATTAGGCTTTTGAAACAGGTGTGGGAGTTATTTTCTCAGATGAGTAACAAGAAACAAGTACGCTACAAATCGATAACCAGAAGTGTTGGTGCAATCACACGTTTTCATTGAAACTTTATCTAACCTGCGAGACATATTTTACTTCATCTTCTGTAACATTGTTTCAAAGATCTCCCGCGGTTTATTTCAGTCTTCAAAGGAATACGTAGGAGGAAGATGAGAATATATAGAAGCCTGCCGATCCGTCCAATGGATGCGGACAGACTCGGTGCTCTCCGCGGTGAAGATGCAAGCAGAGCAGGGAAGGCCAGGGATAGCTGGGCAATACACCAGCAGGTGTCATGAAAGCCTCCACTGCAGTCACAGCTCGTCCTCCTACAACACAACCACAGAGAAGACTATATAAAACTGCAGATAAAGGCAGCATCGAGGGGATAAGGATAGCAGTCAGGCTTTTACTGTGCTGAAAATGAAGTTTTATTTTTTATCAGCATGCTTGTCTCTGCTTCTGTTCCTTCTTGTTTGGGATGGGAAGGTTTGACACTGACTGGGAAAACGCCTTCATTTATCTCAACAAGGAAACAAATAATGAGTCAGCTTATAGTTTTCACATAGGCTGTGGTCATATCATGCACATTTTCCTAGACTAAAAGTGCTGTGTTCAGAGATATTTGAAGAAGGCAATTCAAAGCGTACATTTATTTATCTCGCCTTTGATCCTATATGTAGCCTACAGGCAGGTCCATAATTATTGGCACCCTTGATAAAGATCATAAAGATGAGCAAAAAAGACTGTATCAAATAAATTATACAAATGCTGAGCTATATAATATGCTAAAATTGGGAAATTATTTTATAGAGAAAGAGGTAAGAAAGAGGTAAATGGGTCAAATTTGCAAGGATAATGACATTTAGTATTTCAACTTTTTTTTTTTTTTAAGAGATTGGAGAACACTTTGGGAAGGATCTTAGACCACCATTACTCCATATATAATCTTTCCAGAACCCTGATATCCTTTGCTCTTATGGACTGCCCTCTTCAAACCACAGGTTTTCAGTGGGATTAAAGTCCGGAGACTGCAATGGCCATTGCAAAATGTTGATTTTGTAGAAAATTAACAAGTTCTTTGTGGATTTTAAAGTGTGCTTGGGGTTATTGTCTTGCTGGAAGATTCACTTCCGGCCTAGTGTCAGCCTCTTAGCAGAGGCAACCAGGAGTTTGACTAAAATATCCCCATAACATCAAAGATCCACCACCATATTTTACCGTAGGTATGAGGTACTGTTCTGCATATGCTTCTGTTTTTTAACGCCAAACCCACAACTAGTGTGCATGGCCAAATAGGTCTACTTTCATGTCATCTGACCGTAGCACTGGTCAGATGACATGAAAGTAGACCACTTTGACCACGCACATCAGCACACATCAAAATCCACAAATAAATGATTAATTGACTGCAAAATCCACATTTTGCAATGGCCATCTCAGTCTCCGGACTTAAACCCCATTGAAAACCTATGGTTTGAAAAGATCTGGAAAGATTCTGAATGGGGGAATGGTGGAAGATCCCTCCCAATGTGTTCTCCAATCTCATAAAACATTTTTGAAAAAGGCTCAGTGGCGTTATCCTCACAAGGGTAGGATGCTGGTGTACTGAAAACAGGGGTGGCAATAATTCTGACCGCTGTTTTGTTTAATATGACTTATTAAACAAAATATATTTCTCTGAGCAATTCTTGTAGTATAAAATAATACAATTCCATGAAATATAGCTCAGTATTTGTATAATTAATTTTATACAATCTTTTTTGCTCATGTTTGTCAAAGGTGCCAATAATTACGGACCTGACTGTAGGTCTAGGTCTAACTTTTCTGTCCAAAGCATAGAACTACAACACATACATTTTGCATATAGAAAAGACAACACACTGAACGTGTTCCTCATAGCATTTCCTGATGTGTAGGCCTACTGATGTTTGCATATGAAAGCGAACAAACACAATCACATCTATTATTTTTCAGAGAAGCAAATTGACTCATTCCCCGCCAGCTCACAGCAGTGACTCAACAGACTTGCGTAATAAAATTATTTACGATCCAACGGGTTTGTGTTTGTAATTATCATGTATAGGCTTTTACAAAGGGGAATGCAACCACACATATGCTAGACTGCCTTACCCTGCCTCAGCCTCCCTCTAGTCTCTAGTTAATGGTAGCCTACAGAAAAGGCTGTGCTTATTTTTAGGAGCCAGGGGACTGTTGCAAGGGCGGGAAAAAAACGGGAGGAAATGGTTCAATTTCATAATTCAGTCATAATTTGTTTTTATTTTTGCTTAAAGTCTGTTTCTTCTGTTTACTGGGAACGAATCCACTCAGTGATATGGATGCAGACACATAATTTCTGATGGCACACAGTTTGATGGCCTTTTTCCTCTAAGAGTGGAAGGGGGGAGGGGACTGAGAGGGTGGAAGATAAAGAGAAAATGGTTAGAGGGAGAGAGGGAATAAAATAGCAAGGCAATAGGGATGGAGGGCACAGAAGAAGGGAGCAACATTGTGAAAGAGGAGTAGCATGCAGGTTCTGATTTTGAAAACTCATATCAGGGGTGGATCTCATATAGCCAGATGGAAGCTCAATCTCCTCCAGTTAGATGCACCTCCATCTAGAGATGAAAGTTCACCAAGATCCCATGGGGATGAACGGGTGGGAGGTGGTCAGCTGTTAATTGGAAAGGGAAAGAGAGGGAAAAGGGAAAGGGAGATAATTGGAAAAGGAAAGGAGAGAGGGCAGCAGGGGAAAGAAGAGAAGAGATTGATTGAGTAACATACGCTGCAGGGCTGGGGAGAGAAAGAAAAGAAAAGAAGAGATAATGGGGATAGAGATGAAAAGGAGAGAGGAGAGGCGCAACATGGAGAGAGAGAAGAAAATGAGAGAAGATGGGAGAGAGGAGAGGTGCAACATGGACAGAGAGATGAAAAGGAGAGGATGGGGAGAGGAGAGGTGCGACATGGAGAGACAGATGAAAAGGAGAGAGGCTAGGGAGAGAGGAGAGGTGCAACATAGAGAGATGAAAAGGAGAGAGGATGGGGAGAGAGGAGAGGTGCAACATGGAGAGAGATGAAAAGGAGAGAGGATGGGGAGAGAGGAGAGGTGCAACATGGAGAGAGATGAAAAGGAGAGAGGATGGGGAGAGAGGAGAGGTGCAACATGGAGAGAGAGATGAAAAGGAGAGAGGATGGGGAGAGAGGAGAGGTGCAACATGGAGAGAGAGATGAAAAGGAGAGAGGATGGGGAGAGAGGAGAGGTGCAACATGGAGAGAGATGAAAAGGAGAGAGGATGGGGAGAGAGGAGAGGTGCAACATGGAGAGAGAGATGAAAAGGAGAGAGGATGGGGAGAGAGGAGAGGTGCAACATGGAGAGAGAGATGAAAAGGAGAGAGGATGGGGAGAGAGGAGAGGTGCAACATGGAGAGAGATGAAAAGGAGAGAGGATGGGGAGAGAGGAGAGGCGCAACATGAAGAGTGGTGAGAGCGAATGGAAAAGAGAGAGGGAGTAGGTGGTAATCCTTCCTCACCATAGATTACATCATTCTGAGAATGCACATGTGGCCTCTGAATGTGGTTACACCGGCACGCGAGGCGGTCGCCTCCGGTCCAGACACCCGTGTTGTGTTTTCCTAGCTGGTGACGCCGCGGTCACAATGCGGTCACAGGGTTGGTTATGAAGTGGTCACAATGGTATCCACTCCTGACGAAAGCAGCTCATCTAATGACAGGACTGACTGTGTGTTGCCTGTCTATAGAAACATATACCTCCATATGCATGACATATGTGTTCTTCTAGTTGCTGTTTAATGACTATGTTGTTATTTTAACCCATTAAGTGTATGATTGTATGTGCGTGTATGTGTGTTTGTATGCGGGTATGTGTGTATGTATGTGTGTATGTGTGTTTGTATGTGTCTGTGTGTATATGTGTGTTTGTCTGTGTGTGAATGTGTGTTTGTATGTGTATTTGTATATGCCTGTATGTGCATGTATGTGTGTATGTGCGTGTACAGTATGTGTGTATGTACATGTATGTGTGTTTGTATGTCTCTATGTAAGTGTACAGTATGTGTGTATGTGTGTTTGTATGTGTGTATGTGTGTTGGTATGTGTGTATGTGCTTGTGTGCACTTAATGTAGATGATGTTGCCACTATGAAACATTTCTATCTTAATGTAGATAATGTTGACGCTATGAAACGTTTCTATCTTAATGTAGATCATGTTGCCACTATGAAAAGTTTCTATCTTCAAAAAAGTTCTAATCTGATTAAAGTTGATCTTTATCTCTGCATCTTTCCCTTCCCTCTCTCTTTTCTCTTTGATTTCCTCTGTCTCTCTCTGTGGGCCTTTGAACAGCCCCCCTGTCCTGTGTTGTTTGCAGGGAGAAATAGAGGTCAAGAGGGAAAATTAAATTAGACTCATTTGATCATGGGAGAAGGAGATCTCTCTCATTAAAGTGTTGAGACCCCCGCTGTGATGTCATTAGGGCCTCATTTACCCAATGCTCAGGACCTGAGGAGCCATGCAGCATTTCTACCTCATTTCGTGGAAAAAGGAATGATGGACAGAGAGAGGAAGAGAGAGAGTGTATGACAAGTAACTGCATCACTTTGGGTCAATGTAGCTACAGTTAAAGTCGGAAATTTACATACACCTTGGCCAAATACATTTAAACTCAGTTTTTCACAATTCCTGACATTTAATCCTAGTAAAAATTCCCTGTCTTAGGTCAGTTAGGATCACCACTTTATTTTAAGAATGTGAAATGTCAGAATAATAGTAGCGAGAATGATTTATTTCAGCTTTTATGTCTTTTATTACATTCCCAGTGGGTCAGAAGTTTACATACACTCAATTAGCATTTGGTAGCATTGCCTTTAAATTGTTTAGCTAGGGTCCAACGTTTCGGGTAGCCTTCCACAGGTTTCCACAATAAGTTGGGTGAATTTTGGCCCATTCCTCCTGACAGAGCTGGTGTAACCGAGTCAGGTTTGTAGGCCTCCTTGCTTGCACATGCTTTTTCAGTTCTGCCCACACATTTTCTATAGGATTGAGGTCAGGGCTTTGTGATGGCCACTCCAATACCTTCACTTTGTTGTCCTTAAGCCATTATGCCACAACTTTGGAAGTATGCTTGGAGTCATTGTCCATTTCAAAGACCCATTTGCAACCAAGCTTTAAGTTCCTGACTGATGTCTTGAGATGTTGCTTCAATATATCCACATACTGTTCCTCCCTCATGATGCCATCTATTTTGTGAAGTGCACCAGTCCCTCTTGCAGCAAAGCACCCCCACAACATGATGCTGCCACCCCTGTGCTTCACGGTTGAGATGGTGCTCTTCAACTTGCAAGCCTCCCCCTTTTTCCTCCAAACATAACGATGGCCAAACAGTTCTATTTTTGTTTCATCAGAGCAGATGCCATTTTTCCAAAAAGTACGATCTTTTTCCCCATGTGCAGTTGCAAACCGTAGTCTGGCTTTTTTATGGTGGGTTTGGAGCAGTGGCTTATTCCTTGCTGAGCGGCCTTTCAGGTTATGTCGATATAAGACTCGTTTTACTGTGGATATAGATACTTTTGTACCTGTTTCCTCCAGCATCTTCACAAGGTCTTTTGCTGTTGTTCTGGGATTGATTTGCACTTTTCGCACCAAAGTACGTTCATCTTTAGGAGACAGAACACGTCTCCTTACTGAGCGGTGTGACAGCTGCGTGGTCCCATGGTGTTTATACTTACGTACTATTGTTTGTACAGATGAATGTGGAACCTTCAGGCATTTGGAAATTGCTCCCAAGGATGAACCAGACTTGTGGAGGTCTACAATTTTTTTCTTAGGTCTTGGCTGATTTCTTTTGATTTTCCCATGATGTCAAGCAAAGAGGCACTGAGTTTGAAGGTAGGCCTTGAAATACATGCACAGGTACACCTCCAATTGACTCAAATTATGTCAATTAGCCTATCAGAAGCTTCTAAAGCCATGACATAATTTTCTGGAATTTTCCAAGCTGTTTAAAGGCACAGTCAACTTAGTGTATGTACACTTCTGACCCACTGGAATTGTGATACAATGAATTATAAGTGAAGTAATCTGTCTGTAAACAATTGTTGGAAAAATGACTTGTGTCATGCACAAAGTAGATGTCCTATCCGACTTGCCAAAACTATACTTTGTTAACAAGTGGAGTGGTTGAAAAACGAGTTTTAATGACTCCAACCTAAGTGTATGTAAACTTCCGACTTCCACTGTATAAACCCCAAGAAAATCTATGTAAATGTGACTTATGGACTTAAATAATGTCAATCTAGACAGAAATGCCAGCAGACAGACAGATAGGCAGAAGGTTGATGAAAATACAGATTGATACAATAGGATGTTTTAATCATAACTATAGCCGACTTTTACCTGATAGCCTACTTTTACCTTACCCCCCCCCCCCCCCATCAGGCTGTACTCAATGACCCTGGTAGGATAAACACATAACAGACCTTCTGTTTTCTGCCACTCAGGAACTGTACAGGTTCTTCTGAGTCAGCACACAGAGTTAATGTCTTCATTTCCACACCCTGCCTCACACACAGACAGACACACGCACACACACACGTCTCCTGATCTCTGAGGTAATGCGTTTTGATGTCCGTCTAAATGCCTGAGTGAAATGTGTGCACTCGAGGGCTGGTAGCGTATGGGGTCCTTCAGAAGTGATTAGAGTCAGTTGGGTGGACGGAGCTGAACAGGGGAAGGGGAGTTGGGGGACCCACATCCCCAGGTACGGGAAGCCGCTGAGGCGTCACTCATTGGGTCCTGTCCCCCGCTCCGGAGGGGCTCGGGCGTATCCGAGTGGCTCTAAGGAAATCATACACCCTGTCAGAAGCTATTGAGCCCCTGCCTCAGAATAAGCCAGGGTCAGCCAACGTTTGCTAAGAAAGAGAAATGAGAAGGAGAGTGTTGGGCAGTGATAAAGGGTCTGGCTAAACCAAGTTTTATCCAAGACAGTGAGTGGATTGTAGGAATCTGTTTGACAGCCTTGATATAAGTAGCAGGTTTGATTCATCCTGCATTATTTTTCAAGTAGCCAGACATTTTTTTACCTTTAACGTCAATTCCCTGCATCCAGCGTAGTTGTAAAAACAGATGTAGGATCTTCATTTGGGCAAGTTTGCTACATCAGGAAAAGTATCCTGCAGCAACAGGAAATGTGAATTATTATGTGGATTATAATTTCATTACCCCTGCAACAGGGTAATCAAATTAAGATTCTACACCTGTAGCTCTTGCTAAGCTCTCTTTGAGTTCCCCCAGACACCCATCTGTTACACACGTCAACCTGAGTAGGACTTATCTGAACAAAAGGGGCCGATAAGAGGAATCAGACTGGGCTATTTAGACAGACATAGCACTCAGCTCTGCTCAGCACGGATGTAAGCCACCATTATAGGCCCTTGAACTACACTCTGTTAGATAGAATGCGACAACATGAAGACATGGATCAATACAGACTGATACACACAATCTGAACGGACAGCTTCAAGCACTGTTTACCAGTTTGACAGTAAGAAGGAGCTTAGGGATAATAGGTGTGTGTGTGTGTGTGTGTGTGTGTGTGTGTGTGTGTGTGTGTGTGTGTGTGTGTGTGTGTGTGTGTGTGTGTGTGCGTGTGTGCGTGCGTGCGTGCGTGCGTGCGTGCGTGCGTGCGTGCGTGCGTGCGTGTATGTGTCTGGGTCTGTGTGCCTGTGTGTGTTGGACAGGATTGGGATCAATTCCATTTTAATTCCACTCAATTCAGAAAGTACACCAAATTCCAAATAGAAATTGTCCTAACTGAAAAGAATTGAAGATAATTCAAATAGGAATTTCAGTGTACTTCCTGAATTAACAGAAATGCAAATAGAATTGAGCCTAACCCTGGTGTTGGCACGTCTAACATTGCTTATCAAGATTCAATCAGTCAGAGCCTTGGAGGAAGCAAGTGTCATGATGTGGCCCTTTCTGCGTGTATATCATTGCTTCCCCCTCTCTCACTCTCTCCTACACCCAGTTTCTGTTATCTCAGGTCGTAAATTCCTGGCAGAGACTCTCTTCCCCTTTTCATGCAGAGAGAGACCACAGAGTGAACAAAGGATTTGTGAGGATGTGGGAAGGGTCTGTGGACACTTAAGGGATAGTTATGTTGAGTGTGTTTCATTTCATAACTATATCTCTGAATGTGTACATTTCTCAATTATGGTGGTTTGCATCTAATTCTGTATAAAATGAATGAGTAGAGATGAAACTATTTGTGAAATTATGCTATTAGATGTTAAACTTTCATTTTGATAGAATTTAATTCCCTGTAAAGTTTAACTAGTCACCGGCCACGCCCCCATGAGCACAGGCATGATCTGGAGTCATGGAACTGCCTTTTCTACTGTTACAAATAAAACCCCCTCCTGAGGAAATCCTCTTCAGACCACGAATACCTCAGTGTAAGCTGAGGTGGCACAGGTTTTAGTACCAAGACTAGAAAGCCATACCATGTGGAGCTTTGGCTATACGGCTGGAAATGGTTCAACTCTGAGACTATCGATCCCTACAGAATAAGAGCAAATCTTAGATACTAATTGATCAGATATTTAAATATCTGAAGAGTTATTTTCGGAAAATTGTAACTTCGTAATCTGAAGATTTTCCGTGGTGCCCCGACTTCCTAATTAACCTGTTAGGGCTAGGGGGCAGCATTTGCACGTCTGGATAAAAAAAATGTACCCGATTTAATCTGGTTACTAATCCTACCCAGTAACTAGAATATGCATATACTTATTATATATGGATAGAAAACACTCTAAAGTTTCTAAAACTGTTTGAATGGTGTCTGTGAGTATAACAGAACTCATTTGGCAGGCAAAACCCTGAGACATTTTCTGACAGGAAGTGGATACCTGATGTGTTGTATTACCTTTAAACCTATCCCATTGAAAAACACAGGGGCTGAGGAATATTTTGGCACTTCCTATTGCTTCCACTAGATGTCACCAGCCTTTACAAAGTGTTTTGAGTCTTCTGGAGGGAGATCTGACCGAACAAGAGCCATGGAACGATGATGTCCCATTAGACACCTGGCGCGCGAGTTCATGTTGGGTACCCTCGTTCCAATACGTTATAAAAGAGTATGCATTCGTCCACCTTGAATATTATTCATGTTCTGGTTAAAAAAGGCCCTAATGATTTATGCTATACAACGTTTGACATGTTTGAACGAACGTAAATATATTTTTTCCCCTCGTTCATGACGAGAAGTCCGGCTGGCTTAGATCATGTGCTAACAAGACGGAGATTTTTGGACATAAATGATGAGCTTTTTTGAACAAAACTACATTCGTTATGGACCTGTGATACCTGGAAGTGACATCTGATGAAGAGAATCAAAGGTAATGGATTATTTACATAGTATTTTCGATTTTAGATCTCCCCAACATGACGTCTAGTCTGTATCGCAACGCGTATTTTTCTGGGCGCAGTGCTCAGATTATTGCAAAGTGTGATTTCCCAGTAAGGTTATTTTTAAATCTGGCAAGTTGATTGCGTTCAAGAGATGTAAATCTATAATTCTTTAAATGACAATATAATATTTTACCAATGTTTTCTAATTTTAATTATTTAATTTCTGACGCTGACTTGACTGCCGGTTATTGGAGGGAAACGATTTCCTCAACATCAATGCCATAGTAAAACGCTGTTTTTGGATATAAATATGAACTTGATAGAACTAAAAATGCATGCATTGTCTAACATAATGTCCTAGGAGTGTCATCTGATGGAGATTGTAAAAGGTTAGTGCATCATTTTAGCTGGTTTTATGGTTTTGGTGACCCTGTCTTTGACTTGACAAAACATTACACACAACTCTTGTAAATGTACTGTCCTAACATACTCTAAATTTATGCTTTCGCCGTAAAACCTTTTTGAAATCGTAAAACGTGGTTAGATTAAGGAGATGTTTATCTTTCAAAGGGTGTAAAATAGTTGTATGTTTGAAAAATTTGAATTTTGACATTTATTTGGATTCAAATTTGCCGCTCTTGAAATGCACCTGCTGTTGATGGAGTGCACCACGGGTGGCACGCTAGCGTCCCACCTAGCCCATAGAGGTTAATAAAATGTACATGATTAGTTTAATTACGTAATAATAATTACAGAGAATTGATTTGATCATATAACAGTCTTCACCTTTAATGATGCCAAAGACACAACATATTATGGTGCCCCGTGTGAGGCATCTAAGATTGAACGAGACTTTGCTGTTGAATTATGTATTTATCAATTGTGCAAACAGAATTGTGCAAACAGACTGTTGTATGCGAACAGAGAAAGTTATTGGTTGCGCGTGTGTTTCTATTTGAACGAGCTATTTGGAAGTGCCTCCGGTCGTGTGTTGATAGCGTCAGCGCAATGAGTTGTAAATTCCAGATTTAGTCCAGGCCAAACGGTACTATTTCTGTCGGTCAATATTAATTTCTAGAGCAAGAGCATAGAGCCAGTAAGGTTAGAAATTAGAGGATATATATGTTTGGTAATCGAGCCAAAGTACTATCTGTCCACTTACCGCGCTAAGCCAGTGTGGGTAGGCCACAGGCATATCTGTTTTTATGTACCGTAGGCTCCGGTAATATAATGCTAGCAAATAGTATGCCAAATGGGTTAATGTGAGACTAGTAAACCCCCCTTTCCATGGTGAAGGGGACCCTATTTTGTGATTGGAAGTGCGATTTCTGTACAAAGTACGATTAACTTGCACGAGATACTAAGCTAACAAATGGAAAACAGCATTTTCTTTTTCCTGTGTCAGGTTGAAATTCCTCCACCTTGCGCGATGGAAGTCCCACCCTTTGTACTTCCGTTGATTTCAACTTTCTGTTATCAGTTACCCCCTGCTGGTGAATAATCGGCAGTACATTTTCTTCAAAAAGAATTAGGTAACACCCGAACGTGGATCAAGTTAACCTCTTACATCTAGATGTTCCGCTAGCGGAACACCTGCTCCAATATCCAATGATAGGCGTGGCGCGAATTACAAATTGCTCAAAAATACAAAAACTTAAATTTTTCAAACATATGACTATTTCACAGCATTTTAAAGACAAGACTCTCCTTTATCTAACCACACTGTCCGATTTCAAAAAGGCTTTACAGCGAAAGCAAAACATTAGATTATGTCAGCAGAGTACCAAGCCAGAAATAATCAGACACCCATTTTTCAAGCTAGCATATAATGTCACAAAAACCCAGAAGACAGCTAAATGCAGCACTAACCTTTGATGATCTTCATCAGATGACACACCTAGGACATTATGTTATACAATACATGCATGTTTTGTTCAATCCAGTTCATATTTATATCAAAAAACAGCTTTTTACATTAGCATGTGACGTTCAGAACTAGCATACCCCCCGCAAACTTCCGGAGGAATTTGCTAACAATTTACTAAATCACTCACCATAAACGTTCACAAAAAGCATAACAATTATTTTAAGAATTATAGATACAGAACTCCTCTATGCACTCGATATGTCCGATTTTAAAATAGCTTTTTGGTGAAAGCACATTTTGCAATATTCTAAGTACATAGCCCAGGCATCACGGGCTAGCTATTAAGACACCCGGCAAGTTTAGCACTCACCAATATCAGATTTACTATTATAAAACTTTGATTACCTTTTGTTGTCTTCGTCAGAATGCACTCCCAGGACTGCCACTTCAATAACAAATGTTGGGTTTGGTCCAAAATAATCCATCGTTATATCCGAATAGCAACGTTTTGTTCGTGCGTCCCAGACACTATCCGAATGGTAAAGAAGGGTCGTGCGCATGGCGCAATTCGTGACAAAAAAAAATCTAAATATTCCATTACCGTACTTCGAAGCATGTCAACCGCTGTTTAAAATCAATTTTTATGCCATTTTTCTCGTAGAAAAGCGATAATATTCCGACCGGGAATCTCCTTTTCGGCAAACAGAGGAAAAAATCACAAAGACGGGGGCGGCCAGGTCACGCGCCTAAGCCCACAGTCCCTTGATCGGCCACTTGAGAAAGGCGATAATGTGTTTCAGCCTGGGGCTGGGATGACAACATTCAGGTTTTTCCCGGGCTCTGAGCGCCTATGGACGACGTAGGAAGTGTCACGTTAGAGCAGAGATCCTTTGTAAAAGATAGAGATGGCAAAGAAGTTCCAGAAATGGTCAGACAGGCCACTTCCTGTAAAGGAATCTCTCAGGTTTTGACCTGCCATTTGAGTTCTGTTATACTCACAGACACCATTCAAACAGTTTTAGAAACTTTAGGGTGTTTTCTATCCATATATAATAAGTATATGCATATTCTAATTACTGGGTAGGATTAGTAACCAGATTAAATTGGGTACGTTTTTTATCCAGCCGTGAAAATACTGCCCCCTAGCCATAAGAGGTTAAGATATCCAGCCAATCGCAATTGACTGGATATTGATGTTTCATTCAATTTAACTAAAATATTGATTTCTAAGCAAGAGGAAATCTCATCACTGAATCTCTCGCTCCGTACTCAAGACCTCTATCTGCAAACAATGACAGATAAGTTTGAGACTGAAAGGAGCAAGTGCGACACTCACGTGTCCAAAATCAGTACTGTAAGCACTCAAGTGGACTCTGCAATGCAGCAGAATAACACCCTTAGTTACCATCTGGAGAAAATCCGGAATGGTCACGCACTACAATGTGACTTCTCATCCAAGCAACCGGAGCCTGGTACTCAAAGGAGTAAAGACGATAGGTTTGAGACTTTGTCTCCCTCATGTTTTCCTAAGTCTTCTCCTCTTGGCCATTTGGCACTGAGTAATATGGTGCCTCTTGGCCAACAAAGCCAAAGCTTGGCTTCTCCTCTTGGAGGGTGCATTATCAAGTATTGGTGCATTGAGAGATGACGCACAACAATGGTAGCGACCACGAAACCACGATTCCAATAACCTCCGCTGTCGAAAATAACTGTAAAGTACGTCGCCTTTGAAATGACTACAGCTACAATCGACCTGTTCGCTACGTTCCTGCACCCAACCCACACAAATTGTCAGAGCACAAGGGTAACAAAGGATTAAAGGACGATCAAAATGTAGGCCAATGTAGTCCCGAAGTTTCATTACTCTAGTTCCACTAAAGCGAGAAAAATTTGAGAAAAGGGTAAAAGATAAGTCACAAGGACTAGATGGGGAATTACCGGACACCAGGTCCGCAGGAATTAACACTCATAGCAAGGACGTTAAAATAAAAATGTCTCCCGCTCTCACTCGAGACCCTATCCAGGGCCTGCTTGATCAAGAAACAAGCCGACAGGCTTTGTCTATAGACCCTGATACAAAGGTTGCGAAGAAAAAGGTCAAAAGCTTCGTTAACCTGTTAGGGCTAGGGGGCAGTATTTACACGGCCGGATAAAAAACGTACCCGATTTAATCTGGTTATTACTACTGCCCAGAAACTAGAATATGCATATAATTATTGGCTTTACAGACACCATTCAAACAGTTTTAGAAACTTTAGGGTGTTTTCTATCCAAAGCCAATAATTATATGCATATTCTAGTTACTGGTCAGGAGTAGTAACCAGATTAAATCGGGTACGTTTTTTATCCGGCCGTGTAAATACTGCCCCCTATCACCAACAGGTTAAAAGTGGAATGATGCGACACTACACTTTGAGGTTTCACTCAGACAACCTCGCTTCTCACATTGAGAGTCATGCTGAAACTACACTTCCAGGACGTATTGCTCATTCACCCTGTGTATGTTACTAGCCTCGAATCTGAACCCCTGCTTCTTGGAGCAGACTTGATGGATCGGTTACTCCCACTAATGGATTGGAAAACCAACCATATATGGTCACAGGCCACAGTGCCTTCTCCACTGACCACACTGTCTTCCCCTAACGCTAGCTGCAACGCAGTCATTCACGAGGGGTATCGGTCGTAAACACCCCTTGGGAAAAAGACGTTTTGAAACCTCTTGGTGCAGAATTCGATCCAAGGAGATATTACAATATCTCGACACATTCCATCAGCAAACCTGATTGACCATTCTTTTCATGATTTTGAGCCAGTTGTCTCTGTGAATGAGCAACTTCCCTCCTCCTTTCAGTCGTGCAATATGGTAGTTGAGATGAACTTCTCTTACCCTTCGGACACTTCCACAAGCACTGCGGCCGTCTCAGCAAAACAAACATCAATGTACAGAGCGTACTCTGCTTCCGATGATACAGTGCCTTGCAAAAGTATTCATCCCCTTTGGTGATTTTCCAATTTTCCATTTGCAACACGAGACCAAAGATAAACCTGTAGGAGCTGCAAAGCTCCACAGCAGAGATTGGAGTATCTGTCCATAGGACCACCAAGCCATACACTCCACAGAGCTGGGCTTTACGGAAGAGTGGCCAGAAGAAAAAAAAACGTTTCTTAAAGAAAAAAATAAGCGAACACAATTGGTGTCTGCCAAAAGGCATGTGGGAGACTACCCAAACATATGGAAGAAGGTACTCTGGTCAGATGAGACTAAAATTTAGCTTTTTGGCCATCAAGGAAAATGTCTGGCGCAAACCACACACCTCTCATCACCCCGAGAAAACCATCCACACAGGGAAGCATGGTGGTGGCAGCATCATGCTGTGGGGATGTTTTTCATCGTCAGGGACTGGGAAACTGGTCAGAATTGAAGGCATGATGGATAGCGCTAAATACAGGGAAGTTCTTGAGGAAAACCTGTTTCAGTCTTCTAGAGATTTGACACTGGGACTGAGGTTCACTTTCCAGCAGGACAATGACCCTAAGCATACTACTAAAGCAACACTTGAGTGGTGTAAAGGGAAACATTTAAATGTCTTGGAGTGGCCTAGACCAATTGAGAATCTGTGGTATGACTTAAATATTGCTGTACACCAGCAGAACCCATCCAACTTGAAGGATCTGGAGCAGTTTTGCCTTAAAGAATGGGCAAAAATCCCAGTGGCTAGATGTGCCAAGCTTATAGAGACATACTCCAATAGACTTGAAGCTATAATTGCTCCAAACGGTCTTGGCCGGCCCGTCACCAGCCTAGACACCACCCTCACGTTGGACCAGCAGAGGGCACACTGCTGGTCGGTGCTGGGGGGGTTCCTCAGGGAGTCGAGTCAGCAGGCAGGGCACTATCGTGTCACCCCAGGTGAGTCGACACCAGGCTCACCCAGAGCCCCCTGTTGCTCACATGTATGTGTTTATCAAATTTCCTGAGTTTTCCCCGCATTCCCAGCATAAGGCGCTTGTAGATTCAGGCGCAGCTGGGAATTTTATTGACCGTTCATTTGCTCGTAGTTTAGGGATTCCCCTTGTTCCTGTAGATATGCCCTTCCCTGTGCACGCCCTAGATAGTCGACCATTAGGGTCAGGGCTGATCAGGGAGGCCACCGCTCCACTAAGCATGGTTACGCAGGAGGGTCACAAGGAGAGAATCAGTCTCTTCCTTATTGATTCTCCTGTGTTTCCCATGGTGCTGGGCCTACCCTGGTTGGCCTGTCATGACCCCACTATTTTGTGGCAACAGAGGGCTCTCAAGGGGTGGTCACGAGAGTGCTCAGGGAGGTGTGTGGGAGTTTCCATCGGTGCGACTATGGTGGAAAGTCCAGACCAGGCCTCCACCGTGCGCATCCCCTCAGAATATTTTGATTTGGCTCTCGCCTTCTGTAAGAAGAAGGCGACTCAATTACCACCCCATCGACTTGGGGATTGTGCGATAAATATCTTGGTAGACGCAGCACTTCCCAGGAGTCACGTGTATCCTCTGTCACAGGAGGAGACGACGGCTATGGAAACATATGTCTCCGAATCCCTGGGGCAGGGCTACATTCGGGCCTCCACTTCAACTGACTCCTCGAGTCTCTTTTTTCTGAAGACGAAGGATGGAGGTCTGCACCTGTGTATTGACTATTGGGGTATCAATCAGATCACAGTGAGGTACAGCTACCCGCTGCCTCTCATTGCCAGTGCGATCGAGTCAATGCACAGGGCGCGCTTCTTCACAAAATTGGATCTCAGGAGTGCTTACAACCTGGTGCGTATCCGGGAGGGGGACGAGTGGAAGACGGCATTTAGTACCACCTCAGGGCACTATGAGTACCTCATCATGCCGTATGGGTTGATGAATGCTCAATCAGTCTTCCAGGCCTTTGTTGACGAGATTTTCCCAGGACCTGCACGGGCAGGGTGTAGTGGTGTATATCGACGACATTCTGATATACTCCCCAACACGTGCTGAGCATGTGTCCCTAGTGTGCAGGGTGCTTGGTCGACTGTTGGAGCATGACCTGTACGTCAAGGCTGAGAAATGTCTGTTCTTCCAACAGTCCGTCTCCTTCCTAGGGTACCACATTTCCACTTCAGCGGTGGAGATGGAGAGTGACCGCATTTCAGCCGTGCGTAATTGGCCGACTCCCACCATGGTAAAGGAAGTGCAGCGGTTTCTAGGGTTTGCCAACTACTACCGGAGGTTTGTCTGGGGTTTTGGTCAGGTAGCGGCTCCCATTACCTCACTGCTGAAGTGTAGACCGGTTTGACTGCAGTGGTCGGCTGAGGTGGACAGGGCTTTTGGTCACCTGAAGGTTCTGTTTACCTCGGCTCCCATGCTGGCTCATCCGGATCCCTCTTTGGCGTTCATAGTGGAGGTGGACGCATCCAAGGCTGGGATAGGAGCCGTGCAATCGCAGCGCTCGGGTACGCCACCAAAGGCCCTGTGCCTTCTTTTCGAAGAAGCTCAGCCCGGCGGAGCAAAACTATGATGTGGGGGATCGGGAGCTGTTGGCTATCATAAAGGCTCTGAAGGCGTGGAGACATTGGCTTGAGGGGGCGAGACACCCTTTTCTCATCTGGACTGACCACCACAATCTGGAGTACATCCGGGTGGCAAAGAGACTGAACCCTCGCCAGGCAAGGTGAGCTATGTTTTTTACCCGTTTTGTGTTCACCCTGTCCTACCGACCAGGTTCCCAGAACACTAAGGCAGACACACACACATCACCCTCCTCTGGTCATCCTGGTATCGGTCGGAGAGTGCGTTGTCTTAGTGGGAAGTACTGGTGGTCCACCTTGGCCAAGGACGTGAGGGTTTATGTTTCCTCCTGTTCAGTGTGCGCCCAGTGCAAGGCTCCCAGGCACCTGCCCAGAGGGAAGTTACAACCCCTACCCGTTCCACAACGGCCATGGTCGCACCTATCGGTGGACTTCCTGACGGATCTTCCTCCCTCACAGGGCAACACCACGATCCTGGTTGTTGTGGATCGGTTTTCTAAGTCCTACCGTCTCCTCCCTTTGCCCGGTCTCCCTATGGCCCTACAGACTGCGGAGGCCCTGTTCACTCACGTCTTCCGGCACTACGGGGTGCCTGAGGACATAGTCTCTGATCGGGGTCCCCAGTTCACGTCCAGGGTCTGGAGAGCGTTCATGGAACGTCTGGGGGTCTCGGTCAGCCTCACCTCGGGTTTTCACCCCGAGAGTAACGGGCAGCTGGAGAGAGTAAACCAGGATGTGGGTAGGTTTCTGTGGTCATATTGCCAGGACCGGCCGGGAGAGTGGGGCCAGCGTTCATCCCCTGGGCAGTGATGGCCCAAAACTCACTCCGCTACTCCTCTACTAACCTCTCTCCCTTCCAGTGTGTCCTGGGGTATCAGCCAGTTCTGGCACCGTGGCATCAGAGCCAGATCAATGCTCCTGCAATGGACGAATGGTTTAAGCGCTCGGAGGAGACCTGGGATGCCGCCCATGTGCACTGCAATGGGCCATGAGGCGGCAGAAGGCGAGCACCGACTACCACCGCAGTGAGGCCCCGGTGTTCGCACCAGGGGACCGGGTCTGGCTCTCGACCCGAAACCTGCCCCTCCCCCTGCCCTGCCGGAAGCTGGGTCCGCGGTTTGTGGGGCCATTCAAAGTCCTGAGGAGACTGAACGAGGTATGCTACAGTTTACAGCTTCCCCCAGATTACCGTATTAATCCCAAAATCCATGTGTCTCTCTTCAAGCCGGTGGTGGCTGGTCCACTCCAGGAGTGTGAGGTGCGGGAGGTTCCTCCGCCCCCTCTGGACATCGAAGGTGCCCCGGCGTATGCAGTTCAAGCCATCCTGGACTCGAGGCGTCGGGCGAGGGGCCTTCAGTACCTCTTGGAGTGGGAGCGGTACGGTCCGCAGGAGAGATGCTGGGTGCCAGTGGAGGACGTCTTGGACCATTCGTTGCTGCGGGAGTTCCACCGTCTCCACCCGGATCGCCCTGCGCCTCGTCCTCCAGTTCGTCCCTGAGGTCGGTGTTGGCGCGCTGCTGGAGCTGTGCATCAAGGGGGCGGTACTGTCATGACTTTCGCCGAAGTCGGTCCCTCTCCTTGTTCGGGCGGCGTTCGGCGGTCGACGTCACCGGCCTTCTAGCCATCGCCGATCCACTTTTCATTTGCCATTTGTTTTGTCTTTGTCTTACACACCTGGTTTCAATTCCTCAATTACTTGTTCATTATTTAAACCTCTGTTCCCCCATGTTTGTTTGTGAGTAATTGTTTGAATGTAATACGGTCCGTTATTGTGGGCTCGCATTATTGCGTTGTATTTGTTTGTATTTTGAGTAAATACGTTTTTTACTCAAATCTGCTGTCCTGCACCTGACTCCTCCACACCAGCTCACACAGACTTTATTACAATTATAGAGCTTTGCTTTGGTTTGGATTTAGTTGTGTTCCTCTATTGTAGTCACCTTTCCTTATGTCTATTGTGGATTGTGTTTCTGTGGGCCAATAGAAAGTCTACAAAACTATGAGCAAACCAACCTATGTATTGAATACATGGAATCGGATTGTGTGAATAAATCCTGCACGCAAGGTGCTTATTTTTTATTACATTTTTCATCATGGATTTACATTTTAGTCATTTAGCAGACACTCTTATCCAGAGCGACTTACAGTAGTGAATGCATACATTTAATTTCATGCCTTTTCTTTTTTTTTTTGTACTGGCCCCCCGTGGGAATCGAACCCACAACCGTGGCGTTGCACACACCATGCTGGTGTTGCAAACACCATGGTCTACCAACTTAGCCACAGGGAAGCTGGATAATATTAGATTGTATGTGTATGAAATTGTTTGGTGAAATATACATAAAAGGAGAGTAATTTCCCATAATTCTACTGAGATTTTTTTTAAGACATACTAACTTTCTGCTTGTACTGAAACCTAATTATGGTTGTTCTTTTGATGAATGTAATTGCAATTTTAAGTGTATAATATAGTTTTGATGAATGTACTTATGTTTTGAGAAGGCAACTACACTTTGAAAACGCATTTACTGTTTTGAAAAAGGCCACAGAGTTCTGTGTATTGTGGACACTGTTTTGAAAATCGACATAATTGTTCCCAAAAATTATTGTACGCAATTAAGAAAAACTGTACCTCGGTGACACAGATCATATCAGTCCCTTTATAACGCTGTTACCCAGATTGAACAAACAGTATGTCATTATTCACAGCCTACTGCACATACTACACCGTCACCACTCATCAGTCCTAATGCATTTCACTTGTTCACAATGTCAGCCATTTTGTTTACAACCCCCTCCAAGCAACTCTGACCTTTTGTCCACAACTAGGCCTTCCCCTCGGATGCTGACCTTTCGCTGGGAAGGCGAGTTTGTAATGTGAAGACGCACTCGTGTTTTCCCTTCCTAAATGTCATGCCTGGAGGCGCAACAATGCTCTGTATCTCATCTACAGGCATCTCACTTTATCACCATTCAAGCTGTTATGCTGTTATTAAAACAGCAGCTAAATCCTCACAAAAAAGGCCTGACAAAGTGAGGTCATGTCAGACTAATGTAAGAGAAATGTTGCTTGAAAAGACATGCACATTTATCGAAGGCTTAATTTCAACTTGAATAAGGGAATGATGTCACAAAGATCGGTGATACAGTCTCTTTTCTTCCCACACACTCGAAGAACTCACACACACATCACATGCATATACATATACGTACACTACACACGCATGAACACACACACACAAACACAAACACACACAGCTTGGTGGAGTGCTGACTGCAAACTTGTTTTTATGCACATATACTGGACGTACTGGTGGGTAAATAATGAGTTACACAGAACTGAGAAGAAAATCTGTCATGTAGCATAAATGCTTAATAAGCATACAAATATGTTTATAGTTTCAGTACTGTTTTGGGCTATTCAAGTTATTATGCTTATCTCCACATGAATCCACACAAATAAAAGTAAGAAACCATGGCATGTGTTATAGCTGAGACATCTTTCTAGCCCGAAGGCTGGCTTATATAACACAAGGACAATACCGCAATGCTATCTAAAGAAAATCCAATTGCACAGTTGGAGATTTTCAGTCAGTATGACATTTATACTCTAAAAGAAACCCCCTAGCCCTCACACATACATCATAGTAAAACGTCTGTCATGATAATGATACATTTTTTATATTTATTCAGATTACATTTAAAGTCAAGGTACATTCACAGAGAGATATAAATACAGAAAAAAACACCGGAATATGACATGCACATTGGACTTTGTTACATTATATGCTACGGTTGGCCATGGGACTTTTGTAACGGTAATGCCTATGCTAATCCTGACCTTGACTTTGAATGTATGTAGTTGTATGTATTTAGTTCTGTCCTTGAGCTCTTCTTGTCTATTGATGTTCTGCATTATGTCATTCTGTATTGTGCTTTGTGAGGACACCAGGAAGAGTAGCTGCTGCTTTTTACAACAGCTATTGGGGATCTTAATAAAATACCAAATACCCCCCAAAATACTTTAATTTACGATTCTACTTATTGCCTCTTATTGTGGATTAAGCCATATTACCATAAACTCTGACCGCAAGTTCCTTTCTTGGAGTTTCGGATTTCATTCACGTTGAAAAAAAAAAAGATTTTGATGTAGCTACTGCATAATATTTAAATGTTGAAATGTATCATTTCACATTTCCCTGTACATATTAAGGATCACCTAACTTTACAAGACTCACACTACTCCTTTCAACAGCAGAAATTACAAGATACATCATGAGGTTTGAGTAAGACCTTTCAGATACAAAGGCCCAATTTACTGGAATAATTTACAAATAGAAATCAGGGCATTACAAAAACACAGTGAATTTTAAGAGGCCCTAATGTTTCAAACTGTTTTTAACTAATAGAAACATCACCATGTGAAGATATTTGTAAATATGCATGTATGTATGTACAGTTGAAGTCGGAAGTTTACATCCACTACCCTCTGTAGTGCCTTGCGGTCGGAGGCCGAGCAGTTGCCGAACCAGGCAGTGATGCAACCAATCAGAATGCTCTCAATGGTGCAGCTGTAGAACATTTTGAGGATCTGAGGACCCATGCCAAATCTTTTCAGTCTCCTGAGGGGGAATAGGTTTTGTCATGCCCTCTTCACGACACTCTTGGTGCGTTTGGACCATTCAAGTTTGTTGGTGATGTGGACACCAAGGACCTTGAAGCTCTCAACCTGCTCCACTACAACCCCGTCGATGATAATGTAATAGTTGCCATATTATTGTTGTTTAGCTTTTTTCATTTGGAGACTTGAAAATTAGATTTCGTCCGGCAAGATTTCAAGTGAATACATATGTAAATCACCATCGGCAACCACAAACTTGCCTGACCTGTGAAAGTGATCGCCCGTGGTAGCCTGGGGGTGCCAATGGCACAGAAGTGAAGCACAGAGGTGAGTTGGTTTGCTCTGAGCACAGACTCTCTCCCCGTCTCTCCCTACATCCCTCTCCTTTTGCCTTTGTGCAGGTGAGCTGCGTTCCTTATGGGCTTTTTATGAATTCCTTGGAATTTGTGGCAAAACACCCACAACCACTTGGGCTCTGGATGCAGGGCCTTACCTGTGTTCGAGAGAGAGATTAAGTGATATAAGCACAGAAGGTACAGTATAGAGACTTGAAGAAAATGTTTTACTTTTCAAACCAGAAATGTATTGATTGATTTATTATAGATTTCCAATGATGCTGAGTAAACCTCATATATTTACAATGCGGATTACAGAGTATTTGTGGCTCAAGGTAAACAGGTAATCTGCCTATCTTTTCATTGTTACTATCATAACGGGCCCATGGGATGTGTTTCCACCCTGCGGTCAGAGCCCATTGAGTGAGACGGGTGTGTGGGAGGGAAAGCTACACTGCTGTCCTCACCTGAGTAATGTGTCTACCGCTGGGGGTTAATGTCATGTGTGTGTGTGTGTGTGTGTGTGTGTGTGTGTGTGTGTGTGTGTGTGTGTGTGTGCGCGTGCGTGCGTGCGTGCGTGCGTGCGTCAATGGGAGTTAATGTGGCATGTGTGTATAGGGGTGAATATTTCCTGTGTTTTTGCAAGTGAACATACTGTATATTGACTCCAGTTGCATCTGCCTACCCTGCTTTACCTGGTGTGGCTGGGATTTTACTTTCTGAGTTTCTCAGTTCAGGTGGTACTGAAATAATGCAGGGACATTGCCTTCAATATAAACAGAATTCATGTTTAGAATGTCTCCTTTCCAATAAACATTCCCAGGTGGTGCAATGCGAGGACCACATTGTCGTGTCTTTGGCTATGCCGGATTAAGTGATATGACATGCTATTCTATAAAATCATTTCTCTGTAATTAATATTACCTGATTAAGCTAATCAGGTACATAATTATCTAGAAAGTCGGGGTACCACGAAACAATGTTTATAGAGCTGTTATCTTCCGAATAAACTCTTAAAGACCTAGTAATCTTTTACATCAAAATACCTACCTAATCACAGAATTACATATACACAGAATGCAAATTATGTCATTCAGAAAACGTCCCTGGTGGACGGAGCCGACATGACAGCTGGTTACACAAAGGAAAGGGGGTTGGGTTAGAGTGAAAGAGTGGGAAGACTGAGGAACAAAGGGAGAAGCTATGCTATTGTAAATACAGTCTCTTATGCAATCTAAATTACCGCCCATTTGGAAAAGGAAAATGCAAGGAATATTTACTCTGAGCTGCGCTTCAATAGGTTGGTCGTAGATGGAAGGCCGTGTTGCCCAACAGAGATCTTCCTTTCCCTTTGAAGAGTTTCTCTGGTGGTAAACTGGATACTTGGTAGTATCATGTTGTTTGTTAGAACTGCTCCTTTGTCCGTCCTTTCCTAGCCCACGTTTACAGCTGCCGCTGACAACTCAACGGCTAGGAGGTATCACTTCTGGAGTGAATAAGAGTTCAAAGTTCATACCAAGTTGCCATGCTTTTAGCTCATGCTGTATTCTGGCTGGTATAGTCGAAATTCATCCTTTCGGCGTGTATAGGTTGTCACCTTCACATTGAAATTCGATGCTAATTTCGTTAGGTCCTTGTCGTTCAACCAGAGCTCACGCTGAGGTTGGCTTAGTTCTTTAGGTGATCTTTGTCCTTTCAACGCGGGGACCAAAAGTCCTCACGTCCCTGGAACAGCTTATTATCTGAACACTTTCAACATGGGACTGACGCCCTAATGTCATTGGAACAGAAAGTTACATTTTCATCAAGGGATTTATATAGTGGTAGGAGAGAGGGCATGTTTCATAGTTTACAACCAATGTATCTTCACATGGGCAGGGCCACTGAGTGAGCAGAGCTTTAACCTTATGAAAACCGAATTCTCTAATTTGGAAGCTAAAATTACATTTCATCTTTTCACAAATAGTTTCATATTTAAACACTTAAATTGCACAACAATTCCATGTGAATCTGATAACTATAATGTGTAGACTTTCCAAGATACAGTTTATGTCGTCCTGTCATCAGTCATAACGCCAACTGATCTGGCATATATTCATTTAGTACCAATGCATATTTTCAACTAGTTGGATTACTGAAACATGGCTCCTTTCCCTCACCTTTTGATGTTCCCAGACTCTCTATGTTGAACAAAGGCTTTTCAAGAGTCCTTCGGTAGAGTCAAAAGAGAGGAAAGGGAGAAAGGTATTTATGGGGGTCATAAACCTTACCCACAGGCCAACGTCATGACAACATCCAGCAAAATACCACTGCCATCCTTGCAGTCTTTCTTGAAGCGAGACTCTAAGGCGGCTGACTCAATCAGTACTCTGAGCATGTGTACCCAAACCAAGAAGAGTGGTCACATCATTTGAACCTTAACTCATATCTCACGCTATGCCTTGTTTATAGTTCTGGCGAACAGGAGAGAGAGCAAAACACGACTCCTAGTCTTCATCTCAAGACTGTCATGACCGGGAGAAGGAAGAGGAGGGGTGGACGGCTGTTTTCTTTTTACTCGCTGACAAGAAGCTGTGGTGTAATGGAGGGCTAAAAGCCCAGTAATTGCATCTTTCTGAGTGAAGCATCTTTTGACCTCAGAACAGCTTCAATTCGTTGGGGCATGGTCTCTACAAGGTGTCGAAAGCATTCCACAGGGGTGCTGTCCCATGTTGACTCCAATGCCTCCCACAGTTGTGTCAAGTTGGCTGGATGTCCTATGGGTGGTGGACCATTCTTGATACACACGGGAAACTGTTGAGTGTGAAAAACCCATCAGCGTTGCAGTTCTTGACACAAACCGGTGCACCTGGCTCCTACTATCATGCCCAGATCAAAGGAAGTTAAATATTTTGTCTTGCCCATTCACCCCTGAATGCACACACACAATCCATGTCTCAATTGTCTCAATACTTAAAAATCTGTCTTTAACCTGTCTCCTCCCCTTAATCTACACTGATTGAAGTGGACATCAATAAGGCATCGTAGCTTTCACCTGTATTCACCTGGTCAGTCCATATAATGGAATGCAGGTGTTCATAATGCTTTGTACACTCAGTGTATATACACTCACCTCATTACATTCAGTATAGAAACTGTGGGAAGATCACAATTGCATACTCCTCGTGTCCTCTCTCCTTGTCTCTTTCTCAAATCCCATTGGATGAGAAAGCCAGAGGTCCCGCCCCTCTAACCTTCTCTTCCAATGGGTTTTGAGAAGGAGACAAGGAGAGGGGACACGAGGAAAATGCAATTGAGATCTTCCCACAGGGAAGGAGAGAGGGAGGGAGGAGAGAGGGATATAGAGAAAAAGTGGAGAGAGAGAGGGAGGGAGAGAGAACGGAAGTTAGAGAGTGATATGAGATGACAGAGTATATAGAAGGGAAAATACAGGCTGGGGAGAGAGAGAGAAAAGTAGAATGGAGAGAGCAGGCTAGAGGGAGGGGATAAGACAGCAAGCAACAAATTACACGTTTCAAAATAGTCAATTACAGATGTAGCTGTTCTGTTGGATTTTTGTGCTAATGCAATGATGAGTATACACTGTGCTTTTCACAATGCGCTTGTGTAATGCCTACTGGGAACCAAGATGCAAGGTAGTGCAAGGCAGTGTTCCACAAGCCCACCTCCAATTGTTTCCTCCTCCCCCCTCCTCTCTTCCTTTTGACATCATTTTCGCTTGCTCTACCACCTTTCCTTCCTTCCTCTTGCTTCCTTCCCCCTCTCACTCCAACCTTCCCCTCTCCTCTCTCCCCCCTTTACTCCCCCTTCCTTCACGCTCTCCTTCCCTCTCTCTTCTGCAGCGTTAGCTCCATGATGGATGATGGCTGGTTTCTCTGGCCGTCTTCCGGGTAAGTGGCCATGGGTAAGTATTTCAGGGTCAGGGCCGCAATGAGGTCTTGCCGTCTGCTAGAATAGCGTGGCGTCGAGGGAACTCCAGTGTAATTAGCCAAGTGTGGAGCCGCACTTCCCTGTTATTGGTCGACTGTGACTTATAACCGTGCCAAGGGCCAGCTGTAAGATATGGATGCTGCGCTGGCCCATCTGTGCAGGATAGCCAGGCTAATAGCAAACTGAGCAGGACGCCTGTGTCCGTGCCATTAGCAGGCTGTGCGGACTTCCGATGCTAATAGCTAGGTCTGCCAATACTCTGCATGCTAATAGCCAATTCTTGTGAGGGGGCTGTACATGCTATTAGCAAGGTGTGCACATTAGCCATGGTAAACCATACCTCTACCCATACGCTTGTTTTAATATATGCGTTGAAAGTGTATAGCAAGTTGTCCCGAATGAAGTTAAATTATTCCTCTACCACTGCTTTTCCAACCCTTAACGTATGGGTATGCACTACACATAAAGGGAGAGTCAAACTAACGTCTCCGATCCTCTGTCCACATCGAGGTGGATTTACATTGTGTTGCCTAATAGTAATAGTCATGTAATCTCCACCTCTGTCTTTCCCAATTATTCTCATTGTTGTATAATGATATCCACCAGCCCTTAGTGTCTCAGACCCAGCCATTATTGAAGCAGTTTAGCAGTAAGTCCATCAATATCCCTATGCTTTTGGGTCTGGCTTTGAACGAGGCGCTCAGGGAGATCTGTGTGAGCCTAGTTAAAAGTGTGGACGTCCCCTCCCTGGACAAGTCTAAGCCCCAGTATCTGTGAGCTGTAATCCCCAGCCAGGGCAAGCAGGCAGTGGAGAGGGGTGGAATGGGTCCTACAGGAACCTTTATCCAGTGGAGAGGGGTGGAATGGGTCTTACAGGAACCTTTATCCAGTGGAGAGGGGTGGAATGGGTCCTACGGGAACCTTTATCCAGTGGAGAGGGGTGGAATGGGTCCTACGGGAACATTTATCCATTGGAGAGGGGTGGAATGCGTCCTACAGGAACCTTTATCCAGTGGAGAGGGGTGGAATGGGTCCTAGAGGAACCTTTATCCAGTGGAGAGGGGTGGAATGGGTCCTAGAGGAACCTTTATCCAGTGGAGAGGGGTGGAATGGGTCCTACAGGAACCTTTATCCAGTGGAGAGGGGTGGAATGGGTCCTACAGGAACCTTTATCAAGTGGAGACTGGTGGAATGGGTCCTACAGGAACCTTTATCCAGTGGAGAGGGGTGGAATGGGTCCTAGAGGAACCTTTATCCAGTGGAGAGGGGTGGAATGCGTCCTACAGGAACCTTTATCCAGTGGAGAGGGGTGGAATGGGTCCTACAGGAACCTTTATCCAGTGGAGAGGGGTGGAATGGGTCCTACAGGAACCTTTATCCAGTGGAGAGGGGTGGAATGGGTCCTAGAGGAACCTTTATCCAGTGGAGAGGGGTGGAATGGGTCCTACAGGAACCTTTATCCAGTGGAGAGGGGTGGAATGGGTCCTACAGGAACCTTTATCAAGTGGAGACTGGTGGAATGGGTACTACAGGAACCTTTATCGGGGCAGGTGTGGAGTTCCGCAGCTCAGTACTCATGTAAAGAACATGGATCCCCTCCACTCCCATGTTTGGCCAAAGTAAGACGGCTGAACATAAAGTGGATGAGAGCTGGGGAATCATTTATGGATAAAGCAGAACCAGTGCAGCAGACCAGACCATTGATGTAGTAGTAGGTAGGCCTTGGAATGCACTAGGCATGACTTTGTGCCCAGCAGTACCATAGAACATACAGTGCCTTGCAAAAGCATTCATCCCCCTTGGCATTTTTCCTATTTTGTTGCATTACAACCTGTAATTTAACCTGTTGGGGGTAGGGGGCAGTATTGACACGGCCGGATAAAAAACGTACCCGATTTAATCTGGTTACTACTCCTGCCCAGTAACTACAATATGCATATAATTATTGGCTTTGGATAGAAAACACCCTACAGTTTCTAAAACTGTTTGAATGGTGTCTGTGAGTATAACAGAACTCATATGGCAGGCAAAAACCTGAGAAGATTCCTTACAGGAAGTGCCCTCTCTGACAGGATCTTGTTCTTGTCTCTGTTTATTGAAGACTGAGGATCTTTGCTGCAACGTGACACTTCCTACGGCTCCCATAGGCTCTCAGAGCCTGGGAAAAAGCTGAATGATATCGAGGCACCCCCAGGCTGAAACACATTATCGCTTTTGGCAAGTGGCCGATCAGAGCACAATGGGCTTAGGCGCGTGCACGAGTCGACCCCGTGCTTTATTTTCTTTCGTCTTTTTACCTAAACGCAGATTCCCGGTCGGAATATTATCGCTTTTTTTACGAGAAAAATTGCATAAAAATTGATTTTAAACAGCGGTTGACATGCTTCGAAATACGGTAATGGAATATTTAGACATTTTTTGTCACGAAATGCGCCGTGCTCGTCACCCTTCTTTACCCTTTCGGATAGTGTCTTGAACGCACGAACAAAACGCCGCTGTTTGGATATAACTATGGATTATTTGGGACCAAACCAACATTTGTTATTGAAGTAGAAGTCCTGGGAGTGCATTCTGACGAAGAACACCAAAGGTAATCAAACTTTTCTAATAGTAAATCGGAGTTTGGTGAAGGCTAAACTTGCTGGGTGTCTAAATAGCTAGCCCTGTGATGCCGGGCTATCTACTTAGAATATTGCAAAATGTGCTTTCACCGAAAAGCTATTTTAAAATCGGACATATCGAGTGCATAGAGGAGTTCTGTATCTATAATTCTTAAAATAATTGTTATGCTTTTTGTGAACGTTTATCGTGAGTAATTTAGTAAATTTTTTGTAAATTCACCGGAAGTTACTTAAAAAAATTACTTGTTTCAAAAACATTCGAAACAATAAAGAACGGAAAAGTGCTGCGTGCATATGTATTCAACCCCTTTGCTATGACGCCCCTAAATAAGATCTGGTGTGACCAATTACATTCAGAAGTCACATAATTAGTTAAATAAAGTCCAGCTGTGTGCAATGTCAGAGTCACATGATCTCAGTACATATGAACCTGTTCTGAAAGGTCCCAGAGTCTGCTAAACAACTAAGCAAGGGGCACCACCAAGCAAGCGACACCATGGAGACCAAGGAGCTCTCCAAACAGGTCAGGGACAAAGTTGTGGAGAAGTACAGATCAAGGTTGGGTTATAAAAAAATATCAGAAACTTTGAACATCCCACGGAGCACCATTAAGTCTGTTATAAAAAAATTGAAAGAATATGGTACCACAACAAACCTGCCAAGAGAGGGCCGCTCACCAAAACTCACGGACCAGGCAAGGAGGGCATTAATCAGAGAGGCAGCAAAGAGACCAAAGATAACCCTGAAGGAGCTGCAAAGCTCCACAGCGGAGATTGGAGTATCTGTTCATAGGACCACTAAGCCATACACTCCAAAGAGCTGGGTTTTATGGAACAGTGCCCAGAAAAAAGCCATTCCTTGAAGAAAAAAATAAGCAAACACATTTGGTGTTCGCCAAAAGGCATGTGGGTTACTCCCCAGACATATGGAAGAAGGTACTCTGGTCAGATGAGACTAAAATGTAGCTTTTTGGCCATCAAGGAAAACGCTATGTCTGGCACAAACCCAACACTTCTCATCACCCCGAGAACACCATCCACACAGGGAAGCATGGTGGTGGCAGCATCATGCTGTGGGGATGTTTTTCATCGGCAGGGACTGGGAAACTGGTCAGAATTTAAGGAATGATGGATGGCGCTAAATACAGGGAAATTCTTGAGGAAAACCTGTTTCAGTCTTAATGACCCTAAGCATACTGCTAAAGCAACACTCGAGTGGTTTAAGGGGAAACATGTAAATGTTTTGAATGGCCTAGTCAAAGCCCAGACCTCAATCCAATTGAGAATCTGTGGTATGACTGAAATATTACTGTACACCAGCAGAACCCATCCAACTTGAAGGGGCTGGAGCAGTTTTGCCTTGAAGAATGGGCAAATATCCAAGTGGCTAAATGTGCAAACCTTATAAAGACATACCCCAAGACACTTGCAGCTGTAATTGCTGCAAAAGGTGGCTCTACAAAGTATTGACTTTGGGGGGGTCAAGTTATGCACGCTCAAGTTTTCCGTTTTTTTTGTCTTATTTCTTGTTTGTTTCACAATAAAAACTATTTTGCATCTTCAAAGTGGAAGGCATGTGGTGTAAATCAAATGATACAACCCCCCCCCCCCCCCCCCCCAAAAAAAAAAGCATTTTACTTCCAGGTTGTAAGGCAACAAAATAAGAAAAATGCCAAGGGGGGTGAATACGTTCGCAAGCAACTGTACTCAACATCTCAAGGTTATTTTCTTGAGAGGGTTGGATATGCTAACTATAGTGACAAACTGAAAAGTGAGTCATGGTCTTTGAAACACTGTAACTGCTGTACACTCAATGCTCGATGTTTACTTTTTTAGAGATCACTAGAACTTTCCTGAGAAAGACAGAGCAACGCAGAGGGTGAAATTCACTGCCACAGATTGACGACATTTCCATCTCCAAACTAAATCTCTCTTGTTCCAGTGCAAACCGGGTAATGGTGAAATCCTCTCCCATTCCCACATGGGGCTAAAGAGGTGACGCTCTTTAAACGCTATCAATCAGCCATGGTTGGTGGAAAGAGGACGATTAGCTGGGGATACATTAAGTGGCAATAATGTCTAATAGCAGTTCAGGCTCACACAGGAATCTGATTTGTATGGTGACATTATCCTGCAGCTTTACGCTCCACACAGAGCTGCAGCTGGGGGTTCTATATACGGCACTCAACATTCTGCTCCTGTTCCTTCCTCAGCTACTTGAAATGATTTTAAAGAAAGCTCAAATTTTTCATTGGATTTGTTAGTGTATTCCACCCCGGCTCTGGAAAATGTATTCCAATCATACAGGGTATTTGCTGTAGGACCCATTGAGGCTGAAAACCTCTTTTGCGAGGGTGACCTGGCAAGAAGGCAAAACCGGGAAATAGCAGTCCACCTGCATCAGATCTGGTGAAATACATGTATGCATTTAAAGTATGTATTTCCTAAGATTGTCACCTGATTCAGAATGATATCCGAAAGAAAATAATCATATTCGGATACATGATGTATTATCGGCCGATATAATATTTATTCTGACCCTGCCCAGCACGCAATTGAATATTGTTTCTGTCTCATACACACAGGACACAGCAGGGTGTAAACAGTGCAATTAAATGCTTACTTGTGAGCTACCTCTAAACAGCGCAGTGAAATATGAAAGAAGTAAAAATGGTAATATCAAACAATACAAATACTAAGTCCTCATTGAAATTGTCAAGTTGATTGGTTAATTTAAATGTGATTTGATTCAGTGATACCACTTGAGGTAACACGAGGATGACAGAACAAAAAAAGACACTCTTTCTGAGTGTACAATGTTGAGATAAAGTCAAGCGGAGATTGGAGTTCAAACAGGAAGGATGAGAGAGCTTACATCTGTTGTGTTTTCCATGCAGGACTTACTGAAAGGAAGTCATATCAAGCGATGGACTGAATGTTGATATGATCATTATTATACTTGGTGTGTATGAGGCTGAGATGAGGCTGAGAGAGAAGTACTTAAACATAGTGATCAGTCACTCTCCATAAACCCTGAAAAAGGTTATTTAAGTGAACACCTCCTTACCCACTTACCCACTCTACTATAGAGGAATTGGTAGAGTGATTGCTAGCTAACTGTAGACAACTGTAGCTAACCATCTTGGCTAAGTGTGGGGGGAACAAGTAAGTTATTTACCCATTAGTTAGCTGTGCACCACTCTTTGCCAGCAAACGAAGGCTGTCTCCAAGACAGCCAAGGTGTCTCCAGTTTTGTTTACATTATTGCGATTTGTGTCTCCACTTTCCAAGCGTACTACAAAAAGCTTGGCTCTGCAATAATAAAAACACATGCAAACCCTCTCTGAGATCAAAGCGGAGGTAGAAAGCAGGCATTACAGCCATGAACCTTTAGTGCCAGACAACAGTCATTTTTAATTAACACAGGCATCACTTTGAGTGAGATAATGTTGACGTGCTTTCTATCTGAACAGGCTTTTAAGAAGGTCAATCCAATCAGTTCAATAATACACAGAACAGTTTCCTTTTATTAATACAGGAGAGATTGTGAAAGTGAGTGGTAAGTGTGGGTGCATGAAGGCCAGAGAACTACAGGACGTGCTCCTCTCCTCTCCTCTCCTCTCCACTCCACTCCCGGTGAAGCGTTGGAATCAGGACACGGAGGTCAGGTAGGTTGCCACTCTGACAGTGGGTGGCCAGGCCTCTTGCTAATTTAAGTCTAATGTCTTCCCATGTCATGGACCGCTCACACAGCATATGTCTCTGTCGAGCTCCCTTGGCCAAAATAATGAGCCCTGCCCAGGTTAGGGCCCATTTGAAGTGCCAATGACGAGCGGCTCTGCTGAAATCAGCAGGATATCATCTTGATATGGAGCAGGCATGCTCAATGTGGAGAGCGGTGTGAGTGGTCTGAAACCAGCAGCCTCTCACACAGAGATTCATTAGAAGAATATGTGAGATAAGGAGATGTTAGGTGGTGTGGGTTGTTGTGTGGTGCTTTTTCCAAACACACACACCAGCAGGAAGGCAAGCACATCCACACACACACACACACACACACACACACGTACGCACACACACCTCTATCTCTCTCATTCTCATTCCTTACTCGTTCTTCATCTCCCCAGGTTTCCTTTTATCCTTACCACTGCCCTCTCCTCCGTTCCCCATCGCCTGAGATGATGAGAGGTAGTAAGTACAAGCTTTGGGTGTGTGTTGACACACGGACCTTCACGCTCTCCGCCTCGCTGCTTCTGTAATTACATTCCTTATCTCATGGCAGAGCCACACAATTTCCCACCACTATCACCGTCGCTCCAAAATTACATTTGGCCCATCTCAAGAACACGTAAGTAATGAATTCCAAATAGACACACTGTCAATTATTTTCCTATCTCACTTAAAATAGATCCTGGGACAACAGATCATAAAAAAAGAGAAACAGAAAGTAATCATCATCTAGAGTGTGAGAGGTAGGGGTTTTTCTTTATGTTGTATGTATTGAAGTGGGGAACGAGTTTTGGGACTAAGCCTACTAGACTTGAGTATCTTACCCCAAATCTCAGCATAACATCTCTTACTATTATCTCTCTGTGGTGTTCATGAACATCATCTACACAACAATTTGACATTTCGCTCAACGCTCAGCACCAACTGACACACCCTGGCATAATTCTGTTTATTACGGCTGAAGCTTCACCATGCAGTCCAAATGTCCAACTGGAGGGGATGTTGTTGAAGAGACACTTTCCTCTCCTGAAGCGCAGAAGCACAAGCACACACACACACCCTGGGGATTTAATAGATCCATCTCTTCCCTACATCTGGGCTGTATGAGAGCTCTGCGCGTCTCATAGATCCACCAGTATCAAATCAAATCAAAAATCAAATGTATTTATATAGCCCTTACATCAACTGATATCTCAAAGTGCTGTACAGAAACCCAGCCTAAAACCACAAACAGCAAGCAATGCAGGTGTAGAAGCACGGTGGCTAGGAAAAACTCCCTCGAAAGGCCAAAACCTAGGAAGAAACCTAGAGAGGAACCAGGCTATGAGGGGTGGCCAGTCCTCTTCTGGCTGTGCCGGGTGGAGATTATAACAGGACATGGCCAAGCTGTTCAAATGTTCATAAATGACCAGCATGGTCAAATAATAATAATCACAGTAGTTGTCGAGGGTGCAACAAGTCAGCACCTCAAGAGTAAATGTCAGTTGGCTTTTCATAGACGATCATTGAGAGTATCTCTACCGCTCCTGCTGTCTCTAGAGAGTTGAAAACAGCAGGTCAGGGACAGGTAGCACGTCCGGTGAACAGGTCAGGGTTCCATAGCCGCAGGCAGAACAGTTGAAACTGGAGTAGCAGCACGGCCAGGTGGACTGGGGACAGCAAGGAGTCATCATGCCAGGTAGTCCTGAGGCATGGTCCTAGGGCTCAGGTCCTCCGAGAGAGAGAAAGAAAGAAAGAGAGAAAGAGAGAATTAGAGAGAGCATACTTAAATTCACACAGGACACCGGATAAGACAGGACAAATACTCCAGATATAACAGACTGACCCTAGCCCCCCCACACATAAACAACTGCAGCATAAATACTGGAGGCTGAGACAGGAGGAGTCAGGAGACACTGTGGCCCCATCCGATGATACCCCTGGACAGGGCCAAACAGGCAGGATATAACCTCACCCACTTTGCCAAAGCACAGCCCCCACACCACTAGAGGGATATCTTCAACCACCAACTTACCATCCTGAGACAAGGCCGAGTATAGCCCACAAAGATCTCCGCCACGGCACAACCCAAGGGGGGTTGCCAACCCAGACAGGAAGACCACGTCAGTGACTCAACCCACTCAAGTGATGCACCCCTCCTAGGGACGGCATGTAAGAAAACCAATAAGCTAGTGACTCAGCCCCTGTAATAGGGTTAGAGGCAGAGAATCCCAGTGGAGAGAGGGGAACCGGCCAGGCAGAGACAGCAAGGGCGGTTCGTTGCTCCAGAGCCTTTCCGTTCACCTTCACACTCTTCAGTAAAGACTTAACCTCTCTAGGGTATGTGGGACGTCCCACCTTCTCAACAGCCAGTGGAATCCCGTGGCGCGATATTTAAAACCTCTTACATCTAGACGTTCCGCTAGCGGAACACCTGCTCCAATATCCAATGATAGGCGTGGCGCGAATTACAAATTCCTCAAAAATACAAAAACTTCAATTTTTCAAACATATGACTATTTCACAGCATTTTAAAGACAAGACTCTCCTTTATGTAACCACACTGTCCGATTTCAAAAAGGCTTTACAGCGAAAGCAAAACATTAGATTATGTCAGCAGAGTACCAAGCCAGAAATAATCAGACACCCATTTTTCAAGCTAGCATATAATGTCACAAAAACCCAGAAGACAGCTAAATGCAGCACTAACCTTTGATGATCTTCATCAGATGACACACCTAGGACATTATGTTATACAATACATGCATGTTTTGTTCAATCAAGTTCATATTTATATCAAAAAACAGCTTTTTACATTAGCATGTGACGTTCAGAACTAGCATACCCCCCGCAAACTTCCGGAGGAATTTGCTAACAATTTACTAAATTACTCACGATAAACTTTCACAAAAAGCATAACAATTATTTTAAGAATTATAGATACAGAACTCCTCTATGCACTCGATATGTCCGATTTTAAAATAGCTTTTTGGTGAAAGCACATTTTGCAATATTCTAAGTACATAGCCCGGCATCACAGGGCTAGCTATTTAGACACCCGGCAAGTTTAGCACTCACCAATATCAGATTTACTATTATAAAAGTTTGATTACCTTTTGTTGTCTTCGTCAGAATGCACTCCCAGGACTGCTACTTCAATAACAAATGTTGGTTTGGTCCAAAATAATCCATCGTTATATCCAAATTGCGGCGTTTTGTTCGTGTGTTCCAGACACTATCTGAAAGGGTAAATAAGGGTGGTGCGCATGGCGCAATTCGTGACAAAAAAAATCTAAATATTCCATTACCGTACTTCGAAGCATGTCAACCGCTGTTTAAAATCCATTTTTATGCCATTTTTTTCGTAAAAAAGCAATAATATTTCGACCGGGAATGTCCATTTAGCTAAACAGAGGAAAGTAAACAAAGCTTTCGGTCGACGCGGGCACGAGCCTGAGTCTCACAGTACTGTAACCAGCCACTACCCAAATGCGCTACTTTTTTTCAGCCAGAGCCTGCAAAGCCACGATTCAGCTTTTTACCGCCTTCTGAGACCCTATGGCAGCCGTAGGAAGTGTCACGGGACAGCTAAGATCCTCACTCTTCAATAAACAGAGACAAGAAGAACGACACCTTGTCAGACAGGCCACTTCCTGCATGAAATGTTCTCAGGTTTTTGCCTGCCATATGAGTTCTGTTATACTCACAGACACCATTCAAACAGTTTTAGAAACTTTGGAGTGTTTTCTATCCAAAGCCAATAATTATATGCATATTCTAGTTACTGGGCAGGAGTAGTAACCAGATTAAATCGGGTACGTTTTTTATCCAGCCGTGAAAATACTGCCCCCTAGCCATAACAGGTTAAATACCTTAGAAATGCTATTACTTCAATTTCTCAAACATATGACTATTTTACACCATTTTAAAGACAAGACTCTCGTTAACCTGTTGGGGATAGGGGGCAGTATTTGCACGGCCGGATAAAAAACGTACCCGATTTTAATCTGGTTACTACTCCTGCCCAGTAACTAGAATATGCATATAATTATTGGCTTTGGATAGAAAACACCCTACAGTTTCTAAAACTGTTTGAATGTTGTCTGTGAGTATAACAGAACTCATTTGGCAGGCCAAAACCTGAGAAGATTCCAAACAGGAAGTGCCCTCTCTGACCATTTCTTGGCCTTCTTGATCATCTCTATCCAAAACAGGGATCTCTGGCATAACGTGACATTTTCTAACGCTCCCATAGGCTCTCAGAAGGCGCCAGAACGTGGAATGATGACTTTGCAGGCCATGGCTGAAAAACAGTAGCGCATTTGGTAAGTGGTCGATCTGAGAACAATGAGACTGGCGCGCACGTGCACGAGAAGAGTCCATGTTTACATTTTCAGTCTTTGAACGAAAACAACGACTCCCGGTCGGAATATTATCGCTTTTTTACGAGAAAAATCGCATAAAAATTGATTATAAACAGCGTTTGACATGCTTCGAAGTACGGTAATGGAATATTTTGAATTTTTTTGTCACGAAACGCGCCGTGCGCGTCACCCTTCTTTACCCTTCGGATAGTGTCTTGAACGCACGAACAAAACGCCGCTATTTGGATATAACTATGGATTATTTGGAACCAAACCAATATTTGTTATTGAAGTAGAAGTCCTGGGAGTGCATTCTGACGAAGAACAGCAAAGGTAATCCAATTTTTCTTATAGTAAATCTGAGTTTGGTTAGTACCAAACTTGGTGGGTGTCAAAATAGCTGATGGCCGGGCTATCTACTGAGAATATTGCAAAATGTGCTTTCACCGAAAAGCTATTTTAAAATCGGACATAGCGAGTGCATAGAGGAGTTCTGTATCTGTAATTCTTAAAATAATTGTTATGTTTTTTGTGAACGTTTATCGTGAGTAATTTAGTAAATTCACCGGAAGTGTTGCGGGGGGAATGCTAGTCACATGGTAGTTACATGCTAATGTAAAAAGCTGGTTTTTGATATAAATATGAACTTGATTGAACAAAACATGCATGTATTGTATAACATAATGTCCTAGGAGTGTCATCTGATGAAGATCATCAAAGGTTAGTGCTGCATTTAGCTGTGGTTTTGGTTTTTGTGACATTATATGCTAGCTTGAAAAACGGGTGTCTGATTATTTCTGGCTGGGTACTCTGCTGACATAATCTAATGTTTTGCTTTCGTTGTAAATCCTTTTTGAAATCGGACAGTGTGGTTAGATTAACGAGAGTCTTGTCTTTAAAATGGTGTAAAATAGTAATATGTTTGAGAAATTGAAGTAATAGCATTTCTAAGGTATTTGAATATTGCGCCACGGGATTCCACTGGCTGTTGACTAGGGTGGGACGCAAACGTCCCACCTAGCCCAGAGAGGTTAATCTAACCACACTGTCCAATTTCAAAAAGCCAAAATACAGCACTAATCTTTGATGATCTTCATCAGATGACAACCCTAGGACATTATGTTATACAATACATGCATGTTTTGTTCAATCAAGTTCATATTTATATCAAAAAACAGCTTTTTACATTAGCATGTGACTAGCATGTGACTAGCATTCCCACCGAACACTGCCGGTGAATTTACTAAATTACTCACGATAAACGTTCACAAAAAACATAACAATTATTTTAAGAATTATAGAAACAGAACTCCTCTATGCACTCGCTATGTCCGATTTTAAAATAGCTTTTCGGTGAAAGCACATTTTGCAATATTCTCAGTAGATAGCCCGGCATCACAGGGCTAGCTATTTAGACACCCAGCAAGTTTAGCATTCACCAAAGTCAGATTTACTATAAGAAAAATGTTATTACCTTTGCTGCACTCCCAGGACTTCTACTTCAATAACAAATGTTGGTTTGGTCCCAAATAATCCATTGTTATATCCAAATAGCGGCGTTTTGTTTGTGCGTTCAAGACACTATCCGAAAGGGTAAAGAAGGGTTACAAGCATGGCGCATTTCGTGACAAAAAATTTCGAAATATTCCATTACCGTACTTCGAAGCATGTCAACCGCTGTTTAAAATCAATTTGTATGCCATTTTTCTCGTAAAAAAGCGATAATATTCCGACCGGGAAATCGTTTTTTATTACAAAGAGAGTGAAAGTAAAAGCATGCTATCCCCTCATGCACGAGCCTCAGTCTAATGGCCCTCTGATAGAGCACTTGCCAAACGCGCTAATTTGTTTCAGCCTGGGGATGGAATTAAATCGTTCAGCTTTTTCCCGCCTTCTGAGAGCCCATGGGAGCCGTAGGAAGTGTCACGTCATGCCAGAGATCCCCTGTATTTGTTAGAGATGATCAAGGAGGGCAAGAAATGGTCAGACAGGCCACTTCCTGTAAGGAATCTTCTCAGGTTTTGGCCTGCCAAATGAGTTCTGTTATACTCACAGACACCATTCAAACAGTTTTAGAAACTTTAGGGTGTTTTCTATCCAAAGCCAATAATTATATGCATATTCTAGTTACTGGGCAGGAGTAGTAACCAGATTAAATTGGGTACGTTTTTTATCCGGCCGTGCAAATACTGCCCCCTATCCCCAACAGGTTAACTGATTTTTGTCCTCTGATGTCCTTGGGTAGGCAGAGGGAGTCTGGAAGGGCAACAAAGTATCTTTGGGTTGTCTGAGAATTTATAGCACGACTTTTGATGCTCCTTGGTTGGGGTCTGAGCAGATTATTTGTTGCGATTGCAAACGTAATAAAATGGTGGTCCGATAGTCCAGGATTATGAGGAAAAACATTAAGATCCACAAATGTATTCCACGGGACAAAACTAGGTCCAGATTATGACTGTGGCAGTGAGTAGGTCCAGAGACATGTTGGACAAAACCCACTGAGTCGATGATGGCTCCGAAAGCCTTTTGGAGTGGGTCTGTGGACTTTTCCATGTGAATATTAAAGTCTCCAAAAATGTGAATATTATCTGCTATGTCTACAATGTCCAATAGGAATTCAGGGAACTCAGTGAGGAACGCTGGGTATGGCCCAGGAGGCCTGTAAACAGTAGCTATGAAAAGTGATTGAGTAGGCTGCATAGATTTCATGACTAGAAGCTCAAAAGATGAAAACATCCCCCTCCCAACCCCCTCTCCTTCCCTCCACTTCTCCCTCTTCTGTCCAACCTCTTTATTTCTCCATACCAGCTTTCTTGTCATCTACATCCCCCTCTCTCCCCTCCTGTCCTGCTGTAACTGCTGCTGGAGTCTTTACTCATCCCCGCCAGGCTGGTTGGGAGGTGGTCTCCCCAGTAACAGGGATGGGGGGGAACACAGGGGTGTGTGTTTGATAGAACCATGAGCTGGAAGTTGTGACGTACGAAGGCGGTAGGAGAGACTGACCAGGCAGTATAGTATGGACTCTACTCTGCTCTGTCCACACAGAGATGTATTAGTTCAACAGCAATCACATGATACTGTGTAATACTGTCACATTTGTTCTAACATTTACTGTATTCCATACCACCACTTTACATGCTATTTCCTCTTTAGTTCAGAAATAGAATTGGAGGTCTGAACAAAGTAGGTGATCTCTCCTAGTAGAGTGAATATTAGTCAGGCAGGGTACACTCTTTGAAAAAAAGGTGCTATCTAGAACCTTAAAGGGTTCTTTGGCTGTCCCATAGGAGAACCTTTTTTAAAACCCTTTTTGTGAATGCAGGTAGAAACCTTATGGTTCCAGGTAGAACCCCTTTGGGTTCCATATATAGGGTTCTACATGGAACCAAAAGGGGTTTTACCTGGACCCAAAAAGGGTTTTACTTGGAACCAAAAAAGGTGACCGCCGAAGAACCCTTTTTTCTAAGAGTGTAGACCCTCCACTACCCTCTACCAACATGACAAAGAGTACAGGTTGTCTCATCCGTCTTACCATATAAGGCAGACACCCCAGGTCCTGAGTACAGCCCTGTCATGTAAGCTGTGTGAAGCCTGCAGTGCAGAGAGTGTCCCAATCAATGTTTTAAAGCCCTGTTCTGCCCTATAGGTATAAATCTAGTAGAGCGGGGATACTTCTTCTTAAGGTCATGTCTTTCAAGACACGGTTTCTGAATCCTCATCATAAAAAGAAGAGGGAAAATGAAAAGGCATACTTTCGAGGCACGCCTTCAAACTAAATTCCAATACTAGGGATGATTAATTTGAAATGGCTGTACAGAAGTAAAGTTGAATGAGAGGGAGATAGAGGGAGAGATGAGTGAGAGAGACAGCAGAATAGAGAGAATCTCAGAGAGCCGAAGAGAGACCAATTGGATGGCAGCAGATGGTATGTGGTGATTTATGTGTTAATACACTCTGAATCAGTTCACTCTCCCCACACCCAGACCACTCGTCTCCACAGAAACAGGGATGGAGAAGTGAGCTCGGAAGAAAAATGACAGGCAATAATCTGTGAAACCAGAGAGGGTGAAAACGTAATATACAGTTATTCCAGATCATTGGGAACGAGTCCGATGGAGAGAGAGAAATAGATAGTTTGTTCTTTTTGATTAATGAAGAAGGCCAGTGTGAGGAAGAGGACGAGAGGGTGTCATGAAAGGGCACAATTTCTGAAGGAGTTAATGACTACATTAGACTCATGTTTCCATGATGCACTGATAAATCACACATATACAGATACAGTGGGGGAAAAAAGTATTTGATCCCCTGCTGATTTTGTACATTTGCCCACTGACAAATAAATGATCAGTCTATAATTTTAATGGTAGGTTTATTTGAACAGTGAGAGACAGAATAACAACAAACAAATCCAGAAAAACGCATGTAAAAAATGTTATAAATTGATTTGCATTTTAATGAGGGAAATAAGTATTTGACCCCCTCTCAATCAGAAAGATTTCTGGCTCCCAGGTGTGTTTTATACAGGTAACAAACTGAGATTAGGAGTGCTCCTAATCTCAGTTTGTTACCTGTCTAAAAGACACCTGTCCACAGAAGCAATCAATCAATCAGATTCCAAACTCTCCACCATGGCCAAGACCAAAGAGCTCTCCAAGGATGTCAGGGACAAGATTGTAGACCTACACAAGGCTGGAATGGGCTACAAGATCATCGCCAAGCAGCTTGGTGAGAAGGTGACAACAGTTGGTGCGATTATTCGCAAATGGAAGAAACACAAAATAATTGTCAATGTCCCTCGGCCTGGTGCTCCATGCAAGATCTCACCTCGTGGAGTTGCAATGATCATGAGAAGAGTGAGGACTCAGCCCAGAACTACACGGGAGGATCTTGTCAATGATCTCAAGGCAGCTGGGACCATAGTCACCAAGAAAACAATTGGTAACACACTACGCCGTGAAGAGACCAAAATGGAGCTCTTTGGCATCAACTCAGCTCGCCGTGTTTGGAGGAGGAGGAATGCTGCCTATGACCCCAAGAACAACGTCCCCACAGTCAAACATGGAGGTGGAAACACTATGCTTTGTGGGTGTTTTTCTGCTAAGGGGACAGGACAAATTCACGCATCAAAGGGACGATGGACGGGGCCATGTACCGTCAAATCTTGGGTGAGAACCTCCTTCCCTCAGCCAGGGCATTGAAAATGGGTCGTGGATGGGTATTCCAGCATGACAATGACCCAAAACACACGGCCAAGGCAACAAAGGAGTTGCTCAAGAAGAAGCATATTAAGGTCCTGGAGTGGCCTAGCCACTCCAGACCTTTATCCCATAGAAAATCTGTGGAGGAGCTGAAGGTTCGAGTTGCCAAACGTCAGCCTCGAAACCTTAATGACTTGGAGAATATCTGCAAAGAGGAGTGGGACAAAATCCCTCCTGAAATGTGTGCAAACGTGGTGGCCAACTACAAGAAATGTCTGACCTCTGTAATTGCCAACATGGGTTTTGCCACCAAGTTCTAAGTCAAGTTTTGCAAAGGGGTCAAATACTTATTTTCCTCATTAAAATGCAACTCAATTTATAACATTTTTGACATGCGTTTTTCTGCATTTTTTTGTTGGTATTCTGTCTCTCACTGTTCAAATAAACCTACCATTAAAATTATAGACTGATCATTTCTTTGTCAGTGGGCAAACGTACAAAGTCATCAGGGGATCAAATACCTTTTTCCCTCACTGTACATAAACACACACACACCAATGGACCAATGGGGGACATATGCACATTCATGCTGTATGGCTGTATGGCATGCTAGTTCCAGCCTATAGCATCAAAGCAGTGTGAAAACCTGTGGAGTACAAAGCATGTGCAGAGTTCATAACTCTATCACACTCTAACATGCTGACCAGACCGGACACGTCACTGGGTGAGCATCGTAAAATACATTTAGAAATCGATGTTATTCAATTATTGCACCCACACTGCTCGCGCGTGCCAACGAGCGTCTGCGATGCCAAGGGCTAAAATAGAACTCCTTTCTATTTCTGACGCAGATTGCGTTGGAAGTCCTGCCTCTCCCATCTCCTCATTGGTTTATAGAAGCAGGTACCCACGTGCCATCTCCTCATTGGTTATAGCCACGTGGGTGATTGAAAGACGAACTGTTTTGCCGGTTGTCATGGTAATACTATGAGTGTAGATGCCAATCACCATATAAGTTCAAAGATGAAAAAGCCTGGAAGGAGGAGAGATGACTCGAAACGATTTGGTTGGCCATTTTATGTGTGGATTAATTGTCGGAGTAGAGGACCTTGTGCATTTCAGGTAAAATAACAACTCAATGTTTATATCCCAGGACAAATTAGCTAGCAACAGCAAGCTAGCTAAATAGGACAAATTTGCTAGCAAGTGCAAGCTAACTAGCTAAATTGCCATACATGTTTAATGCTTTTCGACCTGTCCCCAAACTAATGTCATTGGTTCAGTTTGTTTTGTTATTTTAACCTGCATGTCGTGATCGCGCTTGGTGTAGGGGGACAAAATACATTTATGCACGATAGCGCACGATGGCGCATGCGCACAGCCGGTTTGGGTTCCGTGTTAGACAGATATCCATACTGAGTGAATTCCATGGAGGCCCATCACAAACAAAGGGGTCTCAATCACTCTCTGTTTCTGCTGGGCATCGGGTACAAAAAGTGGAGGGCCACTTAGCTCCATAGAGTCCTGCCAGCACTGAATAACAATGAAGAGTGTTGGGTTTTAATCTCCTGAATTTGGCTTCAGAGCAGAGCGCGAGACGTCTAGTGCTCTACAGGCTTCAGATGGAAGGATGGAGAGAGGGTGGAGAGAGAGGGACACAGGGCCGTCTGAGTGGTAACAGAGGGAGAGCAAACAGAGTGCCACAGGGGAGGGAGGAGGTGATGAGAAGGTGTGTGGAAAGGGAAGGAAAACAGTGTGTGAGTTGAAGGAGCGCAGGACAAATGTGAGCTGGCTCTCATCTATGGCTTTATTCCTCAGTTTCTTTCTTTTGCCTTCTCTCTTTATCTCTCTCTCCCTCTCCCTCTTTTCATCCTTCTCTCCATCTCTATTTCTCTCTCTCTCATCCCTATCTCTCATTAGTCCTAATTAAAAGCTATCAGCTCCACCTTCACAATTAAACACATAGTTAACATACACTCAGTATTCAAAACATTAAGAACCCCCGCTCTTTCCATGACATAGACTGACCAGTAGAATCTAGGTGAAAGCTATGATTCCTTGTCACTTGCTAAATCCACTTCAATCACTGTAGATGAAGGGGGGGAGAGAGGTTAAAGAAGGATTTTTAGCCTTGAGACAATTGAGACATGGATTGTGTATGTGTGCCATTCAGAGGGTGAATGGGCAAGACAAACTATTTAAGTGCCTTTAAAAGGGGTGTGGTAGTAAGTGTCAGGTGCACCGGTTTGTGTCAAGGACTGCAATGCTGATGATGGTTTATCACGCTGAACAGTTTCTTGTGTGTATCAAGAATGGTCCACCACCCACAGGACATCCAGCCAACTTAACAAACTGTGGGAAGCATTGGAGTCAACATGGGGAAGCATCCCTGTGGAACCTTGTAGAGTCCATGCCCCAACGAATTGATGCTGTTCTGAGTGCAAAAAAACCTCAATATTAGGAAGGTGTTCCTAATATTTGGTATACTCAGTGTATATCTAAATACTACATAAAGTCTTCAAGAAAAATTAAAGAAGAAAGGAAATGGAGGAACAGCGCTGAACTGGAAGTGCAGGGTTTAGCTATTGCCCTTAAAGCTAGGGGTGTGGGGTTCCACAGAGACTACTGGATATGTTGCATAGCTGGAAATGCAGAAAATGGAGGCTCACAGGAAATTGTCTAAGGGTGAAGTGGGCAGAACACTTGTCGCCCACTCCAGGGTTTAGTCTGTGTTGCTTGGAAACTCGCCAGGCAGCGTCTCTTTGAGCATGGTTTCTTGGTGTGCATGGAGATTGTTCCACATGCTTTCTAGATCTCCCACTCACTCAACCCTCGCCAGTGTTACGGTGCTCCAGTAGCAGAATCAATGACATGCTCTCCCTGTCTGCTCAACCATACTTAAATCAATAGGATTCAGCAAATCAGATGGAGTAAAACCACCTTCAGTGTCTGTACACCAACACCACAGTCCATCATAACCTTTACTGTACAGCCTGATAGATTGCATTTCCACCAAACAATATGCTTACTAAGAAACAGATCAACCTACAGTTGACAACAATCACCCATGCAATTTTCTTTAGTAACACGTACCTCTCATTATTTATCATCAACAGGTGAAATTAATGAGTGACCAGTATTACACACACAAACACACACACACACACACAATGGCTCCTATATCATGAACATACCTTAAAGCGGGTCATCATATGTTACGTTAAAGATCAACCGTTGTTGTACAGGTACCTCTCATTATTTATTACACACTGCCAGAGCCCTGCAAAATGACCTACAGGGGGCATAGAGCACAGAGAAAGGTCATGATCACCCGTGGAAGTTCATTAAGAATATGGATGTTATGAGTGGTGAGAAATGCCAAGACACTAACCATTCTGTGCAGCGTCAGCACTGTAAAAACAACACCCCAGAATCTAGTTGTTTTTACTCATTTGTATTAAGTAACTGGTTCCACAGCCTTTTTTCAGGTTACTACATTTTTCGGTCCAAGGTTATTTGAACTTAACAAAAAATGGTTGTCCCAAACTTAGCTCCTACTTGAGAAAACTTTGGCAAAAATTCAGTCAATTTAAAATTGTTTTTTCTCTACTTGTCTCATGTGTTCATTTAACTTTAATTGGGCATCTTAACTAAAAATGGCCGTGCAACTTCTTACAAAAACATACTTTTTTATTTATGTATTTATCCTTTATTTATCTAGGTAAGTCAGTTAAGAACAAATTCTTATTTACAATGACGGCCTACACCAGACGACACTGGGCCAATTGTGCGGTACCCTATGGGACTCCCAATCACGGCCAGATGTGAAACAGCTTGGAATCAAACCAGGGACTGTAGTGATGCCTCTTGCACTAAGATGCAGTGTCTTAGACCACTGTGTCACTTGGGAGCCGAACATACGATGGCCTCAACTTACATATATACACTGCTCAAAAAAATAAAGGGAACACTTAAACAACACAACTTAATTAAACAACACAACTCCAAGTCAATCACACTTCTGTGAAATCAAACTGTCCACTTAGGAAGCAACACTGATTGACAATACATTTCACATGCTGTTGTGCAAATGGAATAGACAACAGGTGGAAATTATAGGCAATTAGCAAGACACCCCCAATAAAGGAGTGGTTCTGCAGGTGGGGAACACAGACCACTTCTCAGTTCCTATGCTTCCTGGCTGATGTTTTGGTCACTTTTGAATGCTGGCGGTGCTTTCACTCTAGTGGTAGCATGAGACGGAGTCTACAACCCACACAAGTGGCTCAGGTAGTGCAGCTCATCCAGGATGGCACATCAATGCGAGCTGTGGCAAGAAGGTTTGCTGTGTCTGTCAGCGTAGTGTCCAGAGCATGGAGGCGCTACCAGGAGACAGGCCAGTACATCAGGAGACGTGGAGGAGGCCGTAGGAGGGCAACAACCCAGCAGCAGGACCGCTACCTCTGCCTTTGTGCAAGGAGGAGCAGGAGAAGCACTGCCAGAGCCCTGCAAAATGACCTCCAGCAGGCCACAAATGTGCATGTGTCTGCTCAAAGGGTCAGAAACAGACTCCATGAGGGTGGTCTGAGGGCCCGACGTCCACAGCTGGGGGTTGTGCTTACAGCCCAACACCGTGCAGGACGTTTGGCATTTGCCAGAGAACACCGAGATTGGTAAATTCGCCACTGGCGCCCTGTGCTCTTCACAGATGAAAGCAGGTTCACACTGAGCACGTGACAGACGTGACAGAGTCTGGAGACGCCGTGGAGAATGTTCTGCTGTCTGCAACATCCTCCAGCATGACCGGTTTGGCGGTGGGTCAGTCATGGTGTGGGGTGGCATTTCTTTGGGGGGCCGCACAGCCCTCCATGTGCTCGCCAGAGGTAGCCTGACTGCCATTAGGTACCGAGATGAGATCCTCAGACCCCTTGTGAGACCATATGCTGGTGCAGTTGGCCCAGGGTTCCTCCTAATGCAAGACAATGCTAGACCTCATGTGGCTGGAGTGTGTCAGCAGTTCCTGCAAGAGGAAGGCATTGATGCTATGGACTGGCCCGCCCGTTCCCCAGACCTGAATCCAATTGAGCACATCTGGGACATCATGTCTCGCTCCATCCACCAACGCCACGTTGCACCACAGACTGTCCAGGAGTTGGCGGATGCTTTAGTCCAGGTCTGGGAAGAGATCCCTCAGGAGACCATCTGCCACCTCATCAGGAGCATACCCAGGCGTTGTAGGGAGGTCATACAGGCACGTGGAGGCTACACACACTACTGAGCCTCATTCTGACTTGTTTTAAGGACATTACATCAAAGTTGGATCAGCCTGTAGTGTGGTTTTCCACTTTAATTTTGAGTGTGACTCCAACTCCAGACCTCCATGGGTTGATAAATTGGATTTCCATTGATTATTTTTGTGTGATTTTGTAGTCAGCACATTCAACTATGTAAAGAAAAAAGTATTTAATAAGATTATTTATTTCATTCAGATCTAGGATGTGTTGTTTAAGTGTTCCCTTTATTTTTTGAGCAGTATATATATATATATTTATATATTTATTTATTTTTTTGCCCTTTTTCTCCCCAATTTCGTGGTATTGAATTGGTAGTTACAGTCTTGTCTCATAGCTGCAACTCCCGTATGGACTCGGGAAAGGCGAAGGTCGAGAGCCGTGCGTCTTCCGAAACACAAACCAGCCAAGTCGCACTGCTTCTCGACACAATGCCCACTTCATCTGGAAGCAAGCCGCACCAATGTGTTGGAGGAAACACCGTAGACCCGATGACCGTGTCAGCGTGCACTGCTCCTGGCCCGCCAGAGGAATTGCTTGTGCGCGATGGGACAAGGACATCCCTGCTGGCCAAACCCTCCCCTAACCAGGACGACACTGGGCCAATTGTTCACATCCCCATGGGTCTCCCGGTTGCGGCCGGCTGCGACAGAGCCTCGACTCTAATCTCTAGTGGCACAGCTAGCACTGCGATGCAGTGCCTTATACCACTGTGCCACTCGGGAGGCCGCGCAACTTACATATTTGACACACGTTGACATACAGTACCAGTTACCAGTCAAAAGATTGGACATGCCTACTAATTCAATTTTATTTATAAAAAAAAAAAAAAAATGTTGCATTTTGGAATAATAGTGAAGACAAACTATCAAATAACACATATGGAATCATGTAGTAACCAAAACAGTGCTAAACAAATCAAAATATGTTATATTTGATATTTTTCAAGGTGGCCACCCTTTGCCTTGATGACAGCTTTGCACACTCTGTACATGTTCATTTGTGCAGTAATTATTATTCAACATGCACAACAAAATCAATGGTGTACATTATGTTCAGCGAACATGAGTCCCACTGAACTGCTGTTAAAATAACACTTTTGAAAGTGTTAAAGATTTAACTATGTTGCATTGTTCCCCATTCAGCTCTTAAAGTGTTCAAATTAACTTGATTGTTGTGTAGGCATAGCTCTACCTAGAGTGTTGCAGTAAATACTTTTTGGGTGTTGTTTTAACACTGTATGGTGTAAACCCTAATTTGCATATTTCGCACAGTGCCTTTAATTGTTGAGTAAACTCTAGAGTTACCATCCATGACTGCATAGCCACAGGAAGTAGGGGTTCTGAGGGTGACAAAAAGTAGTGCACTGGGTCTATACTAGCCCTGTATTAGCAACGGATATAGCCGTTTGTAGTGCGGGCAAAACATTTCTCAGTCGCCCACCCTCAAACATTAAGAACACATTAGGTGAAAGCTATGATCCCTTATTGATGTCACTTGTTAAATCCACTTCAATCAGTGTAGATGAAGGGGAGACAGGTTAAAAGAGTCTATCGTAATAAAAAGAATCCCGATCAAAATCTGTCAGTTTAAGCTAGAGATTTTTTTCCATGGGCTGCGTCTCAATCCACCAGGCTGCGTCTCAAGTCGACGTTCCATTTTGTCATGGGACTCGTCTGAAGAGTCACGGGACTCGTCTGAAGGTTTCCCATGCAAATGAAAGATAGTATGGAGGTAGTTTTGTGCCAACAAAAATAAGCGGTTAAATATGTGTCAAAAAATATATATATTTCCTGAGCTTTCTTATACTGTATCTCCTAGATATAGGATAGACAATTCAAAACCTTATTTGTTATTATGTGTTTTTTTTTACTTTTTTGCCATTTATGAATGTTACTTATTGTGTTTCTATGGACTATAGTAGTTAATGCCAAATTCAATATTATCAAATAATTTGTCAATATTTTGGGGGGATACCTAAAGGGGTCCTAATATTCAAAATCAAATAACTAAATGATCCATGGTATGACCATCTTAAAACTAGCTTAGTAGAAACATTTAACAATGTATCATAAGGCATAACTTTTATCATAAGGCCTTAATTCTAGTTTTACCTTAAAACAGGGGTGTTAGGAAACTGCTGGTTTACAGGCCACATCAGGCTTGCAAGTCACATTATGCTGGCTTACGAAGTGATGTGAAAATTCCTATTGGATCCCAGCCAGAGCTAGGATATCCAGCAGTTGGAATTTTTATTCACCCGCAACCTACATTCATTGTAACGTGGGTCGTATAAAGGGGACCAAGGTGCGGCGTGTGAAGTGCTCATATTTCCTTTAAATGAATATACTTAAACAAAACAACAAAACGACCGATAACAGTTCCGTCAGGTGACATACACTAAACAGAAAACAACTACCCACAAAACCCAGGAAGAAAAACCCCTACTTAAATATGATCTCTAATCAGAGGCAACGAGGATCAGCTGCCTCCAATTAGAGATCAACCCAAACAATCCCAACATAGATATAGAAAAACTAGAACTTAAACATAGAAATAGAAAACATAGAACAACCCAAAAACACCCCCTGTCACACCCTGACCTACTCTACTATAGAAAATGACATCTTACTGTCACGGTTGTCTTCGTCCTCTGATGATATAACGAAATCATCGTTGGAAAATGTGGACCAATACGCAGCAGGTACGTGTATGCTCATCTTGAGAATTTATTAACTTCAAAAAATGAACGTACAAAATCACAAACACGAAAAACGAACGAGCGACAATAACAGTCTGACTAGGCACACGGCTAAGCACAGAACAATCACCCACAAATAACACATACAAACACACCCTAATATATGGGACTCTCAATCAAAGGCAGATAGACAACACCTGCCTTCAACTGAGAGTCCCAACCCCAATCAACCAAACATAGAAACACACACACTAGACTAACCATAGAATTAACTAAACATGAACCAAAACCCGGAAATACTAAATCAAACACCCTTTACACAAACACACCACCCCGAACCACATAAAACAAATACCCCCTGCCACGCCCTGACCAAACTACAAAACAATTAACCTTATATACTGGCCAGGACGTGACACTTACTAGGGTCAGGACGTGACATTCATAATGACTGTCAGGATTAGGAAAGTTTATAAGAAGACTAGCTAAAACATTTAAACTGGAACAAATATTTTAGTAATGGGTGCAATAAATCTAACTAACTGACTGGATTAGTTTAGAAAAATGTAGCATAAGATTAATCAATAAATCAATGAAAGTCAATAAATCAATGTACATGCAAAAACACAGATATTTAAAACAATCTTTAAAAATCAACCAGTAGTAGAGCATGCTGGGAAATATGATAATGATGGGCGTGATATTGATGGGACTGTTTTACTCTCCAAAGTGTAAAACAATAACTCTGGCTTCTCTGCTGTTTTGGTACCCTGGCTACCACGCCGTAACAGCATGAAGTGAACCTGTGCAAGTGTGGAAATACTGTGTGTGTGACTGTGTGAGAGTCTTGCATCTTGCTCATCTCAACATTTGTGGTACTGCTTGTGGCAATGTCATTTTGCTGTCTACCTTTTAATCACTATGATAAATTCCATAGTTTTTCTTGAGTGTAATTTTAACTGAGCTGAGATTTACTTTAAAGTGCAAAATGTAGGAATACAGGTGAAATCAGTTATTGGCACAGACATGGTGGCGTAGCAGGAAGATGTTGAGTAGGAATTACTGTATAAAATGAACATGCACACTGTAATCATGTAGTTGAAGTCGGAGGTTTACATACACTTAGGTTGGCATCATTAAAACTCGTTTTTCAACCACTCCACAAATTTCTTGTTAACAAACTAGAGTTTTGGCAAGTCGGTCAGGACATCTACTTTGTGCACGACACAAGTCGTTTTTCCAATAATTGTTTACAGACAGATTACTTCCCTTATAATTCACTGTATCACAATTCCAGTGGGTGAGAAGTTTACATACACTAAGTTGACTGTGCCTTTAAACAGCTTGGAAGCTTTTGATAGGCTAATTGACATAATTTCAGTCAATTGGAGGTGTACCTGTGGATGTATGTCACGGCTGTCGTAAGGATTGGACCAAAATGCAGTGGGAATATGTATACTCATCTTCTTATTTAATAGGAAGAAAGAAGGGAAAACCGAAACAAAACACACGTATACAAAAACAACGACGATAACAGTCTTGTCAGGCACACAGCTAAACAAGGAACAACTACCCACAAAATCCCATAGAAAAACACCCCTCTTAAATAGGACCTTCAATTAGAAGCAACTAGGAGCAGCTGCTTCCAATTGAAGGTCAACCCCATTAACTAAACATAGAACTAGACATACTAGATAAACATAGAAATATACTAACATAGAACATAGCCCAACAAACCCCGAAACACTCTAAACAAACACACCCCTGCCACGTCCTGACCAAACTACAATAACAAATAACCCCTTTACTGGTCAGGACGTGACAATGTATTTCAAGGCCTACTTTCAAACTCAGTTTCTCTTTGCTTGATATCATGGGAAAATCAAAAGAAATCAGCCAAGACCTCAGAAAAAAAGTGTAGACCTCCAGAAGTCTGGTTCATCCTTGGGAGCAGTATCCAAATGCCTGAAGGTACCACGTTCATCTGTACAAACAATAGTACGCAAGTATAAACACCATGGGACCACTCAGCCGTCATATCACTCAGGAAGGAGACGCGTTCTGTCTCCTAGAGATGAACGTACTTTGGTGCAAAAAGTGCAAATCAATCCCAGAAAAATAGCAAAGGACCTTGTGAAGATGATGGAGGAAACAGGTACAAAAGTATCTATATCCACAGTAAAACGAGTCCTATATTGTCATAACCTGAAAGGCCACTCAGCAAGGAAGAAGCCACTGCTCCAAAACCACCATAAAAAATCCAGACTACGGTTTGCAACTGCACATGGGGACAAAGATCGTACTTTTTGGAGAAATGTCCTCTGGTCTGATGAAACAAAAATAGAACTGTTTGGCCATAATTACCATCATTATGTTTGGAGGAAAAAGGGGGAGGCTGGCAAGCCGAAGAACACCATCCCAACCGAGAAGGACGGGGGTGGCAGCATCATGTTGTGGGGGTGCTTTGCTGCAGGAGGGACTGGTGCACTTCACAAAATAGATGGAATCATGAGGCAGGAACATTAGGCATGAAGCAGGAACATGTCTTTGACATGGCAGTTCCCTAGAATAGGCGGTAAATACCACATTTGTGATTATTGTTTTCAACTTGGTCAATACACTTATTCCAACCATACATCAACACACACACACAAACACACACACACACACACACACACACACAGACAAATGCACAAGAGTTGATTTGATAAGTGCAGAGAGAAAGTGCCACTGCTGACATACTGAACCCAGCACTTCTCTCAGAGTCTATTGTCCTCTTTACCAACCCAGACATATAAAGTGGTCAATAGAAAATGTGGGGGGAAAAAAGTTATTGGCTACAAGAACAATCTGAAGTTATTCATTTTTTTGTTTACTCTCCTTATATGAACTGTGTGTGTGTATGAGGGTGTCTGCTATTATGTGTGTGTGTGTGTGTGTGTGTGTGTGTGTGTGTGTGTGTGTGTGTGTGTGTGTGTGTGTGTGTGTGTGTGTGGTGTATATGAGGGTGTCTGCTAATATGTGTGTGTGTGCGTGTGTGTACGTGTATGTGTGCATGCATGCGCTAGTTGGCATACAAACGTATGTTAGGAATGGAGAGCTGGTGTCTTTTTTTAAATGCTGTTAATAATTAATTCGGCTCCGGAACACCCAGTCCTATCGTTGCGTGGTTCAAAAGATAATTACCAACACACAGATAACATTATCAGCCCCAATGCACCCTCACAAGACAATCATCCCAAATGATTTCACCTCATCTCAACTGACTTCATATTTACTTAGCCACTAAGGGTCAGATGAGAATCCCTTTGGGAAGACCCAAATGATGATGTGTGGCTCTGCCACAAGGTTACAGTATACACAGAGTAAATAACACATTAAGAACAACTTTCCATGACATAGACTGACCAGGTGAATCCAGGTGAAAGTTATGATCCATTATTGATGTGACTTGTTAAATACCCTTCAATTAGTGTAAATGAAGAGGAGGAGACAGGTTAAGAAGGATTTTAAGCCATGGAGACATGGATTGTGTATGTATGCCTTTCAGAAGCGAATGAGAAGACACAAGATTTAAGTGCCTTTGAACAGGTAGTATGTGCCAGGCACACCGGTTTGTGTCAAGAACTTCAACGCTGCTGGGTTTTTCACGCTCAACAGTTTCCTGTGTGTACCAAAGGAGGAAGGTGCAACTCAATATGACGAAGGTGTTCGTAATGTTTGGTATACTCAGTGTATTTCATTGTCCTTCAATAAAGCAGGCGTTGAAGTGAAGTACAGACTCCTGATAAGTGCATGGAGAGGAGCAAACTTAAATACATGCTATCATGATAGACCCAAGCCGTTGCATTTATTAGAAGTGGACTTTTGTACTACAGCTATGAACATATCAACCTGGAATATCCCAAAGGCAAATCCAGATTTACGACCTCCCATGTCGAATTTCTAAACGGCCAAATGCGATTCCCAATGTCGGATTAACTACAACATATCAACACGTCCTGTCAACCGTCAGTCTAACTTACGCAAACGGCTGCAATGTCAGTGCTGTCAAAATTATGGCATTAACTGATCAAAACTATTACTCTATTACAAAACTAGAACATAGATGCTTAACATTAAACATTAATTATGGATGGTTAACATTAGGATTAAAGGGCATGAAGCAGCTATTTCTCAATGTCAGAAATGCATATAATAGTAACTTAGAGCACCCCAAGAACAATTTTCCAAATTGCAAACCCTTAAATACATTTTTATATTACAGTAATATTGTTCTAAAAGTTGGGTTTGAGGCTTTCTCTAAATCAGCTCTAACTTCGGAAAAAATTCCCTGCACTCAGCGTCATACAGTGAGGAAATAAAAATACATGCTCAACCTTCATACACATTCTTAATATTCATTTGCACCCCTTTTTGCCTTTAAAACAGCCTCAATTCATCAGGGCATGGACTCTACAAGGTGTCGAAAGCATTCCACAGGGATGCTGGCCAATGTTGACTCCAATGCTTCCCACAGTTGTGGTTGGCTGGATATCCTTTGGGTGGTAGACCACTCTTAATACACACGAGAAACTGTTGAGTGTGAAAGACCCAGCAGTGTTGCAGTTCTTGACACAAATGCAACGCTTCGGCCATGCAGTTGTAATATTCTTGTTAGAATCAAGTATTGAGTTTATTTGTTATAATTGTTATTATATTTAAAAGGTGATTGAATTGCTCCCGAATTGCAATGTTGTTAATGCATTTCTTTTGAAGAAATATTTCTTTAATGTATAAGTGAATAGGTTGGTTTACTTTTAAGTTTTGACCAATAAGGTTAACTGGTTAACGGGAGGCCTGCGGGAAAAAAAAGAGGGAGAGAGACATTGAGAAAAGGATGGACATTACATTATGACCTTTGGTGAAGAAAAATTATAAAAGAAGTCGATAAAAATAGAACAAAACCCATAGTTTTGAAGGGAAATACAGATTTTATTTTATACATTTACATTTAAGTCATTTAGCAGACGCTCTTATCCAGAGCGACTTACAAATTGGTGCATTCACCTTATAATATCCAGTGGAACAACCACTTTACAATAGTGCATCTAAATCTTTTAAGGGGGGGGGGGTTAGAAGAGAGTTGTTATAATTTTTGTTGAGAAAGACTTAGTAAAGACTGAAGCTACCGTCTCATCGTGGAGGTATTTGACAGCCTTGAGGTTAGCCTAGCATCGTGTGACACCGAGAGAGAATTGCTTGGGAAAGATTGATGAGTTCTTGTTCCCATGGGATGTTAGTTGCTGCTGAGGAGTACTGTCGGCATTGATAGCTGTGCTTGCTGTGGATCTTGTGAGGAAATCTGCACGGAACTACCATACTTCGCTGAGGGACTATATACGAGTAGTGAGTAACCACAATGGTGGGGTGCTTCTGGACTTTATGTGTGTCGTAATTTTTCTGGAGCTCCAACGCACACCAGCGGATTAAGCAAGATTGAAATAATGGGTTGTGCACGACTCATTGGTGTTTATTATTTTTTATTTCTTTTGATGTGGTGCTTTGAAAATGTAATAATACACATTTTGAACCTTATGTATGTTGCACTGCTGGAGTCATTTGCTGTTTCAATTTAATTTAATGCATGGGGAAAGTATATCCTTATACAAGAACAAAAATCTATAATCATTCCATCTGAAGTTAATACCCTATTTGTCATCACCCTAGATAGTTTACAATAGGGATTCTTATTGGAGATGTCCTTCTCACCTAACATCTCATGCTATTGAGATATTCTATGTAAGTTAATATCGTGATAGTCAAATTCGAACCTGGTGACAGGGTTACATATTCAATCGTGGATTTGGTGGATTTTTGGAGAAAAAAGCCACATGGACTTTAGAGGGGTGGATTGTGAATTTTGCTCAGTGGGAAAGTATATTTCTGGAGCTTGCCGCATGAGTTTTGTTTTTGGAGCTGCTGGCGCAATGCACTTTGGCTCTCTCTGTGTGTGGATGGCTCATTGGATGGTGTCTGTGGCACCGGGGGAGTTTTCTATAGAGCCTGCCTGCGGGCTAAATCGAAATGTGACGTTGTGGTCATGGATCTGATCGCACATCTGGGATCATTTGGGGAAGTCCCGGAGACAGGCTTTCTTTGGAGGGGTGGATTTTGTTCAATGGGAAAATTTATTTTTTCCTCTTAGGATCAATGGTGTCACAGTTGCTTTTTGTTGAAGAGACATCAGCTAATGTTAGCTTGCTAAAGCTAGCTATCCTCTTTCTCCTTTTCGGAGTTTATTGTGGGTGGTTCTTTCGAGCTGGCAAAATAAGTGAGCTACATTTTGTTTGTGTACTACCACATCTTGAGTTAGCTGTAATGATCAGGAGTAATGGTCCAGGGCTTACGGCAGGAATCCGGCGTTATAGTGGAGAAAACAGTCCGATACTGGCAGGCTGGCAAGTATTATCCAGGCTAAAAAACGGCTGGTGTCTGAGTGGAAGGTAAAGGCCGCTAGTAGTGGCTGACAATGACTAAATAGCTAGTAGATAATTAGCTGGTTAGCTTCTGATGGCTAGCTTCTGATGGAGGTTCTGGCTATAAGGTCTAAAAAAATTGTGGATCCGTATCACATTGGGTGAGACGGGATACCGGAAGGAATATTTAATTTAAAAATAGAAAAGAGATTCAAAATAAATTGAAAAATATTTAAAAAAAGACAAAATACAAAAAGTACACGAGAGAATCACATAGCACTGCTACGCCATCTTGGTTCAAGTATTTAACCTCACTCGGCCAACATCCAGTGAAATTAAAGAGCACCAAATTCAAAAACAGAACTACTCATAAAAATTCATGAAACATACAAGTGTTATACATCGGTTTAAAGATGAACTTCTTGTTAATCCAACCACGGTGGCAGATTTCAAAAAGACTTTACGGCGAAAGCAAACCATGCTATTATCTGAGAACAGCGCCCAGCAGACAAATCATTACAAACAGTAACCAGCCAAGTAGACGAGTAACAAAAGTCAGAAATAGCGATAAAATTAATCACTTACCTTTGATGATCTTCATATGGTTACACTCACAAAACTCCCAGTTACCCAATGAATGTTCGTTTTGTTCGATCAAGTCCCTCTTTATATCCAAAAACCTCTGTTTTGTTAGCGCATTTTGTTCAGTAAAACACTGTCTCAAACAACATCCGGTGAAATTGCAGAGCGTGAAACTCAACAAAACAGAAATTCTCATAATAAAATACATAAAAGATACAAATGTTATACACCAGCTTAAAGATAAACATATTGTTAATCCAACCGCTGTGTTAGATTTCAAAAAGGCTTTACGGTGAAAGCAAACCATGCGATTATCTGAGAACAGCGCCCAGCAGACAAATCATTACAAACAGTTAGCAGCCAAGAAGAGGAATAACAAAAGTCAGAAATAGCGTTAAAATGTATCACTTACCTTTGATGATCTTCATATGGTTGCACTCCGAAGACTCCATGTTACACAATAAATGTTTGTTTTGTTCAATAATGTCCCTCTTTATGTCCAAAAACCTCGCGCGGGGTCAGCATAAGTCTTTGTATGGTGGATAGGCTTTCAATGGAAAAACAGGCATTTCAAAATAAAGGCACTTCTTGGATGGATTTTCCTCATGTTTTCGCCTGCCACATCAGTTCTGTTATACTCACATACATTATTTTAACAGTTTTGGAAATCTTAGAGTGTTTTCTATCCAGATCTACCAATTATATGCATATCCTAGTTTCTGGTCCTGAGTAGCAGGCAGTTTACTTTGGGCATGCTTTTCATCCATAATTCCAAATGCTGACCCCTACCCTAGTGAGGTTAATCAACTTGTTCAACCGCCACACCATTCATTACCAGATTCAGCCTAGGTCTAGCACTTAAGGAATGATTTGTACCAACTACAATGCTCTTAGTTTTAGTGATGTTCAGGACCAGTTTATACTGGCCACCCATTCCAAAACAGACTGCAACTCTTTGGTAAGGGTTTCAGTGACTTCATTAGCTGTGGTTGCTGATGCGCTTATGGTTGAATCATCAGCATACATGGACACACATGCTTTTTTTTAATGCCAGTGGCAGGTCATTGGTAAAACATAGAAAAGATTAGAGAGCCTAGAGAGCTGCCCTGCGGTACACCACACTTTACATGTTTGACATTAGAGACACTTCCATTAAAGAAAACCCTTTGAGTTCTATTCGATAGATAGCTCTGAATCTACTATATGGCAGAGGCTGAGAACCCATAGCACTTAAGTTTTTTCAACAACAGGTTATGGTCAATAATATCAAAGGCTGCACTGAAATCTAACACCACAGCTCACTCAATCTTCATATTATCAATTTCTTTCAACCAATCATCAGTCATTTGCATCAGTGCAGTACATGTTGAGAGCCCTCCTCTATAAGCATGCTGAAAGTCTGTTGTTCATTTGTTTACAGAGAAATAGCATTGTATTTGGTCAAATACAAGCTAAGAGCTGGCAGCAAGCTTATAGGTCTGCTGTTAGAACCAGTAAAGGTTGCTTTACCACTCTTGGGTAGCGGAATTACTTTGGCTTCCCTCCAGACCTGAGGACAAAGACTTTCCTCTAGGCTCAGATTAAAAGTACGACAGATAGGAGTGGCTATAGAGTCAGCCACCATCCTCAGTAGCTTTCCATCTAAGTTGTCAATGCCAGGTTTGTCATTATTGATCATTAACTATATTTTTTCCACCTCTCCCACACTAACTTTACAAAATTCAAACTTGCACTGCTTTTATTTCATTATTAGTTTTTTTATGCATGAATATATTGCTCACTGTTTGTCGTGGGCATTTCCTGCCTAAGTTTGCCCACTTTGCCAATGAAATAATAATGAAAATAATTGGCAACATCAAACATCCCTCCAGTGCGCCTCCACAGCCCAGTACGTCCTGTGCCTGCTCCTCGCACTCTCCCTCCAGTGCGCCTCCATGGCCCAGTAAATACCCTGTGCCAGCTCTGCGCACCCGGTCTCCAGTGCATCTCCCCAGTCCGGTGAGACCTGTTCCAGCTCCACGAAAGAAGCCTCCAGTGAGGCGCACTGCCTGTGCCATTAAACCCCTACAACTCATCCAGAACACCGCAGCCCGTCTGGTGTTCAACCTTCCCAAGTTCTCTCACGTCACCCCGCTCCTCCGCTCTCTCCACTGGCTTCCAGTTGAAGCTCGCATCCGCTACAAGACCATGGTGCTTGCCTATGGCGTTGTGAGGGGAACGGCACCTCCGTACCTTCAGGCTTTGATCAGGCCCTACACCCAAACGAGGGCACTGCGTTCATCCACCTCTGGCCTGCTGGCCCCCCTACCTCTGCGGAAGCACAGTTCCCGCTCAGCCCAGTCAAAACTGTTTGCTGCTCTGGCACCCCTATGGTGGAACAAGCTCCCTCACGATGCCAGGACAGCGGAGTCAATCACCACCTTCCGGAGACACCTGAAACCCCACCTCTTTAAGGAATACCTAGGATAGGATAAAGTAATCCTTCTAACCCCCCCCCCTTAAAAGATTTAGATGCACTATTGTAAAGTGGTTGTTCCACTGGATATCATAAGGTGAATGCACCAATTTGTAAGTCGCTCTGGATAAGAGCGTCTGCTAAATTACTTAAATGTAAATGTAAATCTATGGTCCGAAGCCTCCAGTGATGATCCGTGGTCTGGAGCCTCCAGTGATAATCCATGGCACGAAGCCTCCAGTGATGATCTGTGGCCCGGAGCCTGTAGGGATGATCCATGGCACGAAGCCTCCAGTGATGATCCATGGCCCGGAGCCTGTAGGGATGATCCATGGCACAAAGCCTCCAGTGATAATCCATGGCCTGGAGCCTGTAGGGATAATCCATGGCAAGAAGCCTGTAGGGATGATCCATGGCCCGGAGCCTGTAGAGATGATCGATGGCACGACGCCTCCAGTGATAATCCATGGCCCAGAGCCTCCAGTGATGATCCATGGCACAAAGCCTCCAGTGATGATCCCTGGCACGAAGCCTCCAGTGATGATCCATGGCCCGGAGCCTGTAGGGATGATCCATGGCACGAAGCCTCCAGTGATGATCCATGGCCCGGAGCCTGTAGGGATGATCCATGGCACGAAGCCTCCAGTGATGATCCATGGCCCAGAGCCTGTAGGGATAATCCATGGCAAGAAGCCATTAGGGATGATCCATGGCCTGGAGCCTGTAGAGATGATCCATGGCACGACGCCTCCAGTGATAATCCATGGCCCAGAGCCTCCAGTGATGATCTATGGCACAAAGCCTCCAGTGATGATCCATGGCACAAAGCCTCCAGTGATGATCCATGGCGCGGAACCTGTAGTGAAAATCCATGGCACGGAGCCTGCAGCGATGGTCCCCAGTCCGGAACCTACAGCGACACCCTCGTCCGGAACCTACAGCAACGCCCTCCAGTCTGGAGTCTTCAGCGGCGGCCTGCAGCCCGGAGTCTTCAGCGGCGGCCTGCAGCCCGGAGTCTTCAGCGGCGGCCTGCAGCCCGGAGTCTTCAGCGGCGGCCTGCAGCCCGGAGTCATCAGCGGCGGCCTGCAGTCCGGAGTCTTCAGTGGCGGTCGGCAGTTCAGAGCCTCCGGCGATGATCCACGGTCTGGTTCCTTCGGCAACACAGAAGCGGGGGGATCAGCGGGCAGAGTGGTGGCTACGCCCCGAACCAGTGTCGCCGCCAAGAATAGATGCCCACCCGGACCATCCCCTATAGGTTCAGGTTTGCGGCCGGGAGTCCGCACCTTTGGGGGGGGGGGGGGGGGGGGGGGTACTGTCACGCCCTGACCTGAGAGAGACAGTTTATTTCTCTATTTTGTTAGGTCAGGGTGTGGGGTGGGCATTCTGTTTTGTATTTCATTGTTTTGGGCCAAGTATGGTTCCTAATCAGACGCAGCTGTCTATCGTTTTCTCTGATTAGGAATCATACTTAGGCAGCCTTTTCCCACCTGTGTTTGTGGGTAGTTGTTTTCTGTTTAGTTTTCTGTACCTGACAGAACTGTTGGCTTGTTTTCGTTTTGTTATTTTGTTCGAGTGTTTCATAGTGAAATTAAAATCATGAACACTCACCACGCTGCGCTTTGGTCCCCTCTCTACGACAGCCGTTACAGCTTTAGAACAAAGTTCTACAGCATTAGTAAAGATGTGATTGATACATGTGGATGATCTTGTTCCTGTATTGTTTGTAAACACCCTGGTAGGTTGATTAATAACCTGAACCAGATTACAGGCACTGGTTACAGTAAGAAGCTTCCTTTTGAGCGGACAGCTTGATGAAACCAGTCAATATTCAGGTCCCCAAGAAAGTAGAACTCTCTATTTACAACACATACACTATCAAGCATTTCACACATATTATTTAGATACTGACCTATAGCAACACCCCAAATGAAAAGGCTTTAGGTGTGCCAAGTAAATCTGCAACCACAACACTTCAAAAACACTCTAAGCATTACAGGGATATGGCTCTGAATATATACAGCAACTCCTCCCCCGTAAGCATTTCTGTCTCTTCTATAAATGTTATATCCTTGTATTGCTACTGATGTATCATCAGATTAATTATCTAAGTGAGTCTCATTAATGGCTAATATATGAATGTTACCTGATGTTAGAAAGTTATTGATTTCATTAACCTTATTTCTAAGGCTACAAATATTAATATGGGCTATTTTCAGCCCTTTCCTGGGTAGCTTATCTGAGATAGACATAATATTGAAAAGGGCAGACAAAGCAATATTTTTTTTTTTACATTCAGCAGTCCATTAATCAGTTGGTGTGTGTGTGTGCTGCGGGGTTGAGGCTACGAACCCGTAGGCTTGGCTCTCTCATCCCTTCCAGGCTTCTGGGAGGGAGGGTGGACAATGAGCCTTTCGTAGCAGATGTACGTAATGTCCCTACATGCTTTGGCAGCTTTCATGGCTGGGATCAGTTCTTTCCTCTTCTGACGCTTCAGGATAGTCCTCGTTGAGGAAGATATACGTTCCTCTCAAGTTCTTGGCTCCTTCCAGAACAGCTACCTTGTCCTTGAACCTCAGGAACTTGACCACTATCGGCCTGGGCCTATCAGCTGGGTGATAGGCCTGGTGGGTTTTCCAGTCCTATGGGCGCGCACCACCTCAATCTTCCTGTGGTCCATCTTCAATTTCTCAAAGATCATTTCCCTCACTGTCCACAGACTCCATCCAGGTCTCATGTGGAGATTCTGCAATTCTGTCCACAACCATATTGTTTTGTCTTGATTGTCCCTCGATATAGTCTGATTTATCTGTTATTATTATCCCAGGGTCAAGTCGTTGAGCTGACCCTGGGAGAACTGCAAACTGTTCTTCAGGTCCTGGACCTCTCTGGTCAGGTCGTCCATTATGTTATTAGTAGAATCCACGAGTATTTGGACAAAACAGTTGAAACTATTTTCTTGTTGTTGTAACAACTGCTTATAGGTCTCTTTTTGTTTGTTTAAAAGATCCTTCACGTGTGACAGAGAGACACCACTGACACTGTTCTCAACGGTACTCCCACCAGCTTTGGTCTTTGTCATGGTAGCTAGCAACATATGTTAGGCTGTTACTCCTCGCAGTTCCAGACAGGGCAGGTCACAGGGTAAATTGAAAACAAACAGCAAGGATCTAGACAGCCACAAACCCGGGACAATACGCGGTCCCAGCCACAATGGCTAACTGCGTCATGGTTGCAGCATAAACAATTGTATATGTAGTACATCATAATTATGTTCCCTTTCTCTGGTGTGTTGTCCTACATCATGCATACTCACCTCCATATGTATTTGGATAGTGAAGTAAAAAAATCATATTTGGCTCTATACTCCAGCATTTTGAATTGGAGATCAAATGTTTCATACAAGGTGACAATACAGAATGTTACCTTCTATTTGACTCTATTTTTATACATACTGTATCTGTTTTACCGTTTTGAAATGAAAGCACTTTAAAGTCGTTCTGGATAAGAGCGTCTGCTAAATGACTTAAATGTAAAAATGTAAAATGTATCAAGTCCCCCATTTGAAGAAGTCATAAATACGTGGACAAATTAACATAGTATATTACAGTAGTCAAAAGTTTAGTATTTGGTCCCATATTCCTAGCAAGTAATGATTACATCAAGCTTGGTACTCAAGCTTGGGAAAAAACATTGGATGTATTTGCAGTTTGTTTGATGTATTTGCAGTTTGTTTTGGTTGTGTTTTTATCAGGTATTAAAGGTAAGACCCAAGTGCAGACTGGATGAAGTAACAATGTTCATTGTAACAGGGGCAGGCAAACGACAAGTCAATGCAGGCAGGGGTCGATAATCCAGAGAAGGAGCAAAGGAACAGGATGGCAGGCATTCTCAGGGACAGGCAGAGTGGTCAGGATGGCGGGTACAGGGTCAGGACAGGCAAGGTTCAAAAACCAGGAGGATGAGAAAAAGACAGGTTGGGAAAAGACAGGAGCTTCCCCACTTACACTGGTGATCTTGACAAACAAGACAAACTGGCACGGACAGAAAAAACAGGTATAAACTCCCAGGATAAGTGGGGAAGATGGGCGACACCTGGAGGGGGTGGAGACAAGAACAAGGACAGGTGAAACAGATCAGGGTGTGACAGTACCCCCCCCCCCCCCCCAGCACCTCTCCTCCAGACCATAACCCTCCAAGTCAACCAGGTACTGGAAACCCCTGCCCTGTGGTCAAACCCTCAGGAGGCATCTCACCGTGTACACTGGCTGTCCATCGATGACACGGCGGGAGGGATGGGCCGAGAAACAGAAGACAAGGGGCAGTCAAACATGGTTTTGATTCTAGACACAGAAAAGGTAGGAAAAATACGGAGGGTATGGGACAACAGTGGACGAACAGCAGAGGGCTAATAATCTGGGAGCGGGGGGGGGGGTCGGCTTCCGGGGGTGTATTATAGTGGCAGGCCAGCGCCTCAGGCTTGACCTTCTTGGATACCGGTCAGTGCTGCGGAAGCAAAGTAGCCCGGGGCTTACTGAACCCCTCCCGGAGGTCTTGGTACTCTGTGGAGCTGGAGGAGAGGTCCGGGGCAATTTCCAAGCCCCCAGGAAGAGGTCCTGGGGCAGGCAGAGCTGACTTCAGGCAATGAGTGTGGCAGGAAGGGCTCCAGCCCACAATGGCACCAGTAGCCCAGTCAATGGAGGGTTTGTATTGCTGGAGCCAAGAGAATCCCAATATCACGGGAACCTGCGGAGACTCAAACAGCAGGAATTGGATCGTCTCGTTGTGGTTCCCCGACACTCGTAGGTTGACATGGAAGGGCGGGTGGGTGACCCAGCCTATAGAGCGCCCGGCCTATAGAACATCCGTCCAGCACTCTAACACCCATGGGAATGGAGAGGGGTTGAGTGGGGATGCCCAGCTCAGACGCCAGGGTAATGTCGATGAGACTCACAACGGCCCCTGAGTCGATGAGTACCTGGAGAGACTTGGACTGGTCACCCCACAGCTGGGTGGCATGGAGAGGGGCGGCGAGAAAGGGGAGAAGAACAATTATCTTTAAGGCCCACCAGAGTACTCACTCCAACAAATGAGCTAGGTCTCTTGAAGGGACAGGTAGACACATAATGATCGGCAGTTCCGCAATACAGAGTACTCTGGGTCTCAAGTCTGCGTACACTTTTGGCTGGAGACAGCCTAGCCCTGCCGAGCTGCATCGGCTTGGGAAGAGGTGAATCGGCAGTCTCAGGAGGCTCTAGGAGGGACTCGGGTAAGCTCGGATCCTCTCGGGGACGTGGATGCCGGGGACTTCCAAGTTCATCAGCTGCAAGGTGGGATCCCTGAGTGAGTGATTGGGACCACAATCGGAACTCTTCTCCCTCCTACGTTCCCGTAGGCGACAATCGATCCGGATGGTTAAAGCGATGAGTGAGTCAAGATCCGTCGGTAGTTCTCAGGCTGCCAGCTCATCTTTTACCTCCTCCGATAATCCGTGCAGGAATGTGTCGAACAGCGCTTCTGGGTTCCAGGTACCCTCCACTGCTGGTGTGCGGATCTCCACCGCATAGTCTACCACACTGTGGGTGTCCTGCCGAAGCTGGAGTAACTTCCGGGCAGCCTCTCTCCCGGACACCAGAGCCTAAATCTTTTCACCTCTGCAATGAATACCTCCAGACTGAGGCAGATGGCGGATTGTTGCTCCCACACCTCCGTGGCCCAGGCGAGTGCCCTCCCGGACATCAGTGTAATAATGTATGCTATCTTTGAGCGGTCCGAGGGGGACGAAGAAAGCTGCAGCTCGAAAACTAGGGAGCACTGGGAGAGAAAGGCCCGGCAGGTTCTAGAATCTCCATCATAGCACTCTGGGGGAGGTAAGCGGGGTTCCTGGGAAACTGGAGTGATGACGCTACTACCAGCCAGGTTACAGAGGGGCTGGGAGGTTACCATCGTGGTAGCTGCCTAGTAGGCAACCCATGTCATTGCTCCCGCAATGCGTCCAAGGCTAGGTTGTGACGCTCGGCCACAGCCTGGAACCCTTCCATCAGACAGCGAAGCAACTCTTCGTGCATACCAATGGTGTCTTCTTGGGAGGAGATGGCGTTGCGGCGCTGGTCCAAGTCTGCTGGGTCAGTCATGGCCAGTTTGTTCTATCATGTATCAAGGTAAGACCCATAGAATAAGTGGGGAAGATTGGTGACACCTGGAAGGGGTGGAGACAAGCACAAGGACAGGTGAAACAGATCAGGGCATGACAGTTTTGGGTTATGGTTTGCCAAATAGCAAATTAATGGTGAATGAGGACTGAAGTATTTGTATGTATACTTAATTTTTCTTTATAAGTGAGAAAATAAGATTTCTGAACACTTCTAAATTACTCATGATGCCATGATAAAGAAAAAGAATGAATGAATCATGAATAATGATGAGTGAGAAGGTTGCAGAAGCTACAACAACAGTTCCAATAACAGTGGAGGTTAGCATTCTTGGGGGGTGTATGATATTTGTGCCTCTGTAACTTTCTCACTCATCATTACTCACGATTCATTCATGATTATCCATAATCACGGTTGGGATGGCCAATTGTCCAAACAAATAATGACTTAAGGAGGGGATGAACTCACACACTTTTGCCTGGGATTTTCTGCTGCTCATTAAGAAAAATGACACTTGCATCTTGGGGGTGTGGCTTGATGTGGATGTGTTATGTTCGCTATATCAGTTCCTGGCAGTTGTTCTTTGTCCCTCCTTATCCACCATAGCAACAACATAGCAATTTGGGCCTCAAAATTATCTGAATTAACCTGTTGAGGACAGACGTTCCGCTAGCGGAACCCCTAGCCAACAGCCAATGGCATCGCACGGCGCAAAATACAAAACCAACTAAAATACCACAATTCAATTTTCTCAAACAATCAACTATTTTACACCATTTTAAAGATAAGACTCTCGTTAATCTAACCACATTGTCCGATTTCAAAAAGGCTTTACAGCGAAAGCAAAATATTAGATTATGTTAGAGTACATAGACACAAATAATCACACAGCCATTTTCCAAGCAAGCATATATGTCACATAAACCCAAACCACAGCTAAATGCAGCACTAACCTTTGATGATCTTCATCAGATGACACTCCTAGGACATTATGTTATACAATACATGCATGTTTTGTTCAAATCAAGTTCATATTTATATCAAAAACCAGCTTTTTACATTAGCATGTGGTGTTCAGAACTAGCATACCCACCGAAAACTTCCGGTGAATTTACTAAATTACTCATGATAAACCTTCACAAAATACATAACAATTATTTTAAGAATTATAGATACAGAACTCCTTTATGAAATTGCGGTGTCAGATTTTAAAATAGCTTTTCGGCGAAAGCACATTTTGCAATATTCTGAGTACATAGCTCAGCCATCACGGCTAGCTATTTTGACACCCACCAAGTTTGGGACAACCTAAACTCAGAATTACTATTAGAAAAATTGGATTACCTTTGCTGTTCTTCGTCAGAATGCACTCCCAGGACTTCTACTTCAACAACAAATGTTGTTTTGGTTCCAAATAATCCATAGTTATATTCAAATAGCTCCGTTTTGTTCATGCGTTCAGGTCACTATCCGAAGGGTGACGCTCGAGCGCATTTCGTGACAAAAAAATTCAAAATATTCCATTACCGTACTTAGAAGTATGTCAAACGCTGTTTAAAATCTATTTTTATGGTATTTTTCTCGTAAAATAGCAATAATATTCCAACCGGGCAACGTTGTGTTCATTCAAAGGCTGAAAGAAAAAAATGGAGTAGTCTCGTGAACGCGCATCTCCAGTGTCACTGTCCCCAGGCTGACCACTTACCAATTCTCCTGCTGTTCTTCGCCCAGAGACAGCAGACACCCCATTCCACTTTCTGGCGGCTTTAGAGAGCCAATGGAAGCCTTAGAAAATGTCACATTACAGCATAGATGCTGTATTTTCGATAGAGATGCAACAGAAGGACAACAAATTGTCAAACAGGGCACTTCCTGTAATGAATCTTCTCAGCTTTTGGCCTGCCATATGAGTTATGTTATACTCACAGACACCATTCAAACAGTTTTAGAAACTTTAGAGTGTTTTCTATCCGAATCTACTAATTATATATAAATACTGCCACCTTTCCCAAAGAAGTTAATCTAAGATAAATCCTGAAATCTGTAATAAATGTTGACGTTTTGCCGAAGAGGCCTTAGGTTAGCAATTTTACATCTAGCTAAGGTGTTTTGTGATTGAAAGAGCAGTATTTCTGAAGTTAGGAAAAAGTGCATGAAAACTAGTCAGCGCATACATTATCAAGTCAGCTGCTGCTGCGCTTAGCTGAACCAATTGCTTAGAAACAGTGTGTACAGTAGACTTCTGAGAACAAGTCTACAACATCAGATTCAGTAAACTGTCAAATTATCATAAATAAAAGACAATAAAGGATGCTGTTTATCTGTGCCCAAAATCACTAGAGCTAGGCACGAACAGGCAAGTTAATTTTTTTATTTTTTTTGTCGACACTCTTATCCAGAGCGACTTACAGTAGTGAATGCATACATTTCATTATTTATTTTTTTTCCTCCGTACTGGTCCCCCGTGGGAATCGAACCCACAACCCTGGCGTTGCAAACACCATGCTCTACCAACTCTACCAATTGAGTTATGTTAGCTAAATCATTTTATGAAGTCACTGATGAGTGGCTACATGCTTCGGTGCGTTGCTTGTGCTGGAGTAGAGCGATAGTGTTTTGTTTTTAAAACTTTATCACTATCTATTACTGGAATGTACATCTCTCTGGCAGTGTTTCTTAGCGAATCAGGCTACAAAACAGGTCACGGCGAGACACAAGATTCTCGCGAATGGGTTGAAAAATGTTGAACATTGATAAGAGATAGTTGTGCCTCGTCTTGATTCAAATCTTGCCCAAAACAGTATCAGACTCGAGTGATTGATACAGTTGAAGTTGGAAGTTTACATACACTTAGGTTGGAGTCATTAAAACTCGTTTTTCAACCACTCCACACAATTCTTGTTAATAATAAACTATAGTTTTGGCAAGTTGGTTAGGACATCTACTTTGTGCATGGCACAAGTCATTTTTCCAACATTTGTTTACAGACAGATTATTTCACTTATAATTCACTGTATCACAATTCCAGTGGGTCAGAAGTTTACATACACTAAGTTGACTGTGCCTTTTGTCATGGAAAATTGGAAGAGTATGTTATAATGCTTGTATTGTATTATAATGGTTGTTTTATTTGACAGAATAGAGTATTCTGTTAACTATTGTGTGTGTGTTTTACTGAGGATGGGCCTCTGTGAGATAGCACTGACAGAGGAGATTTACAATGTCTTTGGGTGATAAAACCTAAAGAGCATTCCAGATAACATGAGGTCATGTTTTTGTGCTATGAAGTACCAGGAACGAGATTAGAACCTCGTCTTAGGGACCAAACTGAACAATCATTTATAGCGAATGCTATCTGGCTAAAGGATACTCCTTTCTCAATATAAAGTATTCCTTTGTGGACTGTTCCTAAGATCTGTGGTTCGTCATGTAGGTTGAGAGGGGTGTATCTTAGTTATAAAAGATCTTTGTACTTTTGTGTTGTCACTTTCAATGGTTCATTGGAAATGGTGCATCATTGAAAGTCATTGCTAATGCAAAGTTCTTATTATTAACCTGTTAGGGCTAGGGGGCAGCATTGACACGGCTGGATAAAAAACATACCCGATTTAATCTGGTTACCACTCCTACTCAGTAACTAGAATATGCATATACTTATTACATATGGATAGAAAACACCCTACATTTTCTAAAACTGTTTGAATGGTGTCTGTGAGTATAACAGAACTCAAATGGCAGGTCAAAACCTGAGAGATTCCTTTACAGGAAGTGGCCTGTCTGACCATTTCTGGAACTTCTTTGCCATCTCTATCATTTACTAAGGATCTCTGCTCTAACGTGACACTTCCCACGTCGTCCATAGGCTCTCAGAGCCCGGGAAAAAAGAGAATGTCGTCATTCCAGCCCCAGGCTGAAACACATTATCGCCTTTCTCAAGTGGCCCATCAAGAGACACTAGCTTATGCGCGTGACCCCGACCGCCCCCGCCTTTGGGATTTTTTCCTCTGTTTGCCGAAAAGGAGATTCCCTGTCGGAATTTTATCGCTTTTCTACGAGAAAAATGACGTAAAAATTGATTTTAAACAGCGGTTGACATGCTTCGACGTACGGCAATGGAATACTTTGAATTTTATTGTCAGGAATTGCGCCAAGCGCGCGACACTTCTTTACTATTTCGGATAGTGTCTGGAACGCACGAACAAAACGCCGCTATTCGGATATAACGATGGATTATTTTGGACCAAACCAACATTTGTTATTGAAGTAGACGTCCTGGGTGTGCATTCTGACGAAGACAACAAAAGGTAATGACATTTTTATAATAGTAAATATGATTATGGTGAGTGCTAAACTTGCCGGGTGTCTAAATAGCGAGCCCGTGATGCCTGGGCTATGTACTTAGAATATTGCAAAATGTGCTTTCACCAAAAAGCTATTTTAAAATCGGACATATCGAGTGCATAGAGGAGGTCTGTTTCTATAATTCTTAAAATAATTGTTATGCTTTTTGTGAACGTTTATCGTGAGTAATTTAGTAAAATGTTAGCGAATTCCCCGTAAGTTTGCGGGGGGTATGCTAGTTCTGAACGTCACATGCTAATGTAAAAAGCTGGTTTTTGATATAAATATGAACTTGATTGAACAAAACATGCATGTATTGTATAACATAATGTCCTAGGGTTGTCATCTGATGAAGATCATCAAAGGTGAGTGCTGCATTTAGCTGTCTTCTGGGTTTTGGTGACATTATATGCTGGCTTGAAAAATGGGTGTCTGATTATTTCTGGCTTGGTACTCTGCTGACATAATCTAATGTTTTGCTTTCGTTGTAAAGCCTTTTTGAAATCGGACAGTGTGGTTAGATTAACGAGAGTCTTATCTTTAAATGGCTGTAAAATAGTCATATGTTTGAGAAATTGAAGTAATAGGATTTTGAAGATTTTGAAAATCGCGCCACAGGCTGGCAGTGGCTGTTACGTAGGTGGGACGAATTCGTCCCGCCGGTCCCATAGAGGTTAAAGACGTAGTTTAAGTATAACTCTGACTGGTGTGTGAAGTTTGTAACTCTCCTCATTTGGTAATGCAGAAATTAGCCACCACATTTTAACCTCTATGGGCTAGGTGGGACGCTAGCGTGCCACCCGTGGTGCACTCCATCAACAGCAGGTGCATTTCAAGAGCGGCAAATTTGAATCCAAATAAATGTCAAAATTCAAATTTTTCAAACATACAACTATTTTACACCCTTTGAAAGATAAACATCTCCTTAATCTAACCACGTTTTACGATTTCAAAAAGGTTTTACGGCGAAAGCATAAATTTAGAGTATGTTAGGACAGTACATTTACAAGAGTTGTGTGTAATGTTTTGTCAAGTCAAAGACAGGGTCACCAAAACCATAAAACCAGCTAAAATGATGCACTAACCTTTTACAATCTCCATCAGATGACACTCCTAGGACATTATGTTAGACAATGCATGCATTTTTAGTTCTATCAAGTTCATATTTATATCCAAAAACAGCGTTTTACTATGGCATTGATGTTGAGGAAATCGTTTCCCTCCAATAACCGGCAGTCAAGTCAGCGTCAAAAATTAAATAATTAAAATTAGAAAACATTGGTAAAATATTATATTGTCATTTAAAGAATTATAGATTTACATCTCTTGAACGCAATCAACTTGCCAGATTTAAAAATAACCTTACTGGGAAATCACACTTTGCAATAATCTGAGCACTGCGCCCAGAAAAATACGCGTTGCGATACAGACTAGACGTCATGTTGGGGAGATCTAAAATCGAAAATACTATGTAAATAATCCATTACCTTTGATTCTCTTCATCAGATGTCACTTCCAGGTATCACAGGTCCATAACGAATGTAGTTTTGTTCAAAAAAGCTCATCATTTATGTCCAAAAATCTCCGTCTTGTTAGCACATGATCTAAGCCAGCCGGACTTCTCGTCATGAACGAGGGGAAAAAATATATTTCCGTTCGTTCAAACATGTCAAACGTTGTATAGCATAAATCATTAGGGCCTTTTTTAACCAGAACATGAATAATATTCAAGGTGGACGAATGCATACTCTTTTATAACGTATTGGAACGAGGGTACCCAACATGAACTCGCGCGCCAGGTGTCTAATGGGACATCATCGTTCCATGGCTCTTGTTCGGTCAGATCTCCCTCCAGAAGACTCAAAACACTTTGTAAAGGCTGGTGACATCTAGTGGAAGCAATAGGAAGTGCCAAAATATTCCTCAGCCCCTGTGTTTTTCAATGGGATAGGTTTAAAGGTAATACAACACATCAGGTATCCACTTCCTGTCAGAAAATGTCTCAGGGTTTTGCCTGCCAAATGAGTTCTGTTATACTCACAGACACCATTCAAACAGTTTTAGAAACTTTAGAGTGTTTTCCATCCATATATAATAAGTATATGCATATTCTAGTTACTGGGTAGGATTAGTAACCAGATTAAATCGGGTACATTTTTTTATCCAGACGTGCAAATGCTGCCCGCTAGCCCTAACAGGTTAACAACTTGGATAATTCCAGAAAATTATGTCATGGCTTTAGAAGCTCCTGATAGGCTAATTGATATCATTTCTGTCAATTGGAGGTTTACCTGTGGATGTATTTCAAGGCCTACCTTCACACTCAGTGCCTCTTTGCTTGACATCATGGGAAAATCAAAATAAATCAGTCAAGACCAGAAAAAAAATTGTAGACCTCCGCAAGTCTGGTTCATCCTTGGGAGCAATTTCCAAACGCCTGAAGGTACCACGTTCATCTGTACAAGCAATAGTACGCAAGTATAAACACCATGGGACCACGCAGCCGTCAGGAAGGAGACGTGTTATGTCTCCGAGAGATGAACGTACTTTGGTGCGAAAAGTACAAATCAATCCCAGAACAACAGCAAAGGACCTTGTGAAGATGCTGGAGGAAGCAGGTACAAAAGTATCTATATCCACAGTAAAACGAGTCCTATATTGTCATAACCTGAAAGGCCGCTCTGCAAGGAAGAAGCCACTGCTCCAAAACCACCATAAAAAATCCAGACTACGGTTTGCAACTGCACATGGGGACAAAGATCGTACTTTTTGGAGAAATGTCCTCTGGTCTGATGAAACAAAAATATAACTTTTGGCCATAATGACCATCATTATGTTTGTAGGGAAAAGGGGGAGGCTTGCAAGCGGAAGAACACCATCCTAACCGTGAAGAACAGGGTGGCAGCATCATGTTGTGGGGGTGCTTTGCTGCAGGAGGGACTAGTGTACTTCACAAAATAGATGGCATATTGAGGGAGGAAAATTATGTGGATATATTGAAGCAACATCTCAATACATCAGTCAGGAACTTAAAGCTTGGTGGCAAATGGGTCTTCCCAATGACCCAAAGCATACTTCCAAAGTTGTGGCAAAATGGCTTAAGGACAACAAAGTCAAGTTATTGGAGTGGCCATCACAAAGCCCTGACCTCAAACCTACAGAAAATTTGTGGGCAGAACTGAAAAAGCGTGTGCGAGCAAGGAGGCCTACAAACCTGACTCAGTTACACCAGCTCTGTCAGGAGGAATGGGCCAAGATTCACCCAACTTATTGTGGGAAGCTAGTGGAAGGCTACCCTAAATGTTTTACCCAAATTAAACAATTTAAAGGCAATGCTACCAAATACTAATCCAGTGTATGTAAACTTCTACTCACTGGGAATATGATGAAAGAAATAAAAGCTGAAATAAATCATTTTCTCTACTATTATTCTGACATTTCACATTCTTAAAATAAAGTGGAGATTCTAACTGACCTAAGACATGGATTTTTTTATAGGATTAAATGTCAGGAATTGTGAAAAACTGAGTTGAAATGTATTTGGCTAAGGTGTATGTAAACTTCCGACTTCAGCTGTATATCAAACACATCAGTAAGTGGCCACTTGATACAGGGCTTAGGGGTCAATTGTTTTTTCAACATAACATTGACGATGTGTTGTCTGATGTAAACAAGTCCGAGGCGCTGCGTATTGGGCAGGTCTGTCTCACTGTCTAGGTTGATTCTGCTGCTACGATTGGATAGAGTGCAATCAGCACAGCTGTTTCTCCGTGCATGATAATTATCCCTAGGCGTTACCATCCCGTGTTAGTGGAAATGTGATCATGACTGGGCATGACTGAAATCAAACCCCAATCCGCAAATATTCAAGGATGTAGGAATGTCAGAGTTTCTCTAAATCTCGCAAATCACAATTTTGACCAAAATGATGCAATTTTCACTTTGTAGTACATTTTGAAAGCTCCTAGTTCCCAATGGAGAATTAACCTTGAATGACCCTCCAAGTCATAATTATACACTGTGATACATTTGATTACTGCACCATTTCTATTAGCTAGCTAGCTAGTCAAACATCTTTTAAGCGAGCAAAAACAAGAATCAGCCTGTAGTTTAAACCTTCACCCCCCTCTCTGCCCCTCCCTCTTTTGCTTCTCCCTGGCTCTCGTGTGTGTGTGTGTGTGTGTGTGTGTGTGTGTGTGTGTGTGTGTGTGTGTGTGTGTGTGTGTGTGTGTGTGTGTGTGTGTGTGTGTGTGTGTGTGTGTGTGTGTGTGTGTGTGTGTGTGTGCGCGCACTCTTACTGGCAAATGCAGTTCAAAGATGAGAGAGCTATTCCTTCTCCTTACCAGAGTTTTGTTAGGCTGTGATGCACTTTACTTTATTGCTGAGTGAAAACTGTAATAGCTAGCTAGTGATGTTATTGTCATACCAGTGGCATAAATGTTAAACACCCTTTTAGTAGTCAAGTTAGGATAATATACTGTAACGGCTGTTGTAGTGCAGAGAGGACCAAGGCGCAGCGGGTTGCATGTTGATCATAATATTTAATAATAATTAGTGAACACGAAAAACACAAGAAAACAAAGAACGACAGACAGACAGTTTCACAGGCTAAATAAATAACAGCAGTGCGAAATACAACTACCCACAAAATCCCCAGGTGAAAACAAGCATCTAATATATGACTCCCAATAGAGGAACAACGACGTACAGCTGTTCCTGATCGGGAGCAACACAAACCACACAGAAATAGACAGACTAGAAAACCATAGAAAACCAACACTAGAACAATTACTCAAACCCCAGACTACATAAACCCTACACCCCTTAAATAACACACACAACCCGAACCATATGAAACAAATACCCCTCTGCCACGTCCTGACCAAATATAAAACAATTACTCCCTCTGCTGGTCAGGACGTGACATATACCAACATAACAGTTTTTACAATATGTTGCCATGCCATAGCTTTTTGCTTTTTTCCACAGATCAACATGTGTTGTTCCGCTGTTACACAAGGTATGTCATGTAACAGTTGGGTTTTTGCATAGCTGATGTTAAAACATAAAATACATTTTAAGAGTTGATATTCCAAAACTCTATATATGCGATTCCCAATGTCGAACTAAATACAACATACCAACACATCCCGTCAACCGCCAGTCTAACTGCTGCAAACTGCCGCAATGTCAGTGCTGTCAAAATTATGACATTAACTGATCAAAACTATTACTTCTAAAACTAGAACATAGACTCTTAACATTAGACATTAATTACGGATGGTTAACATTAGGATTTAAGGGCATGAAGCTTTTGGGATTAATGGCAAAAAGAACGTCCGAGGTTTACACTGGCTTACGAGATCTAATATGTTTTGTTCTATGAATTAATATCAGTCACTTAACATGACCAGTATGATGCCTTTATGTGCTTTATTAGCTTTGTTTGGTTACATACTGTAAATGCTTTTAATTTTATTATTATTTTTATTATTTGTTTTTTAATGATGAAGATTTTCTCATAGAACAAAGATCTCCTAAACCTGTGTCTACCACAGACCATATGTTCGGCATTTATCCAAAACCCCTACAAAAAAGCCATTCATTTCCCCATAGACTATTTCCAAAGAACCATGGCAGAGGTAGTGCCTACAAAAATAAGCAATTACTATTTCTCTCAATAGTAGTGTTGTATTAACTGTTCTGTGAGTGTATGAATCAGTGATGATTCGCTCACCCCCTACGATATGTCAGCTGACGAGGAGATGAGCCAGGCCGCCCCGCCTCTCTACCTCCGAGACTGTCTGGAGGGTCAAATACAGTATATCGGTCTCTCAATGGGTGGGAGATGGACATTTAAGCTTATCAACACTCTTTTAATTTTATTGACTTGTTGAATGATTGATCCATTTGTCGTGTCTTTGGGGTACCATTAAACTGAAGACATGTTTATCAATTAACTCCTTGTAATTATTATCACGCGATCAAACTGATTCATCGTTTAATTGTAATTAACTAGGAGATCGGGGCACCAAGGAAAATATTCAGATTACAAAGTTATAATTTTCCTAATATAACTTTCCTATATTATAACATTATATATTATATTCTATTATAGTATAGGCCGATTATCTTCTGGTTTAAATGGTGTATTTTACCTCGCGTCCAGTCTCATTCCAAACGTCGTAAATTGTTGTATTTGCACGAACCCAGTCTTTACCAAAATCATCCATACATCAATTGTCTTAAAATCATTTATTTACTAAACTAAGTAATTCACAGAAAGTATACAAACAGTAATTATCATCACAAAGAATTGGTAGAGTAATGTGCCCTAGTGGGCTAAAACAGGCATGGCTGGTGTCTTGTTAACAATGGGACATAAAGGGCAGCTGAGAAGACCCTACAGAGTTCATTAATATTAACAATTGATATGCTAATCCTTTGCACATGAACGCTCACTCATTCGAGAACAATTGCAATCAATATATATTTACGCTCAGTGTGTCGTCGGGATCCTTGTTGGAGCGTCGTTCTGTTGGAGAGTTTTCTCTCTCTCTCTCTCTCTCTCTCTCTCTCTCTCTATCTCTCGGTTAGAATGGATCTTTCAAAGCGACATTCATTAATGTCGTTATAGAATGGATGTTTCGTTGGTCTTCGCGTTCAATGATATAATTTACTTAGCTGCAGACTAATAATTAATATCAAAGACTTGTTCTTATTCCGTCGGTATCAATAGTCTAAAAGTTAACCACGTGGTATAGTTCACTTTCAGTAGAGTACTTGGATGGTCAACCTATTGGCCAACTCGCAATGGAGTGGAGGCCCGGTCTGAAGAAAGTAGATCAGAGTATAGTTTTATAGTGAACATGTCACATGACGCCTGGTCCTGTCTGTGTCCCTGGGGGCGTGCCGCTGACTGAGTTAAGCTTGGTACAGAAATACAATTCTATCACATTAACATCAGTACATAGCATCTCAATCTATTACAAATAGCTTTATCCTTATTAATACATTTTATACAACCATGTGGATGCAAGTCTCAAGGCTGAGGCTATTATATAAACCGTTTTATGGTAATATGGCTATATTGTCTCTTCTGAGTATCACAAAATTGTACCAAGCGGACCAGTGCGTAGCTGGATTCTTCACCAATCTTTCATACCTTCTCCAGAACCTAAATGTCATTCGGTTCCCCAATTCTGTGAGTTGGAAGAATTTCCTGTGTCTCTCTATGGGACATGTGGCAAGAGATTATCCTTTTAGAGTTTTACAACCATTTCACACAGGGTCTTGGTGGGCTGAGGTAGGTTGGGGGATGGTGCAAGGGGGGAGGGGGTCAACTGTCCTCCCTGTACTCAAAGAGGCCAACGTCATGACACATTCCTCCTTCTATCCCTCCATCTCTCTCCAGCCATCCTTTCCTCTGAGGACCCAGTGAGGGTGGAGCTCAGTCTGTGAGCTGTTGAAGCACTGGTTAGGAAGAACACTTCCACAGCCAGAGAGGTGAGAGGTCACACATGGTTTAGGGTAAATATCTATATCACCATAGTAGTTCATCACGTAAGCAAAAGGGAATATGTTCCATCACCTACGTTCATTTACATTTGTGTAAATTGTCCACAGATATTCATGTAATTTCACATTTGTTCTCTGTTATTATGAAAGTAATTTGTGTAGAATGTACTTTTCCCCCACTCTTTACATTGCTTATGCATATTCAGTGGCCTGATTGCATCCAGACTATGTCAAATTGCAAACACAATGCCGATCCTGGCAGATCTAAATCTAATGCGAGCACAATGTGACTTTCTTGCATCTAGATCTAATGCAGCTTGGAGTGATCGGATGGCCGAAGTCACATTTAAGTGCTAGGTGTAACCGAGGCCATAGATGCTCCATATATAATATATAATATAACTAAATGTGTTTCTTTTTGTGTTGTGAGGCAGTCAAGAAATAGAACGGTAAGGCCACAGAGCATGACATACGGAGAGCTGTGGGAGACAACCTCAAGCATGCCCCTGGTAGAGCCGAGGGTGGTGTTTAGTACCTCACCACCACATGCCTTCAGCAGGCTGGAAAAGTGGGATTGATCTGTTTGTCTTTGTTTGATCCATTTGCTTTTTTCAGTTTTCAGTAGTTGAATCCTTTGATGTAGGGTTTTTTAATGTTTTTTTTATTTTATTTAACCTTTATTTAACTTGGCAAGTCAATTAAGAACATATTCTTATTTACAATGACGGCCTACCACAAGGCAAAAGGCCTCCTGCGGGGATGGGGGCTGGGATTCAAAATAAAAAATAAAATAAAAATATAGGACAAAACACACATCACGACAAGAGAGACACCAAAACACTACATAAAGAGAGAACTAAGACAACAACATGGCATGGCAGCAACATATGACACGTGTTGATTAAAAAAAAAAAAATCACCCCCCCTCAGAACAGCCTCAATTAGTCGGGGCATGGACATTTCAAGGTGTTGAAAGCGTTCCACAGGGATGCTGGCCCATGTTGACTCCAATACTTTCTATGGTTGTGTCAAGTTGGCTGGATGTCCTTTGGGTGTGGTGGACCATTCTTGATACACACGGGAAACTGTTGAGTGTGAACAACCCAGAAGCATTGCAGTTCTTGACACAAACTGCTGTGCCTGGCACCTACTACCATACCAAAACATGACTTAGTACTTAGTGGCAAAACCCTTGTTGGCAATCACAGAGGTCAAACATTTCTTGTAGTTGGCCACCAGGTTTGCACACATCTCAGGAGGGATTTTGTCCCACTCCTCTTTGCAGATCTTCTCCAAGTCATTAAGGTTTCAAGGCTGACGTTTGGCAACTCGAACCTTCAGCTCCCTCCACAGATTTTCTATGGGATTAAGGTCTGGAGACTGGCTAGGCCACTCCAGGACCTTAATGTGCTTCTTCTTGAGCCACTCCTTTGTTTCCTTGGCCGTGTGTTTTGGGTCATTGTCATGCTGGAATACCCATCCACAACCCATTTTCAATGCCCTGGCTGAGGGAAGGGGGTTCTCACCCAAGATTTGACGGTCCATCGTCCCTTTGATGCGGTGAAGCTGTCCTGTCCCCTTAGCAGAAAAACACCCCCAAAGCATAATGTTTCCACCTCCATGTTTGACGGTGGAAATGGTGTTCTTGGGGTCATAGGCAGCATTCCTCCTCCTCCAAACATGGTGAGTTGAGTTGATGTCAAAGAGCTCCATTTTGGTCTCATCTGATCACAACACTTTCACCAATTGTCCTCTGAGTCATTCAGATGTTCATTGGCAAACTTCAGACGGGCATGTATATGTATTCTTGAGCAGGAGGACCTTGCGGGCGCTGCAGGATTTCAGTCCTTCACGGCGTAGTGTGTTACCAATTGTTTTCTTGGTGACTATGGTCCCAGCTGCCTTGAGATCATTGACAAGATCCTCCTGTGTAGTTCTGGGCTGATTCCTCACCGTTCTCATGATCATTGCAACTCCATGAGGTGAGATCTTGCATGGAGCCCCAGGCCGAGGGATATTGACAGTTCTTTTGTGTTTCTTCCATTTGCGAATAATCGCACCAAATGTTGTCACCTTCTCACCAAGCTGCTTCACGATGGTCTTGTAGCCCATTCCGGCCTTGTGTAGGTCTACAATCTTGTCCCTGACATCCTTGGAGAGCTCTTTGGTCTTGGCCATGGTGGAGAGTTTGGAATCTGATTGATTGATTGCTTCTGTGGACAGGTGTCTTTTTTACAGGTAACAAGCTGCAGTTAGGAGCACTCCCTTTAAGAGTGTGCTCCTAATCTCAGCTCGTTACCTGTATAAAAGACACCTGGGAGCCAGAAATCTTTCTGAGTGAGAGGGGGTCAAATACTTATTTCCCTCATTAAAATGCAAATCAATTTATAACATTTGACATGCGTTTTTCTAGATATTTTTGTTGTTATTCTGTCTCTCACTGTTCAAATAAACCTACCATTAAAATTATAGACTGATCCTTTCTTTGTCAGTTGGCAAATGTACAAAATCAGCAGGGGATCAAAAACTTTCCCCCCCCACTGTACACAATCCATGTCACAATTGTCTCAAGGCTTAAAAACCTTTTTTTTAACCTGTCTCCCCCATCTACACTGATTGAAGTGGATTTAACAAGTGACATAAAGGGATCATAGCTTTCACCTGGATTCACCTGGTCAGGTCTGGAAAAAGCAGGTGTTCTTAATGTTTTGTTCTCAGTGTATATACCAGGCCCTGCAATAGATTAGTGTCCTGTCCAGGCGGTGTACTTGTACATCAACCTGCTTCACGCTACAGAAACAGGAGATAGGCTCCTGCCATATGAGCCATTCCGGCTCGCACAAGCCAATGCACGTGCAAGGCTACTTACTTAACCCTGCACTATTTTGACATAGTGGAAGATACATAATGAATTCATACTGTTTTTCATTCTAAAATGGACCAAGATATGTGTTGCTTTTGCACATTTTTGTTAATTGGTTTTGCAAGACTCGGTTCATTGGGTTCATTGGTTTTAAAATATGTTGATGCCATTGATTAAAAGAGTAAGAATAGGATGCAATGTCCAACCCAAAATATAAGCTTGTTTTACTCCATTGTTTGTAAGTAATATACATTCTCATTTGGTTGCATAAATAGGGATGATTACTAAATGTTACCTGAAATGGAAATATGAAATATCAAAACCAAATGGAAACCTCTTTGTTAATATGTATTGGCAATAATGAACTTAATGGTGAGGAATGAAATAATAACAAATTCATATTTTGTCATGCTGGATGTTTGAAATTTAAGTAGGTGATGATGCAAGTCATGCTTCTTCGGTAATGGAATAAAGACAATTAGCACTTGAATGTTGTAAAGAAATACTGTGTGTAAATACTGGAGTGATGTATAATTGTTAATACAATTGTTCATAGGCTGCAAGTAGATTGAAGTTAAGTTGTTTTCAAGTCGTAAAAAAAACCTAACGTAAATAGATGTCTTTATATAGTTGTCTTTTCAACGACATGAAAAAAATATGTATTTTCAATTATCTTTCAACTTTCACTTTCAACCAAAACTGAACATAGATTGGACGTGTGGCACGTCATTTAATTCCCAGCCGTTTTTTTCTGTTACTGCAAATTATTGCTAGTTTGACCACCAGAGGGCATCTTTGAGAAGCATTTGATAGTATTCCGCATTGGCATTACCGGAGAATTTAAAACCTTTTTTGTAATAACATAGTGTATGGGATTGATTTTAAGAAATTTGGCTTAATTAATTTTATTAATATTATGGTGTTTCTATTCAGAGAAAAACTAAAAACGAAACCCTCAGGGTTTCCATTAGGATGGATTGGAAAATATGGCGATGTACAACATGACCGTCAGAAGTAGGCTACAGGATTGGAGGAATCTAAATTGTTTGCCTTCATTAGACAACTTTGTTCCAATATTTCTGTAAATCAGTGATATTTATTTCCATAGTAATTCGTTATGGATCCATAACTAAATCAACATCTGCATTTTAAAGGAGTATTTCTTATCATTATTTTATTAACAAAATGTGTTTATTTGTGTATTAGGCTACTGTGCAGTGTACTATATATACTGTAGTAAACATGACAAAGCGCCTAATTCCTTACATAAGGGCCATGTCTGTACTACAGAATGCAGGGCACATGGGAGACTGGTGTTATTTCATAGTAATTATTATTCTACAATGTAGGGAATAGTAAAAATATAGAAATCCTGGAATGAGTAGGTGTGTCCAAACTTTTGATTGGTAAGATTACTGTTCATCCCTTACAATGGTTGCATCGACATTGATGTAGGCATATTCAGAAACATGTTGTATTCTTAATTCCAATAAAAATGACTGCAAAATGACAAAATACATTCTTTGCAATTCAGTTGTTATTGGGCAAAATATAATGCGAAACACAAACAAAACAAATTGCAACTGGATCAAACAAGTTTGTACAGTCACACATGATAGTTGGGTAAGAATATGGGACCAAACACTAAACTTAACTAATTTAATGTACTATAAGTGAATTTGTCCAAATATGACTTTTTCAAATGGTGGGACTAACGGGTGGGACAACGGGTGGGTCTAATCCTGAATGCTGATTGGTTAAAACTGCATTCCAGCCGGTGTCTATTCCACAAGTTACCACCAGCTAAATCAATGACGTTAAAATGCCTATTTACTCTGTTCCATCTGACTGTGCAATCCACTGTCTCATCAGCCCAGCCAAGCAATTTATAAACTGGATCTCCACTATAAAAAGAATCCAGACATTATCTCACATTTATTTCAGAGTAACATTTCGTTTTCAACAGTGGAGATTTGTATAAACCTTGCTGTCTGTCTCTCGGACATTTGCAACATTGTTTCAAAATTCAAATTCGACGAAGGTATTGGAGTAGGACAAAAATGTGCACCCCAGGGGGGCATCCAGGAATGGATTGAGCAACACTGGACTGAAGGGCGGAACTGAGACAGGTAATAGCGGACTGAATGAAGTTATGTAGAGCACCTCAAGATAAAAACTTAATATTCAATATCGGCAAGTTAGACTACATATTAGCACTACACAATCTGGTGGGTGGTAACCTTCAATCTGGATAATAACACAAAACAAATCTTAAGACTAGAAACATTTATCGACAAATATTACGAAAACAAGCAACACCCAAACATGACGGAGAGTAAGACAGGGGAACTGATTACTGAACGAAAACGTGACTCTTCTACAGACACAGACTATTTAATATTTTCATCACCGGGAATGGTAAAGGTCGAAACCGATCTGTTAAAATCAATAAATGACAAACTGGGTATACTTGAATTAGTCAGTAAGGATATAAAAGAGTTGAAGGCAAGCCTCGAGATGAGTGATGAAAAAGCTGCGACATTGGAGAAGGAAACACACAAGTTAAAATGGACAGTCAAGATTGAAACCGAAGTGAATGAACTTAAAAAGGAGAACACCGTTCTGAGAGAAGCCTTACTTGACATACAGACTAGATCCATGAGAGAGAATCTGGTACTTACAGGTATCCAAGAGTAAGAAGGAGAAGTTCCTGAATCTGTAGTTAGAGAGTTCCTCCTTACAGCGCTTCAGATTCCACGCTATCGACAAAATCCAACTCGAATGTGTACACCGCTTCGGACAGTGAGGGCAAACATATGAACGCCCAATTGTTGGCAAATTTGCTTCCTTTAAAGATAAAATAATGATTAAAAGCCTGGGTAAAAGACTTGCTGGGACCAAAATTGGCATGAATGATCAGTTCCCGAAGTAAATTGCAGAACGACGTAAAGTTCTGTATCCAATTTTCAAAGAAAAAAGATTAAAAGGGAAACGAGTAGCTCTCGTCGTCGATAAACTATATATCGATAACCAGTTGTTCAGAGACACAAAGACTACTCCATGGTTATTTAAAAAATTACAAAGTTCTCATAGACAAGGAAAATGATGAAACACAATTTTAGCCCGGTTATGGATTGTAACAATACAATAAAAAATATAGCTTTTCTATATATCTTTAAATATAACTAATTGGAATACACAGCATTAATTGAACATGGTGAAGATAAAAACTCAGTAAGCAGAACGCACAGTATGTATGGATGGTGTGGTGTGTGTTTAATTTTTATTTTATTTGTTATGTTTGGGAAAGTGTGGTGTTGAGTGAGAAATTAAATGGTTGCATATCCCAGAACCAATGTATTGCTGTGAGCGGGGGTATTAGAGAGCTTTCAATGTTGTTCAGATGATGGATATACTTTTTATAATGAATTATACGTCTTATTTATTTGTCCTATCATGGTGGAACAGTTTTAAAATAAATTATACATTTAATTTATTTATTGTCCTATCATGGGGAACTACATTTTTTAAAATAAATTATATCAAATGTATTTATTTATGATCCTATATTGATGGAATGGTCCACAACCCTATACCCTAGACACCAACCTGAATGACCCAGAACTCCCTAACTGTTTTATGGGCCTGCTGTAAGCGGTCTGTATGCTGCCAAAATGCGGTCAGAGACCTAGAGTGGCACTGCCCCCTCAAGATTCTGAGCCTGCTTGGCAGGGTTGGTCCTGCAAAGCCAAAGCCCCCTAAAGGGAGAGCATACTATACAAGGAAATTCTCAAAGCTGCTAATGAGAACCTTGACGACCTTGTACCAAGCCGGTGGGGATTCCGGTGGGGTGCCCCTACCCAGGCAGTGGCAGTGCTGGCAACACTAGCTGCAGTAACCAAAGGGGAGGGGTTCACACTCGGACATTCAGAGAGGGGGTATATTATTGTGGCCCTGGTGGCACAAAATCAAAAGTCTGACTGCATGGAGATGCTTGGGAATATGGTCAATACGGGGGACCGTGTTGTGGGTGTTTCAGGGAAAAGGTGTACATTTGACCTCCATCATCTAGGACGTGACAATGGTTAATAAAATCTCCCAAGTTCTGCCCATTTTTGCACGGTCTTGCAGGCCATCTCATACAGCTACAACTGTAAATGCATTTGTAAATCAAGCCCTTTCTTGAGTTGGGCTCTGGGATGGTGCAACTGTTGAATGTGAGCCTATGGTTGTGTGGGGGAAAGGGTTGAGTGTGTATGAGTGTGTGGGTGTATGTGTGTATCCCACAACTGTTGCGAAGGAGTAAAAGATGTTAGGGACAATAGAGGATGATTCACAACAATTGTTTGCTACTATAATAATTGCTTGTAATAATGTAATTTTGATAATGGCGAGACTAGTGAGAGGTAAAATCCTTTTCATAAATTGCCTACCTACATTACTACAAATATTAATAGCTAATTATGGAAAATAAGAAACAGGATTCTTTAAATATATTAGGATGACAACCCAACTTGGGATGAGAAGGGGTTTTAGAGGGTGGAATAGTGGGGACCAATTGGAGGTTTACTTAGTAGCAATGCAAATATCATAGTACAGATATATAGACACTCAATCATCATGTTACTTTTTAATGGTACGTTTACAAACATATATTTTGATAAATAGAATTGAAAGTTGTGTCTCAATATGGTAAGTGGTGAAATAAGTATAGCCAGTTACAATTGTAATGGCCTAGCAGATAATAAGAAAAGGTGATCAGTATTTACCTGGCTAAAAGAGAAGGAATATAATATCTATTGTTTACAGGAAACCCATTCAACAATTTTAGATGAAGTTTTGTGGAAAAAGTACTGGGGGGGTGATATATATTTCTCCTATGGGCAAAGAAATTCAAAAACTGGTGATGGTTTTAATTAACAGTAATTTTGATCCAAATGTGCAAATTGTCCAAACAGATCAAGGTAGATGGATTATTTTAAATATGTTATTGGACAATAAACAGATATGGCTTATTAACCTATACGGTCCAAATAATGATGATCCAATCTTCTTTGAAAATATATACTGCTCAAAAAAATAAAGGGAACACTTAAACAACACAATGTAACTCCAAGTCAATCACAATTCTGTGAAATCAAACTGTCCACTTAGCAAGCAACACTGATTGACAATACATTTCACATGCTGTTGTGCAAATGGAATAGACAACAGGTGGAAATTATAGGCAATTAGCAAGACACCCCCAACAAAGGAGTGGTTCTGCAGGTGGTGACCACAGACCACTTCTCAGTTCCTATGCTTCCTGGCTGATGTTTTGGTCACTTTTGAATGCTGGCGGTGCTTTCACTCTAGTGGTAGCATGAGACGGAGTCTACAACCCACACAAGTGGCTCAGGTAGTGCAGCTCATCCAGGATGGCACATCAATGCGAGCTGTGGCAAGAAGGTTTGCTGTGTCTGTCAGCGTAGTGTCCAGAGCATGGAGGCGCTACCAGGAGACAGGCCAGTACATCAGGAGACGTGGAGGAGGACGTAGGAGGGCAACAACCCAGCAGCAGGACCACTACCTCCGCCTTTGTGCAAGGAGGAGCAGGAGGAGCACTGCCAGAGCCCTGCAAAATGACCTCCAGCAGGCCACAAATGTGAATGTGTCTGCTCAATCGGTCAGAAACAGACTCCATGAGGGCGGTATGAGGGCCTGACGTCCACAGGTGGGGGTTGTGCTTACAGCCCAACACTGTGCAGGACGTTTGGCATTTGCCAGAGAACACCAAGATTGGCAAATTCGCCACTGGCGCCCTGTGCTCTTCACAGATTAAAGCAGGTTCACACTGAGCACGTGACAGACGTGACAGAGTCTGGAGACGCCGTGGAGAACGTTCTGCTGCCTGCAACATCCTCCAGCATGACCGGTTTGGCGGTGGGTCAGTCATGGTGTGGGGTGGCATTTCTTTGGGGGGCCGCACAGCCCTCCATGTGCTCGCCAGAGGTAGCCTGACTGCCATTAGGTACCGAGATGAGATCCTCAGACCCCTTGTGTGACCATATGCTGGTGCGGTTGGCCCAGGGTTCCTCCTAATGCAAGACAATGCTAGACCTCATGTGGCTGGAGTGTGTCAGCAGTTCCTGCAAGAGGAAGGCATTGATGCTATGGACTGGCCCACCTGTTCCCCAGACCTGAATCCAATTGAGCACATCTGGGACATCATGTCTCGCTCCATCCACCAATGCCACGTTGCACCACAGACTGTCCAGGAGTTGGCGGATGCTTTAGTCCAGGTCTGGGAGGAGATCCCTCAGGAGACCATCCGCCAGCTCATCAGGAGCATGCCCAGGCGTTGTAGGGAGGTCATACAGGCACGTGGAGGCCACACACACTACTGAGCCTCCATTTGGACTTGTTTTAAGGACATTACATCAAAGTTGGATCAGCCTGTAGTGTGGTTTTCCACTTTAATTTTGAGTGTGACTCCAAATCCAGACCTCCATGGGTTGATAAATTGGATTTCCATTGATTATTTTTGTGTGATTTTGTTGTCAGCACATTCAACTATGTAAAGAAAAAAGTATTTAATAAGATTATTTCTTTCATTCAGATCTAGGATGTGTTATTTTAGTGTTCCCTTTATTTTTTTGAGCAGTGTATATAAGAATTTATCAACTCTACAAGCAACACTAGACTCGATTATTATGGTGGGAGATTTTACTACGGTCTTAAATACCTCTATGGACCGGAAAGGATATCACACTACAAACTATCGCCCTCAGGCACTTAAAACCTGTTAGGGCTAGGGGGCAGTAATGACACGGCTGGATAAAAAACGTACCGATTTAATCTGGTTACTACACCTGCCCAGTAACTAGAATATGCATATAATTATTGGCTTTGGATAGAAAACACCCTAAAGTTTCTAAAACTGTTTGAATGGTGTCTGTGAGTATAACAGAACTCCTATGGCAGGCCAAAACCTGAGAAGATTTCAAGCAGGAAGTGGCCTGTCTGAGAAGTAATGTTTCATCTTGGCTCTTTTTATTGAAGACTCAGGATCTGTGCAATAACGTGACACTTCCTACGTCTTCCATAGGGTCTCAGAGCCCGGGAAAAAGTTGAACGATATCGAGGCAGGCTCTGGCTGAAACACTTTATCGCTTTTGGCAAGTGGCCACTCAGAGTACTATGGGCTTAGGCGCGTGCCCGCTTCGACCGAATGCTTTGTTTTCCTTTGTCTGTTTATCTAAACGCAGATTTCCGGTCGGAATATTATCGCTTTTTTATGAGAAAAATTGCATAAAAATTGATTTTAACCTGTTAGGGCTAGGGGGCAGCATTTGCACGTCTGGATAAAAAAAATGTACCCGATTTAATCTGGTTACTAATCCTACCCAGTAACTAGAATATGCATATACTTATTATATATGGATAGAAAACACTCTAAAGTTTCTAAAACTGTTTGAATGGTGTCTGTGAGTATAACAGAACTCATTTGGCAGGCAAAACCCTGAGACATTTTCTGACAGGAAGTGGATACCTGATGTGTTGTATTGACTTTAAACCTATCCCATTGAAAAACACAGGGGCTGAGGAATATTTTGGCACTTCCTATTGCTTCCACTAGATGTCACCAGCCTTTACAAAGTGTTTTGAGTCTTCTGGAGGGAGATCTGACCGAACAAGAGCCATGGAACGATGATGTCCCATTAGACACCTGGCGCGCGAGTTCATGTTGGGTACCCTCGTTCCAATACGTTATAAAAGAGTATGCATTCGTCCACCTTGAATATTATTCATGTTCTGGTTAAAAAAGGCCCTAATGATTTATGCTATACAACGTTTGACATGTTTGAACGAACGGAAATATATTTTTTCCCCTCGTTCATGACGAGAAGTCCGGCTGGCTTAGATCATGTGCTAACAAGACGGAGATTTTTGGACATAAATGATGAGCTTTTTTGAACAAAACTACATTCGTTATGGACCTGTGATACCTGGAAGTGACATCTGATGAAGAGAATCAAAGGTAATGGATTATTTACATAGTATTTTCGATTTTAGATCTCCCCAACATGACGTCTAGTCTGTATCGCAACGCGTATTTTTCTGGGCGCAGTGCTCAGATTATTGCAAAGTGTGATTTCCCAGTAAGGTTATTTTTAAATCTGGCAAGTTGATTGCGTTCAAGAGATGTAAATCTATAATTCTTTAAATGACAATATAATATTTTACCAATGTTTTCTAATTTTAATTATTTAATTTGTGACGCTGACTTGACTGCCTTTTATTGGAGGGAAACGATTTCCTCAACATCAATGCCATAGTAAAACGCTGTTTTTGGATATAAATATGAACTTGATAGAACTAAAAATGCATGCATTGTCTAACATAATGTCCTAGGAGTGTCATCTGATGGAGATTGTAAAAGGTTAGTGCATCATTTTAGCTGGTTTTATGGTTTTGGTGACCCTGTCTTTGACTTGACAAAACATTACACACAACTCTTGTAAATGTACTGTCCTAACATACTCTAAATTTATGCTTTCGCCGTAAAACCTTTTTGAAATCGTAAAACGTGGTTAGATTAAGGAGATGTTTATCTTTCAAATGGTGTAAAATAGTTGTATTTTTGAAAAATTTGAATTTTGACATTTATTTGGATTCAAATTTGCCGCTCTTGAAATGCACCTGCTGTTGATGGAGTGCACCACGGGTGGCACGCTAGCGTCCCACCTAGCCCATAGAGGTTAAACAGCGGTTGACATGCTTCGAAGTACGGTAATGGAATATTTAGAATTCTTTTGTCACGAATTGCGCCATGCTCGTCACCCTTATTTAGCCTTTAGGATAGTGTCTAGAACGCACGAACAAAACGCCGCTGTTTGGATATAACGATGGATTATTTTGGACCAAACCAACATTTGTTATTGAAGTAGAAGTCCTGGGAGTGCATTCTGACGAAGACAACAAAGGTAAGAACATTTTTCTTATAGTAAATCTGACTTTGATGAGTGCTAAACCTGCTGGGTGTCTAAATAGCTAGCCCTGTGATGCCGGGCTATCTGCTGAGAATATTGCAAAATGTGCTTTCACCGAAAAGCTATTTTAAAATCGGACATATCGAGTGCATAGAGGAGTTCTGTATCTATAATTCTTAAAATAATTGTTATGCTTTTTGTGAACGTTTATCGTGAGTAATTTAGTAAATTCACCGGCAGTGTTCGGTGGGAATGCTAGTCACATGCTAGTCACATGCTAATGTAAAAAGCTGGTTTTTGATATAAATATGAACTTGATTGAACAAAACATGCATGTATTGTATAACATGATGTCCTAGGGTTGTCATCTGATGAAGATCATCAAAGGTTAGTGCTACATTTAGCTGTGGTTTGGGTTTATGTGACATTATATGCTAGCTTGAAAAATGGGTGTCTGATTATTTCTGGCTCGGTACTCTGCTGACATAATCTAATGTTTTGCTTTCGTTGTAAAGCCTTTTTGAAATCGGACAGTGTGGTTAGATTAACGAGAGTCTTATCTTTAAAATGGTGTAAAATAGTCATATTTTTGAAAAATTGAAGTAATAGCATATCTAAGGATTTGAATAACGCGCCACAGGATTCAACTGGCTGTTGAGTAGGTGGGACGCAAGCGTCCCACTTAGCCCATAGAGGTTAAGGAAATCATGAATTTCAAGGATATATTAGAATTTGTGGATATATGGAGACTTAAATACCCTGATCTAGCGAAATATACATGGCGGAGTCTTAATCAAGCTAGTCGTCTTGACTACTTTCTTATGCCATTCTCTTTGGCACCAAACATTTTAAGTGTTGATAGGGGACAGAATGCGGTCGGATCATCCCATAATTGGCATATACATTACTCTTACAGAATTTCCACGAGGGCGAGGATATTGGAAATTTAATGAAAGCCTACTAGATGATAAATTGTTTAGAACTAGGACAGAAGAATTTATAACTGACTTTTTCAGACATAACATAAGTACAGCAGATCCCCTTACTGTTTGGGACACTTTTAAGTGTGTCTTTAGAGGCCATGCAATTCAGTACTCATCTATAAAAAAAAAGCAATTTAGATCAAAGGAGTCCATATTAATAAAATAAATTGATGGACTAACCGTACAGTTAGATAGCAATAAAACTGTACCATAGATGCACAGAATAGGTTAGAGGAAAACAAAAAGAAATGTAGGAACTTGTTCAAGAAAGATCCAGTGTAATATTATAAAAATAAAGCGAACTGGATGGAATATGGAGAAAAATGCACCAAATTCTTTTTCAATCTTCAATATAGAAATGCTACCAAAAAAATGTATTAGAACTTTTTACAAATGATGGAGTCAATCATGATTCACCGAATTATATTTTGAAAGACAAAGTAAAGTACTTTAAGAATATGTTTTTGTTTCAGTCTCCTCCATCTCCACTAACTGAAACTAATTGTATGGATTTTTTTCCTAATATTAATGTAAAATTAACATCTTTACAGAAAGACTCATGTGAAGACCAAATTAGAGAGGAGGAACTTCTTGATGCAATTGGGGCCTTTAAGGATGAGAAAACTCCAGGGCTGGATGGCTTACCAGTGGAAGTATACAAAACTTTTTTGGATATACTCAGAGGACCATTAGCAGCATGTTTTAACCACTCCTATATAAATGGTAGATTATCAGACATGCAACAAGAAGGTCTGATATCATTAGTACTGAAACAGGACCCAAATGGTATATATAAAGATCCAGTCCATTTAAAAAATTCGAGACCTCTTAAACTTCAGTGTTGTGATGCAAAAATCCTAGCAAAATGCTTGGCGCATAGAATTAAAAAAGTATTGTCAGATATTATTCATCCTAATCAGACAGGTTTTTTACATGGACGATACATTGGAGATAATATAAGACAAGTACTGGAAACAATAGAATACTATGAAATATCGGGGACACCAGGCTTGGTTTTCATAGCTGATTTTGAAAAGGCTTTTGATAAGGTACGACTGGAGTTTATATATAAATGCCTAGAATATTTTAATTTTGGGGAATCTTTTATAAAATGGGTTAAAAGTATGTATAGTAACCCTAGGTGTAAAATAGTAAATAATGGCTACATTTCAGAAAGTTTTAAACTATCTAGAGGAGTAAAATAAGGTTGTCCACTATCGGCATATCTATTTATTATTGCCATCGAAATGTTAGCTGTTAAAATTAGATCAAACAATAATATTAAGGGATTAGAAATCCGTGGCTTAAAAACGAAGGTGTCGTTGTGCGCTGATGATTCATGTTTTCTTTTAAAACCACAATTAGATTCTCTCCACGGCCTCATAGAGGATCTAGATACTTTTGCTATCCTCTCTGGATTAAAACCAAATTATGATATGTGTACTATATTACGTATTGGATCACAAAAAAAATGCTAATTTTACATTACCATGTAGTTTAACAATTAAATGGTCTGACGGAGATGTGGACATACTCGGTATACAAATCCCAAAAGAAAGAAAGGATCTCACTCCAATACATTTTTATAGAAAGTTAGCAAAAATAGATAAGATCTTGCTACCATGGAAAGGAAAATACCTGTCTATTTGTGGAAAAATCACCCTGATTAACTCTTTAGTCATATCACAGTTTATCTATTTGCTTATGGTTTTGCCTACACCTAGTGACCTGCTTTTTAAATTATATGAACAAAAAATAATCAATTTTATTTGGAACGGCAAGCCAGACAAAATTAAAAGGGCCTATTTATATAACGAATATGAATTTGGAGGGCAGAAATTATTAAATATTAAAGCATTAGACCTCTCACTAAAGGCATCAGTCATAAAAAAGTTATACTTAAATCCAAACTCATTCTCTAGTAAATTGGTAAGAATGTCTCATCCTATGTTCAAGAAGGGCCTTTTTGCCTTTATTCAGATTATACCAGCTCACTTTCAGTTGTTTGAAAAGGAAATAATCTCCAAAATAGTGTTATTTTTTAAACAAGCCTTGGAAAGTCGGTTGCAATTTCAGTTCAATCCACCTGAAAAGACAGAACAAATAATACAACAAATATTGTGGTTAAACTCAAATATACTAATTGATAAAAAAAAATGTATTTTTCGAAGAAATGTTTAGAAAATGTATAATTTTAGTGAATGATATCATAACTAGGACTGGTGGAGTTTTGTCACACATACAGCTAACACAGACATATGGAAATGTCTGCTCTACCCAAAATTGCAACCAATTAATTGCAGCATTACCACAAAAATGGAAGAGGCAAGCAGAAGGGGAAAAAAGTAAGGAGCTTGTATGTCGGCCCTGTATTAAAGAACATACATAGTTAAAGAAAATTGTGATAAATAAAAACATATACCAATTTCATTTAAAGACCAAAAAACTGACAGCTGTGCCATATAAATTGCAAAATAGTTGGGAAGAGATTTTCGATGTACCCATTCCATGGCACATGGTTTATGAATTGATACGCAAAACAACGCCGGATTCAAAACTTCAATATAAATTACTATACAAAATTATTGCAACCAATAGAATGTTATATATATGGGGGATACAATCTTCCCAGCTCTGCAGATTCTGCTGTGAGGAGGCAGAGTCATTTATTTTGGTATTGTCCATATGTAGCTCGTTTTTGGTCACAGGTCCAGGAATGGCTGAAGAATTGCAATATTTGCCTAGAACTAATGCTGCAGATAGCAATACTGGGTGATTTGAAAAGCCATAGTCAATCAATCAATAATATAATAATTATTTTAGCAAAAATGTTTATTTTTAATTTACAATCTGTAGGTTCAATACTTTTGTGAAGCATCACTGCACAGTTGAAAAATATATGACAAGTAGAAATCCAAAATGGATGATGTTGAGAGATAGATGGGAGGGGTTGAATGGAGCTGGAGGGTGGGACTAATAACAAGTTAACCAACGTAAAACATACGGGGTCTGTAAAATGTATGTAGGTTCAGAACTTTTATGAAATAGCACAGTTTCAAATAGAAATCAAACTGGACGGACATCAGAAATAGAGGAAGGACTAAAAACAAACAAAATATAACTATTGTAAAATAGATTGTGTCTGTAAAATGTGTATAAGATATATAAACTGAAGGTAGAAGTCTAAGCGTTTATTGGTTTACTCCAATTGGGGGAGGGTGGTAGGGTTTGCAGGGAATAATAAAGGTATATTCTAAAAAAAGTATGTATGTCTATATAGGTATGTGTATGTATGTATATATGTGTATACATGCGTGTATGTATATGGATATATATATTTACCCCCAAAATATATGGGAGATTGAAAATGTTGCAGACAATTACATTGATGGAAGCAACATTCATTCCACAATATTAAGCTGATCCACCCCCTAAAAAAAAAATACAAAAAAATAATAATAATTCTAATTCAATCTCCAGCTGTCCCATAGTAATGAGGGGATGAGACGGACAGACAGGCAGCGTTTCTCCGCCAGTCAAAATCCTGAATCAGCTGGGTCATATTTATGGATATATACAAAGAAATGTCATTTGAAAAATGGAAACAAAGTGCAGCTAGTTTGCAGTCTTTCCAGCTTCAGTTTAAAGTGATTGTGTTTCCTGTAATGTTAGCTAGCTTCTCTGAACAACAGTGTGGTGATGAGTGAGCACATTTTCTATGCCAGGCGAAGTCACGCCTCATTACCGCATTGTTATGCTAACATTTGTTAGCTAACATTTACAATAGCAAATTTCAATTTACAAAAAAAAAACAATGATGTTTTCATCTTTTGAGCTTCTAGTCATGAAATCTATGCAGCCTACTCAATCACTTTTTATAGCTACTGTTTACAGGCCTGATGGGCCATATGCAGTGTTCCTCACTGAGTTCCCTGAATTCCTATCGGATCTTGTAGTCATAGCAGATAATATTCTAATTTTTGGTGACTTTAACATTCACATGGAAAAGTCCACAGACCCACTCCAAAAGGCTTTCGGAGCCATCATCGATTCAGTGGGTTTTGTCCAACATGTCTCTGGACCTACTCACTGCCACAGTCATACTCTGGACCTAGTTTTGTCCCATGGAATAAATGTTGTGGATCTTAATGTTTTTCCTCAAAATCCTGGATTATCGGACCACCATTTTATTGCGTTTGCAATTGCAACAAATAATCTGCTCAGACCCCAACCAAGGAGCATTAAAAGTCGTGCTATAAATTCTCAGACAACCCAAAGATTCCTTGATGCCCTTCCAGACTCCCTCTGCCTACCCAAGGACGTCAGAGGACAAAAATCAGTTAACCACTTAACCGAGGAACTCAATTTAACCTTGTGCAATACCCTAGATGCAGTTGCACCCCTAAAAACTAAAAACATCTGTCATAAGAAACTAGCTCCCTGGTATACAGAAAATACACAAGCTCTGAAGCAAGCTTCCAGAAAATTGGAATGGAAATGGCGCCACACCAAACTGGAAGTCTTCCGACTAGCTTGGAAAGACAGTACCGTGCAGTATCGAAGAGCCCTCACTGCTGCTCAATCATCCTATTTTTCCAACTTAATTAAAGAAAATAAGAACAATCCGAAATTTCTTTTTGATACTGTCGCAAAGCTAACTAAAAAGCAGCATTCGCAAATGGAGGATGGCTTTCACTTCAGCAGTAATAAATTTATGAACTTCTTTGAGGAAAAGATCATGATCATTAGAAAGCAAATTACGGACTCCTCTTTAAATCTGCATATTCCTCCAAAGCTCCATTGTCCTGAGTCTGCACAACTCTGCCAGGACCTAGGATCAAGGGAGATACTAAAGTGTTTTAGTACTATATCTCTTGACACAATGATGAAAATAATCATGGCCTCTAAATCCTCAAGCTGCATACTGGACCCTATTCCAACTAAACTACTGAAAGAGCTGCTTCCTGTGCTTGGCCCTCCTATGTTGAACATAATAAACGGCTCTCTATCCACCGGATGTGTACCAAGCTCACTAAAAGTGGCAGTAATAAAGCCTCTCTTGAAAAAGCCGAATCTTGACCCAGAAATTATAAAAAAAACTATCGGCCTATATCGAATCTACCATTCTTCTCAAAACAAATTGAAAAAGCTGTTGCGCAGAAACTCACTGCCTTCCTGAAGACAAACAATGTATACGAAACGCTTCAGTCTGGTTTTAGACCCCATCATAGCACTGAGACTGCACTTGTGAAGGTGGTAAATGACCTTTTAATGACGTCAGACCGAGGCTCTGCAACTGTCCTCGTGCTCCTAGATCTTAGTGCCGCTTTTGATATCATCGATCACCACATTCTTTTGGAGAGATTGGAAACCCAAATTGGTCTACATGGACAAGTTCTGGCCTGGTTTAGATCTTATCTGTCGGAAAGATATCAGTTTGTCTCTGTGAATGGTTTGTCCTCTGACAAATCAATTGTACATTTCGGTGTTCCTCAAGGTTCCGTTTTAGGACCACTATTGTTTTCACTATATACACTGCTCAAAAAAATAAAGGGAACACTTAAACAACACAATGTAACTCCAAGTCAATCACAATTCTGTGAAATAAAACTGTCCACTTAGGAAGCAACACTGATTGACAATAAATTTCACATGCTGTTGTGCAAATGGAATAGACAACAGGTGGAAATTATAGGCAATTAGCAAGACACCCCCAATAAAGGAGTGGTTCTGCAGGTGGGGACCACAGACCACTTCTCAGTTCCCATGCTTCCTGGCTGATGTTTTGGTCACTTTTGAATGCTGGCGGTGCTTTCACTCTAGTGGTAGCATGAGACGGAGTCTACAACCCACACAAGTGGCTCAAGTAGTGCAGCTCATCCAGGATGGCACATCAATGCGAGCTGTGGCAAGAAGGTTTGCTGTGTCTGTCAGCGTAGTGTCCAGAGCATGGAGGCGCTACCAGGAGACAGGCCAGTACATCAGGAGACGTGGAGGAGGCCGTAGGAGGGCAACAACCCAGCAGCAGGACCGCTACCTCTGCCTTTGTGCAAGGAGGAGCAGGAGAAGCACTGCCAGAGCCCTGCAAAATGACCTCCAGCAGGCCACAAATGTGCATGTGTCTGCTCAAACGGTCAGAAACAGACTCCATGAGGGTGGTATGAGGGCCCGACATCCACAGGTGGGGGTTGTGCTTACAGCCCAACACCGTGCAGGACGTTTGGCATTTGCCAGAGAACACTAAGATTGGCAAATTCGCCACTGGTGCCCTGTGCTCTTCACAGATGAAAGCAGGTTCACACTGAGCACGTGACAGACGTGACAGAGTCTGGAGACGCCGTGGAGAACGTTCTGCTGCCTGCAACATCCTCCAGCATGACCGGTTTGGCGGTGGGTCAGTCATGGTGTGGGGTGGCATTTCTTTGGGGGGCCGCACAGCCCTCCATGTGCTCGCCAGAGGTAGCCTGACTGCCATTAAGTACCGAGATGAGATCTCCATGTGCTCGCCAGAGGTAGCCTGACTGCCATTAAGTACCGAGATGAGATCCTCAGACCCCTTGTGAGACCATATGCTGGTGCGGTTGGCCCTGGGTTCCTCCTAATGCAAGACAATGCTAGACCTCATGTGGCTGGAGTGTGTCAGCAGTTCCTGCAAGAGGAAGGCATTGATGCTATGGACTGGTCCGCCCGTTCCCCAGACCTGAATCCAATTGAGCACATCTGGGACATCATGTCTCGCTCCATCCACCAATGCCACGTTGCACCACAGACTGTCCAGGAGTTGGCGGATGCTTTAGTCCATGTCTGGGAGGAGATCCCTCAGGAGACCATCCGCCACCTCATCAGGAGCATGCCCAGGCGTTGTAGGGAGGTCATACAGGCACGTGGAGGGCACACACACTACTGAGCCTCATTTTGACTTGTTTTAAGGACATTACATCAAAGTTGGAACAGCCTGTAGTGTGGTTTTCCACTTTAATTTTGAGTGTGACTCCAAATCCACACCTCCATGGGTTGATAAATTTGATATTTATTGATTATTTTTGTGTGATTTTGTTGTCAGCACATTCAACTATGTAATTAAAAAAGTATTTAATAAGATTATTTCTTTCATTCAGATCTAGGATGTGTTGTTTAATTGTTCCCTTTATTTTTTTGAGCAGTATATTTTACCTCTTGGGGATGTCATTCGAAAACATAATGTTAAATTTCACTGCTATGCGGACGACACACAGCTGTACATTTCAATGAAACATGGTGAAGCTCCAAAATTGCCCTCGCTAGAAGCCTGTGTTTCAGATATAAAGAAGTTGATGGCTGCAAACTTTCTACTTTTAAACTCGGACAAAACAGAGATGCTTGTTCTAGGTCCCAAGAAACAAAGAGATCTTCTGTTGAATCTAACAATTAATCTGGATGGTTGTACAGTCGTCTCAAATAAAACTGTGAAGGACCTCGGCGTTACTCTGGACCGTGATCTCTCTTTTGAAGAACATATCAAGACTGTTTCAAGGACAGCTTTTTTCCATCTACGTAACATTGCAAAAATCTGAAACTTTCTGTCCAAAAACGATGCAGAAAAATGTATCCATGCTTTTGTTACTTCTAGGCTGGACTACTGCAATGCTCTACTTTCCGGCTACCCGGATAAAGCACTAAATAAACTTCAGTTAGTGCTAAATACGGCTGCTAGAATCCTGACTATAACCAAAAAATTTGATCATATTACTCCAGTGCTAGCCTCCCTACACTGGCTTCCTGTTAAGGCAAGGGCTGATTTCAAGGTTTTACTGCTAACCTACAAAGCATTACATGGGCTTGCTCCTACCTATCTTTCCGATTTGGTCCTGCCGTACATACCTACACATACGCTACGGTCACAAGACGCAGGCCTCCTAATTGTCCCTAGAATTTCTAAGCAAACGGCTGGAGGTAGGGCTTTCTCCTATAGAGCTCTATTTTTATGGAATGGTCTGCCTACCCATGTGAGAGACGCAGACTCAGTCTCAACGTTTAAGTCTTTACTGAAGACTTATCTCTTCAGTAGGTCCTATGATTAAGTATAGTCTGGCCCAGGAGTGTGAAGGTGAACGGAAAGGCTGGAGCAACGAACCACCCTTGCTGTCTCTGCCTTGCCGGTTCCCCTCTCTCCACTGGGATTCTCTGCCTCTAACCCTATTACAGGGGCTGAGTCACTGGCTTACTGGTGTTCTTCAATGCCGTCCATGGGAGGGGTGCGTCACTTGAGTGGGTTGAGTCACTGACGTGGTCTTCCTGTCTGGGTTGGCGCCCCCCCCTTGGGTTGTGCCGTGGCGGAGATCTTTGTGGGCTATACTCGGCCTTGTCTTAGGACGGTAAGTTGGTGGTTGGAGACATCCCTCTAGTGGTGTGGGGGCTGTGCTTTGGCAAAGTGGGCGGGGTTATATCCTGCCTGTTTGGCCCTGTCCGGGGGTATCATCGGATGGGGCCACAGTGTCTTCTGATCCCTCCTGTCTCAGCCTCCAGTATTTATGCTGCAGTAGTTTATGTGTCGGGGGGCTAGGGTCAGTCTGTTACATCTGGAGTATTTCTCTTGTCTTATCCGGTGTCCTGTGTGAATTTAAATATGCTCTCTCTAATTCTCTCTTTCTCTCTTTCTTTCTTTCTTTCTTTCTTTCTTTCTTTCTTTCTTTCTTTCTTTCTTTCTTTCTTTCTTTCTTTCTTTCTTTCTTTCTTTCTTTCTTTCTTTCTTTCTTTCTTTCTTTCTCTCGGAGGACCTGAGCCCTAGGACCATGCCTCAGGACTACCTGGCATGATGACTCCTTGCTGTCCCCAGTCCACCTGGCCGTGCTGCTGCTCCAGTTTCAACTGTTCTGCCTGCGGCTATGCAACCCTGACCTGTTCACCGGACGTGCTTGTTGCACCCTCGACACCTACTATGATTATTATTATTTGACCATGCTGGTCATTTATGAACATTTTAACATCTTGACCATGTTCTGTTATAATATCCACCCGGCACAGCCAGAAGAGGACTGGCCACCCCTCATAGCCTGGTTCCTCTCTAGGTTTCTTCCTAGGTTTTGGCCTTTCTAGGGAGTTTTTCCTAAGGAGTTTTTCCTAGCCACCGTGCTTCTTTCACATGCATTGCTTGCTGTTTGGGGTTTTAGGCTGGGTTTCTGTACAGCACTTTGAGATATCAGCTGATGTACGAAGGGCTATATAAATAAATTTGATTTGATTTTGATTTGTTATGGATGTATCCAAATATATGTCACCAGAAAACAGCTTAAACAAATGCAAATGCAGCTATTTTGCTGTTATTCTGGCTGCACTTTTTGACGTGACTGTGAGTTAGCCGTATTTGGCTAGCTAGCAAGCAAGGGATAAGAATGTTGCAAGCCAGTATGTCAATGGAACATTTAGAACGAACGACTGGGTCGCATCCATAGATACAGAACAAAAAGACTGAACGACTGGGTCGCATCTCTGGCAATCGAACCGATAAAATGAACGACCAGACGGCTTGGTAGCAACCCTAGATTTGTGTCAGGACTATATGTTGTGGAAGGATGAAATTGTATGAATAAATTCATCAAATCGATAAAATACATTTTTTTATGAAAATATGTTAATCATTATTTGATTATGTTGGTAACCCGTTGTATAAAAGTGATAATGCCCTCAAAGCCGGTGTATGTAGGATATATTGGCACGGTTTACCGGACCTCGACTTTGTCTCGGGCCTAACAACATCCGTGCCAACCCATGTTTGGGTTCCCTGTGGTGCCAACCAGAAATGTGGGTGATTGGGAGAATGTGAGTTATATGGTAGCCTAATCTTTGGCATTTTGAAATCATTTATTTATAGTCAATGGGTGTTGTGCTTGTTCCGAGCCGAGGGAGATGCTTACTCTAGTGCAGCACTTCCCAAACTAAAGGCCGGTCGGACCTACTACCAAATTCTCTAAAATTACATTTCAGGTGGCTTATGCTAGAGAAATTAGCATTATATTCTCTGGCAACAACTCTGGTGGACATTCCTGCAGTCAGCATGCCAATTGCACACTCCCTCAAAACTTGTGGCATTATGTTATGTGACAAAACTGCACATTTTCGAGTGGCCTTTTATTGTCCCCAGCACAAATTGCACATGTGTAATGATCATGCTGTTTAATCAGCTTCTTGATATGCCACACCTGTCAGGTGGATGGATAATCTTGGCAAAGGAGAAATGCTCAATAACAGGGATGTAAACAAATTTGTGCACAACATTTTAGAATGAATAAGGTTTTTGTGCGTTTGGAACATTTCTGTAACATTTTATTTTAGCTCATGAAACATAGGACCCACACTTTACCTGTTGCGTTTATATATATATATATATATATATATATATATATATATATATATATATATATACACATATATATACAGTGCCTTGCGAAAGTATTCGGCCCCCTTGAACATTTCGACCTTTTGCCACATTTCAGACTTCAAACATAAAGATATAAAACTGTAATTTTTTGTGAAGAATCAACAACAAGTGGGACACATTCATGAAGTGGAACGAAATTTATTGGATATTTCAAACTTTTTTAACAAATAAAAAACGGAAAAATTGGGCGTGCAAAATTATTCAGCCCCCTTAAGTTAATACTTTGTAGCGCCACCTTTTGCTGCGATTACAGCTGTAAGTCGCTTGGGGTATGTCTCTATCAGTTTTGCACATCGAGAGACTGACATTTTTGCCCATTCCTCCTTGCAAAACAGCTCGAGCTCAGTGAGGTTGGATGGAGAGCGTTTGTGAACAGCAGTTTTTAGTTCTTTCCACAGATTCTCGATTGGATTCAGGTCTGGACTTTGACTTGGCCATTCTAACACCTGGATATGTTTATTTGTGAACCATTCCATTGTAGATTTTGCTTTATGTTTTGGATCATTGTCTTGTTGGAAGACAAATCTCCGTCCCAGTCTCAGGTCTTTTGCAGACTCCATCAGGTTTTCTTCCAGAATGGTCCTGTATTTGGCTCCATCCATCTTCCCATCAATTTTAACCATCTTCCCTGCCCCTGCTGAAGAAAAGCAGGCCCAAACCATGATGCTGCCACCACCATGTTTGACAGTGGGGATGGTGTGTTCAGGGTGATGCGCTGTGTTGCTTTTATGCCAAATATAACGTTTTGCATTGTTGCCAAAAAGTTCGATTTTGGTTTCATCTGACCAGAGCACCTTCTTCCACATGTTTGGTGTGTCTCTCAGGTGGCTAGTGGCAAACTTTAAACGACACTTTTTATGGATATCTTTAAGAAATGGCTTTCTTCTTGCCACTCTTCCATAAAGGCCAGATTTGTGCAGTATACGACTGATTGTTGTCCTATGGACAGAGTCTCCCACCTCAGCTGTAGATCTCTGCAGTTCATCCAGAGTGATCATGGGCCTCTTGGCTGCATCTCTGATCAGTCTTCTCCTTCTATGAGCTGAAAGTTTAGAGGTGACTGCCGGGTCTTCGTAGATTTGCAGTGGTCTGATACTCCTTCCATTTCAATATTATCGCTTGCACAGTGCTCCTTGGGATGTTTAAAGCTTGGGAAATCTTTTTGTATCCAAATCCGGCTTTAAACTTCTCCACAACAGTATCTCGGACCTGCCTGGTGTGTCCTTGTTCTTCATGATGCTCTCTGCGCTTTAAACGGACCTGTGAGACTATCACAGAGCAGGTGCATTTATACGGAGACTTGATTACACACAGGTGGATTCTATTTATCATCATTAGTCATTTAGGTCAACATTGGATCATTCAGAGATCCTCACTGAACTTCTGGAGAGAGTTTGCTGCACTGAAAGTAAAGGGGCTGAATAATTTTGCACGGCCAATTTTCAGTTTTTTATTTGTTAAAAAAGTTTGAAATATCCAATAAATTTCGTTCCACTTCATGATTGTGTCCCACTTGTTGTTGATTCTTCACAAAAAATTACAGTTTTATATCTTTATGTTTGAAGCCTGAAATGTGGCAAAAGGTCGAAAAGATCAAGGGGGCCGAATACTTTCGCAAGGCACTATATATATATATATATATATATATATATATATATATATATATATATATATATATACACACACACACACACACACACACACACACACACTGTAATGTGATTGTAAATATATATATATATATACTGAACAAAATATAAACGCAACATGTAAAGTATTGTTTGTTTCATGAGCTGAAAAAAGAATATAGATATTATAATATCGTATTTGTAATGTGATTACCCTTAAAAATCTAAATGAAAATGATTAAAATCTTAAGACAAAATTCTAAATCAAATCAAACTGTCACGGTTGTCATAGTGTAAAGACCAAAACGCAGCGGGAATATGTACACTCATCTTCTTTATTACGGACAAAGAAGGAAAAACCCAAAACAAACACGTATACAAAATCCAATGCCGAATAACAGGCCGGTAAGGCACAAAGCTATACACAGCACAATCTCCCACAAAATCCCATGACAAACACACCCCTAATTATAGGACCTTCAATCAGAGGCAACGATAGACAGCTGCCTCCAACTGAAGGCCCCAACACCAATTAACTAAACATAGAACTACAATAGACTAGATAGAACATAGAAAAATACTAACATAGAACATAGACTAACAAATCCCGAACCACATAAACCAAACACCCCTCTACCTAAATACATAGCCCAAACCACATGAAACAAACACCCCCTGCCACGTCCTGACCAAACTATAATAACAAATAACCCCTATTACTGGTCAAGACGTGACACAAACGTATTTATAAAGCCCTTTCTACATCAGCCGATGTCACAAAGTGCTGTACAGAAACCCAGCCTAAAACCCCAAACAGCAAGCAATGCAGATGTAGAAGCACGGTGGCTAGGAAAAACTCCCTAGAAAGGCCAGAACCTAGGAAGAAACCTAGAGAGGAACCAGGCTCTGAGGGGTGGCCAGTCCTCTTCTGGCTGTGCCGGGTGGAGATTATAACAGAACATGGCCAAGATGTTCAAACGTTCATAGATGACCAGCTGGGTCAGATAATAATAATCACAGTGGTTGTAGAGTGGTTGCACAGTGGTTGCAACAGGTCAGCACCTCAGGAGTAAATGTCAGTTGGCTTCTCATAGCGAATCATTCAGAGTTAGAGACAGCAGGTGCGGTAGAGAGAGAGTCCAAAACAGCAGGTCCGGGACAAGGTAGCACGTCCAGGGAACAGGTCAAGGTTCCATAGCCGCAGGCAGAACAATTGAAACTGGAGCAGCAGCATGACCAGGTGGACTGGGGACAGCAAGGACTCATCAGGCCATGTAGTCCTGAGGCATGGTCCTAGGGCTCAGGTCCTCTGAGAGAAAGAGAGAGAGAAAGAGAGAGAGAAAGAGAGAAAGAGAATTAGAGTGACCATACTTAAATTCACACAGAATACCAGATAAGACAGGAGAAATACTCCAGATATAACAGACTGACCCTAGCCCCCCAACACATAAACTATTGCAGCATAAATACTGGAGACTGAGACAGGAAGGGTCGGGAGACACTGTGGCCCTGTCCAACGATACCCCCCACACCACTAGAGGGATATCTTCAACCACCAACTTACTACCCTGAGACGGGGCCGAGTATAGCGCATGAAGATCTCCCCCACACACTATTGCAGAGACTTTGATATTACCAGCCCCAATTGATATGGTGAAAACAAAGTGTGGAGAGGCAGAGGCACATACATTCACATCAATACCTTTGTCAGATAACACTGTTAAACAAAGAATGTATGCTTTTGCTAGCAATCAAAAGGAAACTGACTGAACAACTCAAAAACTCCCCAGTTTATGCTCTCCAAATGGACGTTAGTTGTGAAGGCCGAGATGCCCATGCATTGACTTTTGTTCGCTGTATATGTCGGGGGATACTATTCACGAGGACATACTGTTCTGTCTCATGATTCCCAAGCATGAAACGACACAGGAGATGTGCTGCGTGGCTATATTGACGAAAAACAGATTCCATGGGATTGAATGGTGGGCTTTTGTACAAATGGGGCCCCAACTACTGCACTATACAGTAGTTATGAATGTGTCTCCCTTTGCCATATGGACGCATTGTATAATACACCGAGAGCAACTGGCGGCAAAAGAGCTGAGCACAGAACTCTGAGATATACTGCAGCAGGTAACTTCGATTGTAAACTACATCAAACCACATCCACTGCGCACACGCCTGTTCACAAAACCATGTGGAGATATGGGATCAGAGCATGACAATGTTCTATTTCACACCGAGGCTTGGTGGTTATCAAGGGGGAGTGTTGTAATTTGTTTGTGCATTAAGAGAGGAACTGTTGTCATTCACAATGGATGTAAAAAAAATGAATAATAATGTGTCTCATTGCCAATGTAACAAGCATGCAGGGGAAATACAAAAACATTCTACAGATGAGTGATCAGTGGATTAACAGGAAGTATGTGCCGGTGAGTCAGAAATACTGTTAGAATGTTTTTCAATTGACTGCCATAGCCCCAAATAAAAAGGCAAACATTGGCTCGTAATTACAGATTTTTTTTCACATGGTTGGGGTCCTGAGAATTTTCAGATATCAGAATGGGGCCCAAAAAGCATTAGTGATTGCTTCACGCGCTCTCACTCTACAGTGGCGCTCGCGCTAGCCTGCCTAGTCAGTGAGTCAGATGAATGAGAGAGCCAACTAAAGAGAGAAGCACTAGATAAACAAATTAAATTCATGGTGAGCGAGTTATAAAGCATAAGATATGAAACACCAAGTTAAGCGGAGTGTAATGATATTATTGTTATTTTTTATGACATTTTGATAGTTTAATTAATTTAAGTCAGTTAGCATAGAAGCTAACATCGGCTAACGTTAGTTGCAGTCAAGCTAGCCTGTCGTAGTCATGGCGACAGAGGACTCCAACGACACAGAGAGCGAAAACAAAGGGAAAAATTGTAACTTGCTGTATGTATGAGATAAGATGATAATTAATACCCTTTCACAAATTTAGAAATGTATACTTGTAGCCTAGTCAGTTAAAACGAGAGAGAGCCTACTGAAAACTGTATTGAAGTGAAAAGCACAACATCAACTCATTATTTTAAAACTTATGTTCAAGGTGTCAGACTCCATTGATTCTACTCATCATACGCTATCCACATCCCAAGATTTAAGAGGGTATACTACACAACTAGACCATGTGTGTTATGGTTTTTCACTATGAGCTTAAGAGGTTTCAGAGGGTACACTAGGCCTATGCTTTGCCATTTCAGTGTGAGTAGTCAATGTTGCATTATGTGAGTACCATAAATTACTACGTTTTTAGTCACTTTACGCGAAAAATGGTTGGACAGAGTCCATCATGATAATACATTGTAAACCACTACCATGCTTTCATGTTTCACTACATGCTGCTAGTACAAAATCATGGTATTTTTTTCATTGTACTACCATGGTGCATATTTGTACCATGGTAATACAATTAAAAAAATATCATGTTTTTGGTCACTACCATGGCAGAAAAAAATACCATTGGACTGTCATGTATTTTTTGTCACCACCGTGGCAGAAACATACCATGGTATTTGCACCAGTACCATGGTATTTTCCTGCCATGGTCATGGTGTTTTTTTTCATTGTACTACTGTGGTACATTTTAGGGGTGGGGACATAAACAAGTTGACAACATTTTATGCAGAAAAAATGCTCTATGCAGGATAAAAATAATCTAATTTGTTTGTTTGGATCGATTATAATTGTGAGCAGAAAGATAAACTACATTTAGGATATACTTTTTATTTTTCTCAAGCCAATGACGAGTTAGTAATTAGCTGATAGGCCTACCTGTTCTCAGTCATGCAAATGTAATATGTTCATTCATCTCTCCACTCTCTCTTTATTCTCTTGACTCCAATACTCTGGTCCATGCTTGTGGCAGCAGCCTGTGCTGAATAATAAAGTGAATAATCATGAAGTTCAACTCCATGGCAGGGTCCATGAATAATTAGATTATCTTCACATGAGGAGACATATGAGGTAAACATCAACATGGCCGGGGGAGAAGTTGAATACCTGAAAGCCAGATAATGATCTTTGTGGCGGGAAAGCAGGGGAGAAAGGGGGCTCCATGGGGACAGAGCTACATTTTACCTGATCAGCATGACAGTTTCATTTGCATGACATTAACCTGTTATGACTAGGGCCAGGAGTACTTCCTGGTTGGGTCACAGGTCAGGAAAAAGTTTACAGTATAGGTCATGATGGCCTGATCCTCATAGTCATCACCTTAAATAAACCAAAGATATCAAGGACATTATTCAACAAAGCAGTGAATGGTAAAACCTGAGCAGTATACTGACAAAGAGAGCAAAGTGAACATGCATTGATGGAATTAGAGGTCGGCCGATTATGGTTTTTCGATGCCGATGCCGATTATTGGAGGACCAAAAAAAGGCCGATACCAATTAATCGGCCAATTTTTTTATTTATTATTTGTAATAATGACAATTACAACAATACTGAATGAACACTTATTTAACTTAATATAACACATAAATTAAATCAATTTAGCCTCAAATAAATAATGAAACATGTTCAATTTGGTTTAAATAATGCAAAAACAAAGTGTTGGAGAAGAAAGTAAAAGTGCAATATGTGCCATTGTAACGGCTGTCTGGAAGAGGGAACCAAGGTGCAGCAGAGGATGTGTTCATCATTAGAATTTTAATTAAAAAAAGCAAGAGAACACTACAAAATGAACAAAAACGACAGCAAACAGTCCTGTTAGGAAAATACTCTAAACAGAAACAATTACCCACAAAACCCAAAGGAAAAACATGCTCCTTATGTGTGACTCCCAATCAGCAGCAACGAGCTTCAGCTGTGCCTGATTGGGAGCCACACACATGGCCCAAAACAAAGAAATACCAAAACATAGAAAAAGGAACATAGAACGCCCACCCAATGTAACACCCTGGCCTAACCAAAATAAAGAACAAAAAAACCCTCTCTATGGCCAGGGCGTTACAGCCATGTACGAAAGCTAACGTTTAAGTGCCTTGCTCAGAACATGGGAACATATGAAAGCTGGTGGTTCCTTCTAACATGAGTCTTCAATATTCCCAGGTAAGAAGTTTTAGGTTGTAGTTATTATAGGAATTATAGGACTATTTCTCTCTATATGATTTGTATTTCATTTACTTTTGACTATTGGATGTTCTTATAGGCACTTTAGTATTGCCAGTGTAACAGTATAGCTTCCGTCCCTCTCCTCACTCCTAACTGGGCTCGAACCAGGAACACATCGACAACAGCCACCCTCGAAGCAGCGTTACCCATGCAGAGCAAGGGGTACAACTACTCCAAGTTCCAGAGTGAGTGACGTTTGAAACGCTATTAGCACGCACCCCGCTAACTAGCTAGCCATTTCACATCGGTTACACCAGCCTAATCTTGGGAGTTGATAGGCTTGATGTCATAAACAGCGCAATGCTTGAAGCATTGCGAAGAGCTGCTGGCAAAACGCATGAAAGTGCTGTTTGAATGAATGCTTACGAGCCTGCTGGTGCCTACCACCGCTCAGTCAGACTGCTCTATCAAATCATAGACTTAATTATAATATAATAAACACACAGAAATACGAGCCTTAGGTCATTAATATGGTCGAATCCGGACACTATCATCTCGAAAACAAAACTTTAATTTTTTCAGTGAAATACGGAACCGTTCCGTATTTTATCTAATGGGTGGCATCCCTAAGTCTAAATATTCCTGTTACATTGCACAACCTTCAATGATATGTCATAATTACGTAAAATTCTGGCAAATTAGTTCGCAACGAGCCAGGCAATGAACCCAAGAGCAGTGACACAATTTCATGTTAGCAGGCAATACTAACTAAATATGCAGGTTTAAAATGATATACTTGTGTATTGATTTTAAAGAAAGGCATTGATGTTTATGGTTAGGTACATTGGTGCAACGACAGTGCTTTGACGACTCTATCTTTACAGGAGATAAGGAAGCTATTGCTATAACATACACACAGATGCACACACACACGCACACGCACACACACGCACAAAAAGTACACACACAGACACACAAGGATACATCCATGATCCATTGTTTATCCGCACTATGAGCCATGGCCTTCGTCCTGCAATTTCATGCCGGCATTCATTTAATCATTTTCTATTTTCATTTGTGGTAATAGAAAATAAAAAACCACACTAAAACACACTCCTCCATCGACATGTTCTATTGCCCATTTTACACACACACACACACACACACACACACACACACACACACACACACACACACACACACACACACACACACACACACACACACACACACACACACACACACACACACACACACACACACACTCAAACACACCTCCCCTCCACCTACATCTCCCTGTGAGGGTTTTAATTAAGATTTCACACACAAACAAGTCTCCCACCATTCACAGCTGAACTGCTCCTTGAGCCTCCTTCAGTCAGATAGGCCTCCCTCCCACAAAGATAGTAGATAAATTGCATCTCTGAAAGGTGATTAGACACCGCTCTGGTCCGTGCCACGCCACGCCGCACCATGCTGGTAGGGGTGTATCCCTACTCCAGCTCATTGTCTTACTGAGCACAGCTAATCGGCACAAAAAAGATAGAGCCCACACACACACACACACACACACACACACACACACACACACACACACACACACACACACACACACACACACACACACACACACACACACACACACACACACACACACACACACACAAACAAACAATATTCTCAGCACTAGTATCAAAATCTCAGAGATCAAACAAGGCTATAATTATATTAGACTGAAGGGGTTGAGAGTGAGGGAATCTAGAAGCATTTCCATCAGAACGAATGAGTAGAGTTACATACGATCAGGGTTAGGGTTCCTAAGCACTTCACAACACTAAGGGAAATTCACCTCACCTAATGTACAAAGAGACAGACAAAAGCAAACACCCACAAGAGCTGAAGAATTGAGTGACTCCATTGAGACACACCCTGCCACCAATAGTGATGGATGAAACCAATCATTAATGTCCCCTGTTCTCGACAGGCAGGATAGTACAGTGACAGTCTCTCCTTTCTTTAATAATCTGGGATGTCACATTAAGAATGACAGAGGGGATACAGGGCTGAGATGGAGAGGAACAATAACCGTTATACTGCCACCTTTCTCCTCACCTTTCTCCAACAAAACCACAGTAATAAAATGTGACCAGAGGGTCGGCTCAACAACACACAGTGCAACCACTTCCACAGAAGTCTGTGACAGTACTACTATTTCAGCACACAGGACCAGAAGAACCAGCAGAACCGGAGGCAGACATTCATTATAGTTGCGCCAGTCGGTACATTTTATTGTAGTCAATTTCATTCTGAAGTTATCAGCTGTCAGAGAGAGACAGATCAACATCTTCATTCTATGTTCAGCAGACATCTCCTGTTTATAAAGTGACGCAGAAGGGCAAAAAAGCATCTGACATCCCAGTTAGCTGTTCTACGAGTGGTCTGAGGCAGTCGATAAATGAGTGTTTTCAAGTGCAATTTTATGGGAATCCAGGCCCTGGACAATAAATGATCTGAGGCAAAACACAACCTTTTTTTTACATAATTTGAAGCACAAATTACATTTTCGAAAGACACCTTTTGCATGTGGAAATTTGTATAATTTTGAATTATCACCTTCGGGTGAACAACCATGGAAATTAAAAACCAAAAACAATTTTTTAAATGAAAAGTAGGAATTGGTCTGAATCTGATAAAGAGCTCGATGATCACCACTGTACTTACTCCACCCATGCTCTAACAAGGTTTTCTAGCACAAAGCTTTGACCTACTTAAGTAGCTATGATGATCTAATGTATATATATTATATATAAACTCAGCAAAAAAAGAAACGTCCTCTCACTGACAACTGCGTTTATTTTCAGCAAACTTAATGTCACGTCCTGACCATAGTAAGTTGTGATTTTCTATGGTAGAGTAGGTCAGGGCGTGACAGGGGGTGTTTTGTGTTTTTCTATTTCTATGTTTAGTTCTAGTTTTTCTATTTCTATGTTGTGGTTTTTTGGGTTGATCTCCAATTGGAGGCAGCTGGTCCTTGTTACCTCTGATTGGAGATCATATTTAAGTAGGGGTTTTTCTTCCTGGGTTTTGTGGGTGATTATATTTTGAGTAGTGTTTGTTTCTCTCGGCTTCACGGTTTATTGTTTTGTTTATTCAGTTATTTGTGTACTGCAAAGTTTCACGGATGTAATAAAATGTGGAACTACAACCACGCTGCACTTTGGTCCGCTCCTTTTGACAGCCATGACACTTATCATGTGTAAGTATTTGTATGAACATAACAAGATTCAACAACTGAGACATAAACTGAACAAGTTCCACAGACATGTGACAAACAAAAATGGAATAATGTGTCCCTGAACAAAGGGGGTGTCAAAATCAAAAGTAACAGTCAGTATCTGGTGTGGCCACCAGCTGCATTAAGTACTGCAGTGCATCTCCTCCTCATGGACTGCACCAGATTTGCCAGTTCTTGCAGTGAGATGTTACTCCACTCTTCCACCAAGGCACTTGCAAGTTCCCGGACATTTCTGGGGGGAATGCGCCCTAGCCTTCACCCTCTGATCCAATGGGATTGAGATCCGGGCTCTTTGCTGGCCATGGGAGAACACTGACATTCCTGTCTTGCAGGAAATCACGCACAGAATGAGCAGTATGGCTGGTGGCATTGTCATGCTGGAGGGTCATGTCAGGATGAGCCTGCAGGAAGGGTACCACATGAGGCAGGAGAATGTCTTCCCTGTAATGCACAGCGTTGAGATTGCCTGCAATGACAACAAGCTCAGTCCGATGATGCTGTGACACACTGCCCCAGACCATGACGGACCCTCCACCTCGAAATCGATCCCACTCCAGAGTACAGGCCTCGGTGTAACGCTCATTCCTTCGACGATAAACGTGAAGCCGACCATCACCCCTGGTGAGACATCACCTGACTCGTCAGTGAAGAGCACTTTTTGCCAGTTCTGTCTGGTCCAGCAACGGTGGGTTTGTGCCCATAGGTGACGTTGCTGCCGGTGATGTCTGATGAGGACCTGTCTTACAACAGGCCTACAAGCCCTCAGGCCAGCCTCTCTCAGCCTATTGTGGCCATCTGGGCACTGATGGAGGGATTGTGTGTCCCTGGTGTAACTCGGGCAGTTGTTGTTGCCATCCTGTACCTGTCCCGCAAGTGTGATATTTGGATGTACCGATCCTGTGCAGGTGTTGTTACACGTGGTCTGCCGCTGTGAGGATGATCAGCTGTCCATCCTGTCTCCCTGTAGCTCTGTCTTAGGCATCTCACAGTATGGACATTGCAATTTATTGCCCTGGCCACATCTGCAGTTCTCATGCCTCCTTGCAGCATGCCTAAGGCATGTTCATGCAGATGAGCAGGGACCCTGGGCATTTTTCTTTTGGTGTTTTTCAGAGTCAGTAGAAAGGCCTCTTTAGTGTACTAAGTTTTCATAACTGTGACCTTAATTGCCTACTGTCTGTAAGCTGTTAGTGTCTTAACGACCATTCCACAGGTGCATATGCTTATGGTTCATTGCTTATGGTTCAGTGAACAAGCATGGGAAAGTGTTTAAACCCTTTATAATGAAGATCTGTGAAGTTATTTGGATTTTTACGAATTATCTTTGAAAGACATGGTCCTGAAAATGGGCTGTTTCTTTTTTTTCTGAGTTTACAGTGAGGGAAAAAAGTATTTGATCCCCTGCTGATTTTGTATGTTTTCCCACTGACAAAGAAATGATCAGTCTATAATTTTAATGGTAGGTTTATTTGAACAGTGAGAGATAGAATAACAACAAACAAATCCAGAAAAACGCATGTCAAAAATATTATAAATTGATTTGCATTTTAATGAGGGAAATAAGTATTTGACCCCCTCTCACTCAGAAAGATTTCTGGCTCCCAGGTGTCTTTTATACAGGTAACGAGCTGAGATTAGGAGCACACTCTTAAAGGGAGTGCTCCTAATCTCAGCTTGTTACCTGTATAAGAGACACCTGTCCATAGAAGCAATCAATCAATCAGATTCCCAACTCTCCACCATGGCCAAGACCAAAGAGCTCTCCAAGGATGTCTGAGACAAGATTGTTGACCTACACAAGGCTGGAATGGGCTACAACACCATCGCCAAGCAGCTTGGTGAGAAGGTGACAACAGTTGGTGCGATTATTCGCAAATGGAAGAAACACAAAAGAACTGTCAATGTCCCTCGGCCTGGGGCTCCATGCAAGATCTCACCTCATGGAGTTGCAATGATCATGAGAACGGTGAGGAATCAGCCCAGAACTACACGGGAGGATCTTGTAAATGATCTCAAGGCAGCTGGGACCATAGTCACTAAGAAAACAATTGGCTAACACACTACGCCGTGAAGGACTGAATGTTAAGTTCCCCAGTTTCTGTGTTGTGGTTTGTGTATTTGTATGTGTGTGTTTCAGGATGGCTTCCTGAATTTCCCCAAGCAGCTGATTGGTCGGCCCCCATTGCTAATTGGAGAGCTGACCCCGCCCCCTCGTCAGGATGCAGCTGTCTCCAATTACCAACTCCTTCTGAAGCTTTATAAGCCAGTGTTCTGTTGCTCAGAGGGGAGAGATGATTGCTGAGAGAAGGCTGATGGTTAATTCTGTGTTCAGAGTTTTCTTAAGTATTGTGTAGCTGCTGATTTGAGGTATGTGTGTGTGCACCAATAGAACTGTGGTTTTGATTATTGGAATTGCTTACTTACGTTTGTGTTATTCTGTTTCATTTGTTCCCAGGGGGAAGGGGAAGGCACCTAGGGAGTGCTTAGGCAAGAGGCCCGCGGGCATACATAACCCGTAGTAGTTTACTGTTTTTGCACTCTAGGAAAGACCAGGGCGGACCATCCCCTGTATTTTGGTTAGTGCACCAGGTGGTGCTAGTTAGGTAAGTAGTGGGTAGGCAGGTAAGGTAGGAGAGGGGTCTTTGATATTTACTTTCTTTGCTTTGGTTCCATCCAGCCCCTTTTCCCCAAAATTACCGTGCGACGGAATCAATTCCTTGTAAACGGTAATTCTCTGCCTTTTGTCATCCTTACTCACACCTACAGTACATACCTCTTTCACACCACAGAGAGTTGAGTTGTAGCAGGGTGTGGCGTTCCCTCTTCCGAGAGGCGTGCGTAACACTGAAATCCTGCAGCCCCCGCAAGGTCCCCCTGCTCAAGAAAGCACATATACATGCCCGTCTGAAGCTTGCCAATGAACATCTGAATGATTCAGAGGACAACTGGGTGAAAGTGTTGTGGTCAGATGAGACCAAAATTGAGTCTTTGGCATCAACTCAACTCGCGGTGTTGGAGGAGGAGGAATGCTGCCTATGACCCCAAGAACACCATCCCCACCGTCAAACATGGAGGTGGAAACATTATGCTTTGGGAGTGTTTTTCTGCTAAGGGGACAGGACAACTTCATCGCATCAAAGGGACGATGGACGGGGCCATGTACCGTCAAATCTTGGGTGAGAACCTCCTTCCCTCAGCCAGGGCATTGAAAATGGGTCATGGATGGGTATTCCAGCATGACAATGACCCAAAACACACGGCCAAGGCAACAACGGAGTGGCTCAAGAAGAAGCACATTAAGGTCCTGGAGTGGCCTAGCCAGTCTCCAGACCTTAATCCCATAGAAAATCTGTGGAGGGAGCTGAAGGTTCGAGTTGCCAAACATCAGCCTCGAAACCTTAATGACTTGGAGAAGATCTGCAAAGAGGAGTGGGACAAAATCCCTCCTGAGATGTGTGCAAACCTGGTGGCCAACTACAAGAAATGTCTGACCTCTGTGATTGCCAACAAGGGTTTCGCCACCAAGTACTAAGTCATGTTTTGCAGAGGGGTCAAATACTTATTTCCCTCATTAAAATGCAAATAATTTTATAACATTTTTGACATGCGTTTTTCTGGATTTTTTGTTGTTGTTATTCTGTCTCTCACTGTTCAAATAAACCTGCCATTAACTTATAGACTGATCATTTCTTTGTCAGTGGGAAAACGTACAAAATCAGCAGGGGATCACATACTTTTTTCCCTCACTGTATATACCCCACAGGGATGCTGGCCCATGTTGACTCCAATGCTTCCCACAGTTGTCACGTTTTCTGGATGTCCTTGGTGGACCATTTTTGAGACACATAGGAAACTGTTGAGAGTGAAATAATACATTATGGCCTGGGCTGTAATAATACATGGCCTTTCTCTTGCATTTCAAAGATGATGGTATTATCTTTAACCAGATCTAATGTATTATATTCTCCTACATTAATTTCACATTTCCACAAACTTCAAAGTGTTTCCTTTCAAATGGTATCAAGAATAGGTATATCCTTACTTCAGGTCTTGAGCTACAGGCAGTTAGATTTGGTTATGTAATTTTAGGCGAAAATGGAAAAGAATTGTCCAATCCTTATTAACCTGTCTCCTCCCCTTCATCTGCACTGATTGAAGTGGATTTAACAAGTGACATCAATAAGGGATCATAGCTTTCACCTAAATTCACTTGATCAATCTATGTAATGTTTTGTTCACTCAGTGTGTGTGTGTGTGTGTGTGTGTATGTATATATATATATATATATATATATATATATATATATATATATATATATATATATATATATACACACTGTATAATTAGGATGTAATTCGTTTTTAGATATAGGCCTATTGTAAATGTGAACTATTCAAGCGTCACCATGTTTATTGCAAAAAAATATACAAATACACACAACTTTAAGTTACGTCTTCATTTGACAGAGGTAATGAACTGCCCATTGAGCAGCACAGCAATTGATGAAATAGGACCATGTTTTCAAGAGCTTATGTCAATCAGGAATGAAGACAGGCTTTATAGACCTCTATATATGAGTGACTGTGTCCAACACACGCTGGGCACCTACTGAACAAAACCCTTTTTTTTCTCAATGACATGTATTGCTAAATAAAAAAGTTGAAGGAAATACAGGCAGGCACTGCGTTACTACAAGACAAAACAGCTTGCTCAGCATGATGATCTTGTAAGTGTAAAAGCAGATTGTTTTTATATAATAATAAAAGCTTGAAAAGGTAGTGGAATGGGATTAGTGTGGTGTGTGGAGAATCCAATTCTTAAACTTCTATGTGGGACAAATCATATTATTGTGGAAGAGCTTCCTCTAAGAGTATGACTTGGGCTGTTTGAGAAGGTTTGAATCTTATTCAACCTGCGTACACATTGTTTGATGTACAATAGACCAACATAGCTCCTGTAGTAGGTCAAAGCTGTGTGTTGGAAAAACTTGGTAAAATATTGTCGCCTGCTCATGGACGTCCTACATTGACTGCAAGAATGTTAAGGTAAAATTGTTCCTTTTGATACAATCACAGCTTTTTTCATTGTCAAAATGTATTCTAGGGAGTGCGAGGAACAGGACATATTTGAATTGAAGGAACTTTCAGTTATTGTTACTGTCAGTGAAATTAAATAGCATCAAACAACAGAAAAATAAACATTTGCTTATAGTTTCCTGAATTCAGAAAAAGTTACATTGTCTAATATCAAATGAGGCAGCCAGACGGTGACATAAGTAAAAACATATGAATCCCGGATAAAATAAAGGTTATATAAAATAAATACAACTTTGAGTGAATGAAGGATCAGAGCTGACTACTGAGTCTAAATGTGTCCACATACTGTACATACAGTTGAAGTCGGAAGTTTACAAACATTTCGGATGGAGTCAATAAAACTCGTTTTTCAACCACTCCACACATTTCATGTTAACAAACTATAGTTTTGGGAAATCGGTTAGGACATCTACTTTGTGCATGACACAAGTCATTTTTCCAACAATTGTTTACAGACAGATTATTTCACTTATAATTCACTGTATCACAATTCCAGTGGGTAAGAAGTTTACATACACTAAGTTGACTGTGCCTTCAAACAGCTTGGAAAATTCCAGAAAATGATATCATGGCTTTAGAAGCTTCTGATAGGCTAATTGACATAATTTGAGTCAATTGGAGGTTTACCTGTGGATGTATTTCAAGGCCTACCTTCAAACTCAGTGCCTCTTTGCTTGACATCATGGGAAAATCAAAATAAATCAGCCAAGACCTCAGAAAGATTTTTGTAGACTTCCACAAGTCTGGTTCATCCTTGTGAGCAATTTCCAAACACCTGAAGGTACCACATTCATCTGTACAAACAACAGTTCGCAAGTATAAACACCATGGGACCACGCAGCCATCATATCGCTCAGGAAGGAGACGCATTCTGTCTCCTAGAGATTAACCTACTTTGGTGCGAAAAGTGCAAATCAATCCCAGAACAACAGCAAATGACCTTGTAAAGATGCTGGAGGAAACAGGTACAAAAGTATCTATATCCACAGTAAAACGAGTCCTGTATTGACATAACCTGAAAGCCTGCTCCCCAAGGAAGAAGCCACTGCTCCAAAACCGCCATAAAAAAGCCAGACTACGGTTTGCAACTGCACATGAGGACAAAGATCGTACTTTTTGGAGAAATGTCCTCTGGTCTGATGAAACAAAAATAGAACTGTTTGGCCATAATTACCATCGTTATGTTTGGAGGAAAAAGGGGGAGGCTTGCAAGCGGACGAACACCATCCTGACCGTGAAGCACGGGGGTGGCAGCATCATGTTGTGGGGGTGCTTTGCTGCAGGAGGGACTGGTGCATTTCACAAAACAGATGGCATCATGAGGTAGGAAAATTATGTGGATATATTGAAGCAACATCTCAAGACATCAATCAGGAAGTTAAAACCTCTTGACGGTCGCCTAGGATAGGGGGCGCCACAGCGCATTTTGAAAAAAAATTGTGCCCATTTTAAACGGCCTACTACTCAAACTCAGAAGCTAGGATATGCATTTAATTAATACTTGTGGATAGAAAACACCCTAAAGTTTCTAAAACTGTTTGAATGGTGTCTGTGAGTATAACAGAACTCATATGGCAGTCAAAACCCCGAGACAGATCGAAACAGGAAGTGGAATTCTGAATTGCGAACTCAACTTCATCACGTTGCCTATTAATCACACCATGAGCTATGGTTCATTGAGCACTTCCTATTGCTTCCACTAGATGTCCCCAGTCTTTACAAAGTGGTTTGAGTCTCCTACTGTTAAAACTGAATGAATGAGACGCTGTGGAACGTGGTCACACGGAGAGGGCCATCACCATTATGACGCCGGCGCCCCTGGTTACCCTCCCCTTTCGAAACGTTTTGAAACACAATGCAATCGTCCCCCTCGAATCTTATTGGCTCTCTTGTTGAAAAACGCCCTGAAGATTTATGTTATACAACGTTTGACATGTTTGAACGAACCTAAATGGGAAAAAAATGCATTTTCTCGAAATGGCTGTCCCGCGGCCGACGGAGCATTTTGATCAGCCTTCAGACGCGCTAACAAGAACAAGCTCTTGGAACATAAACGAGTAATTTTTTCGAACGAAAATACATTTGTTGTGGACCTGGGACTCCTGGAAGTGCTTTCTGATGAAGACAACCAAAGGTAAGGGATTATAGACAATAGTATACAAGACTAGATGTGATATGCGATTGTTCCAAGATGGCGCTGACCTGTAACGTTAGCCTATTTTTCAGAGTATCGCATCCCCTTTCATCGCAAAGTATGATTACCCAGTAAAGTTAATTTTAAATCTGGCATTACAGGTGCTTTCAAGAGATATTCTATAGATGATTATATGATTATGATTTATAGATAATCTTAGAATGACAATATTACATTTTAAAAATGTTTTCGAATAGTAATTTAGTAAATTGTAGCTCTGTTTCATCGAATGCATTTGAGGGAAAATAGTTAGTCAACGTTACGCACCGGTGTAAAATGCTGTTTTTATATATAAATATGAACTTTATCGAACAAAAGAATGCATGTATGGTGTAACATGATGTCCTAGGTGTGTCATCTGATGAAGATTGTCGAAGGTTAGTGCTGCATTTAGCTGTTTTTTGGTTATTTGTGATGCATGTGGTTGGTCGGAAAATGGCTATGTGGCTACTTTTACGATATACTCCTCTAACATAATCTAATGTTTTGCTTTTGCTGTAAAGCCTTTTTGAAATCGGACAACGTGGTTCGATTCAGGAGAGGTGTATCTATAAAACGATATAATTTGAAAAAAAACGTGAAAAAAAAAAGTATTACATTTTGTTATGCTAATGGCGATATGATTTTTCGCTGGATGTCACAGGGGTTAAAGCTTGGTCGCAAATGGGTCTTCCAAATGGACAATGACCCCAAGCATACTTCCAAAGTTGTGTCAAAATGGCTTAAGGACAACAAAGTCAAGGTATTGGAGTGGCCATCACAAAGCCTGACCTCAATCCTATAGAAAATCTGTGGGCATAACTGAAAAAGCGTGTGCAAGCAAGGAGGCCGACAAACCTGACTCAGTTACACCAGCTCTGTCAGAAGGAATGGGCCAAAATTCACCCAACTTATTGTGGGAAGCTTGTGGAAGGCTACCGAAACGTTAGACCCAAATTAAACAATTTAAAGGCAATGCTACCAAATACTAATTGAGTGTATGCAAACTTCTGACCCACTGGGAATGTGATGAAAGTAATAAAAGCTGAAATAAATCATTCTCTTTACTATTATTCTAACATTTCACATTCTCAAAATAAAGTGGTGATCCTAACTGACCTAAAACAGGACATTTCTACTTGGATTAAATGTCAGGAATTGTGAAAAACTGAGTTTAAATGTATTTGGCTAAGGTGTATGTAAACTTCCGACTTCAACTGTAGGTTCGGTTTGCTTTTATCAGAACATAAACATCTGTGCTCGCATACTCCCTAAAGACCTTCGCTTGAAAAATGAGAAAAAAAAGCACCAATATTACTGTTGTATGTCCCTCTTGAGCCACTGTAGCAACAACATACCCAGTAACACGTCCTCAATATAGGCCAAATTAATCTAAGATAAATCAAGAAATCTGTAATACATTTTTTGGTCTTAGTCGCCCAATTTTACATCTAACTATGATGTTAAGCGCAGTTTTTCTCAAGTGAAACCAGGGGGCATGAAAACTAGTTGTCTCTTGTTGAATGACAACAAACACTTAATTGAAGAATCCCATCCATATTTCCCACCCCTACAAGGAGTAGTACTGTTGACCAATCACTAATGAAGGGGCGTAGGACTTCGGCTACCGAAGACGTAATATGTGCAAACTATTTCGATTGGGAAGCATACGGTAAGCTTTATGGTATTACCATGCAAGAACATGAGCTGTTGTGACTAAGTGAAGGAGTCAAAAGCAACAGTGTACATAAACTCCTGCCTATTTACACCAATGGTCAACAACAACTCTTGTATCATACATGAAACCTTGTCATACTACTTCACTGCTTTACCAATATGTATTACAACAACCACGCACTCTCTGCATAACAATGTTCTACTAAAGAATTACAAACTATTAGGCCACTGTGTGATAATTATTCCATTCAACTCAGCACATTAAGAGAATTGTGTAATTAAGATTGTCTCTACTGTGTCGATGGGAAGAATAGCAGGATGTAAGGGATCAAGAGGACAATAGTACAGGGTGTAGAAAAACATACATTGAAGTGGAACTGACAGCGTTTTAACTACTTTGCAGATATGAAACAAACAGACAATCATAATATCAGTCAAAAATATGTAATTCCCAGTGTATGCTTCAAAACCAACTTCATAAGAGGTTTTAAAAACAGGTTCTATTTGACTCAAAATTCCATGACTTACAGTAAAGCATTGTTGGCAGAATAGATGGATGCAGCTCAATGCATGATTAATATAATTCACCAATAAATGTCTTGGTAGTCCAAAAAATATTGCTATCAGGTTGTAAATCACAGCTGCATGGTACATTGATTGCTGCCTCCACCCATTCAGGAGGCACTGTTTCAGTTGAATTACTCAATATTTTGAACAAAAACAGACAACTGTTACTAAGGCTGGGAATGTCAATACAATCAAAGGGCAATGATCACAAGTCAGCCATAATGTGACTAATAGGCTAGCGCACGTGTCAAACACAAGGTCCGCGGGCTGAATAGGACACTCGAGCAAGTGTAAATGAGTCAACAGTTGAATCACCTACTTAATAAAATTACAGTCTTATGTGCTTGCATTGGTGAATTCAATTTCAATTGTGCTGCTTTCATGTGTCCTGTTTACAGTATGCAGCAGTGGGAAAGTGTACAGACACATCCCACAGTCCTAGCTAGGTTACTAAAATGTTGCAGTCTGGCTTCAGTTTTTAAAGCTTGACAATGAATAACCAAAAAACTAAACCTGCAACAAAACACCACGCCAAGGAGAAACATGTGGGCCTATTATAGTAACATTTGAGCAGTAGCCTAGGCTGGCTACTCAACTACAACACATTTTGAGTGCACCATACGGCAATGCTGCATTCAACCAGACTGGTGATCCATGCAGTGCAAAGCAATTAAAAACATGTTACTAGTTTAAATGTTACAACAACCTAAAAGGTACGTTTAATTTAAGTTAATATATACTTTTTGATTAGGGTCACAGAATATTATGCACATTTGCAAGAATAGCAGCAAAAGCTGGAGAAATATTTTTTCTCTTTTTTATTATTTCTTGGCCCGTGAATTTGTTGCGTTTTTTCAATATGGCCCGTGCACTGATTGAGTTTGACACCCCTGGACTAGCATATATATTTATGTAGCTAGGTATTTATTTAGCAAGCTAAAAACACAGAGCCTAATGTTAGTTAGCTAGCTGCTGGGAGGATGTCATGTCATTGGAGGAGTGGGTAAGTGACCAACTTTTTCCCCCTCATAGCGTTTTCTGTGACTACAGCTAAAGATTTATGTGTAATTTGGTTAGCTAGCAAGAAATGTGAATCGCATTGCTAGCTAGCTAGCTAGCTATACTGAACTTGAATGACTGTTATCCGCAGTTAGCATATCTCTTAGTTGTCAATTAAATGTATTTAGCATTGATCAAAAGAGCGTGCAGGCAGGCAAGTTCCCATTCAGTTGTCAAAACTTGGGTTGGGACAAGCATGCATTGGCAAGCAAGCTGCAGAAGGATGAGAAGGCTACTATTCTCCATCGTTTATCAGTGCAATTATGATAGCCAACCAGGGTTTAACTAATATTCCCTCGTTAGATTTTAGCTCATCTTGCTCTGGCTAGCATTAATTGTTGATCTTGTTGTTGTTGATGTGCATAAGCAACTGATGGAGCGATAGCATACCTTTTCAAAGTTGTTTGAACAATAAGACTAGGAAGTTACCAAATGTAAGAGGACTTCCATGGTATTTACAAATATGCAGAAATCCTTTCAGGTGAATTTTGTGGATTTTGGCGAATTCATTCTAATGATCTGAAGTCGCACTGTTGCTACTGCCTGTAAACACACAGTTCAGTGAATGATGGCAGGCCCATGTGGCAAATGGATTATTTGCTTATAGGCCTACTGTAGAGCTAATTGGGTATAGCGCACCGGTCTGCAAAGACTCCAAACATTCTATGAATTTATGAAAACATGAAAATGACCATATCTAAGTGCTCACTTGTCAGAAAATGTCAAATAAATGTTTCATATTATTCCTGGGGGAGTATATGAACAGATTTGAATAAGATTTAATGTTGCTAAAATGATTTCAGTTCCACTTTAAGGGTATTCTTGCATTATATAACTTATGCATGTTAAGGTGTAGGCTACTAAAGCACAGTGCACAGCAGTGAATGATGATATCCCCTTAGATTCACCCCTCCTTCCCAGAGTACCATTAACACAGGGAACACTATACTCATTTTACATCATTATAAAGTACCAACACAAAAGGTACACTTAGAAATAATAGCAATGAGTAATCGTCCCACAACTGATGGGCTTTGCACTCAAGCAGTTATTCCTCCAAATATGATCCCCAGCTTTAGCCCCACTCAAAGGCCATCGATCATCTATCCTAGATGCCAGTCTGTTTCGGCTTTAGCCAAAATGTTCTGGTGCTATCAAACATGACAACAACAAGATGTCTAACACAGAGACTAGGCCAGGTTACCAAGCATCCACCTGCCATTTACAGCCCATCAGAGGGAGAGAGACACCTTAATCAACCGATCACTACTATAATGTTCTGTTGAGCTAATGGAACGCATTGTTCTGATTGCAGAGAAAGGTGGCTAGAGACGGAATTTGAAATGATATCATTGACAAAACATAAATAGTTGTCTCCCATTCAGATAAGGGACATATGAAATCACTTGTGTTCAAGTCAATGCTTCAGAAGCTCTCCCAATGGAAAGGAGTTGTACATTAAATGCTTCCTGTGCCTCAGGTATTAAGGCACAGGTATTAGGCTAAACACCTGAACTAGAAGCTAGTGTATATGCATCATCATTAGTGGCTAAACCCAGACCATATTCCAATTGCCATGCAGTCATAATTTTTTGGAGATAATTGATTAATGAGGACGGCAAGCAGCCAATCAGAATGCTTGCCCTCCGTTTCTGCAAATGACCACTTGATCTTGCATCATGCGTTCTCAAAACACATCACCTGCTGTTTTTACTCACTGACAATTGAGCCATTAGGATTATTTGATCACCAATTTCAACTGATCTACAAGTGGAAAACATCCTGCTTTTTACATAGTTCCCGTATTACAACCACTTTATATGTAGTCCTTGAGCATGGAAAAAAAGGAATAAAAGATTGTCATTGCCGGGGGTCTCTGAACTTCTCTTGAACTATGTTCTATTTATCAAGACTTTGTCTGTTACGGTCAATCACGGACACACGTGGGAGGAATACTGAATGAGACAAAGAGACTGAGACCAAGAGACTGATGAAGCAGCAAGGTTGTCTGTTCATTTAAGTGCTTGTCGACTTGTTAAACAGATATTCCCTGTGGTGTTGTTATAAACCATAAGTGGAGAAGGCAGGAGATCTTTGTCCTCTACAGATAATGTCAAAATGGTGCTAAGCCTATAGCGTAGGTTTCTCTCCTCCCTGCTGTACAGTACAACAGAAATGTCTGTTCCTGGATTGAGATGGAACAGACCTGATGGACTAATTGGAATGAAATCTTTTTTTAATGATTGCTGAATGAGTAACTGAGTGAGTAACTGAGTGTGTGAGTGCACCTGCGTGTGTCAGCAGGCATACTGTAGCCGCAGGAAGTAGGGGTGCTGAGGGTGCTGAAGCACCCCCTGAAAAATAAGAATAAAAAACATATACACAGTACCCGTCAAAAGTTTGGACGCACCTACAGTTCTCATTCAAGGGTTTTTCTTTATTTTTTATAATTTCTATATTGTAGAATAATAGTGAAGACATCAAAACTATGAAATAACACTGAGGATGGCTGGATCACCGCTTCCCGAGCCTATGTAACTAGGTAGAGCTGGGCTATCGCCAGCGGAACAGCAATACAGGATCTACACGAAGAGTTGTCTGTACTGCGGGACTCTTGGTCATTTTGTGTCCTCTTGTCCTTTAAAGAGATCAGGCTCACTGGTAGGAGCGAGTACTCTGGTGGGCCATATGGAGAACTTTCCTGCTTCCCTTGCTCGCACCCCTGTTCATGCCATTCTGCTGTGGGGAGGCCAGTCTAAATCTCTCTGGGTCCTCATTGACTCGGATTAAAGTTTTTTGGACGCTATCCTGGCTTCCGAGCTTAACATCCCCACTCAGTCCCTTTCCACTCCCATATATGTTAGAGCGCTGGACGGGCGCTCTATAGGCCAGGTCAATCATATTACCACTCCCATCAACCGACGGGTGTCAGGGAATCACAGCGAGACTATTTAATTCCTGCTGTTCAAGTCTCCTCAGATTCCCGTGGTATTGGGATTCTCCTGACTCCAGCGACACAATCCCCTCATCAACTGGTCTACTGGTGTCATCATGGGCTGGAGTCTGTTCTTCCATGCCCAGTGTCTGAAGTCAGCCCAACCTGCCACGGGACGTCTTCCTGGGGGCTCGGAAGGTGCCCTGGACCTCTCCGCCATTCCCTTGGGGTATCAGGACCTTCGGGAGGTGTTCAACAAGGCCCGGGTCACTTCGCTTCCGCCGCACTGACCCTATGACTGTGGGATTGACCTTCTCCTTAGCACCAATCTGCCCCGGGGACGACTGTACTCGTTGTCGGGACCGGAGACCAAGGCTATGGACAACTACATTGGGGACTCCCTAGCTGCAGGATTTATACGACCTTCGTACTCTCCCGCTTGTGCAAGGTGCTTCTTTGTGGAGAAGAAGGACAAGACCCTGCACCCGTGCATCTACAACCGGGGACTCAATGACATAATGGTGAAGACCGCTACCACTCATCTCCTCAGCCTTCGAGCCACTGCAGGGGGCCACCGTGTTTTCCAAGCTGGATCAAAGGAATGCCTACCACCAGGTGTGGATACGGGAGGTGGATGAGTGGAAAACCTCCTTCAACACAGCCAGTGGCCACTACGAGTATTTGGTCATGCCATTTGGCCTGTGTTACAGGCTCTGGTAAACGATGTTCTCTGCAACATGTTGAACCTGTTCGTCTTCGTCTACATTGATGACATCCTCTTCTTCTTCCGCTCCCCTCAAGAACATGTGCTCCACGTCCGACAGGATCTTCAACGCCTCCTGGAGAACCAGCTTTTTGTTAAGGTGGAAAAGTGGGAGTTCCATCGCTCCACCATCCCCTTTCTGGGCTATATCATCTCCGCTGGGAGTGTCCAGATGGATCCTGGGAATCTGCAGTTCGCCAACTTATATCGCTGCCTCATCCGGGGTAACAGCACCCTGTCTTCCTCCCCTGTCAGCACTCACTTCTCACAAGTTTCCGTTCACGTGGTCCCCTGCTGCTGACCGGGCGTTCCGGGACCTCAAACACCGCTTCACCACTGCTCCCATCCTGGTTCATCCTGACCCTTCCCGTCAGTTCGTGGTGGAGGCCGATAAATCGGATGTAGGAGTGGGTGCGGTCCTGTCCCAGCGTTCTGCCCTGGACCTGAAGCTACATCCCTGCGCCTTCTTCTCCCATCGCCTCAATGCCATGGAGAAAACTACAATGTGGGAAATCGTGAGCTTCTCGCAGTGAGATGGCGTTGGAGGAAATGAGGCACTGGCTGGAAGGGGCGGAACATCCGTTCATCATATGGACCGACCACAGAAATCTGGAGTATCTCCGCACCGCCAAACGCCTCAACTCCAGGCAAGCTAGATCGGCCCTGCTGTTCACACGGTTGAACTTCTCCCTCTCATATCGGCCGGGATCCAAGAATGTTAAGCCGGATGCACTAACTCACCGTTAAAGCCCAATGGCTATTAACCCGGAGCCCGAGACCATCCTTCCCACCTCGTGCCTGGCAACGGCACTCAGCTGGGGTACAGGGAAACAGGTCCTGGAGGCACAGCATTCCTAGGGGGGGGATGTCCTGATAACTGGATGCTCATGCCTGACGTGGTCTGCTCAGCGGTCCTGGAGTGGGCCCACTCCTCCAGACTGACCTGCCACCCGGGTTCCCGTTGGACCCTGGCGCTTGGTGACCCACCATGGTTCCTGACATCTTCATATTCGTCGCCGCTTGCACAGTGTGTGCTCAGAACAAGACTCCTCGGCAAGTTCCAGTCCTCAACTGGCAGCTTTATTAAATAGTACCCGCAAAACACCAGTCTCAATGTCAACAGTGAAGCGGCAACTCCGGGATGCTGGCCTTCTAGGCAGAGTTCCTCTGTCCAGTGTCTGTGTTATTTTGCCCATCTTAATCTTTTACTTTTATTGGCCAGTCTGAGATACGGCTTTTTCTTTGCAACTCTGCCTTGAAGGCCAGCATCCCGGAGTCGCCTCTTCACTGTTGACATTGAGACTGGTGTTTTGCGGGCACTATTTAATAAAGCTGCCAGTTGAGGACTTGTGAGGTGTCTGTTTCTCAACCTAGACACTAATGTACTTGTCTTCTTGCTCAGTTGTGCACTGGGGCCTCCCATTCCTCTTTCTATTCTGGTTAGAGCCAGTTTACGCTGTTCTGTGAAGGGAGTAGTACACAGCGTTGTACGAGATCTCCAGTTTCTTGGCAATTTGTCGCTTGGAATAGCCTTCATTTCTCAGAACAAGAATAGACTGACAAATTTCAGAAGAAAGGTCTTTGTTTCTGGCCATTTTGAGCCTGTAATTGAACCCACAAATGCTGATGCTCCAGATAATCAACTAGTCTAAAGAAGGCCAGTTGTATTGCTTCTTTAATCAGCACAGCAGGGTTTTCTAATGATCAATTATCCTTTTAAAATGATCAACTTGGATTAGCTAACACAATGTGCCATTGGCACACAGGAGTGATGGTTGCTGATAATGGGCCTCTGTACTCCTATGTAGACATTCAATAAAAAATCTGCCGTTTCCAGCAGCAATAGTAATTTACAACATTAATAACAATGTCTGAACTGTATTTCTGATTAATTTTATGTTATTTTAATGGACAAAAAAAATAGCTTTTCTTTCAAAAACAAGGACATTTCTAAGTGACATTTGAATGGTAGTGTATATTTTTCACAAAAGTAGTGCACTGGGCCTTTACTAGTCCTGTGTTAGCGAACCGATATAGTCGTCTGTAGCGCGGACAAAATGTATATAATTATCCCCCCGTCGGCAGATACATGGCAACACCCCCATCCCCAACACCCCCACTATTCCCGTGGCTATGTCACCGGAGATGTGTGCCCACTCGTGATTGGAAAAACGGTGGATATTTTGCCGTCTGAACAATGCAGGAGGTTGATTGGAGTGGACTCATGTTGAAAATTTGATTTTCCTTTCAGATTATAGTTCCATAATGGATTCAACAGGAAGGCTGCTCCTTGAATTTCTTCTTATTTTCTATTTTTCAGACATTTTACTTTAGCAAACTTCCATATGAAAAAGAATGAATACCACTGTACCAGTTAATACAATCTTCCACTCTTTAAATGTAGCCCCAATAATTTGTTTAATCAGCCAATTTTACACACACATACAGTACATGCATCCATACATCTCCAAAACATGGGTATGCTTTGCTGCTAGTTCAACATCATAATGTTACGACTGCTATGGAAGTGTTCTTCTCTCTCCCAGCTCCCTTCACAGCGTAGACACCTGATGGATTCTGCTGAATAATTTAAGGTGAATTTAATTACTTTAAACAAACCCACGGGGGTTAGCGTTCAGCTCATTAATGAGTTTCTAGGCATGCATTACAAAGCTATTTTTCAACTCAGGAAAACATGGCCTGGCAGTGCAACTTTGTTACTGTCAACTCCTCCACTGCACAGAGATTAATGATATATGTTTCTCTCCCTGCTGAGAGAGAGACAGCTAGAGAGAGAGAGAGAGAGACAATGTTAAATGCTTGATGCATTTCAAGCCATATTGGCAGAGAATGGTTAACCATTTCCTACCACAGCTTTTTTTAGCACCAAATTAATCAGTCGATGCTAGGTAAGTGCTGTATTAATGAATGCATGGAATTTGTTAATGAATTCTTTAGTAGGAATTTTGCTCAAACTTGTTTAATCAGCTAGCAGTTCCTCCCACTGTGGAGATCGATCGCCATGGAGTATGAGATCTACAAAGTGGAATTAGAGTTATAGTGGAGAGTTCTATTTGTGTGGTGTGTAGCAGAGGTAACCATGATTCTGAGTGTTGAGTGGAGGAAAAACAAAATGAATCTGCAAAGAAGCGGAGGCAGGCTAGGTAATAGTATATGCATAAGATGACGGGTCAAGGGCCCGGTTCTACTATAACAAAGCATTCATTCTCAGTCAGAACACCCTTACAAAAACAGAGGGCAAGAATGTGCCAAGCAAATAATCACCAACCAAGACCTGCAGAAGATTAATAAATCATGGCATTCCTCGCAGCGCTACTCAGAGCGAGGTTACGTAAACACGAGCAGGGGGGCAAGGTCACCTAAACCGGGGTTCTAACACACTGTAGATCATCAGAGGAGATATTTTAGAAGGTTATAGACAAGAACTGTTCCTGAACGGTTCCTGGAGCATAACTTATCGTCCAAAGCTTCACACTTTGACAGCCTGTGTTGTGAGGGGAATTGTTGGGTTTCATCTTTCTACACTGTAAACATTTTTTCTAGTTGTTTAAACTAATTATTATTATTAAGTAACTGGTTCCACAGCCTTTTTTAGTTTACTCAACTTTTCAGTGTAACCTGAACTTAACATTTTTAGTTGGACCAAACTTGCCTCCAATATTCATTTATTTTGGGTGTTTTATTTGACTTTTGTACACCTGTGGCGTCACCTGGTCAAAAATGACCGGTCATTAGAAATGAATGTGAGACTACAATTAGTGTATAAAATTCAGTTCAGGCACATGCCCATTCATCAGATGGACACACTTCCTCTCCCAGAGTGCTACCTGAACAAAAAAATATTAGCCCAAATTTACATACAGTCAATTTAAAATGTGCTCAACTTGTCTCATATGTTCATTCAACTATAAATTACTATTTGGGCATGTTAACTTAAAAGGGCTATGGAACTGGTCACACACACAGTGCTAAAGCTTGTTAGGGCTAGGGTTCTTTTTTCTGAATTTCCGCCTGACTGACGTGCCCAAAGTTAACTGCCTGTTACTCAGGCCCAGAAGCCAGGATATACATATAATTATTACCTGTCACGTCCTGGCCAGTATAAGGGTTAATTGTAATTTTAGTTTGGTCAGGACGTGGCAGAGGGTATTTGTTTTATGTGGTTCAGGGTGGTGTGTTAGTTAGGAGGGCGTTTGATTTATTATTCCGGGGTTTTTGGGCACTGTTCCTTGTTTACGTATTTCTATGTTGATCTAGTTAGTTGTATGTCTATGTTTGGTTAATTGGGGTGGGACTTCCAATTGAAGGCAGCTGTGTGGTGTTGCCTTTGATTGGAAGTCCTATATTAGTTGGGTGTATTTGTCTGTTTAATTGTGGGAGATTGTTCTGAGTTTAGACTTGTGCCTTGCCAGACTGTGTGTGTTGATCGTTCGTTCTCTTTTGTTACTTTGATGTTCATTTTGGAGTTAATAAACCTCAAGATGAGCTTACATATACCTGCTGCGTTTTGGTCCTCCTTAACCAACGACAGCCGTGACAGAATCTCCCACCAAACCAGGACCAAGCAGCAGAGGAACGAGGAGGAAGGATGGACATGGGCTGAGTTAAGGAGGAGCGTTTCCAGGGCGATGGAAGAGTTTAGGAAATTCGAGAGGCAGCCCCAATAATTTTTTGGGGGGGGGCACAAGGGCAGTTTTGCGGGGCAAGAATGGAGCCCCAGGCCAGCTCCCCGCACTAGCCTGGAGGTACGTGTTCCCAGTCTGGTACGTCCAGTACCAGCACCACGCACCAGGCTTCAAGTGCGTCATCCCAGTCAAGAGTCGCCAGAGCTGCCCGCCAGTCGACAGTCGCCAGAGCTGCCCGCCAGTCGACAGTCGCCAGAGCTGCCCGCCAGTCGACAGTCGCCAGAGCTGCCCGCCAGTCGCCAGAGCTGCCCGCCAGTGAACAGTCACCAGAGCTGCCCGCCAGTCAACAGTCGCCAGAGCTGCCCGCCAGTCAGGAGTCGCCGGAGCTGCCCGCCAGTCAGGAGTCGCCGGAGCTGCCCGCCAGTCAGGAGTCGCCGGAGCTGCCCGCCAGTCAGGAGTCGCCGGAGCTGCCCGCCAGTCAGGAGTCGCCGGAGCTGCCCGCCAGTCAGGAGTCGCCGGAGCTGCCCGCCAGTCAGGAGTCGCCGGAGCTGCCCGCCAGTCAGGAGTCGCCGGAGCTGCCCGCCAGTCAGGAGTCGCCGGAGCTGCCCGCCAGTCAGGAGTCGCCGGAGCTGCCCGCCAGTCAGGAGTCGCCGGAGCTGCCCGCCAGTCAGGAGTCGCCGGAGCTGCCCGACTGCCAGGAGTCGCCGGAGCTGCCCGACTGCCAGGAGACGCCGGAGCGGCCCGACTGCCAGGAGACGCCGGAGCGGCCCGACTGCCAGGAGACGCCAGAGCGGCCCGACTGCCAGGAGACGCCGGAGCTGCCAGGAGACGCCAGAGCTGCCAGACTGCCCCGAGCTGCCAGACTGCCCCGAGCTGCCAGACTGGCCAGACTGCCCCGAGCTGCCAGAGTGGCCCAACTGCCTGGAACGGCCAGAACCGGAGCCACCTCCAGATATAGGTGGGTTGGGGAGGGGGGGTGTAGCACAGTGCCGTCGTTGACGGCAGCCACCCTCCCTTCCCTCCCTTTAGTAGGGGGGCATTTTTGTTTTTGTTGTTGTTTGGGGTTGTTTTTCTTAAGGTGCTTCCGGGGTTAGCACCTTTAAGGGGGGGGTACTCTCACGTCCTGGCCAGTATAAGGCTTAATTGTCATTTTAGTTTGGTCAGGACATGGCAGAGGGTATTTGTTTTATGTGGTTCAGGGTGGTGTGTTAGTTAGGAGGGCGTTTGATTTATTATTCCGGGGTTTTTGGGCACTGTTCCTTGTTTACGTATTTCTATGTTGATCTAGTTAGTTGTATGTCTATGTTTGGTTAATTGGGGTGGGACTACCAATTGAAGGCAGCTGTGTGGTGTTGCCTTTGATTGGAAGTCCTATATTAGTTGGGTGTGTTTGTCTGTTTAATTGTGGGAGGTTGTTCTGAGTTTAGCCTTGTGCCTTGCCAGACTGTGTGTGTTGATCGTTCGTTCTCTTTTGTTATTTTGGTGTTCATTTTGGAGTTAATAAATCTCAAGATGAGCTTACATATACCTGCTGCGTTTTGGTCCTCCTTAACCAACGACAACCGTGACATTACCATTGGATAGAAAACACTTTGAAGTTTGTAGAAATGTTAAAATGATGAATGAGACTATAACACAATAGATATGGTAGGAGAAAATCCAAAGAAAAACCAACCTAAAATTATTTTTTTGATAGCCCATGCTCTTACAATGGAAAGTATAGTGGCATATCCAAGTATACAAAATCCAGTTCCCAGATTGCAATTCCTATGGCTTCCACTAGATGACAACAGTCTTTGTTCAAGGTTTCAGGCTTGTTTCATCCCAAATGAGGAAGAATTATGAGTTTTATTACTGGGACTCCGAGATTTAAATCAGTCTGTGAGCGAGCGACGAAGAGGGCGCGCACCTGCTAATATCATTTTCCTATTGAACATACTTCTTTCCATATGAAATATTATAGTTTAATTACATTGTAGGGTACGTATTTTGACTTGGTTTAACAAAGTTTAGCGGTAGCTTTTTGGATTCCTTTCGCTGCATGTTGAACAAGTGGATTACTCAAATCGATGGCGCCAACTAAACAGACTTTTTGGGATATAAAGAAGGATTTTATCTAACAAAACGACGCTACATGTTGTAGCTGGGACCCTTTGGATTGCAATTCAGAGGAAGATTTTCAAAAAGTAAGTGAATATTTCATTGCTATTTGTGATTTTATGAAGCCTATGCCGGTGGAAAAATATGTTGATGTGCTCCGTTGTCCTGAGTCTGCACAACCCTGCAAGGACCTAGGATCAAGGGAGACACTAAAGTGTTTTAGTACTATATCTCTTGACACAATGATGAAAATGATCATGGCCTCTAAAATTTCAAGCTGCATACTGGACCCTATTCCAACTAAACTACTGAAAGAGCTGCTTTCTGTGCTTGGCCCTCCTATGTTGAACATAATAAACGGCTCTCTATCCACCGGATGTGTACCAAACTCACTAAAAGTGGCAGTAATAAAGTCTCTCTTGAAAAAGCCAAATCTTGACCCAGAAATTATAAAAAAAACTATCGGCCTATATCGAATCTTCCATTCCTCTCCAAAATTTTATAAAAAGCTGTTGCGCAGCAACTCACTGCCTTCCTGAAGACAAACAATGTACACGAAACGCTTCAGTCTGGTTTTAGACCCCATCATTGCACTGAGACTGCACTTGTGAAGGTGGTAAATGACCTTTTAATGACGTCAGACCGAGGTTCTGCGTCTGTCCTCGTGCTCCTAGATCTTAGTGCTGCTTTTGATACCATCGATCACCACATTCTTTTGGAGAGATTGGAAACCCAAATTGGTCTACATGGACAAGTTCTGGCCTGGTTTAGGTCTTATCTGTCGGAAAGATATCAGTTTGTCTCTGTGAATGGTTTGTCCTCTGACAAATCAACTGTACATTTCGGTGTTCCTCAAGGTTCCATTTTAGGACCACTAATGTTTTCACTATATATTTTACCTCTTGGGGATGTCATTCGAAAACATAACGTTAAATTTCACTGCTATGCGGATGACACACAGCTGTACATTTCAATGAAACATGGTGAAGCCCCAACATTGCCCTCGCTAGAAGCCTGTGTCTCAGACATAAGGAAGTGGATGGCTGCAAACTTTCTACTCTTAAACTCGGACAAAACAGAGATGCTTGTTCTAGGTCCCAAGAAACAAAGAGATCTTCTGCTGAATCTGACAATTAATCTGGATGGTTGTACAGTCGTCTCAAATAAAACTGTGAAGGACCTCGGCGTTACTCTGGACCCTGATCTCTCTTTTGAAGAACATATCAAGACTGTTTCAAGGACAGCTTTTTTCCATCTACGTAACATTGCAAAAATCTGAAACTTTCTGTCCAAAAATGATGCAGAAAAAATTATCCATGCCTTTGTTACTTCTAGGTTGGACTACTGCAATGCTCTACTTTCCGGCTACCCGGATAAAGCACTAAATAAACTTCAGTTAATGCTAAATACGGCTGCTAGAATCCTGACTAGAACCAAAAGATTTGATCATATTACTCCAGTGCTAGCCTCCCTACACTGGCTTCCTGTTAAGGCAAGGGCTGATTTCAAGGTTTTTACTGCTAACCTACAAAGCATTACATGGGCTTGCTACCTATCTTTCTGATTTGGTCCTGCCGTACATACCTACACGTACGCTACGGTCACAAGACGCGGGCTTCCTAATTGTTCCTAGAATTTCTAAGCAAACAGCTGGAGGCAGGGCTTTCTCCTATAGAGCTCAATTTTTATGGAATAGTCTGCCTACCCATGTGAGAGACGCAGACTCAGTCTCAACCTTTAAGTCTTTACTGAAGACATATCTCTTCAGTAGGTCCTATGATTAAGTGTAGTCTGGCCCAGGGGTGTGAAGCTGAATGGAAAGGCTGGAGCAACGAACCACCCTTGCCTCTCTGCCTGGCCGGTTTCCCCTCTTTCCACTGGGATTCTCTGCCTCTACCCCTATTACGGGAGCTGAGTCACTGGCTTACTGGTGTTCTTCCATGCCGTCCCTGGGAGAGGTGCGTCACTTGAGTGGGTTGAGTCACTGACGTGGACTTCTTGTCTGGTATGCTCTCTCTTGGGCTGTGCCGTGGCGGAGATCTTTGCGGGCTATACTCGGCCTTGTCCCGGGATGGTATGTTGGTGGTTGGCGATATCCCTCAAGTGGTGTGGAGGCTGTGCTTTGGCAAAGTGGGTGGGGTTATATCCTACCTGTTTGGCCCTGTCCGGGGGTTTCATCGGATGGGGCCACAGTGTCTCCTGACCCCTCCTGTCTCAGCCCCAGTATTTATGCTGCAGTAGTTTATGTGTCGGGGGGCTAGGGTCAGTCTGTCACATCTGGAGTATTTCTCTTGTCTTTTCCGGTGTCCTGTGTGAATTTAAATATGCTCTCTCTAATTCTCTGTTTTTCTTTCTTTCTCTCTCTCGGAGGACCTGAGCCCTAGGACCATGCCTCAGGACTACCTGGCTTGATGACTCCTTGCTGTCCCCAGTTCACCTGGCCGTGCTGCTGCTCCAGTTCCAACTGTTCTGCCTGCAGCTATGGAACCCTGACCTGTTCACCGGACGTGCTACCTGTCCCAGACCTGCTGTTTTCAACTCTCTAGAGACAGCAGGAGCGGTAGAGATACTCTCAAAGATCGGCTATGAAAAAGCCAACTGACACTTACTCTTGTGTTACTGACTTGTTGCACCCTCGACAACTACTATGATTATTATAATTTGACAATGCTGCTCATTTATGAACATTTGAACATCTAGCCCATGTGCTGTTATAATCTCCACCCCGCACAGCCAGAAGAGGACTGGCCACCCCTCATAGCCTGGTTCCTCTCTAGGTTTCTTCCTAGGTTTTGGCCTTTCTAGGGAGTTTTTCCTAGCCACCGTGCTTCTACACCTGCATTGCTTGCTGTTTGGGGTTTTAGGCTGGGTTTCTGTACAGTACTTTGTGATATCAGCTGATGTAAGAAGGGCTATATAAATACATTTGATTTGATGTGGGGCACCGTCCTCAAACAATCGCATGGCATGCTTTCGCTCTAAAGCCTATTGTAAATCAGACAGTGTGGTTTGATTAACAAGAATTTCAACTTTTAACCAATATAAGACACTTGTATTTACCTAAATGTTTAATATCCATAATTTATTTGAATCGCCCTCCAGTTTCACCGGAAGTTGTCCTGCTGGCGGGACGCCTAGCCTGAAGTACTTTTTAAGATAACATATTGTGCATGTTAATTTATACAGTCATTATTATTCAACATGTACTCACCTTGGATTTGAACTCACAACCTCTTGGTTCACAGTATTTTGATCTTCTGGCTATGCCACCATGTCTGTGTCAACTATAATTTAATCTGACTATTTTCTCATCATTGATTTGATTAATTTATTTCAGCAATGTTAATAACCTGTTGGGGCTAGGGGGCAGTATTTTCACGGCCGGATGAAAAACGTACCCAATTTAACCTGTTGGGGATAGGGGGCAGTATTGACACGGCTGGATAAAAAACGTACCCGATTTAATCTGGTTACTACTCCTGCCCAGTAACTAGAATATGCATATAATTATTGGCTTTGGATAGAAAACACCCTAAAGTTTCTAAAACTGTTTGAATGGTGTCTGTGAGTATAACAGAACTCCTATGGCAGGCCAAAACCTGAGAAGATTTCAAGCAGGAAGTGGCCTGTCTGAGAAGTAGTGTTTCATCTTGGCTCTTTTTATTGAAGACTCAGGATCTGTGCAATAACGTGACACTTCCTACGTCTTCCATAGGGTCTCAGAGCCCGGGAAAACGTTGAACGATATCGAGGCAGGCTCTGGTTGAAACACTTTATCGCTTTTGGCAAGTGGCCACTCAGAGTACTATGGGCTTCGACCGAATGCTTTGTTTTCCTTTGTCTGTTTATCTAAACGCAGATTCCCGGTCGGAATATTATCGCTTTTTTATGAGAAGAATGGCATAAAAATTGATTTTAAACAGCGGTTGACATGCTTCGAAGTACGGTAATGGAATATTTAGAATTCTTTTGTCACGAATTGCGCCATGCTCGTCACCCTTATTTAGCCTTTAGGATAGTGTCTAGAACGCACGAACAAAACGCCGCTGTTTGGATATAACGATGGATTATTTTGGACCAAACCAACATTTGTTATTGAAGTAGAAGTCCTGGGAGTGCATTCTGACGAAGACAACAAAGGTAAGAACATTTTTCTTATAGTAAATCTGACTTTGATGAGTGCTAAACCTGCTGGGTGTCTAAATAGCTAGCCCTGTGATGCCGGGCTATCTACTGAGAATATTGCAAAATGTGCTTTCACCGAAAAGCTATTTTAAAATCGGACATATCGAGTGCATAGAGGAGTTCTGTATCTATAATTCTTAAAATAATTGTTATGCTTTTTGTGAACGTTTATCGTGAGTAATTTAGTAAATTCACCGGCAGTGTTCGGTGGGAATGCTAGTCACATGCTAGTCACATGCTAATGTAAAAAGCTGGTTTTTGATATAAATATGAACTTGATTGAACAAAACATGCATGTATTGTATAACAATGTCCTAGGGTTGTCATCTGATGAAGATCATCAAAGGTTAGTGCTACATTTAGCTGTGGTTTGGGTTTATGTGACATTATATGCTAGCTTGAAAAATGGGTGTCTGATTATTTCTGGCTGGGTACTCTGCTGACATAATCTAATGTTTTGCTTTCGTTGTAAAGCCTTTTTGAAATCGGACAGTGTGGTCAGATTAACGAGAGTCTTATCATTAAAATGGTGTAAAATAGTCATATGTTTGAAAAATTGAAGTTTTTGCATTTTTGAGGAATTTGAATAACGCGCCACGGGATTCAACTGGCTGTTGAGTAGGTGGGACGCAAGCGTCCCACCTAGCCCATAGAGGTTAAAATGCCGTATAATGCTTGAATTTTAATTTTGAGATTATTTTGTTTTGAATATCGTGCCGTGCTGTCTCACTGATTGTTGTCCAACCAATTCCGTTAGCGGGATTGTATCTCGAAGGGGTCCTCGAGGTTTTAATCTGTAGTGTTGGTGGGGTATTGGTGGGGTATTGTTTAATGTTACTCCTTAATCACTATGATAAATTCAATAGTTTTTTCTGAGTGTACTTGACACCTGCCAGTTTAACCCGGAAGCCAGCCGCACCAATGTGTTGGAGAAAACACTGTTCAACTGGCGACCAGGGTCAGTCTGCAAGCACCTGGCCTGCCACAAGGAGTCGCTAGGGTGTGATCATCCATGTAAAGGGACACAATTATTATTATGGATTATTTTGACTACAACAAATACTCAGACTAAGCATATTGTGTTATTTATCACAGACTACTTTGTGTCAATGGTTAACACGGACTCTCTTCTCCTCACCAGTGTCACGATCAAAGATGTGATCAAGAGCCTCACAGTATATCGTTTGGTCATTGTGCTGCCACAGAATGAATTGTGAGCAAGGCTTCAAAAAGCTTTATATACCAGAGCTCGAGAAAAGTTCTATATATTATTGAAACAATGTTGCAATTGTTTGTGAGAATGCCAACAGGTGTAATAGCCCTGGGGGAAAGATTCTATTGGGGAAATGTTCCCATGGGGGTTGCCATGGAAGCCAAGAAGGGGAGTGAGGTGTGTGTTGTCAAACACACATGCATGTGGGGGTCTGGGAGAGGAAGTGTGTCCATCTGATGAATGGGCATGTGCCTGAACTAAATTTGATGCACTAACTGTAGTCTCACATTCATTTCTAATGACCGGTCATTTTTGACCAGGTGACACCACAGGTGTATAAAAGTTAAATAAAACACCCAAAATGTAATGAAAATCCTCAAAATGTATTTTGTGTGTTCAGATGCCCTGTGTGGACAAAGTCATGGAACCTTATGACAATCAGATTAAATTAACTACATTTTTCAGAGAGAAAACTTGTAAATCGGTCCAATTCGACCGGAACACAGCAGGAGGGTCAAATGAACATACTGTATAAGACAATTTGAGCAAAGACATTCTAAGTTGACTGAATATTGGAGGCAAGTTTGGTCCAACTAAAAATGTTAAGTTCAGGTAACACTGAAAAGTTGAGTAAACTAAAAAAGGCTGTGGAACCAGTTACTTAATAATAATAATAATTAGTTTAAACAACTAGATTTTTTTTTTACAGTGTATTCTCTGAGAGATTCTTGCATGGAAAAGAATGGTCAAGGTTCATACCAGGACAGATCCAATACAGGACTGAATCTTACAAATTGTATGGTTCATAGAAATTATTTATTGAACCTGAGTGCAGTGTAGGAGTATAAAAAAACAGCATCGATTCTGCATAAAGTAATTAATCATAAAAGATTACTGAACTCAAAACAAAGTTCCCACACAATCTAAGTATATAGCTTTCCTATCCAAAAGGTCTGAAGGAGTTTTAGCTTTCTCTCTTTCTCATTTGTCAGTCAGTGCACAGAGAGTTGTAATCTTCCACAGACAGATTAGAGCAAAGCGGAGCTGCACAAAAGCCAACTGATTTGGAAGGTTTGATTAATTCTCTGATCAGAGATAAACCAATCACTGGCATTTTCCAGCTCTCTTCCATACTCTTTCCGTTTTTTTATTTTTTAGTCTTCTCTTCCTATTCACACTAAATCACAGCCATACAAGTCATTTTTCCACCCTCCAAACTGCTAGAACCAAAATCAGTCTTACAAATAGAAACTGTACCTTAAAGGGATGAACCTCTTGGCACAAGCCTGAAGAGATAGAGGAATGACTGAGCGATGGACACATTCACCATGAAACCAATTAAGGAGCACTGAGACTGGTCAGCAGCCAACATAGCGTGGAAAATAGAGTGGAAGGAGAGAAAGAAAGAGAGAGGTAAAAAAAGGGAGATTAAAAGGAAAAGAGGAAATAAGATGGTATGAGAAGTTAAATGAAAAGCATGGTTGTGGTACATTGTGTCATTTGATGTTGATTATGAGTTGGAATAATTCACGCTATACTGTACATGGTGGTCTATTCATTGTCCTAGAAAACTTGACCACAGATCAGCTATAGACCCCCCCCCCCCCCACCCCACCCAACCCACACACACACACACACACACACACACACTTATGCCCATGTCCAAATTCCTCAGGCCTTTCCCTTTAGAAATCATGTGTCCTTCAGGTCACCTTAATTTCAGCAGTGTGAGTAATTACAAGGCCTCAATTAGTTTCTCCCTCTTTTTCTCTGAACTGTGACACCCTGAAAGAATCGATAACCTCTCAGTTATGGGGTTGAGAGGTGTAATGAGATGCATGAGAACGTTCTCTCTAAAGGCCCACACTCAGACAAAGATTAAAACTTAAACCTAATCAACCTTGGAATCTTCTGTGTTGTTTTTAAGGGTTTCTGAATGTTATTGAAATGTGTCTTCTGAAGGTTGTGTGAAGGTTGTGTAGACACTGTTTCTGTGGTCTAAAGGTCTCTGATTCATATGTGTAAAGGAAACAAACTGTAATACATTATAAAGGCTGTATCCATTAGATTTTTTACAACCACACTTTAACACTCAATCATCACACACTCCAAAGCACATGCAAGACCCTGGTACACCTCCTTCATTGTGTACCAATGCAAACAAAGTGTAAAGCACGCGAAGCCTAGCTTGATTGTTGACAGGCTTGAAATATACAGTACATTATAGGAGCACTGCCATTAGAGTCAGAAATGTGATGGAAATCTATGACTACTGTAAGAGGGTGAGCGATGGGGCTGATCCTGATTGAAAGGTCAGCACTAAAAGCCTCCAACCACTAACTATCAATCAGAGAGAGATCTGACCACAAGGCATTGAGTGGATAATGACTTTCACTGGGAAAGGACCAAAAGTTAAACCCTATACAAAACAGTGAAATATGGTAAGGGAAAGGGGGATACCTAGTCAGTTGTCCAACTGAATGTATTCAACTGAAATTTGTCTTCCGCATTTATCCCAACCCCTCTGAATCAGAGAGGTGCGGGGGGATGCCTTAATCGATATCCACGTCTTCGGCGCCCGGGGAACAGTGGGTTAACTGCCTTGCTCAGGGGCAGTGTGTTGTTTCTCAACATCAACCTCTGGTTTAGAATTGAAGTGTAGATGAGATTGGAAACACGTTTCACTTTACATACCTGTCCTGGAACACCAGGTGTAAATGTCATGTCAGACCTACAGCGTGTTCTCTGCTCATTTAAAATACATTTTAAATGTTTACTAAAATTCTACAAGTTTCGCCTAATTTCAGTTTATGTGACAAAACAAGCATGTATACTGTAGAGCATTTATTCACAAACTGGGGTACGCGTGCAATGCTGTCAGGGGTACGCCAACTAACAATGTGATTCACCAAAAAATATATATATATGTTTTATATATTTCTTGACCACCAAATGTTTTGAAACAATTACTGCTTCGCATACAAGCCAGTGAATTCTATGCGTTACAGCTGGATGAGTCAACAGATGTGGCGGGCCTGGCACAGTTCCTGGTATATGTCCTTTACATTTATGGGGGACAACAGGAGAGGATATTTTTAAAGTACTGGACAGCTTTGTGACATCAAATGGACTTTGGTCGTTAAGATGTGTTGGTATCTGTACTGATGGATCAAAAGCCATGACAAGGAGACATAGTGGAGTGGTAACACACGTGCAAGCAGTTGCTCCCACACACAAGGCTCCTTAAAAGTTATTCTTAAGTCTCAACCCCTCTGTCTACTCCATAAAGATATATATCTCATAGGCCCTGCTAAGGCAGCTATAGATTGCAACACAAACTCTTTTTAAATTGTTCCATGTCCATATTCAGCAGCTTTGTTAATATCTCTTAAAGATCTTAATTTATAGTACTAACAGTGTCTCTTGGTGCTATGCACTTCCTATATAACCTGTCAGAAAGCTGTCTGGCAAGAGCAAGGCAAAGCCCACACGCTGTTAATCACCAATCAGGTCAGTGGAGGTGCTGCCACCACTGGCGATTGGAACACTGAGAAGTGGGCGTGGCCGCTGATAGGAGAGTTGATGTCTCTCCCTGTTTTAAGATGATTGGATGGGAGAGATGTGAGTCAGAGGATCCGCTTCAGAGTGTTAGAGTGAAATATGTCCATCTCTGACCCCATTAAGGGGATTGCTACAGAGAAACGTCTGTTCGAAAAAAAATTACTCATCCCAGATAAGGAGAGCGAGATGAGATGTGGGCGCACTGACCCGATGCCATAAATTGAGTTGTGTGTGTGTATGTGTGACCACCATTAGAAAAATGAAAATCACAACCATCAATAATTTACTGCATCTTTCACTCCATTCTCGGTCCCTCTCACTCGCATGTTCTTGAATCAATAAACAAATAATGTTGTTCCATATTAAATACCAGGTTTATCTACAATGTCTTCTGAAAGTATTCACACCCCTTGACTTATTCCACATTTTGCTGTGTTACAGCCTCAATTCAAAATTGATTTTTTTTTAAATCTCACCCATCTACACACAATACCCCATAATCACTAAGTAAAAACATGTTTTTAGAAATGTTTGCACATTTATTGAAAATGAAATACAAAAATAGCTCCTTTACATAAGTATTCACACCCCTGAGTCAATACGTGTTAGAATTACCTTTGGCAGCGATTACAGCTGTGTGTCTTTCTGGGTATGTCTCTAAAAGCTTTGTACAATATTTGCACCTCATTATTTTTAACATTCTTCAAGCTCTGTCAAGTTGGTTGTTGGTCATTGCTAGACTGCCATTTTCAAGTCTTGCCAAAACTGTAACTAGGCCACTCAAGAACATTCAATGTCATCTTAGTAAGCAACTCTCTCAGTGTCTGTTGGAAAGCAGACTGAATCAGGTTTTCCTCTAGGATTTTGCATGTGCTTAGCTCTATTCCATTTATTTTTATCCTAACGAAAACTCCCTAGCCCTTGCCATTGACAAACATACTCATAATATGATGCAGCCACCACCATGCTTGGAAATATGAAAAGTGGTACTCAGTGATGTGTTGTGTTCGATTAGCCCCAAACATAACACTTTATATTCAGGACATAAAGTTTTTTTTTTAAATTGCCAAATGTTTAGCTTTTTTTTGTGTGCTTTATTGCAAACAGGATGCATGGTTTGGAGAAGAAAATAAATCTGTACAGGGTTCTTTCTTTTCACTCTGTAATTTAGGGTAGTATTGTGGAGTAACTATTTATTTTTATTTAACCCTTATTTTACCAGGTAAGTTGACTGAGAACACATTCTCATTTTCAGCAACGACCTGGGGAATAGTTACAGGGGAGAGGAGCCAATTGTAAGCTGGGAATGATTAGGTGACTGTGATGGTATGAGGGCCAGATTGGGAATTTAGCCAGGACACCGGGGTTAACACCCCTACTCTTACAATAAGTGCCATGGGATCTTTAGTGACCACAGAGAGTCAGGACACCCGTTTAACGTCCCATCTGAAAGACGGCACGCTACATAAGGCAATGTCCTTCAATCACTGCCCTGGGGCATTGGGATATTGTTTTAGACCAGAGGAAATAGTGCCTCCTACTGGCCTTCCAACACCACTTCCAGCAGCATCAGGAGCCCATCTAGGGACCGACCAGGACCAACCCTGCGTAGCTTCAGAAGCAAACCAGCACTGGGATGTAGGGTGGTATGCTGCTAGCCAATGTTTCACTTTTCTCTTTTCACAGCAATTAAACTCTGTAACTGTTTTAAAGTCACCATTGGCCTCATGGTGAAATCCCTGAGATGTTTCCTTCCTCTAATGCAAATGAGTTAGGAAGGACCCCTGTATCTTTGTAGTGACTGGGTGTACACCATCCAAAGAGTAATTAATAACTTCACCATGTTCAAAGGAATATTCTGTCAGATATTTTTTTTTTATACCTATCTACCAATAGGTGCCCTTATTCACGAGGCATTGGAAAACTTCCCTGGTCTTTGTGGTTGAATCTGGATTTGAAATTCACTGCTCGACTGAGAGACCTTACAGATAATTGTATGTGTGTGGTGCAGAGATGAGGTAGTCCTTAAAAACATGTTAAACACTATTATTGCACACAGAGTGAGTCCATGCAACTTATTATGTGACTTTTTATGCACATGTTTACTCCTGAACTTATTTAGGCTTGCCTTAACAAAGGGGTTGAATACTTATTGACTCAAGAAATCTCAGCTTTTCATGTTGTATTAATTTTGACATTATGGGGTCTTTTAAGTAGACACAATCTCAATTTAATACATTTTAAATTCAGGCTGTAACATAACAAAATGTGGAAAAAGTCAAGGGGCATCAATACTTATTAAAGGCAGTCCCAGGTACATGTGGAGATCAATAGCCTACCTCATAATGTGGAGTGATGTCTGATGAGAAATCCAGTCATGCTGTGTCCTTGGCTCTTGTCAGGGACGATCTTTTAAAACCTCTCTAGGGTATGTGGGACGAAATCGTCCCACCTACTCCACAGCCAGTGGAATCCCGTGGCGCGATATTCAAATACCTTAGAAATGCTATTACTTCAATTTCTCAAACATATGACTATTTTACACCATTTTAAAGACAAGACTCTCGTTAATCTAACCACACTGTCCGATTTCAAAAAGGCTTTACAACAAAAGCAAAACATTAGATTATGTCAGCAGAGTACCCAGCCAGAAATAATCAGAAACCCATTTTTCAAGCTAGCATATAATGTCACATAAACCCAAACCACAGCTAAATGCAGCACTAACCTTTGATGATCTTCATCAGATGACACTCCTAGGACATTATGTTATACAATACATGCATGTTTTGTTCAATCAAGTTCATATTTATATCAAAAACCAGCTTTTTACATTAGCATGTGACGTTCAGAACTAGCATACCCACCGCAAACTTCCGGTGAATTTACTAAATTACTCACGATAAACGTTCACAAAAAACATAACAATTATTTTAAGAATTATAGATAGAGAACTCCTTTATGCAATCGCTATGTCCAATTTTAAAATAGCTTTTCGGCAAAAGCACATTTTGCAATATTCTGAGTAGATAGCTCGCCATCACGGGCTAGCTATTTTGACACCCATCAAGTTTGGCACTCACCAAACTCAGATTTACTATAAGAAAAATTGGATTACCTTTGCTGTTCTTCGTCAGAATGCACTCCCAGGATTTCTACTTCAATAACAAATGTTGGTTTGGTTCAAAAGAATCCATAGTTATGTTCAAATATCCTCTGTTTTGTTCATGCGTTCAAGACACTATCCGAAGGGTAACGAAGGGTGACGCGCGTATCGTGACAAAAAAAATCTAAATATTCCATTACCGTACTTCGAAGCATGTCAACCGCTGTTTAAAATCAATTTTTATGCAATTTTTCTCGTAAAAAAGCGATAATATTCCGACCGGGAAACCCTGTTTTCGTTCAAAGACTGAAAATCTAAAATGGACTCGTCTCGTGCACGCGTGCGCCAGTCTCATTGTTCTCAGATCGACCACTTACCAAATGCACTACTGTTTTTCAGCCATGGCCTGCAAAGTCATCATTCAACGTTCTGCCGCCTTCTGAGAGCCTATGGGAGCTGTAGGAAGTGTCACGTTACAGCAGAGATCCTCAGTTTTCAATAAAGAGAGAGTAGAAGGCCAAGAAATGGTCAGAGAGGGCACTTCCTGTAAGGAATCTTCTCAGGTTTTTGCCTGCCATATGAGTTCTGTTATACTCACAGACACCATTCAAACAGTTTTAGAAACTTTAGGGTGTTTTCTATCCAAATCAAACAATTAAATGCATATTCTAGTTTCTGGGCAGTAGTAATAACCAGATTAAATCGGGTACGTTTTTTATCCGGCCGTGCAAATACTGCCCCCTACCCTAGAGAGGAAATATTTTTCCTGGCCCTCTGATGCCATCCACTATTTAAGTAGGACTAAAGGGCATTGTGTTTCAGTGCACTGTAATGTTAAAACATGCCCACACAAAAACACATACAAATGCACACACACATACACACACACACACACACACACGTGTTGTCACGATACCAGAATTTTGACTTTGATACAGATATCCGGTTTAGATACTCAATACCATCACGATACTCGATACCAAAATGATGACACGGCAAAACAAGGCGTATTAGCCAAAGTTACAGAATGGCACTTGATCTAGACAAATAAACTCAGCCACTGCTCTGTTCAATCGTTGGGCATCTTTTGAGTTCAATATTTTTATATTTGAAATTGGATGTCAAATTTTTCAGCCAGCCATGTATGCATTAATACATTTTTTACCAATCTATCTACATGACAGCATAATGGTAATCATTTATTTGAATTGTAAATCTCTATTGATTAACAGTTGAGCTTGCTTTCACTTATTTCATGTGGCTACAGATGACAAACAATATGTTTCCCTTCCATTTTGACTTATTTTATTGTACTGATCAACAACATTTGCATAGAAGTAGCAATCTCTTATTTTCTTAAAGTACACACTGTCTCTTTAAGACACGGTATTTAGATCATTCATGAGGAGGCACATGCCCACACATTTAAGTTCAGTGAGAAAGAGAGAGAGACATGACACAGATGAAAGGGGAACGTATCTTTGGACTTGAGAGAGACAATTAAGTAAATTAATAACGTTTTTGGTGACAATCAGCTTGAAATAAGCATATTTTCCGTTATGGTCTGCATATTAACACAAACCAAGTACTAGGGTTGATATTGAATTGATGCTAGCTTTTCATTTTAAAGTCTTCTAGCCTGTTTGGACATTTTTTTGCGGACAGTAATTAACAGATTCAAAAATGTCTACATGCCGTGTTGCATTATTCAAGTGTGTTAACTTCTGTGCAGCATGAGTGGAGAGCTAACAATGTTCCAGCCCAGGCTCACAGTGTTCTACCTATGAGTATGTGGAGCAGGCAAGAGCCATGCATGGTGCGCTCACGCTATAAAGGGGCTGCGCTTCAAATCGAATCAAATCAAATTGTATTGGTCACATACACATTGTTAGCAGATGTTAATGTGAGTGTAGCGAAATGCTGGTGCTTCTAGTTCCGACAGTGCAGTAATATCTTACAAGTAATCTAACAATTCCCCAACAACTACCTAATACACACACATCTAAAGGGGTGACTGAGACCAGGGATCATCTGAGACCAGCTACCCAGACAGCTGATGAAACTGTGGGTTTGCACAACCAAAGAATTTCTGCACAAACTGTCAGAAACCGTCTAGGGGAAGCTCGTCTGTGTGCTCGTCATCCTCACCAGGGTCTTGACCTGACTGCAGTTCGGCGTCGTAACTGACTTCAGTGGGCAAACGCTCACCTTTGATGGCCACTGGCATGATGGAGAAGTGTGCTCTTCACTGATTAATCCCGGTTTCAATTGTACCGGGCAGATAGCAGACAGCCTATATGGTTTGCTGATGTCAACATTGTGAACAGAGTGCCACATGGTGGCGGTGGGGTTATGGTATGGGCAGGACAACGAACATGATTGCATTTTATCGATGGCAATTTGAATGCACAGAGATACCGTGACGCGATCCATACCAGATAATGAATGGTTTTCTGATCCATGCCCCTACTTTTTTTTTTACCTGTTGGGTCTAGGGGGCAGCATTTGCACGTCTGGATAAAAAAAATGTACCCGATTTAATCTGGTTACTAATCCTACCCAGTAACTAGAATATGCATATACTTATTATATATGGATAGAAAACACTCTAAAGTTTCTAAAACTGTTTGAATGGTGTCTGTGAGTATAACAGAACTCATTTGGCAGGCAAAACCCTGAGACATTTTCTGACAGGAAGTGGATACCTGATGTGTTGTATTGACTTTAAACCTATCCCATTGAAAAACACAGGGGCTTAGGAATATTTTGGCACTTCCTATTGCTTCCACTAGATGTCACCAGCCTTTACAAAGTGTTTTGAGTCTTCTGGAGGGAGATCTGACCGAACAAGAGCCATGGAACGATGATGTCCCATTAGACACCTGGCGCGCGTGTTCATGTTGGGTACCCTCGTTCCAATACGTTATAAAAGAGTATGCATTCGTCCACCTTGAATATTATTCATGTTCTGGTTAAAAAAGGCCCTAATGATTTATGCTATACAACGTTTGACATGTTTGAACGAACGGAAATATATTTTTTCCCCTCGTTCATGACGAGAAGTCCGGCTGGCTTACATCATGTGCTAACGAGACGGAGATTTTTGGACATAAATGATGAGCTTTTTTGAACAAAACTACATTCGTTATGGACCTGTGATACCTGGAAGTGACATCTGATGAAGAGAATCAAAGGTAATGGATTATTTACATAGTATTTTCGATTTTAGATCTCCCCAACATGACGTCTAGTCTGTATCGCAACGCGTATTTTTCTGGGCGCAGTGCTCAGATTATTGCAAAGTGTGATTTCCCAGTAAGGTTATTTTTAAATCTGGCAAGTTGATTGAGTTCAAGAGATGTAAATCTATAATTCTTTAAATGACAATATAATATTTTACCAATGTTTTCTAATTTTAATTATTTAATTTGTGACGCTGACTTGACTGCCGGTTATTGGAGGGAAACGATTTCCTCAACATCAATGCCATAGTAAAACGCTGTTTTTGGATATAAATATGAACTTGATAGAACTAAAAATGCATGCATTGTCTAACATAATGTCCTAGGAGTGTCATCTGATGGAGATTGTAAAAGGTTAGTGCATCATTTTAGCTGGTTTTATGGTTTTGGTGACCCTGTCTTTGACTTGACAAAACATTATACACAACTCTTGTAAATGTACTGTCCTAACATACTCTAAATGTATGCTTTCGAAGTAAAACCTTTTTGAAATCGTAAAACGTGGTTAGATTAAGGAGATGTTTATCTTTCAAATGGTGTAAAATAGTTGTATTTTTGAAAAATTTGAATTTTGACATTTATTTGGATTCAAATTTGCCGCTCTTGAAATGCACCTGCTGTTGATGGAGTGCACCACGGGTGGCACGCTAGCGTCCCACCTAGCCCCAAGAGGTTAAGTATCTGTGAACAACAGATGCATATATGTATTCCCAGTCGGGAAATCCATAGACTAGGGCCTAATGAATTAATTTCAATTGACTGATCTCCTTATATGAACTGTATTCAGTAAAACATTTGAAATTGTAACATGTTACATTTATATTTTTGTTCATTCTTTTGGTGCCTTAAAATGGGGGGACTATGTACCAAAAGTGCTGTTATTTCTAAACGGTTCACCCGATATGGATGAAAATACCCTCAAATTAAGGCTGACAGTCTGCACTTTAACCTCATAGTCATTGTATCATTAAAAAAAATGTCACTGTCCCAATACTTTTGGAGCTCATTGTATGTCAAAATAATTACAAATAATTGGCTTTAAGACCACATACATCAAGGGCAAGGTGGAATACATAAAGACCAGAGCAGCAGCAGCAGAGTTTGAGAGACTGCTGGCACAGCCAATGACAATTATGGCAGACACAGATGTATCAACACTACAAATAGGAGCAGAAGGAGTTGATGCTGTTGATGCTAACAGTGAGGCAGATGCCCTGGAATGGTGGAGTGTCCATAAATTGAACATTCCAAGAGTGTGCAAACTGGCTAAGGAATACATGTGCATTCTTGCCATTAGTACACCTTGAGAAAGGGCATTCAGCACTGGTGGCAATGTGGTGACATGCCACATCGCAGCACTGAAGCCAGAGACTGTTGATAGTCTACTCGACTAGTTGAGTACTTTGAATTTAACACGTTGGTGGAATACTCCTGTTAAACAAAATTGTAAAGCATTTCAGTTTGAAGTTATTATTGTTGAAATGATTATTTTATTCAAAGATATTTATTTTGATTCCTGTTTTATACAGCATTAATAAATCATAAGTTCTACAAAATTCTGCCTCACTCTCAGTTTTGTCCTCCTGTAATTGTTTTGTTGAAGTTTGGTTGAACAGTATAAAGCAAGAACGGAGAAACAAATGGAGACAAGATTGTTATGAAAGTCCAGAAATGGGGCGGCAGGGAACAGACGGCTAAAGGGAAAGAGAAAAGGGAAGATTGTCAAAGAAAGCTATGGCCAAACCCCTGAACAGATGTAATATAGCAACAAGGATCATGGGCTTTACCGGGTTGACATAACACATTCACATGCACGTGTACACGGACACGAACTCACACACACACATAGAATCATAAAACAGTACCATGGTCAGGGTGGCTTGTGTTCTCTTATCTGTGTGTCTGCTGTGTGCATATGTGCTGCCTCATGTTTGACTGATCACAGACAAATCCTTCTGGATGGGTTGAGATGATGTATTGGATGCCATGGATTACGCAATGTCCTCTGGAGATATCAGGGAGAAGTGCAGTGCTATTCCAAAGTGTGTGTGTATTGTATATTCAATAATGTAGAGGAGAAGTGGAGCACAGACATCTCCCCACAGTGAGCCACAGCCCTGCAGGTTCTCCCTCAGCCCCATGCATTCTCTCTGGAGGAACTCCTTAAGACTGTAATTAGCCAGTGGAGTGGTTGGAAAACTAATTTTAATGACTCCAACCTAAGTGTATGTAAACGTCCGACTTCAACTATATATATATATATATATATATATATATATATATATATATATATATACAGTTGAAGTCGGAAGTTCACATACACTTAGGTTGGAGTCATTCAAATTTGTTTTCCAAACACTCCGCAAATTTATATATTAAGGGATGGCTTCTTAATTATTTTTAAGTGGATTTAATGTATTGGATATGTGGAATATCTCTCTTTTGTAGTAGGAAAAATAGATGTTAAATAAATAAATAAATTTCACTCTTCAATCTTCTCATGTACAGTACCTATTGCCTCATATGTGAGACAGATAAGGGTAATGGGTTAAACCCTTAAAGAATACCATAACATCTTGGATCTTTTATGTATGGACCAGGCCATTATGTCCAACAATGTCCCTGTGAAAGTATATATATATATATATATATATATATATATATATATATATATATATATATATATATATATATATACAGTTGAAGTCAGAAGTTTACATACACTTAGGTTGGAGTCATTAAAACTCGTTTTTCAACCACTCCACAAATTTCTTGTTAACAAACTATAGTTTTGGCAAGTCTGTTAGGACATCTATTTTTCCATGACACAAGTAATTTTTCCAACAATTGTTTACAGACAGATTATTTCACTTATAATTCACTGTATCACAATTCCAACAGGTGTTCACATACTTTTGGTCATGTAGTGTATTTAAGTGATGGCAAAAATAGATATAATAAAGAGAGGAAAATAGAGAGTGAAAGGAACAGGCTTTGCTAGACAGCAGTTAAAGGAATTAGCACTAAATGCTAGGTTTGTCTTGATGACCGTAAGAATCCGGCTCAACTGGACCTCCTGCTTTCCATAAAATAGCCATCTTTACCTCAACCTCCTGCTGTTGTTGGCTTGTTCTGGATGTACTGGCTGAGCAGCCAGTCTTCTCTGTGCTCTAGCCAACCAGAATGGGTTATTTACAGCCGGGTGCTGGGGTGGCATGGATGCACAGAAACACAGCTGGAGAGTTCAGAGACCATAGAGGAAGGGGGTGCATAACTCAAATACAACTTGAATATAACGCAAAGTAAACTCAAAGACAATTTGAACATGACTCAAATACAACATAATAAAATCGATGGATGAACTGTTGATCAATATCGGATCAGCCAACACCGAAGAGCACAAATTATGGAAAAACATTCCTCAGTGTACAACTGGGACTAAACACTTCTTTGATCTGAAGGTCAGACTGTAGTTTGTGCCTTGTAAGGATGCTTTGCCGTAAAGAACTTCTCATAAAAGCTTTATTCAAGACTAATGGCTCCGTTCATGCGTGGAGCTCCAAATCCATCCGACACCACGGGTGGGAGATTGGTAATCAAAACTTTCAAATGAGTATGTATGAGAACTCTGAGAGCACGGGTCTCCTTAAGGACTCCAGTGGATTGTGGTAATAAGGTGTCACCCTCTCTCCACCTCCTGACAAAATGTATTAAGCCCCTCGGAGGTCCCAAAAGTTATCTGGTATTTGCCTGGGGGCGGGGTGGCGGGGTTGACTTTATAGAAGCACTGACCTTTGCAGTAAGGCTTCAAGGATGATGACTTCAGACGAGATAATACACACACACAACAAATGCTGTGGTAATGAAAGAACAAAAAGGCTTCAGGCTTCCCATGCCATTGGAAGGCAGACCCGAAGGACCACAGCACCTTACAGTGGGGTTTCTAATGACTGATTAAAGGTACAATATGTACCATTTTTTTTCATTCAAACAGCTCTAAATGGACATAATTAAGTGGCAAGGATCAGAATATGAGATGATATGAATATTAGACGGTGAGGTCAAACCCCAGTTTGCCCTCTGTGGCCGCTGATGAAATTCCATTGGTTGGGTCACATTCGGGGGATTTCTGATCTGCGCGTTTCCTGAGAACCCCACAACAAAAATGGAGGATGTTACAGAGCTATAGCGAGATTTGTACCAGTCAACAGCAAACTGAGAGGAAATTATCTGATAAGAAAATTAAATTGGACAGCCAAAAGGGAGTTGGATGAATGTTGTGGAAAGACCAGGGTGAATGATTGGAGTGGATAGCTACTTCGGAAACTGATGGTAAACCTAAACTCAAAACGAGCTGACATTTACTAGTTACAGTATAATCATACCAAATATCTATCTAACTAGTCATCTAGCGTTAGTTTTACTATGTTCCAGCCAAGCGTTATATATTTTGATTACTCGTTATAGAAAGCTAGCCGAGGTAACTAGCTAGCTTGCTAAGCAGCACATACATTTGCTATGCAGAGTCAGTGTTGTCAATATGTTTATAAATCACGTGTAGATCCATTTCGGCCCGCGCAATGTATTTAGCTAGCTTCAACTACTAGCTAACTAGCCACCTATCGGTGTAGGCGTTCATTAGTGAGTGTATCACTTTATGTCCATCATATTCCACTCCATTTCAATCTTGTCTGGTGTAATAAAGATAATCTAACGTTTTACCTAATGATATATAAGGAGGGCATTTGCACAACATGTTTCACAACAGCACACAACAAAATTCCAGAGACATATTGAGCAACCAAGTGATACCAATCACGACCACACCCAGAGGACAGATGGCTGACTTAAGAAACTCACACAAATATATCAAGACATGAAGGCGCCCTAGCCACACGAACTGACCACTGGTGTAAAGAACAACATTCCATGAATATCGCAAGCACCCAGACACGAATTACCAGAAATACACACACACACACACACACTTAGGTGTGTTGGACTCCGAGGACAAAGGACACTTTCAAGGGCCAATGGGAAGTCGACACCACCTGGAGAATGGACCGTCCCTCCACTCATCGACCAGTCAGGAGAGCGGACCTACTAGACTCAACGTCAACACACTGTTATTTCATTGTATAAATTAAACGCACACTATGTTTTCGGGGCTCTCTTCTGCTAGTTCCCTATGAGCTAAACGAAGGAGTCCGTGCATGCTTTGCCAAATATCTTTGTCTCATAATAAACTGCCTTACTATAAACTGAATCACCCGGTCCAACGTCTTGACTTGGTCTCCTTCTCAAATAACTAATCATCAACAGAATTGGTAGCAGAGGATGGTTTCAAACTCCTGAATTCGGTCCATTAATGGTTGATGTGAGAGGAGACAAGTCCGGGACAACCTCGTAAGGACGGGTGACCTGTCCGCAGGAGTCATCGGCGATTCTGCTTGCCCCGGGAAACTGATCAACGAGCTTGACTTAAAAAAAAAAAGGTAAGCAGAGCCTGTTAAACAAAATCTGCATATTATATTATAGTCTTTATCCAAATTTTGATCAGGAGTACTGGGCGTGAGTATGAATTACTGTTAATATTGCATGAAATTATATAGACAAACGTTAAGGCTGAGTACAAGGATATTTGCTGTTATAGGCCTAAAAATGTATCCGTGAGTTTCTGTCCAACCAAAGTGGCGTTTGGTTTGGACATTAATACATAGTCGGGTACATGGGATATTGCATTCCGTGAGATTGGGACGGACTGAAGTGACTCTCAGTCCGGAGCATCAATACATAGTCGGGTGCATATAAATTAACCCAGAGATATCCGTGAGATTGGGGCTAACTGAAGTGGTCATCAGTTAGGAGCACCAATATATAGTCGGATAATTAGTTGTTAGGTCAAGTTGCATCGGTACACTGGGACTAGTCGAAATGGCGCTCGACTAGGCGCATCAGTAAAACTGGGATTGATCACGATTAGAACCGACTGGCGTCAGTAAACTGGGATCGGTATAACTACTCAAGTAGAGTTAGTAAACTGGGATTGGTAAAACGTATCTGTGAGTTTCTGTCCGGCTGAAGTGGCGTTTAGTTGGAGACATTAATATACAGTCAGATACATTGGAATAGTGCATTCCGTGAAATTGGGGCGGACTGAAGTGACTCTCAGTCCGGAGCGTCAATACACAGTCGGGTGCATAGAAAATTTAACCTGGAAATATCCGTGAGATTGGGACAACTGAAGTAGTCATCAGTTAGGAGCGCCAATATACAGTCGGATAATTTGGAATATTGTAGTGTTGATTGAGCGTTTCACAGGTCTCCTTTTAATCAATTTAATTTCATTTGTATAATTTTTAAGAATTACTGAGTGAATTGTGGTAAGCCGCCGTGCTGTTGGTATTGTCCTGGGTTATTTCAACAATACAATTAACGAACTGTCTTAATAAAGGTTGAAGTGGTTGTTATTCTGCTACTGTAATATAGACAGTTCATTAAATTAAATTATAATTTTCGGAACTTTGTCTACGAGGGTGGGGCACCAGAGATAAGTCTGTGTCAACACCGTGAATACATCGCTGGTTTTGACCAACGACGGGCTAAGTATACAAAGATAGAGGGACATTAGTGTGGGTAATAAAATGGCAACCATTCCACCAACCAAACTTAAATTTAGCGAATATTTAGATCAGAAGATACAGGATAGAGCGGGGGGAAAGGAACATTATAAAGCAATAAGGTAGTGATGGAGGAAGGTTTGAAGGAAGCAGTTGAGAAGGGAATAGAAAGTGAAAAGGACAGAAACAGGAACCACATGTTTAAGAAGGAAGAAAAAAAAAGAGAAAAGGAAGACACCGTCAGGGGCCCAGATAACGTGGCAAGTGGAAAGGGGGTACCTGGTGGGAGTGAACGACAGGTTTGTTGGGTGGGTAACAGTAGTACCAGAGCAATACCAAAGGCACGAGAAGATGCCAAGTCAGTCATAAAGTGGCTGCAAACCGAACTCATACCAAGGTATGGGGTTCCAAGACAGATCCGATCCGACAACGGGTCCCATTTCAGTAACAAGCACCTGAGACAGGTGGAGGAGAGAATCGGGATTGTACACAAATTTGGGTCGGTGTACAGGCCCCAATCTCAGGGCCTCGTGGAACGCGCTAATCAAACCCTCAAGGCTAAAATAGCAAAGGTATGTGCAGGTTCGTAGTTGACATGGGTTGAAGCCCTGCCCCTGGCGTTGATGGCTATGAGAGCCTCTCCAGGTACAGGCACCCATCTCTCTCCTCATGAGATAATGACTGGTAGAGTCATGCCTGGTCCACCAAGGGAGGGAGGTCATATGCCCGCCCTTGATGTACAACAAATTGTAATGTCTGATTATGTGAAAAAACTGACGGAACTTTCTGCAGCTCTCTCCACACAGATCCGCAAGGTCCAAGAGGGGGAGCTGTTGGGAGACTCGCCACCACTGAAGGTAAAAGTTGGGGACTGGGTGAGGGTCAAAGTCCACAAGAGAAAGTGGCTGGAACCCAGGTGGACTGGACCGTACGAAGTGAAGGAAGTTACTTCACACTCTGTCCAGGTCAAAGGTAAATCTGGAGTGCCTTGGCACCACCTTACACACTGCACTCCAGCCTCAACCCCTTCCAGAACTTTGACTGAAACCAGGGCTGACTTACGCGCCCTTTATTCGACCCCAACCACTGATCCCTTAGACGAGGGAAATGGGGTCACAGCTCCCTTTTCCACGTCCTAAGGCGCCAAGCCCAGGGACGGGGTACCTTCCTCCCTGGGAGCGGCTGGGGATATCAGCTCCCCTGTTTGTTATTTTTATAATTATTACTGGTATCCTTAGGAACTCTCACATGGCTAGTGCAACAACTTACTCACCCACCCACAGTCAACAGTACCCTACCTTCCACAAACCACAGGATCCACAAACGCTCCACTGTCTCCACTGACAAATCATGTACTCCAAAACAAGTTAGGAGCACCACCTTATGTCTAGCCATAAACACCACCACTACAGTGACATTGCCATGGGGGCTTCTGGGACGTTCTAGAAATGGGTGGGCTAGTGCCATGGAGTTTACTGACAAAATATGGTATATGACCTTAGGGGGCTATAGCGAGTGGTCCTGGAAAAATCTAGTGTCCGAATCTGGACCAGACTGGTCCGCTTGGTCTGAGGGGGACGATGTCGGGGGTTGGCGCAGGGTCCTGACATTATCTAAAACTACAACGGGGTTGAAATGTATTATTCGGCCAAGGAAAAGCCTAGGCTGTTTGCAGTTTGTACTCGCTCCATATGTACCAAACTCCCTAGACTGGAATCTGCGGATTTGCTTAACCTCTATGGGACCGGCGGGACGAATTCGTCCCACCTACGTAACAGCCACTGCCAGCCTGTGGCGCGATTTTCAAAATCTTCAAAATCCTATTACTTCAATTTCTCAAACATATGACTATTTTACAGCCATTTAAAGATAAGACTCTCGTTAATCTAACCACACTGTCCGATTTCAAAAAGGCTTTACAACGAAAGCAAAACATTAGATTATGTCAGCAGAGTACCAAGCCAGAAATAATCAGACACCCATTTTTCAAGCCAGCATATAATGTCACCAAAACCCAGAAGACAGCTAAATGCAGCACTCACCTTTGATGATCTTCATCAGATGACAACCCTAGGACATTATGTTATACAATACATGCATGTTTTGTTCAATCAAGTTCATATTTATATCAAAAACCAGCTTTTTACATTAGCATGTGACGTTCAGAACTAGCATACCCCCCGCAAACTTACGGGGAATTCGCTAACATTTTACTAAATTACTCACGATAAACGTTCACAAAAAGCATAACAATTATTTTAAGAATTATAGATACAGACCTCCTCTATGCACTCGATATGTCCGATTTTAAAATAGCTTTTTGGTGAAAGCACATTTTGCAATATTCTAAGTACATAGCCCAGGCATCACGGGCTCGCTATTTAGACACCCGGCAAGTTTAGCACTCACCATAATCATATTTACTATTATAAAAATGTCATTACCTTTTGTTGTCTTCGTCAGAATGCACACCCAGGACGTCTACTTCAATAACAAATGTTGGTTTGGTCCAAAATAATCCATCGTTATATCCGAATAGCGGCGTTTTGTTCGTGCGTTCCAGACACTATCCGAAATAGTAAAGAAGTGTCGCGCGCTTGGCGCAATTCCTGACAATAAAATTCAAAGTATTCCATTGCCGTACGTCGAAGCATGTCAACCGCTGTTTAAAATCAATTTTTACGTCATTTTTCTCGTAGAAAAGCGATAATATTCCGACAGGGAATCTCCTTTTCGGCAAACAGAGGAAAAAATCCCAAAGGCGGGGGCGGTCGGGGTCACGCGCATAAGCTAGTGTCTCTTGATGGGCCACTTGAGAAAGGCGATAATGTGTTTCAGCCTGGGGCTGGAATGACGACATTCTCTTTTTTCCCGGGCTATGAGAGCCTATGGAAGACGTGGGAAGTGTCACGTTAGAGCAGAGATCCTTAGTAAATGATAGAGATGGCAAAGAAGTTCCAGAAATGGTCAGACAGGCCACTTCCTGTAAAGGAATCTCTCAGGTTTTGACCTGCCATTTGAGTTCTGTTATACTCACAGACACCATTCAAACAGTTTTAGAAAATTTAGGGTGTTTTCTATCCATATGTAATAAGTATATGCATATTCTAGTTACTGAGTAGGAGTGGTAACCAGATTAAATCGGGTATGTTTTTTATCCAGCCGTGTCAATGCTGCCCCCTAGCCCTAACAGGTTAACTAATTTATCTAGCCCACAAGCAATCACGGTGAAGGACAACATTTCATCTCCTGAGGCAGCGCCTAGGAAGGGTGGAGCATGGGGTCCAGTTACTTTGGCTACCTCCCCGCCAACTATGGATGATACCATCCAGATAGCTACCGGTATCTCCGGGTTCTCTAACAACTGGCTCCTGCTAACTGAGGAAGCAGCTAATACCACCCGTCAGAACTGTGTGGTTTGCATGGGGCCAAGACCATTGCTCCGCATTGTGCCTGCCCCTATCTCCCCGACATGTCTGATTCCATTAATGTCACAAGACAATCTAGATGCAAATTGTTCTGACTGGGACGTGGTTTACCCAATCGCGCTATCCTCCGTCATGAAGCCGTTATTTTCTTATGTTGTTGCTAAGGCCAGCTTTACCTGCGTCAACCTAACTGGGGGTAAAGCTTGGGTAGGGGATATCCAGGACGGATGGTGTCTAGACGTTTTTACTGTTTACGGATCATTCAAACCCCTCTCTAGAGCGGATGTGTGGTGGTGGTGTGGGGGTAAACGCTTGTTTGATAGATTGCCTGATAATACTACTGGCCTCTGTGGCCTAATTAACCTCTTGTTGCCTATTTCTGTCTACCCCATGGGTGTTTGGGATCTTCTTGCTCGTATCCAATCCCTGGGAACCGAGGTTGGGCCATTTAAGTCAAAACGCGCAGCGGCCCAACCTGCCGGGGACTCCACCTACATTGACGCTATCGGGGTCCCCAGGGGGGTTCCCGACGAATACAAGTTGGTAGACCAAGTGGCTGCTGGGTTTGAATCCTCTATTTGCTGGTGGTGCACAATTAACAAAAATATTGATAGAATAAATTACATCCATTTTAATGTTCAGAAATTGGGTAATTGGACTCAACTGGGATTTGAAGCTATCCACGGCCAATTGAAAGCAACTTCGCTCATGGCTTTCCAAAATCGCATTGCTGTAGATATGCTATTAGCAGAAAAGGGTAACGTATGTACTATCTTTGGGGAACAGTGCTGCACCTTCATTCCTAATAATACCGCTCCTGACGGTAGTTTCACGCTTGCCTTGGAGGGTCTCCGTACTCTCAACGGCAAGATGAAGCGGCACTCAGGGGTGGATACCTCTATGTGGGATTCTTGGATGGATGCGTTCGGTAAATATAAAATGCTGGTATCGTCAGTACTGGTCACTATTTCCGTCTTTGTCGCAATACTCGTTCTTTGTGGATGCTGTTGCATTCCATGCGCTCGTACTCTTGCTACTAGTCTGATCACCACCGCTATTGACCCTGGTCAGGCTGATAGGGGCCTAATGTTTCCTTTGCTTCAGGTGGAAGACACTGAACCCGAGTATGCATTCGAATAGTTTAGTTTTCACGCCTGCCACGAGGGAGGCCCGGGTTCGGATCCCAGCCCATGCACAATGGGACTAAAATGTAAGAAGATACAGGTGGAGTTAATTTTAAATTAACAGGGAAGGTGCACATTAAACACAGTTGTGTAAAATGGCAGGGTATTCCTAACAAACAGAATGGGCCGGTTTGCAGACAAACTGAAGGGGTTTTAAGGTTTTAAGCAATCTTGGGTCAAATTGGTTAAATAGTACGTTAAAATATGGGGTTTCATAGATTGAAGTACAGTATTGTATCCAAGGGTAGCGCATGTTCAATTAAGTTTAAAACTAATGATTGGGGGGAGTACAATGGAAGTATAAGCATTTTTAGGTTTTGTTTGTAGTTAACTTTTGGGTTTCTGAATCGGTGTAGTATGAGGAAATGCTGACCAAGTGGTTATTTTATGGAATATGGAGCGCTTAGCTCTTTGGGGAAAAATTCCTAGGGACAGGATATATTAAAGGGGTAGACACACATGGCATTTTAAAGTTTTATTTTCTGAGTTTTAATTAAACACGTGAAATTCTTTTGATAGGGAATGTTCTGGGAACTTGAGATACAAAATGTAGATAAGGTTATTAGCTTTCATTTGTCTAATGTAGTAAGAAAGAAAAAACGGTTCTGAAAAGGGGTTATGACTTTTTGACTCCACTGGTGACTTTTCCTTTTGTGGTCTGATCAGCCGCAATGAAAAGCCATTGGATGGTGAATTTAAGGGCATTTGGGATACTAACTTTAAGGAAATTTGGAGAACTGATAATTATGATGGAGTTAAAGTTCTTAGACAAAATTGATAATTTGAATCAATGAGAAGACTGTTGGCATCCTCAGGGAGGTTCAAGATGAATACAAAGTTATGAATCAAATATGTGAAGGCTTTAACATTACATTATGTTAGTAGTTGACAATAAATAATAATGTGGATTGAATCAATGACATCTTATATAATCAACAGAGATTCATGAATGAAACCGGGGATGCAGTAAAGAGGTTCTCTGACCAATTATCCGCCACCTCCCTCATGACCTGGTAAAATAGACTGACTCTCGATAGGTTACGGGCAAAGAGGATGGTATAGGTAGAATTATTAGGTTCATTGCTGTACGTACATTTTTGATAACACAGCTCATGTTTGGGAAATGGAAAAGTATTGCAAGAACTGTATTATGGGCTGCTTTCACCTGTATGAGTGTGTTTGGGTTGTGTGGTTGTTGTTTGGTCCCGTGTGCAAGAGGTTTAATCACCAGAACTCTAGAGAGATGATAACGGAGCAGATGGTGAGCTACGGACCAAGTCAAAGTTCAGATCAATGAGACGACAAGTACCTACCGCCGAGCAAGGTGGAGGATTCATTCAAATATGAGGAGCACATGTTAGATGAGACCATCTATTGGGATGCATGAATTAGTTTGAATTTGTGTGAAATTTCTGAATCCAATCAAAATAGATGTGTTATAATGTATGTGAAATATCTAGCAAAACGGGTGGATTGTAATGGTAATGATATGATTTTAATCCCTATTGAGACTTGACAAGTTATCTGCTGAGGTGAGACGTGAAGAGGGGGACTCACAAAATTTGTCTCTGACAAATTTGTGTACTTCCGTTTGTTTGTTTTCACTCCCGCTGTGCCGCAGATTGTTTTTCTTTGTCACGTCTTGCAGACGTGAAGAGGGGGATTTGTAATAAAGATAATCTAACGTTTTACCTAATGATATATAAGGAGGGCATTTGCACAACATGTTTCACAACAGCACACAACAAAATTCCAGAGACATATTGAGCAACCAAGTGATACCAATCACGACCACACCCAGAGGACAGATGGCTGACTTAAGAAACTCACACAAATATATCAAGACATGAAGGCGCCCTAGCCACACGAACTGACCACTGGTGTAAAGAACAACATTCCATGAATATCGCAAGCACCCAGACACGAATTACCAGAAATACACACACACACACACACACACTTAGGTGTGTTGGACTCCGAGGACAAAGGACACTTTCAAGGGCCAATGGGAAGTCGACACCACCTGGAGAATGGACCGTCCCTCCACTCATCGACCAGTCAGGAGAGCGGACCTACTAGACTCAACGTCAACACACTGTTATTTCATTGTATAAATTAAACGCACACTATGTTTTCGGGGCTCTCTTCTGCTAGTTCCCTATGAGCTAAACGAAGGAGTCCGTGCATGCTTTGCCAAATATCTTTGTCTCATAATAAACTGCCTTACTATAAACTGAATCACCCGGTCCAACGTCTTGACTTGGTCTCCTTCTCAAATAACTAATCATCAACACTGGTCATGGCCAGTTCTGAAATTGCCAGCCTTAGTCAAGGGATAAGATGTGTTTTTGTAATATTAGGCCCTTATAGCTAGTATTGATATGTGCAGAGGTGATCTCTGTGGTAATGTGGAGGGGACTTTTTTAATCTGTTTTTCCTTTATTCCAGAACCACATCCCCATGTTGGCTATGCAAGTAAGTGTTTGTATTGCAAGTAAGTGTTAGTGCAATGACTGGAAGTCTATAGGAACAGCTTGCATGCTAGTTGTTCCTGTAAACTTCCAGTCATTGCGCTAACGCTGATTAGCAATGACTCTAGAAATGACATTCAACTTCCTTCAAACTGCACGCAGAGACATGAAAATGGTATCCATGAGTTAATCTGACTCTGGGTAGAAAAATGCTGCACTATCCCCTCTATACACTTCTCAGTTTTTGGTATTCAGACTTACCTTATGCAGATGCGCAATAAGCTCTTTCAGTTTGGATCCCTTGAGCGCACTGAATAAATGCAATTCAACCTGCTGAAAACCCTCCCACAATAGTCCTATAAAGCTATCCTATCCTCAGTGATCATGGAAATGATTGACAACGTTCCAGTTGTCGTGAACAGTGCACCAGGCTCCAGGTTCAAACTGCCACGTTTGGTCTGTGTTCCATAATGAATGAAGTAGGTTATATGTCCCAGATTATTGCACTACTATTAGAATTATGAATATTGGCACAGCTAGTTATACATCACTGTGGAAAAGAGGCCGGAATAGGCTACCAGTCAGTTTCCTCCGTACTACTGGTTTCACATTCATCTCCACTAATTTCAGTCATTATACTTTTTCAGTATGTGTAGCGTATTTATCATCCACTTCTTCAAACTGATTACTCATGTACCTATAATAGCTCTTATCAATTTATAAATGATACTGCACAGAGAATGGTGTCATTCTTATCAGAGGAAATGTGTTTTCCCCCTTGCAACTAACAGGTTTGCTAAACTTATTACACCTTTTCAAGAGCGTAATAGTGGTGGAATTATGAGGGTACTAAGTCAAGGTCAGAGTATGCGTATCTGTAGACACACCTCTGCCATACCTCCATTTCATTGATCTCCACCCCAAACACGTACCAGGCTGGCACTGGTCAGAATACGTGCAGCACTTCTACATTAATGTGGATGCTACAATGATTACAGATAATACAGAATGAATCATGAATAACGATGAGTGAGAAGTCACAGAGTGCCAAGGATCATATCCCCAAGACATGCTAACCTCCCCTGTTATTGTAATGGTGAGAGGTTAGTATGAAATGGGGGTATGGTCTTTGACCCTCTGTAACTTTCTCAATCATCATTATCATGATTCATTCTGTATTATCTGTAATCATCGTAGCATCCACATTAAGGTAGAAGTGCTGAGAAACATATTATATTCTGATTTACAATAAAAGTGACTAACTTTTGACTACTTTATTTATAAGAATCTTTAGGGGTGTCAACCATTTTTACTCCTTTAGGGGTGTCAATAATTTACTTGATTGACAAAATCTCTTTCTCTGAGCAATTATACTAGTATAAAATAATATAATTGTTCAAAAATGTTTAAGCATACTATAGAGCTGAGTATTTGAATAATTAATTTTATACAGTGATTATTGCTCATTTTATCAAGGGTGTCAATAATTACGAACCCCACTGTACGTGTGTGTATCTCGGGTCTGCTTTTCCCCATTGTGAATACTGCCCTACATCGGACCACACAGGGAAAGTTGGGTCCACCAAGTTGGGCTAAACCTGGCGGAAAATATACATTTTTAAATTTTATTTTGTTATTTTATTTATTTACTTTTAGGGGGTAGATCAGCTTTAATATTGTGGCTTCTATCAATTTAATTGTCTGCATAATTTCCATTCCCCATATATATTTTTGGGGTAAATATATATATTATTTTAAATATATATTTATTTTAATATATTTTGCTTCATTATTATTTTCCCCTATCCCTACCATTCCTCCCCTAATTGGAGTAAACTAATGGACAACAACACTTAGGCTTCCACGTTCAGATTATACATTGATGGTACAAATTGGGGTCATGATAGGGGCTGCACCAAATGTTTGATGTATTATAATAATTTATTATAATATGTTGTATTAATAGAAGGGGAGGGGCTATGGGACCCTTCCTCCTCTACATTTATAGGGTCCTAGACTACAGATTAACTATATATATATATATATATATATATATATATATATAAGGTTTTAGAATTGTTCCACAAGAAATGGGATCTGTGAGAAAGCATTTCAAAGATAAACAAAGAGCCCTGCAGGGGAGTAGAAGAGATAAGAGATAAGAGTTATATTTATCTTATATTTTTCCATTGTGCTGTGATGTTTCACAAAAGTTCTGAACCGTTCTATTCTCATAGATTCTACAGATTGTAAGATTGTAAAGATACAGTAAACACCTTTGCTAAGAGTATTATTATTATTGATTGGCTATAACTTATAAAATCACCCAGCAGTGCTATTTGCAGAGTTCGCTCCAAGTAAATATAGATTTCTGCAATTCCTGACTCTGAGACCAAAAACAAGCAACATGTGGGCAGTACCAAAACATCTAATGATTCTGTCTTCGCAGCATAATCTGCAGAGGTGGGATGGTTGTATCCCCAATATATAGCATTCTATTGGTTGCAAGAGTTTAGCATATTAATTTAAATTGAAAAAACTTTGAACCTTTTGAAAGTTTTGAATCTGACATTGTTCATAAACCATGTGCCATTGAATCGGTACATCAAAAATCTCCTCCCAACTATTTTGCAACCTGTATAGAGCAGCTAAAATGAAACTGGTATACTTTTTATTTATCACAATTTTCTCTATACAATTTTGGCTAGTTCCTTACATTCTCCCCTTTCCACTTGCCTCCTCCATTTTTGTGGTAATGCTGCACCAGTCCTATGTATAATATAATTGACAAAGATTATACTTTTTTTTATTTGTATAATGTATTTTTTTATCAATTAGTATATTTCAGTTTAACCCTAATATTTGTTATAATATTTGTTCTGTCTTTTCTGGTGGATTAAACTGAAATTGCAACCAGCTTTCTATTCCTTGGTATAAAAATAGCATTATTTTGGAGATTATTTCATTTTCAAATAACGAAAGTGAGATGTTGTAATATGAATGAAGAGAAAAATACCATTCTTGAACACGGGGTGAGCCATTACTAATCTGCTAAAGAACCAGTTCGGATTTAAGTATAGTTTTTGTATGAATGAATTCTTTAGTCAGAGGCCCAATGCTTTAATATTTAATAATTTCTGCCCTCCGAATTCATATTCATTATATAAATAGGCCTTTAAAATGTTTCTAGCTTGCCGTTCCAAGTAAAGTGGAATCGTGTTTGCTCATATAATTTTAAAAAACAAGTTGTTAGGCATTGGCAGGGCCATAAGTAAATAGGTAGACTGAGATATGACTAAATAATTAATCAGGCTGATTTTTCCACAAATATACAGGTGTTGTCCTTTCCATGGTAGCACAATCTTAACTAATTTGGCTAACTTTCTAATTAAATGTATTGTAGTAAGATCATTTCTTTCTTTCGGGCTATGAATACCGAATATGTCCACTTCACTGTTCGAACCATTTTATTGGTATACTACACAGTAATGTAAAAGTTATATTTTTTAGAGATACAATACTTAATATGGTGCACTTTTCATAATTCAGTTTTAATCCAGAAAGGTTAGAAAAATGATCTAGATCCTCTGAGGCTGTGCAGGGATCCAAATTGCGGACTTAAAAGAAAACATTAATTGTCAGCGTACAATGACACCTTTGTTTTTAATCCCTGGATTTCTTGATATTATTGTTTGATTTGATTTTAATAGCTAACATTTCGATGGCCATAACAAATAGATATGCCGATAGTGGACAGCCCTGTTTTAGTCCTCTTGACAAGTTAATACTTTCTGAGAAGTAGCCATTATTTACTATTTTACACCTGGGGTTACTATACATACCTAGGGCAAAGATTGCTAGAGACAGCCTAGCATGATGTGGTCTTGCAGTAGACATATGCGCCACAGGGAGTGAAGAAAATAAGTAAGTACTGCAATCATGTCCATCTATTCAAAGGCTTAACGTTACACTGGAAATAGTAAAGTCAAAAATAACCAATAGCCAACCCTTAAAAAACAAAGCCCTAAACTAGTAGGTCACATAACATTGTTTCTCCGTGTTGTTCAAACTGTCGGATGAACGGTTGTTCTGTCTGCCAACTTTACCGTTAGCCTTTGTTTTTATAACAAATTCACTCTGATTGGTCCCACTCTTAAAACAAGAACATAACCCTGTAATAAGCAGAAAATTGTGCCGTTTCCCTCTTTGAAATATGAATGGACTTTATTTAATCTCCGTTGCACGTAGGGAGCCCTGAAATGTCAGGCATGTTAGCATCTTATTGTGTCCTTTGTGTCCCTTAAATTAAAGAACAAAATTCTAGTCTGCCAGAAGGACCAAAATACAAAGCAATACAAAGGTAGCCGGCACAAAAATACACTCTTTGGAAAATGTAGATGAATTATGAGCAAGAGGGGTAGAGGATCTCATTGTACACACTTTCTCTCTACAATTAATCAAATTACCACCATGACAATATCATTATTACATTCTTTCTACAGGAGGAGGCTCCAGGAAAATGTACATGGTATTTTGTATTTTATTCCAGCAGTTAATTAAGGGGCAGGGGAGGGGCAGACTCATTGTGTTCCTCTCCTCCGTTCATTCACTTGCCACTATCCCAGAATGTGGAAACAATCAGGAGAATGCCTCTTCTAAAACTGGGGTCATAATGGAAGCAGAGTATTCTGAACCAAGGTCCAACATTTGGACCTGAATTGGCAGTCATTCAAAAATATCCTCTGAATGCTGCAGGGTGAAAATAGCCTACACAATAGTAAAGGAGAACAGAAGGCCCTTCCTAAAACCTAATTTACATTTTAAGAACCATGAATAAACATAACACCACAGTCAGGTGGACTAGAATGAAATTCACCGGAGGGGTATCCTACAAAGCAGGTTTGAGGAGTAAGCAGGATAACTTCGTTCAATTCTGAGTTCAACTCGGGATAACCGGCCATATGAAATTGTTTCACCTTTTAGCCAGGTACATTTCTATGACAACAAATCCTGCAGAACTAACTCACGGCTAACTCCACTTACCCTGAATGAAATGACTGAGTCACTAGTCGAGAACCAATTAAATCAGATTCACTCCCTCTTGCAAAGAGTGAGTCATCATGCCTTTCATTTATGGAAGACAACTGATTAAATATTTTATTAATCAAATGTTTTTTCAAACATTTTAATGTTAAAATATATCACGTTACACATTTAGTAATGGCAGAATACATTTTAAACTTCACACAATGTAACACTTTTGTATGACTTAATAAAAAAGGTGCTTGTAAATTTAAAAGCACACCAAAGACAGAATTAACGATAAGTAATAAAGTAAAGAAGGCACTTCAAAAAGCCTATTTCCCATATAGCCAGCTGAATTTGCAAGGTAACTTTTCTTTCATTTTGATTTCGGCACATATTGAAATGTGTCACTGACCATTGATTGATGTTTCAGCATTGTCTCAATGAAGAGTTCGGTATTCAACTAGCCATGTGCGACATGCACGTGCAGTTACAAGCCTGCATGCTAGAGTTAGCGGCAGGTGGACGAGCAATAACAACCGTCGTAGTACAGATGAAGCCTGAGCTGGAATGTGAAGTTAACTGAAGTTGGTTAGCTTTAGAAAACCCTGAGTAGATCTAGCTTGCTTCGTAGGATACCCCTCAGCAGTGTGTTGTTGTGGATTCTTCCTAGGTTCTGGCCTTTATAGAGAGTTTTTCCTAGCCACCGTGCTTCTACTCCTGCATTGCTTGCTGTTTGGGGTTTTAGGATGAGTTTCTGTACGGCACTTTGTACAGCTGATGTAAAAAGGGCTTTATAAGTAAATTTGATTGAATTTGATTGAAGAGAAATGGAGGGAAAACTCAGACGTCATGATACCTTTGGTATTCTGAAGCTTGCAGGTCACCGACAGGTGGAACGAAGATAGATTTAAAAAAAAATCTAAATTCCAAAGGTATCATGACGGTAGCCCCCACACCACTAGAGGGATATCTTCAACCACCAACTTACCATCCTGAGAGGAGGCCGAGTATAGCCCACGAAGATCTTTGCTACGGCACAACCCAGGGGGGGGGGGGGGGGGGGGGGGGCCAACCCGGACAGGAAGATCACGTCAGATCAAGTGACACACCCCTCCCATGGACAGCATGGAGGAGCACCAGTAAGCCAGTGACTCAGCCCCTGTAATAGGGTTAGAGGCAGAGAATCCCAGTGGAGAGAGGGGAACCGGCCAGGCAGAAACAGCAAGGGTGGTTCGTTGCTCCAGTGCCTTTCCGTTCACCTTCACACTCCTGGGCCAGACTACACTCAATCATAGGACCTACTGAAGAGATGAGTCTTCAATAAAGGCTTAAAGGTTGAGACCGAGTCTGCTTCTCTCACATGGATAGGCAGACCATTCCATAAAAATGGAGCTCTATTGGAGAAAGCCCTGCCTCCAGCTGTTTGCTTAAAGATTCTAGGGACAGTTAGGAGGCCTAGCTATCTCTTAGTCCCATCAAACATTGTGTTTTGTAAAGAACAAATGGCAGAGTCTTATAATCTATAATGTCGCTAATTTATCAATGTTTGTAAATATTTTGTTTCTTAGGCTATTGTTAATCTGTCTCTATTTACCAGCGCTGTATGTGAACTGGCTGCATGCTAGTTGAGCATGCGCCGTTGATGTATGGGTAGCTGCAACCTAATATGGCGACCGGAGTATGAGCGAGTGGGTGTGTCGAAAGTAGTGAAAATGAATCAGCTAATTGGGCAGATTTGTTTCCATGCAAGACCATTTTGCGTGGCTGATTAGGCTGCACTACAAGTCGATAAGACGGCAATCCAAAAACAGTACATTATAAATCGCAATCTGGGACAGGTGTGCAGAATTTGAAAGCTTGTTCTATTGCCAACATAACTAGCAAAGTTATAAAATATGATCTTACAGTGTTAGGGTTTCACAAGGCAATTTACAGAAACAGATCGTAGGAGTCATGAGTGCATTCAGGTGCGTGTACTGCGGCAAATTTTCTTCAAAATAAACAAACATAGGCTCATTCTGTTTAAAATAAGCCAGGGTATGATGCCATGTGTACATCAAACATAGTGATCATAAACGTTGACACTGTATATGACATGAGTTTTATAATTTGGAAATGTGAAGTGCAGATTTGGACTCACGGGTGTTTGGCTTGCTAGTATGACATCAAAGCTGTATATATTAAATACAAAATATATTGAGTCCTCTTAATTTACAGCATTTCCCTCACTCAGACAACAAAAAATGTGCAAACGTTTCCCAATTACTGGGAGGGATGGGGGCAACTTCTTGTTGCGCAGGTTGTTCAAGTTCAGAATAGCTGTACGACATGTGAAGCATATTTACTACCTTCCAATTTAGGCTCTTATAAGTGCCCAAATCTGCCATTCTTAACCCATATATGGGTATGAGTGTAAAGGGTTTACACTCAGAGGGTTTCAAACCTCTCTGACAATAACAGCTAGTTTTCAGTTTTCTCTCCCCACTCAGACCACTCTCTGACAGTCCTAGAAAAATTATTGCTTGAGAAATTGCTGTTTGCTAAGAAGCTATTTTTGTTTATGTTTTACCATTTTTTTTTACCATACTTAATAGGACATTCACACAGCTAGACCACTCAACTATAGACCCCGTCCACCACTGGACTTTCCCTATGTTAGTGCATCAATGACAGAAAAACCTACTACAATACACATTCACTAGTCCACTTTCTGTCTGCTGTGTGTGTGTGCCTGTGTTAAGCGTGGCAATAAACGTATGTTCTGTACACCGGTCTCCTACTGGTATTTTCCGTCCTCTAACAGGGACGCTGAGACAGTTGTACTGAAATTCTAAACCGGCACTTCTTTCGAGATCACCACCAGTTGGTGCCACACTTTTTCATGGTCCTTCGAGCCAGATAGGTGCAATTGTCCTGGACTATGACCAGTAGCGATAGGATTAAGTTAATGCCACATGCCATGCCCCAGACCAGGTACACACGCTGGCGAGAAGGGAAGGACTGGGAAGTCCAGAACATCGAGGTCACGGAGAGGCTCCCCATGAGGGTTCTGTCCGCCTACTGTCACATTCTTACCGTCAGGGAACTGAGCCTGGAGTAACTCAGGTGTCAACAGTAGGAATACACGACACTACTGAGGCACACAGGCCCTGCAGCGGCGGTCCTGAGTCCCCCTCATGTCCAGAACTCACCAGCTCCCAAACCTTTGTCTGGCTACTTGAGGCACCCCAATTCCTGGCCTTCATCTCCCCTCCCTAAGTACCACAGGATCGACCAGACGTACCCCAGCCTTAAACGGCCTGGGTGTCACGGCCGCCGGTCCAGCCGCAACTCACTCATGTGGAGTGAACACTGATGCCCCTGGAGGTGCTCCAGCCATTTGTCCTCACCAGCTCCTTTGGTCATCAGATATCCACCCGGACCCCAGCTTGTCCAGCCGTCAATGCAGCCTCTAGCATGCCATTCTGCCCAGCAGCTACCAGAGTTGAATCCTGTCATCCACACCGATACCACAGCGGGCATCCCTTTAAAGCCCAGTTCGGCACCGGAACCTTCATGGCTATCTTCACCAGTCCACGCGCCAGCCGAGCAGTGGCCAGAACTGCACCTAACCATGTCGTTCCAAGTGCTCCAGCTAGCCAACCTGATGACAGCAGTGTAGCCAGACTGGTGACTGCGAATGCTCAAGCCTGCCCTGCGAAAGCTACCAAGGCCCAAATCATTCCACCAGCCGGCCGAGCTCCACTCCGCATCCCAGCTGGTTCAGCAAGTGCCAGATCTCCAACCTGCTCAGCCAGCAGACTCTCAGTCAGCCCTGCAGCCCAAACGACAGCCGGTGTCTCTCCTTGACCAACTATCACCGGACTCAACTCCGGTCATGGTCCATATTACATCTGCTGCCCTTGCAGATATGCCTGCCCTGGGCCCATCGTCAGACCCAGACACTGGGTCCGATGTCCAGACCTGTCCTGGACCCACCAGCTGGCCAGGCTCAAGTCCTGGTCCAGCCATCAATTCCTGTCCTGGGTCGAACTCCATCGGCTGACTTAACGCCAGTTCTGGGTCCGCTGCCTTCACCGGCAACCAAGGAAACATCAAAGACCCACAACCAGCACTGAGTCTGAAGTCCAGTCCTTCCCCTGCAACACCGCCTGATCCAGAGACAGCCCTGGATCCACCGCCCGGACCAGATCTGGACCTGCCTCCGGACCTGGATGAACATCCAGCGCCCGTAGGAGCCAGCACTCTCTCCCTGTTCAAGCCAAGGATGCCTGGCCCGATTTGTAAAGTAAATAAATAAATAATTGCTACCGTAGTAACTCATTCTCCATCTTATTTTTAAATAGTGAGCCAAAATGTTTTCAGCACTTTTATTTCCTTGACTGATCAAAACTTTTAATCTAATGCTCTTTGTTGTCTCTTTGCTGGAAACATATAGTGAGCAATTCTTTGGATCTTCAAATCATAATAAAATCATACAATAAATTCAGTATAAAATTGTGAGATTCACAATACATATTGTACCGGCACCTAAGTATCGTGATAATATCACATTGCGAGGTCCCTGGCAATTCCCAGCCCTAGTCTTTACTCCACATTTATTTGCATTACATTTTTCCTAGGGTATTGTTCGACAGGCTTGCTCTGTAAATATGCTAATGGTGAGTGAGTCGACACCAGTCCTGCACAACAGTAAGCCTTTGATAATAAACAAGCCTGCCATCTGACATCGTCCCTCCGTAGTGCCACACACACACAGTTAATGACATTCATCAGCACTGACTGAAGAAATATATTTTTCTTCAAATCGATAAATTTAGTGAAGCCGTTGACATCCATTAATATCTAATCAGTTCTATGTCTTTAGTTTACAGAGTTGAATGGACCCCCTTTGGTCTATGAATATTATATATCTATATCCAGTGCCACCTCTGTGTAACGGTTGTCGTCGGGAATAGAGGACCAAAACGAAGCAGGAATGTGGATGCTCATCTTGTATTTATTTTAAATAAAAGAGAACACCAAAATAACAAACGAAGAACGCACAAACAACAAAACAGTCTTGTCAGGCACACTCAGCAAAACAAGAAACAATCTCCCATAAACACTTAACCAAACACATACCCATATATAGGACTCTCAATCAGAAGCAACTAGAAAACACCTGCCTCCAATTTAGAGTCCAACCCCAATAAACTAGACAAAGAAATACAAAACACTAGAGACCACATAGAAATACAAACCTAGAACATAACCCCAAAAAACCCGGAAATAATAAATCAAACACCCTACTACAAAAATCACCACCCCGAACCACATAAACAAAATACCCTCTGCCACGTCCTGACCAAACTACAATAACAAATAACCCTTAACTGGTCAGGACGTGACAGTACACCCCCCCCCCCCCCCCCCCCAAAGGTACAGACCCCGGATGCACCTCATAATTTTTTTTTTTTTAAATCCCCCTAAACTAAAGGGAGGGAAGGGAGAGTGGCTGCCGTCACCGACGGCACTTGTGCTACACCCCCCCTCCCCAACCCACCTATACAGGAGGTGGTTCTGGCTCCGGCCTACTGTCCTCCAGAATGCAGACAGACTTGCTCAGTTTCGGGCCGTAGGCAGACTCCCATCGTTCCGGATCGTAGGCAGACCTCTTCCGTTCCACACTGTAGGCAGACTCATTTGATACACAGTTAATGCTATTTAGTTCCGGATCGTCAACAGACTTACTCAGTTCCGGGTTGCTGATAGACTCCCTTGGTTCCGGGTCGCAGGCAGGCTCCCTCGGTTCCGGGTCGCAGGCAGACTCCCTCGGTTCCGGGTCGCAGGCAGACTCCCTCGGTTCCGGGTCGCAGGCAGACTCCCTCGGTTCCGGGTCGCAGGCAGACTCCCTCGGTTCCGGGTCGCAGGCAGACTCCCTCGGTTCCGGACTAGACACTGTTGCCGGATACTCTGGACTGCACACTGGTGCCGGATACTCTGGACTGCACACTGGTGCCGGATACTCTGGACTGCACACTGTTGCCGGATACTCTGGACTGCACACTGTTGCCGGATACTCTGGACTGCACACTGTTGCCGAACTCTCGAGGCTGGGCTGACGCACTGGAAGCCTGATGCGTGGTACTGGTACTGGATGTGCCAGTCTGGGGACACGCACCTCAGGGCTAGTGCGGGGAGCGGGAACAGGCCGAGTCGGACTGGGTTGACGCACTGGAAGCCTGATGCGTGGTGCTGGTACTGGAGGTATCAGCCTGGGAACACGCACCTCAGGGCTAGTGCGGGGAGCGGGAACAGGCCGAGTCGGACTGGGTTGACGCACTGGAAGCCTGATGCGTGGTGCTGGTACTGGAGGTATCAGCCTGGGAACACGCACCTCAGGGCTAGTGCAGGGAGCGGGAACAGGCTGAGTCAGACTGGGTTGACGCACTGGAAGCCTGATGCGTGGTGCTGGTACTGGAGGTATCAGCCTGGGAACACGGACCTCAGGGCTAGGGCAGGGAGTGGGAACAGGACGAGTCGGACTGGGCTGATGCACTGGAAGCCTGATGCGTGGTGCTGGTACTGGAGGTATCAGCCTGGGAACACGCACCTCAGGGCTAGTGCGGGGAGCGGGAACAGGACGAGGAGGACAGGGCTGACGCACTGGACCGTAGAGGCGTACTGGCGGTCTCGAGCGCAGAACTGGCATCGCTCTTACTGGCTGGATGCTCACTTCCCCCTGGCAAATGCAGGGCGCTGGTACTGCGCGTATCGGCCTAAAAATACTTGGCCTCGCCACAGTACCCATTACCCCGAAGCATGGGACCTGTCCAGTCACTGGTTGCCCAGAAAAGGTACTGGGCTTTGGCCTGGGGCTCAATCCTCGCCCAGCCAAACTACCCGTGTGCCCCCCCAAAAAAAATTATTGGGGCTGCCTCTCGGGCTTAAACGCCAGTCGTGTTCCCCTGTAGCGTTCCCTGTCTTCGCTCGACTTCCTCCATGGACCTTCTCCGGCCATAATCTCCTCCCACGTCCACTTCTCACGATCGTACATATCAAAGTCCATTTTCTCAGCGTTCCTCCTCTCCTTCTTCCGCTGCTTGGTCTTGTTGTGGTGGGAGATTCTGTAACGGTTGTCGTCGGGAATAGAGGACCAAAACGCAGCAGGAATGTGCATGCTCATCTTGTATTTATTTTAAATAAAAGAGAACACCAAAATAACAAACGAAGAACGCACGAACAACAAAACAGTCTTGTCAGGCACACTCAGCAAAACAAGAAACAATCTCCCACAAACACTTAACCAAACACATACCCATATATAGGACTCTCAATCAGAGGCAACTAGAAAACACCTGCCTCCAATTGAGAGTCCAACCCCAATAAACTAGACAAAGAAATACAAAAGACTTGAGACCACATAGAAATACAAACCTAGAACATAACCCCAAAAAACCTGGAAATAATAAATCAAACACCCTACTACAAAAATCACCACCCCGAACCACATAAACAAAATACCCTCTGCCACGTCCTGACCAAACTACAATAACAAATAACCCTTAACTGGTCAGGACGTGACACTCTGCCTATATGCAGACTATGTGCTGTGCCGCTAGGGGGCCCCCAACCCCCAAAAAGGGAACTTCGTCTGGGTCTCTAGTTACTGTTGGGAGTTAGAATACACAAGGTTGCAATTTAAAAATGTGGTAGTGCATCAGCAGTTTTCCTCTTGTTATGCTAGTCGATGAGAGTCACTCAATGTCAGCTAGCATTTTAGAGATTGTTAGGTAAGTTAGTCTAGCCAGCTTTCTAAACCTTTTTATAATCATGGCTGAATTACATGCCCAGGGGCCCTGACCTCCAGTGGGCCACAGACCTCCAGTGTTCCCAGACCTCCAAGGGTCCCCCATTGATTTTGTTAGTTACCGAGATATCGTATGAACATGGCATAAGTCAAGCTAAAATGTGTAGAAATGTTTCTCTCCGCCCCATAGCAAAATGTGTAGAATTGAAGGAAAGTAACTTTAAAACTGCAACATTGTTTCTACGCATGGCAAAAATGTGTAGAATTGGTCGAAAGGTTAGAGGCAGCTCTGTCTATATCACCTGGTAGGATCATGAACTCAGACTGTGAGAGAGAGGCATTGGATTGTTTCTGTGTGGGAGGTCATTATTTGAAAGCAACTGTATTAATGTTAATTTGTCAAAGTCTAAAATTAGCTACACTGCTCCATAGTTTCCACTTATCAATGACCATACACATTTTAATAGCTGGGAATATGCAGCTTCCCCCTTCGCTTATGCAGTGGACAAAGTTATGCAAATGAGGCCTCTGACTTCGTAAGATTCAGAGCAGACAGAGGAGGAGGGAGAGAGGAAGGAGGGATAGTAAAACTACTAAGCTTGCATCTTTAAGTGTCCGTGATAGTGTCACCTCCAGAGGACTGCCTAGCCTTGACAAAGACTAAGCTGTTTCTCCATTCTGAGATGTTCCTCCTTTCAGCCCTGCCACATGCCAGACAAGCTAGACTCAGCGGTTTTATTCTGAATTTTCTAATGAGTGTGTGCAGGTTTAGAAGAAAGGGGCTGACCCACAGCCTGACCAGGGTATCAGTGGACCGGATAGGGGGGGAAATAACCTTCGTCATCACAAACAGTGGTGTTGAGAAAGTCAACCTTCAACCTAGTCAGAACTGTGTCCTAATGACTTTGAGAACTAACTTATTTTGGTTTGTTCATTCATTATCAAGCTAACAATAGAAGGGAGAGCAACAGAATTGTATCACCTTTGTATGTTGTACGTTTTGGTTTATCAACCCAAATAGAACATCTATACAGAGTAATATATAGTGTTATACCCACCTCTATTTTACTGCAGTAAAGATTGACCATGTGAAAAGAAGTGAATATAAAAAAACTGAAGTCAGAAACATATTTTTTTCAGTGAAGATACAGTACAGTGTATTACTTATCTATTGGTTCTGTGAATGAGAAAGGAGGTGAATTCTTGGGAAAAGCACTTAGCTTACTTTAGCCTAGCTACTGCCTCAATGCTATTGTGTAGCTGACTGTAACTCACTGTGGAGAAATTGAAGTTACGTCCATTGTGGAAGGGGTGACCAATCTCTGTCTGCTCAAATAGTAGAGGTTGTTAATTTGTGCCAGGAAAGTTGACTTGACCTGTGTCATATATGTTTTGAATTGCTTGTTTGTTGTCTAGTTACATATGGCTTATATTTCATTATGAGACTAGGGATTCCCAACATGATTGTCAAAACACATTAGTAACTAGTAACTTCATTACTCTGCCATACTACTCTGTTGTAGACATCAGAGATAAAGTACAGTGAGATTGGCATTGGCTTTGGTGCTGTGTACTGTAACCCAGTAGCTATGGCCCTAACATAGCTTCCTACTAACAGAATGACGAGGTCATCAGTTCTGAGCGGCTGATTGACAGCCTGTACGCAGGGAGACAGAGACCAGTGAAGAGAGTCGCTATAAGGTCAGTGAGAAGCGTGTGGCGGTTGAGGTATCTCGCTAAATGCTAATTAACTCCCCGTCATTGCTATCTTCCCTTGGCAGGTCCCGTAGGTACTCTCCATTCCTACATCATTAATGGCTGCATGCTCTGCCACGAGGACCAATGCTCACGTCACCTCTGACCCCGCCCCTCTCTCCCTCTCCCTGTCTCTCTCTCTCTACGGTAATTACAGTGCTGGACAGCTTTTGTGTGGCGAGAGAAGGGGGAGAAAGAGAGAGCGAGAGAGAGCGAGAGATATATCTCTACCTACTTAGACCAGTTATAAATAACCTTACACAGCCTGCAGAGGGGACTACGCCTATGGAGACAATGGCTGCAGTTAACAGAGGTCAAGGTTCACTAACTAGCTCCTCCCTGTAATGAAGCTTTTCCGCCTGAGGGGCTTCAGCAATTGCTGCTCCGTTCCGGGGTTAGTGAGGCATGGAGAGCCAGGTGAGGAAGGAGCAAGGTGTGAGAGTCACCATGCAGAGAGAGAAGAGAGATAGGATCAGGCTCAGGTCAGCAACCCTAACAAAGACCAGTGGTGAAACATCACTGAGTGAGTCAATCTGACTCATTACTTCAGCTTCCACACCATGGTCAGTGAAAGGCCAGTTAATTAAATGAGGAAACCTGGAGGTGTAGAAGTTAAGAAGGAGTGGTTAGGATACCATAGCTGCAATAAATGAATAGCGGGAAGGATGTGTCGTGATTTTACTTTCATTAACCCGATGACTGTTATTTATTGAATCCATTATGTTTAATTGTTAACTGATTAAATTAATCACGTAACAATTAACTCATTCAGATTTGGGGTGTGGTATCATCTCCCGAATTAAACTCTATAAGGTCTTTATCTATAACATTGATAAACAGTCATCTTATTAATCATTACCTCTTATCAAATCATTATTCTGACCAGTCGTAACCTTGGATCTACAAAAACCGCAGCCTAGTTCATTATTCAGTACTACACAAATTGGTTTAATTATTTATTTACTAACTAACTAAATGATAACACAGAATAAACATACACCCTTTAAATAAGACAAAGGTCCCTAGTAGACTGACAAGATATGACGGCTTGTTACAACATAGATGGGGGGACACTTATCGTGGATACATTCTAGGACTGTCCTCACATTAATCATATACCTTGCACACGAACCGCCACCCATTTGGAATAAGAAAGCATTAATTTATTTACGTGTGAAATGCCTTCGTTCATTGTTTATCTCAGTCGGAGCCAAGCCTTCTCAGAAAGTTGTTGGCAGGCCTTTCCTGTGGGTCACTTGTACATGCTCTGATTGTCCACCAGAGGGTACAATGTCCTTCTTGTCCGTTCTCCATGCGATGTTTCCTCAGAACTTCCTCTTAGCCGTACCAGTGATTGTCTTGAGAGGGGAGATTTCTCCTTCCTCCACCTCGTGTGGATAACCAGAGTTTGAACCACTTTACACGCAATGCTGCAGACTGGCCATGTCCTGGTCTGATAAGTTCATTTTCTTCACCTCGTGTTGAGGTTGAGAGTTTCAATCATTTCAAATGTGTAGCTCTCCGCCTCACGTTTCCTGGTCTAAAGGTTGATTCTTCTTCCAAGCCTTTATGCACTCTTGGTAAAAAAAGAGGCGTTCCGTTATGCTGACAAGGTCTCTAACCTCCCTTGGGGCGTGGCTAGTTAATGTGCAAAGGATATGATTAGAAATGATCTCTTGACTCCTAAAATCACATTCATATCTTAACAAAAATACGTTCATCATTTTCATATCATTTGCACAAAGTATTGGATGGAAACTTGACAGATAAAGGGGGTATCCTTTCCAAGTTACAGTATTTGGTCCATACAGTTTTTAATAACATCAGAAAATAAAAAACAATATGACATTAGTTTTCTACATCTCCCCACTGACCATTTACCACATTGTTGTGTTAGAAATATTGTTCCATTATCACTTTTTGGAGTTTCTGTGTCTGTGAACAAAGACATTCGTTGGGTTGATACTAAAGAGCAAGAGAGAGTCTCCCCGGCTTATTTTACAACCGAGTGTGAGCTGTCAACCTGGCAGTTCCCTCCTCCCCCCCTTTCTGGGTGGGAGAGGGTATGGTTATTGTCAGCCATTGCCAAGCTGATCTGACCCATTGTGATCCTCACAGGACAATCATGACAGATGTGTAAGTGCAGAGTACTGTGCTGGATGAATTTAACTCAGTTAATTTACTCTATGTAGAAAGTGAAGGGAAGGGAAGTACAGTCATTTTAGAGAAAACAAATACTTTTTATTTCAATATTTCAAATTCATTTATTTAACCTTTATTTAACCAGGTAGGCCAGTTGAGAACAAGTTCTCACTTACAACTGCGACCTGGCCAAGATTTACATTTACATTTACATTTAAGTCATTTAGCAGCGACTTACAAATTGGTGCATTCCCCTTATAATATCCAGTGGAACAACCACTTTACAATAGTGCATCTAAATCTTTTAAAGGGGGGGGGGGGGGTTAGAAGGATTACTTTATCCTATCCCAGGTATTCCTTAAAGAGGTGGGGTTTCAGGTGTCTCCGGAAGGTGGTGATTGACTCCGCTGTCCTGGCGTTGTGAGGGAGCTTGTTCCATCATTGGGGTGCCAGAGCAGCGAACAGTTTTGACTGGGCTGAGCGGGAACTGTGCTTCCTCAGAGGTAGGGAGGCGAGCAGGCCAGAGGTGGATGAACGCAGTGCCCTTGTTTGGGTGTAGGGCCTGATCAGAGCCTGAAGGTACGGAGGTGCCGTTCCCCTCACAGCTCCGTAGGCAAGCACCATGGTCTTGTAGCGGATGCGAGCTTCAACTGGACACCAGTGGAGAGAGCGGAGGAGCGGGGTGACGTGAGAGAACTTGGGAAGGTTGAACACCAGACGGGCTGCGGCGTTCTGGATGAGTTGTAGGGGTTTAATGGCACAGGCAGGGAGCCCAGCCAACAGCGAGTTGCAGTAATCCAGACGGGAGATGACAAGTGCCTGGATTAGGACCTGCGCCGCTTCCTGTGTGAGGCAGGGTCGTGCTCTGCGAATGTTGTAGAGCATGAACCTACAGGATCGGGTCACCGCCTTGATGTTAGTGGAGAATGACAGGGTGTTGTCCAGGGTCACGCCGAGGCTCTTAGCACTCTGGGAGGAGGACACAAGGGAGTTGTCAACCGTGATGGCGAGATCATGGAACGGGCAGTCCTTCCCCGGGAGGAAGAGCAGCTCCGTCTTGCCGAGGTTCAGCTTGAGGTGGTGATCCGTCATCCCCACTGATATGTCTGCCAGACATGCAGAGATGCGATTCGCCACCTGGTTGTCAGAAGGGGGCAAGGAGAAGATTAATTGTGTGTCGTCTGCATAGCAATGATATGAGATAAAGCAAAGTGGTGCGACACAAAGTCTCCAGCTTCAGTGATTTTTGTAATTCGTTCCAGTCATTGGCAGCAGAGAACTGGAAGGAAAAGTGTCCGAAGGAGGAGTTGGCTTTGGGGATGACCAGTGAAATATACCTGCTGGAGCGCATGCTACGGGTGGGTGTTGCTAAGGTGACCAGTGAGCTGAGATAAGGTGGGGCTTTACCAAGCAAAGACTTATAGATGACCTGGAGAAAGTGTGTTTGGCGACGATTATGAAGCGAGGGCCAGCCAATGAGAGCATACAGGTTGCAGTGGTGGGTAGTATATGGGGCTTTGGTGGCAAAACGGATGGCACTGTAATAGACTACATCCAATTTGCTGAGTAGAGTGTTGGAGGCTATTTTATAGATGACATCACCGAAGTCGAGGATTGGTAGGATGGTTAGTTTTACGAGGGTATGTTTGGCAGCATGAGTGAAGGATGCTTTGTTGCGATATAGGAAGCCGATTCTAGATTTAATTTTGGATTGGAGATGCTTAATGTGAGTCTGGAAGGAGAGTTTACAGTCTAACCAGACACCTAGGTATTTGTAGGTGTCCACATTTTCTAAGTCAGAACCGCCCAGAGTAGTGATGCTAGATGGGCGGGCAGGTGCGGGCAGGGGTCGGGTGAAGAGCATGCATTTAGTTTTACTTGCATTTAAGAGCAGTTGGAGGCCATGGAAGGAGTGTTGTATGGCATTGAAGCTTGTCTGGAGGTTTGTTAACAGTGTCCAGGAGGGGACAGAAGTATACAGAATGGTGTCGTCTGCATAGAGGTGGATCAGACAATCACCAGCAGCAAGAGCGACATCATTGATATATACAGAGAAAAGTGTCAGCCCGAGAAATGAACCCTGTGGCACCCCCATAGAGCTGCCAGAAGTCTGGACAACAGGCCCTCCGATTTGACACACTGAACTCTATCTGAGAAGTAGTTGATGAACCAGGCGAGGCAGTCATTTGAGAAACCAAGGCTGTTGAGACTGCCGATAAGAATGCGGTGATTGACAGAGTCGAAAGCCTTGGCCAGGTCGATGAAGACGGCTGCACAGTAATGTATTTTATAGATGGCGGTTATGATATCGCTTAGGACCTTGAGCGTGGCTGAGGTGCACCCATGATCAGCTCGGAAACCAGATTGCATAGCGGAGAAGGTACGGTGGGATTCGAAATGGTCGGTGATCTGTTTATTAACTTGGCTTTCGAAGACCTTAGAAAGGCAGGGTTGGATAGATATAGGTCTGTAACAGTTTGGGTCTAGAGTGTATCCCCCTTTGCAGAGGGGGAAGACCGCGGCAGCTTTCCAATCTTTAAGGATCTCAGATGATACGAAAGAGAGGTTGAACAGGCTAGTCATAAGGGTTGCAAAAATTGCGGCGGACAATTTTAGAAAGAGAGGGTTCAGATTGTCTAGCCCAGCTGATTTGTAGGGGTCCGGATTTTGCAGCTCTTTCAGAACATCAGCTATCTGGATTTGGGTGAAGGAGCAGTGGGGGAGGCTTGGGAAAGTTGCTGTGGGGGGTGCAGGGCTGTTGGCCGGGGTAGGGGTAGCCAGGTGGAAAGCATGGCCAGCCGTAGAGAAATACTTATTGAAATTCTCGATTATCGTAGATTTATCGTTGGTGACAGTGTTTCCCAGCCTCAGTGCAGTGGGCAGCTGGGAGGAGGTGCTCTCATTCTCCACGGACTTTACAGTGTCCAATAACCTTTTTGAATTTGTGCTACAGGATGTAAATTTCTGTTTGAAAAAGCTAGCCTTTGCTTTCCTAACTGCCTGTGTATATTGGTTCCTAACTTCCCTGAAAAGTTGCATATCGCGGGGGCTATTTGATGCTAATGCAGTACGCCACAGGATGTTTTTGTGGTGGTCAAGGGCAGTCAAGTCTGGAGTGAACCAAGGGCTATATCTGTTCTAAGTTCTACATTTTTTGAATGGGGCATGCTTATTTAAGATGGTGAGGAAATCACTTTTAAAGAATAACCAGGCATCCTCTACTGACAGGATGAGGTCAATATCCTTCCAGGATACCAGGGCAAGGTCGATTAGAAAGACCTGCTCGCTGAAGTGTTTTAGAGAGCTTTTGACAGTGATGAGGGATGATCGTTTGACCGCGGACCCATTACGAACACAAGCAATGAGGCAGTGATCGCTGAGATCCTGGTTGAAGACAGCAGAGGTGTATTTAGAAGGCAGGTTGGTCAGCATGATATCTATGAGGGTGTCCGTATTTACGGATTTAGGGTTGTACCTGTTAGGTTCCTTGATAATTTGTGTGAGATTGAGGGCATATAGCTTAGATTGTAGTACGGCTGGGGTGTTGAGCATATCCCTGTTTAGGTCACCTAACAGTATGAATTCTGAAGATAAATGGGGGGGCAATTAATTCACATTTGGTGTCCAGGGCACAGTTGGGGGCTGAGGGGGGTCTATAGCAAGCGGCAAGAGTGAGAGCCTTATTTCTGGAAAGGTGGATTTTTAAATGTAGAAGCTCGATTTGTTTGGGCACTGTCCTGGATAGCATTACAGAACTCTGCAGACTATCTCTGCAGTAGATTGCAACTCCACCCCCTTTGGCAGTTTTATCTTGTCGGAAAATGTTGTAGTTGGGGATGGAAAGTTCTGAATTTTTGGTGGCCTTCCTGAGCCAGGATTCAGACATTGCTAGGACATCAATGTTGACGGAGTGTGCTAAAGCAGTGAATAAAACAAACCTAGGGAGGAGGCTTCTGATGCTCACATGCATGAAGCCAAGTCTTTTACGGTTACAGAATTCAACAAATGATAGCGCCTGGGGAATAGGAGTGGAACTGGGGGCTACAGGGCCTGGGTTAACCTCTACGTCACCAGAGGAGCAGAGGAGGAGTAGGATAAGGGTACGGCTAAAGGCTATAAGAACTGGTCGTCTGGTACGTTGGGAACAGAGAATGAAAGGAGCAGATTTCTGAGCGTGGTAGAATAGATTCAGGGCATAATGTACAGAAAAGGGTATGGTAGGATGTGAGAACAGTGGAGGTAAACCTAGGCGTTGAGTGACGATGAGAGAGGTTTCATCTCTGGAGGCACCAGTTAAGCCAGGTGAGGTTTCCGCATGTGTGTGGGGTGGGACGAAAGAGCTATCTAAGGCATATAAAACATATAAGAACTAGCCAAGACAGCAGTAGACAAGGCATATTGACATTAGAGAGAGGCAAAAAGCAATCACAGGTGTTGATCAGAAGAGCTATGACAACAACGTGTAAATGGCGATGAATGGGCAGAGCGGATCAGTTAGGTACATACAGGACCTGAGTTCGAGGCTGGGGCCGACAGGTAAACAAAATGAGGTACCGTGTTATTGAAACAGTCCAGGGGGCATCAGCTATGTAGCCGAGAAATCACAGGGTCAAAAGAGCAGCAATAGGTGAGTCAGGGTGCCATTCGGTAGTCACTACTACGCTAGGCGAGCAGGGGACACAGCATTCAGAAAGCTAGCGGGCCGGGGCTAGCAGATGGTACTTCGGTGACATCGTAACAGAATAGCCTGTTGAGACCACATCGGGCGATCACGTCGGCAGTCCAGTCGTGATGGATCGGCGGGGCTCCATGTCGACAATAAAGGGTCCAGGCCAATTGGCAAAAGAGGTATTATAGCCCTAGAATTAGCTAGTATATGGGCCTAGCTCGAGGCTAGCTCAAGGCTGACTGGTGCTTGCTTCGGGACAGAGGCATTAGCTAACAGTAACTACTCGTTTGCAGCTAGCTAGCTGCGATGATCCGGTGTAATGATCCAGAGCTAGCTTGGCTAACAAAGACTAGTAGCTATTTAGCTGGCTAGCTCCTGATGGAGATTCCAGTTATAAGGAATAAAAATAGCAGATCCGTACCACATTGGGTGAGGCGGGTTGCAGGAAAGTATATTTAGTTCGTAGATAGAAAGTGAGATTAAGATATATACAGAAAAAAAACTGGCTATTTACAAGGGACAAGACACGGGATAAGACAAGGCAAACACACACATCCGACTGCTATGCCATCTTGGACCAAGGTGCTCCGGACACTACTGTACTGTGAAGAGGAAGTACGGCCGCCCAGCCAGCTTTGAACTTTCCGTGACTTTGACACCAGTCAGGGATTAATGCCACCCCAGTGAGTTGAGTAACTGCCCCATTACAAGAGAGGGGAAAGGTGAGAGTGGGAGGCAGAGACAGAGACAGAGTGCACCTGAATAGTGTTTGTGCTGTTGTGTTGGAGAATGAAAAAGCCCTTGAGCGGAACAGGAAGAGAAAGAAGGAGAGAAAAGGAAAGCACAGAGTAGTACCTTTACCTGTAAAGGAGTGTTTCTTCCACACACAGAGTACGAAGGGGTGTTGTGTCTCGGTGTGTATGCGTTGATTTACGGTGCTGTGGGAAAGATCCATTAGCAGTGAAACAACACAGCTCGCAACAAGGAAGTGATTTATGTATTCAATAAGGGTCTCTGGCTTTCACTCCCTCCTTCCCCTCCGTATCACTTCCTTACGAAAAGCAGCAGCGAGGAAAGTAGACTGCCACGCAAGGTGTCCCAGGTAGGTGAGAGTACATTGTCCTACTGTACTGTAGTCGGGTGGTGCACTGTACTGTGCTATTGGACCTCATACACTAACTGCTATTCTGGGCAACCTACCTGACAGTGTGCTGGGGTATGTGAGTCAGAAAACTGGAGGAGGGTGATGGTGCAAACCGGCAGATTTTAATTGACAAGTGAAAACTTGTAGAACAATGAGCTGTTTTATCTTCAAGCGGCATATCAACACATTGATGAAGTGTGTTTTTATCTAGTAAGACAGCTTTGAGCTTTTTCAAAGTGTTCACTTCCAATTTAATGGCATATGGTTCTAAATATGAACCATTTATTAAGAGGAGGAGGGGAAGTGGGAAGTGTGGAGCGGGCCTAAGGAAACTTTTTAATGAGAACACGTAGGAAACAAACTGCAAGTTTCCTTGAGACAATCATTAAGGAATGACACGACCATTGTTTTCTATGGAGTGTAAAGGCAGGGTATCTTTTTCCATTCATAAGGTGGTGGAGGACCAAATGCTCTAGAAAACTTCTAAATAGGGACGGATAGAACAGTGCAATTTACCAGTGGGGGGAAATAAGGAGGGAAAAGAAAGAGGAGAAGAGGAAAGTACGAGAGGAGATGGAAAGAGAAGTCACGGAAGCTGGGGATCGAGAAAGGCAAGCCAGATCCTGCTGACTGCCCCACTTTGTAACAGCTGGTTGGGGAACCTCACAGTGGCCATTTAAACAGCACAGACAGAATGGGCAATACATTCAGAGAGAGAGAGAGAAAGGGAGAGAGAGAATGAGTGGGAGAGAGAGAAAGAGAGTGGGGGAAAGAGAGTTAGAGAAAGAGAGGGGAAGAGAGGGATAGAGTGAAGGAGAACAAGAAGGAAGAGCGCCAATCAGAGCAAGAGAGGGAAAAAAGAGGGGAGAACTTAAAACCCATTAATTTCCCAAAGCCAGGTCTGGAGGAAATGAATCCTGATAGGGCAGCTCTCTCTGCTCTTGCCCTATCTCTGTCTCTCCATCTCTCTCTCTGCTACTCCAGCCAGTGGTTGATGCTCTACAGATCCAGCAGAGCAGAAGAGGCAAGACAGACTCCATTAGAGCCAAAGAGAGCAGAGGAAGGTCAGAGGGGAGGAACGATGGAGAGAGAGAGGAGAACACAAGAGGCAGGAGCCAGGATGAGAGCGACTGATTGCTGCTGTGCTCTGACTTGACCATCCCCACAGATGGCTGATCCACTATGATAGAGGGCAATAGACAGACACAGCACACAGATCAGAGGTCTGGCTCAAGGAAGTGTTACATTACATGAAGTTGTAGCAGTGGGTGTTCTGTGATGTGTCTTAAGCCTCCAACATTGGAGCTGTCATGTTGGACACTGAACCATGGCAGAGAAAGGAAGCTGTCAGCCCAAGCTGAATGTCGTCATCCCAGCCCCAGGCTGAAACACATTATCGCCTTTCTCAAGTGGCCGATCAAGGGACTGTGGGCATTAGGCGCGTGCCCTGGCCGCCCCCGTCTTTGTGATTTTTCCTCTGTTTGCCGAAAAGGAGATTCCCGTTCGGAATATTATCGTTTTTTTACGAGATAAATTGCATAAAAATTGATTTTAAACAGCGGTTGACATGCTTCGAAGTACGGTAATGGAATATTTAGAATTTTTTTGTCACGAATTGCGCCATGCACGCGACCCTGATTTACCATTTCGGATAGTGTCTGGGACGCGCGAACAAAACGCCGCTATTCGGATATAACGATGGATTATTTTGGACCAAACCAACATTTGTTATTGAAGTAGCAGTCCTGGGAGTGTATTCTGACGAAGACAACAAAAGGTAATCAAACTTTTATAATAGTAAATCTGATATTGGTGAAGGCTAAACTTGCCGGGTGTCTAAATAGCTAGCCCGTCATGGCTGGGCTATGTACTTAGAATATTGCAAAATGTGTTTTCACCAAAAAGCTATTTTAAAATCGGACATATCGAGTGCATAGAGGAGTTCTGTATCTATAATTCTTAAAATAATTGTTATGCTTTTTGTGAACGTTTATCGTGAGTAATTTAGTAAATTGTTAGCAAATTCCCTGGAAGTTTGCGGGGGGTATGCTAGTTCTGAACGTCACATGCTAATGTAAAAAGCTGGTTTTTGATATAAATATGAACTTGATTGAACAAAACATGCATGTATTGTATAACATAATGTCCTAGGTGTGTCATCTGATGAAGATCATCAAAGGTTAGTGCTGCATTTAGCTGTCTTCTGGGATTTTGTGACATTATATGCTAGCTTGAAAAATGGGTGTCTGATTATTTCTGGCTTGGTACTCTGCTGACATAATCTAATGTTTTGCTTTCGCTGTAAAGCCTTTTTGAAATCGGACAGTGTGGTTAGATAAAGGAGAGTCTTGTCTTTAAAATGCTGTGAAATAGTCATATGTTTGAAAAATTGAAGTTTTTCTATTTTTGAGGAATTTGTCATTCGCGCCACGCCTATCATTGGATATTGGAGCAGGTGTTCCGCTAGCGGAACGTCTAGATGTAAGAGGTTAAAGACAAGACTCCCGTTAATCTAACCACATTGTCCGATTTCAAAAATGCTTTACAGCGAAAGCAAAACATTAGATTATGTCAGGAGAGTACCCTGTCAAAAATAATCACACAGCCATTTTCAAAGCAAGCATATATGTCACAAAAACCAAAACCACAGCTAAATGCAGCGCTAACCTTTGATGATCTTCATCAGATGACACTCCTAGGACATTATGTTATACAATACATGCATGTTTTGTTCAATCAAGTTCATATTTATATCAAAAAACAGATTTTTACATTAGCATGTGATGTTCAGAACTAGCATACCCACCGAAAACTTCCGGTGAATTTACTAAATTACTCATGATAAACGTTCACAAAAAACATAATAATTATTTTAAGAATTATAGACACAGAACTCCTTTATGCAATCGCGGTGTCAGATTTTAAAATAGCTTTTCGGCGAAAGCACATTTTGCAATATTCTGAGTACATTGCTCGGCCATCACGGCTAGCTATTTTGACACCCACCAAGTTTGGGACTCACTAAACTCAGAATTACTATTAGAAAAATTGGATTATCTTTGCTGTTCTTCGTCAAAATGCACTCTCAAGACTTCTAATTCAAAAACAAATGTTGTTTTGGCTCCAAATATTCAATAGTTATATTAAAATAACTCCGTTTTGTTTGTGCGTTCAGGTCACTATCCGAAGGGTGACGCCCGAGTGCATTTCGTGACAAAAAAATTCAAAATATTCCATTACCGTACTTAGAAGCATGTCAAACGCTGTTTAAAATCAATTGTTATGCTATTTTCCTCGTAAAATAGTGATAATATTCCAACCGGGCAACGTTGTATTCATTCAAAGGCTGAAAGAAAAGAAATAGAGAATTCTCGTGAATGCGCATCTCAGTCTCACTGTCCCCAGGCTGACCACTCACAAACAGAGCTGTTGTACTTTGCCCAGAGACAGCAGACACCCCATTCCACTCCTTGGCGGCTTTAGAGAGCCAATGGGAGCCTTAGAAAGTGTCACGTTACAGCACAGATGCTGCATTTTTGATAGAGATGCAACAGAAGGACAACAAATTGTCAGACAGGGCACTTCCTGTATGGAATCTTCTCAGGTTTTGGCCTGCCATATGAGTTCTGTTATACTCACAGACACTATTCAAACAGTTTTAGAAACTTTAGAGTGTTTAAATCTACTAATTATATGCATATTCTCATTTCTGGGCAAGAGTAGTAACCAGTTTAAATCGGGTACGTTTTTTATCCGGACGTGCAAATACTGCCCCCTATCCCCAACTGTCACGTCCTGACCAGCAGAGGGTGTAGTTGTGTAGTATTTTGGTCAGGACGTGGCAGAGTATGTCTGTGTATGTGTGTTCTGGGTGTTTTGTTTCTATGTTGGTCTGTGTGGCTCCCGATCAGGGACAGCTGGTTATCGTTGTTCCTGATTGGGAGTCATATAGTTAGGAGTATGTTTGTCACTTGGGTTTGTGGGTGGATGCGCTAGCACTGCTATACTTTTTGTTTGTAGTAGCCTGTTAGCCTGTCGTGAGTTTCGTGTTTATTGTTTTCCTGTGTATACTTTGCTTTAATTTATTAAAAAGATGAGTATCCACATTTCGCCTGCTGCAGTTTGGTCTCTTCAACATGGCTGTAACTATGACAGAACCACCCACCTAAACAAGACCAAGCAGCGGAAGGAGAAGAGGAACACTAATTATATGGACTATGGTGAAGAATGGACTTGGGAAGAGATTCTGGATGGGGCTGGACCTTGGCACCAGGCTGGGGAATACCGTCGCCCACGGGAGGAGTTGGAGGAAGCTAAGGCAGAGAGGAGGCGATATCCAGCCTGGTAGGAGAATGCCTGCGCAGCGCGTCTGGTCGCCGGTACACCTCCTAGGACCAGACTACCCTACTCCCGCTCTACGCACCGCAACCATCAGGCCCCTACACAGCCCAGTTCGCCCTGTACCAGCACCCCGCTCGTACAGGGCTGCTAGTTCCATCCAGCCAGGACGGGTTGTGCAGGCGGTGCGGTCAAGGCCACCTGTGCACCTCCTTGGCCCAGTCTTTCCGGTTCCCGCCTCTCGTGCTAACCCGGAAGTGGGTACCTCCAGTCTGGCACGACCAGTACCAGCAATCCGGACCAAGCTTCCCATTAGTCGGCCTAGTCCTATTCAGCCTGTTCCTGCTCCTCGCACTAGTCCTGGGGTGCGTGTATCTAGCCTGATACCTCCTCTACCAGCCCCACGCATCAGGTGTCCAGTGCGTCAGCCCAGCCTCGAGAGCTCGGCACCAGTGTGCAGTCCAGAGTATCCGGCACCAGTGTGCAGTCCAGAGTATCCGGCACCAGTGTGCAGTCCAGAGTATCCGGCACCAGTGTGCAGTCCAGAGTATCCGGCAACAGTGTCTAGTCCGGAACCGAGGGAGTCTGCCTGCGACCCGGAACCGAGGGAGTCTGCCTGCGACCCGGAACCGAGGGAGTCTGCCTGCGACCCGGAACCGAGGGAGTCTGCCTGCGACTCGGAACCAAAGGGGTCTGCCTGCGACCCGGAACCGAGGGAGTCTGCCTGAGACCCGGAACCGGGTGAGTCTGCTTGTGACCCGGAACCGAGGGAGTCTGCCTATGACCCAGAACCGGTTGAGTCTGCCTACGATCCGGAACTAAATATAATTAACTCTGAACTAAAGGAATCTGCCTATGACCCAGAACCCAATGAGTCTGCCTACAGCGTTGACTTGGAATGGAAAGTGTCTGCCCATGATCCACAACGGAGTGAGTCTGTCTACGACCCGGAACCCAATGAGTCTGCCTACAACCTGGAGGGCAGTAGGCCGGAAGCAGAGCCACCTCCAGGATAGGTGGGTTGGGGAGGGGAGGGGTAGCACAGTGCCGTCGTTGACGGCAGCCACCCTCCCTTCCCTCCCTTATTGTTTAGGGGGTATTTGTTTTAGTTTTGTTGTGGTAGTGGGGATTTTTGTTGTTTCTTTTTAGGTGCATTCGGGGTATGCACATTTAGGGGGGGGGGGGGGGGGTACTGTCACGTCCTGACCAGCAGAGGGTGTAGTTGTGTAGTATTTTGGTCAGGACATGGCAGAGTATGTCTGTGTATGTGTGTTCTGGGTGTTTTGTTTCTATGTTGGTCTGTGTGGCTCCCGATCAGGGACAGCTGGTTATCGTTGTTCCTGATTGGGAGACATATATTTAGGAGTATGTTTGTCACTTGGGTTTGTGGGTGGTTGCGCTAGCACTGCTATTCTTTTTGTTTGTAGTAGCCTGTTAGCCTGTCGTGAGTTTCGTGTTTATTGTTTTCCTGTGTATACTTTGCTTTAATTTATTAAAAAGATAAGTATCCACATTTCGCCTGCTGCAGTTTGGTCGCTTCAACACGGCTGTAACTATGACACCAACAGGTTAACCTCTTATGGATCGGACCCTTTTTTTCAATTTTCGCCATAAAATGACATACGCAAATCTAACTGCCTGTAGCTCAGGAATTAATGTAGGAGAATATAACACATTAGATCTGTTAAAAGATAATACAAACCAAAAAACATGCTATTTTTATTTTTTGTTCCATCATCTTTGAAATGCAAGAGAATATTGCAGTTTAGGTGCAATTTAGATTTTGGCCAATAAATGGCAGCAGTGTGTGTGCAAAGTTTCAGATTGATCCAGTGAAGCATTGCAATACTGGTAAATATTTTGTAAATAAATCTGCCCAAATATGCCGAGTTGGTCAATTGATACATTTTCAATTACATAACTATGGAGAACTTACAAAAATGATATGGTAATACAACATTTAGGTGTACACACTCCCAGGATTGTCATACATGATGGATCATTGGCTTATACACTAACTTTCACATATCTAGGTGGGTGTGGAGCCAGAGACAGCAGGGGTTCAAACTGTCCACCCAGTTCCAACATTTGAATATAAAAATGGATTTTATCAAACAAAACTATGCTACATTTTATCTCTGGGACCCTCAGGATGACAAATCAGAGAAAGATTATTGAATGTAAGTACATTATTTACCTTCCAGTGAATGTATCAAACCAGTTGCCGTGATAAGTTTTTGTTGTTGTTGTGCACTCTCCTCAAACAATAGCACGGTCTTTTTTCACTGTAATAGCTACTGTAAATTGGACAGTGCAGTTAGATTAACAAGAATTTAAGCTTTCTTAAACATGTCTATATGGGCAGAAAGTTTGCTGTTACTTACAACGTCATGCTAATAACATTAGCGCACGTTAGCTTAATAATCATCAAGGTATAGGGACAACGATCCCGTATTAAAAGTTAATTTGTGGAATTTATTTCCTTCTTAATGCGTTTGAGCCAATCATTTGTGTTGTGACAAGGTAGGGGTGGTATACAGAAGATAGCCCTATTTTGTAGAAGACCAAGTCCATATTATGACAAGAACAGCTAAAATAAGCAAAGAGAAACAACAGTCCATCATTACTTTAAGACATGAAGGTCAGTCAATACAGAACATTTCAAGAACTTTGAAAATATCTTCGTGCAGTTTGCAAAAGCCAAGTTGTATGCCAAATAAATGCTTCACAGAGGTCAAGTAACAGACATCTCAACATCAATTTTTCAGAAGAGACTGCGTGAAACAGGCCTTCATGGTAAAGTTGCTGCAAAGGAACCACTACTAAGGACACCAATAATAAGAAAAGACTTGCTTGGGCCAAGAAACACGAGCAATGGACATTAGACAAGTGGAAATATGTCCTTTGGTCTGCTGGGTCCAAATTTGAGATGTTTGGTTCCAACTGCCGTGCCTTTGGGAGATGCAGAGTAGGTGAACGGATGATCTCGGCATGTGTGGTTCCCACCGTGAAGCATGGAGGAGGAGGTGAGATAGTGTGGGGGTGCTTTGCTAGTGACACTGTCGGTCATTTATTTAGAATTCAAGTCACACTTAACCAGACTGTTGGAAAAGCATTCCAGGTGAAGCTGGTTCAGAGAATGCCAAGAGTGTGCAAAGCTGTCATCAAGGCAAAGGTTGGCAACTTTGAAGAATCTCAAATATAAGATATATTTTGATTTGTTTAACACTTGTTTTGGTTACTATATGATTCTATATGTGTATTTCATAGTTTTGATGTCTTCACTATTATTCTACAATGTAGAAAATTGTAAAAATAAAGAAAAGCCCTTGAATGAGTAAGTGTGTCCAAACTTTTGACTGGTATTGTTAGTATTCAGACCCTTTACTGAGTACTTTGTTGAAGCACCTTTGATAGCGATTACAGCCTCGAGTCTTCTTGGGCATGACGCAACAAGGTCGGTACACCTGCCTTGGGGAGTTTCTCCCACTCTTCTCTGAAGTTCCTGTCAAGCTCTGTCAGGTTGGATGGGGAGCGTTGCTGCACAGCTATTTTCAGTTATCTCCAGAGATGTTCAATCGGGTTCAAGTCCGGGCTCTGGCTGGGACACTCAATGACATTCAGACACTTGTCCCAAAGACACTCCTCTGCTGTCTTGGCTGTGTGCTCAGGATCGTTGTCCTATAGGAAGGTGAACCTTCTCCCCAGTCTGAGGTCCTGAACGCTCTGGAGCAGGTTTTCATCAAGGAGCTCTCTGTACTTTGCTCCGTTCATCTTCCCCTCGATTCCGACGAGTCTCATATGATGCTGCCACCACCATGCTTCACAGTAGGGATCGTGCCAGGCTTCCTGCCATTGTGACGCTTGGCATTCAGGCCAAAGAGTTCAATCTTGGTTTCATCAGACAACAGAATATTGTTTCTCATGGTCTCAGAGTCCTTTAGGTGTCTTTTGGCAAACTCCAAGCGGGCTGTCATGTCCTTTTTACTGAGGATGGGCTTCCGTCTGGCCACTCTACCATAAAGGCCTGATTGGTTGGGTGCTGCAGAGATTGTTGTCCTTCTAGAAGGTTCTCCCATCTCCACAGAGGAAATCTGGAGCTCTGTCAGGGTGTCTATCGGGTTCTTGGTCAGCGCCCTTCTCCCCAGATTGCTCAGTTTGGCCGGGCGGCCAGCTCTAGGAAGAGTCTTGGTGGTTCCAAACTTCTTCCATTTAAGAATGACGGAGGCCACTGTGTTCTTGGGGACCTTCAATGCCCCAGATATGTGCCTCAGCACAATCCTGTCTCGGAGCTCTACGGACAATTCCTTCGACCTCATGGCTTGGTTTTTGTTTTGATATGCATTGTCAACTGTGGGACCTTATATAGACAGGTGTGTGCCTTTCTAAATCATGTCCAACCAATTGAATTTACCAAAGGTGGACTTTAATCAAGTTGTAAAAACATCTCAAGGATGATCAATGGAAACAGGATGCACCTGATTTGAATACTTGTAAATAAGGTATTTCTGTTTTTAATTTTGAATACATTTGCAAAAATGTAGACTGATGAGGAAACACATTTATTTAATCCATTTCCATTTTAGAATAAGGCTGAAATGTAACAAAATGTGGAAAAACACAAGGAGTGTGAATACTTTCCGAATGCACTGTATATGAACTGTAACTCAGTAAAATATTATAAATTGTTGCATGTTGCATTTATATTTTTGTTCAGTATAGTATTGAAGAACTACTTTATGAAGTTTTTCACTGAATTTCTGTCATGCCCTGATCTGTTTCCCCTGTCCTTGTGCTTGTCTCCAACCCCCTCCAGATGTCGCCCATTATCCCCTGGGAACTTATACCTGTATTTTCTGTCTGTCTGTGCAAGTTCGTTTTGTTCCTCAAACCTATCAGCGGTTTTCTGCTTGCGGCTGCCTTGTCTAGTTTCCCCGTTTTTTTCCTTTACGCCTGCCCTGACCCTGCCTGCCGTCCTGTACCTTTGCCCTCTACTTTGGATTACCGACCTCTGCCTGACCCTGAGCCTGCCTGCCGTCCTGTACCTTTGCCTTCCCGTTTTAAAATTAATAAACTTTTGTTATTTTGACACTGTCTGCACCTGGGTCTTACCTTCAAACTTGATAGTATGAACTCACCATAACTGACCCAGCAGACCGTCACCCGGTTTCCCGGGAACCCCGCTTACCTCCCACGGAGCTCTACGATGGAGATTCCCGAACCTGCTGGGCCTTTCTCTCCCAATGCTCCCTCGTTTTCAAGCTGCAGCCTTCTTCATTCCCCTCGGACCGCTCGAAGATGGTATACATTATTACGCTGATGTCTGGGAGGGCACTCGCCTGGGCCACAGCGGTTTGGGAGCAACAATCCACCGTCTGCCTCAGTCTGGATGTATTCGTGGCAGAGGTGAACATTTTTCAAGGCTCTGGTGTCTGGGAGAGAGGCTGCCCGGAAGATACTCCAGCGTTGGCAGGACACCCTCAGTGTGGCAGACTATGCGGTGGAGTTCCGCACACTAGCGGCGGAGGGTACCTGGAACCCGGAAGTGCTATTCAACACGTTCCTGCACGGATTATTGGAAGAGGTAAAGGATGAGCTGGCAGCCCGAGAACTAAAGGCGGATCTCAACTCACTCATCGCTTTCTACGGGAACGTCGGAGGGAGAAGAGGTTCGATTGTGGTCCCAATCGCTCACTCAGGAATCCCACCTTGCATTTCATGAACTCCAGAAGTCCCCGGCATCTACGTCCCCGAGAGGATCCAAGCTTACCCGAGTCCCTTCAAGAGCCTCTGGAGACTGCCAATTCGGCTCTTCCCGAGACAATGCAGCTCGGCAGGGCTGGGCTGTCTCCAGCCAAACGCATACGCAGACTTGAGACCCAGAGTTGCCTGTATAGCGGTACTGCCGGTCATTATGTGTCTACCTGTCCCTTCAACAGACCTAGCTCATTTGTTGGAGTGAGTACTCTGGTGGGCATTAAAGATAATTGTTCATCTCCCCTGGCTCGCCCCCCTCTCCGTGCCATCCTGCGGTGGGGCGACCAGTCCAAGTCTCTCCAGACACTCAACAACTTGGGGGCCGATGTGAGTCTCATGGACGTTGCCCTGGCGTCCGAGCTGGGCATCCCCACTCAACTCCTCTCCATTCCCATGGGTGTTAGAGTGCTGGACGGGCGCTTTATAGAGCGGGTCACCCACCAGACCACCCCCATCAACCTACGAGTGTCGGGGAACCACAGCGAGACGATCCAATTCCTGCTGGTTGAGTCTCCACAGGTTCCAGTGATATTGGGATTCTCTTGGCTCCAGCAACACAATCCCTCCATTGATTGGGCTACTGGTGCCATTGTGGGCTGGAGCCCGTCCTGCCACATTGCCTGAAGTCAGTTCTGCCTGCCCCGGAACGTCTTCCTGGGGGCTTGGAAATTGCCCAGTACCTCTCCGCCAGTCCCATGGAGTACCAGGACCTCCGAGAGGGGTTCAGGAAGGCCAGGGCCACTTCGCTTCCGCAGCACCGCCCGGTATCCAAGAAGGTCAAGCCTGAGGCGCTGGCACGCCGCTATGGTGCCGAGGCTTCCCCCCTGCTCTAAGATCATTAGCCCCTCTGCTGTTTGTCCTCTGTTGCCCCGTACCTTCTGTATTTTTCATACCTTTTCTGTGTCTAGAGTTAAACCATGTCTGACTGCCCCTTGTCTCCTGTTTTCAGGCCCACCGCTCTCCCCCAGTCTCATCGATGGCCAACCGGCATACATGGTGAGACGTCTCCTGAAGGTTTGACTGCGGGGCAAGGGATTCCAGTACCTGGTTGACTGGGAGGGTTGTGGCTCGGAGGAGAGGTGCTGGGTCTCCACTAGGGACATGCTGGACCCAGGCCTCATCTCTGAGTTCCAGCGCCGGCACCCCGCTCAACCAGGTATGCGCCCAGATAGGACGCCAGGTGGTGTCCCTAGAGAGGGGGGGGGGCTACTGTCACACCCTGATCTGTTTCACCTGTCCTTGTGCTTGTCTCCACCCCCCTCCAGGTGTCACCCATCTTTCCCATTATCCTCTGGGTACTTATATATGTGTTTTCTGTCTGTCTGTGCGAGTTTGTTTTGTTCCTCAAACCTACCAGCGGTTTTCCCCTTGCTCCTGCCTTGTCTATTTCTAGTTTTGTCCTTTCTGCCTGCCCTGACCCTGAGTCTGCCTGCCGTCCTTTGCCTTTCCGTGTTCAAATTAATACACTTTTGTTACTTCGACACTGTCTGCACCTGGGTCTTACCTTCAAACGTGATCATTTCATTGTTGTCATTCCATCATGTCCTCCTTTCTCAGTGTTCCAGGTGTGAGTTCTCAGAAATAGTCTGATTGTATCCTCACTGCTCTGCTGACAAACAACAACTGATGTACTTTTCCTTGTTCTTATCAGGATGCAAATTTGTTCGGTACAACACTATGGAACAGATGCCAAAGACAAGCTCAGACTCCGGGAGTCACACTATCTACCCTATAGCTTTTAAACACATAGAACCAGAGACCTTGAAAGTTTAAGTTAAATGAAACAACACATAACCCTTCCCTGACACACCATATTCATCTTGTGAAAGAAACAGATGAGGCTACAGTAGGGCAGATGAGATGAATGGATAGATATTGATGGATAGACTATCTTGTTTTCACTTCAAAACACACACACACACACACTCACAGCCATTCAATTCAGGCAAATGTGCCGACAGACCTCTCTCTTATTTGAAATCTATCTAAAACTATTTTGAGAGGCTAGCAGAGAAATAGGACATGTTCACTCCCAAGTACCCATGTAGAGGATAAATGTCTCTCCATCTTGCAATGTGGGATGAGGCTGAGTTATCTTCTCTCTTTAAACCTCAATGCAAGCTGTTACTGCTCAATGTACGACAGATACAGGAGCTCATCCTAAAATAACTGTGCAAGACAGATACCCACATAATGCTAGGTGGCAGCCTGGTGAAGCCTGGGCCTGGGTTCAAAAAGATTGGGGGAGAGAGAGAGGGGGAGAGAGAATAAACTGAATGAGAAAGGATGTCTTGGGAAGGGATGTTAAGAAGTACAAGGGAGGAAAAGAGTACATTTAAGATGGGGCTCTAGAAAGATTACCTTCTCTCCTCTATCTTTCTGAGTGGTCTCTAACGACATCCTCATTAAAACAGCAGTGAATCACAACCGTCCCTGCGTTTTCACGACCATTTACCTGTTTCATTCGATTAGAATTTGTGGCTTCCATCTAGAGTCACACATTTTTCTGCCATATTTCACTCATTTATGGTCTTGCTGGTCTAAATCCCTCATCTCTCTCTTCACTCCACTCTGCCTTTAGAATACACTCAAAATCTCCAGCCCTAATTTCTAAAGATTTGATTCAGAAGGTAATATCCTCTTTTCTGACCTTTGAAATACAGTAAAAAAGGCTATCTTATTCTTTCTCTCGCTATGATTTCCCCCAGTCTGATTCTAGATGAACTGGAGTAAGAGTCATGAAGCCAGGACAACACTTGACTGTGTGTGTGTGTGTGTGTGTGTGTGTGTGTGTGTGTGTGTGTGTGTGTGTGTGTGTGTGTGTGTGTGTGTGTGTGTGTGTGTCCCTCTCTTCTCTGTGTTCCTCTTCTTCTGTTTCATCTTCTGTGACCCTTTTCCTCCCTTCTCCAAGTGCTGAAGAAATGTACTCTCTTATTGTTTACCCTGGTAGACATAAGGACAATGGCTTGTGAGCAAAGGAATGATTTCTAGGTCTAGTAATTCTGTTTTCAATGACTCCTGAATGGGTAGATAGAGAGAAGGTGAGTGAGAGATTGGGATGCAGTGAGTGGGCTTTCCCCCATTGACCTTCTCCCTATGGTTTGATTACACTCACTCCATCTTTCCATCCGTCCATCCATCCCTTGCCTTTTACCCCCGTTGCTCTCTCTCTTCCCTCTCTCCATTTCCTCCCCCCTGTATTTACCCAGACTGATGAGAGACACCTTGGAGGCGCCATCAGACCTCTTCAGCTGAGCACAGACAGTCAATTACCCCCTGGGTGAACGTTAGGACAGCGTGTGTGTGTGTGTGTGTGTGTGTGAGTGTGTGTGTGTGTGTGTGTGTGTGTAAAACGTGAGGGGTGGCTCTGCAGATGTCCTTGCGTCACATGGCCTTGTGTCATTTCAATATAACAGATATACTATCATTTCAGTGAGTTAATCAGAGAGCTGTATAAGCCTAAATATGTGCATAACACTGATGGAGGGACCTTACTGTGGAACTGTGCAGATTACAGAGACTACAGAGAGATTGGAGGAGGTAGGGGACAATCACACAGCTTCCTGCCCAGGATTGATTTGTTTACCTGTTCTGTACTGAACACACACTTGAAGAGAATTCCTGCTGCACTGCATGCACACACTTGGTTTAAAGCAGAGTACACACAAAGAAACACACTTTTGCTACACTGTTCTACTCAACTCCCAGTGGAAAAGTCACTTATCACTTGAACAGATAAAAACAATGCAAACCTCTGGATTTCTAGAGACTCATAGCTCCACTTACTGGTTATAAAGTGGAAGTGTAGTTCCACATGTAGCTCAGAGTACACCTTTTGCTGAATACATGTGTACCCACAGCGAGAAATCTCATTTTCATGCATATTGGAGCTTTTACTATGGTTAAATATGATTAAGTGAAGTGATTACACCAGGGTAAGAAGCTCTGTATGTTTCTATATCCTTCCCTCCCCTGTGCCGGGTTACGACAAAGTCAACCTCCACCACAAACTGGCCATCAATTACTGAGGCAGGGTCCATTAACGGAATAAAGAATATTAAGTGGGGGAGGCGGTCTTATGGCACAGTGCACCACTTTCTCATTCATACTCTCTCTCTCTTTCTCTCCATATGAGTGATAACAGGGCTAGTCTAGATGATCTCCAGGTTGCTCTTAACTGTTAATAGAAAGTGATAATGTATCCACAGAGAGACTATAACGTAGCTGGAGAATATACACACAGAGTAATATGTGCTGTGCAATGACTACGAGGTGACGCGAAAGCTCAATTTAAATACAACTGACAATCATCAGAGTTGGTTCCAATAGCCTCTCCCCTAATCTGATGCATTGCATTGCTACCCACAACATTTTATGGGGAGGAGAAATCAAATGAGGATATTGCCTGCATTTCATCAAATTCAACAGTGCCCTTTCTGTCCATGTGGGCACCAACATTTATGCTTTGGGAACACCCTGCTTTCTGTGGTGATTGGCTCATGATTTGCTAGTGTCAAAGGAGGTCGAATTCTCCTGAAGAATTTCAACCAACGGCCTCCAACCCACTCCCAACATGCTCCGAATTTTAATTCACTTGTAAGAATGCTACGTAATTCCTCAGAGTTAATTCTTCCGAGTTGGCAAGATCTAAATTCCCCTTAACTGTTTTTAGGGAGCATTACTGTTACTATTTCTGTACCTGTTAAGTTTAGACCACTTTAACACTATAACAGACAATGCTATGTTGTTGAATTCACTCTGAGTGATGTGCAGTGGATAGTGCAACCAAAGCCTACACAAAACACTGAATAGTGTGCAGCATTGTTTTGAAGATACAAAAAGTTGTACTCAATGGGGTTGCATACATATGCATTGGCCTCAGAGAGATCATAGATCAGTAGAAAAGCCATTTGATCACTGTTTGGCTCTCAGTTCGGATTGCAGCATTGAGATCGCTGAGTTCTGACACTGTTCGCCCTATTGGCATTGTTACATCACTGGCAGGAGAGTTTTGGAATACCTGAATTGACTGAGAACATGACCTCTGCGTGCATTAATTAGCATAATTTGTTGGTGTCAAACCATATATGAAAACATTATACATATTTTTAAAGCTGAGAAACAGCTCTTTCAAATGATATGACTGTCACGACTTCCCCTGAAGTTGGATCCTCGCTTTGTTCGGGCGGCGCTCGGGCTAGCCATCATCGATCCACTTGTCATTTTCCATGTGTTTTGTCTTGTTTTTCTTCACACCTGGTTTCAATTCCCTCAATTACTTGTGTATTTAACTCTCTGTTCCCCCCATGTCTTTGTGTGACACCCGTGCGCGACGGGTTTTGTACCCATGTCCTGTTACCTTTTATGCCGTTGGTTTTGCTATTAAACTGCTTCGGCTATTACTTAGTTCTGCTCTCCTGCGTCTGACTTCCCTGCTACCGGTTACGCATCGCTTACAGAATCTCATACCTAACATATGGAGTCAGCAGGAGCAGGTGCCCCTGGAATAGGGGTGGAGGAGCGTGTCTGGGAACATGCAGCGATGCTCCACCATCTCGGCACCGCCATGGACCGCGTTGTCCAAACTATGGACCGCTGGGAGAGACAGGGAGTTCCTCCAGCGGCTCCACCAGCACAACCAGGGTCTCCACTACTCGCCCCCCCTTCACCCGGTCTGAGTGGGATTCGTCTCGCCCTTCCCCGAGAGTATGACGGGACAGCTGCACGCTGCCAGGGCTTCCTGTTGCAGCTCGACCTCTACCTGGCAACCGTCCACCCTACTCCTTCAGGTCGTGAGAAGGTGTCCGCCCTCGTCTCGTGCCTCTCCGGGAAAGCCTTGGAGTGGGCCAACGCCGTGTGGGGAGGAGATGCGGCTCTGGATCATTTCGAGGATTTCCCGGAGAGGTGAACGTCTCTTCCATCTGAGGCAGGGGACAAGGAGCGCCCAGGAGTTCGCCATGGATTTTCGGACCCTGGCCGCCAGCACGGGATTGAACGATAGGGCCCTGATCGACCACTATTGCTGCAGTTTGCGCGAGAACGTCCGTCGAGAGTTGGCCTGCAGGGACACCAGCTGGTGGACCTGTCCATTCGGCTGGACAACCTGCTGGCCACCCGCGGACGTCCAGATTGGGTTCTGTCGGTTCCATCCCCCAGCACCGCCGCTCCGGTGCCCATGGAGCTGGGAGGGGCTGTGCGTAGGGAGACTGGAGGTGGTTCTGGCTCGTGCACCATCTGTGGCCGCAGAGGTCACACTGCCAGTCGGTGCCTGGTTGGTTCCTCTGGGGATCGAGGCAGCAGGCAGGGCACTCTGGCGTCATCCCAGGTGAGCCGGCACCCTTCTCACCCAGAGCCCTCTGTTGCACACATGTTTTCGTATGTTTCTTTCCCTGAGTTTTCCCCGCATTCCCAGCATAAGGCGCTCGTCGATTCAGGCACGGCTGGGAATATTATAGACAGATCGTTCGCCCTTAGTTTAGGGATCCCCATTGTTCCCGTGGCTGTGCCCTTCCCCGTTCACGCCCTAGACAGTCGACCATTAGGGTCAGGGTTGATTAGGGAGGCCACCGCTCCTCTGGGTACGGTGACGCAGGGGGGTCACAAGGAAAGAATCAGTCTCTTCCTCATTGACTCTCCCGTGTTTCCCGTGGTGCTAGGCCTACCCTGGTTAGCTTGTCATGACCCCACTGTTTCTTGGCAACGGAGGGCTCTCACGGGGTGGTCGCGAGAGTGCTCGGGGAGGTGTTTAGGGGTTTCTGTTGGTGCTACTAGGGTGGAAAGTCCAGACCAGGTCTCCACCGTGCACATTCCCCCTGAATATGCCGATTTGGCTCTCGCCTACTCCAAAAAGAAGGCGACTCAATTACCACCCCATCGACGGGGCGATTGTGCGATAAATCTCCTGGTAGACGCTGCACTTCCCAGGAGTCACGTGTATCCCCTCTCACAGGCGGAGATGGCGGCTATGGAAACATATGTCTCCGAATCCCTGCATCAGGGGTACATTCGGTCCTCCACTTCACCCGCCTCCTCGAGTCTCTTTTTTGTAAAGAAGAAAGAGGGAGGTCTGCGCCCGTGTATTGACTACCGAGGCCTAAATCAGATCACAGTGAGGTACAGTTACCCGCTACCTCTTATCGCCACGGCGATTGAGTCAATGCATGGGGCGCGCTTCTTCACCAAGCTAGATCTCAGGAGTGCTTACAACCTGGTGCGTATCCGGGAGGGAGACGAGTGGAAGACAATGTTCAGTACGACCTCAGGGCATTATGAGTACCTCGTCATGCCGTACGGGTTGATGAATGCTCCATCAGTCTTCCAAGCCTTTGTAGACGAGATTTTCAGGGACCTGCACGGGCAGGGTGTAGTGGTGTATATTGATGACATTCTGATATACTCTGCTACGCGCGCCGAACATGTATCCCTGGTGTGCAGGGTGCTTGGTCGACTGTTGGAGCATGACCTGTACATCAAGGCTAAGAAATGTCTGTTCTTTCAATAGTCCATCTCCTTCCTAGGGTACCGCATTTCCACTTCAGCGGTGGAGATGGAGAGCGACCGCATTTCAGCCGTGCGTAATTGGCCGACTCCCACCACGGTAAAGGAAGTGCAGCGGTTGCTAGGGTTTGCCAACTACTACCGGAGGTTTATCCAGGGTTTTGGTCAGGTAGCGGCTCCCATTACTTCACTGCTGAAGAGGGGCCTGGTACATTTGCAGTGGTCGGCTGAGGCGGACAGGGCTTTTGGTCACCTGAGGGCTCTGTTTACCTCGGCTCCCGTGCTGGCCCATCCGGATCCCTCTTTGGCGTTCACAGTGGAGGTGGACGCGTCCGAGGCTGGAATAGGAGCCGTGCTCTCTCAGCGCTCGGTTACACCACCGGAGCTCCACCCCTGTGCCTTCTTCTCGAAGAAGCTCAGCCCAGCGGAGCGAAACTATGATGTGGGGGACCGGGAGCTGTTGGCTGTCGTCAAGGCACTGAAGGCGTGGAGACATTGGCTTGAGGGGGCTAAACATCCTTTTCTCATCTGTATTGACCACCGCAATCTGGAGTACATCTGGGCAGCGAGGAGACTGAACCCTCGCCAGGCAAGGTGGGCCATGTTTTTCACCCGTTTAATTTTTTCCCTTTCCTACAGACCAGGTTCCCAAAACGTGAAGGCAGAAGCACTGTCCCGACTGTATGACACAGAGGAGCGGCCCATGGATCCCACTCCCATACTCCCTGCCTCCTGCCTGGTGGCGCCGGTAGTGTGGGAGCTGGACGCGGACATTGAGCAGATGTTACGTGCAGAGCCCGCTCCCCTCCAGTGTCCCGCTGGGCATCTGTACGTTCCATCTGCTGTCCGTGACCGGTTGATCTATTGGGCCCACACGTCACCCTCCTCTGGTCATCCTGGGATTGGTCGGACAGTGAGCTGTTTGATTGGGAAGTACTGGTGGCCTAACTTGGCCAAGGACGTGAGGGTTTATGTTTCCTCCTGCTCGGTGTGCGCCCAGTGTAAGGCTCCTAGGCACCTGCCCAGAGGGAAGCTATGCCCCTTACCCGTTCCACAGCGGCCTTGGTCGCACCGGTCGGTGGATTTTCTTACCGACCTCCCCCCTCACAGGAAAACACCACAATCCTGGCCGTTGTGGATCGGTTCTCTATGTCCTGCCGACTCCTCCCTCTGCCCGGTCTTCCTATGGCCCTACAGACTGCGGAGGCCTTGTTTACGCACATCTTCCGGCACTACGGGGTGCCTGAGGATATAGTGTCTGATTGAGGGCCTGGAAGGCATTCATGGAACGTCTGGGGGTCTCGATCAGCCTTACCTCTGGGTTTCATCCCGAGAGTAATGGGCAGGTGGAGAGAGTAAACCAGGATGTGGGCAGGGTTTTTCGGTCGTATTGCCAGGATCGGCTGGGGGAGTGGGCAGCGTTCGTGCCCTGGGCAGAGATGGCTCAGAACTCGCTCCGCCACTCCTCCACTAACCTCTCCCCCTTCCAGTGCATACTGGGGTACCAGCCGGTTCTGACGCCTTGACATCAGAGTCAGACTAAGGCTCCTGCGGTGGACGACTGGTTCAGGCACGTGGAGGAGACATGGGACGCTGCCCAGGTTTACCTCCAGCAGACCGTGCTGCGCCAGAAAACCAGCGCAGACCGTCGCCGCAGTAAGGCCCCGGTGTTCGCACTGGGGGACCGGGTCTGGCTCCCAACCCGGAACCTGCCCCTCCGCCTGCCCTGCCGGATGCTGGGTCCGCAGTTTGTGGGGCCATTTAAAGTCCTGAGGAGAGTGAACAAGGTTTGTTATAGGTTACAGCTTTCCCCTGATTACCGTATTAACCCCTCGTTCCATGTTTCTCTCCTCAGGCCTGTGGTGGTTGGCCCGCTCCAGGAGTCTGAGGTGCGGGAGGTTCCTCTGCCCCCTCTGGGCATTGAGGGTGCCCCGGCGTACTCCGTTTGCTCTATACTGGATTCGAGGCGTCGGGTGAGGGGCCTTCAGTACCTCGTAGAGTGGGATGGGTACGGTCCGGAGAAGAGGTGCTGGGTTCCGGTGGAGGACGTGTTGGACCCTTCAATGCTGCGGGAGTTCCACCGTCTCCGTCCGGATTGTCCTGCGCCTCGCCCTCCGGGTCGTCATCGAGGCTGGCATCGGCGCGCTGCTAGAGCCGCGCGTCAAGGGGGGGTACTGTCACGACTTCCGCTGAAGTCGGGTCCTCTCCTTCTTCGGGTGGCGCTCGGCGTCGCCGGTCTTCTAGCCATCATCGATCCACTTTTCATTTTCCATGTGTTTTGTCTTGTTTTTCCTCACACCTGGTTTCAATTCCCTCAATTACTTGTTGTATATTTAACTCTTTGTTCCCCCCATGTCTTTGTGTGAGATTGTTTATTGAAAGTGCTTGTGCACATGTTGACTGGTGCGCGACGGGTTTTGTACCCATGTCCTGTTACTTTTTATGCTGTTGGTTTTGCTATTAACCTCTATGGGCTAGGTGGGACGCTAGCGTGCCACCCGTGGTGCACTCCATCAACAGCAGGTGCATTTCAAGAGCGGCAAATTTGAATCCAAATAAATGTCAAAATTCAAATTTTTCAAACATACAACTATTTTACACCCTTTGAAAGATAAACATCTCCTTAATCTAACCACGTTTTACGATTTCAAAAAGGTTTTACTTCGAAAGCATAAATTTAGAGTATGTTAGGACAGTACATTTACAAGAGTTGTGTGTAATGTTTTGTCAAGTCAAAGACAGGGTCACCAAAACCATAAAACCAGCTAAAATGATGCACTAACCTTTTACAATCTCCATCAGATGACACTCCTAGGACATTATGTTAGACAATGCATGCATTTTTAGTTCTATCAAGTTCATATTTATATCCAAAAACAGCGTTTTACTATGGCATTGATGTTGAGGAAATCGTTTCCCTCCAATAACCGGCAGTCAAGTCAGCGTCACAAATTAAATAATTAAAATTAGAAAACATTGGTAAAATATTATATTGTCATTTAAAGAATTATAGATTTACATCTCTTGAACGCAATCAACTTGCCAGATTTAAAAATAACCTTACTGGGAAATCACACTTTGCAATAATCTGAGCACTGCGCCCAGAAAAATACGCGTTGCGATACAGACTAGACGTCATGTTGGGGAGATCTAAAATCGAAAATACTATGTAAATAATCCATTACCTTTGATTCTCTTCATCAGATGTCACTTCCAGGTATCACAGGTCCATAACGAATGTAGTTTTGTTCAAAAAAGCTCATCATTTATGTCCAAAAATCTCCGTCTTGTTAGCACATGATCTAAGCCAGCCGGACTTCTCGTCATGAACGAGGGGAAAAAATATATTTACGTTCGTTCAAACATGTCAAACGTTGTATAGCATAAATCATTAGGGCCTTTTTTAACCAGAACATGAATAATATTCAAGGTGGACGAATGCATACTCTTTTATAACGTATTGGAACGAGGGTACCCAACATGAACTCGCGCGCCAGGTGTCTAATGGGACATCATCGTTCCATGGCTCTTGTTCGGTCAGATCTCCCTCCAGAAGACTCAAAACACTTTGTAAAGGCTGGTGACATCTAGTGGAAGCAATAGGAAGTGCCAAAATATTCCTCAGCCCCTGTGTTTTTCAATGGGATAGGTTTAAAGGTAATACAACACATCAGGTATCCACTTCCTGTCAGAAAATGTCTCAGGGTTTTGCCTGCCAAATGAGTTCTGTTATACTCACAGACACCATTCAAACAGTTTTAGAAACTTTAGAGTGTTTTCTATCCATATATAATAAGTATATGCATATTCTAGTTACTGGGTAGGATTAGTAACCAGATTAAATCGGGTCCATTTTTTTATCCAGACGTGCAAATGCTGCCCCCTAGCCCTAACAGGTTAACCTCTATGGGACCCCTTCCCGTTCTCATCCCGTTAACGGGATTGATTTTGACAACAGCCAGTGGAAAATCAGAGCGCCAAATTTAAAACAGCTAAAATCTCACAATTCCATTTTCTCAAACAATCAACTATTTTACACCATTTTAAAGATAAACTTCTCGTTAATCTAACCACATTGTCCCAATTTCAAAAAGGCTTTATGGCGAAAGCATAAAATTAGATTGTTAGGACATAAACTTCACAAGAAACACCACACAGCCATTTTCCAAGCAACTAGATGCAGCACAAAAACCCAAAACACAGCTAAATGATGCACTAACCTTTGACGATCTTCATCAGATGACACTCCTAGTACATTATGTTACACAATACATGTATGTTTTGCTCGATAATGTTCATATTTATATCCAAAAACAGCATTTTACATTGGCGCGTAATGATTAGAAATGTTTTCTCTCCAAACCCCCGGTGAATCAGCAATGAGCACACATAGTACATAAATTCTCATCGTAAACATTGATCAATATAGAAGTGTAACGCACAGAATTATAGATACACTTCTCCTAAATGTAATCGCTTTGTCAGATTTCAAAAAAGGTTCACGGCGAAAGCACAATTTGCAATAATCTGAGTACAGCCCAGATGACACTAACAACTAGCAAACAGAAACCCGCCATCTTGGAGTCAATAAAACTAAGAAATTACATTAAAAATATTCACTTACATTTGATTATCTTCATCAGAAGGCCCTCCCAGGAATCCCAGCTCCACAATAAATGTTCGATAAAGTTCATATTTATTTCCAAATAATTCATTTTGTTCGCGCGTTAGGTTCACTATCCAAATCCACTACGCGCGTGCTTACTTAGTCCAGATGTAAAGTCAAAAAATGTATACTACATTTTGTAGAAACATGTCAAACGATCATATTTTATCATATACCTTGAATAAAATTCCAACCGGACCTATCTGATCTCTTTAGGAGTGAATATGAACTCAGCTCGCTCCCAAGTCATTGCGCGTGACTTGAGCCCATGCCTTATAATGGGACACCAGTTTACCACAGCTGGTATTCCCTTCAAATTCACCATAGAATCTTCAAACACCGTTCTAAAGACTGCTGACATCTAGTGGAAGCTTTAGGAAGTGCAACATCAACCCTAAGTCACTGTATACAGTCAAGGCAATCACTTGAAAGGACTACAAGCACCAGACTTCCCACTTCCTGCTTGACTTTTTCTCAGGTTTTTGCCTGCCATATGAGTTCTGTTAAACTCACAGACACCATTCAAACAGTTTTAGAAACTTCAGAGTGTTTTCTATCCATATCTACTAATAATATGCATATTCTCGTTTCTGGGACAGAGTAGTAACCTGTTTAAATTGGGTACGTTTTTCATCCGGCCGTGAAAATACTGCCCCCTAGCCCTAATTAAACTGCTTCGGCTATGACTTAGTTCTGCTCTCCTGCGTCTGACTTCCCTGCCACCGGTTACGCACCCCTTACTATGACATACAGTAGCACCACATCAATCAAATGGTAATCAGTCAAGAAAAAACACCCGTCAAAATGTGTATGTTATATGAAAATCAACACTTGATTCCCAACAACTGCCATTAGAGAAAAACATAGAGGATATTGCGTCTTCCTGGTTGTGTGAGGACTGGACATCTGAAATCAGAATAGTAATACCTTTTACTGTGGATGAGTTACAGCTGTTTTAGTGAACAGTGGTATTTTCTAGAGTTATATGAATGTTCCGTGATCAGATAATTTCTTATCTGGATAGTGTATTAAACACATACAGTACCAGTGAAAAGTTTGAACACACCTACTCATTCAAGGATTTTTCTTTATTTTTACTATTTTCTACATTGTAGAATAATAGTGAAGACATCAAACTATGAAATAACACATATATAATCATGTAGTAACCCCAAAAAGTGTTAAACAAATCAAACAAATGTTTGATTCTTCAAAGTAGCCACCCTTTGCCTTGATGACAGCATTGCACACTCTTGGCATTCTCTCAACCAGCTTCACCTTGAACACTTTTCCAACACTCTGAGGCAAACTCATCCCAAACCCTCTCAACTGAGTTGAGGTTGGGTGATTGTGGAGGCCAGGTCATCTGATGCAGCACTCCATCACTCTCCTTCTTGGTAACATAGCCCTTACACAGCCTGGAGTTGTTTTTGGGTCATGGTCCTGTTGAAAAACAATTGATAGTCCAGAAGGGATGGTGTATCGCTGCAGAATGCTGCGGTAGCCATGCTGGTTAAGTGTGCCTTGAATTAGAAATAAATCACGGATAGTGTCACAAGCAAAGCACCATCACACCTCCTCCTCCATGCTTCACGGTGGGAACCACACATGCAGCGATCATCCGTTCACCTACTCTGCGTCTAACAAAGACACGGTAGTTGGAACCAAAAATCTCAAATTTGGACTCATCATCAGATCAAAGGACAGATTTCCACTGGTATAATGTCCATTGCTCGTGTTTCTTGGCTCAAGCAAGTCTTTTCTTCTTATGGGTGTCCTTTAGTAATGGTTTCTTTGCAGCAATTTGACCATGAAGGCCTGATTCACACAATCTCCTCTGAACAGTTGATGTTGAGATGTATCTGTTACTTGAACTCTGTGAAGCAATTATTTGGGCTGCAATTTCTGAGGCTGATAATTCTAATGAACTTATCCTCTGCAGCAGAGGTAACTCTGGGTCTTCTTTTCCTGTGGCGATCCTCATGAGAACCAGTTTCATCATAGCGCTTGATGGTTTTTGCAAGTGCTATGATGAAGAAACTTTCAAAGTTCTTGACATCTTCCGGATTGACTGACCTTCATGTCTTAAAGTAAAGATGGACTGTTGTTTTTCTTTGCTTATTTCAGCTGTTCATGCCATAATATGGACTTGGTCTTTTACCAAATAGGGCTATCTTCTGTATACCACCTTTACTTTGTCACAACACAAATTATTGGCTCAAACGCATTAACCTGTTGGGTCTAGGGGGCAGCATTTGCACGTCTGGATAAAAAAAATGTACCCGATTTAATCTGGTTACTAATCCTACCCAGTAACTAGAATATGCATATACTTATTATATATGGATAGAAAACACTCTAAAGTTTCCAAAACTGTTTGAATGGTGTCTGTGAGTATAACAGAACTCATTTGGCAGGCAAAACCCTGAGACATTTTCTGACAGGAAGTGGATACCTGATGTGTTGTATTGACTTTAAACCTATCCCATTGAAAAACACAGGGGTTTAGGAATATTTTGGCACTTCCTATTGCTTCCACTAGATGTCACCAGCCTTTACAAAGTGTTTTGAGTCTTCTGGAGGGAGATCTGACCGAACAAGAGCCATGGAACGGTGATGTCCCATTAGACACCTGGCGCGCTACTTCATGTTGGGTACCCTCGTTCCAATACGTTATAAAAGAGTATGCATTCGTCCACCTTGAATATTATTCATGTTCTGGTTAAAAAAGGCCCTAATGATTTATGCTATACAACGTTTGACATGTTTGAACGAACGGAAATATATTTTTTCCCCTCGTTCATGACGAGAAGTCCGGCTGGCTTACATCATGTGCTAACGAGACGGAGATTTTTGGACATAAATGATGAGCTTTTTTGAACAAAACTACATTCGTTATGGACCTGTGATACCTGGAAGTGACATCTGATGAAGAGAATCAAAGGTAATGGATTATTTACATAGTATTTTCGATTTTAGATCTCCCCAACATGACGTCTAGTCTGTATCGCAACGCGTATTTTTCTGGGCACAGTGCTCAGATTATTGCAAAGTGTGATTTCCCAGTAAGGTTATTTTTAAATCTGGCAAGTTGATTGCGTTCAAAAGATGTAAATCTATAATTCTTTAAATGACAATATAATATTTTACCAATGTTTTCTAATTTTAATTATTTAATTTGTGACGCTGACTTGACTGCCGGTTATTGGAGGGAAACGATTTCCTCAACATCAATGCCATAGTAAAACGCTGTTTTTGGATATAAATATCAACTTGATAGAACTAAAAATGCATGCATTGTCTAACATAATGTCCTAGGAGTGTCATCTGATGGAGATTGTAAAAGGTTAGTGTATCATTTTAGCTGGTTTTATGGTTTTGGTGACCCTGTCTTTGACTTGACAAAACATTACACACAACTCTTGTAAATGTACTGTCCTAACATACTCTAAATTTATGCTTTCGCCGTAAAACCTTTTTGAAATCGTAAAACGTGGTTAGATTAAGGAGATGTTTATCTTTCAAATGGTGTAACATAGTTGTATTTTTGAAAAATTTGAATTTTGACATTTATTTGGATTCAAATTTGCCGCTCTTGAAATGCACCTGCTGTTGATGGAGTGCACCACGGGTGGCACGCTAGCGTCCCACCTAGCCCCAAGAGGTTTTAAGAAGGAAAGAAATTCCACAAATGAACTTTTAACAGGGCACACCTGGTAATTGAAATTCATTCCAGGTGACTACTCATGAAGCTGGTTGAGAGAATGGCAAGAGTGTGCAAAGCTGTCATCAAGGCAAAGGGTGGAGCCTTAAACAAATATTTTATATTTGAGATTTTTTACTGAGACTTTTGACTGAGACACACATATATATATATACTACAGTTCAAAAGTTTGGGGTCACTTCGAAATGTCATTTTTTTCCATGAAAACACATGAAATGAGCTGCAAAATGAATAGGAAATATAGTCAAGACGATGACAAGGTTATAAATAATGCTTTTTAATTGAAATAAAAACTGTCCTTCAAACTTTGCTTTAGTCAATAGAGTACTCCATTTGCAGCAATGACAGCCTTGCAGACCGTTGACATTCCAGTTGTCAATTTGCTGAGGTAATCTGAAGAGATTTCACACTATGCATCCTGAAGCACTTCCCACAACTTGGATTGGCTTGATGGTGTCAGGAGGTCTATGTGTAGCTAGTGTATAGGAGTCAGGCGCAGGACAGCAGATATGAGTAAATAAACGTATTTTACTCAACATAATAATAAATACAATACAAAACAGAGCCCACAACAACAGACCTTCCTCCATAGAAACAATCACTCACAAACAAACATGGGGGAACAGAGGGTTAAATAATGAACAGGTAATTGGGGGATTGAAACCAGGTATGTAAGACAAAGACAAAACAAATGGAAAATGAAAAGTGGATCGGCAATGGCTAGAAGGCCGGTGAAGTCGACCGCCGAACGTTGCCCGAACAAGGAGAGGGACCGACTTCGGCGGAAGTCGTGACAGTACCCCCCCTTGACGTGCTGCTCCAGCGCGCGACGACACCGACCTCGGGGGGGACCCGGAGGACGAGGCGCAGGGCAATCCAGACGGAGACGGTGGAAATCCCGTAGCAACGAAGGGTCCAGGACGTTCTCCACCGGCACCCAGCATCTCTCCTCCGGACCGTACCCCTCCCACTCCACGAGGTACTGAAGGCCCCTCGCCTGACGCCTCGAGTCCAGGATGGCTCGAACAGCTTACGCCGGGGCCCCCTTGATGTCCAGAGGGGGCGGAGGAACCTCCCTCACCTCAGCTTCCTGGAGTGGACCAGCCACCACCGGCCTGAGGAGAGACACATGGAACGAGGGATTAATGCGATAATCTGGGGGAAGCTGTAACCTGTAGCTTACCTCGTTCAGTCTCCTCAGGACTTTAAATTGCCCTACAAACCGCGGACCCAGCTTCCGGCAGGGCAGGTGGAGGGGCAGGTTTCGGGTCAAGAGTCAAACGCGGTCCCCCGATGTGAACAACGGGGCCTCACTGCGGTGGCAGTCGGCGCTCGCCTTCTGCCGCCTCACGGCCCGTTGCAGGTGCACATGGGCGGCGTCCCAGGTCTCCTCCGAAATTCTTAATTTCTGTCAAGTTGGTTGTTGATCATTGCGAGGCAGCCATTTTCAAGTCTTGCCATAGATTTTCAAGCAGATTTAATTCAAAACTGTATCTAGGGCACTCAGGAACAGTCAATGTCTTCTTGGTAAGCAACTCAAGTGCATATTTGGACTTGTGTTTTAGGTTATTGTCCTGCTGAAAGGTGAATTTGTCTTCCACTGTCTGTTGGAAATCAGGTTTTCCTCTAGGATTTTGCCTGTGTTTAGCTCTATTCTGTTTCTTTTCATCCTAAAACACTCCTTAGGCCTTGCCGATAACAAGCATACCCATAACATGATGCAGCCACCACCATGCTTGAAAATATGAAGAGTGGTACTCAGTGATGTGTTGCATTAGGTTTGCCCCAAACGTAAGGCTTTGTATTCAGGACAAAAAGTTAATTGCTTTGCCACATTTGTAGCAGTTTTACTTTAGTGTCTTATTGCAAACAAGATGCATGTTTTGGAATATTTTTATTCTGTACAGGCTTCCTTCTTTTCACACTGTCATTTAAATTAGTATTGTGGAGTAACTACAATGTTGTTGATCCATCCTCAGTTGTCTCCTATCACAGCCATTAAACTGTAACTGTTTTAAAGTCACCATTGGCCTCATGGTGAAATCCCTGACCGGTTCCTTCCTCTCTGGCAAAGGAGTTAGGAAGGACGCCAGTATCTTTGTAGTGACTGGGTGTATTGATACACCATCCAAAGTGTAATTCATAATTTCACCATACTCAAAGGGATATTCAATGTCTGCTTTGTTTCAGTTTTACCCATCTACCAATAGGTGCCCTCCTTTGCGAGGCAATGGAAAACCGCTCTGTTCTTTGTGGTTGAATCTGTGTTTGAAATTCACTGCTCAACTGAGGGACCTTACAATTATATGTATATGTGGAGTACAGAGATAAGGTAGTCATTTAAAAGTCATGTTAAACACTATTATTGCACACCAAGTGAGGCCATGCAATTAATCATGTGACTTGATAAGCACATTTTTACACCAGAACTTATTTAGGCTTGCCATAACAAAGGGGTTGAATACTTATTGACTCAAGACATTTCTTATTTATTTGTAAAAAGAAAATCCACTTTGACATTATGGGGTATTGTGTGCAGGCCAGTGACACAAAATCTCAATGTAATACATTTTAAATTCAGGCTGTAACAGAACATGTGGAGGGGTGTGAATACTTTCTGGATGCATTGTAGATAGACCACCATCCAAGTGGGACGCACATCCCGAACACGCACCTTACCACAATTCCCAACCAATGAGTATTTTGGTACACATCCACTATTCATTTGAATATGTTGACAGTTGGAGGAGCTGTGCGTACACCTTCGGTACTCAAACAGACTCTTAAGTGACCATCCGTTACCATACATGGATAATGCGCTGGCATGGTGATATTCTCCTACCAGTTGATTAATAAGTGGTGTTTCTTTATCTGCAATTGATTAAATTTACATGATAGCATCTTCAACCACTGATAGTGTGGGGATAGTCTACTCAATTATACTGAGATGAGGGTGGCTCTCATTTCACGGTAAGTTAACTAAGGGGTAAAAAGTGGTAGAAGAAAAAAGAAGAGCGGCCCTCTGTCCACTTAAACCCAAATAAGAGGGAGATGAGTTGAATCAAACTGTATTTAAAAATGGAAACCACAGCCGTCAGATTATGTAAAGGACTAATGGTTCATCATTTATCTCATTTAAGTGAGACCTCCCGACTCTGTCTACGTTGTGTAATACTACAGAGACTGATGCTGCGCTCCATTACACAAACACTGTGATTCCCCAGCTTCCCCTAACTATGGAAGTGTTGAGTATTCCTGGAGTTTCAGAGGGGGGACTAGAGTGAAGAGGCTGACTGTCAGAAAACAGTGCAGTGAATAAGAGTCTGCCTGTATCTTTGTATCTCTAGGGGTTGAACTCCTCCTCCTCCTCATCATCACGCCTTTCATAATCACTGTCTGTTCTGTTCTCCTTTAGCGTTAATATAATGATGATAAGGGCTGTTCTCCTTTAATCTTAATATAATGATAAGGGCTGTTCTCCTTTAACCTTAATATAATGTTGAGAAGGCCTGTTCTCCCATCTCCTAGTAACGATCCTAGGTCAACACATGAGCACCTCCGTGGACCCAGACTAAAAAAAGATAGGAAAACCAAGCATGGAAAGTGCTGCTGTGCTCCTTATTATCCCACAACGCAAAAATGCAAATCGATATGTGTTTTTAATTCTCGTTAGCTCAGATGAATGATTATACAAAGCTAGCATAGTCTTGCATGAGAAAAGAACAGGAAGTATACAGAATTAGCATGTACACCAAGTTCTGGCCTGGTTTAGGTCTAATCTGTCGGAGAGATATCAGTTTGTCCCTGTGAATGGTTTGTCCTCTGACAAATCAACTGTAAATTTCGGTGTTCCTCAAGGTTCCGTTTTAGGACCACTATTGTTTTCACTATATATTTTACCTCTTGGGGATGTCATTCGAAAACATAATGTTAAATTTCACTGCTATGCGGATGACACACAGCTGTTCATTTCAATGAAACATGGTGAAGCCCCAAAATTGCCCTCGCTAGAAGCCTGTGTCTCAGACATAAGGAAGTGGATGGCTGCAAACTTTCTACTCTTAAACTCGGACAATACAGAGATGCTTGTTCTAGGTCCCAAGAAACAAAGAGATCTTCTGTTGAATCTGACAATTAATCTGGATGGTTGTACAGTCGTCTCAAATAAAACTGTGATGGACCTCGGCGTTACTCTGGACCCTGATCTCTCTTTTGAAGAACATATCAAGACTGTTTCAAGGACAGCTTTTTTCCATCTACGTAACATTGCAAAAATCAGAAACTTTCAGTCCAAAAATGACGCAGAAAAATGTATCCATGCCTTTGTTACTTCTAGGTTGGACTACTGCAATGCTCTACTTTCCGGCTACCCGGATAAAGCACTAAATAAACTTCAGTTAGTGCTAAATACGGCTGCTAGAATCCTGACTAGAACCAAAAAATGTGATCATATTACTCCAGTGCTAGCCTCCCTACACTGACTTCCTGTTAAGGCAAGGGCTGATTTCAAGGTTTTACTGCTAACCTACAAAGCATTACATGGGCTTGCTCCTACCTATCTTTCTGATTTGGTTCTGCCGTACATACCTACACGTACGCTACGTTCACAAGACGCGGGCCTCCTAATTGTTCCTAGAATTTCTAAGCAAACAGCTGGAGGCAGGGCTTTCTCCTATAGAGCTCAATTTTTATGGAATAGTCTGCCTACCCATGTGAGAGACGCAGACTCAGTCTCAACCTTTAAGTCTTTACTGAAGACACATCTCTTCAGTAGGTCCTATGATTAAGTGTAGTCTGGCCCAGGGGTGTGAAGGTGAACGGAAAGGCTGGAGCAACGAACCGCCCTTGCTGTCTCTGCCTGGCCGGTTTCCCCTCTTTCCACTGGGATTCTCTGCCTCTACCCCTATTACGGGGGCTGAGTCACTGGCTTACTGGTGTTCTTCCATGCCGTCCCTGGGAGGGGTGCGTCACTTGAGTGGGTTGAGTCACTGACGTGGTCTTCCTGTCTGGGTTGGTGCCCCCCCTTGGGCTGTGCCGTGGCGGAGATCTTTGTGGGCTATACTCGGCCTTGTCCCGGGATGGTATGTTGGTGGTTGGAGATATCCCTCCAGTGGTGTGGAGGCTGTGCTTTGGCAAAGTGGGTGGGGTTATATCCTACCTGTTTGGCCCTGTCCGGGGGTTTCATCGGATGGGGCCACAGTGTCTCCTGACCCCTCCTGTCTCAGCCTCCAGTATTTATGCTGCAGTAGTTTATGTGTCGGGGGGCTAGGGTCAGTCTGTCACATCTGGAGTATTTCTCTTGTCTTTTCCAGTGTCCTGTGTGAATTTAAATATGCTCTCTCTAATTCTCTCTTTCTCTTTCTTTCTTTCTCTCTCTCGGAGGACCTGAGCCCTAGGACCATGCCTCAGGACTACTTGGCTTGATGACTCCTTGCTGTCTCCAGTTCACCTGGCCGTGCTGCTGCTCCAGTTCCAACTGTTCTGCCTGCAGCTATGGAACCCTGACCTGTTCACCGGACGTGCTACCTGTCCCAGACCTGTTGTCCCAGACCTGCTGGAACCCCGACCTATTCACCGGATGTGCTACCTGTCCCAGACCTGCTGTTTTCAACTCTCTAGAGACAGCAGGAGCGGTAGAGATACTCTCAAAGATCGGCTATGAAAAAGCCAACTGACACTTACTCTTGTGTTACTGACTTGTTGCACCCTCGACAACTACTATGATTATTATTATTTGTCAATGCTGGTCATTTATGAACATTTGAACATCTAGGCCATGTACTGTTATAATCTCCACCCGGCACAGCCAGAAGAGGACTGGCCACCCCTCATAGCCTGGTTCCTCTCTAGGTTTCTTCCTAGGTTTTGGCCTTTCTAAGGAGTTTTTCCTAGCCACCGTGCTTCTACACCTGCATTGCTTGCTGTTTGGGGTTTTAGGCTGGGTTTCTGTACAGCACTTTGAGATATCAGCTGATGTAAGAAGGGCTATATAAATAAATTTGATTTGATTTGATCCATAGCTAGCATGGTTCACCATGTCATCACATTTTTACAAAGTTATCACATTATATATAATATCAAAGTTCACCAAAATAACTGTCCACTATATCAGGTACTTGTCACTTTTGGGGAAACCCAACCAAATTCACATATAAATGTGAGTTATAGATCTGTCATTCTCATTGAAAGCAAGTCTAAGAAGCAGTAGATCTCTTCAATGTGCACTATTTCTATGCTTCCCATTATTAAGTTTAGTTTTTGCGTCTTTTAGTTTCAGTTTTGTCCACCAGCTTCAAACAGCTGAAAATACAATATAAGACATTTCACAGCGGTTTAGATGGTACAATGATTTTCTACATTATTCTACAACTATTTGAATTTTAGCAACCAGCAAATCGCGGAGCGAATTCTGCATAATACACATTTAAAGAATATGTTTCATACCAACAATGCTACCAAAGGCATAACACACATTGCCGATTTGTATTTATTTAACCTTTATTTAACTAGGCAAGTCAGTTAAGAACAAAATCTTATTTACAATGACGGCCTACCCCGGCCAAACCCGGACGACGCTGGGCCAATTGTGCGCCACCCTATGGGACTCCCAATCACGGCCGGATGTGATACAGCCTGGATTTGAACCAGGGACTGTAGTGACACCTCTTACACTGAGATGCAGTGTCTTAGAACGCTGCACCACTTGATGACGATTAAAAATATTCTGTGTGCAGAATCAACCACCCTATTCCAGAGACAGAAGAGGAAGCGAGAACATCCCACTGCCTCATTTTTTTCTGTTTCAATGGAAGTCAATTATCTAGGTAGACTCAGCTGCTATTGCATTGGTGTCTATGGGAGAGCCACCCCCCAGAAATTATGATGTTTGGTTGAATGGTAAACGGCCTGAGTGAACTATATTTATCCACCATCTTTGCCTCTTCTATTAGAGAAACAAACGTCCTGTTTACTGAGATCACGGTCACAATAGGAAGAAACTTCTTATAGAAAACCACCAGCAGGGGGAGACAAATACGCAGGCAACAGAACACCATCATCAGACAGTATCTGAAACCTCAGTGCTCCTACATTTAATTCCCTCAACAGAGTACATCGGAATGCATCAGATAAAGTTCCTACCAAAAGTTTATTCACTCACACATGTTCACGTGTCTTTTTTCCTCAACCCGTCCTTGGACTGCCCACCTTCATCAGTGTAATGATGAGGCCTGTCGACTGCTCAGGACCGCTGTACCATAATTACTTTAACTAGGCCTTATTAAGAGATAATGGACCTTCAGAGGCACATCATATCTCATTAAGTCTGCCAGATTAGGCCTGAACAACCTACCTGCGAGAAAGAACACACTGAGAAACAAACCTTACACGTGTGTGAGATGAATATATCCCAAATTCAACCCTAGCCCCTATCCCTGACCCTCTATCCCAGAATCCCTAGCCCTGACCCTCTAGCCTAGAGTCCCTAGTCAAAACCTCCTAGCCCTGACCATCTATCCCAGACCCTCTAGCCAAGACCCCCTACCCCTGACCATCTAGCCATGACCCCCTAGTCCCGAACCTCTAGCTCAGCGTCCCTAGCCCTGACCCACTAGACAGGTCTATAGTCACCTGATAGGAGTGTATAGGTATAAGCAATATTGTGGAAATTACCAAACACGTGTGTGAGATATAGAATAAAGATTCAAGATTATACATACTCTGTGGATTCCCAGAGTTTTCGTTCCTTGCAGAGCCATTCCCAGGGGGGTCATACAGCATAGAACAAGACTTGCATAAGAATGAGCTAACAAATCAATTATATACACAAAACAGAACCTTTAACGCAGGTTAACATTTATTGGGATGAATCTTGTCCTGGAGGCTAAGCCAAATGATTTCCACTGGATGGGACAACTGCAAAAGTCATAAAATATGCTTTTTGGTATTCATTTAAGGTTAGGGTTAGGCCTAAGGTTCAAATCAAATCAAATTGTATTGGTCACATACACATGGTTAGCAGATGTTAATGCGAGTGTAATGAAATGCTTGTGCTTCTAGTTCTGACCATGCAGTAAAATCGAACAAGTAATCTAACAAATTCACAACAACTACCATATACACACAAATACACACAAATGTAAAGGGATGAATAAGAATATATAAATATATGGATGAGCGATGGCGTGCGGCATAGGCAAGATGCAGTAGATGGTGTAGAATACAGTATATACAAATGAGATGAGTTATGTAGGATACGTAAACATTTTTAAAGTGGTGTTATTTAAAGTGACTAGTGATACCTCTATGTAAACATTATTAAAGTGGCATTATTTAAAGTGACTAGTGAAACCTTTATTAGGTCAGTTTATTTAAGTGGCCAGAGATTTGAGTCTGTATGTTGGCAGCAGCCTCTCTATGTTAGTGATGGCTGTTTAACAGTCTGATGGCCTTGACATAGAAGCTGTGTTTCAGTCTCTCGGCCCCAGCTTTGATGCATCTGTACTGACCTCGCCTTCTGGATGATAGAGGGGTGAACAGGCAGTGGCTTGGGTGGTTGTAGTCCTTGATGATCTTTTTAGCCTTCCTGTGACATTGGGTGCTGTAGATGTCCTGGAGGGCAGGTAGTTTGCCCCCGGGGATGCGTTGTGCAGACCGCACTACCCTCTGGAGAGCCCTGCGGTTGAGGGGGGTGGAATTGCCGTACCAGGCGGTGATACAACCCGACAGGATGCTCTCGATTGTGCATCTATAAAAGTTTGTGAGTGTTTTAGATGACAAGCCAAATTTCTTCAGCCTCCTGAGGTTGAAGAGGCGTGTTCATCCGTGATGTGTACGCCGAGGAACTTAAAACCTTCCACCTTCTCCACTACTGTCCCGTCGATGTGGATGGGGAGGGGTTTCTCCCTCTGCTGTTATCTGAAGTCCACGATCATCTCCTTTGTTTTGTTGACATTGAGAGGTTATTTTCCTGACACCAAACTCCGAGGGCCCTCACCTCCTCCCTGTAGGCTGTCTCATCGTTGTTGGTTATCAGGCCTACCACTGTTATCAGGCCTACCACTGTCGTCTGCAAACTTGATGATTGAGTTGGAAGCGTGCATGGTCACGCAGTCATGGGTGAACAGGGAGTACAGGAGAGGGCTGAGAACGCACCCTTGTGGGGCCCCAGTGTTGAGGATCAGCGGGGTGGAGATGTTGTTTTCTACCCTCACCACCTGGGGGTGGCCCATCAGAAAGTCCAGGACCCAGTTGCATAGGGTGGGGTCGAGACCGAAGGTCTCAAACTTAATGACGAGTTTGGAGTGTACTATGGTGTTAAATGCTGAGCTGTAGTCAATGAACATCATTCTTACATACTGTAGGTATTACTCTTCTCCAGATGGGATTTATTTTTTTATTTTTTATTTCACCTTTATTTAACCAGGTAGGCTAGTTGAGAACAAGTTCTCATTTGCAACTGCGACCTGGCCAAGATAAAGCATAGCAATTCGACACATACAACAACACAGAGTTACACATGGAATAAACAAAACATACAGTCAATAATACAGTAGAACAAAAGAAAACAAAAAGTCTATAAACAGTGAGTGCAAATGAGGTAAGTTAAGGCAATAAATAGGCCATGGTGGCGAAGTAATTACAATATAGGAATTAAACACAGGAATGGAAGATGTGCAGAAGATGAATGTGCAAGTAGAGATACTGGGGTGCAAAGGAGCAAGATAAATTAAATAAAAAATAAATAAATAAATACAGTATGGGGATGAGGTAGGTAGATAGATGGGTTGTTTACAGATGGGCTATGTACAGGTGCAATGATCTGTGAGCTGCTCTGACAGCTGGTGCTTAAAGCTAGTGAGGGAGATATGAGTCTCCGGCTTCAGAGTTTTTTGCAGTTCGTTCCCGTCATTGGCAGCAGAGAACTGGAAGGAAAGACGACCAAAGGAGGAATTGGCTTTGGGGGTGACCAGTGAGATATACCTGCTGGAGCGTGTGCTACGAGTGGGTGCTACTATGGTGACCAGTGAGCTGAGATAAGGCGGGGCTTTACCTAGCAGAGACTTGTAGATAACCTGTAGCCAGTGGGTTTGGCGATGAGTGTGAAGCGTGGGCCAACCAACGAGAGCGTACAGGTCGCAATGGTGGGTAGTCTATGGGGCTTTGGTGACTGCATCCAGTTTGTTAAGTAGAGTGTTGGAGGCTATATTATAGATGACATCACCGAAGTCGAGGATCGGTAGGATGGTCAGTTTTACGAGGATATGTTTGGCAGCATGAGTGAAGAATGCTTTGTTGCGATATAGGAAGCCGATTCTAGATTTAATTTTGGATTGGAGATGCTCAATGTGAGTCTGGAAGTAGAGTTGACAGTCTAACCAGACACGCAGGTATTTGTAGTTGTCCACGTATTCTAAGTCAGAGCCGTCCAGAGTAGTGATGCTGGACGGGCGAGCAGGTGAGGGCAGTGATCGATTGAATAGCATGCATTTAGTTTTACTTGAGTTTAAGAGCAGTTGGAGGCCACGGAAGGAGAGTTGTATGGCATTGAAGCTCGTCTGGAGGTTAGTTAACACAGTGTCCAAAGAGGGGCCAGAAGTATACAGAATGGTGTCGTCTGCGTAGAGGTGGATCAGAGAATCACCAGCAGCAAGAGCAACATCATTGATGTATACAGAGAAGAGAGTTGGCCCAAGAATTGAACCCTGTGGCACCCCCATAGAGACTGCCCTAGGTCCGGACAAGAGGCCCTCCGATTTGACACACTGAACTATATCAGAGAAGTAGTTGGTAAACCAGGCGAGGCAATCATTTGAGAAACCAAGTCTGTCGAGTCTGCCAATAAGAATGTGGTCGAAAGCCTTGGCCAGGTCAATGAATACGGCTGCACAGTAATGTCTCTTATCGATGGCGGTTATGATGTCATTTCGGACCTTGAGCATGGCTGAGGTGCACGCATGACCAGCTCTGAAACCAGATTGCATAGCGGAGAAGGTTTGGTGGGATTCGAAATGGTCGGTAATCTGTTTGTTAACTTGGCTTTTGAAGACCTTAGAAAGACAGGGTAGGATAGATATAGGTCTGTAGCACTTTGGATCTAGAGTGTCACCCCCTTTGAAGAGGGGGATGACCGCGGCAGCTTTCCAATCTTTGGGAATCTAAGATGATACAAAAAAAGAGGTTGAACAGGCTAGTAATAGGGGTTGCAACAATTTCGGCAGATAATATTAGAAAGAGAGGGTCTAGCCCTGCTGATTTGAAGGGGTCCAGATTTTGCAGCTCTTTCAGATCATCAGCTATCTGGATTTGGGTGAATGAGAAATGGTGGGGGCTTTGGCGGGTTGCTGTGGAGGGTGCCAGGCAGTTGACCGGGGTAGGGGTAGCCAGGTGGAAAGCATGGCCAGCCGTAGAGAAATGCTTATTGAAATTCTCAATTATGGTGGATTTATCGGTGGCAACAGTGTTTCCTAGCCTCAGAGCAGTGGGCAGCTGGGAGGAGGTGCTTTTATTCTCCATGGACTTTACAGTGTCCCAGAACTTTTTTGAGTTAGTACTACAGGATGCAAATTTCTGTTTGAAAAAGCTAGCCTTAGCTTTTCTAACTGCCTGTGTATATTTGTTCCTAACTTCCCTGAAAAGTTGCATATCACGGGGGCTAATCGATGCTAATATAGAACGCCACAGGATGTTTTTGTGCTGGTCAAGGGCAGACAGGACTGGAGTGAACCAAGGACTATATCTATTCCTAGTTCTACATTTTTTGAGTGGGGCATGCATATTTAAGATGGTGAGGAAGGCACTTTTAAAGAATAGCCAGGCATCATCTACTGACGGGATGAGGTCAATGTCATTCCAGGATACCCCGGCCAGGTTGATTAGAAAGGCCTGCTAGCAGAAGTTTTAGGGAGCGTTTGACAGTGATGAGGGGTGGTCGTTTGGTCGCAGACCCATTACGGATGCAGGCAATGAGGCAGTGATCGCTGAGATCTTGATTGAAAACAGCAGAGGTGTATTTGGAGGGAGAGTTAGTTAGGATGACATCTATGAGGGTGCCCGTGTTTACGGATGTGGGGTTGTACCTGGTAGGTTCATTGATCATTTGTGTGAGATTGAGGGCATCAAGCTTAGATTGTAGGATGGCCGGGGTGTTAAGCATGTCCCAGTTTAGGACACCTAGTAGCACGAGCTCAGAAGATAGATGGGGGGCAATCAATTCACATATGGTATCGAGGGCACTGCTGGGGACAGAGGGAGGTCTATAGCAAGCGGCAACAGTGAGAGACTTGTTTCTGGAAAGGTGAATTTTTAGAAGTAGAAGCTCGAATTGTTTGGGTACAGACTTGGATAGTAATACAGAACTCTGAAGGCTATCTTTGCAGTAGATTGCAACACTGCCCCCTTTGGCAGCTCTATCTTGGCGGAAAATGTTATAGTTAGCGATGGAGATTTCAGGGTTTTTGGTGGTTTTCCTAAGCCAGGATTCAGACACGGCTAAGACATCCGGGTTGGAAGAGTGTGCTAAAGCAGTGAGTAAAACAAACTTAGGGAGGAGGCTTCTAATGTTAACATGCATGAGAGCACCTGGGGAGTGGGAGTGGAGCTAGGAACTGCAGGACCTGGATTAACCTCCACATCACCAGAGGATAAGAGGAGAAGTAGGATAAGGGTACGGCTAAAGGCTATACGAACTGGCCGTCTAGCACGTTCGGAACAGAGAGTAAAAGGAGCAGGATTCTGGGCACGATAGCATAGATTCAAGGCATAGTGTACAGACAAAGGTAAGGTAGGATGTGAGTACATTGGAGGTAAACCTAGGCATTGAGTAATGATGAGAGCGATATAGTTTCTAGAGACGTTTAAACCAGGTGATGTCATCGCATATGTAGGAGGTGGAACAACATGGATAGGGCAGTGTGCAGTGTGATGGCGATTGCATCAGCAGTGGACCTATTGGGGCGGTAAGCAAATTGGAGTGGGTCTAGGGTATCAGGTAGGGTGGAGGTGATATGGTCCTTGACTAGTCTCTCAAAGCACTTCATGATGACAGAATTGAGTGCAATGGGGCGATAGTTATTTAGTTCAGTTACCTTAGCTTTCTTGGGAACAGGATGTAATGGTGGCCATCTTGAAGCATGTGGGGACAACAAACTGGGATAGGGATTGGTTGAATATGTCCGTAAACACACCAGCCAGCTGGTCCGCGCATGCTCTGAGGACGCGGCTAGGGATGCTGTCTGGGCCGGCAGTCTTGCGAGGGTTAACACGTTTAAATGTTTTACTCACATTGGCCATGGAGAAGGAGATCCCACAGGCTTTGGTAGCGGGCCGTGTCAGTGGCACTGTATTGTCCTCAAAGCGAGCAAAGAAGTTGTTTAATTTGTCTGGGAGCAAGACGTCGGTGTCCGCGACGGGGCTGGTTTTCTTTTGGTAATCCGTGATTGAACGTAGACCCTGCCACATACGTCTCATGTTTGAGCCGTTGAATTACGACTCTACTTTGTCTCTATACTGACGCTTTGCTTGTTTGATTGCCTTGCAGAGGGAATAGCTGCACTGTTTGTATTCGGCCATGTTTTCGGTCGCCTTGCCATAATTAAAAGCGGTGGTTCGCGCTTTCAGTTTCGCGCAAATGCTGCCATCAATCCATGGTTTCTGGTTAGGGAAGGTTTTAATGGTCACAGAGGGTACGACATCTCCGATGCACTTGCTAATAAACTCGCTCACAGAGTCAGCGTATACATCAATGTTATTGTCTGAGGCTATCCGGAACATATCCCAGTCCACATGATCGAAGCAATCTTGAAGCGTGCAATCTGATTGGTCAGACCAGCGTTGTATTGACCTGACCCCCTGGCGTTTCCTGTTTTAGTTTCTGTCTATAGGCTGGGAGCAACAAAATGGAGTCATGGTCAGATTTGCCAAAGGCAGGGCGGGGGAGGGCTTTGTACGCATCGCGGAAGTTCGAATAGCAATGATCCAGAAAGCTACCAGCTCTTGTCACGCATACGATATGCTGATAGAATTTAGGAAGTATGGTTCTTAGGTTAGCTTTGTTAAAATTCCCAGCTACAATAAATGTAGCCTCAGGATGTATGGTTTCCAGTTTACATAGAGTCCAGTGAAGTTCTTTCAGGGCCGATGAGGGATCTGCTTGAGGGGAGGGGGGTATACACAGCTGTGACTATAATCGAAGAGAATTCTCCTGGAAGATAATGCGGTCAGCATTTGATTGTAAGGAATTCTAGGTCGGGTGAACAAAAGGACTTGAGTTCCTGTATGTTGTTGTGATTACACCATGAGTCGTTAATAATAAAGGCATACACCCCCGCCCTTCTTCTTCTTACCAGAGAGATGTTTGTTTCTGTCGGCGTGATGCATGAAGAAACCGGGTGGCTGTACCGACTCTCACAACATATTCAGAATTTGCCATGTTTCCGTGAAACAGAGAATGTTACAATCTCTGATGTCTCTCTGGAAGGCAACTCGTGCCATAATTTCGTCCACCTTGTTAACTAGAGATTGGACAGTAATATGCTCGGAAACGGTGGATGGTGTGCTCGCCTTCTGAGTCTGACCAGTAGGCCACTCCGTCTGCCACTCCTGCAGCAACCACGTTGTTTTGGGTCGGCTTCTGGGATAAGATCACATATCCAGGGTGGAGGTCCGAACAAAGGATCCGCTTCGGGAAAGACGTATTTCTGGTTGTAATGATGGCAAGTTGACATCGCTTTTATATCCAATAGTTCTTCCCGGCTGTATGTAATAACACTTGAGATTTTCTGTGCTAACAACGTAAGAAATAATACATAAAAAACAAATAACTGCATCGTTTTCTAAGGACCTGAAGCGAGGCGACCATCTCTGTCGGTGCCATCTTGCACGTTAGCAGTGCTGTTAAGGTTAGGGTTACAGTAAGGGTTAGGTTTCAAATCAGATTTTATAACTTTGTGGCTGTGCCAGCTAGTGACTACCCTGCAGAGCTGTGGCTGCCTCCAGTACATGAGTCATCCCAATAAATGCCAAACTGCGTCTTTAACCATGGCTGCAAGACAAACACAAAATCTTCCCATTGGGCAACATCGTGACTAAGATAACAAAACATTATTATTATTTATTTATTTATTGTAAAGAGAGCAGGATTTTTAACCACCCAGTACATCTCACGGACCATTTCCAAGAGCCAACATGGAGAATTACAAAAATGTACTTTCTTCAAGACCTGAAAATATCTTATGAAAGCATTTATTTTTGGAAAAGGTCATGTTCAGGGTCAAGCAATACATTGTAGGCTGAGTGTAATAGATGCACTGTAAACTGAGTGTGAGAGATTAAATGTTTGACAGGGTTGACAGAGTTCCTTCTCTCTTTCTTCCTGACTTTCTTGAGTATGTGTTGGCTCTGCTGGGACTCATACTCGCCCTTCTTTGTTTGACTTTTTGCTCTTTCCCCCTCTTCCTCCTTTCCCGCTCACTTTGTGTAGGAGTGATCGTGGGCTTAGGGTTCTTATAGGTCAAGTCCTCTGCAGGGTCAGAGGTCATGCAGCCTTTCCCTAGCCCAGAATCCTCTGGGACCCACACCACCTGCTGTGTCTGGGTCTATGTTACTTCCTCTCCTCTCCTCTCCCAGACACACACACACACACACACACACACACACACACACACACACACACACACACACACACACACACACACACACACACACACACACACACACACACACACACACACACACACACACACACACACACACACACACTTGATGATGCCAATGAGTAGATAAAATATGTGCCCTCTTCTGGTGAAATAGTGCAACATACACAAAATACTGAATTATATGTTCCTATTATACAGTATAAGCACAACATAGATTCAAAGCATAGTTGTTTCTATGGCTCATTGTGCTGTGTTAGATACAGGTCCAATGTACTCTTTAGTTATGACAGCAGTCTCTGTTTCTCTTTCTCCACACATCTTTGAATAACAATGAAAATCATTTCTTCACCCACTCCGCCTTAGACATGTCCTCCTGCTGTGTTATGGAAAGGATTATCTTTCTTCTTACGCTTTCTTTGTCTCTGCATTTCTCTGTGATGCTCTATATATAATATCACTGCATGGTAATTCCCATTGGTGGAACAATAAGGATTTCTCAGAATCTTCAGCCCTCTCTGAAATGTCTGGAGATGTTAGTGAAAGCTGCCATGCAATCTATCCTAATTGAGTAAATGGTAGAGAGAGTAGGGGTGGGGGGGCTTCGTATCTCCCCATGTGACATGAGTGCTCTTGGGCAGGCTAGAACCAGAGTCGTGGCCCGCTAAACCCAACACCGCCCCTAATTGAAAAGCTTACAAGGGCCATGGGGAAGCTGTTAAAGAGCACTCAGAGAGTCACACTCCTCAGGCCCACACCCAATCACACACTGAGAAGAGCAGGGGGCTCAGGCTCCACTGGGTACCATAACATTATGATTTGGGGCTTACTAAGGGAAAAATATTCAACTCCATTTTACAAGCTCAGTCAATGTATCAACTTATATAGGTGAATGATGATGATCATTCCCAAATCAGTTCCGGGACTATCAAATTACTCAAAACAAAGAGGTGGATTGTTCCTTCTCTATCTGTTACTAAAGGGAAAAGATCCAGGGAAACTCTTTGCTGAGCCCTGTTGGAAAGATAAATTAATTAACTACAGGCTACCGACATCACAAACACACACACACACAATATAGAAAATAGTAAAAATATAGAAACATCCTGGAATGAGTAGGTGTGTCCAAACTTTTGAATGGTACTTGCTTAATTAATTTGATTGATATTATGGTGTTTTTATTCCATGAAAAATGAAAAACCCTCTGGGTTTCTGTTAGGATGGAACGGAAAATATAGCGCTGTACAACGTGACGGTCGGCAGTACAGTACTGGGCTATTTAGCTAAAGAATCCCTGTGTCCTGCAGACGGGAGACCGGGGTTCAATCCCCCAACAGGGAGGACGGAGTAGGCTGTCCTTGTAAATAAGAATGAGTTCTTAACTGATTTTATATGTGTTATTTCATAGTTGTGCTTTTGGTGAATTAACTTTATGACAAAAAAATATGCACTATCGTTTGTTTCTACATTAACTAACATATTCCTCTCAATTGTACTTTTTTATCTTGACTCGTTAGGACGTTATAACTACTTACATCTGCTTCCCCCGTAATGTTTTGTCAGCCATCTTTGTTGAAGAAAGCCACCAGGGATGGGTGGCTCGTGTCAAATTCGTCATTGGAACCACTCGATATGATTGGTCATATAAAAACCTTGGGACCCAAATGCAAAATGAGTGCTCTAACTCCCCCTTGTGGTGGTCTGGAGCAATGAAGCCGTGATGCTGGGTACCTCTAAGTCACGCTGTGTAAGCTCGCAACTTTTAAAGGAGGAACCACTGTAAGTAAAAATCTCTCTCCCTATCTTCTGAATCAAGCTTGTAACTTCAGTACAGTAGCCTATGCTTTGAAAAGGGAAAGGGACAGGTTGCCTAATCATCCACAAGCAAAGATTTTCATTTTGCAGGCAGACACTAGAATAAGTTTCTGAGTGACAGAGTGAGGCTTTGCATTGTTGCATTTTGTTGTGGGACTAGAAAAAAAATGCCTGGAATGTAAAAGAAAGTTATTAACCAGTTCCCATGCTTTTAAAATAATGGTTCTGTTCTGGAACACTATGGATCACTTTTGTTCCAGGTACCATTTCTGTTCCTTAGAAAATGTTATTATTTTCAGGTTTTTGTTTCTGTTCCCTGAACCGTTTCCAACCCGTTGACAACTCAACCAAATGTAAATCAAAACTAGACTTTGAATTGACGTCTGTACAGAGTGGGTAAAGGCTTTATAATTCATTAAGATCATGTTAACAGACTGATATTATCTAATAGAACAAAGATCTCCTAAGCCTGTGTTAAGGGGCAGGTGAAAGAGAGGCTTGCTTCAGTAAGGGGTCGGGGAGAAAAGAGGGGGGGCGTGTAGTAGCTTGTCAGAAGTGGTTTTCTGCATGACATGAGTATGGCTCCAATACTTGCCTGAATCCATGTTTTGCTCAAACTGAGTAAAAGCAACGACCCCTGACCATTTTATGTCACTATAGGCTCAGTGCACGTTTCGTGTATTTTTATTTTTGACATTCAAGATTTGAAAGAGAAATAAAGGTCAGAAAGGTGGGAAACAAAAGCTTTACACCCTCTTTAACTTTGGAAGTTTTTCCTTGAATATTGCACAAATCTGTTATAAATAAGATCACAACTTTACACTGCTATCCAAATGTGTCAGACTTTGAATACAATTAGGCCTTGGCAGTTTGAACTGACTCAAATCTATTTGTTTTTGCATATCTGGTTTAAATCTGTTATTTTTCCTGCAGTCTGAACAGTGGCCTGCATGTATTCATAGATGCCAAGGGAAGCCAGGCTTTGCCCCAAAAATTACCAAGAAAAAAAACCTGTCTAAAATAATTTATCTTTCGTCTCTCTGTGTTTCATACTTTTCCTTCAATTCGCAAGAGGCTGACTGTATCTCACCTGAGAAAGCATCCGAGCGGGGGAACAGCGCCCCTCTGTCTCTGTATGTGTAACCCATCTTTCTGATGCTGTCTGGTCAAAAAGAGTATGGTATTGTTGCCGCCATAGCAGTGAATGCAAAGGAAGCCAGTTTGGATTTGGCTTCACACCAATCACTTCACATCAAGCCAAACATCATTTGACAGAAAAAAATCTGGAATTGTTTCATCTTGCTGTTGTTGTCCTCCGGTGGCTAGCTAGCTAGCTAAAATTGCCCTTTTGCTAAATTAGTGAAGGAATGGGATTTGGACTTGTGGTTTTACTTCATTATCCGTAATGGATTCTGATCCAAACATAAATTAATATAATGTGCCTCTGGCCTGAGAGGTTGAAAGTTCAATATGTACACTGAACAAAAATATAAATGCAACATGCAACAATTTAAAAGATTTTACAGTTCATAAGGACATTGAAATAAATAAATTAGGCCTTAATATATGGATTTCACATGACTGGGAGTACAGATATGCATCTGTTAGTCGCAGATACCTTAAAAAAAAGGTAGGGGCGTGGATCAGAAAACCAGTCAGTATCTAGTGTGACCACCATTTTGTCATGCAGCGCAACACATCTCCTTCGCTTAGAGTTGATCAAGCTGTTTGTTAATTGTGGCCTGTAGAATGTTGTCCCACTCATCTTTGATGGCTGTGCAAAGTTGCTGGATATTGTCGGGAACTGGAACATGCTGTTGTACATTTTGATCCAGAGCATCCCAAACAGGCTCAATGGGTGACATGTCTGGTGGGTATGCAGGCCGTGGAAGAACAGGGACATTTTCAGCTTCCTGGAATTGTGTAGAGATCCTTGCGACATGCATTACCATGCTGAAACATGAAGTGATGGCAGGGATGAATGGCATGACAATGGGCCTCAGGATCTCGTCACGGTTTCTCTGTGCATTCAAATTGCCATTGATAAAATGCAATTGTGTTCGATGTCCGTAGCTTATGCCTGCCCATACCATAACCCCACCTCCATCTTGGGAACTCTGTTCACAATGTTGACATCAGCAAACTGCTCGCCCACACAACGCCTTCTGCCGGTACAGTTGAAACCGGGATTCATCTGTGAAGAGCACACTTCTCCAGCGTGTCAGTGGCCATCGAAGGTGAGCATTTGCCCACTGAAGTCGGTTACGACTACGAACTGCAGTCAGGTCAAGACCCTGGTGAGGACGACGAGCACGCACATGAGTTTCCCTGAGACGGCATGATTACACGTGTTCTGCAGTTATGAGACTGATTGGACGTACTGCAAAATTCTCTAAAACAACATTATGGCGTATGGTAGAGAAATTAATATTTACAATTATCTGGCAACAGCTCTGGTGGACATTCCTGCAGTCAGCATGCCAATTACATGCTCCCTAAAAACTTGAGACACCTATGGCATTGTGTTGTGTGACAAAACTACACATTTTAGAGTGGCCTTTTATTGTCCCTAGCACAAGGTGCACCTGTGTAATGATCATGCTGTTTAATCAGATTATTGCTATGCCACACCTGTCAGGTGAATGAATAATCTTGGCAAAGGATATATGCTCACTAACAGGGATGTAAACACATTTGTGCCCAAAATTTGAGAGAAATAAGCTTTTTGTGCATATGAAAAATATCAGAGATCTTTCAGCTCATGAAACAAGGGACCAACACTTTACATGTTGCGTTTATATTTTTGTTCAGTGTAGCTAGATGTAGTAGGTTAATGTTAACTAGCTGGCTAATCGTTGCCCATGAAAGGAAGTTAGGCTAGCGAGCCAGCATTTTAGCCAGGTAGCCTAGGACAATAAAAACTTAAAGCATGTAATGTATGACAAAGTCATAGACTATTTCGGCAACATGAAACAGAGGAAGATCACATTGGTATTTCTCTACAAGTAGGGTGAGTCAGCATGATTTTTCTACTTACGCACACACACACACACACACACACACACAGCCACATTATATTTAGCTTATGTTGATTGGACTAATTTGGTTTTGGAATCTTTTAGTTGTCACTGTGTTAGACTAAGCATAATATAGGTGATTTCATGATATTGAAATGTTGAAGTTGAAATGGTGCTGGAATAGCGGAGGCAGCTCATGTTTTCTTTGCGACTTGCAGTTACTCTCCAGTGTTCTAAATCAATAGTTGTTTAGTAGTCTGAAAATGTGGAAAACATTAACTTGATTGACAATGCTGACTTGTCTAGTTAAATAAAGGTTAAATAAAATAAATAAAAATAAAAGGCAATGTAACGGTTTGTTACATCCAATATGCTTTGTGGACTCCATCTGACAGTTGCTCTCCGGTTTTGTGATGAAACAAAAGTGTGGTTGAATTGTGTGAGTTCATAAATTCGCTCTGGCTATCTACTCTGATTTCAGAGCACTCTCTCTGAGCGCAGAATAACTGATGAATTTACCAACGCTCAACACCAGTTGAATATGGCAAGTGTCAGTAAACGTTGACAAAAAAGCATAATTAAATTGTTGCCAGCAGCACAGTTGCAGTCACCAATGCTCTAGATAACATGAAAACAGCCTAACCAGCTCTACTAGGGGGGAGTAAAATGGTCAGAGTGATGTGTACTCTCATTTGTGTCTGGAAGTAGCTAGCAAGCTAGACAACATTAGCCAGTTAGCTTGGCTGCTATTGTGAAGTCAGAAAATGGTCTGAATTTAGGAAAGGACAATCTGACATCACTGTGAATTTACAAACAGCTCACTCTGACACTCCAGGTTCAATTTACGAACACACCCGTGTCTTCTTAATGTTTCGGCTGTAGGCCTATATATCACGGTTGCAAGGCATATGAACTAACAGGTTATAGAACTTCACAGTTATCCCAACACATAGGTAGTAATATGGCTTCCCCAGTGATTTTACCCATGCACCGCTACTGAATCTGAACAGCCAAAAAGCACATGGAACCAGATATCAAACCACATGAAGGTGGTTTGAAGTCAGATACAAATCTGTCCATGTACCTTGTGTCTGAATGGTCAAATCTTATTGATTTTCCCTCAGCTGGTTTTTAGACTGTTATTTGGCATATCTTGTTGCTTGATAGCTGCTTTGTTGACAGTTTGCCAAGAACATGTGGTAGCTAACTAGCTTGTTAATTGTTTACAAACAAATTAGTGAATGTGCTAGAAAGCTAAAGGGCTAGCTAGCTAGTTGACTACTGTGGCCAAAAATGGCTTGTTTTTAATGTTGGATCATCTTATCCTTTGAGGCTTTAAAAGTATTCTTACACTATGATTTTGACCATTCAAAGCAACTGGGAAACGTACATGGCAGGCATTGTTGTCACCTTAGCTTGCTACATAACTTCTGAGTGATAGGAAGAAGTAAGAGCACCACCACCAATCAGCCTACACCACTGCCAGTACGCACACCAATCGTTACTATGACAACTAGCTTGGCCATGTCAACTAATGACTGCTGTCTGAAATCCGATTTGGTCACTTGTAACTTGCTGTTTGGACAGTCAGTATTCCTAAATGGAATTGAAAATCTAAACTGATTTGAGCATTAAGCCCTGCAGTGTGAACGAGTTTAAACTCACAACGATTCAATCTAATAGGAGGAACATAATGGATTTGATGGATGAACTCGGGACCATGAGTGCATAGCCTATGCCTTCCTGTCCTCATCTGCTTTTCCTCTATGCACATGTTGGTAAAGAAGTAAGACAGGTTAAAGCAAATTCTGGCTGTCCTGTTTTTTGTGAAAATTAAGGAGAAAAGCTATTTACTATTATGGATGATTGAGAGGCACTATATGTTTCTCTCGCCCAAATCAGACAGAAATTGCGACTTCACGCTTACCGGTGTCCTGCAACGCACCCACCAGAAGCGGAACGACGTTAAGTCAGCTGATTATCAAACCAGCCCCGATTGGATTCTTGGCGTGACACGATTGGATAACTGGCGAGCTTGAGTTGTTTACTTTTTTTGCGAGTGATATTTCCCCTCTTCTTTCTAACTGTATACGGTTGCAGTAGGTTTTCGTTATTTGTGAAACTGACACACTTCAAAACGGAATGAGTACTACCATTAGCACCCAACGAGGACAGGTAAATATAACGACTAACGTTAGATAACAAGCTATAGTAGCTAGCTAATGTTAAATTAGCTAACGAACACGGATAAACACCATTTTAGCTAACGTTAGCTTCAATAATCACTCGTTTTCATTTTAACCCAAATTGGCCAGATTAGCTGTAGCTAGCTGCAACGTTTTAATGCAAACAAAACGGTAACGTGAGTTAATTTAACAAACATTAGCTAGCTACAGATTTTACTAACTTCCAGCTAGCTTGCTGGGTCGTTTTTACGACAGCTAGCTAATTTAGAAGCCTAAAGTTTGGCAAGTCTCTCTTGATATAGCCATATAGCTAGCTTGCGCTCCTTAGGTAGAGCTTGCCAGGAGCAATAACCACAAAGGCGTAGTTAGCATTCGGCTAACTAGCTATGAAAATGAACTACTTACTGGTTAAATCTAAAGTCAACTAGACAGTTATATAGCTAACTACTTCTTCGATGGGGTTTAACGGCGATTGGTTTCCAATGTCAGTGGTCCATTACCGCCTCCAGCTGGACGGGGTATTGAATAAGAAACTAACAAGAAAACATTCCGGGAAAGGTGGGAAAACGACATACAAAATAAAACACGTCAACTAACAAAATAAATAAAACATCATACTTCTCCAATCACAGTCCACTCAAAAATACATCCCTGTGATGGGGCTACATTCACTGACAGGATGTCTTGCACGGCTGTGAAATCACAAAGACACAAACGTTCAGCAGCATTCACAATGATTCCATTTTACTTAGACGTCTTCTCAGCTTGTGCTGTACAGTTTATGACCATTGCAATAAATAATACAAAGTCCACCTTTTTAACATGTAGTGTTTCACTATCCCTCGGTTGATGAGAAACCTTCACTGGTCATGGTGGCTCTACCATTGCTTCTTCCCCGCCACTTGTTCCTCCCAATTTTCTCACCACCTCCAGATAGGAGACACACTGGACACTCTTTACCCTTTCCACCTCATTCTCCTTCACCCTAACAGGGCACTCCAAGAATTCAGGCGCATGTTCACCTCCACAGTTGCAGCATTTCCCTTCATCTGGCATACGATATTCTTCCCGTCTGCACACACTTGACACAAGACCAAATCTTTTACATTTATGACACTGAAGGGGCTTGAGCACAAAAGTTCTTACAGGGTATCAAGGGAGAGACTCTTTATCAAAGAAGAGTAGCATTGATGAAGTGAACTTCTTTTCTCCGTCCGCCATACAGGTCAATCGACGTGCACCAACCACTCCATCAAAGTCTTCAGTTATATCCTCTGCCCTTATTTCTTGCGCCACCCCAGAAATAACCCCCTTGATAGGCGTCCTGCTATGGAAATCCATGCAGGAAACATTCCACTCCAATATCATTTTGACTCTTAACACACGCTTCTAACACATGCTTCTTCTGCTCCGCAGACACAAAGAAATCGAAATAAGACCACTTCTTGTGACTCACCGACTCCATACTTTCTTCCAACACATTCCAGATTTTCCTGGAGATGTTAAATGGATTTCCCAAGTGGCAATGATCCAAAACTGATCCAAAACCCTGATTCAGACCAAAAATGAGTCTAGTGGTTTCCTATTTTCCAACATAGCGTTACTTCTCTTGTTTCCCTTTTTCTTCGCCACTGTAACCCACTCATTCTCACTTTCTGTACTATTAGCTTCACTCGACTCACTAAGTTTCAAACAAAAACTTACCTTCCGCCATCTTCTGTCTAGCTAACTACTGTATTCACAGAAGTTGATTTATTTTTTTTATATATTTTTTTTCCGCTCCCCAGACACGATCAGGACACGCAGATTGAAATATCAAAACAAACTCTGAACCAACTATATTAATTTGGGAACAGGTCGAAAAGCATTAAACATTTAAGGCTGAGGTCTACATTTAACAGTTAATTTGACCTGGGATGTAAACATTGGGTTATTTTACCTGAAATGCACAAGGTCCTCTAATCCACAGATAAAAGGGTACAAGTTTTATTAGTAATCTCACCTCCTTCAGGCTGCTGCTTCTTCTTCTGACTTTATTGGCGGTTGGCAACCAACTTTAAGGTGCATTGCCACTACCGACTTAAGTGTAGACCTCAGTTCATCTTTGAATCACCCACGTGGGTATATGCTCCTAAAATCCAATTAAGAGATGGCACGTGGTATATGCTCCTAAAACCCAATGAGGAGATGGGAGAGGCGGGACTTGCAGCGCGTTAAGCGTGTGTGTGTGTGCCAATGATTGAATAACATGTATTTGGACATTTTATTTTGCAACGCACGCGACGCGAGCGGAGGGGTCAGCATGTGAGGCAAATGGCTGTAGCTAGCGTCTATATGGCCAGTTTAGCTAACGTTACTCGCCAAGATTTAAACTTGCTTGAGTTTCTCAGGACACAGCTAAACCAGTGTCGTCTGTTAGCTATTTGAGCTGAAGCCTAGGCAGGAGGTATTAAGCAACATTTTACTGAACCACCTCTATAGGGCAGTGATGGAGAGGCAAGCAAGATCTGATGATGTTGAACTGGTTTCCCAGACTGATTAAACCCTCACCAAATCACCCAACACTTTTTGTCCAATAACTAAAGATGGGGTAGTGATATTTTTATGACATTTTCAAATAAAATGTAATTAATGAAATTAAAATGCCATATTATGCAAATGTGGCACTTAATATGCAAATTAGTCAGTAGGAAAACACAATTACAGTAAATAAATCCCAATTTAAAGTAGGGATTGTCATATTATTAACAAATCTTAATGTTTTATGCAAAACTGAGAGTTTGTAACAATTTATGAAATTAGAACAACTTTTTTTATGATTTATAAAAATGTGATACTTAATATGCTAATTGACTGTGTACACAAAATACAACAAGTTAAGACCATTCATTTAAACTAAGGTGGTCATTGTTAACATATATTGATGTTTTATGCAGAACTGGGAGTTTACACTGAGGAGTAATACCCTGACTACACCACTCGCGTCACGTGCGCTGCAAAATAGATGTAGAAATCCATATTATTAAATTATTGCACCCACACTGCTCATGTGCGTCAACGAGCGTCTGCGTTGCCAAGGGCTAAAATAGAAGTCTTTTCTATTTGTGACGCAGTTCGCGCTGCAAGTCCTGCCTCTCCCATCTCCTCATTGGTTATACCCACGTGGGTGACTGAAAGACAAACGCGGTCGGTGGCGGTAATGCACCTAATTTATGAAAGTTGCCAATCGCAATATAAAGTTCAGAGAAAAAAAGGCCTGGAAGGAGGAGAGATGACTAGAAATGATTCGGTTGACCGTTTTATGTGTGGATTAATTGTCGGAGTAGAGGACCTTGTGCATTTCAGGTATAATAACAACTCAATGTTTATATCCCAGGACAAATTAGCTAGCAAGTGCTAGCTAAATTGCCATAAATGTTTAATGCTTTTCGACCTGTCCTCAAATTAATGTAATTGGTTCAGAGTTTGTTTTGATATTTTAACCTGTGCGTCGTGATCGCGTTTGGTGTGGGGGGACAAAATAAATGTGTTCATGATTGTGCACGATGGCGCACGCGCGCAGCCGGTTTGGGTTTCGTGTAAGGTGGAGCCCATGCGTGTGTACACACACACACACACACACACACCAGGGGTGTCAAGAGTACATATAATTGGGATTAATTACATTATCATGAACAGAAAGCTGGCTTACTATTTAGTATTTACCAATTAGCAACTGTTAGGCAGTTTATATCACAGTTATGTTGGATTTAGTTGTCCAACTGAAGAGGCCTGGAGTGCCAAATATTAGGCCCAACCCTGTGCCACCTGCATACACACTCTGCATATCCCACACACACAGCATCCACAGCATACCTTGTCAGCTCGGGGATTCGACTTCGGTTGCAAGTCCAACACTCTAACCACTATGCTACCTGCCACCCGGGTTTCTATAGTTTTGATAGCAATTAGCGACTTTTCCTAATCAATTCTGCCGAAAATAAGAGTGGGAGAAGTTGTCTGCAACAGAAGTCATATCAGAGGCACAAGGGGAGGGGGTTTGCACCGGGAGAGGGGGCGAAAATGCTTCGTCAGGGACCGCAGCTGTGCCGCAAGGCAAAATGTCAACTAGCAACAAATCAAGGAGCCAATAGTTGGTCTCACTGAAAAATAGTTGGCAACACTGGCTATGACGCTCTACTTTGTAACCTGTTATGTTTTTTTTCGTGTATCTGAGGAAAACATGTAAACATAGACCCGAAAGAATATAGTTTTACCTTATATTTCAGTCCAAGGATGTCCAATACTCATGAAACACCCTCAGGACTTTCCAATACTTCTTAGCAATACAATGTCACACCGATCTTACTATGGTAGGTTGAGGAATACTTACGCCAAGAGCAAATATGAACACGTTGATTTTGCGGGTTTCACAAAAAGGGCTGTCCCACAGAATTCTTAGCATTGCACTTGCTTTAGATTTGGGCTCATGTCGCGTAAATATCATAACATACCGTATTGGGATTTTTAGGCATTGTTAACAACTGCCACATTAATGTTTTCAAATGATTAATGTACTTTGACGACCACGTTATTGACATTTAGTGGAAGTAGATTTGTTTACTCCTGTTCTTTGTAGAATTCTCACATAGTGTCCATTGTTTGTCGCGTCAGTTAACACCCTATCAATGGTGTGTCCGTGAAATCGCTGCATATTATGACCTTTTTCTTCCTCTAGTGTGGTTTACCTGTCCTCACTCTCACAATTCCTCTGCTCGTCTTTTTTAGGTATACATTGGGGAGTTGCCTCAAGACTTCCTGCGTATTACTCCCACCCAGCAGCAGCAACAAGTTCAGTTGGATGCCCAAGCAGCGCAGCAGTTGCAGTATGGGGGATCCCTGGGCACTGTAGGACGGCTTAGCATCACTGTTGTGCAGGTAAGGTGTTTTTAACTGTGCATCTGCTTGGTCTTTCCCTAGAGTCAAGACTTATTGTGAGACACAAGGTTATGAATGCAGTGGGAATGTTTTCCTGTGAATCACTGTTATGTCCCTCTTCTCTCCAGGCCAAGCTAGCTAAAAACTATGGTATGACACGCATGGACCCTTACTGCAGGGTCCGACTAGGGTATGCTGTTTATGAAACCCCCACAGCCCATAATGGTGCCAAGAATCCACGATGGAACAAAGTTATCCAGTGCACTGTCCCACCTGGAGTAGACTCCTTCTACCTGGAGATCTTTGATGAGGTGAGGAAGAAGGAATTAGGGGGCGGTGGGTGAGGAGAAGTTCGTAACTTATCGGCTCGCAACTAGGCCTGTCTGGAGTTATTGATAGCAATCTACTTTGTGTTTCTTCTTGAAGATCATCCTTGATTTTAGGGACAAGTTATTGATTTTAGGTGTTTGTGCTGGTCACTTTTCCAGAGGGCATTCTCCATGGATGACAGAATTGCATGGACACACGTCACCATCCCGGAAGGCCTGAGAGAGGGCAGTGTGGTTGATGAGTGGTACAGCCTCAGTGGCAGACAAGGCGACGACAAGGAGGGCATGATCAACCTGGTCATGTCTTATGCTGTGAGTTCATAAAACACACATGCTCACATTGTCATTGTAGGACAGTTTGAAAGTTATTGATTGATGTTCCTCTTGGCTCTCATGCTTTCAGAACATGCCAGCAGGTATGCATATGTCCCCACCCGTTGTCCTCATGCCCACAGTCTATCAGCAGGGGGTAGGATACGTACCCATTGCAGGTGAGTAGAACCATACTGTGACGTAGTGTTAGGTTGAATGAATAATAATAATCCAAATGGATTCCAAGAAAACTCGAGCTAGATTAATTCACCACACTGGGTGTTGCAGCAAAAGCACACATACAGGTCATAACACGACTACAGGCTACTGCAATCCACTAGATAATTACACTCCTCATACACAAAGAGCCTAAATCTAACACTACTTTTGATCTCTAAGAATATATAAAAACTGTATATTCAGAGTATATAAAACAGTAAAGATACAAGACAGTGTTATAGAACAGTAATTATGATCTATCAGCTCTAACTCCATCAGCCCTATTCCACCCTTATGGAATCATTCTTGCCCTCAGAGACAGGCCCCCTTTCCCTCTTCCCAAATACAATGCACATAGATCTTTCCATCTAACCCATAACATAATAATTACTACTGCTAGGCTAATTATACAATTATAAACAGATTAAAATGGGCTCAAGTCAGTCTTCAACAGTTGGCAATCTTGGACAGAGACACTGCAGCCATCTAAGGCCCGATTCTATTTTGATTGCTAGTCTACGTTCCAAATGGAAGTGGGCATAGCTTGCCTTTATGTAAGTGAAACTAAAGGACGAAATAGACCACGCCTCTGACTGACCACAGAACATTGTCATTTTCTGTTCATTTTCCTGACTATTCTACATGTTGAATTGCCACTGCTCATCGGCACCCAGCAGGTGATCTACTTACTGTGCACGGCTGATGTTTATTAGTGTGTGTTGACCTGTTTAAATTATACATTAATAGGAGATTGTTGCTTACCCATTTCTCTCTGGTTTGCTCTTCTCAGGAGTGCCCACTGTATACAACCAGGGAATGGTGCCCATGGGTATGCCTGCAGCACCCACAGTCGCCGCACAAGAGGCTCCCTGTAGCGAGGAGGATCTTAAGGCACTGCAGGACATGTTCCCCAATCTGGACAGGGAAGTGATCCGCACTGTAATTGAGGCCCAGCAAGGTAACAAGGATGCCGCCATCAACTCTCTGCTGCAGATGACAGAAGAGCTGTAACAGTGGAGCCACAAATAAATCCACTGTGGCGGCCAGAACATTGCCCATTCACAGCAACAGCACCCTGCACAGTTTGTAAATATGCACTCAGGCCTGCGAGCTCTCAACTGTCACTCACACTAAATAAAATATAGCAGTTTGTTTTTTTTAAACCATAAGCAGATGTCCATATCTGAGGTGTCACACATTTTTACATCTGTATACATTACCATCTGTATTATGAAACAACGTATAGCTTTGTTCCCAGTCCACATCTGGGATTGGGACAAATTGGTTTACCTATTGATAAGTGCTGTGATGGCTGGTTGGCTTCTCAATTTTACATTCCGCTTTATTCAGAATGGGTTATGTACAATTGATGTTGATGCAGTGCTACTGTATATGGGGTAATGAAAGGAATTGATCCTGCAGAAGCTTTAGATCTTTGTGAAAGCAGTTGTTGTGAGACATTGTTGAGAGCTCCCTAACCTGTCTTCTCTGTATATGTGTATTGACCAGTACTGTCCTGAGCCTATCTGTATTTGATTGAGATTGATTGATATATATATATCAATCTGTCTAAATATAGTTATATATTATAAATTATGAAGACAAGAGATTTAGGTATGCAGCGGTTCAGAGCAGAAAGAGAACTTATCACAATATAACAAACCGCGATGACTTAGGACATGTGAAAATTCCCACACAGCCAATGCCTATCAACCTCTCAAATGTTGAGGTTAATTTGCCACCATTCCACTCTACTCTAGATAACGCCATATGATTTTGTACTTCTCCAACCAAAAATGCCTCTCCCCGAATGTTTCAATATCACTGGTCAGTGGTTTAGTAACAGTGGGTAACTATGGTGGAAGAATATATCATGGTAATCCAATATCAAATAATGACATGGTAATATCAAATTATTGAATGCAGTGAAGAAATAAACTTATTACTGATATCATCCTTTTCCTTCACCCTATCTGAATTCACAGGCTTTATTGCAAACCGTTATAGGCTGTGAAAATCCCTGCTGGATTAATAAACAAAATTGTGTGCACAACCCAATACCATGATATTCAGAACATTTGTAAATGTTGGTATGACTATCTTACAGATAAAATGTAATGTCCTACCACTACCATATATAGGCCCACACATAAAGAGGAGACTTGTAAAGATCCATTGACATGAGGTATTGAATGTTGCCGGCCCCCAAGGGTCTGATTTTAACATGGGGTTTTCATTTGATATTTGTATAAGCTTAATCTTCAAAGATGTGCATATATTTTTCCAAGGAAAGATCCTCTGTTTTGGTGTGATTCATTAAAGAAAATATATAGTACATTTCCTTTATGCTTAGGCCATCTCCATGAGTGTCATACAGTATGTAAAAATACTTCTTGTTTAAATTTAAAAGACCCAATTCTGGGCACTTATGTTTGATTTAGCGCTCTATCCCCTCTTGATTTAACAAATTTCTCTACCTTTCACTTTCGTGAAGACACAACAAGCACTTTCATTTTAAATGTTGGGTTTTCTTCTCTGTTTTCCCACATGTCCCATTCTCATAGACATATTTTGAACATGATTGTGTCATGTTTAGCCAGACATCTGTATAACCCCTAACACTTCCAACGTTTATCCATTCTACTTGTTTGTTGGTGGTAGTCCATAAGTAAATGTATCTTCCTAAGCTAAAGAGACCATAACATTTCTTTCACTTTTACAGTCCTTTTAGATCAATGTGCACAAGGATGTTCAAAGGCACTCAAGCGGAAGTTAGGAAGGTTGTTCTGATTCTGTTGCAATGGAATGGCAAGGCTATGTGCTACAGCAGTTTATCTGGTTTGAATGTACAACACTTTTTTGGCATCAAATTATGTTTGCAATTTGACATTTGCTCTTGTTTCTTTTACTCATGACACATTATGGAAATAAATGTTTTATCTGCATGTGTTTGGTCTTGTAGTGTAGATCTCATCGTGGTTTGTTTGCTATGCCATTTTTGGACTTGATGATTGAAATATACCATAGACTTTTGAAGAATATCACTTGTGCTGCGTTTACCGTTAATGTGGTCTCTGTGATCGCTGGAACATTGCCTTTAAAATGTGCATATAGTGGACAAACGTGATTGGATTGAATCTGGCCCTTAAACTATAATTTTGAACTCATGGATGGTACATCAATAGAGACAGAGACTGTCTGAACTGCAGATTTCCCCTTTAAACCCCACTATGTTGTCAATGTCACAAGAACATCACTACCCTATTCTAGCTACATATTTTATTATACCCCTACTGTCTTGTGGCTTACTGCTTGGCAAGTTTTGTTGCATCAATATATTTTCAAAAGTCACTAGTATCTAGCTACAAGTAACTGCCAAAATAATAGAAAAACTTGAGTAAATGAGGGTTCTGGTGGCTCTGTTATGGTGTGTGGTGCATTTTCCTGACATGGTTTATGACCACTCAACCCATAGAGCAGTGGTATTCACATTATTTCAGCGCAAACCCCCAATTTTTTCAGCCAGATTTTTACATCAACAAATAACCTTCAATTCATTGCATTTTCATCTCTTATCAAAATGAGAAACCAATAAATACATTTACTCAAAAATGTTATCTTTCAAATAATCTTTCTGAAAAACGTTTGTATATTGTCCCATACAACAATTGGTACCCTATTTTTTATTTATTTTTTGACATTTTGGCGACCCCACTACAGTTCCGTCGCAACCCTGACTTTGAATATCACTGCCCTAGAGGGCAAGATTAACACCAGTACTGTACATACACAACCATGTGATTAGCGATCAGCTTCAATTTATGGTGAATCATTTCTATCCTGATGGGAGTGGATGACAATGCCCCCATCCACAGGGCACGAGTGGTCCCTGAATGGTTTGATAGGAATAAAAACGATTTAAACCATATGCCATGGCCGTCTCAGTCACTAGATCTCAACCCAATTGAACATGTATGGGAGATTCTGAAGCAGCGCCTGAGACAGCATTTTCCACCACCATCAACAAAATACCACATTATGGAATTTCTCTTGGAAAAATGGTGTCGCATCTCTCCAGTAGAGTTTCAGACACTTTGAGAATCTATAACAAGGTGCATTGAAGCTCTTCTGATGACTCCTGTTGGCCCAACGCCCTATTAGGACACTTTATATTGTTACTGTTATTTTGCCAGTTACCTGTACATACTTCTAAGTAGCATAATGTCACTGTGAATAGCTTGAAGGATTGTGAGAATTGCTGAAAGAGCAAAGGAACATGCAGAAGCAGATGATGTTGCTGTTATTTATTAATCATTACAAATGAGAAAAAAGATTACCCTCTACATTTATCATTGAAAATACATTCATTCTACAATGAAGGTATAAGAACATAATACTAAGTGCTGCCGATTGTGGAAATACACTGACATGATAGATTTAAATAAAACGTAACAAGAAAACAAATTTGAACTAAGACATTCAATGTCATGAGGATAATTCCTATATCAGTGTGCATGTTGTCTCCCTAGACGTTTAGCGCCTCCTCCTGCGCTGTCTGGTTGTCCCCGGGGCCGCAGTCGCTCCTGCATCACAGTCTGTGACATGACATCCGCACGACTCAACGTGGATGTAGGAGTGCTTGACCTTTGACCCATCAGGGCACATCAGCTCCACCTCTTTCTGGCTAGTGGTCGCCTCTTGGCAGCAGGAGCAGTAGTGCATCATGGTGTTCGCCTCTGCTGAGTACCTGCACATTCACAGAAACACAAGACAAGTTGAAAAGAGGGCTTGAATTCCCTAGGTTGTCTTGCCAAGATGAGCACAGGAACAATAAGTAAGTCAAATAGGCTCCTAGTTCATAAAGGGCACACTAGACAGCGAATAGGTGATCACTGACTGGGGCTTGCATGACATTGACTAGTGCTGCATTCAGCATCTGTAGTACTTACATGGAAGAGGTTCCACAGTTTCCTGAGCAGGAATTGATCTCCACAGGCTCAGCGGTCGCACAGCCACTGATGACAATGCTATTGGTGGTGTACTTCATCTCACAGACATTCCTGCGTTCTGTGCCTGGTCAGGAAAGATGCATCAACAGTTATTGTTTGAAACAGTATGACACAGTAGATGAAGCAGAAACAGCCAACATGTACATTATTGGCCAGTATGTAGGCACACAATGTTTCCTGTTGTTCTTATTTAGGTGACATAGCATGCTATTATTAACCAGTAGTTGCGTGGTTATTAGGACTGTTGGCTGGATGTGTTACTTACAGGTCTTGCAACATCCATTTGCATCTGTCTTTTCTGTTCCCTGGGGTGAAAAATAGGAGAGATGATTTATAAGCGGCAGATTGTATACATTATGCGAGCTCCCTTCCATTCTAAATGTTACTGAAACATCTATCGCTATGACCCAAGAGCACTAGAAATTATAGTAACATTCTGAGTGAGAATGGGAAACAGTGTAACTTCAGTGTTGATTGTCCCCACGAAGGAGGTGAGATAGGATAGAAACTCACTGGAACACAGTTCTCTGGGCTGAATGCAGGGCACACAGTCTTCACCTCCACTGGTATATATTGGTCATATGTTTTGTCACACGTGTACATCACACATTTGTCACCAGGTGGTGACCATGTTTCGTTCACCTGTCGCACAAGGAGAAGTTGATGAAGAATTATGATGGAGTTTCAGATCATGCAGACAGATTTTGCATCCTCATACACTCTTGTGGTACTCACCTGAATAGTGTGTTTGGTCTTATCTGGCATATTAACCACACAGCTTGTCTGTACACACTTCCCACAACACTGACCAGGTATGGCCTGATACTGGAAGCCCTAAGACGAGGATGGAGAGTACATTAGTAAATCATTGGTAACCTACTTCATAAGCCTCCAGAGTTGGCTACTGCAAGTTTTTTATAAATATGTAAATCCATTTATCATGTTTGTTAAGAGAGACATGACTACCTGTGAACATGTAGTGTCGCAGGAGATATTTGTGCACACAATGTTGTTGAGCTTGGTGCTAGGATCCATGGTCGAGCTGCAGATACAATTCTCACATGTTCCTTTGGGAACTTCAGCACCAGCCTGGAGAGAAAGAGAGAAACACAAGTTATAATCCACTATAACAGACTGTTTGAATAGAGGAGGGTCAGAGTGCAAAGGGAGCAGCTCTATAGTAGAATGTGGCCAATTATGAGGGCAGCATTCACAATACAGCTTATCTCAAGCTATGTGTGTGGGTATCTTTCAGAAGCTTGTTGAATTTAATTTATTTGAAATGATTTATTCTTACCTGGTACTCAATGTTATTGTAGACACATACACCCTTAGGAACTGAACAGACACACATTGAGAAGGAATCAGTCAGTGATACCAGTGATTCATGTCATAGTTAACACAAACGTAATTCAAACCAGTGATACCTGGGAATTACAAAGTCAATGAACTAACTAAACCACTGATGAAGTAAATCAAAGGGACCTACCACAGGTATACTCTGGACAGCAGCTTGAGTTGGACGTGCTTATAATTGCCTCCCACCCTGGCTGGCAGTCCATCATGACTTTGGGGCAAAGCAGTGCATCGCACTCTGTTACAGAGGTAACCAATGAGAAGTGATTAAAAGACAAGCCTATAGAGGGTCAAATAACCCATATAACCCTACAGAACACTTCAGATAATCTTGGTCTAGTACTGTATGAATAAGAGTTGGCATTCTAATGATTTACTGAAGGGTCTGTTCCATCACTCACCACATGTATATTTCTGGCAGCAGCCTTCTGTCTTGTTCACCAGTCTGTAACCGGTCTCATTGCAGATGGGTATGGCTGGTGTGGGGCAAGTGATAGGCTGGCACTGGACAATCATGGAGTCCATGTCACAGGTGCACTGCTGGCAACTACTCTCCCATGTATCACCAGGCTTAAGAAAAAACAGGGTAATGTCAGGTCAATACATAAAAAGAAAAGAGTAACTCAAATGTTGTTGTTCTGCAATGAACTGGATTTAACCATGGCAGTTAATATGAACCATCATTAGGTGAGAAGAAATGGGTTGGAAGTGGTTATTCAGAGATGAAACTTTTTCTGGTCTGGTCTTTGGAAGGAATACAGAGGACAAGACCTATGCTATGTCAATGAAAAGTATCCATCCTAAGTATGTGAGTTTCCGTGACTCACGTGAAATGCATCTCATGATATGTCTATGTGAGAATGAATATCTGGAGAATATTTAGATGGAGGAAATTCTTACCATTTGGGGGTTGCCATCAGGTCCGGTGCAGCCTGAAAAATAAATACAGGGTGTGTTTAAAATGTTTGTCTCACATAGTTGGGGTCAAGTTCTTTACACCTCCTCATTTTAACTGTTCCATTACAAATAAAGCCAGTAAACCATGATTCGTGCTGGATTAAAGGTTTAAAAGTACAGAAAGGTCTAATTCTTATATTGATAGCTACCTGCAAAATGACCCATAACCCATTCTTACCACAGGAGACCACACAAGTATCAGAGTAGGTGCTGAACAAGACGGTTTTAGATGGACAGAAGCAACCCTCCTTCGTCTTATTGATCATTTGGGTTTGGTTGTTCAAATACTTCTCATTATATCTGAGTGCAAAAGAGGTTTGGGATTATGCAGTAGATCCTTTATTTAAAAGAAGGCTCATATGAAGGAAATTCATATGACATCCAATCAGACTTAAGCTTACCTGGTATTACATGTTGGTTCAACTGCTGGACCACATGGCATGTACACCTTAGTGGCTGGGCATGTATGCTCTGCAGGACAAAAATAGGTCACAGTTATGCTAAACACCAGCAAACATTTTTTTAAAGTAGTTGCCTATGACAAAAGTCGCTGCCTATGAATTTGTGGCATGACTACTATGCTTGGATTCATAGCTCACCACATTCTCCATCGGTGGACTTCCTCCATTCAATGCAGATCCCTTTATTTGCACATTCAGATGCATACGCCTCCAGACTAGAGCAGCTAGAATTAGCATTGTAGCAGACATCTGATCTACAGGCCTGAACGAAGGCATCAGGAGAAACTGCTTTATGGCATTCCTCAAAGACCCTTTGACAGAAAAGAACATAGTGATTTAGAGAGATGCATGGAGTGCAAACTTTAACCAGAAATGCCAATGGAATGGTACCTGTATTATGGTAAAAAAAACTGGTTTCAAATACAAGCAAATTAACATGACAGAAAACGTACATTACAATTGATAAAACACATTAGGAAGTGAATGATTATTTAGGCATTCCTATTGTGTGCTTGTTCCCTTTTTCAAACTTAGTTTGATATGTTCCTTACTTGCTGTTCATGATTTCACAAATGGCTGTCTTGCAGGGGGTAGGGGATGTGCTTGTGGGTGGTGCTGTTGGAGGAGTTGGACAGTCCTGGTTTGGAATTAGCCACTGGCTAGCTGCGACTGAGCAGCTCTGAATCTGACCATTAGGTGACTGGCAGTCATTCTTCTGGGAATTATCACAGGTACCTTGAAAAATAGGGATATTGCATAGTGTAAAACCTAGTTAGCAAGGCCAGGTCATAGTTTTTAGTTGTATTCAATTTTATAGGGTGGTCTAGATAGGAGCATCTACTGAAAGTTTGAAACTGTGAAATGTATATTGACCCTCTTTAATAATACTCACCACACTGGCCCTCTGTGCTGCTTTGGAAGAGGGAGTAAGGAAGGTTGATGCTAAATGATGACCCCTTGTAAGACACCTGAACCTTAAGATCAGGGATCTCCAGCACGACCTCCACACCAGTACTTGTTAGAGCAATGTCACCCATTCTGTAAGCTGGGTAGATTCGTTTACTGTTGACATATACCTGCATTTGTGCAAAAATGAATACACATTTAGATGGTTGAGTCATGTGTTATCTTGAAAGTAGTAACATGACAATGTTAACCCCATTATTGGTTTTAATTTAAAGTTATGGGATTTTAATAATGCATGATAACGCAGCAGCATAAAATGCAGGAGCATAAAAAAATACAAGCAATGAGAATGATATTTTTGAAATAGTTACCATGTTTTCTGTTGTTTCACCAGATCTCTGCTGGGTAAGAATCACTTCATAGGAATTGTAGTGAATGATAAGGGACTGAGGACAGAATCCATTGTCAGCGTTTCCACAGTAGTGATTATCAACAATAATGGTAAGGTTGTATTTGAAGTTGATTTCTTTCACTAAGATGTATGAGCAGTTCTCCTGGAAATTGTAATATACTCCATCAAATGTCATGTAGTGAGATCCACCCCATCCACTGCATACACCTGCAACATGTTAAAATATGAGTTGATAATAATCAAGCTATTGACAGAGGACATTAAAAAGGAATGAGCAATAATGTCTTATTTTCATTCAGATTGTTGGGTTGTATGTTGTCACTTACATTCACATTCATATGTAAAGCAGCATCCAGTTGAATCGTAGACCTTGACAGGTGGACGGCCATTCTCACACTGTAGTGGCTCCACTGGCTTGCATTTTACTGGTAGCTGGACAACAATGCCATCCTGGCAAATTGCTGTGGTACAGCTATTCAGCTGCCAAGATTCTCCATTCTGCCATTGATTTGATAAGGGAAAGCAATTACTCAATCATTCACAAGGAGGGTTAAACATACTCTAAGTGTACGTCAAGGCATGGACTCTACAAGGTGTCGAAAGCTTTCCACAGGGACGCTGGCCAATGTTGTCTCCAGTGCTTCCCAAAGTTGTGTCAAGTTGCCTGGATGTCCTTTGGGTGGTGGACCATTCTTGATACATAAAGGAAACTGTTTAGCGTGGAAAAACCCAGCCTTGTTGCAGTTCTTGACACAAACAAGTGAGCTTGGCACCTACTACCATACTCCATTCAAAGGCACTTCAATCTTTTGTCTTGCCCATTCAACCTCTGAATTGCACAGATACACAATCCATGTCTCAAGCAGTACACCACAAAGAGATATATAAATATTCACCCATTTTATTATTACCCCCCCCCCAAAAAAAAGATTTGTAGGGAAAAAATGACCTTTCTTGGTGGCTGAACACTAGTGCAGTCTGAGGAGGATTGAGTTGTTGGTGGTGTGGTCGTGGTCTCTTCTGACGTTGTGGGTGAAACAGTGGGTGGTGTAGAGGAAGGACATGGATTTGATTCCACTTCAACTTGACACGTTGTTTTACAGTAAGCGGTGAAGCACCACCCTGAACCATCAGTCACATTATACACTAGGTTCCCTGATTGTTGAGAAAGGCAAGTGTTATAACATTTCATTTTGCAAAGTTCTTTAAAAGATTAGGGAAATGTAATTTATTTTGATTGTCTGAATGATATTTATAACATGTTACCTGGTAGATATTGTGTCCCATTAACATTGCAAATACACTGGATGGTGGTGACTACTTGTGATGTAGGTGTAATAATCACTTGATGCGATGTTGAAGGAGTTCTTGTTGTTTCTAATGGGCCTGTGATGACAACTGGCTCAGTTGTTGTTTCTTCAACTGTTGTAGTTTCACCTGTGGTAGGTGTAGTTGTTGTGGGTGCAATTGTAGTTGTTGTTAAAGTAGTGGGATTGGATGTTATGACTATTGGCCCTGATGTTTCTTCACCAGTTGCTGTGGGCTGTGATGTTGAGGTTTCAACAATTACAGTGGTGGAAGTGGTTGTTGGGCCGGTGGGGACTTCTTTAGGTGGCTTTGTGGATGTAGATGGAATTGTCTCAGTTGTGGTTTCTTCAACTGTTGTAGTTCCACCTGTGGTAGGTGTCGTTGTTGTAGGTGCAATTGTAGTTGTTGTTAAAGTAGTGGGATTGGATGTTATGACTATTGGTCCTGATGTTTCTTCACCTGTTGCTGTGGGCTGTGATGTTGATGTAGAGGTTTCAACAATTACAGTGGTGGAAGTGGTTGTTGGGCCGGTGGGGACTTCTTTAGGTGGCTTTGTGGATGTAGATGGAATTGTCTCAGTTGTGGTTTCTTCAACTGTTGTAGTTCCACCTGTGGTAGGTGTAGTTACCTCTGGAGTTGTAATGGGTGCCTTTGTAATTGTGGTTAATGTTGTGGGATTGGAAGTTATGACAACTGGCCCTGTTGTTTCTTCACCTGTTGCTGTGGGCTGTGATGTTGAGGTTTCAACAATTACAGTGGTGGAAGTGGTTGTTGGGCCGGAGGTGACTTCTTTAGGTGGCTTTGTGGATGTAGATGAACTTGTCTCAGTTGTGGTTTCTTCAGTTCTTGTAGTTCCACCTGTGGTGGGTGTAGTTACCTCTGTAGTTGTTGTAAAAGTAGTGGGATTGGATGTTATGAATACTGGCCCTGTTGTTTCTTCACCTGTTGCTGTGGGCTGTGCTGTTGATGTTGAGGTTTCAACATTTACAGTGGTGGAAGTGGTTGTTGGGCCGGAGGTGACTTCTTTAGGTGGCTTTGTGGACGTAGATGGAATTGTCTCAATTGTGGTTTCTTCAACTGTTGTAGTTCCACTTGTGGTAGGTGTAGTTACCTCTGTAGTTGTAATGGGTGCCTTTGTAATTGTGGTTGATGTTGCTGGATTGGAAGTTATGACAACTGGCCCTGTGGTTTCTTCAGCTGTTGCTGTGGGCTGTGATGTTGATGTTGAGGTTTCAACAATTACAGTGGTGGAAGTGGTTGTTGGGCCGGTGGGGACTTCTTTAGGTGGCTTTGTGGATGTAGATGGAATTGTCTCAGTTGTGGTTTCTTCAACTGTTGTAGTTCCACCTGTGGTAGGTGTCGTTGTTGTAGGTGCAATTGTAGTTGTTGTTAAAGTAGTGGGATTGGATGTTATGACTATTGGTCCTGATGTTTCTTCACCTGTTGCTGTGGGCTGTGATGTTGATGTTGAGGTTTCAACAATTACAGTGGTGGAAGTGGTTGTTGGGCCGGTGGGGACTTCTTTAGGTGGCTTTGTGGATGTAGATGGAATTGTCTCAGTTGTGGTTTCTTCAACTGTTGTAGTTCCACCTGTGGTAGGTGTCGTTGTTGTTGGTGCAATTGTAGTTGTTGTTAAAGTAGTGGGATTGGATGTTATGACTATTGGCCCTGATGTTTCTTCACCTGTTGCTGTGGGCTGTGATGTTGATGTTGAGGTTTCAACAATTACAGTGGTGGAAGTGGTTGTTGGGCCGGTGGGGACTTCTTTAGGTGGCTTTGTGGATGTAGATGGAATTGTCTCAGTTGTGGTTTCTTCAACTGTTGTAGTTCCACCTGTGGTAGGTGTCGTTACCTCTGGAGTTGTAATGGGTGCAATTGTAGTTGTTGTTAGAAGTAGCTGGGATTGGATGTTATGACTATTGGCCCTGATGTTTCTTCACCTGTTGCTGTGGGCTGTGATGTTGATGTTGAGGTTTCAACAATTACAGTGGTGGAAGTGGTTGTTGGGCCGGTGGGGACTTCTTTAGGTGGCTTTGTGGATGTAGATGGAATTGTCTCAGTTGTGGTTTCTTCAACTGTTGTAGTTCCACCTGTGGTAGGTGTCGTTGTTGTTGGTTCAATTGTAGTTGTTGTTAAAGTAGTGGGATTGGATGTTATGACTATTGGCCCTGATGTTTCTTCACCTGTTGCTGTGGGCTGTGATGTTGATGTTGAGGTTTCAACAATTACAGTGGTGGAAGTGGTTGTTGGGCCGGTGGGGACTTCTTTAGGTGGCTTTGTGGATGTAGATGGAATTGTCTCAGTTGTGGTTTCTTCAACTGTTGTAGTTCCACCTGTGGTAGGTGTCGTTGTTGTAGGTGCAATTGTAGTTGTTGTTAAAGTAGTGGGATTGGATGTTATGACTATTGGTCCTGATGTTTCTTCACCTGTTGCTGTGGGCTGTGATGTTGATGTAGAGGTTTCAACAATTACAGTGGTGGAAGTGGTTGTTGGGCCGGTGGGGACTTCTTTAGGTGGCTTTGTGGATGTAGATGGAATTGTCTCAGTTGTGGTTTCTTCAACTGTTGTAGTTCCACCTGTGGTAGGTGTAGTTACCTCTGGAGTTGTAATGGGTGCCTTTGTAATTGTGGTTAATGTTGTGGGATTGGAAGTTATGACAACTGGCCCTGTTGTTTCTTCACCTGTTGCTGTGGGCTGTGATGTTGAGGTTTCAACAATTACAGTGGTGGAAGTGGTTGTTGGGCCGGAGGTGACTTCTTTAGGTGGCTTTGTGGATGTAGATGGAATTGTCTCAGTTGTGGTTTCTTCAACTGTTGTAGTTCCACCTGTGGTAGGTGTCGTTGTTGTAGGTGCAATTGTAGTTGTTGTTAAAGTAGTGGGATTGGATGTTATGACTATTGGCCCTGATGTTTCTTCACCAGTTGCTGTGGGCTGTGATGTTGAGGTTTCAACATTTACAGTGGTGGAAGTGGTTGTTGGGCCGGTGGTGACTTCTTTAGGTGGCTTTGTGGATGTAGATGGAATTGTCTCAGTTGTGGTTTCTTCAACTGTTGTAGTTCCACCTGTGGTAGGTGTCGTTGTTGTTGGTTCAATTGTAGTTGTTGTTAAAGTAGTGGGATTGGATGTTATGACTATTGGCCCTGATGTTTCTTCACCTGTTGCTGTGGGCTGTGATGTTGATGTTGAGGTTTCAACAATTACAGTGGTGGAAGTGGTTGTTGGGCCGGTGGGGACTTCTTTAGGTGGCTTTGTGGATGTAGATGGAATTGTCTCAGTTGTGGTTTCTTCAACTGTTGTAGTTCCACCAGTGGTAGGTGTCGTTGTTGTAGGTGCAATTGTAGTTGTTGTTAAAGTAGTGGGATTGGATGTTATGACTATTGGTCCTGATGTTTCTTCACCTGTTGCTGTGGGCTGTGATGTTGATGTGAGGTTTCAACATTTACAGTGGTGGAAGTGGTTGTTGGGCCGGTGGTGACTTCTTTAGGTGGCTTTGTGGATGTAGATGGAATTGTCTCAGTTGTGGTTTCTTCAACTGTTGTAGTTCCACCTGTGGTAGGTGTCGTTGTTGTTGGTTCAATTGTAGTTGTTGTTAAAGTAGTGGGATTGGATGTTATGACTATTGGCCCTGATGTTTCTTCACCTGTTGCTGTGGGCTGTGATGTTGATGTTGAGGTTTCAACAATTACAGTGGTGGAAGTGGTTGTTGGGCCGGTGGTGACTTCTTTAGGTGGCTTTGTGGATGTAGATGGAATTGTCTCAGTTGTGGTTTCTTCAACTGTTGTAGTTCCACCTGTGGTAGGTGTCGTTGTTGTAGGTGCAATTGTAGTTGTTGTTAAAGTAGTGGGATTGGATGTTATGACTATTGGTCCTGATGTTTCTTCACCTGTTGCTGTGGGCTGTGATGTTGATGTTGAGGTTTCAACAATTACAGTGGTGGAAGTGGTTGTTGGGCCGGAGGTGACTTCTTTAGGTGGCTTTGTGGATGTAGATGGAATTGTCTCAGTTGTGGTTTCTTCAACTGTTGTAGTTCCACCTGTGGTAGGTGTCGTTACCTCTGTAGTTGTAATGGGTGCCTTTGTAGTTGTGGTTAATGTTGTGGGATTGGAAGTTATGACAACTGGCCCTGTTGTTTCTTCACCTGTTGCTGTGGGCTGTGATGTTGATGTTGAGGTTTCAACAATTACAGTGGTGGAAGTGGTTGTTGGGCCGGTGGTGACTTCTTTAGGTGGCTTTGTGGATGTAGATGGAATTGTCTCAGTTGTGGTTTCTTCAACTGTTGTAGTTCCACCTGTGGTAGGTGTCGTTGTTGTAGGTGCAATTGTAGTTGTTGTTAAAGTAGTGGGATTGGATGTTATGACTATTGGCCCTGATGTTTCTTCACCTGTTGCTGTGGGCTGTGATGTTGATGTTGAGGTTTCAACAATTACAGTGGTGGAAGTGGTTGTTGGGCCGGAGGTGACTTCTTTAGGTGGCTTTGTGGATGTAGATGGAATTGTCTCAGTTGTGGTTTCTTCAACTGTTGTAGTTCCACCTGTGGTAGGTGTCGCCTCTGGTTGTATGGTGCAATTGTAGTTGTTGTTAAAGTAGTGGGATTGGATGTTATGACTATTGGCCCTGATGTTTCTTCACCTGTTGCTGTGGGCTGTGATGTTGATGTAGAGGTTTCAACATTTACAGTGGTGGAAGTGGTTGTTGGGCCGGAGGTGACTTCTTTAGGTGGCTTTGTGGATGTAGATGGAATTGTCTCAGTTGTGGTTTCTTCAACTGTTGTAGTTCCACCTGTGGTAGGTGTCGTTGTTGTTGGTGCAATTGTAGTTGTTGTTAAAGTAGTGGGATTGGATGTTATGACTATTGGCCCTGATGTTTCTTCACCTGTTGCTGTGGGCTGTGATGTTGATGTTGAGGTTTCAACAATTACAGTGGTGGAAGTGGTTGTTGGGCCGGTGGTGACTTCTTTAGGTGGCTTTGTGGATGTAGATGGAATTGTCTCAGTTGTGGTTTCTTCAACTGTTGTAGTTCCACCTGTGGTAGGTGTCGTTGTTGTAGGTGCAATTGTAGTTGTTGTTAAAGTAGTGGGATTGGATGTTATGACTATTGGCCCTGATGTTTCTTCACCTGTTGCTGTGGGCTGTGATGTTGATGTTGAGGTTTCAACAATTACAGTGGTGGAAGTGGTTGTTGGGCCGGTGGTGACTTCTTTAGGTGGCTTTGTGGATGTAGATGGAATTGTCTCAGTTGTGGTTTCTTCAACTGTTGTAGTTCCACCTGTGGTAGGTGTCGTTGTTGTTGGTGCAATTGTAGTTGTTGTTAAAGTAGTGGGATTGGATGTTATGACTATTGGCCCTGATGTTTCTTCACCTGTTGCTGTGGGCTGTGATGTTGATGTTGAGGTTTCAACAATTACAGTGGTGGAAGTGGTTGTTGGGCCGGTGGGGACTTCTTTAGGTGGCTTTGTGGATGTAGATGGAATTGTCTCAGTTGTGGTTTCTTCAACTGTTGTAGTTCCACCTGTGGTAGGTGTCGTTGTTGTAGGTGCAATTGTAGTTGTTGTTAAAGTAGTGGGATTGGATGTTATGACTATTGGTCCTGATGTTTCTTCACCTGTTGCTGTGGGCTGTGATGTTGATGTTGAGGTTTCAACAATTACAGTGGTGGAAGTGGTTGTTGGGCCGGTGGTGACTTCTTTAGGTGGCTTTGTGGATGTAGATGGAATTGTCTCAGTTGTGGTTTCTTCAACTGTTGTAGTTCCACCTGTGGTAGGTGTCGTTGTTGTTGGTGCAATTGTAGTTGTTGTTAAAGTAGTGGGATTGGATGTTATGACTATTGGCCCTGATGTTTCTTCACCTGTTGCTGTGGGCTGTGATGTTGATGTTGAGGTTTCAACAATTACAGTGGTGGAAGTGGTTGTTGGGCCGGTGGTGACTTCTTTAGGTGGCTTTGTGGATGTAGATGGAATTGTCTCAGTTGTGGTTTCTTCAACTGTTGTAGTTCCACCTGTGGTAGGTGTCGTTGTTGTAGGTGCAATTGTAGTTGTTGTTAAAGTAGTGGGATTGGATGTTATGACTATTGGCCCTGATGTTTCTTCACCTGTTGCTGTGGGCTGTGATGTTGATGTTGAGGTTTCAACATTTACAGTGGTGGAAGTGGTTGTTGGGCCGGTGGTGACTTCTTTAGGTGGCTTTGTGGATGTAGATGGAATTGTCTCAGTTGTGGTTTCTTCAACTGTTGTAGTTCCACCTGTGGTAGGTGTAGTTACCTCTGTAGTTGTAATGGGTGCCTTTGTAATTGTGGTTAATGTTGTGGGATTGGAAGTTATGACAACTGGCCCTGTTGTTTCTTCACCTGTTGCTGTGGGCTGTGATGTTGAGGTTTCAACAATTACAGTGGTGGAAGTGGTTGTTGGGCCGGACGTGACTTCTTTAGGTGGCTTTGTGGATGTAGATGGAATTGTCTCAGTTGTGGTTTCTTCAACTGTTGTAGTTCCACCTGTGGTAGGTGTCGTTGTTGTAGGTGTAATTGTAGTTGTTGTTAAAGTAGTGGGATTGGATGTTATGACTATTGGCCCTGATGTTTCTTCACCTGTTGCTGTGGGCTGTGATGTTGAGGTTTCAACAATTACAGTGGTGGAAGTGGTTGTTGGGCCGCTGGTGACTTCTTTAGGTGGCTTTGTGGATGTAGATGGAATTGTCTCAGTTGTGGTTTCTTCAACTGTTGTAGTTCCACCTGTGGTAGGTGTCGTTGTTGTTGGTTCAATTGTAGTTGTTGTTAAAGTAGTGGGATTGGATGTTATGACTATTGGCCCTGATGTTTCTTCACCTGTTGCTGTGGGCTGTGATGTTGATGTTGAGGTTTCAACAATTACAGTGGTGGAAGTGGTTGTTGGGCCGGTGGGGACTTCTTTAGGTAGCTTTGTGGATGTAGATGGAATTGTCTCAGTTGTGGTTTCTTCAACTGTTGTAGTTCCACCTGTGGTAGGTGTCGTTACCTCTGTAGTTGTAATGGGTGCCTTTGTAATTGTGGTTAATGTTGTGGGATTGGAAGTTATGACAACTGGCCCTGTTGTTTCTTCACCTGTTGCTGTGGGCTGTGAGTGTGTGAGGTTTCAACAATTACAGTGGTGGAAGTGGTTGTTGGGCCGGTGGTGACTTCTTTAGGTGGCTTTGTGGATGTAGATGGACTTGTCTCAGTTGTGGTTTCTTCAGCTGTTGTAGTTCCACCTGTGGTGGGTGTAGTTACCTCATTAGTTGTTGTAAAAGTAGTGGGATTGGATGTTATGAATACTGGCCCTGTTGTTTCTTCACCTGTTGCTGTGGGCTGTGATGTTGATGTAGAGGTTTCAACAATTACAGTGGTGGAAGTGGTTGTTGGGCCGGTGGTGACTTCTTTAGGTGGCTTTGTGGATGTAGATGGAATTGTCTCAATTGTGGTTTCTTCAACTGTTGTAGTTCCACTTGTGGTAGGTGTAGTTACCTCTGTAGTTGTAATGGGTGCATTTGTAATTGTGGTTGATGTTGCTGGATTGGAAGTTATGACAACTGGCCCTGTGGTTTCTTCACCTGTTGCTGTGGGCTGTGATGTTGATGTAGACGTTTCAACAATTACAGTGGTGGAAGTGGTTGTTGGGCCGGAGGTGACTTCTTTAGGTGGCTTTGTGGATGTAGATGGAATTGTCTCAGTTGTGGTTTCTTCAACTGTTGTAGTTCCACCTGTGGTAGGTGTCGTTGTTGTTGGTGCAATTGTAGTTGTTGTTAAAGTAGTGGGATTGGATGTTATGACTATTGGCCCTGATGTTTCTTCACCTGTTGCTGTGGGCTGTGATGTTGATGTAGAGCTTTCAACAATTACAGTGGTGGAAGTGGTTGTTGGGCCGGAGGTGACTTCTTTAGGTGGCTTTGTGGATGTAGATGGAATTGTCTCAGTTGTGGTTTCTTCAACTGTTGTAGTTCCACCTGTGGTAGGTGTCGTTGTTGTAGGTGCAATTGTAGTTGTTGTTAAAGTAGTGGGATTGGATGTTATGACTATTGGTCCTGATGTTTCTTCACCTGTTGCTGTGGGCTGTGATGTTGAAGTAAAGGTTTCAACAATTACAGTGGTGGAAGTGGTTGTCGGGCCGCTGGTGACCCCTTTAGGTGGCTTTGTGGATGCGATGATCTCAGTTGTGGTTTCTTCCTTTGTTGAAATTTCAGCTGTGGTCGATGTAGCTTCTCCACTTGTTGAGGGTTCTGTAGTTGTTGTCATCTCCATTGTTGTTGAAGACCATGTTGATGTTGATGTTGGTTCTGTTTTTGAAAAATATATATCTTTAGTTAACTCGGCCAGAAAAATGACATTTTAGTTGACCAAATAGCTCGTTTTTACAATTCAATATTTTAACATATCGTTAATATGAATTTAACTTATCATTACCACCTAGAGGTCTTCACGGGTCCACCCAAACCCGAATACTCAAGACCCCACCTGGGACCCGAGCGGTTCCGGGTCCAAAATGCAACGTTTTTCCCGGGTTCGGGTCGATTTCTGTTTGATTTTCATCAGGTCTCGAGTCAATTGTAAGTACAGCTGATAAACCTGAGTTGGCCCGAAATTACCCAATCAAAGCTCTGCATAGCTTATAGCATATTTAAATTACGCTAATAAGGTTAAATTACATACTTATAGAAGGCAAAATACAAAGTCCTTTTTGTTAACCAGTGGAGAAACTTGGCTGATAAACGTAATTTTTTTTACACTTGGGTCCAATCGGGTTTGGTCTAGACCCAGACCCGATAGGGTATGGGTCGGGTCTAGATCTAGTTATCGTCGGGTTTGGGTATAATTGTTTTTGGGTCCGTTCTTGTCCGAGTTTGATTGTCCTCGGGTCCGTTCGGGTGTGGGTCCAACTTTTTGGACCCGAAAAGGCATTTACTAACACGTTACATACCAATTTCTATTAATTGCCATCCAGATTGATATTTAGAGAAAATCTGTCTGCACTTTAATCATTCAAGAGTTTCTCTGCTTACCAGGTGTTGAGAAGTGGAAGACAGTTGTGGGCTTTAGTGTTGTTGTAAAGGCCTGTGTTGTAGTTGCATGGACAGTTGTTGTGGTCAGAGGGGATGTTGTGGTTGGTACTGGAGTTGTGGTCACTTTACAAGGGGAAATGTTCCTGGTAATGGTTCCGTTCGCGGCACAAACAGCAACTATGCAGTTACCAATCCCATCTGTTGTATTGTAGAGGGTTTCTCCATATGGGTGCTGTTTACCATTATGCAAGCATGTACAATCTACAGGGGGGAAAGGATTTTACAATTAAATTTAATCAATGTTGCTTTGGTCATTGCTAAATATGTTACTTTTATTTGGGGATGTCATCCTTACCATTTAGATCATAACTACAACTCACTCCAGTCATTGTGCAGGTGCTTTAAAGAAGAAAAAATATTTAAACATTGAAATTATTCACAGGTTCAAATTATATAGATATAAATGTTTTGTTCAAAATACCAGTAAAGAGGTAAGACTAGTCAGGACTTGGTAATAAAGTAAGTTGCGAGCAGGGCACGTTTTCATATTGTCATACAACCATAATTAGCATCACTATGGAAAAACTAGCATGACCCTTCCAATCTTTGCCGAACTCCTACCCTCTTCCCTAGAATTAAGATAGCACAGAGTACCTGGTACTTTCACAGATGGAACATTCAGAATATGCTCTGAAAGAGTACAGGTACTGTGAACTGAATTATTCAAACATACCATGTTTCACAATTTTGTGCCGGAAGATTCTGTCCATTGGTGTACTGGTTTCCTTCATTGTCATAGCAACCACATTGTTCCCTCTCCACACACTTCATTGTCTCCTCATTGAAGTAAGGTTGTGCCGCAGGACAGTTAGGATAGCAGCCTGTAATAAGCACAATAGCCAAGAGGTTACAAAAGGTCAAGTCTTGTTAAGGATAACAGTAGTCAGTGTAAATGTAGCCTGAGGCTGCTCAGACACACAGCATGTAGATGTATAACAATTGTTGGGGTCAGTTTCAGTTACAATTGTTATTCAGAAATAATATCCAAAATGAGACAAAATATGAGTTCGACGGTCATATCCTTACCTTCCAATGCTGGAATTAAACTAGAACAGTCTCCAGAGGGATTCCTGCAGGTCTTCATACACTGAGCTCCACATGCCTTGTAGTGCCACTCACATTCTCCAGTAGGGTTGTAGTAATCACAGAACAGTGCTGTTTGTGGTGGACAAAATATGGTGGACAAAAAAGTTGTCATTGTTTGAACTAGAATAATGATGCCTTTCCATGATCAACTGTCCTATATGATAATGTGTCAACCTAGTCCAGTATTGAATTGACACGCGCCTTAATTTAGTTGAAAATCACATTCACTGTTGATTGTGAAGAAACTTACGGCAAATTCGAGGGGTTCTCCAGGCTACGCATGCTCCAGCTTCATTGCAGGCCTTTGCATAAGCTGCCACTGCTGTACAGAAGCACTCACAGTCTCCACCACTGTCACAAGCACATGAGTCTCTCACACAAGCATCGTAGTAAGGAGAGGGGTCCACCTTAAAAGCACAGCAATGCAGTAAGATATACAGAAGTTGCATGGTGAAGTACATTGCTTTGTCCACAAAAGACAAGACCACATATCTTACTAGTAATATATCCTAGTTGAATATATCCATACCTGGTTCTGGCAAGCTGCGAAGACATCACTGTTAATGATGCTGCACTGTTTCTGGGCCCAAGACGCTCTGTACGGGTTGGAGGCACATGGGTGCACTACAGCGGATACACTTGGGCAGCTTGATGAAACTTTCCAGCTGTTTCCAAATTCCACCGGATCAACAACAGTCGCTTGGGCTCTAGTGGTGAAGTCATTGTTAGCGTTGCCATCATAGTTTCCACACAGACCACACACCAGCCCCTGAAGAAAAGAGATCATGATTTAAAATGATTGATTTGGCAGGGTTCTACAAAAGTCTTGGTAATATCAGTTTTGACTGAATACTGAATGCAGTTCTTTATCAGAGTATCTTAATGTACCTGGTATTGTGGGCTAAGTTTGATAAAGAGACTGGTCTTCTTGTCCCACATGAGGATTAGACCACTTTTGACTTCAATGACCAGATAATTCCCCAGAAGGCTGATCTGTTTAGGAAACTGCTCTTCTGGAGTACTCCTGACAACTTGAGCGTTTCCATCTGCCAGTATGAGTTCACTGGTCTGAAGAAGAGAAATATGGTTTCGTACATAACTTGGTCTGAAATCGGATCTCAACCTGATGTTTGGTTGATGATTTATTGATTGTTCTTTACATGAGGGATGGAATGTACAGTATTGTGTGAAGTCAAGTTGCTCATTACCCCCAGGAAGAGCTTGATGGTCTTGGAGCAGGTGGTGCCTTTAGTTCCACAAGGAACGTTCTCTGTGAGAACCCTGAAGCTGCCACTGCCGTTAGTATTGCCACAGTAGTCCTGTGCGAATGGAAAATATTATTAATATGGTTAAATTTCACACTTTTCAATGCTGATACAATTCTACCAAATAAAGAGACACAAACCTGAATGAGAGTGTATTCACAGTTTCCATTAAAGTTGAACCTTTTCTCATCAAAAGTGATATAGTGACCCTCTCCATAGATTGCACAAACTCCATCACAAAGATGTGTGGTACACTGCCATTGTCTGTCGTTGCAAGTACTGTGAACAACACACACATAATGTCAGTTTTTTCATTATTTGTAAGTCTGTGTTCATTATGTTTTCTCCCCCATGAGATGTAAGACACAAAACAGGCATACCATGTATTGCAGTCAACCTTAAGGGTCTTTCCAGATTGGTAAGTATTTCCATTGTGAGAACAAGGACAAAGTTCCTCCTTGATGCAGTCTCCGTTTCCATCAGAGACCAGTCCGTTGGGGCACATACAACCTGATGTGCACTCTGTGCTAATCTAAAGGGATTTAACAAAAAAAAGTACATAAATAAGTCATGGCAAATGAAAGAGATGTGGACTATGTTTTTGTGCGCAGAGGTGGGGGGTCTATTTGACATAACTTCGATTTTCCAAGGGTTATGTTCATTTAACACGAATCTGTATAATAGTGACAGTGTTTGACAATCCCATTTAGAGTGAATGAGGGACTCACACAGGTCATGTCCAGAGTTTTGCAGCTCTTCTGACACTCTGAACCTGAAGCTCCCGGAGGTGCAGTTGAGCAGTTGAAGAAAACCATAGGCAGTGTGCATACTGGGGATAATGATATAAGAATACAAGTTATAAAAACGATTTTCAATTCTCAAACAAGCAGAATATAATTGTAATAAGTACAGAAATATCCACATTCATTAATCACATTGTCTTACATGAATTCCTTGAATCCTCTTGGGTCGTTTCAAATGTACCTGTTTTGTGAAGGATGCATGTAAAGGGTTAAATCATATCGAGCCATATATTTTATAAATAACTATTAAATTGCAAGCAAAGAACATAAAACTTACTAAATAGTCTTGCTCCCCCAGTGCAACTCAGTGTCCCTTGTCTGCAAGTGCTGTAAAATAGTTACAGTATTAATAGTTATAGTTAGATAATCAAATGAACAGCAAATATCATTATGACATAATTTAATACACATTTTTAAATATATCCATCAAGTTTCACTAGTACTTGTATTTATTTTGGTCTCCTAGCTTTATACGTATGAGGGAGGTGCTTACCAGGTGGCACCGTCTCTGCTGATAGTCTCTCCTGCAGGGACCACTGAGCCCTTGTCATAGCAGGGACAGTTGGTGGGGGCAACACACTGGCCAGCCTCGTCCATGTAGGTGCCCTCTGCACAGCCACAGCCGTCCACCGGAACAAACTCCACCTGGCAAGATTGGTCTGTCATGCTCAGGGAGCGGCAGGTGCGTCCACAGCTGGTCATGTTGTAGGTATAAACTGTTTGACTTGGACAAGTGGCGAATTTATCTGAGAAAAGTCATTAGATATGAGTAGTATTAGCAAGACCATTTTTGGTTTCCTTATATCTTTGTATTTGTGCAGTTATTTCTTCAGGTTGTTTGTATTTAGTAACTCAACCCTACAGTTGTTGTTTCAGTAAATCATTCTATTCTAATAAATTTTCAGCACTCATTAAAATGACACATTGATGCCGTGTTGTCTACTCACTGCAGATAGTGTCTCTCCAGCCGCTGAGCTGGATACCCTCGGCAGCACAAGCGTGGACATAAGAGGAGACGGCAGCACACATGCAGTCCTCACTCTTCTCGCAGTTACAGCTGTCATACATGCAGTTCTGTTGGAAAAAGAGTCAAAGTGTGTCAGGACTATAACCTCATCACATAAGAGTTTAATGGTTTTACTTTGTGATTGTATCCTTCTTAATTAACTTACGGTTTTGTAGGTGTCAGGTCTTATTTCAGAATGGCAAGGGGAGAACACTCCTTTAGGATCTGATAACATGGAACACCAGTGCTGGGCATATTTTTCTGTGAAAAAGACAATCATCATTTCCACATACGCATATACTATCTTATATGCATTTGTTATAATCATTCAACAAGTGATTAATCTGTAGGCTTAATAAATATGTACCATTTTCAATGCTCAAACTGCAGGGGTTTTCAAAGCTAGTCTTGACATCAGGGCAGCTAGACATGGTCTTCCATGTGTTGGCAAAAGCTACAGCTGTGCCCTCCACCAATCCACTGATGACTCTGAACTCATCTGCCTGAACATCATTGTAGTTTCCGCAAAGGCCTGTGGAAAAATAATTGAAGCCATATGATGTATTATATTTTTATGAATAGAGATACTGAAGAAAAAGGTATGAAACTGGTGGATGAATCTGAAGCATACCACAGGTTGTTCCTTTGTAGGATGAGATGGTAGTTATGTAGATCTGCATAATTGGTGAAAGCTGGATCTGAAGTTGAACTCCAAGAGTTGTCTGGATAACAATGTAGAATGAGGAGGGCTTGAAGACTGTCACTTCAGCTGCAATACATTAAATAAATAGAGGGAAACCATTAATGTTTCATCTAGTGAATATAAATAATATGGAGTTTATACGCTGATCCACACTACAGTTTAATTTGGCATTACAATGGATTATCTCACCTGTATAGAGTGGGAGCTGAGAAAGAATCTGATTTACAAAAACACTTCCACATGACTGGACTCGGATCACCTGTGAATTAGATAAGATAATATATTGTATTAAATTCTCATTTGTTTCCATACATGAGCATTTTATAAGGTTGCAAACAGCCCAGCAATATTTGCCAAATCAGGGCAATTTTAAATAAGGTTATTGTTTGTTAAGACAAAATGTTTGAGGAACATTTATTTGCAAACCAGTATGATTATCTTAAATAAGTGTTTTTGTTTGGAAATGAGTTGACAGGTCCTTGTATCATTTGCTCTGAAACATATTTGGAGAGTTGCCTTACGGTGGATCTGCTGGAGAGGGAAAGGGTAACAGCCCTCATGCACGTCTCAGTGTCAGTCAACCCACACTTCATAATGTCTCCCAGCACGGTGAATTCAGTTCCATTGCATTGCTGAAAAAAAACAAGTATGAGTTTGAAGACAAAAACATGAAATGAGAGTGACTCACTTAAAGAATGACCCCTTTGGACATGTCTACTTCAACATATGGCAGGAAAAGCTATTTTACCTCACCTTTGCACTGAAAAGTTATGAATATTTTCTACTAGTTTATATTGCTTTGCTATACGGCACCATTTGCGCTGACCTTGGTCAGAATGTAAGAGCAGCCCCCATGGAAGGTGTAGGCTTTCCCATCATAGGTGTTGATGTGGGATCCTCCTTCCACAGAGCAGGTCCCAGGACAGTCCTTGTCTGTACAGGCCCACTGACCACCAGCACAGGTGCTAAAGGGAACATTTATACAGGCTCATCTGTTTGGAATGATTTGGTATGATTCATGAAAATGAGGCATGGGATATGTCATGTTTAAATCAGATGATGTACTTGGCATACCATTCTTTACAGTTGCTGGTGTAAGATTCTCCAGATTTGTATAATTGTCCATTGTGGACACAGAGGCATTCGCTCACTGGAATACAGCCACTGTTGTTGACATCATCGAAAACAGTACCTATTTGGTGAGAGATCAGGCAGAATTTTAAGACAATATTCAGAAAGATTTTAGTTCCAGACAGAAAATTATTCCTTTTCACTGTTTAAGAGATTGCTGTAACTGCATTCAGTAAGGAGTGTTATTCTAATGTTTACTTTACACAGAAAACTGCACTGCCTCCAAGAAGTAACTGAGAAAAACATTCATTATTTACTCCTTCCTTTGTCACCTTATTCAGATACTTTGCACACATTGACATAAAAGGCATAATGGGTAAAATGTAAGTTTTTTCATGATGTGCTTAAGGTTAACTTGTACACCAGAGTTGAAACTATGTGGTACCTAGAGGACAGAAGCAGCCGCCTGTACAGTGGTCTTCACACAACTGTCTGGCCTCTGGGTTGGAGCAGGTGTCAACACAGGGGCTTCCACACTCCTGGTACTCCATGTTGTAGGGGCATGTCTTATCTGACAAAATAAACATTGTGATGAACAGTTTCCTTAAAATAGATTGTGAACATGATCATTAAGTGTTTGGTGGGCATATTGAAGAGTATCTGCATGCTTACAGCAGAACTGTTTAGTCCTCCATTGCTGGGGCTTCCCCCCTGCATGAACACACTGACGGGAGTACTCTGAGATGGTGTTGCACAGGCAGAAGGAGTTGGTGCTGTTATCACAGTGGCACAGGTCAGCCAGGCAGGTCTCGACGAAGGCGTCCTTGTCCAAATAATTAGTGCAGCTACTGAAAGCTGCACTGGAGAACAGCTGCTTACAAAATTCCTACAAATAGAGACAAACCACAAAAGGTTACCATATAGAAAACATTTGATGGATCACATGGAATAATTACCATTTCTAACTTCTATTAATATTGTTTTTGTATTCTTCTTCTGTGGTTTGAATTGGAATACCTCATCTCCACAACTCTCCTCAGAAGTTAGCGTAGGCTCCTCACAGACTTCCAGAGGACCATCCAGTTTCCAGAGGTTTCCATAGTCAGAGCTAGAGAGTTTCCCACCTGCAACAACACAGACATTGACAATTAGCCTTTCCACCTACGGTATGTAATGTAGTTAAATTTCAATAGTTTGGTCTGATTTTTTATTTTACCATTGATGATGAACTCGTTGTATGTTTGGACTTCATTGAAGTCACCACACAGTCCGCAGGTCTGGTTTCTGTACTTATCGTTCATTTCAATCTGTAGAATGACCAGATGCAAGGTGTTTAGTAAAACATAAAATCTCATCCTGTTCAGCACCATTCACGTGTTCTAAGTCCTGGCTGTCCTCCACGTTTAAAACCTTTCTTTTTGTTAGTCTTTATATTAGGGAGTGACAGAAAATCTAATTCAAATCTACAAGTATTTGCAAACACTTCTTCAAATAAACATTGGAACATTAGCCTGTGTGTGTATAGCCTATACATCTTCACAGATCCTGTTAAATTCATCCTCATTCTTCAGGTAATTCTGCCTTTCAATGTTAACATTTTAGGAGGGGAGTAGACAGTGAGAGAAGGTGCAGCCAAAAATAGGTGTCTCTCACTCACGATCAACTGCTGATCATTGCCAACGATGACAAAGATTTTATGCTTTTAATCTAAAGAAAAATGTAGCATTATTAACTAATCAACCATTGAAGAGGAAAGTTAGAAAAGCAGGTATTTTACCATTAGGGAGTCATCCTTGTTCCAAACAGCAACCAGCCCCAGTTTGGCTACGACCTTCACATTGGATGTAGTCTTCACGATGCTGACTCCAGACAAGCTGAATGGCAGGGTCACCCTTCAGGAGGAAAAATATACTTAAAGGTCATCCTATACATTATGATTGTAATGTTTATTAAACTCCAGAATGTAGCACATAAAATCCTCAAGAGAGGTGCTTGCAGAATGGCGTATAAGTCAAATGACAGGGAAACTCACGTCTGCCCATTGACCACAACAACACCCTTGGATAGCTCCACCACTACACCATCCAGCTTCATGGTGATCTTGCTAATGGTGGGCTGGTTGTCCACCACCTGCCGCCTCATCTGGATGTTGAAAGCCTCATAGCTGCTCTTACACAGTGAGGTCACAACATGGTTGCAGGTGGAGGGGAGCTGGAAAAAGTCCCCGTCGAAGGTCTTGAAGTGGTAGTTACCCCATGTGCTGCAGACCTGGTCATTGTGTGAGGCATTCACTCCTGAGGGACAAGGAATACAAATGTCAGTTCCTTCTTAGATTATTGATGGATACCCAGTCATTTATTTGGTGTGCATTCTGTCAGAGATTTACCTGAAAGTGTGGATATCGTTGTGATCATAGTCGGGATGATTGTTACACTTGTGGTGGGGCTCACTGAAATAAAAGCAATTCATGAGTATTTTACAATATTATATGAATATTCCAGATGGAATTCAATAATTGCAGATATAGATTGTTGCACTGAGCTTTTAGAAGTGTATTTGATTTGCACAGCAGTATGTCCAGACAAAGAGACATTTGAGGCATGATGTGACCCATTCAATATTTGCAGCGAACCTAAGGCTCCAATCAATTCGTATCGCCGAAGTTCAGCGCTATCATGCAATTTAATTTCAAAGGGAATGTTCCTGCGTTCGGGGAGTATTCTGTGCCTGAACTACAGTACTTTGATGTTTTTTGAATCGCATAGGTGTGGTCAAAGCTTTTGGAAAGCTCAGCCCTGCAGGTCATCCGACAAATAAAACAGACCTAAAAATTCCATAATCAAATGTCATCTGCTTTGTAAACTAAACATATTGAACTCCGATGACTGTTCAGGTCCCTATTTTACATATTTAGGCATCAGATGTTTCCTGTTAGTATCCTGTCAGTTTCCTGTCCTGTTATTTGAGTAATATCAGACATCAGACTTAGTTACCATAACTGTTATTTTAAAGATATACATTTGAGTTTGTATTCTGTTCTTGTTTTCGTTCCCGATCAAACGTTTTCTTTTCAAAAGTATTAACTCACACCCAGTGTGGGGAGTGATTTATGTATTTATAACACTTTAAACTATGCTACAACCACTCATGATAACAATCACAAATGATAATGATTTCTATAAGTTTACACATTTTTCACCACGTGTAACATTTTCAAATTTAGATGGAAACAATCTCATAAGCAAATGTGTATAAGGAACAGAAATTGGATGAATAATGTAATCATATGATCGTAGTAAATGTGTATGCTGCCCTAAAGCAGAAAACAGGAAAACCGTTATTACTGATTGCGTAAAAACTGCTACTGTATACCTACTGTCGAATTCTTCAAAATGCTATGTATAATACATGTATAATACATGTAATCAATGTTCTGTGTGTTAGTACATTTCTGAATAGCTAACACATACATTTTTTTGATAATGAGATTTTGCATAAAATATATAGATATATTATCAAATCTGAAAGTCACCTAATCATATATTGATAGGGTATATTTGTAAACTAAACTTGTGGTTACAGATTTTAAACCTATAGACCTGCTGAATTAACATAGATTATGTCGATGACATTCTTTCATACATACATTCCAAGTATCAATAATCATAATAATGTGGTGTGGTCCTGAATACTTACTATTTGTTATTCATATTCAGTGTGATTTATGACATAATATGTCGATTTTACAGATTTGTCAGACTTTTAAAAATGTAGAATAATTGTATTATAATAATAATCATAAAAGTTTCTGATTTAGGCAAATGAATGAATATTCTACCAACCTGTTTGTGTTGATCTGATCAGTAGTGCCAGGTATATCAGCCTCCATATCAGTGTATCCTTGGTTGTCCCCATGGTGATCCTGTGGGTCGTGAACAGGTCCTACACAGGTGATATGAGAGAGGTGCTTAGGATGGATCTGGTCTTTATAACCACCTGTATTTGAGGAGGGACCTTAAAGGTTAGCACAAAGGTGGGGCCACAGGTTAAACATGACTCAATGACTTAAAGACTTCAATGTTCTGTTTTATGAGGTTTTTCAGTACATTAACAGTACATTAAGCATGAGCATTTACATACAGATTTAGACATTTTCATTAAGTATTCTATTATTGGGATTATTTGTGTACCTCTTGTTATTATAAACTCAGGTGGTTCATAACGTCCTTTATTATATTGCTCAAGATAATTTACTTAGTCTTATGTGATTTCCTTTCCTTCCTCATTCACTATCTATCTCAGGCAGCATCTCCACTCCAGTGGTTTAAGCATTTGGTATTGTATTAGGATCCCCCTTATTCCGAAAGCAGCAGATACTCCTCCTGGGGTCCACAATACAATACATGCTTTTTCTTTATGTAATGTAGATTAATGTATAATTACAGATACATTCATAATAAGTAGTGAGGTTTGATAGAACAAAAAGGTGTATCTCCATGGCCATCCCAAACTCTGGCAATGTATAACAGATTAATAATACATTAATACACTTTATTGGCTCAGTAGCTTGAGCACACATTGTCCAAATGCAAACATTTGTCTCTCTGCTGTTACTCAAAGGAGTGATCATACTAATTGTGTTCATAGTTAGTATTCATAGGCTAGTGTGACTCACCAAGCTGATCCAGGAACTGCATCCTGATTAAAAAAGATGAGCCATTTTTTTCAAAATAATTTTGACACACTGATGTGCATTTCTTCAATTATGTTAATCATTTCAGCTTTCATATATGACCACTAAGTCTATCAACCTATTCTTTTTGGTTTAAATTCAACAGGAATGACTAGTTGGTATGTAGCACATCGCTTTAACAGCATAAGTTCGTTTTGCAGCAGCATAGGAAACTGTCTACATTTTCCAAATTTATGTTTTAAAATATAACATACATTTTTTTGTCAAACCATCCCTGTTCAATTGGTGGGTGTCATTTTAAGGCTTATGGTTATTGTTAAGTTTAGACACCTTCAAACCCTCACTTTAAGCATAGATAAAAAAAATAAAAGTCTCAACATACTGGAAATATGCTCCATTTTCTTTTACTAAATGACCAAAAAGTAGACATTTTACTAAAAACCCATTAAAAGATGTTTGCTCTACCTGTTTGCCTGTTAAGGAGATGCAGGGAGTCTGGAAGCAGGTGCAGTTGGTGAGTTTAATAACGAACATGGAGATATACAAAACAAAAGAAGTGTCTGGACAACAAAACAGAACCAATAATGCCTGATGAGTGAGGCTACAGAGTGCTAAATAAAGGAGTAGTAATCAAGGTAGTGATAAAATCCAGGTGTGGGAGTAGGCATGACAGAATCCCCTGACGGGCGGCTCCAGCCCCAGGGGGATGCCGGTCAGGACGTCCGAGGGCGAGGGGCAGGCCAGTGGGCGAAGGGGGAAATCGTCCACCGGGACCCAACACCGCTCCACTGGACCGTACTCCTCCCAGTCCACCAGGTACTGGAGTTGACACCCATGACGTTGGGAGTCCAGGAGGGATCTGATGGCATAGGCGGGGCTCCCCTCGATGTCTAGGGGAGGTGGAGGACGGCATCAGCCAGGGGACCAGGAACCACCAGCCTGAGGGAGGAAACATGAAAAGGGTGAGAGCCAGTAGTTAGTGGGGAGCTGTAATCTATATGTTACCTTGTTGACCCTCCGGAGAACCTTGAACAGCCCCACAAACTGGGGTCTCAGCTTCATACAGGGCAGGAAGTGTGGGAGGTTCCTGGTGGAGAGCCAGACGCGAACATGGCTGCGGAGGGCGTGCTGGAGCCTCACCTGGGCATCGTTCAAAACCTCCTCAGTGCGCCTGAACCACTCACTCATTCACCGCAGGAGCTTTGATCTGGCCCAGGGTCCATGGAGCCAGGGCTGGCTGGTATCCCAGAACACACTGGAAGGCAGTCAGCCCGTTGGAGGAGTGACGCAATGAATCGTACTCCGCCCAGGAAAGGAATTGGGCCCACTCCCCCTGCCCGTCCTGGCAGTGACTCCTCAGGAACCTCCCCAGCTCCTGGTTCATCCTCTCCACCTGCCCATTAGACAGAGGCCGGTACCCAGAAGTGAGGCTGACCATGACCCCCAGCTTCTCCCTGAAGGCTTTCCATACCTGTGACATGAATTGGGGGCCATGGTCGGAGACGATGTCCTCCAGAATGTCATTGCTGGAAGACCTGCTGGAACAGTCCCGCAGCAAACCAGAGAGCGGCAGGGAGACCAGAAAGAAGGATAAAACTGCAGGATTTAGAGAATCTGTCCACAACCACCAAAATGGTGGTGAAACCAGCAGAGGGGAGATCAGTGACAAATCAATAGATGAGACCAGGTACGCTGAGGCACAGGAAGGAGTTTCCCCGCTGGAGCGTGCCAGGGAGTATCAAGGCACAAGGCGAGACCCAAATGCAGTCACAGGAGGCAGATGGTTGGAGTCTTACAATGTTTATTAATCCAAAGGGGTAGGCAAGAGAATGGTCGTGGACAGTCAAAAGGTCAAAACCAGATCAGAGTCCAGGAGGTACAGAGTGGCAGACAGGCTTGTGGTCAAGGTAGGCAGAATGGTCAGGTAGGTGGGTACAAAGTCCAGAAACAGGCAAGGGTCAAAACTGGGAGACTAGAAAAAGGAGAATGCAAAAAGCAGGAGAACGGGGAAAACGCTGGTTGACTTGGAAACATACAAGACACACTTACACAGTGAGCGGAAACACAAGGTTAAATACACTGGGGAAAATAAGCGACACCTAGAGGGGGTGGAGACAATCACAAGGACAGGTGAAACCGATCAGGGCGTGACTGGGAGATTTAGTTTGGGCACATATGGAACAGGAGTTGACATAGCGAGTGATGTTCTGCACCAAGGTGTGCCACCAGTACTTTCCAGAGATTGAATAGTGCGGGTGATACCTGGATGTCCACGACGACAGCTGTGTGCGCCCAGGTCCACAGCCGATCAATTATCCCTGTGGGAACACAGGAGGATAGGTAGCAGGTGCGGGTTCCATTTCCAAGGCCTGGCGAATGTCTACATCTATGTCCCAGAGCATGGGGCCTACGACTCAAGAGGGCGGAATTATGGGTGCACTCAGGACAGGAACCTCTCCCGAATCGTAGAGAAGGGACAGGGCATTGGCTATGGTGTTCTGTGAAGCTGGGCAATATGTGAAGTCGACTCTAGTGAAGAAAAGCACCCACCTTGCTTGTCGCGGGTTCAGCCACCTCGCTGTCCGTATGCACTCCAGGGTCCGATGGTCAGTGAGGATGAGAAATCCTTGGCGGCCTCCAGCCAGTGTCTCCACTCCTCTAATGCCAACTTCACCGCCAGGTGGTCCCGATCTCCGACATCATAGTTCCTCTTTGCAAGAGACAGTTTCTTTGAGTAATATGCACATGGATACAATTTCTGTGGATTACCTTGTCGTTGGGACAGGACAGCCCCCACATCCACTTCTGAAGCGTCCACCTCCACCACGAAGGGCAGCGTACGTTCTGGGTTTTTGAGGAACGGGGCCGAGGTGAAACTTACCTTCTGGAGGTGGAAGGTTTCATTGGCTGCATTACTCCACCCCAACTTACAGGGACCACCCTTAAGGAGAGGTGATAGAGCTAAAGTTCTTAATGAAACGGCGGTAGAAGTTGGCATACCCCAAAATCCATTGTAACCCCTTTATGGTGGTTAGGACTGGCCATGACCTGACAGCGGTGACCTTCTTACCATCCACCACTCCTTGCATGCCGATCTGGCAACCCAAAAAGGAGAAACCCTCCTGATGGAATTGGCACTTCGCTTTGACATACAGGTGGTTGGCCAGGAGGTGTTCCAGGACTACTTGGACTTGAGCGATGTGATCCTCCAAGTTAGCCGAGTAGACCAGGATGTCATCAATATACACGACCCCCTGGCGTCCGAGCATGTCCCAGAACACCTCGTTGACGAATGCCTGGAACACTGATGGAGCATTGGCTAATCCATAAGGCATCACAAAGTACTCGTAGTGACCAGACATTGTGCTGAAAGACATTTTCCATTCATCCTCCTCCTGAATGCATATACGATTGTAGGCACTCCGCAGGTCCAATTTGGTAAAGAGTTGTTCAATTGTGGCCAGCACTAACGGGAGAGGGTAGCGGTACTTTGTGGTGATGGAATTCAGACCTCTATAATCAATGCATGGGCATAACCCTCCATCCTTCTTGGCCATGAAAAAGAAGGACTGCGAATGAAACCCTGTTGGAGCCTCATGGATGTACTCCTCCATAGCCTTGGTTTCAGCCACTGACAGAGGGTAGATGCGGCTGCACGGAGGCGCAGAGCTTGCATGCAGATCAACGGCACAGTCCCAGGGGCAATGAGGAGGGAGATAGATGGCACAGGTCTTGGAGAAAACCTCCCGCAGGTCTTGGTATACCTCTGGGATGTTGGGCTGAAGGGCAACCACAGGACTCTCGACCGACTTGGATCCACAGGGGAAGGGAAAGCAGGTCATCGGTGAGGGTGAGTGGTGCTGTGATGTGTGTGATAGTCCCGGATCCCAGTGGTCCACGATCCAGCACTTGAACCGGAAAAGGAGAGGAAAGCAGATATGAGGTGATGTTCAGGGAGGAGGCAAGGGCCTGGTCCATAAAATTCCCTGCGGCACCGGAGTCCACTAGAGCTGTAGAAACAACACACGGGGGACAGGCAGCCAGTGAAATCAGTACTAGAAAGGGTTTGGCAGAAAGTGATGGAATACTCACTCCTAACCCAGGAGACAGATGATCACGGGGCTGTCCCTCTGCTCTTGTGAACCCCAGGTTGGAACATACCGGACACCGTTGAAGCCGGTGCCCCTCCTGACCGTAATAGGGACAGACCCAAAGCTGTCTCCGACAGTGTCACTCAGCCGCGGGGAGGCATATGCCCCTACCTCCATTGGTTCAGGCTCTGACTCAGAATGGTCAATGGAGGAAGGAGAGAGGCAATGGAGGTGTCAATGCTCCCAAAGGAGGTTATCCAGACGGCTGGCCATCGTGATGAATGCATCCAAGGAGAGTGTGTCGTCTTGGCAGGCCAACTCTGTCTGGACCTCTTCGCGCAGTCCTGTTCCGAATAGGGTGTGGAGCGGTGGCTCATTCCAGGGTGTACTCCACAGCGAGGGTGTACTCCACAGCGATCTGGCCATCCTGCTGTAGTTGGAGTAGGAGCTCACCCCCCTCTCTACCCTCCAGTGGATGATCGAAGATATCCCTGAACAGAGCCATGAACCTCTCATAGGAACCCAGCTCATCTTCTCCCAGATGGTCGTAGCCCACTCCAACCCCCGTCCGGTCAACAGGGAAATAACCATGGCAACCTTGGACCTCTCGGTGGTGGGGGCTCCCATCTGATGGCCGATATAGAGGAAGCACTGGAATAGTAAGCCACAGGATTTAGATGGAGTCCCGTCATATTTGTCCGGGAGGGACAATCGGCCATCGCTGACCTGGGCGGACTGATGGATAGGCTGGCGTAGTGGCTCGCTGAATCGACTCGTGGTAGATAATCCTCCGCTAGTTGGAGGTGACGCCCCTTGGGTAATGTCAAGGCGTTGAAGAACATGGAGGACCTCATCCATAGCCATCCCCAGTGGCGCCATCTGGTCATGGTGTTGGCGAAGTAGGTGTCCCTGTTTGCCGACCATCTGGGAGAGGTCTTGATTACTTGCTGCTTCCATTTGCTAAAGCAGTATTCTGTAACGGAGATACAGGGAGTCAGGAAGCAGGTGCAGTTGGTGAGTTTAATAATAATGACCATGGCATGATGTAAAACAAGACCAGCGTCTGGACAAGAAAACAAAACCAATACTGAATGATGAGTGAGGCTACAGAGTGCTAGATAAAGGGGAAGTAATCAAGGTAGTGATGAAGTCCAGGTGTGCGTAATGATGGGTTGCCAGGACCGGTGGTGGTAAACCAGCGATATCGAGCACCGGAGCGGGAGAGCGGGAGTAGGCGTGACAATACCTTTCTATATTTCACTTTACATTGACACTAATTTATTTTATCACCATTGTGGAGGTAACTGCCAAAATAAGGGAAACACTTGAGTAAATGAGGGACACAAAGTATATTGAAATCAGGTGCTTCCAAAAAGGAATGGTTCCTGAGTTAATTAAGCAATTAACATTCCACCATGCTTAAGGTCATGTGTGTAGTGTGTGTGTGTGTGTGTGTGGGTGTGTGTGTGTGTGTGTGTGTGTGTGTGTGTGTGTGTGTGTGTGTGTGTGTGTGTGTGTGTGTGTGTGTGTGTGTGTGTGTGTGTGTGTGTGTGTGTGTGTGTGTGTCAGTCAACAGATCTCAACCCAATTGAGCATTTGTGGGAGATTCTAGAGTGGAGCCTGAGACAGTGCTTTACACTACCATCAACAAAACACCAAATTATGGAATTTGGTATCATAGAAATGTTGTTGCATCCCTCCAATAAAGTTCCAGACACTTGTAAAATCTATGCCAAGGTGCATTGAAGCAGTTCTGGCAGCTCACGGTGGCCCAATGCCCTATTAAGACACTTTATGTTGGTGTTTCCTTCATTTCAGCAGTTCTGTGTTCAAACCAAGCCAAATCCTGCTTGGTTTTCCTTCTATAAATGTAACACGACATGAAATATTGTACTGTCAGTTGATTAACATTTGTTGAAGAATTGCTTTTTCTTATTAAGTCAATCATCTAACTTGCCTAACAGGAATTTTATGATCCATTGCTGACAGAGCCGACCTATGTGTGAAATGAACATATCTGTATATGATCTTGTCTACATTCATCTGCTAAAGGGAAGAATCTGTTGCAGGTTTGTAGGTTAGTACTTTTTGTATCTGACCCATCTTTACATTTCACAATGGAATATTCATAGTGGTCAATCTGGAATTCAGACAGAGCTCAAACCTCACTACCGGGCGCTCTTCCAAAATGCTATTGACTGATTTATGACTGATAATTGGCCCAACCTTTCAATGTCTTTCACACTGCCTAGGCTATGGCATATGCCCTTGTGTCTACACCCCAGGTGGTTTCTTTCCTAACAAAGCCTTCACTGAATAGCCTATCCATCCTTCCCCACGCATCCCCACCTAGGTCTTGCCAGAGGCTGTGTGCGGCTCCACCTTACCCAAAGGCTTCAACGATTTTTGATGATTTTAGCAGCTCCGGGTTGTGTATTTGGCTCATCTATCGTCATAGCTATACTTGGTTTTTGTATGGAACCATTATTACACAAGCTCTGGGTAAATAGATTGAGGTTGAGAGTAAACTCAATTCAGCATACAGAAGTAATATCATACAGAGCAAGTTGATGAGCACTCTGAATAACTCAAACAAACTGTGATGATTTATGGGTGACAGCTTAATGTTAATTGTAACTACAGGTTAGATTGAGGTAGGTTGATACAGGAACTTTTATGTAAAAGTAAGTGTAATATTAAAACATGTTGAATAGAGTGGGAGAAATGAATCATAATGAACTATCCAGTGTGGAGCACACAGTTGAGCTACATATGTTTACAGGTTTTTTTGGCTATATAGGCTAGTAAAGAGAAGTTCCCCAACAACACTACTGTATGTTTAATAAAAAATTTAAAAAATACATTAGCTTATTTATTTGACCATTAAATTATTGCATGGGTATTTTACTGTCCCTGGTCTAATTATGTCACACATATGACCCACTTTCTGTGAGCTCAGAGTTCCTTTTTTGATGACTTGGCAGCAAGTATACAGTGCCTGGAGCTGGGTAAAACTAATAACAGTCCTAGTATTATGGCCTTTGGGCAGTGGGGTCCCTATTAAGTTGATCCTACCTGTTCTACTGCATACTTTTTATCTCACAGGAAGGTTGTTTACCTTCTTAGGTGTGACTTTCAATGTTGATTCAAAGTCAATACAATTATTGATCTAATTCCAATTTAAATGCATATCTAATCCACTGTGACACTATGGCACCTCAAGGCATAATCTTCTAAGTATCTGTCATGTCCTGTCCAAAGCAATTGGCACTACACTGACTTTGATTGAAATCGATTTTATGTTTGTCAAGTGCCTTGACTGTGGTGGTCTATTGAAGGGCCCATTATTCCATTATCCATCATTCTGTTTCAGGTAAAGGGTTTCAAGAAACTGTAGAGAGTATTTCTCATTTTAAAGAGCCATTGAAGCCTCAACTAACCAAAAGCTGTCAGCAAAATGTCCCTTTGGACACCAACACTTGTTGTGCCAGTTGTAGACGAGTCAGTATAACATGATCATGCTATAAAGCAGGCATGAGTGCTCTTTTCTGCAATATTAGTTATGATTTGAATGAGTCTATTGATCCCCTTTTTGTCTGATTGTTGTGAAGCTACAACATCAGTAAGATACTGTAAGTAATCTGTAACAGAGGACTGGTTATAATAGCAAAAGAGTTTTATAATTCCCTCCAACTCAGGTGGGAACCTTCCCATTTCTGTTCACGCAGTTGACAAACACTATCAAAATAATTTGAAAGAAATCGTTTAAGCGCATAAAAAAACGGTGTTTGTTTTATATAATCACACATACCACATAGAGACCCCCTCAGCCCCCAGCTGTGCCCTGGACACCATATGTGAATTAATTGTTTTGAGTTTGTACTGTTAGGTGACCTAAACTGGGATATGCTTAACACCCCGGCAGTCCTACAATCTAAGCTAGATGCCCTCATTCTCACACAAATTATCATGGAACCTATCAGGTATAACCCCAAATCCGTAAACATGGGCACCCTCATAGATATCATCCTGACCAACCTGTCCTCTAAATACACCTCTGTTGCCTTCAACCAGGATCTCAGCGATCACTGCCTCATTGCCTGCATCCACAATGGGTACGTGGTCCCTGTCAAACGCTCCCTTAAACACTTCAGCGAGCAGGCCTTTCTAATCGACCTGGCCCGGGTATCCTGGAAGGATATTGACCTCATTCCGTCAGTAGAGGATGCCTGGTTATTCTTTAAAAGTGCTTTCCTCACCATCTTAAATAAGCATGCCCCATTCAATTTTTCTTTTTAACCAGGAACAGATATAGCCCTTGGTTCACTCCAGACCTGACTGCCCTTGACCAGCACGAAAACATCCTGTGCCGTACTGCATTAGCATCGAATAGCCCCCGCGATATGCAACTTTTCAGGGAAGTTAGGAACCAATATACATAGGCAGTTAGGAAAGCAAAGGCTAGAATTTTCATACAGAAATTTGCATCCTGTAGCAGAAACTCCAAAAAGTTATGGGACACTGTAAAATCCATGGAGAATAAGAGCACCTCCTCCCAGCTAGCTGCCCACTGCACTGAGGCTAGGAAACACTGTCACCACCGATAAATCTACGATAATCGAGAATTTCAATAAACATTTTTCTACAGCTGACCATGCTTCCACCTGGCTATCCCTACCCCGGCCAACAACTCTGCACCCCCCACAGCAACTTGCCCATGCCTCCCCCACTGCTCCTTCACCCAAATCCAGATAACTGATGTTCTGAAAGAGCTGCAAAATCTGGACCCCTACAAATCAGCTGGGCGAGATAATCTGGACCCTCTCTTTCTAAAATTGTCTGCCTCAATTGTTGCAACCCCTATTACTAGCCTGTTCAACCTCTCATTCGTATCGTCTGAGATCCCTAAAGATTGGAAAGCTGCCGCGGTCACCCCCCTCTTCAAAGAGGGAGACACTCTAGACCCAAACTGTTACAGACCTATATCTATCCTACGCTGCCTTTCTAAGGTCTTCGAAAGCCAAGTTAACAAACAGATCACCGACCATTTCGAATCCCACCATACCTTCTCCACTATGTAATCTGGTTTCCGAGCTGATCATGGGTGCACCTCAGCCACGCTCAAGGTCCTAAATGATATCATAACTGTCATCGATAAAATACAATACTTTGCAGCCGTATTTATTGACCTGGCTATCGACTCTGTCAATCATCGCATTCTTATCGGCAGACTCAATGGCCTTGGTTTCTCAAATGACTGCCTTGCCTGGTTCACCAACTACTTCTCAGACAGAGTTCAGTGTGTCAAATCGGAGGGCCTGTTGTCCGGACCACTGGCAGTCTCTATGGAGATAACACTGGGTTCAACTCTCGGGCCGACTCTTTTCTCTGTATACATCAATGATGTCGCTCTTGTTGCTGATGATTCTCTGATCCACCTCTACGCAGATGACACCATTCTGTATACTTCTGGCCCTTCTTTGGACACTGTTAACAAACTTCAAAAAAGGCTTTAATGCCATACAACACTCCTTCCGTGGCCTCCAACAACTATTAAATGCAAGTAAAACTAAATGCTTGCTTTTCAACCGATAGCTTACCGCATCTGCCTGCCCGTCTAGCATCACTACTCTGGACGGTTCTGACTTAGAATATGTGGACAATTACACATACCTAGGTGTCTGGTTAGACTGTAAACTCTCCTTCCAGACTCACATTAAGCATCTCCAATCCAAAATTAAATCTAGAATCGGCTTCCTATTTCGCAAAAAAAGCATCCTTCAATCATGCTGCCAAACATACCCTCGTAAAACTGACTATCCTACCGATCCTTGACTTCGGCGATGTCATTTACAAAATAGCCTTCAACACTCTACTCAGCAAATTGGATGCAGTCTATCACAGTGCCATCTGTTTTGTCACCAAAGCCCCATATACTACCCACCACTGCAACCTGTATGCTCTCGTTGGCTGGCCCTCCCTTCAAATTCGTCGCCAAACCCACTGGCTCCAGGACATTTACAAGTCTCTGCTAGGTAAAGCCCCGCCTTATCTCAGCTCACTGGTCACCATAGTGGCACCCACCCATAGCACGTGCTCCAGCAGGTATATTTCACTGGTCACCCCCAAAGCCAAATTCTCCTTTGTCCACCTTTCCTTCCAGTTCTCTGCTGCCAATGACTGGAACGAATAGCAAAAATCACTGAAGATGGAGACTCATACCTCCTTCACTAACTTTAAGAATCAGTTGTCAGAGCAGCTTAAAGATCATTGGACCTGTACATAGCCCATCCGTATATAGCCTTCCCAACTACCTCATCCCCATATAGTTTTTTTTTCTTCCCCTTTGCACCTCAGTATCTCTACTTGCACATTCATCTTCTGCACATCTATCACTCGTGGTTAATTGCTAAATTGTAATTATTTCGCTGCTATGGCCTATTTATTGCCTTACCTACCTAATCTCACTTTATTTGCACACACTGTATATAGATTTTCTATTGTGTTTGTTATTGACTGTACATTTGTTTATTCCATGTGTAACTCTGTGTTGTTGTTTGTGTCGCACTGCTTTGCTTTATCTTGGCCAGGTCCCAGTTGTAAATGAGAACTTGTTCTCATCTGGCCTACCTGGTTAAATAAAGGTGAAATAAAAAATGTATTTCCCTTTGTTTTATATAATCACACATAGCCCCATGTATTTCCCTTTGTTTTATATAATCACACATGGCCCATGTATTTCCCTTTGTTTTATATAATCACACATGGCCCATGTATTTCCCTTTGTTTTATATAATCACACATAGCCCCATGTATTTCCCTTTGTTTTATATAATCACACATGGCCCATGTATTTCCCTTTGTTTTATATAATCACACATAGCCCCATGTATTTCCCTTTGTTTTATATAATCACACATAGCCCATGTATTTCCCTTTGTTTTATATAATCACACATGGCCCCATGTATTTCCCTTTGTTTTATATAATCACACATAGCCCCATGTATTTCCCTTTGTTTTATATAATCACACATGGCCCATGTATTTCCCTTTGTTTTATATAATCACACATAGCCCCATGTATTTCCCTTTGTTTTATATAATCAGACATAGCCCCATGTATTTCCCTTTGCATTTTGTACTGTACATTTTGTACACTTGGTACAGTTAAAATGAAATGATCTGTTTTTTATTTTCGGTGAAACCAAAGGACTATTATTGCCCGGACAATATAGTTTCTATTTTGTATACTTTATTTAATATGAGAGATAAGTTAGGACAAATACTTTATTACTTTATTAGTCCATCAAAGTGGAACATGTGTCTTTAGTACTGTATAGGGAGGAGCACAGTGTAAGCCTCAGTGCTGCCCCTGGAGATATGGAGAGGTTAACTAAGTGCTTTGCTGAAGGACAACATTAGGAAGTGGTGCCAGGGATCTGAAACCAGCAACCTTCCGATTACTGATCCGTTTCTCTAACCTAACACCATCTCAAATTGAAATAAGTGTTTGAGACTTTGAATTGTGGTTGTTTGTCTGGAAGAGGATAGGCCATTGTTGAACTGCGTGTCTGCAATCAAATATTTCTCAACAGAATTACAAAAAGGAATGAAAACAAGAATGTGGTACATATGCATAGCCTATTGCCAACTTTATTTTGGCTAAAATTAAATAAAAATTGAATAAGAAGCTGAAACTATTTCTCCTACGTTTAGCAGATTACTTTGCAGGAAAGTGAACAAGTTGAACATAAGTAGAAAACTAATCTAAGCAGTAACGGGATGGCAGTGGAGAGTCATTCATCTTCTCCTGCGTCGTGACCTTGTGACCTGGGTCGCCTCCGGGGTCACGCACTCTGTCCTCTGGCAGCCACATTTATTGATGTGGATGTAGGAGTGGTTGAACTTTGACCCGTCTGGGCAGATCATCTCCACTTCCTTCTTGGTGGTGGATTCTTCCCGACAGCAAGTACAAGAGCGCTCCATCATGTTGGCCTCAAGAGAATACCTGAAAACAGAAAGGAGAGGCGATGTCATTATGTGGAAGTACTGATGGTAGCAGTTGTAATTATATAACATTGGCTGTGTTTACACAAGCTGCCTAATTCTGATCTTTTGACCAATCAGATGAGCTCATTTGCCAATAATTGGGAAAAATATCAGAATTAGGCTGCCTTTGTAAACACAGCCATTGTAACATAACATATTACTGAAAATATAATTTGTAGATTGCATTTAGCCAGGCAGCCCAATTCTGTTTTATTGGGAGGAATAATGTGTTAGTGTTCCTGAAACATTTCAGGAATGATCAAAATACTCACATGGCATAGGTGACACAGGATCCACCGCATGTTGTCACTTCCACCTTGTTTGCAGACTTGCAGCCATTGCTGTCCAGGTACACTTTGCCCTTTGTCACGTTGCATTGCTTAGTTATTGGAATACCTGCACACAAAAGTGAAATTTTCAAATGAATTAATGTTAATCATCCTGAGGACCATGGCAATAGCTAAAACACTTTTTCCAATGCATGATAAAAGGCAAGAATGATTTACAAATGTCTATCAAAAAGGATAGTGTTAAAAAGACACTCACAGACATGGCAGCAACCATCTGGAGCAACAAATTCAGTTCCCTTAAAAACAAGAAAATGGAAGAAAAAACAAGAACATTTTTAAGTCACTGACATAGCGTTTACCAAACTGTCTCCACATGTTTTTATGTGTAGTGTTCTTGCATTGTTCACTTTAAGCAACAGGTGTCAATAACGTCACATAAATACACAGTAGGCATACTATATTAAGCAACAGGCCTTGGTCTGAGTGACTGGGCATGTTTAAACTGTATTTCACGAATATGATTTTGCACATTGTCCAGTTGTTTTCAAATGAGCCAGTTTCCCAGACCCAGATAATTTGCCAGATGTTTATTGTAACTCACGGGTATGCAGTCTTCTGGGTAGAAGTCAGGGCACACAGTCTTAGCCTGGATTGGGATGAGTTGGTCCATAATATTTACGCACTCATACTTGAGACACTTGTCTCCAGATGGTATCCAGACAGAACCAGGCTGTAGAGGTGAGAATATGAATGATATCAACAGGATATTCTTCAAATTATATAAGATATATTGTATCATTGCTAAGATAGTTATTTTGCATAACACTTTATTACTACAGTAAAATTACATGTTGGGGTTTTTAAATAATCAAGTGAAATAGGACTGATATGTTTTACGAATTGTAAAAAAAAAAAATGCAATTTTTGTATCTGTGAGAGATCAATAATGCGGCTTGATGCTATTTTACCTGAATAGTGTGTGTGGTGTTATCTGGCAGCATAACCACACAGCTTGTCTGTACACACTTCCCACAACACTGACCAGGAACGGCTTGATAATCATAGCCCTGAAAGGAAGAAGACAGACCGGAGAGGAGAAAACCTTTATGATGTGCACATGATCTCTCTTATACCAATGTGTGATCCTGGTAACTCACTAGTAATTACACTTATCCAGTAGTAGCCCAATAGTGGACACAGAGGAATCAGTGTTATTATAATATTTTGACATGGATAAGAACTCACATTACACTAAGTTTGTTGAATTACTTAATGAGGCCAAAGGGTGTCGATGTGTCAATGGAGATCAATTACCTGTTGGCAGTGAGTGTCACATTCAGTAGGTTGACACTCAATGATATGTAGATGCGCTTGGGCATCCACACTGTCACCACACACACAATTCTTACACTTGTCCTCAGGAACATTGGCACCAGGCTGGAATGAGAAAATACAATATTTCTATGGAAAATCTATGAATTGAGACACTTTTTTTGTCCTATCTAATCTCATACATGGATTGACCAAAAAATATTGTTGGCACCCTGATAGAGGCCTCTAATTGTTTAAAGGAGGTATTTGCTTAGTTTAACTTGTTTGTAATGAATGTATGCAAGTAAAATAACGTTGTCCTCTTTTATTAAGTTGATAATTTAGAAGTGGTGGGACTGGCCAAAATGAACATAGACACATCGACATCTCACCTGATATTCAGTGTTGTTAAACACACAGACATCCTTTGGCACTGTGGGGCAAAGAACATGGATAATCACTTAATACTGCAACTAACATGTTGGGATTTCTAGGATATGCACACACATGCATATGTACACACACACTCAAGCACATGCAGATGTATACTCACCGCATTGATAAGTTAGGCAGCAGACTCCCATAGTTGCCTCTGTCTCGAATCCGACTGGACAAGTTATCTTGGAAGTAGAGCATCGTGTGACATCACACTCTGTTTGGAAAGAAAAAACGATTGTTTTAAAATCTATGCAAATCGCCACAGTGGTTGGATATATTAGGTAATCACCAAAAATGTTAATGTTTTTACCGAGATGTTAAAAAGCCCACATATAGCGCACATTATCCAAACAAGTCACTCACCGCATTTGTCCTTTTGACAACAGTCAACGGTTTCTACGACCTTAACTTGGCCCTCCTGATCACAGGTGAGAGGAGGCTGATGTTGGCATGCCACAGGCTGGCATTGGATTTCCAGACTGTACGGGTCACAAACACACTCCTGGCAGTTGCTCACCCAGGTCTCATTAGCCTGCAATGAGGAACAATTTAAGCACACTAAGGTTTGTTTGGACACTACCAGTACAAAGTTCAATCATTCAGTGTGTGGAATCATAAATTACAGAAGCATTTTGAGGTTCTATGAGAAGCGCTATAGAAATGTAATAAATAATTATTATATATTATTACTATTGCACACATTATTATACAGGATTGGCAAAAGTGAACTATCCACATGTGACTACCTACATGATGTGTATGTCATTAATTAATAGTTTCTCTTCCCTGCTAAAACCTGTGAGTGAAATTCTAACTATTTTACCTCTTTCCATTCTCCATTTGGCAACAGGCAAATATCTGATGAACCAAAGAGAAGAATATACATTAAAAAACGAAGTCATTGAAGTACAATCCACTAGGTCGTTTTGATAATGTACTGTATGTACCGGAAGCACTTGATAAAATCTATATAAAATCAATATAAATCAAAATCCACACCATTGAAGTATCTGTGAAAAATGCTGTGGATATTTTTTGTTTGTTTTACAAAAAGCTAAACCAGCTTTCAAACCAGCTATCACAACACCATACTGTAAATCACCACACACTCATTATACAATGCTGTTATTTGACCATTCTTACCACAGCTGGGGATACAGTAGTTTGAGCTGGAACTCATAAGAGTGGTACCAGGGGGACAATAACATCCCTCCAATTGTATATCTCCCATGACACTGAACTCATTTTGAGTCTGGATGAATTTGAAATTGTACCTGCAGAGATATTCAAAAAAAGTTTCAATAGCTGAGAGAATATTTCTCCATCATTATACCCATCCACTGAACAACAACAGCATTATACATACCAGGCATTACAGGTTGGTTCAACTTGTGGACCGCAGGCATTATAAACCTTGGGTTTCTCACATGTGAAGTCTGTAGCGGGTGAGATAAAAAGGTTAATAACCAATAAGCTACATCATAGAGAGGCTATCTGAGCTTTATGGTCTTGAGGAGTGACCTACTTACCACATTGTCCATTTGTATAATTTCTCCACTCAATACAGACTCCTGCTTGTGCACATGCATCAGCATAGGTCTGCAAGCTGGTGCAGCCAATGGTAACATCATCCATATAACACGCATCAAAGATACATGCCACAATGAATGGCTCGTAGGGGATTATCTTATGGCAACTCTCAAAGACCCTTAAAAATATACCACACTTCAGTTAGATACTTAAATATGTTAATTCACTTTGTTTTGTCATCAGGCTTTGTCAAATGATTGCCGTGTTTTAGTATGTCAAGTTATTGTTCGCACTGAGATTATTCTGATTGAGAGGTTATCGATACTACAGAGGAGATTTATTGTGAATACTAATTGCTACTTACTTGCTTTGAATGAGATAACAAATGGGTGGATCGCAGCCTGGTGGTTGTGTTGGTGTCGGCTCTGGTGGTGGTGTGCACTGACTGTTATTGTGGTCAGCAACATGCCATTGGTGTGCCATGTCAGGACAAGATGAATCAATAGCCCCATTTGGCAAGCGGCAGTCATCTGTCCGGTTGTTGTCACATGTACCTGAATAAGATTGAAAACCATCGTTAGACAATGAGACATCATGGGGTAATCATCGTAACAGAGTGACCATAAAACACCTGTACTCACCACACTGTCCCTCAGTGTTGCCATTGAACTTGTCCCAGGGCAGGTATATGCTAAACATAAGACCAGTGAAAGACACCTTGGCATTAATTGCTGGTATGACTAAAAGGGTCTCAATTCCGTTGTCTGTGATGCGGAAGTTCTTGGTCTCATATGCTGGGATGATGCGTTGCTGGTTTACATAAATCTAAGACAGAAATATTAAGAGATGGACAAAATGGTTACAATAATTCAATATTTGCATACCCAATAGTATTCTAGAACTGTATCCTATATCTAATACATAAAGGAATTATATCAATCTTAAATGGAAGCTAATCAATATCTAAGCTAATCAAAAAGCAAATCCCTCTTAAATGAAAAAGGAATGAAAATGTCTTGAACACACAGTATTTAAGATATTTTAATTACCAGACTTGTGAAAACTCCATCAACGTCCTTCTTGGTCATGAATATCTCATAAGATTGATAATAAATTGTCAGAGACTGAGGACAGGAAAGTCCATCTGGGGCATCACAATAGTAATTGTCGATTACAACACTGAAGTTGTACTTTGGCAGGATTTCTTTGACCAAGACGTAAGAACAATTTCCTTGGAAGCCATAGTATGTTCCATCAAAGGTGACATAGTGAGGGTCTCCCCAACCATAGCAGATACCTTTGTAAGAAGAGAATGATTATCATTTAAAAGGACACGGATGTGGAATGTTTTATGCTAAATGAATAGTGTGGTGCTGAAATGTTTCCAATGTTAGACATTCATATACAATTACTGCTGGTAACTATTAGATAAACCTAAACAAGTCAAAGAGTAAGAATAATTTTGAACTAAAATCAATAGCTAAAGTGGATTTTATGACACAAAGAATAAACATATATTTTTTTCTTGGGGGGGGGGGGGGTAAACTTACATTGACACTCATAGTGGAAACAGCATCCAGATTCGTCATACACTTTGATTGGAGGATAGTTATTTTCACATGCAATAGGCTTCGGAGTCTCACAATGTACATGCTCATAAATAACTTTCCCGTTGGCGCATGTTCCGTTGGTGCACTGGTTATGTTTCCAGCTGTCACCATTCTACAAACACAGAAAAGTATTAGTCTTACAGGAAATATCTATAAAATCATACAATTTATTTTTATATATAATCACCCTTTTGTAAATAATAATTCCTATGGAATGTTTCCAAAAAGGTTATTATCTATAGAAGAGCAAATACCTGTCTTGGAGGAAGTTCATGGTCACAGTTTTTCTCAGATGGATATTTTGGGGTGGTGGTTGTTCTTCCTGTTGTATGTGGTATTGTTGTTGTTGGGAGCAGTGTAGTGGTTGGTGTAGTAGTAGTAACTGGGGTATTTGGATTACAATCAGGATGGGTTTCTACTTGGCAATTCTTGTTGCAGATAGCAATGAAGCACCATCCATCATGGTCAGAGATATTATAAATAATTGAACCTGAAAATATATTGAGGAGATGTACATTTTGCACCAATTTAACGAGTATAATTCAATACAAATTGAACATTACTAATGGCAGTATACAAAATGTTTCAAATGTGAAACGGTAGAAAATAAAAACTTACCAATGGGGAAGTCAGTATGATTGTAATGGCAAGAAGAACAATTAAGGGGTAATGTGGGTATAATCCTTGGTTTTGTTGATCCACCAGTTGTTACAGCAGAAGGAGTTGTAGGAATAATAGTAGTGGTGGGTGGCAGAGTTGTTGTTTTTGTTGTAGATGGAGCTGTTGATGTCAAGATTGTAGTAGAGGGTGTAGGAGTAGTGGTGGGAGGAACTGTTGTTGTTGTTGTAGTTGTGGTTGGGATGGGTGTTGTGGGTCCACATTGACAACATTTCACTCGGATCTCGTAATCAAAGCACTTTTGCTGAAGACCTTGCTTATTGTTGTCACAAATCAGTCCAACGGATGGATTGCAAGTCACGTCTTGGCCAAGCTGAGAGATCTGAAGTCCAGGGTATTGATTTGCTCTACATTCAACTGCCTCTGGAGCTGAGCAAATGTGATAACCAGCAGCAATGATGTTCTTAATGGATTCATTATCTCCACCTTCAGAGCCAGACGTTGGCTGACCAAGGTTGATCCAGTCTGACCACACACAACTTTCTTCACCACTGCACTGGGCAGTTGATTCTCCTTTTGAGGTTGATGCAGGAGTAGAGGTTGGAGTTGTGGTGGAAGGCAGAGTTGTTGTATTTGTTGTAGATGGAGCTGTTGATGTCAAGATTGTAGTAGAGGGTGTAGGAGTAGTGGTGGGAGGAACTGTTGTTGTTGTTGTAGTTGTGGTTGGGATGGGTGTTGTGGGTCCACATTGACAACATTTCACTCGGATCTCGTAATCAAAGCACTTTTGCTGAAGACCTTGCTTATTGTTGTCACAAATCAGTCCAACGGATGGATTGCAAGTCACGTCTTGGCCAAGCTGAGAGATCTGAAGTCCAGGGTATTGATTTGCTCTACATTCAACTGCCTCTGGAGCTGAGCAAATGTGATAACCAGCAGCAATGATGTTCTTAATGGTTTCATTATCTCCACCTTCAGAGCCAGACGTTGGCTGACCAAGGTTGATCCAGTCTGACCACACACAACTTTCTTCACCACTGCACTGGGCAGTTGATTCTCCTTTTGAGGTTGATGCAGGAGTAGAGGTTGGAGTTGTGGTGGAAGGTAGAGTTGTTGTTTTTGTTGTAGATGGAGCTGTTGATGTCAAGATTGTAGTAGAGGGTGTAGGAGTAGTGGTGGGAGGAACTGTTGTTGTTGTTGTAGTTGTGGTTGGGATGGGTTTTGTGGGTCCACATTGACAACATTTCACTCGGATCTCGTAATCAAAGCACTTTTGCTGAAGACCTTGCTTATTGTTGTCACAAATCAGTCCAACGGATGGATTGCAAGTCACGTCTTGGCCAAGCTGAGAGATCTGAAGTCCAGGGTATTGATTTGCTCTACATTCAACTGCCTCTGGAGCTGAGCAAATGTGATAACCAGCAGCAATGATGTTCTTAATGGATTCATTATCTCCACCTTCAGAGCCAGACGTTGGCTGACCAAGGTTGATCCAGTCTGACCACACACAACTTTCTTCACCACTGCACTGGGCAGTTGATTCTCCTTTTGAGGTTGATGCAGGAGTAGAGGTTGGAGTTGTGGTGGAAGGCAGAGTTGTTGTTTTTGTTGTAGATGGAGCTGTTGATGTCAAGATTGTAGTAGAGGGTGTAGGAGTAGTGGTGGGAGGAACTGTTGTTGTTGTTGTAGTTGTGGTTGGGATGGGTGTTGTGGGTCCACATTGACAACATTTCACTCGGATCTCGTAATCAAAGCACTTTTGCTGAAGACCTTGCTTATTGTTGTCACAAATCAGTCCAACGGATGGATTGCAAGTCACGTCTTGGCCAAGCTGAGAGATCTGAAGTCCAGGGTATTGATTTGCTCTACATTCAACTGCCTCTGGAGCTGAGCAAATGTGATAACCAGCAGCAATGATGTTCTTAATGGATTCATTATCTCCACCTTCAGAGCCAGACGTTGGCTGACCAAGGTTGATCCAGTCTGACCACACACAACTTTCTTCACCACTGCACTGGGCAGTTGATTCTCCTTTTGAGGTTGATGCAGGAGTAGAGGTTGGAGTTGTGGTGGAAGGCAGAGTTGTTGTTTTTGTTGTAGATGGAGCTGTTGATGTCAAGATTGTAGTAGAGGGTGTAGGAGTAGTGGTGGGAGGAACTGTTGTTGTTGTTGTAGTTGTGGTTGGGATGGGTGTTGTGGGTCCACATTGACAACATTTCACTCGGATCTCGTAATCAAAGCACTTTTGCTGAAGACCTTGCTTATTGTTGTCACAAATCAGTCCAACGGATGGATTGCAAGTCACGTCTTGGCCAAGCTGAGAGATCTGAAGTCCAGGGTATTGATTTGCTCTACATTCAACTGCCTCTGGAGCTGAGCAAATGTGATAACCAGCAGCAATGATGTTCTTAATGGATTCATTATCTCCACCTTCAGAGCCAGACGTTGGCTGACCAAGGTTGATCCAGTCTGACCACACACAACTTTCTTCACCACTGCACTGGGCAGTTGATTCTCCTTTTGAGGTTGATGCAGGAGTAGAGGTTGGAGTTGTGGTGGAAGGTAGAGTTGTTGTTTTTGTTGTAGATGGAGCTGTTGATGTCAAGATTGTAGTAGAGGGTGTAGGAGTAGTGGTGGGAGGAACTGTTGTTGTTGTTGTAGTTGTGGTTGGGATGGGTTTTGTGGGTCCACATTGACAACATTTCACTCGGATCTCGTAATCAAAGCACTTTTGCTGAAGACCTTGCTTATTGTTGTCACAAATCAGTCCAACGGATGGATTGCAAGTCACGTCTTGGCCAAGCTGAGAGATCTGAAGTCCAGGGTATTGATTTGCTCTACATTCAACTGCCTCTGGAGCTGAGCAAATGTGATAACCAGCAGCAATGATGTTCTTAATGGATTCATTATCTCCACCTTCAGAGCCAGACGTTGGCTGACCAAGGTTGATCCAGTCTGACCACACACAACTTTCTTCACCACTGCACTGGGCAGTTGATTCTCCTTTTGAGGTTGATGCAGGAGTAGAGGTTGGAGTTGTGGTGGAAGGCAGAGTTGTTGTTTTTGTTGTAGATGGAGCTGTTGATGTCAAGATTGTAGTAGAGGGTGTAGGAGTAGTGGTGGGAGGAACTGTTGTTGTTGTTGTAGTTGTGGTTGGGATGGGTGTTGTGGGTCCACATTGACAACATTTCACTCGGATCTCGTAATCAAAGCACTTTTGCTGAAGACCTTGCTTATTGTTGTCACAAATCAGTCCAACGGATGGATTGCAAGTCACGTCTTGGCCAAGCTGAGAGATCTGAAGTCCAGGGTATTGATTTGCTCTACATTCAACTGCCTCTGGAGCTGAGCAAATGTGATAACCAGCAGCAATGATGTTCTTAATGGATTCATTATCTCCACCTTCAGAGCCAGACGTTGGCTGACCAAGGTTGATCCAGTCTGACCACACACAACTTTCTTCACCACTGCACTGGGCAGTTGATTCTCCTTTTGAGGTTGATGCAGGAGTAGAGGTTGGAGTTGTGGTGGAAGGTAGAGTTGTTGTTTTTGTTGTAGATGGAGCTGTTGATGTCAAGATTGTAGTAGAGGGTGTAGGAGTAGTGGTGGGAGGAACTGTTGTTGTTGTTGTAGTTGTGGTTGGGATGGGTGTTGTGGGTCCACATTGACAACATTTCACTCGGATCTCGTAATCAAAGCACTTTTGCTGAAGACCTTGCTTATTGTTGTCACAAATCAGTCCAACGGATGGATTGCAAGTCACGTCTTGGCCAAGCTGAGAGATCTGAAGTCCAGGGTATTGATTTGCTCTACATTCAACTGCCTCTGGAGCTGAGCAAATGTGATAACCAGCAGCAATGATGTTCTTAATGGATTCATTATCTCCACCTTCAGAGCCAGACGTTGGCTGACCAAGGTTGATCCAGTCTGACCACACACAACTTTCTTCACCACTGCACTGGGCAGTTGATTCTCCTTTTGAGGTTGATGCAGGAGTAGAGGTTGGAGTTGTGGTGGAAGGCAGAGTTGTTGTTTTTGTTGTAGATGGAGCTGTTGATGTCAAGATTGTAGTAGAGGGTGTAGGAGTAGTGGTGGGAGGAACTGTTGTTGTTGTTGTAGTTGTGGTTGGGATGGGTGTTGTGGGTCCACATTGACAACATTTCACTCGGATCTCGTAATCAAAGCACTTTTGCTGAAGACCTTGCTTATTGTTGTCACAAATCAGTCCAACGGATGGATTGCAAGTCACGTCTTGGCCAAGCTGAGAGATCTGAAGTCCAGGGTATTGATTTGCTCTACATTCAACTGCCTCTGGAGCTGAGCAAATGTGATAACCAGCAGCAATGATGTTCTTAATGGATTCATTATCTCCACCTTCAGAGCCAGACGTTGGCTGACCAAGGTTGATCCAGTCTGACCACACACAACTTTCTTCACCACTGCACTGGGCAGTTGATTCTCCTTTTGAGGTTGATGCAGGAGTAGAGGTTGGAGTTGTGGTGGAAGGCAGAGTTGTTGTTTTTGTTGTAGATGGAGCTGTTGATGTCAAGATTGTAGTAGAGGGTGTAGGAGTAGTGGTGGGAGGAACTGTTGTTGTTGTTGTAGTTGTGGTTGGGATGGGTGTTGTGGGTCCACATTGACAACATTTCACTCGGATCTCGTAATCAAAGCACTTTTGCTGAAGACCTTGCTTATTGTTGTCACAAATCAGTCCAACGGATGGATTGCAAGTCACGTCTTGGCCAAGCTGAGAGATCTGAAGTCCAGGGTATTGATTTGCTCTACATTCAACTGCCTCTGGAGCTGAGCAAATGTGATAACCAGCAGCAATGATGTTCTTAATGGATTCATTATCTCCACCTTCAGAGCCAGACGTTGGCTGACCAAGGTTGATCCAGTCTGACCACACACAACTTTCTTCACCACTGCACTGGGCAGTTGATTCTCCTTTTGAGGTTGATGCAGGAGTAGAGGTTGGAGTTGTGGTGGAAGGCAGAGTTGTTGTTTTTGTTGTAGATGGAGCTGTTGATGTCAAGATTGTAGTAGAGGGTGTAGGAGTAGTGGTGGGAGGAACTGTTGTTGTTGTTGTAGTTGTGGTTGGGATGGGTGTTGTGGGTCCACATTGACAACATTTCACTCGGATCTCGTAATCAAAGCACTTTTGCTGAAGACCTTGCTTATTGTTGTCACAAATCAGTCCAACGGATGGATTGCAAGTCACGTCTTGGCCAAGCTGAGAGATCTGAAGTCCAGGGTATTGATTTGCTCTACATTCAACTGCCTCTGGAGCTGAGCAAATGTGATAACCAGCAGCAATGATGTTCTTAATGGATTCATTATCTCCACCTTCAGAGCCAGACGTTGGCTGACCAAGGTTGATCCAGTCTGACCACACACAACTTTCTTCACCACTGCACTGGGCAGTTGATTCTCCTTTTGAGGTTGATGCAGGAGTAGAGGTTGGAGTTGTGGTGGAAGGCAGAGTTGTTGTTTTTGTTGTAGATGGAGCTGTTGATGTCAAGATTGTAGTAGAGGGTGTAGGAGTAGTGGTGGGAGGAACTGTTGTTGTTGTTGTAGTTGTGGTTGGGATGGGTGTTGTGGGTCCACATTGACAACATTTCACTCGGATCTCGTAATCAAAGCACTTTTGCTGAAGACCTTGCTTATTGTTGTCACAAATCAGTCCAACGGATGGATTGCAAGTCACGTCTTGGCCAAGCTGAGAGATCTGAAGTCCAGGGTATTGATTTGCTCTACATTCAACTGCCTCTGGAGCTGAGCAAATGTGATAACCAGCAGCAATGATGTTCTTAATGGATTCATTATCTCCACCTTCAGAGCCAGACGTTGGCTGACCAAGGTTGATCCAGTCTGACCACACACAACTTTCTTCACCACTGCACTGGGCAGTTGATTCTCCTTTTGAGGTTGATGCAGGAGTAGAGGTTGGAGTTGTGGTGGAAGGCAGAGTTGTTGTTTTTGTTGTAGATGGAGCTGTTGATGTCAAGATTGTAGTAGAGGGTGTAGGAGTAGTGGTGGGAGGAACTGTTGTTGTTGTTGTAGTTGTGGTTGGGATGGGTGTTGTGGGTCCACATTGACAACATTTCACTCGGATCTCGTAATCAAAGCACTTTTGCTGAAGACCTTGCTTATTGTTGTCACAAATCAGTCCAACGGATGGATTGCAAGTCACGTCTTGGCCAAGCTGAGAGATCTGAAGTCCAGGGTATTGATTTGCTCTACATTCAACTGCCTCTGGAGCTGAGCAAATGTGATAACCAGCAGCAATGATGTTCTTAATGGATTCATTATCTCCACCTTCAGAGCCAGACGTTGGCTGACCAAGGTTGATCCAGTCTGACCACACACAACTTTCTTCACCACTGCACTGGGCAGTTGATTCTCCTTTTGAGGTTGATGCAGGAGTAGAGGTTGGAGTTGTGGTGGAAGGCAGAGTTGTTGTTTTTGTTGTAGATGGAGCTGTTGATGTCAAGATTGTAGTAGAGGGTGTAGGAGTAGTGGTGGGAGGAACTGTTGTTGTTGTTGTAGTTGTGGTTGGGATGGGTGTTGTGGGTCCACATTGACAACATTTCACTCGGATCTCGTAATCAAAGCACTTTTGCTGAAGACCTTGCTTATTGTTGTCACAAATCAGTCCAACGGATGGATTGCAAGTCACGTCTTGGCCAAGCTGAGAGATCTGAAGTCCAGGGTATTGATTTGCTCTACATTCAACTGCCTCTGGAGCTGAGCAAATGTGATAACCAGCAGCAATGATGTTCTTAATGGATTCATTATCTCCACCTTCAGAGCCAGACGTTGGCTGACCAAGGTTGATCCAGTCTGACCACACACAACTTTCTTCACCACTGCACTGGGCAGTTGATTCTCCTTTTGAGGTTGATGCAGGAGTAGAGGTTGGAGTTGTGGTGGAAGGCAGAGTTGTTGTTTTTGTTGTAGATGGAGCTGTTGATGTCAAGATTGTAGTAGAGGGTGTAGGAGTAGTGGTGGGAGGAACTGTTGTTGTTGTTGTAGTTGTGGTTGGGATGGGTGTTGTGGGTCCACATTGACAACATTTCACTCGGATCTCGTAATCAAAGCACTTTTGCTGAAGACCTTGCTTATTGTTGTCACAAATCAGTCCAACGGATGGATTGCAAGTCACGTCTTGGCCAAGCTGAGAGATCTGAAGTCCAGGGTATTGATTTGCTCTACATTCAACTGCCTCTGGAGCTGAGCAAATGTGATAACCAGCAGCAATGATGTTCTTAATGGATTCATTATCTCCACCTTCAGAGCCAGACGTTGGCTGACCAAGGTTGATCCAGTCTGACCACACACAACTTTCTTCACCACTGCACTGGGCAGTTGATTCTCCTTTTGAGGTTGATGCAGGAGTAGAGGTTGGAGTTGTGGTGGAAGGCAGAGTTGTTGTTTTTGTTGTAGATGGAGCTGTTGATGTCAAGATTGTAGTAGAGGGTGTAGGAGTAGTGGTGGGAGGAACTGTTGTTGTTGTTGTAGTTGTGGTTGGGATGGGTGTTGTGGGTCCACATTGACAACATTTCACTCGGATCTCGTAATCAAAGCACTTTTGCTGAAGACCTTGCTTATTGTTGTCACAAATCAGTCCAACGGATGGATTGCAAGTCACGTCTTGGCCAAGCTGAGAGATCTGAAGTCCAGGGTATTGATTTGCTCTACATTCAACTGCCTCTGGAGCTGAGCAAATGTGATAACCAGCAGCAATGATGTTCTTAATGGATTCATTATCTCCACCTTCAGAGCCAGACGTTGGCTGACCAAGGTTGATCCAGTCTGACCACACACAACTTTCTTCACCACTGCACTGGGCAGTTGATTCTCCTTTTGAGGTTGATGCAGGAGTAGAGGTTGGAGTTGTGGTGGAAGGCAGAGTTGTTGTTTTTGTTGTAGATGGAGCTGTTGATGTCAAGATTGTAGTAGAGGGTGTAGGAGTAGTGGTGGGAGGAACTGTTGTTGTTGTTGTAGTTGTGGTTGGGATGGGTGTTGTGGGTCCACATTGACAACATTTCACTCGGATCTTGTAATCAAAGCACTTTTGCTGAAGACCTTGCTTATTGTTGTCACAAATCAGTCCAACGGATGGATTGCAAGTCACGTCTTGGCCAAGCTGAGAGATCTGAAGTCCAGGGTATTGATTTGCTCTACATTCAACTGCCTCTGGAGCTGAGCAAATGTGATAACCAGCAGCAATGATGTTCTTAATGGATTCATTATCTCCACCTTCAGAGCCAGACGTTGGCTGACCAAGGTTGATCCAGTCTGACCACACACAACTTTCTTCACCACTGCACTGGGCAGTTGATTCTCCTTTTGAGGTTGATGCAGGAGTAGAGGTTGGAGTTGTGGTGGAAGGCAGAGTTGTTGTTTTTGTTGTAGATGGAGCTGTTGATGTCAAGATTGTAGTAGAGGGTGTAGGAGTAGTGGTGGGAGGAACTGTTGTTGTTGTTGTAGTTGTGGTTGGGATGGGTGTTGTGGGTCCACATTGACAACATTTCACTCGGATCTCGTAATCAAAGCACTTTTGCTGAAGACCTTGCTTATTGTTGTCACAAATCAGTCCAACGGATGGATTGCAAGTCACGTCTTGGCCAAGCTGAGAGATCTGAAGTCCAGGGTATTGATTTGCTCTACATTCAACTGCCTCTGGAGCTGAGCAAATGTGATAACCAGCAGCAATGATGTTCTTAATGGATTCATTATCTCCACCTTCAGAGCCAGACGTTGGCTGACCAAGGTTGATCCAGTCTGACCACACACAACTTTCTTCACCACTGCACTGGGCAGTTGATTCTCCTTTTGAGGTTGATGCAGGAGTAGAGGTTGGAGTTGTGGTGGAAGGCAGAGTTGTTGTTTTTGTTGTAGATGGAGCTGTTGATGTCAAGATTGTAGTAGAGGGTGTAGGAGTAGTGGTGGGAGGAACTGTTGTTGTTGTTGTAGTTGTGGTTGGGATGGGTGTTGTGGGTCCACATTGACAACATTTCACTCGGATCTCGTAATCAAAGCACTTTTGCTGAAGACCTTGCTTATTGTTGTCACAAATCAGTCCAACGGATGGATTGCAAGTCACGTCTTGGCCAAGCTGAGAGATCTGAAGTCCAGGGTATTGATTTGCTCTACATTCAACTGCCTCTGGAGCTGAGCAAATGTGATAACCAGCAGCAATGATGTTCTTAATGGATTCATTATCTCCACCTTCAGAGCCAGACGTTGGCTGACCAAGGTTGATCCAGTCTGACCACACACAACTTTCTTCACCACTGCACTGGGCAGTTGATTCTCCTTTTGAGGTTGATGCAGGAGTAGAGGTTGGAGTTGTGGTGGAAGGCAGAGTTGTTGTTTTTGTTGTAGATGGAGCTGTTGATGTCAAGATTGTAGTAGAGGGTGTAGGAGTAGTGGTGGGAGGAACTGTTGTTGTTGTTGTAGTGGTGGTTGGGATGGGTGTTGTGGGTCCACATTGACAACATTTCACTCGGATCTCGTAATCAAAGCACTTTTGCTGAAGACCTTGCTTATTGTTGTCACAAATCAGTCCAACGGATGGATTGCAAGTCACGTCTTGGCCAAGCTGAGAGATCTGAAGTCCAGGGTATTGATTTGCTCTACATTCAACTGCCTCTGGAGCTGAGCAAATGTGATAACCAGCAGCAATGATGTTCTTAATGGATTCATTATCTCCACCTTCAGAGCCAGACGTTGGCTGACCAAGGTTGATCCAGTCTGACCACACACAACTTTCTTCACCACTGCACTGGGCAGTTGATTCTCCTTTTGAGGTTGATGCAGGAGTAGAGGTTGGAGTTGTGGTGGAAGGCAGAGTTGTTGTTTTTGTTGTAGATGGAGCTGTTGATGTCAAGATTGTAGTAGAGGGTGTAGGAGTAGTGGTGGGAGGAACTGTTGTTGTTGTTGTAGTTGTGGTTGGGATGGGTGTTGTGGGTCCACATTGACAACATTTCACTCGGATCTCGTAATCAAAGCACTTTTGCTGAAGACCTTGCTTATTGTTGTCACAAATCAGTCCAACGGATGGATTGCAAGTCACGTCTTGGCCAAGCTGAGAGATCTGAAGTCCAGGGTATTGATTTGCTCTACATTCAACTGCCTCTGGAGCTGAGCAAATGTGATAACCAGCAGCAATGATGTTCTTAATGGATTCATTATCTCCACCTTCAGAGCCAGACGTTGGCTGACCAAGGTTGATCCAGTCTGACCACACACAACTTTCTTCACCACTGCACTGGGCAGTTGATTCTCCTTTTGAGGTTGATGCAGGAGTAGAGGTTGGAGTTGTGGTGGAAGGCAGAGTTGTTGTTTTTGTTGTAGATGGAGCTGTTGATGTTAAGATTGTAGTAGAGGGTGTAGGAGTAGTGGTTGGAGGAACTGTTGTTGTTGTTGTAGTTGTGGTTGGGATGGGTGTTGTGGGTCCACATTGACAACATTTCACTCGGATCTCGTAATCAAAGCACTTTTGCTGAAGACCTTGCTTATTGTTGTCACAAATCAGTCCAACGGATGGATTGCAAGTCACGTCTTGGCCAAGCTGAGAGATCTGAAGTCCAGGGTATTGATTTGCTCTACATTCAACTGCCTCTGGAGCTGAGCAAATGTGATAACCAGCAGCAATGATGTTCTTAATGGATTCATTATCTCCACCTTCAGAGCCAGACGTTGGCTGACCAAGGTTGATCCAGTCTGACCACACACAACTTTCTTCACCACTGCACTGGGCAGTTGATTCTCCTTTTGAGGTTGATGCAGGAGTAGAGGTTGGAGTTGTGGTGGAAGGTAGAATTGTTGTTTTTGTTGTAGATGGAGCTGTTGATGTCAAGATTGTAGTAGAGGGTGTAGGAGTAGTGGTGGGAGGAACTGTTGTTGTTGGTGTAGTTGTGGTTGGGATGGGTTTTGTGGGTCCACATTGACAACATTTCACTCGGATCTCGTAATCAAAGCACTTTTGCTGAAGACCTTGCTTATTGTTGTCACAAATCAGTCCAACGGATGGATTGCAAGTCACGTCTTGGCCAAGCTGAGAGATCTGAAGTCCAGGGTATTGATTTGCTCTACATTCAACTGCCTCTGGAGCTGAGCAAATGTGATAACCAGCAGCAATGATGTTCTTAATGGATTCATTATCTCCACCTTCAGAGCCAGACGTTGGCTGACCAAGGTTGATCCAGTCTGACCACACACAACTTTCTTCACCACTGCACTGGGCAGTTGATTCTCCTTTTGAGGTTGATGCAGGAGTAGAGGTTGGAGTTGTGGTGGAAGGCAGAGTTGTTGTTTTTGTTGTAGATGGAGCTGTTGATGTTAAGATTGTAGTAGAGGGTGTAGGAGTAGTGGTGGGAGGAACTGTTGTTGTTGTTGTAGTTGTGGTTGGGATGGGTGTTGTGGGTCCACATTGACAACATTTCACTCGGATCTCGTAATCAAAGCACTTTTGCTGAAGACCTTGCTTATTGTTGTCACAAATCAGTCCAACGGATGGATTGCAAGTCACGTCTTGGCCAAGCTGAGAGATCTGAAGTCCAGGGTATTGATTTGCTCTACATTCAACTGCCTCTGGAGCTGAGCAAATGTGATAACCAGCAGCAATGATGTTCTTAATGGATTCATTATCTCCACCTTCAGAGCCAGACGTTGGCTGACCAAGGTTGATCCAGTCTGACCACACACAACTTTCTTCACCACTGCACTGGGCAGTTGATTCTCCTTTTGAGGTTGATGCAGGAGTAGTGGTTGGAGTTGTACTTGTTGTAGGTGGAGCTGTCGATGTTGAGGTCTTTGTAGTCGGTGTTGGAGTAGTGGTGGGAGGAGCTGTTGTTGATGTGATAGGTGGAGCAGTCGATGTTAAGATTGTGGTATTGGGTGTTGGAGTAGTGGTAGGAGTTGTAGTTGTGGTTAGAGTTTGAGTTGAGGTTGGAGGAGTAGTGATTGTCGTTGGTTTACTTGTTAATGTAGTTAATGTGGATGTTGACAATGTTGCAGCTGTGACAGTAGATCTTGTTGTAGTTTCTGGTGTTGTAGTTTGACATTTCACAGTCTTACAACACTTCACCTTAATTTCATAGTCAAGGCATATTGGAGGAATGCCTTGATCTTTGTTCTGGCATATTAGTCCAACCTTCGTATTACATTCTACATCTTGTCCTAATTCAGACAATGGGACCCCTGGATATCGCACTGCTTGGCACATGACATCCACTGGTTTTTCACAAATATGTTTTCCAGATTCTAGAATCTTTTTAATTGATTCATTGTCGCCACCCCCAGGACCAAATTGAGGATAGTCCACATTATACCAAGGTGACCACTCACAAACTGTGCAGTTTGGGGGATTTGTATTCAACGTGGTTGTTGATATAGTGGAGGTGGTTGCGTTTTTGTTTGTTGTTGTAACAGGTGGCATTGTAGTTGTTGGTGCAATGGTTGTAGACTTAGATGTGCAAAGATTTTCATCACAGCAGAGGACTCGAACTTGGTAGTTAAAGCACAGTGGGAATTTGCCTGACTGGTCTTCATTTCTGCAAGTCAACCCTTCTGCTACATCACACTGCACCACTTGGCCCACTTGGCTTATGCTAACATTTGGGTACTTCTCGGCTCTGCATTGAATCTTGCTTGGCTTCTCACATATATCGTGTCCCTCTGCTCTTATGTTGTTGTAGGTTTCAGAGTCTCCTCCTGGAGTTCCAAGTGTAGGGAATGTGGTATCAAACCATTGTGACCACACACATGGATATCCACATGTAGTAGTAAAGGTTGTTGGAGACACTGTTGTCTCTGTTGAAGTTGTGGTTGGCGCTATAGAATCATGGATTACATTACAGTTAGTCAGTTAAATACAAAAATAAAAATACCTTTTCTTATTTTAAAGTGGTGATAATGTAACACAATCTAATGAAGGTGCCGAATTAGCAATGTCTTCAGCCATTTTGATTGCAAGAGATACTTGCTGTAGTTTTTACACTTCATATGCAACAATGGTGGCTGGTGGAACTTTAAACAGAGTGAATGGGCTCATAGTAATAACTGGAACGGAATCAATGGAATGGTCTCAAACACAAACAACTGATTTGTGTTTGAGACCATTCCATTTACTCTTTCTGACTCATTATTATGAGCCATCCTCCCATCCTCAGCCTACTCTGATATTTAACCAAGTCATACTAGTCACTAGTCACTCAAGACTTAGTCTCAGGTACCCACCAGTTGGTGTTGGTGTTGAGAAAGTGAAAACATTTGTTGTCACTGTAGAGGATGATGTAGAGGTAGGGACAATCGAAGATAGAGTAGAAGGAATTGGAGTTGTAGTTGAACATAGGTACATGTCCCTGTGAATGGTTCCATTCTTCCCACAAACTGCTGTTATACAGCTCCTATGTCCATCTGTTGTATCATATATGATATGCCCATAGGGGTATTTGTTCCCATTGTAGGTGCAAGTGCAAGCTGAAAGGATAAGATATATTTTAGCGTACTGGAATGTTGAAAACATTATTAATCTGTTTTTGTTTTTGTTGAGGGATGCATTCATACCTTGTTCATCGTATTTGCAGTCCACTGTCACGGAATTACAATAGCTTTGGAAAAATAAACATTTACAATTCTACTTAGTTTCATTTATGACATCCAAACATAGTTACGGTGTTCACAATTCTGGCCAAGACCAAGATTCTCTGTATTACTAAAGGCATACCATGTCTGGCAGTTTTCTGTGGTTGGTACTTTTTCTCCATTATTGTAGTGTTTTCCATCTCTGCCATAGCAGCCACACTGCTCCTTCTCCACACACTTCATTATATCTTCATCAAAGAAGGGTTGAGCAGGAGGACATTTTGGATAGCAACCTAAAGAAGAAGAATATTCAAATATTAATGATCAAAAAGCAATTGATTGATTGAGGTAATTTAAAGCTAGAATATTTTGTAGCTATAGCAATTTTCTGACATATAAATGAATAATATATTTCCATTACTTATTGAAGAATATAATTTATAAATGCCTCCTGAGCATTGTTCAACTGTCGTACCCCATAAGAACCTAAAATATACACTTGTTTTACCCCAATGTTTGTAAACAAAAAAAATGAAATCCAGCACTGTATAGCTGCAAAACATGGTTAAACCAATAATTTGTATATCATGAATGGTCAGCCCTTGCATCCATAGCTCTGTCTATGGATTTGAGAGTGGTTACAATTTTCCGGGGTGGCCACTTTGTTATTGTTTCAATTAAGGACTCTAGCTTTAACATTAAAGAAATACTAAGTATCTGTTATAGAAAATTGCTGTTACCCAAAATATATCCTAAATGAATGTTTACTGTACCTTCAAGGGGTGGTATCTGAGTTGAGCAGCTCCCAGAGGGATTCCTGCAGGTCTTCATACACTGAGCTCCACATGCCTTGTAGTGCCACTCACATTCTCCAGTGGGGTTATAGTAATCACAGAACAGTGCTGTATGTGGTGGACAAAAGCTCTCTGTAAGTATTATCTTCAATTCGGTTTAAACTGTCAGCACTTAAATGAATTGAACATTTAGAAACTCACGGCAGATTTGTGGGCTTCTCCAGGCTATGCAGGCTCCAGCCTCATTACAGGCCTCTGCATAAGCTGCCACAGCAGTACAGAAACACTCACAGTCTCCACCACTGTCACAAGCACATGAGTCTGTCACACAAGCATCGTAGAAAGGAGAGGGGTCCACCTAATTGGAGAACATGATTAGGTCAACATGATCATATCAAATTCCAAAACATTCAGTGAACGACTAAAGTCTAAACCTACTTTAGAATGGCAGTCTGTGAAAACTTTGCTCTGTATGATGCTGCACTGCTTCTGTGACCAAGACTGCCTGTAAGGGTTGGCAGTACAGGGGCTCCTTTTGCTCTTTGCATCGGGGCAGCTTGCAGAGACTTTCCAGCTGTTTCCAAAGTCTAGAGAATTGACAACAACTGCCTGGCTCCTGGTAGTGAAGTCATTGTTTGCATTGCCATCATAGTTTCCACACAGACCACAGACATGTCCCTGAAGAGGACATAGCAAAAGATTCAGTTGAATGATAAAAAGGAGTCATAACAGACTTCCATCAACTTATCAGTTGATGGAATACTATAACAATATTTTAATATCTAATTTGTCATCCAATCAAAGTTGAAATGTACCTTGAACTGTGGGTTCAGTTTGATGAACATGCTTGTTTTCCTGTCCCACATGAGAATCAAACCATTATTGGCTTCAATCACAAGGTAGATGCCCATTGTGCGAATCTGGTAAGGAACCGCCTCCCCTGTATTTCTCTCAATGACTTGGTAGTTCCCTTCTGTCAGAATTAATTCACTGTTCTGAAAGAGATTTTTTTTTTTTTATATAGTTTGAGTATACAGTTAAGGTATTAATGTATCTAATTACTCATTATGTTATAATGTATGCCATAATGTTCATTTTTTTGCCAAGCCTCATGAAGCTTTGATTTATGTGTATATAGTGTGCTTTATAGTATGCATGTATGTATGTATGTGTGTGTGTGTGTGTGTGTGTGTGTGTGTGTGTGTGTGTGTGTGTGTGTGTGTGTGTGTGTGTGTGTGTGTGTGTGTGTGTGTGTGTGTGTGTATGTATGTATGTATGTATGTATGTATGTATGTATGTATGTATGTATGTATGTATGTATGTATGTATGTATGTATGTATGTATGTATGTATGTATGTATGTATGTATGTATGTATGTATGTATGCATGTTATATTAGTAGTCTTGGCTTCAGTAATGGTATGTGCCAGGCAGAAAGCAGGAATCTAGTTACCCCCAGGAAGAGCTTAATGGCCTTGGAGCAGGTGGTGCCTGTTGTTCCACAAGGGATGTTCTCAGTGATGACTCTGAAGCTGCCATTGGCATTGTTGCTACCACAGTAGTCCTGTTTAAGGTTTCAGTCATAAATTTAACAACAGCGAACATAGTATTTTGGTGGTTGGCACATTATCTCCAACCAAACATGTAAGTCAATCATTGAAATAGTGAAAAGGTTCAGCTTGTTGGGAATGCTACAGCAGCATCCACAAAGCAACAGCAGATCATGTCCAAACAGTTTCAAATTTGCTTTTCAGACTCCCCAGAAACACCTACAGTATATACCTTAAAACAATTAACACAAACCCTTATTGTTCAGCATGTATTAATACTTGACCAATAAATCAAATAATACTGGTGTTGATCACTTAGACTATCAAGAAACCCTGCAAGCATACCTTTGTAAGTGTGTATTCACAGTCTCCATCAAAAGTGAATCGTTTCCCATCAAAAGTAATGTAGTGTCCATCTCCATAAATGGCACAGGTTCCATGGCACAGGTTAGTTGTGCACTGCCATTTTCTGTCTTTACAAGTGCTGAAAGTGGCAAAAACAGATATATCAGACTGAAGTCTTAATTGGTTTAAAACCCCAATTGAGGCAAGATAACCTTACCAGGTATTGCAGTCGACCTTGATGCTGTCTCCTGGTTGGTAAGTAGCTCCATTGTGAGAACAAGGACAAAGGTCTGGCTTGATGCAGCCTCCTTTTCCATCGGATACCAGTCCAGAGGGACACATACAGCCTGATATGCATTCTGTGCTGATCTGTAAATTGAAAATGATTGATTTGAAAATATACTGTGTAAAAATTGTGTTTACTAAACGTTAATCTGGTTCACGGAAAGTTCCGCACAAATGCGTGAAGTCTGGTGGACCAAAAGGTCAAACTTGGCCTTCATTAGCCATTAGCCAATACAGAAAGACTAGGAGAAACTCCCAGGGCATAGGCATTGGCTTATTCAGCTTAATCTACCAACCAGTCATCTCCCACAACACCTTCCCCCTAGCTCACCCCCATACACTAGCGCACCACAAGCACGGAGCCACGCCTCGCAGTCGTGTGATTCGCTCAAATTAAATTACGACCAATACTTTACTCAATAAGGAAACTCCCATAGAATTATATGGTCACTCCCACTAAGGACAACATTTAATCTTTGATGCATGAGGCTTAAATGCGCTGTGCGCAATAGCTTAGAGATGAGGTTAACTATACCAATATCAAAAAAAATGAAAGTTTATATTTTACTCTCGATTTTAATTCATTATCCTATGGGCATTATATGACTATACACTGAGTGTAGAAAACATTAAGAACACCTGCTCTCTCCATGACATAGACTGACCAGGGGAATCCAGGTGAAAGCATTGATCCCTTATTGATGTCACTTGTTAAATCCACTTCAATCAGTTTAGATGAAGAGGGGGAGACAGGTTAAAGAAGGATTTTCAAGCCTTGAGACAATTGAGACGGATTGTGTATTAATATCAATATTAGGAAGGTGTTCTTAATGTTTTGTACGCAGGCGTATATCCGCTGTGCGGAATGGACTGGAGGCGAGGTGAATAGGGGACTTACACAGGCCATATCCAGAATGTTGCAGCTCTTCTGACACTCTAACCCTCTCACTCCTGGGCTTGCATTGGAGCAGTTGAAGAAAACCATTGGTGCAACACATGCTGTGAAAATAAAGGGAATTCATGTATCATGACTGTTGTGTCTTTCACAAAATCAAAATGCTCTGTAAAGTGTGTACTAGGATGGAGAGATAATATTTCAACATGCACATAGCCTGGTTCTGTTGCCAATAGCATACTATTACCACACACTATATCTGTATATAGGATTTGGAAGAGTGCCATTAAATTTTTGTACTTATTTCAAATTCAGTGTTGTCTGGCACAGTACAATAGCTCAAAATTGTGAGTTGTTTTGACAATTTATATACATAAACTTACTTGGCTGATCGGGTGAATCTCCAATGCAACGGAGTTTTCCCTCCTTGCAGGTGCTGAAATAAAATGGTGTTAATGGTACTTGAATGTCCCTATGCTCACTACAGGAAAGCAAGGCCCAAGGCTCTTGGTTCATAAAGTCCCAAAAATATGCCTTTGAAATAAAATGTGTAGTGAATTACATTGATATACAGCTTGAGTATAGGTAAGTAAATAACTCGGTCCATACCACATGGTTCCATCCTTGCTCATGACCTCTCCAGGGGACACCACTGAGCCCTTGTAATAACAAGGGCAGCTGGCTGGTGGAACACACTTTCCCTCATCATCCAGGTAGGTTCCCTCAGAACAGACACACCCATCCACAGACTCGAAGGTGATTGAACAGGTAAAGTCAGAGTCGCTGTAGCAGCGGCAGGAGCGATCACTGCTTTTTATGCTGTAGCTGTAGACCATGGTGCTAGGGCACGAGGTGGAGTATTTGTCTGGGGATGGCAACAATTAGTGTTTGATGTAAATATTTTCAATATTTGTATCTTATTCTCCCACAATTGACACATCTTCTTAGGTATTATGGTGTGATTGTCACTCACTGCAGATAGTGTCTCTCCAGCCGCTGAGCTGGATACCCTCGGCAGCACAAGCGTGGACATAAGAGGAGACGGCAGCACACATGCAGTCCTCACTCTTCTCACAGTTACAGCTGTCATACATGCAGTTCTGAATAGAAAACCACAGTCACAACAGCATCCATATTATACTGTACAATAGTTTTAATTAATTGTGTGTGCATAATATGCACAAATTCTGTGCAGATAAACAATACCTAACAGCAAGCAACGTAATTCTCAATTTCCCCATAACAGCTGGCATCACGTTACATACATTTGTATATTAGTTATGCTCAGGAAACTGTCTGAAATGAATAGTATGGTGAAATGGTCTCACTTCTTTGTACATGTCTGGGCTTATTGCTGTGTGGCATGGAGCAAACAACCCTTTAGGATCAGCCAGCTGAGAGCACCAGTGCTGGGCATACTTCTCTGAAATAGTGAAAAAATAAACCACAGGAATTAGTTAGGCCAACTTTAAGAAACACTTGCACCATTCTCCATAACAATTAAAACAGACATGGAAAGGTGATAAACCATGCAGATACCATTGTCAAGACTTAAACTGCAGGGGCTTTCAAAGCTACTCTTGATGTCTGGGCAGCTGGCTCGTGTTTTCCAGGTGTTTGCAAAACCAATGGCTGTGCCCTCAGTCACTCCACTCAGGACCTTGAAATCATCTCCTTGGTTGTTGTTGAAGTTTCCACAAAGACCTGTAGGGTGAACATGTATTTATATACAGGGAAAATAAATAATTCCCAGAACATGAACACCTCAGTGGACTGTGGTGGTTGGTCAACGGATGATGAGACATACCGCAAGTTCTCTGCTGCCAAACGGTGCTTGCAGCAATATAGACCTGCATTATTGGTGAGAGTTGGATTTCCAACTGGAGGCCAAAGGTGGTCTGGATGATGATGAAAAATGAGGAGGCTCTGAAAATAGTTACTCCAGCTATAAGGAACAAAGTGGGAAGAGGAAGGAGTAAGATTCAGCATTATGATGTTATTAAGTAAAATATGTGTCAGTGTTGAATGATAAAGCTGCATCACCATCACAACATTCCCCTTTATCATGATGTATTCCCCATACCATGATGTGCTTTAACTGTAGGACACACGTTTCATGTATGCCTAGTCATGACTACATTGATTGTACTGTATGTTTATTGTACAACTGTAACTTACCAGCAGAAAAGGGCAGCTGAGAATAGATTCCATTTACAAAGGCTTTTCCATTGGGTTGTATGTTGATCACCTGCGTAGAGGGGCATTGTTTGACCATATGCTTATTCATGTTATTCAAATAATACATTCAAGTCTAAAACCTAACAACACTAGGGAAAAAACATTTACTGCAGTCAAAGGCTGATAGCATGTCAGTCAAAGAATACTTACAGTGGCTCCTTCTGAGAGGGACAGGGTAACAGCCTTTAGACAAGTCTCACTGTCAGAAAGCCCACACTGCACCAGATCCCCCAGTACAGTGAATTGCATCCCATCACAGTCCTGAAAAAAACATAATTAAGTCAAAACATACAGGGCGGTAGCACTCCGGGAACATGGTTGGAGAGCCCTTTTCTATATTACAATTTTCATCATAAAAACTGGATATATCAGAAGAAAAGTAAAGAAGATGGAGGCAAAGCTGTAATACAGACATAATAACTACAAAGAAGGTTGCACGTTTCAAAATGTATTTTATGTGAATGAGATTCATGCACACAGAGCTTTGATGAGGAAACTGTATAATCACCTTAGTCAGAACATAAGAGCAGTCCCCATGGAAGGTGTAGGTTTTTCCATCATAGGTGTTGATGTGGGATCCACCCTCCACAGCACAGGTGCCAGGACAGTCCTTGTCCACACACTTCCACTGACCACCAGCACAGGAGCTTAAGGGCAAAATATAAATTATTCAATGGAACTTACAAATTGTCACCCCTGGAATAACTTTTTGTCTCAAGTCAGAATTCTTAGCCTGGTTTTCTTACCAATCTTTACAAGTGCTTGAATAAGACTCTCCGGGTGCGTAGGTTTTTCCATTGTGGCGGCAGGAGCATTGACTCAAGGCGATACAACCATTCTTGTTGACGTCATCAAAAACGGTTCCTTTGGGTGAGCGCATACATGTGGTTATTATGTCTCCATCCCAACATACTGCCCTACAAAGGCAACACTATGTCTTTTGTTTTACTCCAAAATCTGAATTCAAAGTATTTTTCTGTCTCGACAGACAATTTCTGAAACTCAACTGGCTTATTCTTGTGTCAGGAACTAAATACCACATGAATCAGATAATATACCTGGCCATTACAAAACACCAAACTTGTAATTGCCTTTGTAACGCAACATAGTCCAGTCCACAATATGGAATCAATTACTTTGCATTCTATCAGTATACAGTCTGCTCCATTCCAATGGATTTTTATTACATCTCTTTGAAGAAGAGGATGTTCAGAGAATGTTTAAATATGTCTGCCTACCTGGAGGACAAAAGCAGCCATCTGAGCAGTGTTCCTCACACAGCTGGCCTCTCTCAGGGTTGGAGCAGGTGTCAACACAGGGGTTTCCACACTCCTTGTACTCCATGTTGAAGGGGCATGTCTTATCTGCAAAGATAAGGTTATGTCAAAATATGAGTACACTGTTGCAACTAACCAATGTGCGATTTGAATGTTGATACGGGGAGTAAGGGCATGCTTACAGCAGAACTGTTCACTCCTCCATTGCTTGGGCTTCCCCCCTGCATGAACACACTGGCGGGAGTACTCTGAGATAGTGTTGCACAGGCAGAAGGACTTGGTGCTGTTATCACAGTGGCACAGGTCAGATACACAGGCCTCAACAAATGAGTCAATGGCCAATAAGTCCTTACAGCTGCTGAAGGCAGGACCGGAGAGCAACTGCTCACAAACTGGTTTCTATCAAACAAAAACAGACAGATGTTATAATTAGGACATATACAGTGGAGTCTGAAATAATTGACACCCTTGATAAAGACGAGCAGAAATTACTGTATAAAATAAATGCAAAACAAATTTGGTAAAATATATTATTTTATATTAATACGATTGCTTCTAGAAATAGATTTTGTTTAAAAAGTAATACAAAAAACATCTCAGAAAGGTAGAGGTGAAAATTATTGACATCCCTGTTTTCACTATCTTTCAGTACTTCACCTTGTGAGGCTAACTGCAATAAGCCTTTTTCTAAAATGTTTTATGATTTGGAGAACAAATTAGGACCACAGGAGATTGGTGGCAACTTAATTGGGGAGGACGGGCTCGTGGTAATGGCTGGATCAGAATTCGTGGAACGGTATTCCATTTACTCCGTTCCAGCCATTTTTACGAGCCGTCTTTCCCTCAGCAGCCTTCACTGTTTAGGATCTTTGATGTCCTTTGTCTGTTGTTATGGACTGCCCTCTTTAATTCAAACCACAGATTTTCAATGGGTTTCAAAGAGAGACTGAGATGGCCATTGCAAAAAGGGGCTATTTTGCTTCCACTGGTCCTGGGGCTCTTGTAAAGATCAATCATGAACTTTACCCAGTACCTGGACATTTTTGCCAAAACCTTGTTGCCACTGCCAGATTGCTGAGACTTGGTCTTCAGTGGATCTTCCAGCAATACAATAACCCCATGCACACATCAAAATCCCCCAATAAATATATATTTGTCTTCAAAATCAACTCAGTCTCCGAACTTTACACCCATTGAAAATCTGTGGTTTGAATTGAAGAGGGCAGTCCATAAGCACAGACAAAGGATATCAAGGATTTTGAAGGATTCTGTATGGAGGAATGGTCTAAAATCCCTCAGAATTTGTTCTCCAACTCATAAAACATTCTAGAAAAAGGCTCAGTGCCATTATTTGCAAGGTGTGGTATTGAAAGGTATTGAACACAGGGGTGTCAATAATTTTGACCCCAGACTGGAGAGAAAGAAAATATGACTTTTTAACAAAATGTCTTTCTCAGAGCAATTGTATTAGTATAAAATAATATAATTTTCAAAGAAATGGAGCACACAATATACTGTAGCACTACAGTCATTTTTGCAAATCTTTATCAAGGGAGTAAGTCATTTCGGACCCCACAAGTTGTTAAGTACACAGCAGCCTAGCCAATATCCCTATTCTTATCATAAGCGATGAAGTGTAACCTACCAGATTGGGGCATTTCTGATTTGAAGGCAGTGTGTTTTCAGTACAGCTTTCAGTGGGTCCATCCAATTTCCAGAAGTTTCCGAAGTCGACAGGGGACAATTTCATACCTTTGGCATAAAAATAAATCAAATTATTGTTAAATGTCAACTGTATTCCAAATAATAGGCAATGGTTGATGTGTTGATAGTGTCAATGAAAATGTACCATGGCTATAGAACTCATCAAATTGCTGAATTCCATTAAAATCTCCACATAGACCACAGGTCTTATTTCTGAATTTGATGTCCATCTCCACCTGAAATAGACATTTTAGGGTGACATTTTACCTCCATAACCGCATAACACTCGACAAAAACGGGAAATAACTGTAACAAAACAAAGATTTAACAGGAGTGACAACCTATTCCTTAATAACTATAGATTAGGACTACCTTAATTAACTGTTGTTAACACAGTGCCCACCACAGCACAGGCCTTCAAATGTAGACATTGACCACACCGCAAAAATCTAACTCCACCTAGAAATATTCATAAATGCATAATTGTTGTACTACCAAGAAGGAATCGTCCTGGTTCCATATGGCTACCAATCCCAGTTTTGCTTTGATCTTGATGTAGGAGGGAGTCTCTTCAATGAGAATACCAGACTGGCTGAATGGTAAGGTGGCACTGGAGGAAGAGGAAGACAAAGCACTAGATTCAACTAGAACTTAGTCAGACCAACCAATTTTACATTAGCTCAATTGACTTCATTTTATGACATTTTCATTTGTACTTTAAAAACAACATTCTCATCTCTGTCACTGTAAATATGTGCTTGAGCATAATTACCAAGTATAAGGTTGAGTCTAATCTGTTAAATCAAAGCGACTGGGACAACAATATGACATCCAACTACTTGAGCACTGATTAAAAAATACAGCTACATGAGAAATTCTTGAGGAACTTACTTATTCCCATTAACAACAACGGAACCCTTGGATAGCTCCACCACTGTGCCATCCAGCTTCATGGTTATCTTGCTAATGGTGGGCTGGTTGTCCACCACCTGCCGCCTCATCTGGATGTTGAAATCCTCATAACTGCTATGGCACAGTGAGGTCACAACATAGTTGCAGGTGGAGGGGAGCTGAAAGATGTCTCCGTCAAAGGTCTTGAAGTGGTAGTTACCCCACGTACTGCAGACTTGGCCATTATGTATAGGACTCACTCCTGGAGGAAAGGACAACCAATTCAGCTATGATAGCATACAACTCAGCAGCTTTTATCTTCAGATATTTAGAAAGAAATGAATAGATAACGGGGAGCAGATATTATTTCCCATTTTTGCCCCTCGTAAAACCTTGCATTTAACTAGGAGTCCAATGGTTGACTGCTAGATTGGCTTTACTCACTCATCATAAGAGTCTACTGACACACCCGTGTGTCAATCTAATTAACATAATAAATAAATCCCCACCAAAATCTGTCACTTTAAGCTAAGGATATCTGGTTTTTTTGCATGGGCTGCATCTCAATCCACCGCATCCACCTATGTCGACCTTCCGCATCTGAGGTTGAAAGTGGCAGAGCTACGGAGCTGTTTGTCACACCAGGGGACATCCTGAAAATCGGTATTCTGACGAAAACGTCTTTAGCGTCCAAACGATTTGGCCTACTAGCTAATATGACCACTGAGGTGTCACATAACTCATCTGATGTCGGTACCGCCGATGTGCCAACTTCTGTCTTTTGCGTCCATTTGGTCTACAACCCCCACAAGTGTCATGGGACTCGTCTGAAGTTAACCCATACAAATTAATGGAAGTATGGAGGTAGTTTTGTGCCAAGAAAATAAAAGGGGTTAAATATGTGACAAAAAAAACACAAATATTTCCTGAGCTTTCTTATATCTCCAGACAGTTTTTTGGCATTTATGAATGTGTTATTCAATGCGTTTCTATGGGCTATAGTAGTAAACGCCAAATTCAATATTTAATCAACTAAAATACCAAGACTTTTCAAAGTACATCCAATGTCTATTATGTTTATGAACTTGAAACATAAATTAATAAGTAAGCCTACTTTTTGCTTTTCAAACCGCAGCTAATACACAAAACCTGTTGCACATGTGGATATGTTGTGGATATGTAAGGCTGCAGTGTTATGACTGTCTCCATCATGGTTATTGTCCTATCACCACTGTCTGTGGATATGTAAGGCTGCAGTGTTAATCATTGTCATCATCCTCAGGGCTCATGCATCTGTATAGCACAGGTATTATGAAGCTTACCTGCAATCTCAGGTATCCTTGACATTGAGGGGATGATGTTAACTGTGGTCTTTGGTGTATCCTCTGAAATCAAAGTGTATGTTAATAAGTTACAGGAATTTTTACTGTAAATCATTGTGGAATCCTGTATATTTCAGGTTCTGTTATGTAGTTCTCTTGCCAATCCTACATTTACCTATTCATCAATCATAACCCATGCTTAAAAGGCACACAAAGGCAAGACTGAGCATATTCACTCATTGTTAGGCTGTCCAATGAGATAAACATTGGAGCTATTGTGAGAGCGCTATGACATACAGTAACATACAGTTTAGCCCTGTCAACACTAAAGTACAAGGTTTCATGTAAATCAAAATCATGGATTCTACCCACCACTTTGAGAGGCAGTTAAACCAATCACCAGTGCCATCCATATTAACACCCATGTGGGTGTCTGTGTTGTCCCCATGATCATCCTCTGGGTAGGGAAAACAGGTGGTATGAGAAAGGTACTTAGCTTGGTTTTATACCACCTGAGTGAAAGGAAGGTCTTAAGTTCTAATAGACGTGAAGGTGTGGCAGAAGGGTTGGCTCCATCCAAAGGATTTCATGGCCCTCTCAATTCAGTATAAGAGGTTTAAACCCCATTTTATCATTGCACAGAAAAAGCTGTCATCAACAAGTGGTTCCTAGATTTGTTTACCTTGTGACCAAGTTCCAATATTTATCGTGACCAACCAAATAAACCAAACACATGTGTCAACCTAGTCTTGAGTTGAGCCACAAGCCAGGAGGATATATCCCTGACCCATCATTCAGGAGACACTGTCATAGACAATGTCCATAACCATTATTATTGCATTAGTTATCCATTAGATTGATTGTATATATATATATATATATATATATATATATATATATATATATATATATATATATATATATATATATATATATATATATATATATATATATATGTGGACTGAATAAACACCAAAACACGTCATAAAGTCTTTGTGTTAATATGTTTTGTTTATCTTTTGATGACTCATTCAACAGACCAATATAACACGCTGCAGGTGTGTTCCTATCACAAGATAGATTACTGATTCGCTCAAATGTCCTTACACTGAGGCTGCAATTTCTTATTGTTTCTCTTATCACAAAGAGTTTTTACACACAATGGCAATATTGCTCATGACTTAATATGAAGGAAAACCCTTGGTTACATTACTAATTAATTGTTTTATAAACACGAAAAGTTTTCAAAATGCCATTAGTATTGTTGTAATGCACAATGTGATTATGTGGTGCTGTGGAAAGTAGCTCCACCATCTCATGTCCTTATATCAATATTCTTGTAGAAGCGCCATTCCATTTGATTTCAATCACTTTTTGACTGCACCCCTTTAAATTTGAACCAAACTTTCTATACATATTTGCCCATCGTAGAAGTAGTCAGAAAATAACTTTTTGGACCTGAATGCCAAAACATTTAGGAGATAGAGGTGCTCAAAGTTTACCCATTTTTCATACCCCAGCCTACCCTAAGACATCCATAAAAGCTTGCAAAGAGGGTAGTCAAACTATTTTATAATAATAATTAAAACAAATATTTTAATACATTTTTTACCTCTAACATCAATTATCTAAAAATGCATGTACTCCAATCTTCGCATCTGTTGTAGCTTAGACACAATTTTAGAACATCTGAGGTGTTTGTGTTGTGACTGACATTGGTTTAGACACAGCATGCTCTTGAATACAGGGTGTGTGTCATGTTTTGACAGATAAAAATCGAAATTTCTACTTTCAAATGGTAGCACAAAGATGGTTGGAGGTCCACACATCAGAGAATGTTGACTTGAATGGGAACATCAGTTGTTTTAAATTGTTTTGTCAATCTTCCATACAAACCTATTGAAATCATAGAAATATAGATAATAGAACAGCCATTCCTATTTAAGTTGAAATAGTTTTACAACACTGTTTGCAAGGTTTTAAATGATGACATACTCAACCATTTACCTTTTACAGTGCTGAAGACATGCATGTCTCATGGTAAGATGGGGTATGCAAAATGGGTCAACTTTGAGCAATTCTAGCTCCACTTTCTGACCACTTCTACCATGGGCAAATATTTATGGAAAGTTTTGTTCAAATCAAAAGGGGTGCGGACAAAAAGTGAATGAAATCAAATGTAACGACCCAGAACTGAGGTTCAAAATGAGAATGTTTTGGCATGAAAACCCCCTTTAGGATTAAAAATACGGCCATTAAAACTGTGAATGAATGGAATGTATTGTTGAAAGCTGTGTTCTTGTTGCAAAGCATCACGTGATTCATGATTTGAAAATTAAATTGTCACTGAGCTATTCACACAAGGGTTAGATAGATTCTACATAAACTGTATCCCCAACTAGACCTTTGACAAGATTATTAAGGATATTGATACCATCTTGTAATTTAAACATACAGTCATATTGTCACGACCGTCGGATGAAGTAGACCAAGGTGCAGCGTGGTGAGCGTACATTTTCCTTTTTATTGAATGTCGCCAGCAAAACCAATAAACAATACAAAACGACCGTGAAGCTTTACAGGGCAAAGTGCCACAAACAAAGTTAACTACCCACATGGACAGGTGGGAAAAAGGGCTACCTAAGTATGGCTCCCAATCAGCGACAACGAAGTACAGCTGTCCCTGATTGAGAGCCATTACCAGGCCAAAACAAAGAAATACAAATCATAGAAAATAGAACATAGAATGCCCACCCAAATCACACCCTGACCAAACCTAAATAGAGACATAAAAAGGCTCTCTCAGGTCAGGGCGTGACACATATCCTTGAAAGTAAATGGTAACAACTTATTTTTAGGTACTCATAAGCATGTACATAAGAATCTAATAACAATTAGCAAACAAATTTGATAGTATCTTTAAATTAAAATGACCTCTATGTATTAGCATTTGCTGCTAGTGTACAGTGATCTCCATGTGAATTTGGATAGTGATGCTCTCCATATGTATTTGATCTGCCCAATGAGGTCATTTCTGGACAATAATTCTTGCAAGAAGCACACTATGTCATTATTATTTCCACATTGAGACAGTTTCTACATTTGCATATTGTTTACATTTTTGTCATTTAGCAGACGCTCTTATCCAGATCAACTTACAGTTACTGCATTCATCTTAAGATAGCTCAGTGGGACAACCACAAATCCCAGGCATAGAAAGTAAAATGTTCCTCAATAACGTAGCTATCAGTGGGGAGAAGAGCTTGGACTGGGCTGAGCAGGAGCTGCCCTCCCGTAGGGGTGGGAGGGCCAAGAGACCTGATGTGGCGGAACGGAGTGCTTGGGTTGGAGTGTAGGGTTTGAACATAGCCAGAAGTTAGGGAGGGGCAGTTCCTATTGCTGTTCCGTAGGTAAGCACCATGGTTTTGTAGTGGATGCAAGCTTTGACTGGAAGCCAGTGGAGTGTGCGGAGGAGCGGGGTGACATGAGAGAACTTGGGAAGGTTGAAAACCAGGCGTGCTGCAGTGTTCTGGGTAAGTTGCAGGGGTTTGATGGCACAAGCGGGGAGCCCAGCCAGGAGCGAGTTGCAGTAGTCCAGATGGGCGAGGACAAGTGCCTGGATTAGGACCTGCGCCGCTTCCTTTGTGAAGTAGGGTCATACTCTACAGATGTTGTAGAGCATGCAGGAGTGGGTCACTGCTTTGATGTTTCAAACTTCAACCTTCCCAAGTTCTCTCACGTCACCCCGCTCCTCCGCTCTCTCCACTGGCTTCCAGTTGAAGCTCGCATCCGCTACAAGACCATGGTGATTGCCTACGGAGCTGTGAAGGGAACGGCACCTCCATACCTTCAGGCTCTGATCAGGCCCTACACCCAAACAAGGGCACTGCGTTCATCCACCACTGGCCTGCTGGCCCCCCTACCTCTGAGGAAGCACAGTTCCCGCTCAGCCCAGTCAAAACTGTTCGCTGCTCTGGCACCCCAATGGTGGAACAAGCACCCTCACGACGCCAGGACAGCGGAGTCAATCACCACCTTCCGGAGACACCTGAAACCCCACCTCTTTAAGGAATACCTAGGATAGGATAAAGTAATCCTTCTAACCCCCCCCCTTAAAATATTTAGATGCACTATTGTAAAGTGGTTGTTCCACTGGATATCATAAGGTGAATGCACCATTTTGTAAGTCGCTCTGGATAAGAGCGTCTGCTAAATGACTTAAATGTAAATGTAAAATGTTTGCAGAGAATGACAGGGTGTTGTCCAGGGTCATGCCAAGGTTCTTTTCACTCTGAGAGGGTGACACTTCGGAGTTGTCAACCGTAATGGAGAGGGGTTTGAGCGGGCAGGCCTTCCCCTGGAGAAGGAGCAGTTCCGTCTTATTGAGTTGAGCTTGAGGTGGTGGGCTGATATCCACGTTGAGATATCTGCCAGGCATGCAGAGATCCGTGCCCCCACCTGGGTGTCAGAAGGGGGAAGGAGAAAAGTAGTTGAGTGTCATAGCATAGCAATGATAGGAGAGACCAGACCATGTGAGGATATTACGGAGCCGAGTGACTTGGCGTATAGAGAGAAGAGGAGAGGGCCTAGAACCAAGCCCTGGGGGACACCAGTAGTGAGAGTACGTGGTGCAGACACAGATCCTCTCAATGTCACCTGGTAGAAGCGGCCTGCCAGGTAGGATGCAATCCAAGAGTGTGCAGATCCTGACACCCACAGCCCTGAGAGGGTGGAGAGAAGGATTTGATGGTTCACGGTGTCGAAGGCAGCAGATAGATCTAGGAGGATGAGAACAGAGGAGAGAGAGTCAGCTTTGGAAGTGCGGAGAGCCTCCGTGAAACAGAGAAGAGCAGTCTCGGTTGAGTGACCCGTCTTGACGCCTTACTGGTTAGGGTCAAGAAGGTCGTTCAGAGAGAAATAACGAGAAAGTTGATCAAAGACAGCACACTCATGTGTTTTGGAAAGAAAAGAAAGTAGGGATACACGTCTATAGTTTTTGACGTAAGATGAGTGTTGGTTTCTTGAGGAGGAAAGCAACTCGGGCCATTTTGAAGTTAGAGGGGTGGGATGAATTGATGAGGGAAGAGAGGAATGGGAGAAGGTCTACAAAAAGTATGTTTATTGTGTAACATTCTCTTTATTAAATAATATTGCCTTTATTATGGCTAACACATGACTTATAATACTTGAATTAGAAAACACTTAACCAAAGCCTAATATATCACTAATAAGACACAATGAAGGCATTTTAGCTACTTATATACACACTTATAAACTGCAAATAAGTGGTTTACACTGTATGTGTGGCCTACTTTAAAGTAAAGTGTTACCAAATAATCAGTTTGTATATTATACTAGTATTCATGTTTAACGCCACAAGAAGAATAATGCGTAATTACCCCATAACATGTTGCAAAATAATTGGTTTTAGTCATTAGCGCACAGTGCAAGGGCTATACACACCTGGACACAACAGCCAGAGAGCTGTGCTGTATATCCCTATGGCCAATAATGAACTTAATAATTATTTTGGGTCATCGGTACAGATATCCAGGACTGTACTTATACTATGGATGCAACGGTACACAGTATGTTGTCGGACCGTTCGGTACGCCCCCTACGGTTCAATACGCACACGTGAACTACGGAATTACGATATGCCTGTCATTTTCCTATAATTTCCAAAACTTGCTTATTGCGTTGCAGACTACACACACGTTGTTCATTCAGATCCACAGAACCAGACGCGCAGTTTGTGAACAGGCTTGGCAGGCAACTGCGTGGGGCCACAGGCCGTTAGGGGTCTCCTGAGGGCTGACAAACTTTACTCCACAGCAATGTCTCAAAATGTGGCAACCGCAGTGACCGCAACCCCTTCCCCATTAAACAACCAATGGGCAATTTGCAATGACATCTCAGTAGGAAACCTCCCTAAAGGGGCCCCATGAAGATATGGGAAACTAAAACCAAATATTCTCTCAGCTCCAACGTGACAATGGCGAGTTCTAGCGAGACAGAGAGAAGCACATTTGAAGATGCACCGCCGTCTTTCAAATCCGCTGTGTGTGAACATTTTGGATTCAGCGTTCAATACGATGACGAGGGTAAGAAGACCGTAAACAAACAAAGTACAGTCTGCAAGCATTGCTTTGCCACTGTCCTCTACTCAAGTGGAAACACTTCTAACATAATGTGTCATTTACGTCACCATAACCCGGCCATATCCCTTGCGGGTGGAGCTGGAGCAAGGAGAGTCCACTCATTAGTGAAAACACAACAATTTCTCGCTGCTGCCTTCCAACAACAATTTGCGACAAATTCAGAAAAACATAAAGAAATAACAAAAGCAGTGGGAGTATTCATAGCCAAAGATTTGCAACCCTATTCGTGGGTTACTGACTCGGGATTTCGTCAACGGATGAAAAAAAATTAACCGTGTTACAATGTCCCCTCCCGTACACATTTCAGCAGCAAAGTAATTCCCAAACTCTATGAAACATCACGAAGAGAAATTGAAAACGAATTGACACAGACACCCTATCTAGCTCTCAGCATTGATAGTTGGACCTCCAGAGCAACTCAAAGCTACCTCACTGTGACGGTTCACCATGTACTGGAAGCTACCTCACTATGATGGTTCAATATGTACTGGAAGCTACCTCACTGTGACGGTTCACCATGTACTGGATTGGGAGATGAAGAGCTACGTGTTGCAAACTCGTCCCCTGTATGAGATTCATACAAGTGCACACTTTTCTTAAATATAAAGACACCAAAACCATAACGTGGCCCACAAACCATGATACATACCGAACCGTGGGCCCACTGTACCATTGCATCCCTAACATATACACTACCTTTCAAAAGTTTGGGGTCACTTAGAAATGTTCTTGTTTGTTTGTCCATTAAAATAACATCAAATTGATCAGAAATACAGTGTAGACATTGTTAATGTTGTAAATGACTATTGTAGCTGGAAACGGCAGATTTTTTAATGGAATATCTACATAGGCGTACAGAGGCCCATTATCAGCAACCATTAGAAAACGCTTTTTCAATTACGTTAGCACAGCTGAAAACTGTTGTTCTGATTAAAGAAGCAATAAAACTGGCCTTCTTTAGACTAGTTGAGTATCTGGTGCACCAGCAGTTGTGGGTTTGATTACAGGCTCAAAATGGCCAGAAACAAAGACCTTTCTTCTGAAACTCATCAGTCTATTCTTGTTCTGAGAAATGAAGGCTATTCCATGCGAGAAATTGCCAAGAATCTGAAGATCTCGTACAACGCTGTGTACTACTCCCTTCACAGAACAGCGCAAACTGGCTCTAACCAGAATAGAAAAAGGAGTGGGAGGCCCCGGTGCACAACTGAGCAAGAGCACAAGTACATTACAGTGTCTAGTTTGAAAAACAGACGGCTCACAACTCCTCAACTGGCAGCTTCATTAAAAAGAACACTGGACAGAGGAAAATTGGGAAAAAAAGTGTTATGAACAGACAAATCTAAGTTTTAGGTGTTCGAATCACAAGAAGAACATTCGTGCGATGCAGAAAAAATGAAAAGATGCTGGATGAGTGCTTGACGCCATCTGTCAAGCATGGTGGAGGCAATGTGAGGGTCTGGGGGTGCTTTGGTGGTGGTAAAGTGGGAGATTAGTACAGGGTAAAAGGGATCTTGAAGAAGGAAGGAAATTCACCATTTTGCAACGCCATGCCATACCTTATGGACGGCGCTTAATTTGAGCCAATTTCCTTCTACAACAGGACATTGACCCAAAGGACAGCTCCAAACTATGCAAGAACTACTTAGGGAAGAAGCAGTCAGCTGGTATTCTGTCTATAATGAAGTGGTCAGCACAGTCACTGGATCTCAACCCTATTGAGCTGTTGTGGGAGCAGCTTGACCGTATGGTACGTAAGAACTGCCCATCAAGCCAATCCAACTTGTGGGAGGTGCTTCATGAAGCATGGGGTGAAATCTCTTCAGATTACCTCAACAAATTGACAACTAGAATGCCAAAGGTCTGTAAGGCTGTAATTGCTGCAATTGAGGATTCTTTGACAAAAGCAAAGTTTGAAGAACACAATTATTATTTAAATTTAAATAATTATTTATAACCTTGTCAACATCTTGACTATATTTCTTATTCATTTTGCAACTCATTTCATGTATGTTTTCATGGAAAACAAGGACATTTCTAAGTGACCCCAAACTTTTGAACAGTGGTGTACCATAGATCAAAGTTAGTTGGGTCAAAGTTGAAGCAAGAAAAATATCAGACCTGGGTCAAATACATTTGTCAAATATTTGAGATGCACTAGATTAACGTGCCTGTTATAATGGAACTAATGGAATAGTCCCAATTGTGCAACCTAGGCTTGGCTAAACCTCACATTGGATATTCGGTATTTTACAACTTGATGTTAGATGGTTCCTCACCCTGAAAGTAGTCAGTGGGCCAGGAGAAAATGTAATTCATACTTCAGTTTTCTTTAAACAGCCACTACAAACTTCAGCTAACTTCAGCCACTACTAGCTAACAATTAATGGAAGGATATGTGTAAGGCACATGGGGTTGTGTGAAACTTACTCCTCAGCTAGAAGTGTCCACACTTGCACTAGCAAATAGACAGCTTTTCGCATGGTACCGACCGGAAATGCACTTCAGGAGGGCCGGCAGGGCAGAGGTCCTGGGTTTGAACCTCGATGTGAGTCAAATCCCCTTTTGGTAACATCAAACCAAATATGACGTTTATTTGACTGAGACATGTTGACAATTGCACACATGCCCCCATCAGTTCCATCAATTTTTTGCAAGCGATGGCTAAAGTTAACTGACATTTACAGTGGCTGTTTAGAGAATGGATTACAGTTTCTCCTGGCCCACAGACTACTATTAGGATGAGGAACCATCTAACAACATGTTGTAATATCCTGAACTTCCCCTTTAATAAAGCCTTTCTTGCTTTATGTCTTGCTGTATGTACTGTACTGCAGCTTTCAATTCATCTTGAAATTATATCAACATTTTAATTTCATCAACAGGAAGACATGTCAGCCCATCTAACCAGAAAAATTGGACTCTGCACTGACGCCCTAACCTCTTAATTGAATGATGTAGCAATCTAATCATACCATAGTTCATTAATCACTTGAAAACATGGCCATTAAATGGTCATTTCCACTTCATTCACTGACACTCCTTAGAATCACCAGGGTAAATATTTACGCTGGTCATAGCAATGGTTGCGGTGCCAAAATTTGTAAGCATTACGTTTCCAAGAACAGAATCTGGATCCTGGCCCTCATGAATACATGTCCATTTAATAAGTAATAAAGCTGTAGTTAATGTCATTTATGTGATATAATTATAATTTGAAACTAATCATTTGATGGGAGACCTCCCTGATATGTAGGTCAGTAGGCCTTATTTTTAGCCATGAGTTATCAGAACAACAATTTCTCAAGGGCAGTGCAAAGGAGAATTATTTCATCAATCCTGCTGTAAAACGAAAAATATATACACTACCAGTCAAATGTTTAAGAACACCTACTCATTTAACGTTTTTTCTTTTTATTATTTTCTACATTGTAGAATAATAGTGAAGACATCAAAACTATGAAATAACACATATGGAATCATTTAGTAACCAAAAAAGATAATCCCTTGAATGAGTAGGTGTTCTAAAACTTTTGACTGGTAGTGTATATACACTCCCCTTCGTATTTATTTGTACAGTGAAACTAAAATGTTTAATTTGGCTCTATACTCCAGCATTCTGGATTTGAGATCAAATGTTTTACATGAGGCAATAGTACAGAATGTCACCTTTTATTTGAGGGTACATATATTTTTCATACATATTTGTTTTACAGTTTAGAAATGATCAGCAATGTGTCCCTCTCTCCGATATTTTGCACGCAGGGCTTTTCATTTTACAGTTAGAACCCAAAGGTCTGTGGTTAGAACTCTATGGGTGGAGTGGGGATTTCTTTCTGGGAGGAGATTGTCAGAGTACATTGCGTGTCACTGAGAGCCAGACAAACCTGGGTGTTAGTCTATGTCTTTATTGTAACCAAGCAGAAAAAACAATATGTTGCCATAACTAAACAAAATGTGGTAGCTACATATGCTACATTTGGTGTGATGTTATGATGTTGACAACTGAAAAAAGCACAACATTTTTTTTATTGCATATCTTAACTTTACAAGTGAGAGCTTTTCATTCCCACTTTAGATGTTAATGCTGTTACCTAAATTAGTATGTAGAAAATTAATTTGTAATACTATGCAAGGCTTTGTTAATCTCCCAAGAAGTAACAATATTCTTCAAATGTATTTTTTTTAGAGTTTTTCCTGTACGTACTTGTAGCTATAAAGAATTTAGAAACCTCAAATTGTTCTATGAATTGTGGAATGTTCGAGCATAAGTTCATACTTTGGGTTCTATACCAATGACAAGGTACTGGTTCAAAAGCCTTACCCACCTCTAGATACACAGGTGGGGCGGCTGCCCGCAGGTAGCGTCAGGAAGCAGTGACTCAGATTTGTTGCAACAGTTCTGGACATTAGACCTTATGTGGTGTAACACTTAACATATACGTCTGTTTGCGAATGAAATTACAGTCTCTGCTGGGTGTCCATACTTCAATTTTTTGTCAGCCCTTTTCTTCTGCAAATATTTGTAGCTCATTGGTGCCCTCCAAGTTACACATGAATTACACTTGGTGAGCCAAAAAAAACTTTCAATCTCTCACACTAATATTAGCATACTAGTCCTGTATTAGCTGAGTGATATACACGTCTGTAGCATAGAAAAACATTTTAAAAATCAGCATCTCCGCTTTGGTAAAAAGGCATTTGTACAATTAAGAACAGTAGATTGCAGGATTCAATAGTCGGATATGTAAGTTTCTCTGAGTAAAAGGTGGTCAATCCGATATCTGCAGTGGCCGTACAGCATTTACTGGGATACGGCCTCTACAGAAGTCAGAGCTGTTGTCAAGGAAGTGAGTTTGTATTTATACTGGACCTCCCGCCTCCACCTACCATCAACCAATCATGTCTATACGGAGCCCTCCGCATTGTAACAACATTTGGGTTGCCACAGCAATGCAGTAAGCTCAATATGACCTCTGCATGCCTCCAAATGCTGGTAACCACTCATAAACAAATACATTTAGTTTACATTTTTTCACAAAGTAGTGCACTGGGCCTTTACTAGTCCTGTATTAGCAGACCAATATAGACGTCTGTAGGTGGGCAAAACAAATATAATCTGCATGGCAGCCTCCCCCACTGGCAAAAAAAAGTTGTATCCATAGTTTCAGCATTTGGCTTCCATGTTCTAAAAGCGTTCTAAACTTTGGTGGATTACCTATACTGAACAAAAATATAAACGCAACACATAAACGGAACAAGTCTTGGTCCCATGTTTCATCAGCTGAAATAAAATATTCCAGAAATTTTCCATAGGCAAAAAAAGCTTACTTCTCTCAAAATGTAGGCACACATTTGTTTACATCCATTAGTGAGCATTTATCCTTTGCCAAGATAATTCATCCACCTTACAGGTGTGGCATATCAAGAAGTATACCTTGTGCTAGGGACAATAAAAAGTCACATGGAAATGTGCAGTTTTGTCACACAACACCACTGTTGTCTCAAGTTGAGGGAGTGTGCATTTGGCATGCTGACTGCAGGGATGTCCACCAGAGCTGTTGCCAGAGAATTAAATGTTAATTTCTCTACAATAAGCCACATCCAACATCGTTTTAGAGAATTTGGCAATGCGTCCAACCGGCCTCACACCCGCAAACCCTGTGTAACCACGCAAGCCTAGGACCTTCACCTGCGGGATCGTCTGAGACCAGCCACCCGGACAGCTGATGAAACTGTGGTTTTGCACAACCAAAGAAGTTCTGCACAAACTGTCAGAAACCGTCTCAGGTAAGCTCATCTGCGTGCTCGTCATCCTCACCAGGGTCTTGACCTGACTGCAGTTCAGCGTCGTAACCGATGTCAGTGGGCAAATGCTCACCTTCGATGGCCACTGGTACACTGAAGAAGTGTGCTCTTCACAGATGAATCCCAGTTTCAACTGTACCGGGCAGATAGCAGACATTGTGTGGGGGAGTGGTTTGTTGATGTCAACGTTGTGAACAGAGTGCCCCATGGTGGCGTTGGGGTTATGGTATGGGCAGACATAAGGTACAGAAAATAAACACAATTGCATGTTATCAATGGCAATTTGAATGCATAGATATACCGTGACGAGATCCTGAGGCCCATTGTCCTGCCATTCATCCGCCGCCATCAGCTCATGTTGCAGCATGATAATGCACGGCCCATTGAACACGTTTGGGAGGCTCTGGATCGACGTGTACGACAGCGTGTTCCAGTTCCCGCCAATATCCCGCAGCCATTGAAGAGGAGTGGGACAACATTCCACAGGCCACAACCAACAGCCTGATCATCTCTATGCGAAAGAGATGTGTCACGCTGCAAGAGGCAAATGATGTTCACTCCAGATACTGACTGGTTTTCTGATCCACGCCCTACTTTTTTTTTTAAAGGTATCAGTGACCAAAAACAGATGCATATCTCTATTCCCAGTCATGTGAAATCCATAGATTAGGGTCTAATGAATTTACTTCAATTGCCTGATTTCTTTATATGAACTGTATCTCAGTAAAATCTTTGAAATTGTTGCATGCTGCATTTATATTTTTGTTCAGTGTAATTTACCGCATGATGATGTCACCATCGAAGGCCAAAACTCCATCCCACCAAAACAGGCTGAAATTTCAGGTTGTCTTTTCAAACCGCTCTTAAACCTAAAGGGCATTATAATTTTTTACAATTTCAGTGTTATTCCAACCTCATAGTGTGGAAATATATTAAAGACACCTGTTCTTTCCATGACAGACTGACCAAGTGAATCCAGGAGAAAACTTTGATCCCTTATTGGAGTCACTTGTTAAAATCCTCTTTAAATCAATGTAGAAGGATTTTTACACCTTGAGACAATTGAGACATGGATTGTGAATGTGTGCCATTCAGTGAGTGAATTGGCAAGACAAAAGATGTAAGTCCTTTTAAACAGGGTATGGTTATAGGTGCCAAACACACCGGTTTGTGTTAAGAACTGCAACGCTGCTGGGTTTTTCACAGGCATATTGACACCTGTGGGAAGTATTTGAGTCAACATGGGCCAGCATCCATGTGGACCGCCTTCGACACCTTGTAGAGTCCATGCCCTGACAAATTGAGACTGTTCTGAGGGCAAAAAGGGGGTGCAATGTTTTGTAAACTTAGTGTATTTAAAACACAGGAAATCACGTTTTTGACTGCACTGGGCCTTTAATGTATGTTTTTATGGAAGCAAATATAAAATTGTGGCCAAGTATTTTATGTGCAAGTAAGCCTATACTGAATTTCCACACATGTGCTTGGGGATCGTATCATGTGCTAATGAGAAACACGTGTAGTGGATGTGTCTGAAATTGTGCATGTTCATGTGGGCTTCCCCTACTATTTGATTCTACAGCTGTGATAGAACAGACAGATTAATAAAGTATATCAGTTTTTATCAAAGTTTATCAGAGGTAGCTGATTGCTATCCAACTTTTGGCATTGTGCTATTGGGTGAGCACTGTTTAACAAACAGGAGTGGTGCTATTGAGTAAATGGGGACCAGGGAGAACCACAAGCCACAGATGGGTGTGGCTTTAAGCCTAGGTCCGGCTGGGGCTTAATGGACTCTTGACAAGATATCCTGAGGGGTATACTACAAAGCAGGATCAATGAGTTAGCCAGCTAACTTGCCGAAATATTCTGAACTACCTACTTATTTTTTGGAAAGATAAGCTTGACATGGGCATGGTCTATTTGATTCAAAAACCAAAAACACATATTTAAGCTTAGCTTTCAATAGTTATTTAATAGTAATTTAAGTTGTTTTATCAAAGTTAGCTGGCCAACTCATTGAGCCTGCTTTGTTGAATAACTCTCAGATGTGTTGGTGATTCTAGAAAATTCCTTAATCTTAAAAAAAAAAATATCCTTCAATATTACATTGCATTTGCTACAGTATAACCAGTACTATAGATCCCATGTGAAATATAATGGTGAAACATACTAAACAATAACATTTCAGTAGCGTTTTACATTCCAGGATGGCATTATGTGCTAATAACATGGTAATAGTAGGGTAACAACATAGTTACACTCAATGAAGACATTTTGCCCAGTTACCCCGTAATTTAATTGGAATTATATTATTCAGGGTAAATATCTATGCATATATCCTGCTCCTCCCTACACATCACGGAACTATTTGTGGCCGTCACATATTCCACTATTAGTCAAGTTTCATTCAACATTTTCCAAGTGTACAAGCATAGGGCTAACCCTGAAACTCAGCTCCTTTCCTGAAACATCATTAAACTGCTGTGTGAAGAGTATCTCTTGGCCTCTAGAGAGTAATAAACCACTATGTGCTGCAGGAAATATGTCTGTTTTTCCATCACGGATAAGTTAAGGGTCCTATACAGCGCTTACCGAAACCAAGAACACATTCGTAATTCTGATAATCATCGAAATCATCAACATGTCCAGAGTTTGTGTTCAACTTAAACAAGACATTAAATTACATTCAGACACACCGACCACCTATTTAATGAGCATAAAGGTGCTCTCTCTGGCATATAGGAATAACTGGGTTATGCAAACCTAACGGCTGCATGTATTATATATACACTTTATATTGCATTCTACCATTTCAATCGAAAAAAATTATAATAATCTGGTGAATGTTCTGATGGTACACTATCAACAACCTAAAACCTTTGCCAACTGTGTAAATAGCCTATTAACCTATTAAATAAATAATAAATAGAAGAGTTCCAGCCTTTGTTCTAGAAGGGTTCTGTGGTGGTGACAGATGCTGGTGTGGTTGTGTAATATCTATGATTATACAACAGGTGGGTCTAATCCTGAATGCTGATTGGTTAAAACCACATTCCAGCCAGTGTCTATTCCACAAGTTCCCACCGGCTAAATCTATGACATTAAAATGCCTATTTACTCTGTTCCATCTGACTATGCAATCCACTGTCATCAGCCTAGCCAGGCACTTTATAAACTTGATCTCCACAATAAAAAGCATCTAGACATTATCTCATTTATTTTAGACTAATATTTCGTTTTGAACAGCGGAGATTTGTATAAAACTTGCTGTCTGTCTCTCCGACATTTGCGATATTGTTTCAATATTCAAATTCTATCTCCAGCTGTCCCATAGTAATGAACATGTCGGGACGAGACAGAGGCAGCGTTTCTCTGCCAGTCGAAATCATGAATCAGCGGGCATCAATTTTTATGGATATATACAAAGAAATGTCAATTGAAAAAAGGTCAAACGAAACAAAGTGCAGCTAGTTTGCAGTCTTTCCAGCTTCAGTTTGAAGTGATTGTGTTGGCGGCTAGCTCCTCTGAACAAGTGTCCTGACGAGTGAGCATATTATCGTTGCCAGGCAAAATCGTGCCTGATTAGCGCACTGTTATGGATGTATCCAAATAAATGTCACTAGAAAACAAATGCAAATACAGCTACTTTGGTGTTATTCAGGCAGCACTTTTTGACGTGACTGTAAGTTAGCCGTAGTTGGCTAGCTAGCAAGCAAAGGAGAAGAGCGTTGCCAGCCAGTACTGCAACGGAACATTTAGAACGAACAACTAGGTCGCGTCCATAGATACAGAACAAAAAGACTGAACAACTGGGTCTAGCAACTAAACCGATAGAACTAACGACCAGCCGGCTTGGGTAGCAACCCTAGATTTGTGACGGGACAATATTTTGTGGAAGGATGAAATAGTATGAATAAATTCATAAAAATAACCTTTTTAATCAAAATATGTCAATTACTTGAAAATATTGTTAACCCGTGTATAAAAGTGATAATGCCTTCGAAGCCGGTGTTTGGAGGATATATTGGCATGGTTTGCCAGCCCTCGACTTCGCCTCGGACCTAACAACACCTGTGCCAATATATCCTCCAAACACTGGCTCCTCGTAAATTAGCACTTGAACAATAGGACATTTTTAGGTCAAAAGAGTAAAAGTGACACAATCAACTTTAATTGGCAACATCTGTAATATCATTGGGAGCAGAGAAGCCTTGGCCATTGATACATATATAGTTTTTAACCCATATAACTTAAAGGCACTGGGAGGACAGGAAGTGATTCAGTATGTACCAACAACTTAAACTACAGTTAGCCAACAGCCATACGATTGCAAAGGCCACAGGCGACGAAACCCTGTTGTAAATTGGGCGTTGCGTACGCTTATAGTTCTTCAGTGCTCTATTAAATGGCCTGTCTTAAAAAAAAAAAGATTTCATTAGATACAAAACATGTCCGAGAGACATATTAGATACAAATAACCCCCTGATTTGGGACAGAGAACAGCTTTGGTTGGACACACAATTGTATGAATATTTGAATATAATGCCGCCACTTAATTCCTTAGTGGTTTGTTTTTGAACATAAGCACACACACATTACTAGCAAGAAGATGATTTCTCATAACAGTCCCTTAATATCTATATAATGACCGCTGCAATTTAAAATCTCATCCCCATACACAAAAAATCATACACAATGGCAAGGGTTTGCAATAGGGTCATAACGTGTTCAGGGACAGGGCTTGTTTTCAGGTAAGACAAGAGCAGAGAAGACTGCTGCCATCCTTAGAACTAAATAAGATGACATCTTTTCATGTATGCTTGTGTAACTGTAACCCTGGATCTGAAACACAAAATAGGCACATCTATGGACACAATCATTGCTCAGTTGGAGAAGAGGGTCAGACAACTAAGGCATTTTCTTGCCAGTCCCCCATGAACTCCAATTCTTCCAGTCAATATGTCTTTAAAGAACAGAGAGAGGACTAAGCCCTTTCCACAACAAAAGCAAAGCCGTAAATATTCTGAGCGCACATGGACATAAGGCAGACTTAACGTAGTGAAATACTAGTAAAGTATGTGAAAGTCATTTGATATACAGTACATTTATAATAAGTCAAATATAAAAAAGAATTTACACTGTACACTGTATCAATTCCAATTTAAATGAGACAGACGGGAAGGATAAGTGTGACCTGTTTGTTATGAACCATGTGGTGTCTTCACAAGTGGCAGGGGGAGCTTGTACAGCTCTGTGGTAAATCAGTTAAGAAGACCTGATCTGGAAGCAGTTCAGAATTGTTCTGAGAGCAGATCACACAGGCGCTGTGACACAGTATCTCTGCTTGTCCTTAGTGTTAAGCGGTACATCTGAAAAAATAAGAGAGAGAGAGGGGTTAAATAGGTGAGAAGGCTGTTCATTGACTACAGCTCAGCGTTCAACACCATAGTGCCCTCAAAGCTCATCACTAAGCTAAGGACCCTGGGACTAAACACCTCCCTCTGCAACTGGATCCTGGACTTCCTGACGGGTTGCACCCAGGTGGTGAGGGTAGGTAGCAACACAACCGCCACGCTGATCCTCAACACAGGGGCCCCTCAGGGGTGCATGCTCAGTCCCATCCTGTACTCCCTGTTCACTCATGACTGCATGCCAGGCACGACTCCAACACCATCATTAAGTTTGCCGATGACACAACAGTGGTAGCTCTGATCACCGACAACGATGAGACCTCCCTATAGGCTGAGGTCAGAGACCTGGCCGTGTGGTGCCAGGACAACAACCTCTCCCTCAACATGATCAAGGAGATGATGGTGGACTACAGGAAAAGGAGGACCGAGCACACCCACATTCTCATCGATGGGGCTGTAGTGGAGCAGGCTGAGGGCTTCAAGTTCCTTGGTGTCCACATCCACAACAAACTATCATGTTCCAAACACACCAAGACAGTCGTGAATAGGGTACAACAAAGCCTATTCCCCCTCAGGAGAGTGAAAAGATTTGGGATGGGTCCTCAGATCCTCAAAACAAATTATACAGCTGCACCATTGAGAGCATCCTGACTGAATGCATCACTGCCTGGTATGGCAACTGCTTGGCCTCCGACCGCAAAGCACTACAGAGGTTAGTGCGTACGGTCCAGTACATCACTGGGGCCAAGCTTCCTGTCATCCAGGACCTTTATACCAGGCGGTGTCAGAGGAAGGGCCTAAAAATTGTGAAAGACTCCAGCCACCCTAGTCATAGACTGTTCTTTCTGCTACCGCACGGCAAGTGGTACCGGAGCACCAAGTCTATGTCCAAAAGACTTCTTAACAGCTTCTACCCCCAAGCTATAAGACTCCTGAACATCTAATCAAATGGCTACCCAGACTACTTGCATTCCCCTCCTCTTTGACGCTGCTGCTACTCTCTGTTTATTATCTATGCATAGTCACTTTAACTCTACCTACATGTACATATTACCGCAACTAACCTGTGCCCCCGCACATTGACTATGTACCAGTACCCCCTGTATATAGCCTATTGTTATTTTACGGCTGCTCTTTAATTATTATTTTTTTCTTAAAACTGCATTGTTGGTTAAGGGCTTGTAAGTAAGCATTTCCCTGTAAGGTCTACAGTTGTTGTATTCGGCGCATGTGACAAATAACATTTGATTTGAAATAGGTGGGTCAAATACTTTGTCTGGATATTGAAAAAGAGTTGGTTGAGAAAAGAGTTGGTGACAGGGTACTGGGGTGGAGAGTAATTCTCACTGGAGGGAGGTGAGGGCTACATACCTGTGCTTGAGTATTAGGCTCCAGTCTCAAGAGGCAGCCAACCTGGGTGGTCTTCGTATGGATGACACCAGCGCCCACAAAGTTGGAGGGGTTTGGATCTACCCCATCCAGCAAAGCAGCACCAAAGCCCATTATCTGGAAAACAAAAACCAGATCAAAGTTAAGACTATCGACAACACAGCCCAACATGCTGACTAGACCGGGCGCACGTGCGTCATCACGCGCATATTGATTTTGTCAACTCACACCAGACGCGATCAGGACACACATGTTGAAATATCAAAACAAACTCTGAACCAACTATACTAATTTGGGGACAGGTCGAAACACATGAAACATTCATGGACATTTAGCTAGCTTGCTGTTGCTAGCTAATTTGTCCTAGGATATAAACATTGGGTTATTTTACATGAAATGCACAAGGTTCTTTTCTTCCCGGATCTTTGTAGAATTTTGAGTCACACAAAATTGTGTTTTCTCTACTCCGACAACAGCTGCACCATCGAGAGCATCCTGATGGGTTGTATCACTGCCTGGTATGGCAACTGCTCGGCCTCCGACCGCAAGGCACTACAGAGGGCAGTTCGTACAGCCCAGTACATCACTGGGGCCAAGCTTCCTGCCATCCAGGACCTCTATACCAGGCAGTGTCAGAGGAAGGCCCTAAAAATTGTCAGACTCCAGCGACCCAAGTCATAGACTGTTCTCTCTGCTACCGCACAGCAAGCGGTACCGGAGTGTCAAGTCTAGGTCCAAGAGGCTTCTAAACAGCTTCTACCCCCAAGCCATAACACTCCTGAACAGCTAGTCAAGTGGCTACCCCCTCCAAAAACATGTGGACATCTTTTGCAACGCTCAACACCTTGTAGAGTCCATGCCACGCAGGAGGTGTGGTCAGCATGTTACACAGTATTGCTAGTGAAGTCAGGGTGACCTTCATTCAGTTTCTTCACTTCCGTCTTTCATTTCTATCAACAAAAAACAAAACAACACAAGTCAAGACAAAATCTCCATAGCAATTCTAATCATAAAGGGATCTCACCTTGGCTTTGGTAACCTCTGTGTCCATGGAATGCTTTGCTTTGAAAATCTTTTGTACCTCTTGCTGAGGGCTGTGGGTAGAGAAAGTCAGTCACATACCACTAGCAGTTTCGCCCTCAGCTGTTAAGGATGTGTAACTACACTAGGTTTTACCTTGTTGCTGAATGATGGAAAATTGATACAAATGTATTTCCATGTGAACGTTTTGATGTTGTTGCGCAATTTTCACATTTAGTTGCATTTAATTAAAATGCATTAGATTAAGTTGTATTTCACTGACCTATACCACCTACATAAATCAATATTTGGTAGAAGCGCTTTCTGGAATACCAGTGAATTGTTTAATAGTCGCCACAGACTGCACACTCCTAGGGAAACATTGATCTATTTCTCTTGGCAATGTTGCTCAAGCTCTAATAGAATAATTTCACAAGACACTGTGTACCTATTCTTTTGGCATTTCCTTCACATTTAAATATACAGTAGAAGACAGTACACACTATTTATATCAATATTTACACATGCAGGACAATCTGAATGAATGAACCCTTTTGTGTCCTCGGAATACGAGGAAGAGTAAACTGGCACATTGTCAGAGGGAATAGTGTGTCCATATCAAAAGAGAGAAAAACATGTAATATATGACCAAGCATATAGCAGAGATATGTTTCCTTACGCTCCAAGTTGTTTCCAGCGCTGAAAGAACTCCTGCGATGTCATCTCTGTAGGCTGGAAAAACTTGTTTAAAGTAATAGGCAGTTTAACAGCAATGCTCTGGAGAGTTCCCCCGTACCTGTGGGTAGAAACAGGAGTAAAACAACGCTAAATAACTGGGAAACCAATACAGTAGCATTTCCAACAACGTTCATGCAAACATTTAACGCCAATCTAGCAAATAGTTGCACACTGAAACAAACTCCAATATTCAATGTATTATAAAAGCACATAAAAGGAGGAAAATAAGTTCTTACCTAAACTGAATGTTGAGCACTGGTGCATCCACAAAGTCAGACATACACTCAATGTTGAGTATCTGCTGTAGTTGTGCACCCCCGTCCACAGTGGGGTCTGCAGGCTTGGCATGGACATTCAGTTGTAGGGGAACAGTTAAGAAAAAGGCACAATAGGGAGCAGTAAATGGCCACCCCTAAACAATACATAATATAAACTGGGAGGGATTTATTAGCATACGGAAATTATTGATGAAAATGACATAAGAGCTTCTAGTAAAGGATATGAGCCTGCAGAGTATCTTGGCAGACCACAGAGGCAGCGAAATTCATGAACTGGGTTGATGTCTTGTTACCAAAGAACACATACATCCGACCTGTATGTTGGAAAAAAGGAGAATTAATTGAACCCTAAGATCTAATGGTCAAAACCTGATCATAATCACTCTTAGGTGCATATGTATTTTTGCTGAGGCCTACTCACCCAAATTCTGTCTGAATTCAGACTTCAGGCCGATCTGGAGGAGCTGGTTCTCGTATAGGACACCATTGTTCTTGCACACAAACCTGGAAGGGAATGGTGCAAGTGGTAAGCATCTCATATCTGGCATCTTGGGCTTAATGTACTGTATTGACTCCCAGGATTGGACTCCAACCAATATGCCAAGAGTCCCGCAGTGTACAGTAGGGAGGTAACTAATGTCCCTTTCACCAGCGCAATCTGCTGTGAGCATGCAAGTGTTTTGAACAGACTCCACTGATGACGTCTCTTACTTGTCTTCAGGTTCCTCTGCTGTGGGCAGAGTGGCGTTGGCATATGCTACTTGTGGAGTATTCGGCAGGAAACTGAAGCCAAGAGTGAGATGCACAGCGAGAATGTAAAGGGCGAGAGGAGCACATTCACACCAGGTTTTAGTAAGCTCCATGACGGATCAATGCAGTTAAAAAGCCCCTCCCTCCCTCTGATATTTGACCCACTGACACACTCTTTCTTACCTGGAGAAGTTCTCATCTGCAACAGGCCCCACTGCCACTGGTGTCTCTACAGGAAAGGCTGCTATGTTTTCAGAGAAAACATCCACCAGCAGGCTTGTCCCCTTGGAGGCAGGAGGGGCAGAGTTTTGAGTGGTGATGGTGCTGCCCAGGCCAAGCAGGTCTGTGGAGGGAGTGGGGGATGCGGCCACCTTAGGAGAGGTAACGGTCACAATTACTTCACTTCGGAGGTTCAAGATGGGTTGATGAATCAACCGCTCCAATTGGTCTTACGCTGATGAAAGTACAGAGCAGTGCAACACACACACACCATGCAAAACAAACCTCTGTGGGAGGATCTATAATTATTAGGACTATACTTAGGACTCAAAAATAAAAAATTATCCGTAAAAACTTAAGTAAGTAATCAAGCTCACACAAAAGCAATGCGTCATCTTAGCATCTGGAATTGTCTTTATTCCGTGAGCAGATCAGATTACATGATGTTGTTAGGACAGTGTTTTAAAGTTAGGGAAGTGACAAGTAAAAAACCCAGCATGAGCATCCAGAACCTGAAAGAGGGGCCCAGCAGAGAGCAGCACAGGGACAGCAGAGGCCTGGGGGGGCATGGGGGTGAGGGGGGCCTGCAGGAGGTAGGAAGAGGAGACCGGACGTGGCCGGTTGGTGGGGGGTGCGGTCAAGGCGGGGGCCAGAAGATCCCCAACAAACGAGAGTGGAGAGCTCTAATGAACAGAGGAGGAAACAGTGAAGGCAGGACAGAACGAGAGAGCTGAGGAGAGTTACTGAAAAGACAGCGGAAAACACCAGGACAGAAAAATAGGAAATGTACACGCCTGAAAGGAGAGGAATAGGAGGCTCTAATAAGTAAACAACACATGACAACAGTAATACCTTGGCATTTGAGGTAGTGCTGCTATGGTCTGCAGTACCCCCATTGGCACTGCGTTCTTTGCGGTTCTCATCCAAATCAGGATGCAGGTTTCCTGGTCCCTTCTTCCTCTTGAGTTTGGCCAGTATAGAGGACTCCCTCTCAGGGAAGGGAGGCATCTCTTCCAACACCGTGGCCTTGAGGGGAGCACAGAATGAATGGGGAATGAAGATCATGACCTGTGTTGGAGGAACTGGAGGCCCTACAGTGTCCTTTTCCGAATTATAGTCTATCTACCAACAAAGACTTTCTGTGGGATGTATTCTGAACAATTAAAAACCAAACAGCTAAGTGTAATATAAAACTGTTGTTTTTAATTGCATTAAATGTAAAAGTGTTAATCTTGCCCACCTGCTAGCTCGCTGCCATAGAGGACCACAATGGAAATAAGCATTCAAGCTTCGTTTTTTTTATGCTAGTTAATTTTTTATGCATGTAATGTCTCCAGCAGAGCATACTACTACTTTTAATGATCTAATAAATGCAATCAATCAGGCTTATAATGGCACAAAGGCAGGGTGGAATGTCACTGACCAGTATGTCAGTGCTGGCGATGCAGCTGAGGCGCAGGTACTCCACAGCACGCTGCTGTAGCTCAACGTCTGCATTGCGGAGCTGGCTGTCTGAGCGCAACACCTCCTGGATGGTGCCCTTCACCTCAGGGAACAGGTTGATGAACTTGATGTAGGCTGAGAGCAGCAAAGCCCGGGTGGGCACCGAGCACAGGTGAAACTTGGAGTGGAGCAGGTCAAACTGGATGAGTGGACTAAGGAGTTCGAGCAAGAAGGACAATGGATGACACACAGTGAATGACGTCTGTTCTCAGCTCCAAAGGATATTATTGACTGTACATTTCTCCAACCACTGGAGGCTGCTGAGGGGAGGACGGCTCGTAATTGCTAGAATGGAGTCAATGTAAAGGAATAAACCACATGGAACCATGCTTTTGATACCATTCCATTGACTCCATTCCACCCATTACTATGAGCCATCCTCCCCTCAGCTGCCTCCACTGTCTCCAACTGAGAATAACAGTGGATCACTGAAATATATGGCATTGATTGGTTACTAACCTTGACCTTGAATCTCCTGCTATCAAGTTCCCAAACTCCCCTAGAATGTACCCTCCGACCTTTACCAGGTTTTCATGGCAGGCTGGGGCCTGGAGTGCCTGTGGAAAGGAAAGAGAGTCAGAGTTACAGTTCAAGTCAGAAGTTCACATACACTTAGGTTGGAGTGATTAAAACTCGTTTTTCAACAACTCCACAAATTTCTTGTTAACAAACTATAGTTTTGGCAAGTCGGTCAGGACATCTACTTTGTGCATGACACAAGTAATTTTTCCAACAATTATTTACAGACAGATTATTTTCACTTATAAATTCACTTATACATTCACTATCACAATTCCAGTGGGTCAGAAGTTTACATACACTAAGTTGACTGTGCCTTTAACCTGTCTGGGCTAGGGGGCAGTATTTTCACGGCCGGATGAAAAACGTACCCAATTTAAACAGGTTACTACTCTGGCCCAGAAACTAGAATATGCATATTAGTAGATTTGGATAGAAAACACTCTGAAGTTTCTAAAACTGTTTGAATGGTGTCTGTGAGTATAACAGAACTCATATGGCAGGCAAAAGCCTGATAAAAATACAACCAGGAAATGAATAATCTGGTGCCTGTAGGTTTTTCATGTCATTGTCAATCGAACACAGTGACTAAGGATTCATTTTGCACTTCCTAAGGCTTCCACTAGATGTCAACAGTCTTTAGAAAGTTGTTTGAGGCGTCTATGATGAACAGAGACCGAACAAGAAGGCTGGGATGTTGGTAACCCAGGGAAGGATGTCAGTTCATTGGCGCGCATTCACGCGAGAGGTAGCTCTGTTCCAAAACGTTTTTCAAGACACTGGTTTCGTCCGGTTGGAATATTACTGAATTTTCACATTCTAAAGGCCCTAAAGATTGATGCTATACAACGTTTGACATGTTTGAACGAACGTAAATAGATTTTTTTTTTTACTTTGTCGTGACATTTTCCTCGCACGTCCTACATTTTGAGTAGCTTACTAAAACGCGCAAACAACATGGAGTTATTTGGACATAAATTATTAACTTTATCGAACAAAACAACATTTGTTGTGGACCTGGGATTCCTGGAAGTGCCTTCTGATGAAGATTATTAAAGGTAAGTGAATATTTCTAATGCTATTTATGCATTTAGATGACTCCAAAATGGCGGCTATCTGTATTGCGTAGTGTATTTTTCTGAGCACAGTACTCAGATTATTGCAAAGTGTGCTTTCCCAGTAAAGTTATTTTGAAATCTGTCAATGCGGTTGCATTCAGGAGATGTTAATCTATAATTCTTTGAATAACAGTTTAATATTTTATCAACGTTTATGACGAGTATTGTTGTAAATTGTTGTGCTGATTCAACGGCATTTTAGCGGGAAATACATTTTCTGAACGTCACGCACCAATGTAAAATGCTGTTTTTGGATATAAATATGAACTTGATAGAACAGAAAATGCATGTATTGTCTAACATAATGTCCTAGGAGTGTCATCTGATGAAGATTGTCAAAGGTTAGTGCATAATTTTAGCTGGTTTTCTGCTTTTGGTGACGCCTGTCCTTGCATTGAAAATGGCTGTGTGTCATTTTTTGTCTATGTACTGTCCTAACATAATCTAACTTTATGCTTTCACAATAAAGCCTCTTTGAAAATCAGACAATGTGGTTGGATTAAGGAGATGTTTATCTTTCAAATGGTGCAAAATAGTTGATTGTTTGAGAAATTGAAATTATTCGATTTTTGCTATCTTGTCAAGCAATCCCGTTACCGGGATCCTATCTCAAAATTCTAGAAAATGATGTCATGGCTTTAGAAGCTTCTGATAGGCTAATTGACATCATTTGAGTCAATTGGAGGTGTACCTGTGGATGTATTTCAAGGCCTACCTTCAAACTCAATGCGTCTTTGCTTGACATCATGGGAAAATCAAAAGAAATCAGCCAAGACCTCAGAAACAAAATTGTAGACCTCCACAAGTCTGGTTCATCCTTGGGAGCAATTTCCAAATGCCTGAAGGTACCACGTTCATCTGTACAAACAATAGTACGCAAGTATAAACACAATGGGACCACGCAGCCGTCATACCGCTAAGGAAGGAGACACCTTCAGTCTCCTAGAGATGAACGTTCTTTGGTGCGAAAATCAATCCCAGCACAGCAAAGGACCTTGTGAAGACGCTGGAGGAAACGGGTACAAAAGTATCTATATCCACAGTAAAACGAGTCCTATATCGACATAACCTGAAAGGCAGCTCAGCAAAGAAGAAGCCACTGCTCCAAAACCGTCATAAAAATCCAGACTACGGTTTGCAACTGCACATGTGGACAAAGATCGTACTTTTTGGAGAAATGTCCTCTGGTCTGATGAAACAAAAATGGAACTGTTTGGCCATAATGACCATTGCTTTGTTTGGAGGAAAAAGGGGATGGCTTGCAAGGCAAAGAACACCATTCCAACCATGAAGCACAGGGGTGGCAGCATCATGTTGTGGGGGTGCTTTGCTGCAGGAGGGACTGGTGCACTTCACAAAATAGATGGCATCATGAGGCAGGAAAATTATGTGGATATATTGAAGCAACATCTCAAGACATCAGTCAGGAAGTTAAAGCTTGGTCGCAAATGGATCTTCCAAATGGACAACGACCCCAAGCATACCTCCAAAGTTGTGGCAAAATGGCTTAAGGACAACAAAGTCATGGTTTTGGAGTGGCCATCACAAAGCCCTGACCTCAATCCTATAGAACATTTGTGGGCAGAACTGAAAAAGCATGTGCGAGCAAGGAGGCCTACAACCTGACTCAGTTACACCAGCTCTGTCAGAAGGAATGGGCCAAAATTCACCCAACTTATTGTAGGAAGCTTGTGGAGGGCTACCCTAAACATTTGACCCAAGTTAAAAGGAAATGCTACCAAATACTAAGTGAGTGTATGTAAACTTCTGACCCACTAGGAATGTGATGAAAGAAATAAAAGCTGAAATTAAATCATTCTCACAACTATTATTCTGACATTTCACATTCTTAAAATAAAGTGGTGATCCTAACAGACCTAAAACAGGGCATTTTACTAGGATTAAATGTCAGGAATTGTCAAAAACTGAGTTTAAATGTATTTGGCTAAGGTGTATGTAAACTTCCGACTTCAACTGTATGTATGAAATAGGATAATGGATTGGAGTGTGTGGATGGTTGGGGATTTTGGAGCAACACAACAAAACAGTATCAAGCGAATCCCACACAAACTCCTACCAGAGTGGAGGGATACGGGGCTGAGAACATATCAGTCAGCAGATCTTAACATGCACATGAGGGCATTTCCATGATGGGTATGTCATGAAGTTGAGATTCAATCTGGGCAGACCAGCATGTGGGGTAGCAAGTCTGAACATGGGGACAAATGTAACTATAAAACAAACACAGCTGAAACTATGGTGGAACAGACTAAAGGAAAAATGGGAAGGCGTCTCGCTGGTTCTGAAAGGATGTATATCTGCAGTAGACATCAATGTATCTGATGTCAGAGTATGCAGTGGTAGAGATAATGGGCAATGAAGGAGGAAAGACACTGGAGAGGAGGGAGGGCTCAAGACTACACATCCACAAAACTGGGATGGAGGGATGGAGCAGCAGTCTGCATGGGTCTGTTTTAGGACCTTACAGTGACCTACCAGTGAGAGACAGTGAGACAGACACAAGCAGAGAGACTGAAGAGAGAATCAAGTCATCTCATATTGCTGTACCAAAGCACAAGGCGGGCTCATAGTTTCCTCCCTGAGAAGACATAGACAGGTTTAGTGGTGAATAGTGAATGACGCTCTCCATCCCCCTGACCTCACAGGTCACATCCAAGCAGGCAGAGCCTGTGATGAGCATCGGAAGTGAGCTGCTTAAAACGAATATGATTAAGGAAACCCACCTACATCAGAACAGAAGCACCATTAGTCAATCCAGACAGACAAACATTAGGTTACAATGAGTTAGGTAGATGTTCCCCCATGGCTCGGTTAAAGACAGATTATTCACTAAAATAAAATAAGCACCTCGAACACTGTCTTGGCAGCATAACCTTGCACTTCATCTCTGTTGATAACGATCTGGATGACGCGGTACCAGACCTCGTCACTGACATAGTCCCCAGCGAAGCGGATCAGGTTGAGGATGGTGTCAACATACCAGGTGTAGTCAACTGCATACTTCTCTGCCAGGATGGCCACCTTTAGCACCTGTGGTGAGAGGTAGTCTTAACAGATCAAAGAACGATGGCATTCATGTTTTTATTTAGTTCTGTGGATCGTATTCTTCCAAATTATCTCAGTGGCATTTAAAACATGAAGCTATCATAAACTTTTGGTTGGTGAAATTATTAGAGAAATGGTTAGATACTGGGTTAGAACTCACTATCTCCTCTCTGATGGAATAGTCTGCCGTCTCCAGGTAGCTGAGCATCTCTGCTACAATCTGTTTGGCGTTGCTGCGGTCACACATTGCATAGAGCAGGTCCACAGCACGCTGACGCACACTGACATCTCTCTCCGACTGCAGGATTCAACCAGGTCAAACAAACATCAGGACTAAAGCAGAGTCACATTAACAGGAACAAAACAGACACAGGCATGCATACACTATGTACTAAAGAAGACACTGAATACTAGGACTGGCATATGTATCTTGTGAATGCAGGTACAAGTGTGTTAGCGTACTTTGAGGGCATTTATGACCGTCTCGATGTGCGTCTTAACGGCCTCATGGGAGAACTCGGAGCTGGCTAGGGTGCACATGCTCTCCAAGGCCAGGTAGCGCAGGTTAGTCTCCCGGTGCTGGAGGAACTGGCCCAGCTGGTTACAGGCCCGCACCAGCAGAGTGGGCTCGCTGTAGCGAGAAAGACAGACATTGGTGCCATTGTCACCAGGACAGTCCAACTCAACACATACAAACTGCATTTCTTGAATACATTGGTCCTCTGTAGCTGCTGCAACTGGGAGAGGGACTGACCTGTCATGGTGGATGATTAGACTGATGGCCTCAAACAGCACAGCGTTCTTAGCGTTGGAGTGCTGCACCTTCTTCGACTTGGGAGGCTCCTGGGCCTTGTTCAGGATGGTTTCCAGACATTCGGTCAGACGGCCCCGGATCGCACCATCCTCTGAGGGGGCAGGAAAGGGGGAGGAAGGGGGTCGCAGATGAAAGCACAACTATGTTCATCCCGTCAACACTACAGCCCTTTTCTGAGTAATATTATGTTCACACAGTCAAACACCCAACACGCATGTCATCATGCTGACACAGCTTCTTACCAGGCGGAGGATAGCACTGTAGGAGACGCAGGAGCTTGACAGAAAGCCAAGGAGCTGCAACAAAATAGTAGGTGTAGTCCTGCAGGTCAGTGGAGGCCGAGGAGACGATCTAGAGAACAGGAGGACATGAGACATGACTAACACATTACGCCTCAAGCAAACAACTGACTAATAACTAAGGTTAATAATGATATTCAATGGTCAAAAGTAGACATTGGACAAAACCTGAAATAAAACGTGACATATTGATGAAAGAAGAAAGAAAAGTCCTGCACACGGCCATATGATTACCCTGCTGAGTCTGGCTACAGCCAAGGAGACAGAGGTCTTGAAGTCCTCTGGGCTCTTCTGTGCCAGTGTGGTAATCAGGCTGGTGGCAGCGGTCACCACACCCTGCGCAAAAGGGAAGTAATACAACTGCCATTACACAGAAACAGCTAATCATTAATATTACACTATACACAAACCAATCCAATTTTTTTGCATGCAATGTTTTCCCCTCATTACGCCTACAAACTATTAATTTAGCTCAAACATAGCCCTAACAATGAAGACAGAAAGACATGGTGAAAGAATCCTCTCCTCCACACCCCACCGATCCAAATCTCCCTGACTAAAACCAAAGGTCCATAGTCCTCGCATAATAACCCCTGGCCCCATGGCAGTCCGTACCAGGTGCTGGTCATTAAGCAGATGAACCACCCGGGCGGTCCACTCGCCCATGAGCACTAGGTCTGGAGAGGTCCTGTTGAGACGCAGTAGGCACAGGGCAGCACTCTGCTTCACACTGTCCATAGTGTCCCTGCAAGACAAACCCTGGCAAATTATGACAGCACATCAGCATCACTTAACTGGCACATAGCTTCGTTTTTTTATTTTTATGAAAAGGCCTGACAAAGTTACAGCCTCAAATGTTAAACTGACAGAGAGGGTACCTCAGTCATTAGGATAAGTCTGCTCCACACCACTACCCTTTCTTACCCAGCCACCAGAATGCGGGGCACCTCAGCTGCAAAAGCCTCAGCCATCTCCCTGCTGCCCACATTTGCAATGCAGTGCAAGGCCAGGTTCATGAAAGTGGGATTCCTGCTGGACAGGTCATTCTTTAGGGCATTGTTGATAAGGCTGATGAGGTCACTGTTTGAGTTGACCAACACTGAGATGAACAGGTAACCCTGTGGATATGGATAGAAACAAAGCGTTTATCAAACCTGAAAGGAATTAAATGGAAGTTACATTTACATTTACATTTAAGTCATTTAGCAGACGCTCTTATCCAAGTTATCATAATAGCTTAACATAAACCTTGAGAATAGATTGGACAAAACACTGTTTATAACACAATTAGATACATAACTTAATCCACTCACAATCACACAAACAAATTCAAAGACCGGCTGGCTTCTCTACTCACAATTTGTTTCTCTGTGTACTTGTTGGAACTGAGCAGGTTGACTGCCTCCATGTGGCCAAAGTCGATGTCATGGCCAAGAAGGAATATGAAAAGCAGCTTGCACACATATTTCTTCTTACTGTATCCATCTAGTGCTTTGTCTCCTGCAGCAAAACAGAAAGGTCGTTGTCATGACTATGAAGATTTAGAAGCAACAAAAAAAAATCGGAAGGAAAGAATACTTTTAAGGCAAGCCAAGTCACCATGACTGATCACGTGTTTGAGAGCACGGAGCGTTAGTGTTCTTCCCTTCTAAAAGAGCAACATGCTAACCACTCCTATAAAGGGAACAAAAACATGAAACCCACGTAGGAATAGATAAAAGTATTACATTCCATGTTGCTAGGTAAATCAATCCCACAACCGACTGTAGTTGAGGAGAGGGTGAGTCAGCACCACAAGACAGGAAGCTGAGTGCAGCACTTTTTTCACCTTGGTGAGAGGGCAAATGGTGGGAGGCCAAATGAGTGCAGCTGTGCAATGAAAATAATGACGGATTCAGAATGTAGCACAAATAAATAAAGTATGTCCAATGCCGCTTACAGGAAACCTTGAAGTGCGCTAACAAATGTAGACCAACGCACATTATAGCATGAAGAGCTGCAACAGCATTCTGAGAGTGGGGGTTTAATGGAGCCCCCACCCCTGTCTGGAACCCCACCTCCACTGTGTTTGGGACGTTGTCCCATGAGAGAGATTAGGAGGGGCTCCACATTAAGGATTAGTTTCTCTAAAATAAGGTTATAATTCTCTCTCTCGTTTATGAACTTTCCACGTAAAGTAAGTATTATCTGGTTCAAAGAAAGATAAACATGAAGATGTTTACATCACAATCATAAAACCTTTAATGAATGTGTGTAGAGAAAGAAGAGGAGAGAAAGACAGAAAAAGACAAAGAAAAGGAGAAGAGAGAAAAACAGCATGAAAGATTTTCTGTAGAGCTCTACAGGAAGTTCCTCTGGAAAACAGAGGAAAGGATTCCAGCCTGCTAACATACTGTGCCCCCCTCAGTTTCCTGACAGAACAGTTGACTCAACAACTCTCCCTGTCCGGCTATGCCCTTTAGCTTCTCCCTGCCTCACTGAACCTATATAGCCTATCTCTAGGGATAGTTAGGGACCGTCAATAAATTATACAATGTAAATGGCACTATATTTTATGAATTTATACAATTTATAGTTGGTGGGTGCGTTCTTTGTCATTGAAATTTGGAGGTATTGACCTTTTAAAATATTGTCCCATGTCCCATAGGGATATCGAATGTGAAACCAAAATGATCATGGGTGTTACGATTGGGTCATGTGCAGCTGTGCTCCAAATGTATGATTAGCCTACTTGGGAACTGCCAGCTGTGGGCAGGATTAAAATAAACCCAAACCACAGAAAACTGTTACAGTACCCTTCATTCCATGAGATAGTAAAAAAATATATAATCATCTCGCAACTCTCAGTTTTGGACAAGACTGACTTCATGACCAAATTTATCCTATTTACGATGTAGTACATTTTGACACTAGAACACATATTCAAAATAAGAAGTTGCTTTTTAGGGGTAGTCATTATTTAACCAAATAGCCTGCCTCAGTGGTAGCCTAAGTACTCCATCAGTTTGGAAGGCAAGCCTTTCCATACAAATGTGTTGTTTCATGATAAAAATGAGCTGGCCCATAAACCCATCAAAAGCAACTTTGCAGGTAGGCCCTACATGTTTTCTACCCACCAAAACACAAGTCACCTGATTTTATAGAAGCCACTATCCATTTTCACTTTGGAACAGCAGACTTATTTTAGGCTAGACAGAACAGGTGGTAGAGAACACTTCTGACATTCAGCGTAGCTGCATGGTGATCTCCTGTGAGGGCACTGTTAATCTAAGTGACTAGTGTCAGTGTCCACAAACTTTATGTGGAACCATCAGACACCAAAGTGTGTTCACACCCAGATTTAAGGGCTTTTGCTTGACTTACCTTTAAATTTAGAGCGGATGTTGGCCAACTCTTTGTTAATTCTCTTGATCTCTGCTTCTTTACTTTTACCTGAAATGGAAAATAAAACATGTTATGTTATATCTTCACTGTCACCTGTATGGGCCACAAGTTCTGCAGTTGCAAGCCTGAACGACAGAACTTGTGGAATGGAACAGTTTGGCTGTATCACAATACTCATAGACTGGGCTAAATAATTGATTGTTTCTTTCCTGCAAAGTATGTGTATTGATGTGCCTATGCACCATGAACTAGGGAGGTGAGGTCTAGAAATAAATTGGATACCCTTCAGGAGCAATGGTCTTAGTAGCAAGATGTCTAAATTACGGCATTGATTTGTCAGGAGAGCATACCTGGGTCCGGAGGATCAGACCCAGACCTACAGTTTAGGATCAGTTTTTCTGCATGGCTCTGTAGCATGCCTCATTCACACCTACATTGAAGTTATAGAAAGTTGGTAACCTTCACTGTCTCTGCTATGGATTTATGCAGGGAAACTACTGCTCTAAATAGACTAATTTGCTCACCGAGCACATTTAGACTTCCGTGGCTCTCGTCTAGGTGAAAGTTCCCAGTCCCACCACTACAAAACCCTGCACTGCAGCTGTTTTCTTTTTATGGTAGTGTATGCAATCCAGCGACTAGTATTGTTATTGTCGAAGGAATACACACTCATTAACTGACAGAGCATGATGTTAGTTGCTAGAGAGAAAAAGGTAGCCAATTAGATAGCTAGTCAGAAAACATTTGTAGGTCACTAGTTTGCTACTAGATTACAGATATACCCAGCACTAAATATGTGTAAATTATCAATCTACAACGATGTAACACCAGCCAGCCAAAATGATGAATGTCACCATGCCATTTTTTATTTCCTGACTATGTGTGACCCACGCCCATTGGCTAGTTTGCTAAACTAGCTAACTTAGCGTGACATTAAACCAGCTAGCTAAGTATAACTAATACAGTAACATCTTGACTTGGCTGTCTGTAGCTAGCTATTTACCTTTATTTCACATGTTGGAAGTTTGTTTAGGAAAACATAGTTAGTTACCGTCCTTTGTGCGCTATTTTTGCTTCAATCTCTAGCTAACGTTGGATAGCTATCATGGCTAACGTCAGTTTGCTAGCTAACGTAACTCTGTTAGCTACAGTACCGTTAACTGACGTTGGCAGGTTAGCTATTTGCTAGGTAACTAGGTAGTTAGCGAACTACCCACACGTTATTTGTTGTATTAATTAAGTAGCTAGCTAGTTAAACATGGCGCGCGTGTGTCTTTACGTGGGATAGCTTGTTTCATAGCTAGCCTTGCATTCCTCCCAAATGAACTGTAGCTAGCTAATCAACAAGTCAACATCAACTACTCACAGTTCCTAATGTCCGATATAAACACAGCGAGGCCACGCATTCCATCTCCTTTAGAGACTGCAGGCATTTTGTTCCACGCGATATTTATTTGTTAGCCTATTCTCTGCAGTCAGACCGTAAATAAACTTTATTTCAGTTGTTCGGGAGTAGGTTTCTGTTAAAGAGGCGGAGACATGCCAAGTAGAGACTAAGTAGAGACTGGGGACTCAGGATGTGTAAACGTCAGAGAACAGGCATTTTTAGAGCGAATGAGCCAACTCAAGATTCCCAGGGCGTGAAAAGTGGTGCAGTAGGCCACTCATTTCAAGTACAGTGATTGGTGTTATTGATGCATGGTGAATGTTGTTTCAGAAATACTTTTACTTAGTATAATCTTGCAGACAGACAGAGAGAGAGAGAGACAGTAAAAACAACAAATTGACGGATAACCACAGATACATGTCACTTTATTATGTGGATTCAGTCATTTTGACTGCATGGTACTACAATCTATGTGCAGGTTATCCCTTTTTTGTATCTTGCAGGCCTATTCAGTATGTATTTATTTTGAGAACATTTTCAACAAGTTTCATCTTGTGAAACGTGTGTCCCTGTTGAGATTGATTTTTTTTCTTCCCCCTTGGTCCTTCACATGGTGGTGCTGCTGTCACCACTTTTGAAAATCTTATGTTGCATGCAAACACAAACTCTTTGGGTGGGGGCTGGGGCAGTTGTATCATGCACAGTTTCATGAATGATGATGCGGTCTTATAATTAGAGACAGTGGTAGGGCCTATCTCTGTTCCTCTTCCTAAAGCACGGACCCCTATTTGCCTACAGAAGGAAGGGAGACTGAATTAAACGGCCACCGTCAGGTTTATGGCCATACAGTTAATATGATTTGACTTCTCGTACACTGTTGCCCCAGAGCTTTCCTTTAGCTGTCATTCATCCTGTGGATCCATGTCTTGCACAAAATGGACCTGACAGCCTGAATTTTCATTGAACCATGCATTCATATTTTCTCATAATGTCCACTCTCTTGACTGCACATGTTTGCCGCCTATCCTCCTACGTCAAACCTGTCTTTCTGCTTTCACGTGGCTCAGCCATGGCTATACTGTTTATATGGAAAACAGTTATGGCGAGACAAAATGCAGCTCTCACAGTAGAAGGGAAATATTGTCCAGGTGAACTGATACAGACAGTCAATTATTGCATACAAATGTATTCATGTAGCGTACATGAGATCCTCCCTTACCCATCAACCCAGACTCATCACAGTATCAGCCATTCCAACATCAGTGACAAATACAGTGCACTTCAATTAGGTCCCTCCACGTAATTTATGAAGTCTGCTCATACTGCATATCTAGTGTCAACAGTCCTATAATTACACCATGTTCCTGGAACAGTGATTTGCATGCTTATTGTGTAATCTGATCTAGACAGTTGGCCAACATGTTTTTTTTAGATGTTACAGTAAGAGGTATTTCTTAACCTTTGTTTTACACGAGTCTACTTCTTATATAAAGGTGACAGACAGGTGTTCAATGTTTATCAAATAGGTTCCAATGGATACAGGGGGAGAATAGAAGCTTCATTATGGTTGTCACATGGGTGATAGATGCAGAGGCACAGGATGAAAAGCAGGTTTTCTGATAATCAGATGGGTGAGCATAGCTTTCCTCCCCCATAATAGAAGACTCTTCAAAAAGGGCTCTGACAAAAGACACTCTCCTGCTGAAAGAGAGGTGCATACACTCAGTCTTTTTAATTAACATCTCCTCTACACGTGAATCTAAGCCAAGGTATACAAAAAACATTGACAATGTAGCACAAATAATCTAGGACTATACCTAACAATTAAACATCATTTTCAAACCTTTGCATAGTAGGGTAAATGTACATAATTTTACCAAAGTCTGCTCCTATTATGCTATTCGTCTCGACCAGGTATTCCCAAACTGGGGTACGGGGTACGTGCAATGCCGTCGGGGGTACACCAAATAAAAATGTGATGTGATTCACATTTCTAATTTTTAACATTTTTTTCCTTCACATTTTCAAACAGTCCATTTATATTTTACAACTAGGCTATACATTTGGGTGAGGTTTTTTTTCTCACCTGAGTAGCCTCATTTCACTGCCAAAAATAAAATTAAACCATCTAGAGTTCAAATAACAACACAATGTCAAATACAGGTAGTCTGATCAAATAATTAACATCCAATCACATTAACCGTTACTCTCTCGCGGGAGTTCCACTAACGGTCCGTATGTAGCCGAACGTGCTGCTCATGTTGGTATCTGTACTGATGGAGCAAAGGCCATGACAGGGAAACATAGGGAAGTGGTAACGCACGTGCAAGCAGTTGCTAGGGTTGCAAAGGGTCAGAAACTTTCCGGTACATTTCTGGAAATTTCCCATGGGAAGTTAAGCCTTCGAATTTGGGGATTTTTGCTAAAATTCATTAAAAAAAAGTTAACTTATAACAGTGAACCTTTTTTGTGGGATACACATAAGGCAATTCTAGGTCTTTGGTTAAACTATCCCCAATTCAATGGAATTGCAACTCTCTGCATGCACAGTGCATTCTTCCATCACATGTGCAGTGCACTCTTCCATCACATGTACAGCTGATTCTCAAGATCTTGCACACTAATGAGATGCTATTGAGCCCACACCACTACATGCTTTCTGGTAAGTTTTGAGTACAATACTGGGTGGGGTGAATATGTTTTATTTGACATACAATATTTTTTGTTAACTAGTAAATATAGACTTCAGCAAAGTGTGTTTAAATCATTTCTAACTTGTTAACAATTTCTGCTAGTTAGTTTTTGATACCATGTGGGTTTTAGCTTGCTTGAGCCTGCTAACTGAGGCGTGTTAATTCACCTGTTTCCATACATGTTTCATTTTAAACATTTATCTTACAAAGGAGTTGTTTAATCTAACTGCTTAACTATTTATCTGTACATGGAATTGTATTTGTTGTTTTTTTTACAATTTTTTTTCTAATCTTTACAGGAAAATGCCACCGGCACTATCTGATGTTTGGAGACATTTCACTGCAGCTAATGTAGAAGGAAAAGCTGTGCCAAATCATATGTGAAGAATGCAACAAAGATGCATAATCATCTGGCCTAGTGCATAAAGTTCCCTCAGCGCTGACAACAAGCAACCTCTGATAAAAGTCCCTCTACTTCTATTCAAGGTGAATCAGACACCTTATCGATAGCAACAGCTCATGGTCCTCCTGGAATCAGAAGTTTTTTTGACTCAGTGGAGGAACGTAGTAAGAGAAATGCTGATGAAAGTCATGCTCGAGCTGTGTATTCAACTGGTTCACCTCTGATGCTCACAGGCAATGTGTATTGGAAGAGATTTCTGAATGTTCTTCACCCAGCATACACCCCTCCAACCAGACATGCTTTATCTACTCATTTGCTGGATGCAGAGTTCAAGTGAAGGTCAAGCAAATCATAGGGAAAGCAGACTGTATTGCAATCATCCATGATGGGTGGTCGAATGTTCATGGGCAGGAATAATTAACTACATCAGCTTCACCCCTCAACCAGTATTCTACAAGAGCACAGACAAGGGACAACAGACACAGCAGTCTCTACATTGCAGATGAGCTGAAGGCGGTCATCAATGACCTTGGACCACAGAAGGTATTTGCACTGGTGACAGACAATGCTGTGAACGTGAAGGCTGCTTGGTCTAAAGTGGAGGAGTCCTACCCTCACATCACACCCATTGGCTGTGCTGCTCATGCATTGAATCTGCTCCTCAAGGACATCATGGCACTGAAAACAAGGGATACACTCTACAAGAGAGCCAAGGAAATGGTTAGGTATGCGAAGGGTCATCAAGTTGTAGCAGCAATCTACCTCACCAAGCAAAGTGAGAAGAATAAAAGCACCACATTGAAGCTGCCCAGCAACACCCATTGGGGTGGTGTGGTCATCATGTTTGACAGTCTCCTGGAGGGGAAGGAGTCTCTCCAAGAAATGGCCATATCACAGTCTGCCAATATGGACAGCCCCATCAAGAGGATCCTCCTGGATGATGTATTTTGGGAGAGAGTGGTAAACAGCCTGAAACTCCTGAAACTTATAGCAGTAGCCATTGCACAGATTGAGGGAGACAATGCCATCCTGTCTGATGTTCAGACTCTGCTTGCAGATGTAAGTGAAGAAATCCGTACTGCCCTACCTACTTCACTGTTGCTCCAAGCAGAGGAAACTGCAGTTCTGAAATACATTAAAACGCGTGAAGACTTCTGCCTGAAGCCCATACATGCCACAGCGTACATGTTGGACCCCAAGTATGCTGTCAAGAGCATCCTGTCTGGTGCAGAGATCAACAAGGCCTATGGTGTCATCACTACCTCGTCACACCACCTTGGCCTGGATGAGGGCAAGGTTCTTGGAAGTCTGGCGAAGTACACTTCCAAGCAAGGGCTTTTTGATGGAGATGCAATATGGCAGTCGTGCCAACATATCTTATCAGCCACCTGGTGGAAGGGACTTTGTGGATCTGAGGCTCTTTCCCCTGTTGCCTCCGTCAGCCTCCAAATCCCACCAACATCAACCGCCTCAGAGCACAACTGGTCCTTGTTTGGGAACACACACACCAAAGCCCGCAACAGGCTGAGCAATACAAGGGTTGAAAAATTGGTGGCTATCAGGGAAAATTTGAGGCTTTTTGAGCCTGACAACGAGCCATCCTAAACAATGTTGAAAAGTGACTGTGAAGATGAGGCCACAGAGTATGATTTTTATTTCTATTGGAAGGATTTAATCATTTGCAATTATGTATACTTTTGATAAAGTAAAAGGTTTATGTTTCTGTCTCCATATGATATGGTAAATATATCCAATGCAAAAACATCTACATGTAAATGGTATCAATATTAATTTGCATATATTTCTGTTAATTCCCATATATTCCTGTTAATACCCACGGAAAGTTTCCACCTCTGAATATTTCCCAAAATGTGCAACCCTAATCCCGACGCCACTTGGGTACACTGCAGCATCCACCGAGAGCCTCTTGCTGCCAAGGGAATGCCTGACAGCTTGAAAGACGTTTTGGACACTACAGTGAAAATGGTTAACTTTGTTAAAGCAAGGCCCCTGAACTGTCGTGTAATTTCTGCTCTATGCAATGATATGGGCAGCGACCATGTAGCGCTTTTACAACATACAGAAGTGTGCTGGTTATCAAGGGGCAAAGTATTGACACGTTTTTTTTAATTGAGAGACGAGCTTAAAGTTTTCTTTACTGACAATCATTTCCACTTGTCTGACTGCTTGCATGATGATGAGTTTCTCACACGACTGGCCTATCTGGGTGATGTTTTTTCTCGCCTGAATGATCTGAATCTAGGATTACAGGGACTCTGCAGCTATATTCAATGTGCAGGACAAAATTGTGGCTATGATTAAGAAGTTGGAGCTTCTTAAGGACAACACACAGGTCTTTCCATCATTGTATGATTTTTTGTATGCAAATAAACTCAAGCTTACGGACAATGTCAAATGTCATATTGCGAAGCACCTGAGTGAGTTGGGTGCGCAATTACGCAGGTACTTTCCCGAAACGGATGACACAAACAAATTGATTCACTATATCCCTTTCATGCCCTGCCTCCAGTCCACTTACCGACATCTGAACAAGAGAGCCTCATCGAAATTGCAACAAGCGGTTCTGTGAAAATGTAATTTAATCAGAAGCCACTACCAGATTTCTGGATTGGGCTGCGCTCAGAGTATCCTGCCTTGGCAAATCAAGCTGTTAAGACACTGATGCCCTTTGCAACCACATACCTATGTGAGAGTGGATTCATGGCCCTCACTAGCATGAAAACTAAATACAGGCACAGACTGTGTGTGGAAAATGATTTAAGACTGAGACTCTCTCCAATACAACCCAACATTGCAGAGTTATGTGCATCCTTTCAAGCACACCCTTCTCATTAACCTGTGGTGAGTTATTCACAATTTTCAATGGACAAATAAGGTTTTTATATGTAAAATGGTTAAATAAAGAACAAAATTATTGATTATTATTAAATTATTATTTGTGCCCTGGTCCAATAAGAGCTCTTTGTCACTTCCCACGAGCTGGGTTGTGACAAAAACACACTCTCATTCTTATGTTTAATAAATGTATTGTATAGTGTGTGTGTGGTAGGCTTACAATGATGGCAAAAAACTAAATTTGAGAGTGCACTGACCCTGGTGCTAGAGGGGGTACGCAGCTGGAGGTTGAATGTTTGAAGGGGTACGGGATAATAAAAAGTTTGGGAACCACTGGTCTAGACAATATTTCCGTTTTAGTCAAGAGCTATGTACACTCCCCTATGTATTTATCTGGACAGTGAAGCTAAAACATTTAATTTGGCTCTACACTCCAGCATTTTGGATTTGAGATCAAATGTTTTATAAGGTATGAGGTGATAGTACAGAATGTCACATTTTATTTGGTGGTATTTTATATACATATCTGTTTACCCGTTTAGAAATGACAGCACTTTATGTCTCTAGTCCTCCCATTTGAAGGTGTCAGAAGTAATTGGGCAAATTACCCTTTTAGTGTATTAAATGTAGTCAAAGGTTTAGTATTTGGTCTCATTTTCCTAGCACGCAATGACTACATCAAGCTTGTGTCTACAAACTTGTTGGAAACATTTGCATTTTGTTTTGGTTGTGTTTCAGATTATTTTCTGCCCAATAGAAATGAATGATAAATAATGTAATAGGTCATTTTGGAGTCACTTTTATTGTAAATAAGAATATAATATGTTCTTGAACACTTCTACATTAATGTGGATGCTACCATGATTATGGATAATCATGAAGGCATCATGAATAATGATGAGTGAGAGAGTTACAGATGCACGAAGATCATGCCCCCAAAACATGATATTTGGTATGATATTTATCATTATTCACACTAAGCACACATCAAATTCCACAAAATCAACATTTTGCAATGGCGATCTCATCTCAGTCTTGAATCCCATTAAAAACCTGTGGTTTGAATTGAAGAGGGCAGTCCATAAGCTCAGACAAAAGATATCAGGGATCTTGACGGATACTGTATGGAATAATGGTCTACGATCCTTCCCAATGTGTTCTCCAACATTTTAGAAAAAGGCTCAGTGCCGTTGTTCTAGTAAGGTGAGATATTGAAAACGGGCGTCAATAATTCTGACCCCTACCTTTTTGAGAAAAAAACTGATGACTTGTTAAACAAAATCACTTTCTCTGAGCAATTGTATTAGTATAAATAGTATAAATATCTATATTTTTTTGTCAATAATTTCAGACCCCATTGTATGTATTAAAATACCCTAAAATAAAAGGTATCATTTTCGACTGTCGCCTCAAATATAATATTTGATCTCAAATCCGAAATGCTTGAGTACTAAATTAAAAGTTTTATCTTCACTGTCCAAATACATACGTATGGGAGTGTATGTTCCATTGCTGTTTATTCTCATTCCATTTCTTCCATGCGTTGAATCATATTAAGGAAATGCATTAAGACATTTGAAATGGTGAGAGAATTGGTGCATGATTTTAATAACACACCTTAAACTAGAATTCAATTCTCATCTGTCATTATATACTGAGGCCAAATTGACTGAAAGGGTGCGAAGGAGTGTAGAGGGGAGAAAGTGGGGGTCAATGGGTAGCGATGAACAGGATCAGAGTCCAGTAATCCCCATGCAGCCCTTCCTAAAATGAGACTCTCTCAGCCCCTGGCTCGCTCTCATCATCCTCACCTTCTCAGACTGACTTCTCACATGGGCTAGGTTTTAGACAAGCTTGAGCTTTTCTGGAAAGTGAGTCTGGTTAACAGAGGGTCATTAAAGATGGGTGGGGGACCTATTGTACATCAAATGTGTTCCTTCAATAAAAACATCTGACAGAAGAAAAGAGAGGTTTGAGCAACCAGTCAATAAACAGATCTTCAAATACACTTTTCAATGCTTGGCAAAGATTCAAACAGACAAATATTTGAAACGTCTTCAGTGTGAAGGTCATGGTAGCCATGGAAGCTTCTCTGACATGGTTACTCATGGCTCAGCCTGGTTGTTGCCGATGTGGAAGAGAAGAGAGAGACACAGATTAAGTAAATCTCATGCTGTGCAATAATCCTGCTCTCCAATCTCAATGCATCTCAAAAGGCTCATCCCTTCAAGGTGCTAAACCAGGACATCACAGTTGTCTGAAATCTGGGTCTTGTCAATGTCAACTCATAATGTCACCATGCATTTATCACAAGGGTGTCTGTTGTCCACACAAAGACGTCAACGATTAAATCTGATTGCACCCTGACCCATCATTGCATTGTCAATAAAGGAGTCAAAATAGGCCCTTATTTCATTGGGCTTTATATTTTGATAGACTTAAATGTTGAACCAAAATCAACTTGCAGTAATCTATCCAGTCCAGACAAAGGTCCATGCAATTGAAAGACAAAATGAAACCTGATGCAAACCAATATGAGCGTAAATGAACTTGAATGAGGGGATAATGATGAATATGCTGTCTTGCATTATACCGGATACTGATCATTAGACTGTATGAAGATGGTCCAGGCTCCATGGCTACTTTAGAGAACATGAATACACACAAGGCTTCATAGTTCTATTGGCTGGAGTGTAGAGGGACTGAGCTCCATAACTACATTAGACATCATAGTGATGGATTTGACTCTGAATTGTGAGTACGTATATTTGAATGGGCCAGGTCTCATATTGAGTTTCCCACAGACAGGATGTGATGTTGTGAATGTGAATGTGGCTGCTGTTTCCTAAGGATAATTGACAGAAAAATGTGTGCTCTGTACATTACAAAATATACGTCAAATATGTCAGGCTGCTAATGGTAAACCTATTGGCTGGCAAAATGTGAAATTGTAAATTGTTTTATTATATTTATTTGCTAATAAAAAAAAGTGCAAGTGAGTTTGTCTTGTGTGAGAACCTAATCAGCTTAACAGTATACTATAGTAGGCTTCACACAAATATTTCCTATAACTAGAATAATTTCTGGGATATTACTGGTTTCCTGGCCTCATTACTGTACTTTTCCACAAACCACAAACTGAAGAGAGGTCAAACCATATCCATCCCCTCAGACTATCTATACTAATAAGGCTACACATGAAACCATGTCCTCATTCCTAGATAGACACCCAGCCTGATCCTCAGATCTCTGTATCCCCTCACTCACAGAGGAATTCCTAGATAGACACCGAGCCTAATCCTCAGATCTCTGTATCCCCTCCCTCACAGAGGTCCTAGAACTCTCGTTTAACACACACACACACACACACACACACACACACACACACACACACACACACACACACACACCACACACACACACACACACACACACACACACACACACACACACACACATATTCACCCAAATAGTGTGTAGCCTATAACTGCATACAGGCTTCATTGCACAGAACACTTCACACAACCAGTATTTAACTATTTTCCACTAATCCGGCTAAACCTGGCTCTTTTCCAATTCAGTTGGAGGTAGAAGTGAATTGGGGTGCTGAGTAGTCTCTTTGCACATGGTCTAATTAGATGGGTATTTGAGACGCACAAAGCAGCGCGTGGTCAGTCTTGTTTACCGGCAGACATGGCTAGCCTACGTCAGTCTCTCAGTCTAGTGACCGAGGAGTGGAGGTGGAGACAAAGACCAATAAAGCAGGAGCGGTTGCGTGAGAATGTCTGAATAAAAGATTAGTCATGTGTTGCATTTATTTTCCTAAAGGAAACCATCATTATTTGCACTTTTAATGCAATTACTAACGGTGTGAGCTTGTAAACACAAGAATTGCTCATAACATCCACATCATTATTATAATACGACCACTGTTCATTAACACGTTTATGATGTTGTACCAAGCTCCCTTAGGAACATAACGCCCCCGCTCCCTCGGGTTCGTCATACAGTAGCCTCACATGTGCGACTGGGTCCTGGAGTTTTTCAAGAAGTACAGTGCATTCGGAAAGTATTCAGACACCTTGAATTTTTCCACCTTTTGTTACATTACAGCCTTATTCTAAAATTGATTCAGTAGTTTTTTTCCTCATCAATCTACACACAATTCCCCATAATGACAAATCAAACAGGTTTTTAGATTTAAGAAAATATGTATTAAATATAAAAACGGAAATATCACGTTTTCATATGTTTTCAGACCCTTTACTCGGTACTTTGTTGAAGCACCTTTGACAGTGATTACAGCCTCGAATCTTCTTGGGTATGATGCTACAAGTGTGGCACAAGCTTGGGGATGTTCTCCCATTCCTCTCTGCAGATCCTCTCAAGGTCTGTCAGGTTGGATGGGGAATGTTGCTGCACAGCTATCTTCAGGTCTCTCCAGAGATGTTTGATCGTGTTCAAGTCCAAGTTCTGGCTGGGCCACTCAAGGACATTTAGAGACTTGTCCGGAAGCGATTCCTGCGTTGTCTTGGCTGTGTGATTAGGGTCGTTGTCCTGTTGGAAGGTGAACCTTCGCCCCAGTCCAAGGTCCTGAGTGCTCTGGAGCAGGTTTTCATCAAGGATCTCTCTGTTCTTTGCTTCGTTCATCTTTGCCTTTACCCTGACTAGTCTCCCAGTCCCTGCCTCTGAAAAACATCCCCACAATATGATGCTGCCACCACCATGCTTCACCGTAGGGATGGTGCTACAGTAGGTTTCCTCCAGATGTGACGTTTGGCATTCAGGGAAAAGAGTTCAATCTTGGTTTCATCAAACCAGAGAATATTGTTTCTCATGGTCTTGGCAAACTCCAAGTGGGCTGTCATGTGCCTTTTACTAAGGAGTGGCTTCCGTCTGGCCACTCTACCATAAAGGCCTGATTGGTGGAGTGCTGCAGAGATGGTTGTCCTTCTGGAAGGTTCTCCCATTTCCACAGAGGAACTCTAGAGCTCTGTCATAGTGACCATCGGGTTCTTGGTCACCTCCCTGACCAAGGCCTTTCTCCCCCGATTGCTCAGTTTGGATGGGCGGCCCGCTCTAGGAAGAGTCTTGGTGGTTCCAAACTTCTTCCATTTAAGAATGACGTAGGCCACTGTGTTCTTGGGGACCTTCAATACTGCAGACATTTTTTGGTACCCTTCCCCAGATCTGTGCCTCGACACAATCCTGTCTCAAAGCTCTACGGACAATTCCTTCAACCTCATGGCTTGGTTTTTTTCTCTAACATGCACTATCAACTGTGGGACCTGATATAGACAAGTATGTGCCTTCCCAAATCATGTCCAATCAATTGAATTTACCACAGGTGGACTCCAATCAAGTTGTAGAAACATCTCAAGGATGATCAATGGAAACAGGATGCACCTGAGCTCAATTTCGAGTCTCATAGCAAAGAGTCTGAATACTTATGTAAATAAAGTATTTTTAAAATGTTTTTTTTTATAAATGTGCAACAATTTCTAAAAATTGTTTTCGCTTTTTCATTATGGGGTATTGTGTGTAGATTGCTGAGGATTTGTTTTTGTTTTATCCTTTTTAGAATAAGACTGTAAAGTAAAAAAAAGTGGAAAAAGTCAAGTGGTCTGAATACTTTCCGAAGGGACTGTATAGGCCTAAACTGCGATGGGAAGCGAGGCAGGAGTATCTGTCACCACTATTTAATATACTCTTAGTTACATTCAGGTTTGGTCTTTTCTGTGGCCTTTACTCAGCAGGTGTCTTTCAAAACGTTCTCTAACCACACTCAAAAGAGAACAAGAGGAATACTACAATGACTAATTGTATACCAAACAAATGTAAAAATGTCAAGGTCTACAACAGGTCATGTTTTGTGTGTGCGGTATAGATAGATCTCTTATTTTGGAAGCCGCAAAACCGTCCAGAAGGGGGGAACTGTCCATTACGCTGTCGTGCTGAATTTATTATAGGGATGAGTAGTTGGGATTGTGTTGTTGAACATTTAGTTTATGTATAGTATGTGATGACATCGATATAAAAATCCTTAGACGTGGGATGTTTTGTTGTTGGTGTAGGCTGTATGATAGGCTTACATTTCCCTCGTGGCAATTAGCAAGCAGTCACAACTACACCAACAGTACCTCATTATTAATGTCTACTGATTCCCTCCATGAAAGTGAATATTTTGTAATCATCAGTGTGTGACATTAATGGGAGATTAGTTGTATAACCATTACCATGTTACATTTAGGCATATAGTGGTGATATTTTCCGCGTCGTCCTGACTCGTGCCCTCCACCCCCTCCCCCCACCCCATCCCCACCCCCTCCTTCCACTCAGTGTTCATAAATACTGAGGCGCCTTGTGCTTTGAGTGAGAGACTCATAGGTATATCATAGCAGTTACAGCAGCAGTGGACTGCCTTACTTATTCTCACTCAAACATTTCAATCAAAGGACTTTGACATGTATTCAAACAAGATTGACGGGCCGCGCAGAGGAAGGTCTTTCGACTCTATGAGTTCTTCATTGCACACTTGTTACGAGGAAAAGCAACTGAATAATGAGGTAAGTTATATTTATATTGTAAGTAAATAATAACTGGCTAAACTAAACATTTTTTTTCATGGAACAATACAAATGAACAGTTATTTTACGTTGAATTGTGACTTGTATTTAGGTGTCATTAATAAGCTTTTGGCAAAGGTTTGAATAATCAAACATGAAGCATTTTACTTTTGACTTCAATTATCTCAATTATCAAACATAAAGGATTTACTTTTGTTGCGCCAATCTGTAATCTTACCCTCCACTTCATTAGTTCATTTATTTTCTGTTCCCATCAGAGTTTTCCCCTCCCCTCTGATTAGGTTTAGCTAGCTCTCTTAGGTGTGCCATAAGCCACCTAAATCTGGAGACAAATGTGATGCGTAGCCTACGTAATACAATAAGGAGGTCATTGTAATATAAATTAGAATAAAGTGAAATAAAGGAGCTCGCAGTCATAACTTTAAAGAATGCTTATGCCTCAGATCTTTGCAGACATCAGACTAGGTAAAATAAGTTATTTGTCTGCGTTCACAACGAGCCACTGCATCTTGACTAAGGCATATCATTGACATATACACTAAAACCACGCACGTAATTGATAAGCATTTGCAAGTTTGTGTACAACATGTTGATTTTAATTGTATTTCCTGTCAGTAAATATACATTTAATTTAGATTAATTAGCCTATTCCAAAAATGCTTCAAATATTCTGATGATCGACAAAGACATTTGGCATCAACTGAAATCAAACCGACAAAATCAACAATTTGAACACCTAAAGATGATAAGAGAATACGTCCAGGATATGTTACCTTGATGGATTTATTGCTGCGCTGAAAGTAGCCATCTATAATCCCGAGTTGGATTTGGATTGGAGAGCGCTATCATTCGTCACCAAATGCGATTACTGCTGCAGATCTCTTTACAATGAGACAGACACAACTCAGCATTGCCAAAATAAATGTTGCCTACCGGAACAAAATTCGACAGTTTAACGCTTCCAATCTATAGGCTAATGAAATGTGTGGCAAATATTTAGACCTAACAATATTAGTCTAATTGATGATCTTATTAGTTTGTCCCTATACTTTATTTGCCGTCCCAGTTTTAAAGTTGCGTCTGCGCGCAGCCAAGTGTTGTCGCTGTCCAGTGCTGAAATCTCGAAGCCTGATTAGGTGGAGTATTTAGTTTGCGTTCAGCTGCAGTGAATACTGTGATTGTTTACTCTTAATTTACACGTTGGGGGCTTTGGTTGTGTAAATACATTGTTTGATTTAGTTGCCCTTTCTTTGTGAGGCTGGCAAACTCTTTTTCAAATACGGCTATTACGCACAGGATATTGAACAAATCCGTATGACTATCAGTCCATCTAAAACGCAGCTTGTCCTTTCAAAGAAATTGTCATCGGAGGTGATGTGCTTTTCCAAAACAATTAACTTCCTGTTCAACCTTGATAAATGCTGTATTATAGCACAAAACACTGCTAAATCCTTACTTTCCACAAAAAGGCCGAGCCAGCTCCGAGGTTTTTCTTCATAAATATTTTACCTCTCTTTTGCCAACAGATGAAAAAATGTACATTCAGCAAGATCGACGAGAACAAGGACAACAAGAGTTTATCTTGGGAGAATGGTCGCTCTTTGGAAAAGGGTCGCACTGCCATCGCCTTCTCCCTCAAGAATGAAGTTGGCGGGCTCGTTAAGGCACTAAAACTTTTTCAAGTAAGGTTGAATATTTTAAAGTAGGCTATCACATACCAAACGGGTGATGGTAGATACCAGTGTTGGGAAGTAGTGAACTACATGTAGTTCCACTAGTAATTTAACTGCATTTTGCAGTAGTTTGGTGGTAGTTGACCTCAATTAAAATCTTGGTAGTTTTCAGTACCTTTTGGTGCATGTAGCGGTGTAGCTAAACACTGGAACTACAGACTACTTTTTTTGTTGCAAAAAATAAAATATGGGTGATGTAGGAAATCAGTTCCTTAATTTGTCAGCATTGGACTTGCCTAATTCTCACTTGAAACATAGTTTTTGTGTTTAATAGGCCAAATTACACATTCTGATAACATCTGACTCCAAAGTGATCTGTTCATGCAACTTGTAGTCTATGACATTTCAAATGTTGATATGATCAATTATCAAGAAGTAGTTTGGATGTAGTAACTTTAGTTAATTAAACTATATTTTTCTTAAGGGTAGCTTTAGTGGAGCTTAACTTCCTCCTGTGTGAAGTAATTTGTAGCTTTGTAAACTATTTTTTCAGAGTAACTTCCCCAACACTGGTAGAGACATTATCATGTACATCTACATAACTTAAATGTCTTGTTATATAATCATCACCAGGAGAACCACGTCAACCTTGTTCACATCGAGTCCCGAAAATCGAGGCGGCGTGGCTCAGAGTTTGAGATCTTTGTTGACTGTGACAGCAGCCACGAGCAACTCAAGGAGCTCACTGAGCTGCTACATAAGCACGCCGCCAACGTAGTTGATATGGACCATGACCAACCTGACAATTCCAGCCTGCCTGAAGAAGGTAGGCCTAGCTGCTACTTTTGAAATGATTTCAGATTCCCTAAAGTCTAGCCGGGTAGGCCTATTACCTATTACCAGACTAATTACCGCTGCGTGTAGCGAAAGAGAGACTTTCGGATTGTTGTATGAGGTTACTAAACGGTCAGTGCTATCCGGAATCCTTGGGACGTCCCTACCCCAATCCCTAACCTTAACCCCTATCCTTACCCGAACCATAACCATATCCCTTACCTATCCATAACCATAACCATTTTAGATATAAACTTCAGTGGGGTAAGGATGTCCCAAGGATCCCGGATAGCCCTGGACATTACTAAAATCTAGTGTAGAGACCATCCCAGATCATCCCATGTTTTTTTGTTTCAGACACTGAAGATTTTCCCTGGTTCCCAAAGACAATCTCGGACCTGGACATGTGTGCTAACCGTGTCTTGATGTATGGCTTAGACCTGGATGCTGATCACCCAGTAGGCATACCTTCTAATATGCTCTGGTCAATTATGTTCCATTCTAGTTGCAAGCCTGTCTGACCATAGATATCCTATAATTATTTGTAAAATATTATTTTTAATGAGTGTGGCAGTCACGCTCCTTTTGTAGTTATTGAGCTTTTATTGAAGAGATAGAACACTGTTGGAAAGACAGGGAAGACAGAGAAGACAGGGAAGATAGGGGGAGTCAAATGGCAATGGGCCTGATTTGAATCCATGCTGACTCTGGTATACATGTGTGCCAGGGTCAGCGGCTTAGACCGCTAGACCACCGTAGGCCACGAGATATCCTATAATTCATAATATAGGATTTCTATGTCTCAGACTCTCACTGACCGACTGAAACAGGAGGCGCACTTGTGACAATGGTACAACTATCAAAGCCAGTTAGAGCTACACTGACTGTATTAGAGTGGCAGATGGAGGATTAGACTAATACTTATATTGTGATAAGCGGCACACTTACGGAATAGCCACTCAGTAAGTCAGCGCATGAGTTGCTGTCACACATCAATTACTTATCTTTTCTGTCTGCAGGGCTTCAAGGACAACGTCTACCGCAAAAGAAGGAAACACTTTGCTGATCTTGCCATGAGCTACAAACAGTAGGTCATATTATCATGCTATGTGAAAACTGATTTGGAAAGCTATGACACTATGTGTATTTAATACTTCAATGTCCTAATGCATACAGGTATAGTTAGACATTTCCACTGTATTTAAGAAAAAGGTAACCTTTATTTAACTAGGCAAATTTGTTAAGAACAAATTCTTATTTACAATGATGGCCTACAGCATCATTGTAGCGCTACTCTCTTTCATTATCTTTCTTTCTCTCTCTTTCTCCCTCTCTTTTAGTGGGGAACCAATTCCGCATATTGAGTTCACAGAGGAGGAGGTGAAGACATGGGGTGTGGTCTATCGGGAGCTCAATAAGCTGTATCCAACCCATGCTTGCCGGGAGTACCTGAAGAACCTGCCACTGCTCTCCAAGCACTGTGACTGCAGTGAGGACAACATCCCCCAGCTGGAAGATGTGTCACACTTCCTCAGAGGTGAGACAGGCAGAGTCTGCCGCTGTACGTGACACCACACAGTCTCATTCAGTCTGATGCTCAGGTTTATCAGCATAATGAAGGCTATTGTAAAATGAAGAGTGTGGATTAAGGGGTATCAAATTAGATGTTGCTGAATGCGTTGTGGCCTTTTACATGAGTAAAAACGTGTGTGTGTGTTTCATCAGAACGCACAGGCTTTATCATTCGGCCCGTGGCAGGTTACCTCTCCCCACGAGACTTTCTGGCAGGTTTGGCTTTCCGGGTTTTCCACTGCACTCAGTATGTTCGCCACAGCTCTGACCCTCTCTACACACCTGAGCCGTAAGTACCCCTTGACACGTTACATTAATAAGGAGAAGTTGGTCTTGGCAAATGTTAATTTACTTTCATTGTTGAACACATCCATCTGATGTTAAGTATATTAGTGTGATGTTCATAGTCACATAAACATAGCAGTATGTCACCATACCAAAAATCATCATAAAGGAACATAGAGTATCATTCCATATAAAGAGCCTGTATTTCATTGAACAAGCCTGGTCTGTCACATCCCTAAGCAAACTTAACTCTTCCGGCTGATTGCAACTCAAAAGGACATTTTCCACAGCTACAGTCCAGTATGAGATAGGTACTCAAAGGTGCTTCTGCATACATAATCATTCAAATCAAATCCTATTTTATTGGTCACATACACATGGTTAGCAGATGTTACTGTGAGTGTAGCGAAATGCTTGTGCTTCTAGTTCCGACAGTGCAGCAATATCTAACAAGTAATATCTAACAATTCCACATCAAATACCTAATGGAATACGGAATGGAATGGAACAAGAATATATAAATATATGGATGAGCAATGACAGAGCGGCATAGGCAAAGATGGAATAGATAGTATAGAATACAGCATATACATATGAGATGAGTAATGCAAGATATGTAAACAGTATTAAAGTGGTATTATTAAAGTGACTAGTGTTCCATTTATTAGAGAAGCCACTGATTTCAAGTCTGTATGTAGGTAGGCAGCTGTCTCTCTGTGCTAGTGATGGCTGTTTAACAGTGTGATGGCCTTGAGATAGAAGCTGTTTTTTAGTCTCTCGGTCCCAGCATTGATGCACCTGTACTGATATCGCCTTCTGGATGATAGCGCGGTGAACAGGCAGTAGCTCGAGTGGTTGTTGTCCTTGATGATCTTTTTGGCCTTCTTGTGACATTGGGTGCTGTAGGTGTCCTGGAGGGCAGGCAGGTAGTTTGCCCCCGGTGATGCATTGTGCAGACCGCACCACCCTCTGGAGAGCCCTGCGGTTGTGGGCGGTGCAGTTGCCATGCCAGGTGGTGATACAGCCCGACAGGATGCTCTCAATTGTGCATCTGTAAAAGTTTGTGAGGTTTACAGGTGACAAGACAAATTTCTTCAACCTCCTGAGCTTGAAGAGGCACTGTTTTGCCTTCTTCACCACACTGTCTGTGTGAGTAGACCATTTCAGTTTTTCAGTGATGTGTACGCCGAGGAACTTAAAACTTTCCACCTTCTCCACTACTGTCCCGTCAATGTGGATAGGGGGGTGCTCCCTCTGCTGTTTCCTGAAGTCCACGATTCATTGATTGTTTCAAAAATCAAAATGGAAGAACACTTGGTTACACTGTCACAAAGTTGCACATATCTGCCCACAAGCTTAACAATCCACATACTGTATGTATGTGTGTGTTTATGTGTGAATTACAGAGACACATGTCATGAGCTGTTGGGTCATGTCCCTCTGCTGGCGGAGCCTAGTTTTGCCCAGTTCTCCCAGGAGATAGGTCTGGCTTCTCTGGGGGCCTCAGATGAGTCTGTCCAGACGCTGGCCACCGTAAGTGCTGTTTCCATGATACAAATATCCAAACACCGTGCTTGAATTGAACTGTTTTTCTTGTCTAACTGAGATATTTAAACGTTGTTGGCTTTTTGTGTTTTTGTTTTACAGTGTTACTTTTTCACAGTAGAGTTTGGCCTGTGTAAACAGGAGGGAAAGATGAGAGCCTACGGCGCAGGACTTCTCTCTTCTATCAGTGAGCTGAAAGTAAAAGCATTTAATATTCATATTCATATTCAAACACCATTTAAAGCGTAAAAACACCATCTGATGCAAAGGAAGAATCCTAAGATACTTTTTCCCTCATACAGCATGCACTCTCTGGCAATGCAAAGATCATGCCCTTTGACCCCAAAGTCACCTGCAAGCAGGAGTGCATTATCACTACATTCCAAGATGTCTACTTTGTGTCAGAGAGCTTTGAAGAGGCCAAAGTCAAGATGAGGTAGGTTGTTCATGACGTTGAATTCTTGGCTGTTCTGTGGGAAAATAAACTGTTAATGGGCTAATAAAATATTCTTTCACCTTTCCAAACCTGGGCTGTGTTGTGTTTTGTCATCATCTGTTCTTATGCACACAGAGAGTTTGCCAAGACCATCAAGCGTCCATTTACAGTGAGGTACAACCCCTACACCCACAGTGTGGACGTGCTGAAGGACACATCCAGTATCAACAGCATGGTGGAGGATCTGAGACATGAACTGGACATCGTGGGCGACGCCCTACAGCGCCTTAACAAACACTACGCTGTCTGACCTGCCTGCCTGGCCCTCATACTTGACATGGGTTGCAAAATTCTGGTAACTTTCCCAACATTTACAGGTAGTCCAGAAATCCCGGTTGGAGGATTAACAGAATAAGGAGGGAATAAGCAAGATACCTGATATCCTCCAACCAGGATTTTTGGAAAACATGGGAATTTTTGGAAATGTTACAACCATATACCTGACACAGCCCTGTACTGCTGTCTGTAGTTGTCTACCACCTGATCCTTACCAAGCAGCTCACTGCTTTAATCCTACTCACTGATATCCCCAACCAGCCTTTTACCTACAAAATAAATGATAACTCTTAAAATTCTAACTTTATATTCTCTTCATTAAATTATTAGCCAGTAGTTTACTTTGAAATTCAATACATTTTTGAGTTTGTCATTTGAATAATGATATTGACTAAGGATGATTAGAATGTGACCGAAACTGACCTTTCCTTGGCTCTTGCTTATAATTACTAATATTCTATTGTTTTTTATATACTGTATTTCTTTTCTATTGAAAGTTCTATGTTAGTGCAACAGGAGTCTTATAGATATTGTATTGTACTCTATTGGCATACGCCGTTTCAATAAATGTGTGAATGTCCTAGTGTGGATGTAAAGTTACATGCTTGTGTGTATAGTGATTGACAGTCTGTGTACATGTATTATCACATTGCACAGAGCATAGAAATATGGTAGTATTATAAGATTGATTGTGTGTGTGTGTGTGTGTGTGTGTGTGTGTGTGTGTGTGTGTGTGTGTGTGTGTGTGTGTGTGTGTGTGTGTGTGTGTGTGTGTGTGTGTGTGTGTGTGTGTGTGTGTGTGTGTGTGTGTGTGTGTGTACCTTATCGGCCTTCTGCTGCTGTTGACCTCCAGCGGTCTATTTCGCATAAGATGTTCAAGGAAGGAATTTATGTGCATGTATTAGTGTTTGGATGATGACATGAATGTACTTCTATTGAAAAATAATTTGTGTAAATAGATCCCTGGTAAACCAATCCTTGCATTGGGAAGTGTGTGTCTGCATTCTGGGCGTCTAGTTATAGGGAAATATTTACAGTAGTTGCTTTGTTCTGTTTTTCTTCTCATTAAATGTACTCTATGTTCACACACTGTGTTATACTATGTGCTAAAATTATAATGATTGCTAATAATTACTAATCATCATAATTCAAATTTCCTTAGCGAACACATAAAAAGCTAGCCACATCCAGCTACCCACATCCAGCCACATTCAGGAGGATATATGTAAAAGCAACATGTAAAGGAGGATGTTTCATGAGCTGAACAAAAATATCCCAGAAATGTTCCACACACACAAAGCTTATTTCTCTCAAATTTTGTGCACAAATTTGTTTACATTGCTTTTAGTGAGCATTTTTCATTTGCCAAGTTAATCCATCCACCTGACTGGTGTGGCATATCAAGAAGTTGATTAAACAGCATGGTCATTAACAGGTGCACCTTGTGCTGGGGACAATAAAAGGCCACTCTAAAATGTCCCATTTTGTCACACAACACAATGCCACAGATGTCTCAAGTTTTGAGGGAGTGTGCAATTGGCATTCTGACTGCAGGAATGTCTTTACCTAAGCTGTCACTAATGTCGCTTTAGAGAATTTGGCAATAAATCCAACCGGCCTCACAACCGCAGACCATGTAACCACGTGTAACCACACCATGTTGGCGACGGGGTTATGGAATGGGCAGGCATAAGCTACGGACAACGAACACAATTGCATTTTATCAATTGCAATTTGAATGCACAGAGATACCGTGACGAGATCCCGAGGCCCACTGTCGTGCCATTCATCCGCCGCCATCACCTCATGTTTCAGCATGATAACGCACAGCCCCATGTCGCAAGGATCTGTACACAATTCCTGGAAGCTGATGACCTGCGTACTCACCAGACATGTCACCCATTGAGCATGTTTGGGATGCTCTGGATTGACGTGTACAACAGCCTGTTCCAGTTCCCGACAATATCCAGCAACTTCGCACAGCAATTGAAGAGGATTGGGACAACATTCCACAGGCCACAATCAACAGCCTGATCAACTCTATGCAAAGGACATGTGTCGCACTGCATGAGGCAAATGGTGGTCACATACCTTTTTAGTAAGGTATCTGAGACCAACAGATGCATATCTATATTCCCAGTCATGTGAAATCCATAGATTAGGGCCTAATTTATTTCAATTGACTGATTTCCTTATATGAACTGTCACTCAGTAAATTTGTTGAAATTGTTGCATGTTGGGTTTATATTTTTATCCAGTGTAAGTACCTTTAAAGTAAGCTAAAAAAAAAGCTAAAAGTAAAGTAAGCAAAAAAAAATGAGATTGTTTAACAGAAGACTCTCTATTCTTCACCGGCTGCAATATAAATCGATGGCCAGAGGGGGGAGGGATTGCATAACTTTTTGGAAAAATAGTAACTCTCAAAGATGGCAGGAGGAGTCAACCTTGGTTATGGCCTAGTAGCATTTGTGCAATGAATCGTTTTTCAAAGTTAAGACGAGCCAACAATTGGCATCACACAGAACAGGCACTATATGCATTAATTGCCTATGGAGTATTTGTTCTCAAGACACACCCCACACATTGGGGTATTGATCAGAGTGAGAATGCAGGATGGACATGAAGCCATAAGGTGGTTTGATGCAGGATCAGGTGAGGTAGACTGGAGAATTGGACCTGGAGCCTTGGCCTGTGCTGTCATCTATCTCACTGCTGTGATAATGGTTTTCCCCCATACTCCTAGGATATACTTTCGCAAACACTGAAGACATGTTAGTTTGGTCATGTTGAATAGGCATTGCCGATGAGAGAGAAAGAGAATATAATTAAAGAGAAGTGTCGCCCGCCCTCAACTCAGATTATTGCATATAGGTTGATTTAAAAGGGAGAATGTGTGTGAAATGTGTGTGTATTTATATGAGCTGATACTGTACATGTCAGTGTCCACGGCCCTGCCTGTGCTTCTGTGTGTCTGCATTTGTGCATGTATGTGTGTGTGTGCGCGTGTGTGTACATTCCGCTACACTTTGTATTTATGATATGTGTCTGACTTGACCAGGCCTTGAAGATGGATGAATAAAGGTTATACGTTCCACCTGCAAGTCAATAACTGTGATTAATATGACAGGGGCACTTAGGAGCTGCATGTGTGCTCATACGTATGTTACATGGGAAACACAGGGCACATAAAAGCCTTAAAAGGAATCACATTCATTTCTCTCATGTCCTTGGCTGATTTATGAGACGGTGATGTCATCACGTTGTGAGTGAGGGAGGTAGAGGTGTGTCACGTGTGTTCCGACTGCGTACTGTATAGACATAGATTAGGAATCACTGGCCACTTTATAGAAATGGATCACTAGCCACTTTAATAATGTCTCCGTATCTAGCATTACTCATCTCATGTGTATAAACTGCACTCAACACTATTCTACGGTATCTTAGTCACTTTTAAATTGTGTTTACATATTGCATCACCCGTTTCATATGTATATACTGTATTGTATTCTATACTACACCCCTGACAACAGCCATCTCCAGCATATCAGAGGCTGCTGCCTATAGACATAGATTAGGAATCACTGGCCACTTTATAGAAATGGATCACTAGCCACTTTAATAATGTCTCCGTATCTTGCATTACTCATCTCATATGTGTAAACGGTACTCTATACTATTCTATGGTATCTTAGTCACTTTAATTATTTGTAAATATTGCATCACCGATCTTATATGTATATACTGTACTCTGTACTATGCCACTTTATCTTAGTTCAATGTCGCTCTGACATATACGTATATATATTCTTAATCCATTCCTTACATAGATTTACCTGTATTTTGGGTGTACAGTTGAAGTCCGAAGCTTACATACACTTAGGTTGGAGTCATTAAAACTCATTTTTCAACCACTCCACAAAATTCTTGTTAACAAACTATAGTTTTAGCAAGTCGGTTAGGACATCTACTTTGTGCATGGCACAAGTAATTTTTCCAATAATTGTTTACAGACAGATTATTTCACTTATAATTCACTGTATCACAACTCCAGTGGTTCAGAAGTTTACATACGCTAAATTGACTGTGCCTTTAAACAGCTTGGATTATTCCAGAAAATTATGTCATGGCTTTAGAGTCAATTGATCTGAGTCAATTGGAGGTGTACCTGTGGATGCATTTCAAGGCCTACCTTCAAACTCAGTGCCTCTTTGCTTGACATCATGGGAAAATCAAAAGAAATCAGCGAAGACCTCAGAAATAAATTGTAGACCTCCACAAGTCTGGTTCATCCTTGGGAGCAATTTCCAAACGCCTGAAGGTACCACGTTCATCTGTACAAACAAAGTACGCAAGTATATACACCATGGGACCACGCAGCCATCATACCGCTCAGGAAGGAGACACGTTCTGTCTCCTGGAGATGAACGTACTTTGGTGCGAAAAGTGCAAATCAATCTCAGAACAACAGCAAAGGACCTTGTGAAGATGCTGGAGGAAACAGCTACAAAAGTATCTATATCCACAGTAAAACAAGTCCTATATCGACGTAACCTGAAAGGCCGCTCAGCAAGGAGGAAGCCACTGCTCCAAAACCCCCATAAAAAAAAGCCAGACTACGGTTTACCACTGCACATGGGACAACGATCGTACTTTTAGGAGAAATGTCCTCTGGTCTGATGAAACAAAAATAGAACTGTTTGGCCATAATGAAAATCGTTATGTTTGGAGGAAAAAGGGGAAGCATGCAAGCCGAAGAACACCATCCCAACCGTGAATCACAGGGGTGGCAGCATCATGTTGTGGGGGTGCTTTGCTGCAGGAGGGACTGGTGCACTTCACAAAATAGATGGCATCATGAGGCAGAAAAATTATGTGGATATATTGAAGCAACATCTCAAGACATCAGTCAGGAAGTTAAAGCTTGGTCGCAAATGGATCTTCCAAACGGACAACGACCTCAAGCATACCTCCAAAGTTGTGGCAAAATGGCTTAAGGACAAAAGTCAAGATATTGGAGTGGCCATCACAAAGCCCTGACCTCAAAATTTGTGGGCAGAACTGAAAAGTGTGTGCAAGCAAGGAGGCCTACAAACCTGTCTCAGTTACACCAGCTCTGTCAGGAGGAATGGGCCAAATTTCACTCAACTTATTGTGGGAAACTTGTGGAAGGCTACCTGAAACGTTTGACCCAAGTTAAATCATATGAAGTCAGTGCTACCAAATACTAATTGAGTGTATGTAAACTTCTGACCCACTGGGAATTTGATGAAATAAATAACATCTGAAATGAATCATTCCCTCTACTATTATTCTGACATTTCACATTCTTAAAATAAAGTGGTGATCCTAACTGACCTAAAACAGGGAATTGTTACTAGGATTAAATGTCAGGAATTGTGAAAAACTGAGTTTAAATGTATTTGGCTAAGGTGTATATAAACTTCCGACTTCAACTCTATGTTGTGAAACTGTTAGATATTACTTGTTAGCTATTACTGCATTGTCGGAGCTAGAAGCACAAGCATTTCGCTACACCTGCTGAACATGTGTATGTGACGAATAACATTTGATTTGATAACAAGTAGAAAAAAATAATAGAATGTGACATCATCCAGAGATACCGAACCTCTCTCCAGAGACTAATCTCTAAGGAAGACCAGGAGGAGAGTAAAACATTATGTTCTTGTGTGTGTGTAATCAGCATTTGCTATAGTGTTAGTGTGACACACTGTTCTCTCTTTTTCTGTGTGGATTGTTTTCACATGATTATACAGGTCTTTATATAGCTGTACATGACTCCCTCCATACTGTTATGCCCAACATCTGTGAAGAGAATAACCTAGTTAACCTTCAGCTTGCCCAGAGAGCTAATATCAATACTATGCATGCCAGTCTCTCTTGGCTAAGAGTTGAGGAAAGACTGACTGCATCCCCTCTTGTTTTTATAAGAAACATTAATGTGTTGGAAATTCCAAATTGTTTGCATAGTCAACTTACACATGGCAATGAAGCAGGAATTCCCCAGGGTAGCTGTTTAGGCCCCTTGCTTTTTTCAATCTTTACTAACAACATGCCACTAGCTTTGAGTAAGGCTAGTGTGTATATGTATGCGGATGACTCAACACTATACCCGTCAGCTTCTACAGCGACTGAAATTACTGAAATCACTTAACAAAGAGCTGCAGTTAGTTTCATAATGGGTAGCAAGGAATAAGTTAGTCCTAAATATTTCCAAAACTAAAAGCATTGTATTTGGGACAAATAATTCACTAAACCTTAAACCTCAACGACATCTCGAAATTAATAATGTGGAAATTGAGCAAGTTGAGGTGACTAAACTGCTTGGAGTAACCCTGGATTGTAAACTGTCATGGTCAAAACATATTGATACAACAGTTAGCTAAGATGGGGAGAAGTCTGTCCATAATAAAGCGCTGCTGTGCATTCTTAACAACACTATCAACAAGGCAGGTCCTACAGGTCCTGGTTTTGTCACACCTGGACTACTGTTCAGTAGCGTGGTCAGGTGTAACGAAGAGGGACTTAGGAAAATTGCAGTTGGCTCAGAACAGGGCAGCACGGAAAAGTACACGGAGAGCTAACATTAATGACATGCATGTCAATCTCTCATGGCTCAAAGTGGAAGAGAGTTTGACATCATCATTACTTGTTTTCGTAAGAGGTGTTGACAAGCTGAAGGTACCGAGCTATCTGTTAAAAATACTAGCAGACGACGCGGACACCCATGCATACCCCACAAGACATGCCACCATAGGTCTCTTCACAGTCCCCAAATCCAGAACAGAATATGGGAGGCGCACAGTACTACATAGAGCCATGACTACATGGAACTCTATTCCACATCAGGTAACTGATGCAAGCAGTAGAATCAGATTTAAAAAGCAAGTAAAAATACACCTTACGGATCAGCAGGGACTGTGAAGTAACACAAACATAGGCAAAGACACATGCATACACACACATGATAACATACACACTATACACACACAGGTACACATAGATTTTGTGTTGTAGATATCTGGTAGTGGAGTATGGGCCTGAGGGCACACACTTAGTGTGTTATGAATTCTGTAATGAATGTATTGGTAATGTTTAAAAAATTATATAACTGCCTTAATTCTGCCGGATCCCAGGAAGAGTAATGAGGATCCATAATAAATACAAATACAAATACACACTCACCGCACCAGACAAGCCACCAGGGGTCTTTTCACAGCCCCCATGTGCAGAACAAATTCAAGTCAATGTACAGTATTATACAGAGCCATGATTGCATGGAACTCCATTCCATCTTATATAGCTATATTGAACAGCAAACCTGGTTTCAAAAAACAAAGAAAGCAACACCTCATAGCACAATGCATCTCCCCCATGTGACCTACTTGTTGTGTGTTTGTACTGACATGTATGTGTAACTGATAGATGCACACACACACTACATGTTAATGTTTTTAAATGTATGTAAATTGGAGTCTTTTTTCTGTAATGTCTTTTTCATTATGTGCCGGACTCCAGTAAGACTAGTGGGAATTCTAATAAAATCTCAAATAGAAATCTGGAACTTTACTGGAACTCTACTGAGGTGAGTTATTTATGGCCATGAACAGCAGATGCTCAGGGTCCCAGTCCTCTACTGTATATTCAAAACTGATCTGCCCTTGTCTTCACCCGCCATCTCTGCCCTAAACACATGACACCAACAGTGGATGAGCACTCTGTAACCTCCATGGCCTACACACTCAAGGAAAGGCGCTGATCAATACATTTTACATGAATATGTGTTTATTGACCATATTTTCCCTTGTCAAGGTTATCATCTCATGAGTGAGCATTATATGAATCTCCAATGACGTGTTGTTTCAAATGTGCTTCAAAGCCTCGTAAACATCCAAGATTCCGCTGACTGGGGACTGACTGGGAATTGACTGGGCGCAAAAGACATTAGAACTTCTAATGTTAAACAAACACAGTTCTCTTGTCACTCACTATGAATGAACTAATCATAACTCCTGACAAGACCACAGTAGGAGCACAGCAATCAAAGCAGACATGTTCAAACATGCCCTGGCAGCAGGTCAGATTCTGCAGGCTCATGGTCTGAGCTTTTTGGTCTATTTTTACCCCATCCATGGTTTCTTCATTTAGCTCCAGGTTCACATTTCCCCCTTCCAGCTCTCTAGGGGCCTTGGTTGCTCTAACCTCCTTTATATCCATCACCCGCCCTGCATGCCGGCTGGCCTACCCAAACGGTTATGAAGGTTTAATTGCCTAGCATTAAAATTTCAGAGAACCCTGTTCCATCCTCCTGCATGGTGTGATAGGGGAAGAAGATGAAGTGACTGCTGACAACATTAGGTTCTGGAACCACAAAGCTCAATGCATCAAAGCATCATGGTTTAATGCTAACTCTGCTACTACACAGACACTCAACTGTGAGATTTCCATCGCTTTATAACAGGGATGGACAACTCTGGTCCTGGAGGTCTGCAGTGTGTGCCGGTTTTTATTCCAGCCCAATAGTCACAAGTCTGGTTCAAACACTTAACTTACCATGGGCTTCAATCATGGTCTTCTTCGTGCTCTACAACACTTTCTTCCCATCTCCTTTTCTACGTTCTGCTATCTCCCTCCCTGGCTATTGCACTCTCTGTACTCCTCTTCTCTAGCACCCTCTAACGGCAACCTGTGTCCTTACAGTACACCATAGAGCTAGATAGAGGACTCATCTTTATATCTGTGCCATTATAACGTCTGTGACAGCATGGGCAGCGCCGTTGAGGCTACAGCCCATAGGAATTCCCACCCAGTCGACTACTTTGACTACTTCAAAATGGAAGCCCTCAATGGCAATGTTCATGCCAAAACGGGTTATATCCATGATGAGTCTTCTATCGCTATGGCTCACATCCCTATGTTCCTCTCAAAGGAACAGTCAGTGTGGTGATACAGCAGCCGATGGGGAACACAGATCTGAGAGTCTGTTATTTATTGTGCAGAAATAGGCAAAAGGGATGAGAGAGTCTCTTCTAGCTCCCTCTCCCTGCTTTCCTTCCCTCCCAGCCCAGAGAATGCAATCACTCAGTAACTGTCATAGAGTATCTACAAAACATGGGACAAACTTGTTTAAGTTGCCATGCAAGTGGTAAAAGTGCTTTTAGAGTTATAGGAGCAGTTTAGAATAAGAAAACATGTGTTTTTATTGTATGTACAGTATGTATGTTGTATAATATGTTTTTATATAAAATATGCAGCCATGTGGACAGAGTTACCAACAGTACAGCAGGTGTCCTGTTATAATGGGACATGCATAAGAGTCTGTGTTGTGTGTACATCTCCGTGTGACAGTGTCAATCCTTTCTTGGTCTTTCAAAAAAAGAAAAAAACCTTTGTGTGTACAGCAGCACAATAATGACATTACACAAACAAGATATTGAGAACGCTAAGCCACAGATGAGTAAAATAAAGAAAATGATATCAATAGCCAGTCTGAAAACACAGAAAGACAAAAGGCAGACATTGTGATCTCTAAGCAACATCTACAGAGAGAGAGAGAGAGAGAGAGAGAGAGAGAGAGAGAGAGAGAGAAAGAGCGAGAGAGAGAGAGAGAGAGAGAGAGAGATAACAGAAATCATGTAGAATAAAGGGGTGGGAAAATGTGCTGCCCTTGATAGATGATCATGCTTGTGTTGCCTTGGTAACAAGCCCTGTTAGGTAACTAGGTTGCCATGGTGCCCATGTCTGCCAGTGATGGAGACCTGGCCTTCCTGTCCATGATCAAAGCTCACCAGCACAGAAAGGAACTCATAACACTGGACTGCACAGTGCAGCACTCGAGGGCAAATGTATTCAGCCATTCACTGGTCCTCAATTGAAATTAGGGCCAAACACCTGGAACATGTACAATAACTGCACCTGCATGTCCATTGGGGATTTAATGTAGGGATACATTTGGACACAGAGTAGATACTGACACGAAGAAATAAACAACCAAACTGTAACGGCTGTCTGAAGAGAGAGTAGACCAAGGTGCAGCGGAGTTAGTGTTCATCTTCAGGAATTTATTAATGACGAAAGAACACTATACAAAAAACAAGAAAACCGACAGCCAACCAGTACTGTCAGGTGCAAATACGAACGAGACAGAAAACAATTACCCACAAAACCCCATTGGAAAAACAGGCACTTATGTGTGACTCCCAATCAGCAACAACCAACAACAGCTGTGCCTGATTGGAAGCCACACGGCCAAAATCAATGAAACAGACAACATAGAAAATGAACATAGAACGCCCACCCAATGTAACACCCTGGCCTAACCAAAATAAAGAACAAAAACCCCTCTCTATGGCCAGGGCGTTACACAAACAACCAAATAAACAACCAAGCAAACCCACAGCCAGACAACCTTGGATCTTCGGGTGGATGTCCTCAGTGTAATCAAAAAAAGAGAAACTGAACTTTTATACAATTCCAAATGAATTGTGTGAACACAGTACAGCACACTCAAAATAATATATATTATGGAACCAGCCACGCAAATGAGATTAACTAGCTAATTTACAAACAGTGTAATTGCCACACAGATCAATTATACTCCAATGCTTCACAGGCCTTGTTATGCTGCAGTAGCTGTACATCAGGGCCCTAGTAGTCCCCTGGCCTTGGCCCATTGTCAGTGTGCCATATACACTGAACCACTAAATCATCTGGATAGGCTGATGGTAGTGACAGCTAAACAATAGAACCTATCTTGCCAAGTTCAATGGGTTAATACAGGGCATATGCTTTGCTTGTCTCACAGCCTCCACATGTATTTTTCAGGAACATTTACTACTACTGCGGGTTTCTTGTAACTTTAACAGTGACTCAACCGTTGTAGGTGTGTTTGTGTGACTATGTGTGGGAGAGTTTCTCTGTTTGTTTTCAGGTGCAGCACCTCTGAGGTCATATCGTATTCGTCTGGATACTGCTTAAGCTTAATGTGTATATGTTTATCAGATTCCTCTGACTGACTCTCCTCTCTCAAGGTGGTCTGACACAATCATCTGATTACATGTGTGCCAGTATGAATGTCATTTTTGCCTCCAATGTTCTGATGTGTCCTCCTGTGCAGATGGTTTCCATGGGAACAGGGCCAGAGCATCAAGCCGAATGCAGAGAGTATGTGGATGTAATAAACATTAAAAACATGCGCTGTTCAGATAGAAGTGTGTATGTGAGAGATAAAAAACAATAAATGATTCACTCAAACAAAACATATAAGCACAAAACTCAAAGAGAGAACATATTTAATTACTTTTTATTTGTTTATTTATGTGGTTCTTTTTGTAAGGATCATCCAGAAAAGCTCAGCTAGAATACATAACTTGAAAGGGAACATAAGAATATGTACCTGTGTTGGTCGACAGATGGGGCATGACAAATCAAAGCAAACAGCTGGCATTCTTCCAACATAGACTGAGTTGTGTGAACAATGCACATCGTATGTTCACACAGGCAGTTATTTTAGCATCTTGAACCTCTTCTTATACAAGCACTAACTTCAAACAATAACCAACCTCAGCACTAATGTTGGTTAGTTGCATTCACTACTGAACATCTTTCTACTTAATTTGACATATATTTTGCAAGATGTTGGAGTATATGATATACTGTACTGTGGTTTGCTGCTAAGAAAAAGAACAACTGTGGAAAAAACATGCAATTCCCATAGCAAACGTTTAGTAAACACTCTGATCCCTTAAATATGGCACCATTGAAGAGGGAGGAGTCTCCCTGTTGCATAATTGTGGCCTGCACTGTTCCATGCTTCACTCCACCTCTTGGATAGGTTTGTGTTTGTAGATCAAAAGTATGCATTGGTATGGCAGTGTTGCAGTGTGTAAATACAGCTTCATGTCTACATTGACTACTTCACTATAGGAGGAATTTAAAGTCTTTGCTTGGCTGGTTCCTCTTTACCGTGTTAACTGAGATAAGTAGTCTGGTCTAAAAATGGACTTTAGAAATACAAACGCTTTACATTATGCAGATGTACACCCCAACCCCTTACTGATTAAATAGAAACATTTTAATAGCAAATATTCTCAATTCAAGTTCTACATAATGAAATACACTGGTCTGTTGTTCAGTGCAAGAGATCTTATCTACCAAAACCCAATATTTTAACCTGATGTCTAGTTTGGAGCGCTGGTTGAATGGTTTATTATACAGGCAGTGTATATATTGTCTGTGTCAGCAATCTTATGCTAAGAGCATTTGTGAGCCTAATGAAGATGTTATTAGTATTGATAGATTAGTCATATATTCCATTATTAGGCTATCAACCTTCAGTAACTATGTGGTTAATGTATCTTTTGTGTGTTTTGAAATCCCATGTAGGAAATCATGTGCTGAATAATCCCCCTGGGAGTTGGTAAAAGGAAAATGTGACGACTTTGCAGCAAAGTGGATTTTTCTTTATAATATGGGCATTCAGACTGAGTTCATGTAAACAGTGGAAAACTGTTCCTCATCCTCTCTCACTTACACATCTCAATGCCAATAATGGTATCAGGTGCCACAGCTTGCTCATGCAACATATTGGTAATAACCTGGCTCTTTGACACATTAAGCCAGGTGACAAAGGAGATATTAGTCCATATTATATAGCTAACTAGAAAAGCAAAGCCTAAAGCTTGTGAAAACATACGCTTGTGAAAACAATGTAGAAATAGTGTAACACATAAAGTAGTATTGAAAGTGAGTTCAGATACCAACCAACCAGTTGTCATTTACTAGGTAGTTACAACATGGGTAATTGTTTTCTTTTTATCCCATCAAAACCAGTTTTGCAATTACTTATGTGAGTGCTTGATCTCTGTTAGTCTCATGATCACATACTGTACATTAAGTACATGCATATCAAAGCCTTGTTCTGAGTGCAGTATGTACTGTATATGAAATCCACCGCACATTGTCTGGATGACAGTTTTCCACCTTGCAGCAAGTTAACAGAGTAATATTTGTAAGAAATACCTCAAATAAATGTTTCTTTCCATTGCTGATAACTGCAAGGTTCCCTTTGCAGGCATGGGTGCCATACAGCCAATACATATTTCGGCAAGAAATGCGTCAATTGTTTGTATAACTGGGGATAACAAACTAATTTAAAGCACAACTACAGCTGAATTTAGGGCAAGTGACATTTTATGACATAAAAAACAAACGTCATTGTTGCAGTTATGATCACTTTGCTGAATTCATTTTTCTTACACTCAAACCTTAATGTGTAGAAAGTGAGGGCATTCAACATTTCTCAAAGGAAAGTTGAGAGTAAATATCTATAAAAGGCAACTCAGATGTGGTATGACAAAAACAGCCTGAAAACAAGTATTTGGCAAGTTTTAACTCAGGGATAAAAATGACTGTGTTACTGGGGTCAACATGACACTTGATTATTTCTCCAACATAGTTACATGAAGTCAGACACAAGGAAGAGAAGCAGATATACAACACTTATAGAAAACAAACAAACTTCAATAAACACATACATGCACACAAGAACGCACACACGCACACACACACACAAAGACACACACACACACACACACAACGTTCATTCTTACTCAAGTGTGTACAGCATGAAATCAACCAGTCATAGGTAAAGCAGCCAATGAGAAAGGTTTGAGAACCACAACTCTTCTGGGTGACATTTAAGGCTGGGCCGGCAGCATGTCCAGCTGTCCACGTCAGCACCCCCCTGGCACTGGTCATCTATGTACAACAAACAGACTAAGAGCATTATCAGTCGGGGGATGGGACGTTGTGGCCCACACACAGTGTGGTTGGGACACCATGGTTCATAACACAGACTGACTGGTCTGTGTTCTGTGATCGCCTGGCCCGGCCTGGGCGGGATGCTAGAGAGAAGAGAGACAGAAGTGTTATTACCCAGGGCCTGCTCCTGCTGGGCGAGGGCCTGCTGGGCAAGGGCCTGCTGGGCGAGGGCTTGGGTGAGAGTTAATGGTGGATGATGCTCAAAGTGCAGAGGGAGGGGCAGAGATGAGATAACATTAGAGGAATTCAATGTGTGCCGCCGGGCTGGCATCCCATGGTAAACCAGCTAGTTTGATCATGCTTCACCCATGCTTAGCCAATGCATCACACCTCTTAGTGTAGACTGTCTGTATAAATAGGTTGTTTTAGGGAAGTCTTATGAGTATGTTCAAACCATGCTTTCATTTATAATCCCCTTTAGATGTTGTTGAGGGTTTAGTCATCACCATGCTGTGCATTCTGCCATGCATCTTTCAGGCCACTCTGGGTTCAGACTTGATTTCACTCCTGTTTAAGACCTCCCATTCACTTCATTTTGGTTTCCAAAAAGCTTGGTACACCAGAGGAGAGAAAGGAAGAGAAAACATTCATATACATTCAATCCATTCAATGAAATACAGACCCCTCTGACAGGTTTCATACAAAATTTATTTCATGCTAGAGTTGTATTCTTCAACTCTCTTTTCCTATTGATTTCATGTTGCATAACATTGTGCATGCACTTGATTTCCCCCCATGTTCTTAATTGCAAACAATGATTTTATGTTTTAAAATATACTTATATTTTTGCTGCTTTCATATTAGCTAAAGGTTGTTAGGGAAAGATGGTCAGACACAACCTGACTCAACCAGATTCTTTATGATTTCTTTTCTAGTTTTCTTTAAAAAAATAACACTGTTCAAATTATATATTTAGTATGTGAAAGTAACAATGGTTCACTAGGATAAGTTCTCCATAAATAATTGATCGTATACATCTAGACGTATAGCAGTAGACAGAAACATAGATTACTAATTTAGCCTAAATGATTCTTCTCATTAAGATCCAGGATCACAAGCATGCCAACATAAACAAGGTCAAACGTTATTTTAGCTTTTCACAACATAGAGAGCTTGCTGAAATATGTATATTCTCCATCTTTCTACAAGTCTCTAGTTAGGAAATAGTGGTCAATATGACCAGAGCTGCCAGGTAACATGTACTCTGTACCACAAAGAAAAATAGGAAGAAATGTGAAACGAAAACACTCAGTCATTGAACACCTTTATAGTCTGGCTACATAAATTGTATGCAAAGGTGAGGAATCGTTAAAAGAAAAATATATTCTTCATACGGATAGTCGTAATAGCTATAGTTTCTTTTTCTTTTTTACTAGTCCACCATGCAACTCATGCTAAATAAAAAGAGTCATGTTTAACTGATGGTATTGGGTGACATAAATGCCATTAGCAGTTATTCTTATTGTCCTCTACTTATTGATTTCATTCCACCCTTTCTGGCCATTCAGGCCAAGATGTCAGACCAATGTTCCTTTGTTATTTGTCTTTCTGTCCTCCTACAGTTCTTCATTGAGAAAAAGTCCATACAAAAACAACAACGTAGAAAAGCAAAAAGGACTTCTTCGATCTTGATGTTTGAGAGAAAACCTATCCTTCAAAGTGAGACGGTGAGCTCACTGTAAGAAACCTCTGTATCTACTGTTTCTCTTCCTCACTGTGAATGTGGCCCTGTCAAGCCCTCCATCCGTGGAATAAAGAAAGAGGGGGATTTCTCCCCAAGCGTTGGTTTCTCCCATTCAGAGTCAGACTGTGGTGCACCCCCCTCAGGTCACTCTGAGAACTTCTGCCTGCATATACTTAACTAAGACAGTCTCCTCTTTACAGGGATCTGTGGTAGAGAATACACGGGAGGGTTGGGTTGCTCAGCATCAGCCAGTCATTAGTCATTCTCAAAAGGATGGATGCATTTGAGAAAAGTAAGACAATGGGGGGGGGGGGGGTGTATACAGAGAAAGAGGACACCTAACAGATGTTTTAAAAATCAAAACAACTTGCTCTGTGGTGATCCAGGAGAAGGAGAGAAAACAAGGACAGAGATATAGAGAAGTGAAAGAAAGAGACAAGCTGAGAGGACAGCAGAGGAACAGAGTGTGTGACTGGGCCAACTATCTGTTGTTTCGGAGCTGTGTCCATGCACACCACCTCCCTGAGGGGGAGCCACCCCAACAGAGAAAGACAGGATTGTAGCAGGATAGGAAGATCGACAGAATAAAAGACAGAAGAGCAGAACGGGAGAAGAAGTCAACCAAAAATGGGAAAATTGGACTTCTCTTTGAAGTAGCTACTTTGTGGTTGTGCTTTGGTTGTGGTTGTGCTGTGTGGTGGGAAGATACATTCTTTACCTTGTAAAAAAGTATTATGAAATAGAATATAGATACGCAAAAATATATATCTTTACTACTGAATCTGTTGATGGTTTGCCTTCAATAAAAACATGACTAGGTTCCAATAATTTAAGTGTTAGAGTACTTCACCTACAGTGAATATTTACAGCTGGGTCCTTTTCACCATTTGGATGGGCCATACAAGAGTATTTAGAGAATATTATCTCCATTCATAGGTGTAGGGTTCTATATGAGTTCTTCCAGATCTTTTGGAATCTACCTGAGCTGACCTACTCTTTCCTATGGATGTCAAAATTCCATATTTCTGGTATTAAAGACTCTCTTCCCATTATCAGTTTTGAGAAGGGACAGTTTACAGAGACAGAGAACAAGCAACACAGATAGAAGAAGAGACTGAAGCGAAAAGCTGAAGACGGAGAGCAAGGTCCAGAGGACAAAAATGGGACAGACCGGTACAACACGTTGGAACAGGAGCTAGCTGCAGATGGGGTTTCTGTAGGTGGGTAACAGGGAGAAGGGCAGAGGTTTAGAGGGGACCCTAGGAGACCGCCCTGTGTCACTGATCCATGCCTACAGAATGCTACAGGACACTATGTGGGCTGCAGGGCCCTGCAGACACTGACACCACTCCAGTACCAGCCCCCCCATGCCGGCAATGGTGCTAAGGCTATAAAGCATTTGGTAACCTTTGTTTAGGGAGAGTCAGAGTTTCCGGGGTGTAGTGTAACAGTATGGGACCTCTATCTTTCAAATAATTTCCTTTCACTCTTTTTTCAAAATGTATAATGTTATTGATCCAGGCCAATTGTACACACGTATTACCGTTCATGCGTTCTCTGATTGATTGAGGTCCCGGAAGCATGCAGAGAGCAGTTGGGGGGGGGGGGGGGGGGGGGGCTCAGAAAGAGAAGGCACATCAATGTATTTTCTAGCAGGGTTGAGATCCCAACAGCCAATCTGGCTCCAGGCACTAACACTTATCTGACGCTTATTCAGCTAGTTCAACATCAAGTTCATTTTGTGGTTAACAATATCAAATGGAGAAGAGAGACTGACAGTATCCAGTCTGCTTTGTAATACTGTCTATAAGAGTGCTGGCACAGAGCCATATTCAGCTAGACTTCAACATGTATCTGCTGTAGTCCAATTATATAGTGATCTTGTTACATAATCTTATGACATGCTGTTATTTAACAACAATAGCCTGTCATCTACTTGTGAAGCAATGATATAAAAATAGTTCTTTGCTGAAGTTATTCGTTGTTAGATCAGAGGTAGGACGCTGTTGAAAATGTCCGTCTTGCTTCTCACAATGCTTGTCATATACTGTAATACCATGTGGCCTCTCTTATTCCTCACCATACTTCACCCCTTACCACCAGCTACATTTCCTCTCCATTGCCAACCATCAGCTGGACAGGACATGCAGTGTTGAGTTAAGAGACAAGCACAACACATTCCAACATGGAGCAACAGAGAAACAGGTTCACTTTCCATTGGCAACATATACATAGACAATCACACACAGACACACTCGCAGACATACCATACACACACTCAGAAGCACATTCATTAACACATGACATAGAATATACAACACTGAGGGCATGTGTACTCTTAGCTGCTGTTAGTGATCATCCTACTTGATTCATGTAATGGATCAGTCTCATGAAGTGGACACAGTGGATTACAGATGTGTTTGTGTTATGGCTCTTGAGAGTCACTGAACTTGTCCACCCAAAACAGATCATGCTCACAAAGAGCGGTTCACTATGGGAGACAGTGGGAATGTGTGACCTTTCCACCAAAAAAAGCTCCACTGTGCACTAGAAGAGGCAGGATAAAAAGTATGTGTAAACTGTTTACTGTATGGAGGCTGTAGCAGGTCCTGTCTTAGCTAGTGTCTGGGAACTTGGCTGGGGATGATGGCAGGTGAGATTTAGCAATGCTATTAGCCAATGACAACAATATACAGTATTATGTGCTTGTGATTCATCTCCCTACGCTCACAAGCAGCTAATTTAAGAAGCTGCGGATGACACTGGCATTATAGTTTGATGCTGTAACAATTGTGGAAGCAGTTTTTTATTCTTATTTTTCAGAGTTGATTCATCATAGAAGCCTTTGGCTTGCAGTTGTCCTGCCTTTGTCTGGTGTAACTGTAGACTAGAGGACATGATGAGGGCCTGATGTTATTGTAGAGCAGGATAGTAAGGATCTCTCGGTGTGGTGAACAAGGCATTTCTTTCATTGTGCTATTCTTTAGTGTTAGAGGCTGGGGCGTCAGGTTGTGAGTGTGGCATGGCCGTCCTCTTGGCCACATACCCACCCAGCTAGCTGCAGCAGAGGGTAGCCCTGGGGGCCCTGGCGGCCGAGCGGTGGGCATGGGGGCGCCGGCTCCGCCAGTGACCTCCCCTGGGAAGGGCCAGCTACCGGCCAATTAGACACAAGTCAAGGATGGGGGGATGATGAAGGGGGGAGTGATGGAGGGAGGAACAAACAGATCAGACAATGAGTGGAGGAAAAACAAGGAAAAACAAACATACAACAAGGAAAAACAGAAAAAGGGAAAGTTAAGGTTGGCCCAGGGGGCAGTGTGATAGTCTCGGTGATAGTGAACAAACCAAATGGAGAGTATAGAACACCCAGAGATGGAGAGGAGGGTTGGCATGGTAACGTAAAAAACATTTTCAAGAAAATCCCAAAACAGAAAAACAAGACCACTAATTAGTGATTTGTTTATATATTTGTTTAGTAACTTATTTCATGCGGAAGTAAATAAATGAAAGTAAGAGTAATAAAGATGATTCAGTTTTAATGAAAGAGAGAGAGAAGAGTTGGACAGAGAAAAAGGCTAGCGTCCAAATGCCAAATAAGAATGTTGGGGGTGATGCTTTTTTTGTTGGGTTTTTTTCACCTTTATTTAACCAGGTAGGCCAGTTGAGAACAAGTTCTCATTTACAACTGCGACCTGGCAGATATTGTGTCGCTCAGCAGTACTATGTGGGTGGGGGACCTGAAGTTGTTTGTGTTGAAAGCTGTATAGACAAAGATAGTAAGGACAAGACCTACTGTAAGATAGCAACAACAAAAATAATGTGTGTGCTCTCTAAAGTGTCTTTTTGTGTCACGTTTCAGACTTACAGTACAGCTGTGCAGTTTCTCCTCCCTGAGTACACATGAAAGTGTGTTTGTGCTTGACTCTAAGTGTGTTCCCTAGGGTGTGTGCACTGAGGAAGGTGTGCCCTGAGATTTAAGCCCTGGGATGTGTGCCCGGATGTAGGGCCTGTGTCTAGGTGTGTCATATTACGTACCCTTCCTGACTCTGGCCGCCGTGTGGCCTGGCCGCCCGCCCATGGCCAGGAGGAAGCAGGGCTGCTGCTCGGACCGGTCAATAGGGCTTAAGACCTGGCCATCGTCAGGTGACATGATCTGGTCTATGTGGGGACAGTCTTCATTGGCCAGCGCTGCTTTTTCTGACTCCTTGGCTGACTCCTTGGCTGACTCCTTGGCTGACTCCTTGGCTAACTCCTTGGCTGCTCTCTTGGCTGACTCCTTGGATGTTTCCCCGTTCACTTTGGGATCTTGAAAAACAGCTTGTGGAGCTGAAACAGAGGGAGAAGAACTTAGTGGTGATTCCTCAATGGTGTGGAAGAGGATGTGTCAGCACCGGCATTTATGTGCAAGCTTGGCTGTTTTTTAATCAACCAGGTAACACAGTTTTGAAGTACAATCATCAAACTTTTTAAAATGTCAAATAATCATTGACCTTTCCCAACTGCCCCAAATCCCATCCACTGGAACTTCAACAAACAAAAACTCTTCACACTTGCTGCTCAATTTGGCACAGAATATCTGCTTTGTTTGGTTTCCCAAATCCCTCACTCTCAAAACTAACAAGCTCCTGTCCTGGAAATGTACCACCTGCTTTTCCAGACATAGCAGTGACTATTTACAGGTCAATAAAATAACACGATTCTTCATCTTCAGTATGGTAAGTAAAGGTAGTGGAGTTCTAAGCCATTACCTTCTGTGCATGACCAACTCAAAACAATGGAACAGGAAACACTAACATTTGATCATCCAGGCCTCACACGTCAAACCTTGTGGGACTTATAAGCATTACATCTCCAGACTGAACCACACAGCCCAGACCACCACTGTCACCGCTGTAGTAAAACATTATTTGTGGGTAACACTTGCAGATATTAGCAGTGGTGTCTCTGCTGCATTGACGCTCCACCCCATTACACATTACAGTAATCCATCTGCTCTTGTCAGCGCAGCAGGCAGCACACAGACCCTAGCCAGCCACACACAGCCATTGTACGTGTGACGCAGACCCTCTGGGATAGAGGGAGAGGAAGAAGGGGAGAGAGAGTGGGAGATGAGTCACTTTCTTCAGAATAGTTCAATGAATAGACACCATTCTCTAACTCCCTCACTTTTTCCCTCTCTGTTCCTCCCCTTCTCCCTATCCCTGTTGACTTTTGTCTTTTTTTCATCCCCCTCTTATTTCCCCCCATCCCCTCATTCATCTTTTGGATATCTGTATCCAATTCATGGGCTCTATTGATTGGCTGTTGGCCTGGTAATCGTGCATGTCTGATGTGATGAAGTGGCAGAGGATTTGTCCAGATGGTGCCTCTTTACGGGAAAGAGAGGGAGAGTAAAGATGACACAGCAGTAATGACCATATCACTGAGAACTGTCCATCACTGGCATCGTGGAGGACAACACTTCCAAAAGAAGCATGATGCATTCTGGTCATTTTGGTCAGCCATCACTACAGCCTGAAGCCATCTTACTCTCTACTTTCTACTGCACTAACAACATTTCTCGCAGAACCATACTCATCACTTCAAATTCAAATGTGTTACCACACTGCACAACCACAGAAGAGATATACAGCAAGATACTGTATGTAAGTTAGCGGACCTGGTCCAGAAGTGTCTGTGTTGCACGTGTGGTTAAAAACAGCTCACTGAATAAATGATGACAGCCATTTCAGAGGGTGTTTTTTTTTTTACTGCACTGGCTTGCTGACTGGAACTGCACTCTCATAGTCATTCCAATGGCATTTCACTGGGTCAATTCCCCACTGGTCCCTTAATGTTTGTCTGTGTGTTTTGACATTGATTAGTAAAAATAGATGTGTTCATCTGTTTAAACTTTGAAACAATAAGCACACACCATATTCAAGTATGCAACTAAGTAATAGATGTCATAAATAAGCAAGTAGCTACGTTGTTTGTGTGTGTGTGTGTGTGTGTGTGTGTGTGTGTGTGTGTGTGTGTGTGTGTGTGTGTGTGTGTGTGTGTGTGTGTGTGTGTGTGTGTGTGTGTGTGTGTGTGTGTGTGTGTGTGTGTGTGTGTGTGTGTGTGTGTGTGTGTGTGTGTGTGTTTGTGTGTGTGTGTGTGTGTTAATTGAGAGGTCTAGGACCTCTGTGAGTGAGGGGATACAGAGACCCGAGGATCACATCAACTGCTCAAGGGACCAGCTTTATGAGGAGTACAGTACAGCACTTTAAAAGTTATGTAACCTTTCCCAGCTCTCTTTTTCAGGGAAAGTGAGCTCTATAGATAGTGTAGACTGCTGTAAAAACTAAATTGACGCATTGCATATTTGGCAATCCTAGTCTATTCCTCATCCTAATCAAACAGCCCATGCCTCTTGTTCAAAGACTGGAGGACTCAGACAGAGTTCTCACTCCATAGGAGGCCATATATAGAGAATGCCAACTTATATGCCAGAATCACAACATTCTACACACATTATTAATTTCCTCCTGAGCTGAACCCAACCCATCTTGAGGGCCCATGCTCAGCATGTTCCTGAATGTGTGTGTATTCATGTGTTATTACATACATGTATCCCTTAAAGTAACTTTGTAATAATGTTCATGTAATGTAAAGTGTTGCTCTAATGTCTGTCTGTTAAATTACCATTCAGTGTCAAACTGTTTTCTGATTGGGTGCTAAATGAGTTTCAGATTGGCTGCTTATTTCATCATTCTGCTTTGCAGCCCATTGTGAATAATAGGAGAAGCAAGTGAATAGCTGCAGTTCGTGGCAGAACCTGAGTCCTATTGTGCAATGTGCGTTGCTTGGACACTGTTGTCATGGCAACATGCATTGGCACAGAAAAAAAGATTGCGGGAAATTAAATAAATGAGACATCAAGAATGAGAGAGGATGTTGGGAAGGTGAAAACAATCATTGTTTTTACCACCTCCAGAGAACGTACATTATGGCAGTGCCTGGTGAAACTCTAACTCTCATTGGTCAAGATCATAGAAGTAATGAGACTTATGCACATCCTGTATCATATGACTAGGCAAAGTCAGGAAGTTTGACCCTTGTTAATGTTTTTCCTCTCTCCTCCAGGAGACAAGTCATTATGTCACCTCTGGTTGTTCTCTCTGCAGGGAGTCAGGTCAGATGACAGGCCCTGATGGCTCAGAATGTAGACGCCATCTGACAGGCTGCAAAGTAAAGGTGCAGATAGAAGTCAAGGTAATCTAAATGTGTTTGTTACAAACAAATAACTATCACTGAATAGTATTGTTGGAATCTAATCAGTAGAGACACCTTGTAAGTGGGACATCTTGGATACACAACTCTCCAAAGAAAACATTCATTATAAAGTTAAAGGATTCTATTATAAACAGGAGTACAGCCAGCGAGCGAGGGGTGCAGTGTTTTTGTGTGTGTGTGTGTGAGAGTGCTCAGAGGGTTGTTAGTCATAGATGTAGCGTGGAATGATGCTTGGCCGTAACGTGTGGCAGTAAATAAGGAGCCATCACCAGATCCACTCATGGCCACTTCAGGCCCTCGTGGCAGGGCATAAATACACACTACTCACACTATTTCATAGAAGAGGGAACTCCATGGAATCAGTTGGGCCCTATCCCTATCATGAGTAGGCGATGTACAGTATATCAGCCTGTGAGTAACTGAGAATCCCCCAAAGCTGCGTGTGCTCACCACAGCTGGCCTGGTCATTCAAGCAGAAAAACATGAAAGAGGAACACAGTCATCATCCATCCAAGGGACTTCCTGAAAATTGATAGGTTCTCTGAGGGAAACCCCCACTCTCTGCTGTCTTTGTCCAACTTCCCCTATGAGTCACACAGGTTAGACACACAGGTCTCCAGGCAACCAGGCTGTCTCTTTTATTGCAGTCATTTCTACAGTGCGATATCACTGGTGCAATGTTAGTTAAACAAGTTAACTGTGAAATAATGGCATTCGCTGTTAATATATATATATATATATATATATATATATATATATATATATATATATATATATATATATATATATATATATATATATAAGCATTCCAGGTGAAGCTGGTTGAGAGAATGCCAAGAGTATGTAAAGCTGTCATCATGGCAAAGAGTGGCTATTTAAAGAATCTCAAATATAAAATATATTTAGATTTGTTTAACACTTTTTTGTTACTACATGATTCCATATGTGTTCTTTCATAGTTTTGATGTCTTCACTATTATTCTACAATATAGAAAATAGTAAAAATATTGAAAAACCCATGAATGAGTAGGTGTTCTAAAACTTTTATATAAACACAGTATATATAAACACTACCGGTCAAAAGTTTTAGAACACCTACTCATTCATGGGTTTTTCAATATTTTTACTATTTTCTATATTGTAGAATAATAGTGTAGACATCAAAACTATGAAATAACACATATGGAATCATGTAGTAACAAAAAATATTTATTCACTACCGGTCAAAAGTTTTAGAACACCTACTCATTATAGGGTTTGTCTTTATCTTTACTATTAAATAACACATATGGAATCATGTAGTAACCCAAAAAGTGTTAAATAAATCTAAATATATTTGAGATTTGAGATTCTTTAAATAGCCACTCTTTGCCATGATGACAGCTTTACATACTCTTGGCATTCTCTCAACCAGCTTCACCTGGAATGCTTTTCCAACAGTCTTGAAGGAGTTCCCACATATGCTGAGCACTTGTTGGCTGCTTTTCTTTCATTCTGCGGTCTAACTCATCCCAAAATTGTCAATTTGGTTGAGGTTGGGGGATTGTGGAGGCCAGGTCATTTGATGCAGCACTCCATCACTCTCCTTCTTGGTAAAATAGCCCTTACACAGCCGGGAGGTGTGTTGGGTCATTGTCCTGTTGAAAAACAAATTACAGTCCCACTAAGCCCAAACCAGATGGGATGGCGTATCATTGCAGAATGCTGTGGTAGCCATGTTGGTTAAGTGTGCCTTGAATTCTAAATAAATCACAGACAGTGTAACCAGCAAAGCACCCCCACACCGTAACACCTCCTCCTCCGTGCTTTACAGTGGGAAATACACATGCGGAGATCATCCATTCACCCACACTGCGTCTCACAAAGACACTGCGGCTGGGACAAAAATCTCAAATTTGGACTCCAGACCAAAGGACAAATTTCCAACGGTCGAATGTCCATTGCTTGTGTTTCTTGGCCCATGCAAGTCTATTCTTCTTATTGGTGTCCTTTAGTAGTGGTTTCTTCGCAGCAATTCAACTATGAAGGCCTGATTCAAATAGTCTCCTCTGAACCCTGAAATTTCCATCCCTAACTATAACATTTTTCGACAAGGTAGAACTGCCAAAGGGGGCGGTGTTGCAATCTACTGCAGAGATAGCCTGCAGAGTTCTGTCTTACTATCCAGGTCTGTATCCAAACAATTTGAGCTTCTACTTTTAAAAATCCACCTTTCCAGAAACAAGTCTTTCACCGTTGCCGCTTGTTATAGACCACCCTCTGGCCCCAGCTGTGCCCTGGACACCATATGTGAATTGATTGCCACCCATCTATCTTCAGAGCTCATGCTGCTAGGTGACCTAAATTGGGACATCCTTAACACCTCAGCCATCCTACAATCTAAGCTTGATGCCCTCAATCTCACACAAACTATGATAGAGTTCAGTGTGTCAAATCGGAGGGCCTGATGTCAGAGGGCCTGTGGGCCTGACCTCTGGCAGTCTCTATGGGGGTGCCACAGGGTTCAATTCTCGGGCCGACTCTCTTCTCTGAATACATCAATGATGTCGCTCTTGCTGCTGGTGATTCTCTGATCCACCTCTACGCAGACGACACCATTCTGTATACCCCTGGCCCTTCTTTGGACACTGTGTTAACTAACCTCCAGACAAGCTTTAATGCCATACAACTCTCCTTCCGTGGCCTCCAACTGCTCTTAAATGCAAGTAAAACTAAATGCATGCTCTTCAACCGATCGTTGCCCGTACCCACCGGCCCGTCCAGCATCACTACTCGGGACGGCTCTGACTTAGAATATGTGGACAACTACAAATACCTAGGTGTCTGGTTAGACTGTAAACTTTCCTTCCAGACTCACATTAAGCATATCCAATCCAAAATTAAATCTAGAATCGGCTTCCTATTTCGCAACAAAGCATCCTTCAATCATGCTGCCAAACATAACCTCGTAAAACTGACCATCCTACCGATCCTCGACTTCGGTGATGTAATTTACAAAATAGCCTCCAACACTCTACTCAACAAATTGGATGCAGTCTATCACAGTGCCATCAATTTTGTCACCAAAGCCCCATATACTACCCACCACTGCGACCTGCACGCTCTTGTTGGCTAGCCCTCGCTTCATACTCGTCGCCAAACCCACTGGCTCAAGGTCATCAACAAGTCTCTGCTAGGTAAAGCCCCACCTTATCTCAGCTCACTGGTCACCATAGCAGCACCCACCCATAGCACCCGCTCCAGCAGGTTTATCTCACTGGTGACCCCCAAAGCCAATTCTTCCATTGGCCACCTTTCCTTCCAGTTCTCTGCTGCCAATGACCGGAACGAACTGCAAAAATCACTGAAGCTGGAGTCTCATATCTCCTTCACTAGCTTTAAGCACCAGCTGTCAGAGCACCTCACAGATCACTGTACCTCTACATAGCCCATCTGTAAATAGCCCATCCAACTACCTCATCCCCATACTGTATTTATTTATTCATCTTGCTCCTTTGCACCCCAGTATCTCTACTTGCACATTCATCTTCTGCACATCTACCATTCCAGTGTTTAATTGCTATATTGTAATTACTTCGCCACCATGGCCTATTTATTGCCTTACCTCCCTTATCCTACCTCATTTGCACATACCATATATAGACTTTTTCTACTGTATTATTGATTGTATGTTTGTTTATTCCATGTGTAACTCTGTGTTGTTGTATGTGTCGAACTGCTTTGCTTTATCTTGGCCAGGTCGCAGTTGCAAATGAGAGCTTCTTCTCAACTAGCCGACCTGGTTAAATAAAGGTGAAATAAAAATTACTAAAACAAAAAACAGCTGATGTTGAGATGTGTCTGTTACTTGAACTCTGTGAAGCATTTATTTGGGCTGGTAACTCTAATGAACTTATCCTCTGCAGCAGAGGTAACTCTGGGTCTTCCATTCCGGTGGCAGTCCTCATGAGAGCCAGTTTCATCGTAGCGCTTGATGGTTTTTGCGACTGCACTTGAAGAAACTTTCAAAGTTCTTGAAATGTTCCATATTGACTGACCTTCGTGTCTTAAAGTAATGATGGACTGTCATTTCCCTTTGCTTATTTGAGCTGTTCTTGCTATAATATGGACTTGGTCTTTTACCAAATAGAGCTATCTTCTATATACCCCCCTTACCTTGTCACAGCACAACTGATTAGCTCAAACGTATTAAGAAGGAAAGAAATTCCACAAATTCACTTTTAAGAAGGCACACCTGTTAATTGAAATGCATTCCAGGTGACTACCTCATGAAGCTGGTTGAGAGAACACCAAGAGTGTGCAAAGCTGTCATCAAGGCAAAGTGTGGCTATTTGAAGAATCTCAAATATAAAATATATTTTGATTTGTTTAACTTTTTGGGTTACTACATGATTCCATATGTGTTATTTAATAGTAAAGATAAAGACAAACCCTATAATGAGTAGGTGTTCTAAAACTTTTGACCGGTAGTGAATAAATATTTATATTTTTGAGTTTCTGAGAAGCTTCCTATTCTGCTACCTGGTCTATACATCATAAAAATACATTTGGCAATCAGCCAAATGAACAATATGTCTGCAGGCTTTAAACTGGTTTCACAGCCCTGCAGTATTTTTCCTGAGACAGCACACACGCAGATAAGTTAACTAGGAAATATAATAAATGTATGGGTGTGATAGTCTTATGTGTGATTCATAAATTGTAATGTATTTTCCATCTGAGTGGATGAAATATGCTATTTAACATCTGCTGTCAGGATGGCTGGCTACTGTATGTGCCACTGTGTTACCTTTGGTGTTTTCATCACTGCATTAAACTGGTCAGGGTAGAGATGAAAAGGTAGTTGGGGGGGAGATTGGTCTGGTGTGGTATGAGGTTTGGTCTGGTGTGGTGTGAGGTTTGGTCTGGTGTGGTATGGTAGGGTAGGTATAAGGTTTGGTCTGGTGTGGTATGAGGTTTGGTCTGGTGTGGTATGAGGTTTGGTCTGGTGTGGTATGAGGTTTGGTCTGGTGTGGTGTGAGGTTTGGTCTGGTGTGGTATGGTAGGGTAAGGTATAAGGTTTGGTCTGGTGTGGTATGAGGTTTGGTCTGGTGTGGTATGAGGTTTGGTCTGGTGTGGTATGAGGTTTGGTCTGGTTTAGTCTGGTTTGGTATGAGGTTTGGTCTGGTGTGGTATGAGGTTTGGTTTGGTGTGGTATGAGGTTTGGTCTGGTGTGGTATGAGGTTTGGTCTGATGTGGGATGAGGTTTGGTCTGGTGTGGTATGAGTTGATAATGTCTGGGGAGTGGGCAGTGGAGTTGATGACATGTGTATGAGTGGAGTGGTCACTGGTCAACATACTGCCATGTAGGGCCTTTCCACATTCAATGGCTCCTGGTGTGGAGAATGGCTGTTTTTCTGACTGGGGAGTTAGCAGAAGGAGGAGGAGGAGGAGGAGGTGGAGAGAGGAGGATAAGGAGGAGGAGGAAGAGGAGGAGGTGTGAAGGCAGGGGAGTTCAGTCAGTTCACTGAGAATGTATTTTCTTTCATTGAGATTCAGATTGACATTCGGCAGAAAGTTTTCCTACCTGCTCTGTTTACTTCTAAGATCTCTTCTGGTGGTTCTTGTGGGGCCAGGGGCCATGTGTCGTCCTGCGTGCTGTGGTGAGGTGAGGTTACCTCCGACTTACAGTAATTGGGGGAGCCCAGAAGTGGGGCACGGGGGATATGCTTGTTCTTTTTCTTTGGTAACTTCTGCTTGGCCATCGCCAGGGAGTAATACATCCCAAAGTTATTGACAATAACAGGCACTGGCATGGCGATAGTCAGCACACCAGCCAGAGCACACAGCGCTCCCACCAGCATGCCAGACCATGTCTGAGGGTACATGTCTCCATAGCCAAGGGTTGTCATGGTCACCACCGCCCACCAGAATCCAATAGGAATGTTCTTGAAGTGTGTGTGCTCGCTGGCTCGGGGGTCATTGGGCTTGGCACCAATCCTTTCAGCATAGTAGATCATAGTGGCGAAGATGAGCACACCCAGGGCGAGGAAGATGATGAGGAGCAGGAACTCATTGGTGCTGGCTCGGAGTGTATGACCCAGGACACGCAGTCCCACAAAGTGCCTAGTCAGCTTAAAGATCCGGAGGATCCGGACAAAGCGTACCACACGTAGGAAACCCAGTACATCCTTAGCCGCCTTGGAAGAGAGCCCACTCAGCCCAACCTCCAGGTAGAAGGGCATGATGGCAATAAAGTCAATGATGTTGAGGGTGTTACGGAAAAACTCCAGCTTGCTCGGACAGAACGTCACTCGCATTATGAACTCAAATGTAAACCACAGCACACAGACCCCCTCAATATAGGTGAGGAAGACCACGGTCTCAGTCTCCTGGTAGACCCGCGTGCTGTTGTCCAGCGGGTCAATTTCCGTCCGGTTGATGATGGGGTTGAAGGCCTCGTGTGTCTCCAGGCAGAAGGTGGTGATGGAAACCAGGATGAAGAACAGGGAGGCGAAGGCTATCCACTGCAGGGGAGAGATGAGAGGGAGGGAGAGAAGGAGGGAGAGGGAAAGAGAGAGGGAGAGATTATAAGCGAGGGAGCTTAGAATACAAACGTGAAGGAACAGAGCACTAGAACTCCCCCACAGCTCTCTTCAGTTCTACAACATAAATCTAGGTCAGTACTCTTAACTGTGTGTCACTTGAAAGGGCGTGCACCTAAACTGTGGAGCTCCGGTAAGAGAGTTGCTAGTACTGTTGGAGCCTACACAGAGGAGGGGAGGGACAGAGGGGGACGTTATGTACTGTACGGGGGAAAGCTTGTTTCTGGGTCAGCTTTTGCGCCAGCACTTAAGGTATTTTTTCCGGGAGGGCACTGTGTTCACCATGGCATCTGGCCCAAACGATAACATGTGACGGTGCCACCTCATCAATTTTGAATGGTGCTTTAATGCATAGTCCTTAATGTATAGGCAGATATACACTGCTGCCCATAGATTAGGGATGACAGCAGTACTGCTGCTGCCAGAAGAGGCTGATGGGGTTGCATAACTCCACTTAACACCACTGGAATATTATAGCGATGCTCCAGAACTTTTGTATAATTTCAGCCAGTAGTTTTGAAAGTGGTGCTCGTGAGCCAAAACAGGTCCCAGTTTTTTGTGTACTACATCATCCAATTGTATACTACATCATCCAATTTGTGTGATATGTTACAAATCAAACTTGAACACTATGTTAAGAATTTGTTTTGCTTAAGATCCCGGCCTGTATCTTTAAAAAGGTCCAGGTCTGAGAGGAGGTAGGCACTGCCAGGCACATACACTACAACCACAGTACAGTAGTGATAGAGCCAGGGTCCTACCTGGACATGAAGGGCTTAGTGATTACATTATAGAAGAACAAATGACAATTAGGTTATTTTTCTAAGACGAGTGCACCTCAGTTATTTTTGTGCATGGTCCACAACTTCCAACATCCTTGACCTTCAACAAACTGAGTCAAAGCGATGTCAATATAAAATATAAATCAAATTGATCTTTTCAACTCCAAACAGGAATTTACGGTATAGTACAGGCACACCTTACAACCCTGATACTTACAATAACAACAACAACCTCTCAGGAGAATGGATTCATTGACAAAAGAAGCAAACTAGGGTGTTAACCTCCAGTGACCGTTGAGACGCTTGTATAATGGAAAAGGGCACAAAAAACCTATCCCAGTTAACACTTTACACTGAACCCTATGCAGTACCTTTTTCCAGTAGGTTTCATTCAGGGTAGTAAATGTACCTTGTGTCCCACTGATACAATCAGATACAGAATCAGAGACAGAAAAGACAATACAGACAGTCTGACTGACTCATTAAATTGAGAGAAATTCATTACTTTTAAAGAAACCTTGCTAGAGCGATTCACTCTGATATGGTCTACTGTTGTTGAAGGCTTTGCAAGCTGCAGGCTCTACTGCAATGTGTACTAATGAAACAGATAAAGGGTTACATTAGATATGCCACCTCCACCCGCCTAAGGCAGCAGAGGCCTGGAGATGACGGCACACAAGACTGGGAGAGTGATGTGTGAAAGACAAAAAAAACCACTGCGATGTCTTTCTTAGAAACACACATTCATTCACACTCACACTCTCATTCTCTGACACACATGCAACACACACTAGACATTGACAACAACAACCACAGCACAATAACAAGATAGAACATAATAACAATAACAACAAGATAGAACTGCTAAAGGGGGAGGAGTTGCAATCTACTGCAGAGATAGCCTGCAAAGTTCTGTCGTACTTTCCAGGTCTATGCCCAAACAGTTCGAGCTTCTAATTTAAAAAATGTATCTCTCCAGAAATAAGTCTCTCACTGTTGCCACCTGTTATAGAACCCCCTCAGCTCCCAGCTGTGCCATGGACACCATATGTGAATTGATTGCCCCCCATCTATCTTCAGAGTTCGTTCTGTTAGGTGACCTAAACTGGGATATGCTTAACACCCCGGCCGTCCTACAATCTAAGCTAGATGCCCTCAATCTCATACAAATCATCAAGGAACCAACCAGGTACAACCCTAAATCCATAAACATGGGCACCCTCATAGATTCTATCCTGACCAACTTGCCCTCCAAATACACCTCTGCTGTTTTCAATCAGGATCTCAGCGATCACTGCCTCACTGCCTGCATCCGTTATGGGTCTGCGGTCAAACGACACCCCTCACCATTGTTAAATGCTCCCTAAAACATTTCTGCGAGCAGGCCTTTCTAATCAACCTGGCCCGGGTATCCTGGAAAGATACTGACCTCATCCCGTCAGTTGAGGATGCCTGGTTGTTCTTTAAAAGTAATTTCCTCATCTTAAATAAACATGCCCCTTTCAAAAAATGTAGAACTAAGAACAGATATAGCCCTTGGATCACTCCAGACCTGACTGCCCTTGACCAGCACAAAAACATCCTGTGGCGCACTGCACTAACATCGAATAGTCCCCGCGATATGCAACTTTTCAGGAAGTCAGGAACCAATACACACAGTCAGTTTGGAAAGCAAAGGCTAGCTTTTTCAAACAGAAATTTGCATCCTGTAGCTCAAACTCCAAAAAGTTCTGGGACACTGTAAAGTCCATTGAGAATAAGAGCAAGCCTCCCCAGCTTCTCCTTTGTCCAAATCCACATAGCAGATGTTCTGAAAGAGCTGCAAAACCTGGACCTGTACAAATCAGCTGGGATAGACAATCTGGACCCTCTCTTTCTAAAATGATCCGCCGCCATTGTTGCAACCACTATTACTAGTCTGTTCAACCTCTCTTTCCTATCGTCCGAGATTCCTAAATATTGGAAAGCTGCCGCGGTCATCCCCCTCTTCAAAGGGGGAGACACTCCAGACAAACTGGGAGACACAAACAGGGAGAAACAAACCCAAACTTTTACAGGCCTATATCCATCCTTCCCTGCCTTTCTAAAGTCTTCGAATCCCAAGTTAACAAACAGATCACTGACCATTTCGAATCCCACTGTCACTTCTCTGCTGTGCAATCTGGTTTCCGAGCTGGTCATGGGTGCACCTCAGCCACGCTCAAGGTACTAAACGATATCATAACCGCCATCGATAAAAGACAGTACTGTGCAGCCTTCTTCATCGACCTGGCCAAGGCTTTCGAATCTGTCAATCACCACATTCTTATCGGCAGACTCAACAGCCTTGGTTTCTCAAATGACTCGCCTTGTTCACCAACTACTTCTCAGATAGAGTTCAGTGTGTCAAATCGGAGGGTCTGTTGTCCGGACGTCTGGCAGTCTCTATGGGGGTACCACAGGGTTCAATTCTCGGGCCGACTCTTTTCTCTGTATATATCAATGATGTCGCTCTTGCCTCTTGATGCGGGTGATTCCTTGATCCACCTCTATGCAGACGACACCATTCTGTATACATCTGGCCCTTCTTTGGACACTGTGTTAACTAACCTCCAAATGAGCTTCAATGCCATACAACTCTGCTTCCGTGGCCTCCAACTGCTCTTAAACGCTAGTAAAACTAAATGCATGCTCTTCAACCGATCGCTGCCTGCACCCGCCTGCCCGACTAGCATCACTACTCTGGACGGTTCTGACTTAGAATATGTGGACAACTACAAATACCAAGGTGATGGCTAGACTGTAAACTCTCCTTCCAGACTCATATTAAGCATCTCAAATCCAAAATTAAATCTAGAATCGGCTTCCTATTTCGCAACAAAGAATCCTTCAGTCACGCTGCCAAACATACCCTCATAAAACTGACTATCCTACCAATCCTCGACTTCGGCGATGTAATTTACGAAATAGCATCCAACACTCTACTCAGAAAACTGGATGCAGTCTATCACAGTGCCATCCGTTTTGTCACCAAAGCCCCATATACCACCCACCACTGCGACCTGTATGCTCTCGTCGGTTGGCCCTCGCTACATGTTTGGCGCCAGACCCACTGGCTCCAGGTCATCTATAAGTCTTTGCTAGGTTAAGCTTCACCTTATCTCAGCTCACTGGTCACCATAACAGCACCCACCCGTAGCACGCGCTCCAGCAGGTATATCTCACTGGTCATCCCCAAAGCCAACACCCACTTTGGCTGCCTTTCCTTCCAGTTCTATGCTGTCAATGACTGGAACGAATTGCAAAAATCGCTGAAATTGGAGACTTATATCTCCCTCACTAACTTTAAGCATCAGCTATCTGAGCAGCTTACCAATCGCTGCAGCTGTACATAGCCCATCTGTAAATAGCCCACCCATCTACCTACCTCATCCCCATATTGTTTTTATTTACTTTTTGCACTTTTGCACACCAGTATTTCTACTTGCACATTCATCATCTGCACATCTATCACTTCAGTGTTAATTTGCTAAATTGTAATTACTTCGCTACTATGGCCTATTTATTGCCTTACCTCCTTACACCATTTGCACACACTGTATATAGATTTTTCTGTTGTGTTATTGACTGTACTTTTGTTTATCCTATGTGTAACTCTGTGTTGTTTTTTGTCACACTGCTTTGCTTTATCTTGGCCAGGTCGCAGTTGTAAATGAGGACTTGTTCTCAACTAGCCTACCTGGTTAAATAAAATAAAAAACAATAACCATAACAGTCACTGCAGCAACAACAACCACAATAACACTTCATTCCACAAGTGTAAATGAAATTCAATTACTTTGTTTTCACACTGACTGTTGCCATCTGTCCTGTCCTCCACATAAAAATAACCTTCTGGTTGGGTTTCTGAAATGAAGACAGGTTGTGGTAAGGCCAGAAGGAAGAGAAGAGAGTGTTACTGTCCTTGTCACCACAACATTTTCTCTCACAAGCCCAGCAAAGGTGACAGACTTGCTTCCATTCTTTCACTGGTGTGAAAACAAATCAGCAGCATCCCTGCATGGGCTCAATTACCGAGACATGTCATTGGACTGATAATCAATTCTAACTGCTGTCAACTTCCTGTGCAGAATATCCAACATCTAAGTCCATGTGACATTGCTCTCAGAACATCCAACATTTTCTCCAACACGATCAACTATCTGTATCAATACAGCAACATCATTATTAATAATGTATGATATGCAGCTGTTAGAGGAAAACCTGGAACATTGGAAAAGTATCATATTGTTCACTAATGAAGGAACTTGAGCCGTTAACACAAATTCCATGAGTCCAATTGAACTCTCCAGAGAAAATAAATGAAAAAGCTATCTTAGAAAAAATGTTGAGTAACCTTTTCTTTATCTTTATTCCATGAATGCCTATAGACTGCTGGTACTGAACAGAGAAACTGTGCTGTAATATACAGTAGATACGGGAAACGATCACCACATCATTGAGGAACTTCTAGACAGAGTGGTATCATGGCATGTGCGTCATTTGTATCCTAAATGCATTCTCTAAAAGCTTTATCTTGAGACAAACTGCTAATCTCATATCATATTATACATTAAGCCAACATTAGAGCCACCCTTCCTCGTTCTTACCTCTGACCTGCAGCACAAGCAATGTTTGTGCATGCATGAATGTGTCTGAGCATGTGTGTGAAAGCATGTGCTTGTTAGCATGCATGGCTGTGTGTGTAAACATCGTCCAAGGCAGATTGTGATGTATTTGATCTGGTGTTCTCAACAGAACATGTATCAACAACATTTACAGAAAATGAATGAGTGAGTGTCTTACTATAAATGAGAGGCAAAGTGCATTATAACACACTCATGTGAATTACTGTATGTTGTCATGGTTTGGGTGTGGGGGTGTTTCCGTAATAGATGTGTGATTAGCTTGTTGAGTTGTGATAAATCAGTGTTACAGAAAGCCAGGAAGTCATTTGAATGAACCATTAGGGAGTCAAATTTCCACCACTGTAATAGGCAAGTGAAAATAACCCAAAAGACATAACGTACAGATGTATGATCTTAAGTTGAGCTAATTTGCTACAGTAGGAAGATAATCCTTCAGCAACAGGAAATTATAAATATTATGTGGATTATAATTAATGGACTTTTTTGTAGGGGTTGATACACTTTTTTCGTAAGGGAAAATCAAGTCTGAAATTTCAAAGTGGAAATGACAACCTTCAGAAATCTTCTTTAAACCTCAATTACACTACAAGTTTTAAATGTCCTGCATTGAGGGAAAGCTCTCCTGCAACAGGGGGATCAAATTAAGATCATTTAACTGTATTATTCCGGTTTGGAGCAAATAAGTTTTAGAAGTGCTGAACATGAGCCATTGTCCTGTTTGCATTACAGGTGAAGGAACCGCCTGCACACAGGACTACCTACCTACAATCCCACTCATACAGTACAATCCCACGCACAGAACTGACGCCGACCCAAACATAATGTCTATACTGCAGACTAACCAAAGCAAGCAAGCACTTGCACTACACCTATCAGCTCTATTTGAGAAGGTGGTTATTTTCCCCTTTGTGTCTGGGCTGGCAAGTCCTCACCCTTCAGTGGGAGGGATCCAAGGACAACGCTGAGTTTATAACTGAGAATGTAACCTTCCTCCAAGGAAACCAATCAGCAGGCCTTTCTGTCAGAACACATCACACACTCATCAGAGATGGTTATAGAAGCAATACCGTTGGGAAATAAACACCCAGCAGCTTCACTACCAAGCCTCTGCTACATGGAACTGAATTAACAACAACACCATTAAATAAGAAGCTTAATGGACAGAGATTAATAAAGATAGAAATGTGACCATAAGAAATACTGTATGTAAGTCTGAGTGTGACACTTGGCAGTGTGCTGTACCTGCTAGTTTAAGGACACAACCACTGAGCAGAATACTGCATGGATATTAACATTCAATATGGAATTAAATCAATTGTATTGAGCACAAAATATTTGGAGATATTTGGATTTTGCTGTGGGTTCTACTCTGCAAATTGTATTGGTCATATTCACATATTTAGCAGATGTTCTTGCAGGTGTAGCAGAATGCTTGTGTTCCTAGCTCCAACAGTGCAGTAATATCTAACAATACACAACAACATCGCAAGCATGTTGTTTGTTTGAGAGGATGCCTTGAGATAGTGAATACACAATGTAATTAAGTTAAAAGGCTGCAAAGTAGACTGTGCCACAGAAAGCGTGTACATGTCAAGTATATCAAATGCTTAATCAGGAAATGTTTGAAGTAAGTTACAGATGTAGGATCTTAATTTGATCACTGTTTTTTTTGCTGAAATGCAAACTTGTAGTGTTTTTGAGTATTAAAAAGGCTTCTAAAGTTTGGCATTTCAGACTTGATTTGCCCTAATGAAAAATGTATCAACCCCTACAAAAAAATCCACATAATAATTCACATTTCCTATAGCTGTAAGATTATTTTCCTGCTGTAGCAAACTGCCTCAAATTAAGATCCTATGTCTGTAGATGTTTCAGTCACAGTGCCATTGTAAGTGTAGAAGACAGCATTGAGTCAATGCTAAACAAAATAAAACTGCAACCAGACCCTTCTCTCCTACAACCTCTCCCACACTCTCCGTCTCTTTTAGACTCATGCCTCCTAGAGATGAAAGCATGTCACGTTCTCTTATGTAACGACCTTTCCCTCCATCCATCTGCCTTTCTCTGTGCTTACTGTATGCGTTTGTGACAATGTTTTTGCATTGCCTGTTTATGAGTGTGTATTACATGCAGTATGTGTAATTTTAGATAAATACTTTGTATATATAGTGTATTTGTTTCATGTAAAGTGTGTTTGTTTGAGTTTGTTCCTAAATGTTATTAGGCATGCATCTGCATGAGAGAGAAGAGAGAAAAAGTGTGAGGTGCTCTAAGGCTCAGTTGGTAGAGCATAGCACTCACAATGCCAGGGTTGTGGGTTTGATTCCCACGGGGGACCAGTATGAACAAATATGAAACTGAATGCACTCACTACTGTAAGTCGTTCTGGATAAGAGTGTCTGCAAAATATGTCAAAATAGAACCCTGGGGACCTTTTCACATGTTGATGAGGAGGGTGGATAATGTTGTTTTCTGTGAATCAATGACTGTCTCCGTGGGGTTAAAAAAAATCCTGTAATATTTACAGTAACATACTGTACCATGTTCTTCAGTAACTTACAGGTAACTGGCTGCCAGTAAATTATCTTAAAAACAACATGCATTATTTTTACCGTGTAGGGATCAAGTTACAAGCCTTGCCTAATAATTGTCCATCTACATTTACGTCATTTTAGCAGACGCTCTACGTTTTAGTACATGAGATGCTTAGCCTTTGTGTGAACTCCCTTGCAGTTCTAGAAAGGCCTTGACTGACAGTTTAAAAGCAGTGTCAATAAATAGAGACATTCCAATGTAACTACCGACAACATAAACAGCTAAGACCTCATCCACAGTTGGCTCAACCCCTCCTGTATCATCCATCCTGTATGTGTTTTGTTTTTGCTATATCGATGTGAATATTGATGTGAATATTGATGTGAGTATTGATGTGTTTGATGTGTATTGATGTGTATACAGGGCTCATCTGTGAAAGAGACTTTGGTCTCAGCATGACTCCCTGTTAACTACAATAAAGGTAATAAAAAACATTTTAATCAGCAGCTAATATCATAAGTGGCTTTCATTGATAAAAAATGATATTATATCGCCAATGAATGAAACTAATGCTATACAGGCAGTCAAGTCCAGAAACAAAATTCATATAACATACACATTTAGTGACAAGGTCATGCAAATGTAAAAAATACTATATTGGTTTTCTCTCCAACAAATCAACAAATAGCCTACATCAGATCCTTTATACTGTAAAATGGAAGTCATATTGAACTGATGGATTGAACATTTCTTTGGAAGACATTTGTTAGCACAGTAACAGCCCTTGGTAACCATAGTATGCTTGCAAGGTTGAAATGCTTGCTGGCTGTTTTTAGTATTAGGTTGTAATTAGATTACCCTGTCAGAGTATGATCTGAGAGTGCCAGTAGAGACAGTAGAGACAGTAGAGATTGAACATGTGCTGCTGAAGCTGTATGATGCCTCAGAATGCTGAGTTAGCTCAGAGCTCCACAACCACCTCCCTCCCTGCTCCACTCAACTACTGCAGTCTCTGGTGGGAGATAAAACATGAAAAGGTTATTGCTATGAAACTATTGCTACTGTGCACATCGAAGAGAGAGAATGCATATGTAGCATTTACAGCACTATAATGAACTTTACAAATCCATTCATACACAAACCACAACAGATTGGGTCATCTGAAACTATAGGAAGAAGAAGAATGAGAAATTGCACATCTTGACTATATCTTCTTCAAGCCAGCCATATTTAAATATCAAAGGCAAAGCCTTTACTAAAACCGTCTATCAATTAGTTTGGCTCTAAGTTATCTAAAACACTTCAAATAACGTGACTTGATAGTGCCAACACATAATGTGGCTCTGTTCCAACTGTTCCAATGCCTTGCTTTTGGTAAATTACTCACATCGACTATGAAAGCCTCTATTTTGATGAGAGGACAGAAATGATAGAGAATGATTCTTGAATTATGTATACTAACTTAGCTCAAGAACCCTTATGATTACTGAGACTCAAGCACCGAGGTGTAACATACTGTAACATGAATGACAATATATGTAGGCAGATAAACACCAAGGTAAATGATGAGATACTGAAGGACTCAGACACTTGGCTGAAGTGGTTGGGATAGCAATAAGTGAGCATTATAAGGAAGCCGTGCATCATCATGCTATCCCATGGCCTGGGTTTAACGCCTGCTCTCTCTGATAATGTACTCACCCAGCAACAGACACACAAAACATTTGCCTAGGGCATGTGTGTCAGTGGTCCCCGTTCTCAGTGCCAGTGTGCCATTCCTCATCATCACTGCTGCCCACACCACTCACACAAAACACTTACATTTTAGTAATTTTGCTGAAGCTCTTATCCAGAGCGACTTACAGTTAGTGCATTCATCTTAAGATAGTCATAGTAAGTAGATTTTTCCTCAATAAAGTAGCTAACAGCAAAGTCAGAGCTAGTAAGAGGGGAAAATCAAGTGCAAGAGTTAGATCACAAAATCCTTTTCTATTTTTTAAATGGGGCGAGGTGATGGGGGGGTGCTGTGGGATTATTTAAGACACTCTTTGAAGAAGTAGGTTTTTAGATGTTTTTGGAAGATGGGCCGGGACTATGCTGTCCTAGCTTCAGGGGGAAGCTGGTTACACCATTGGTGTGCCAGAACAGAGAAGCGCTTGGACTGAGATGAGCGGGAGCTGCCCTCCCGTAGGGGTAGGAGGGCCAAGAGCCCTGATGTGGCAGAACGGAGTGCTCGGGTTGTGGTGTAGGGTTTGAGCACAGCCGGAAGGAAGGGAAGGGCAGTTCCTCTTGCTGCTCTGTAGGCAAGTACCATGGTCTTCTAGTGTATACGAGCTTTGACTGGAAGCCAGTAGAGTGTGCGGAGGAGTAGGGTGACATTGGATAACTTGGGAAGGTTGAAAACCTGGCGGGCTGCAGTGTTCTGGATAAGTTGTAGGGGTTTGATGGCACATCAGGGAGCCCATCCAACATTGAGTTGCAATAGTCCAGATGGGAGATGACAAGTGCCTGGATTAGGACCTGTGCCCGCTTCCTGTCTGAGGTAGGCTCGTACTCTACGGATGTTGTAAAGTAGGAACCTGCAGGAGCGAGTCACTGCTTTGATGTTTGCAGAGAACAACAGGTTGTTGTCCAGGGTCACGTCATGGCTCTTTGCACTCTGGGAGGGAGACACCGTGGAGTTGTGAACCGTGATGGAGAGGTCTTGGAGCAAACAGGCCTATATCCATCAGTAATCACCTTGGCCACACATACCAATAGCAAGTGACTACGTACAGTAGGTGTGTGTTATTGTCCACAAACATGCCCTGTGATATTGTTGTGGGAGTTGCATCCTGCTGTACAGTATACTGTGTGGCTATCTTGGTTATTTCATATTTAAGTCACACACACACTTAATATAAATACACTTATGAACATGTGAGTAAACATCAGATGAATCTGAGGGAATTCTGACATAATAAGCCTAATGTCAGATAAAAACATGACGAGCCGTTGAAAAGCCTCTAGTCACATTGTTGACAGCGTTCTGAGGATATCCCTGCTTCCCTCAGTGAAGCCTTACTTCCCTCCTCGTCCATAATCATGCTGTCACCCTGCCTGCTGTCCCTAATGTCTCTGTCCATTTCTGGTCCACCAATTAGCACGGAGCAAGAAACACATTCACTTTGACTTAACATTCAAATGAAAAACAATCTCAATCAAAACAGCTAAATCACTGTAGTTTTAATCTATTTTCTTTTCATTGAGACTAAGCTATTGAAAGACATGTATTTCATTCAATAATCATAGTGATATTTGAGAGCCACACATGAGTGTTTTCTGTGAAAACTGGGTTGCCCTTAAGTAGGTCAAGTATGTCAACAGGGAGGGCTCAACATTTAAAAAACAGTCTTATATGGGTTATATCTTCAGTGGGATAAATCTGAGTGACACCCCCATGTCAGATGGTATGGTCTGGCTGAGGTAATGGCTATGCCAGCATGTATAGCTAACGGACAAAAGTGATGAATAAACTGAATAAACACTCCCTCACCATGCCAGACCATTCAGGCCGAAACTGGAAAGACAGAAAATCTTGTGGTTTTGCAGGTCATGAAGATCAAATCGTTTTGGTGTTTAGGATTTGTCAGATGACTGTTGGGTGTATGTTCAGAGTAAAGGTTGTTGGAGCCAGTGTTATCTTGTAGATGAAGGCAGAACAAGTGAGTCTAACTTTCATCTCTGTTTGGCAGTGTAATGGTGGCGTGAGAGGCCTGTATTCTGACTCTATATTTGCACCAGTTTGAGTGCTTTTAGCATTCCTCTCTGCATGGGATATTAATTATACAGGAGCACAGGGACGAACCCCACTGCTTTTTAAGGGGTGTCCTGCTCCACTTCTTTTGGGAGCAAGAGCTGCGTTAGATATCTCAGTGACCAGCTTTTGATTGGTTTGTGCATTTCCCTATTGGAGTTGGACTGTGTCGATGTGTATCATGCACATGCTCACCTACATGTGCATGATGTGTGTTCATACAGTTACAAATGTGAACCTCAATGTACTACAGCATGCCACATGGTAGACTAAGAGCTGGTGTTGTTTGATAAAACAATATGTCCATCTATCTCGGCCCCAGCCCTCCAGACGAGCCGGTCTCCGTGTGGATCTCCTTAAAACCTAGATGACTTCCGGTTCAAATGCGGCAAGGTTAGCCATGCAGCATGTCTCTTGTGTAATAGGATGCCTCCCTCACTCTCTCCATTAATTACCAGGGTCTGTGCCCAACTCTGCTTCTGCGGCCTAATTAACGCTAATCGTTCCAGCCCCCAAAGGAGCAACCAGCCTTGCTATGTTCAGTTCAGCCTGGATCTGTTACTCACTCTGTGAGGTTAGAAGCTGCCGTCCCAGCCACACTGTCTCTCTAGGGTGATTACGTAGACGTATAGATACTTTCCATGTAGGTGCACTTTTCTCATTCATTTTAAGTAGACTGGATCTCATTCTAAACTCAAGAGCTGTTGAGCTGAATATCAGGAGTGAGTCAAAGAACTACACTTCCCAGAGTGCACCAGCAGCAGCAAACCGGCTGCTTGTCACCTGATCAATCATTTTCACTGATTTGGAGCACCTGTGAAGGCATGAATGGCGTCAGTCATTCAGAAGAACAAACTTCAGAGGGAAAACTCCAAGTTCACTCACAGGTTCAGTCCAAAGACGCCAATGGTAAAAGGCTTAAATGGTTAATTCATCTTAGTTATTTAGAATGTTATTTAAATGTTTAAACTAATTTAAGTTCATTAAAATGTTTAATTAACATGGTAACTTTTTGTTCTGTCTTTAAAGGTTTACAACCTAATTTACTGGCTAATTTACTGGCTAATTTACTGGCTAAATTACTGGACAGACCAATCAACAAACTAAAAATGAAAAAGATTGAGTCGGAAAATTGAGTTGTCCCTGTGTCCTTTGGATGGTGAACAAGAGGAGGACTTGACAGTTGTAAACCACGCGGAGCGGCCTGGCCCTGAGGATAAACGGATTCAGATCCAGAAATAAGCTGTTGACGCAGAGGAAGTCAAGATGGCGGAAGATGTCCTGGGGAAGTCGGTCCAGCAGCTCAAAAAGGAGAGGACCACTGCAAAAAGCAGCTTCACCAGACAAGCCAACTTCATTTCAAGAGGAGCAAGCAGCATGCTTCAAGTGGAGTTAAAGGAGGAATTCGCTAAGCTTTCAGATTGTTTCAGAAAGATGCTCGATGCCAACGATGACTACAGGATTGGACTGGAGGCTGACATGACTGAGGATGAGGAACCAGGTCTTAATGAACAGCAAGAGGCTGACATTGATAGATCTGTAAATGAAGGTGAAACAAAGTTGGCGGAAATAAGAGACATTGTTCAAACAAACCTGTGGTCGAGGTATGGAAGGAGTGAACTTCTTGTGGCAATCCTGGAAGCAGAAAAAGCCAATGATAAAGCGGCTTATGTACCAGTGGAAAGTGCCAATTTAGAGGGCTATGAAGTGCACCTCGCTCTCTTGGACAAGAGGATAAAAGAGGCCATCTCAGCAATGTCATCATGGGAGCGATGGATCCCTGTAGAATTAACCTGTTAGGGCTAGGGGGCAGTATTGACACGGCTGGATAAAAAACATACCCGATTTAATCTGGTTACCACTCCTACCCAGTAACTAGAATATGCATATACTTATTACATATGGATAGAAAACACCCTAAAGTTTCTAAAACTGTTTGAATGGTGTCTGTGAGTATAACAGAACTCAAATGGCAGGTCAAAACCTGAGAGATTCCTTTACAGGAAGTGGCCTGTCTGACCATTTCTTCAACTTCTTTTCCATCTCTATCTTTTACTAAGGATCTCTGCTCTAACGTGACACTTCCCACGTCTTCCATAGGCGCTCAGAGCCCGGGAAAAAACAGAATGTCGTCATTCCAGCCCCAGGCTGAAACACATTATCACCTTTCTCAAGTGGCTGATCAAGGGACTCTGGGCTTATGCGCGTGGCCCGACCGCCCCCGCCTTTGTGATTTTTTTCCTCTGTTTGCCGAAAAGGAGATTCCCTGTCGGAATATTATCGCTTTTCTACGAGAAAAATGGCGTAAAAATTGATTTTAAACAGCGGTTGACATGCTTCAAAGTACGGTAATGGAATATTTAGAATTTTATTGTCACGAATTGCGCCATGCGCGCGACACTTCTTTACCATTTCGGATAGTGTCTGGAACGCACGAACAAAACGCCGCTATTCGGATATAACGATGGATTATTTTGGACCAAACCAACATTTGTTATTGAAGTAGCAGTCCTGGGTGTGCATTCTGACGAAGACAACAAAAGGTAATCAAACTTTTATAATAGTAAATATGATTATGGTGAGTGCTAAACTTGCCGGGTGTCTAAATAGCGAGCCCGTGATGCCTGGGCTATGTACTTAGAATATTGCAAAATGTGCTTTCACCAAAAAGCTATTTTAAAATCGGACATATCGAGTGCATAGAGGAGGTCTGTATCTATAATTCTTAAAATAATTGTTATGCTTTTTGTGAACGTTTATCGTGAGTAATTTAGTAAAATGTTAGCGAATTCCCCGGAAGTTTGCTAGTTCTGAATGTCACATGCTAATGTAAAAAGCTGGTTTTTGATATAAATATGAACTTGATTGAACAAAACATGCATGTATTGTATAACATAATGTCCTAGGGTTGTCATCTGATGAAGATCATCAAAGGTGAGTGCTGCATTTAGCTGTCTTCTGGGTTTTGGTGACATTATATGCTGGCTTGAAAAATGGGTGTCTGATTATTTCTGGCTTGGTACTCTGCTGACGTAATCTAATGTTTTGCTTTCGTTGTAAAGCCTTTTTGAAATCGGACAGTGTGGTTAGGTTAACGAGAGTCTTGTCTTTAAATAGCTGTAAAATAGTCATATGTTTGAGAAATTGAAGTAATAGGATTTTTAAGGTTTTGAAAATCGCGCCACAGGCTGCAAGTGGCTGTTACGTAGGTGGGACGCCCATAGAGGTTAAAGGACGAATTAGATGGAAGAGTCATGGACGTAAGAGCATTCTACTACAGGTTTGAGTTAAGAAGACCTGAATTTGCCACTGTACGGACGACCAATGAGCGAGGCACAGGAGTGAAACTACTACCCCAACCGGCAACATCCACACCAATAGTGAGAATCAAGCCAATCTCTCTACCTATCTTCAATGGAAGCAGGAGAGAATATCACAGATGGAGGAAAGACTGGGAAAGCCTGCAAAAGCAGGGAGAGCCATCCGGATCAACTGAAGTTAAGAAAATTCAACTCCTGGAGAGTGTGGATGACAAAATCTCAAAAGACCTCAGACTTTCAACCTACACCACTGCCGATGACATGTTCAGAGTCCTGGAGAACAGGTATGGCAACAAGTCAACCATCATAGTGGAAATCCTGGAAGTGCTGGAGAAGATGCCACATGTGAAAGGGAACCAACCAAGAAAGGTCATTGATCTCATACAGTCAGTGGAGAAGGCTCTAGTAGATCTCACAGAGTTAGGAAACTCTGGAGCCATAAATAACCCACTGGTAATTAGATCCATTGAAAGCAAGTTGCCTGACTTCATTAAAAGAGACTGGGTTATGTTCATGGTTGAACCCAGAAACGCTGTCACATCAGACAACCACTTTGTCATGCTCTTGAAGTTCCTGAAAAGTCAAGAAGGAATACTGGAGAGACTCGAACAGCTCAGAACTGAGGAGAAGGTGGAAAAATCGGATCGTTTGGACAAGAAGTATGACAGAAAGATTGCCTCAACAAAAACCACAAGGAAAGAAGAGCTTGATGATGTATGTGGTGTATGTGGTGATAGTGGGCACAACAACAAGATCTTCCTCTGTAGAAAGTTCAAAAGACTTAAGCTACCTGAAAAGAAAACTGTATTAAGAAAGCTGGGAGCATGCAGAAAATGTCTCGGATGCCATGATGAAGATGGATACTGCAGAGACACTTTCCTATGCAGAAACAAAGACTGTAAAAGGGAAGGTGGTGCCCCAGACCACCATTTTTTTCCTCTGCCCAAAAGGAGAAGTCAAAAGAGGGGAAGAGAGAAAGAGTGGAAGAGACGGCAAAGGTGAAAGCAAGCTAACGGAGGAACAAGAGAAGATCTTGTCTGAACTTTCCCAGGAAATGGTAGATCGATGCAGAAAGGCTTTCACCAACACCAACAAAACCGCAGTGACACTCGATGCTTCAGGCCAGTCTGAGCTACTGCAGAGAAATGGGCTCACTGAACTTCCTGTCATCATGATGTTGATGCAAGTCACGGCGAACGCAGTGCAGAAGATTGGGACTTTAATTGACCTTGCTTCAGACACAAACTACATTACCCATAAGGCTGCTGAAAGACTGAGGTTAAGACATGAGAAGATAACTTTAGTTGTTCATAGGGTTGGTGGTATGACCATTAAAGTGAACACACTAAGGTATCTCCTCAAAGTCAGAGTCAAGACACCTAAAGGGACAGAGAGAGCTCATGAAAGGGTCTGCTACGGCTTGGATGAAATCGCCAAAGTGCATCAAGTAATTGAACCTGAGAAGTTGAAAAAATTCTTCCCAGAAGTCAAACTTACAGAATTGGAAAGGCCAGAAGAAGTCGAACTTCTCATTAGCCACCGAGAGGGAAGACTCGCTCCCCAGAGGGTAAAAATCATGGGAGACCTCGTCTTGTGGGAGGGTCCATTGGGGAAAACAGGGGGTGGAGCACATCCCGACTTATTTGAAGAAGTGGAGGTTGCACTATATGAGTCCAAAACACACTTTGCTCGCTCCATGAGGACAGCAGCTGTCAAATATCAAGAAATCACAAGTCCAACAACTGACACAGCCCAGCTACAGCAGGAGGATGTGACTCTGACCAAATTTACAGCTGCCAGTAACCGTGAGTTCCTTGAGTGGTGGCACTGGGACAGCATCGGAGCTGCATGTGAGCCAAGATGTGGAGGATGCCGATGTGGAAACTGTCCACCGGGAGGAAAATAAATGACCCTGGCAGAGGAGAGGGAACTGGAGATCATTAAAGGAGGCCTCACCTACGAGAAGGGGGATGCTCACACATCGGCTCCATATTGGGATGTAAAGTATCCTTGGACGGTAGATCCAGCCTCTCTCCCGAATAAGAAAAGTGCAGTCCAGGCTTGTTTCTTAAGGATGGAAAAACAACTAAGCAGAGAGCCAGACTGGAAAGTTGCATATGCTACCCAAATCCATGAAATGGTCGAGCGAGGCGCAGCCATAAAACTCACCAACAAAATCATGGACGAGTGGAATGGACCAGTGTGGTACGTAAGCCACCTGGTTGCACCAAACCCTCATTCGGTAACAACACCGGTTCGTATTGTATGGAATAGTAGCCAGAAATACAAAGGCGTGAGTATGAATGATCTTCTTCTGAAGGGACCAGACGTTCTCAACCCTATAAGAGCTGTCTTGCTGAGGTTCAGAGAGGGGACGTATACATCTCTAGGAGACATCAAAAAGATGTACAACTCTGTATGGCTGGAGGAGCGTGAGATGCATCTTCACAGGTTCCTCTGGAAGGACAGCCCAGTTGAAGAGATAAGTGAATATGCAATAACCAGAGTCAACATTGGGGACAGACCTGCTGGTTGCATTGCTCAGTTGGCTATGAGGGAAACAGCACGCCTGCCCAACTTTCTTCACTTGGAGGATGAGTGCAGAGTCATTGAAGAGGACAGTTATGTGGATGACCTCTTAACCTCCCAAAATGACCTGGATAAACTTGAGAAAATCACAGCAAATGTAGAAGAGATCTTGAAAGCTGGAGGGTTCTTCCTCAAACCATGGGTCCGGTCAGGGCAAAGTGGGAGGCAAGGAATGGAGGTGGAGGGTCTATCAAAGGCACAAAGTAAAACCTTAATTCTTCCAAATCAAATGAGGGATGAAGACAACAAAGCCTTGGGTATCGGCTACCGAATGGATGAAGACAAGCTCTACATGTTAACCTCAGTTAACTTTTCAAAAAGGAAAAAGAAGATGAGAGTTGTGAAAAATCTTCTCAAGGAGGAGGTGAGCACTGAGACACCTAACCCACTGACTAGGAGGGCCCTCTTAAGCCAAGCGGCTGGACTGTATGACCCAATTGGCTTAGTTACACCTGCCAAACAGAAGGGAGCAATTATTGTTCAAAAAGCATTCCAAGAGGGAGGGGGTGGGAAACTAACCCAAGAAACCTGGGACCAACCTCTCTCAGAAAGCCTCAGGGAAGAAGCCATCCAGCTTTTTGAAGAATATGTGCAGCTTGGAGAGGTGAAATTCCACAGGAGCCTCACACCAGCTGGCTGGGAAGGGAAACCGTGGGGCATCACATTCTCTGACGGAAGTGATAAAACCTATGGAGCTGTGATGTACTTAAGATGGGAGACAAGTCAAGGCACTAAAGTTCGATTTGTTGAATCAAAAGCCAAGCTGACACCCCTGGATCAGAAGGGAGACGCTGTAAAAGCTGAGATCTGTGGTGCTGTCTTCGCAGCCAGGATCAGGAAGTATGTGGAAAAGCATGCTCGAATGAAGATCGAGAGATGGTTCCATCTACTTGACAGTCAAACGGTCTTGGGAGCCATTCAAAGAGTCAGTTATGGGTACAAAACCTTCTTTGCAAACAGAGTGGGTGAAATCCAGAAGGCTGGACAAGTGCAAGACTGGTGGTGGATTCGTGGGGATCTAAACATAGCTGACATCATAACAAGAGGGGGTGCTCCTGAAGATTTGAAGGAGAATTCCACATGGCAAGAGGGACCAGAGTTCCTAAAGTGGCCAGTGGAGGAGTGGCCTATAAAATCAGCTGGAGAGGTTGCAGCTCATGCCAGGGAGAGTGTAAACAAGCTCCAGAGGAAGGCATTCTCAGGTGCATTGACAAGAGCTGAAGCGAGAAGTAGTCAGCAGAAAGAAGACCTACAAGGCACTCAGGAAAGTCCAAAGAGTGAAACTCAAGAGGGAATACCTGTGGTGAACCCAACTCTTCTTAGAAGGAAGCCCACTGGTTGGGTTAAAGATCTTGTGGAAGTAAGAAGATTCAGTAGCCTGTCCAAACTGGTGAGAGTCGTTGCCTGGGTTTGTCTAGCAGCCAAGCAGTGGCTGAAGAGGAAGGGCCGGGCCCCTAAACAGGCAAAGAGGTAAGATCACCCAAGCAAGCTGTGCCGACTGTCAAAGAACATGAAGATGCACTCAAAGACCTTTTTCTCGCAGCTCCAGAAGGTACAGATTTTTCAGACACAAATCTAAGCAGACTGACAGTGTACAAAGATGTGGAGGCAGAATTCAGACATTCAACGAAGATAAGACAGCAGTGCCAGTTTTACCCTTTGAAGCATGGGTGTCTACACTGCTGGCACAAGAATCCCACAAAGCAAACCACGAGGGAGTGGCGGGAACCCTTCTCCGGATGAGGAAGAAAGCCTGGGTAATAAAACGCCGTAGACTTGCCAAGAAAATGGTTGACAGCTGTGTGGTCTGCAGGAAAAACAAGGCAAAACAGTGTCAACAAATCATGGCTGACCTGCCTCTAGAGCGAACAGGCCCACCTTTTGAATTCACCGCCATGGACCTGTTCGGCCCTTATGAAGTGAAAGATGAGGTCAAGAAGAGAACTAGACTCAAAGTATGGGGAATAGTCTTCTGCTGCATGGCTTCCCGAGCCATACACACTGAAGTGGTGAGTGACATGTCATCTGAAGGATTCCTGCTAGCCTATCAAAGGTTCACTTCACTGAGAGGACACCCCAGAAAACTTTGGGTCAGACCCTGGCACAAACTTTGTGGGAGCCAAACCCGCACTTCAAAAATTCTTTAACCAACAAAATAAGTCTGAACTTGAAGACACAGCTGCCAAGCATGGTACAGAATGGTCATGGAAGATCCACCCTGCAGACTCTCCCCATAGGAATGGTGCCACAGAGGCAGCTGTCAAAGTAGTGAAGCGGGGGTTGAGGAACCTTGGTGGAGATGGTGGTTTTACGTGGGGAGAATTCTAAACTTTTCTCTTCATGGCAGCCAACCTTGCTAATGAGAGACCCATCGATGCAAGAACTCAAAGCAGAGAAGACTGTGTAGAGTACATCACCCCGAATTCTCTGCTTTTAGGACGTACCAATCCAAAGGGAGACCCTGGAGATTTCCAGTTTGATGGCTACCCTTACAAAAGACTTAAACATATTCAAGCAGAAGTAAGCCATTTCTGGAAGAAGTGGAGCCAATTGGCTGGACCTAATCTGTTCATAAGGAACAAATGGCACACCAAAAAGCGAAATGTTGCTGTTGGAGATGTGGTCTGGTTGGCTGACCAAAACGCGCTAAGAGGACAGTACAAGCTGGCTAGAGTGGTTGGTGTCAATGCTGACAGCAAAGGCATTGTTAGAGATGTGCTTGTGAAGACTTTTCCCAGCTATCCTGTTCACATCACAAAGTCAAACAGCAAAAAAGGGCCCACAAGAGCAAACGGTGAAAGAACGAAGAGGCTTCAAACCAAAATCCCAGGCACAATTCTTCATAGAGATGTCAGACGCCTTGTCATTCTACTACCCATTGAAGAACAAACAGAGGTGTGAAGGGCTTGTGACCTCTCTGGATTTGAAAAAAAACAGGAGTTCAAGTGGGAGGTGTTGAGCTGAATATCAGGAGTGAGTCAAAGAACTACACTTCCCAGAGTGCACCAGCAGCAGCAAACCGGCTGCTTGTCACCTGATCAATCATTTTCACTGATTTGGAGGGAAAACTCCAAGTTCACTCACAGGTTCAGTCCAAAGACGCCAATGGTAAAAGGCTTAAATGGTTAATTCATCTTAGTTATTTAGAATGTTATTTAAATGTTTAAACTAATTTAAGTTCATTAAAATGTTTAATTAAGATGGTAACTTTTTGTTCTGTCTTTAAAGGTTTACAACCTAATTTACTGGCTAATTTACTGGCTAATTTACTGGCTAAATTACTGGACAGACCAATCAACTGAAGGCAAACTAAAAATAAAAAAGATTGAGTCGGAAAATTGAGTTGTCCCTGTGTCCTTTGGATGGTGAACAAGAGGAGGACTTGACAAGAGCAGTTTCCTCCCAGATAGCTGAAGGTCATGGTAGCTGGCAGGGTGTCTGTATGGTCAGTAGGCTCCTCACGTTAAAGCTGACATGTCCACTTTAAAAGCATGATATTGATTTCAAAGCTCTCCCTCGACATAAACTCACTGCTGTGTTTCTTATGTGACGTGGAGTGAAACATTACAACCCACAGCCATGGCTGAGTGAAAAGAAACCTCCTACCCATTCCCATCCAGCAGTTCCCTCTTCCACTTCTAACCTAAACAAACCCAGATCTACCCTACCTGTCCCAAAACCCCACCAAACTGCATTCAGTCATGCTCTTCCTTCTTTCCCAGCTGCACAAAGTCATTTCTCATCATCCTCACCATTTAAACACATTTTATTTAAGTATTTATTTACATCCTTACATGAGCAGCGATTAGATTGATCAATAAACTAATCTAACGACTTGCCCTCTCGCAAATCCAGGCAGTAAGGGCCAAGTCATCAACAGTCCAAGGGCACAAGATGCCTCAATGACCCCTTTCATAAGTAGGACGACAAGTAGTTGTAGACACGTGTCTGAATTATGGTCAGTCTAAATTCCCTCAGATTGCCTTCCAAACTAAAGGCAGGTTCATTTAATGGGACGGCAGGTAGCCAAGTGGTTAGAGCGTTGGGCCAGTAACCAAAAGGTTGATAGATTGAATCCCCGAGCTGACAAGGTAAAAATCTGTCGTTCTGAACAAGGCAGTTAACCCACTGTTCCTAGGTCGTCATTGTAAATAAGAATTTGTTCTTAACTGACTTGACTAGTTAAATAAAAAATTCCTATAGTGCTCACTGGGAGTATGTGAGCCATATCTGAAAGCAACATGAGTACCACTACACAGAAATGTAGTTATACAAGACACACCTGCTTCACATACACAGGTACTGCATGTAACTGCATTTACTTACATCACCACTGCATTAATCACCATGTAATACCTAAGTATTAATTCTGCATGTCAAGTGGGATATAGAGTGGAAGCGCAGCATGTCTGCCAGCAGGGCAGGAGGGTGTATGAGGAGGCAGAGGTGAGGTTGGGTGTTTATTAAGAAAGGTGATAATGAGGCCCTTCTTGTCACCCAGGTGAGATTGGGACTTTATTAAGAAAGGTGATAATGAGGTCCTCCTTGTCACCCAGATGAGGTTGGGTGTTTATTAAGAAAGGTGATAATGAGGTCCTCCTTGTCTCCCAGCACCAACAAAGGGGATATAAAAATGTGATTCTTTCCTTTCTACCTTCTATTATTTACATAGGAGGAAACCAACGTTACTGGAGCAAAAGATAAGGACGGATGGTCAATATGTTCTTCCTCTGAGATCAGTGTTACGTTTGCCCCTGCTGACCAAAACTGGGCCTAATGAGGATTTAATAACAACTAATCGACTCCCTGGCTAGTTCATCTCACATAATTCATCAGTAAAGAAAGGATTGTCACAGCAAAATAATCTTGCTGCAACAGGATTTAAACGTTTACTCCATAATGTTGCTTGATCGGTCGTTAGGCTATTAGCTGACCAAATTTAGGCTACATGAAGAGTGCAATGCTGTTAATGTAACCGTGTGTTAGTGTGGGTTTTCAGTGAATTTATGTAAATCACAAAGCTTAACTACATTTCCTGTGGTGCATTCGCAGCAACATAAGGGATCAAATGAAGATCCTACAACTGTAGCTTCACGTTTTGCTCTCACAATGCTCTGTGAAGGCCCTATGGTGTGTCTGTGTACACTGCATGGTCTCTATGGTTCATGTGATCGCCAGTTGCTAAGGCACCAGTACATGGTCATTCATAGTAACTCAACGATTTACCGTCACAATGAAAGACTGTGTCATGATGTTGGCCTGTCGGTAAGGTTTATGACCCCCCCATAAATACCTTTCTCCCTTTCCTCTCTTGACTCTAGTGAAGGATTCTTGAAAAGCCTTTGTTAAACATAGAGAGTTGGGGAACATCAAAAGGTGCGGGGGAAGGAACCATATTTCGGTTATCCAACCAGTTGAAAATATGCGTTGGTACTTAATGAATGTCAGTTCGGTTGTCATCTGAGACATTCTTATTAATGATAGGATGACATAAACTGTATCGTGGAAAGTCCACACCTTATAGTTATCAGATTCACATGGAAATGTTGTGCAATTTAAATGTTTAAATATGAAACTATTTGTGAAAAGATGAAATGGAATTTTAGCTTCCAAATGAGAGAATTGGGTTTTCATAAGGTTAGAGCTATGCTCACTCAGTGGCCCGCCCACGTGAAGAGACATTGGTTATAAACTATGAAACACGCCCTTCTCTCCCCTCCTATATATAGCCCTTTTCGAAAATATAACTTTCTGTTCCGAGTATGCGAGGCCTGCAGCCTCACGTTAAAAGGACTCAGTGTCACGGTTGTTGTAAGAGACGGATCAAGGCGCAGCGTTTGTTGAGTTCCACATATTTATTTAAAGTGAAACTTCTTTAACCAAAACAATAAACACGCAACACACCGTGACTACGTGGTGACACAAGCACCAATACAAACAATATCCCACAAACACAGGTGGGAAAAATGGCTACCTAAATATGATCTCCAATTAGAGGCAACGATTACCAGCTGCCTCTAATTGGGAACCATACAAAACACCAACATAGAAATATTGAACTAGAACACCCCCTAGTCACGCCCTGACCTACTACACCATAGAGAACCAAGGGCTCTCTATGGTCAGGGCGTGACACTCAGATAATAAGCTGTTCCGGGTACATTAGGGCGACGGTCCGATATCAGAAGGATTCAGATAATAAGCTGTTCTGAGGACGACGGTTCCACGTTAAAAGGACTAACATGTCAACTACAGAAGTAAGCCAACCTCAGCGTGAGCTTTGGTTGCGAATGGTATGAACTTTGAACTCTTATTCACTACCGAAGTGATACCTCCTAGCCGTAGAGTTAGCAGCGGCCACTGTAAACGTGGGCTAGGAAAGGACGGACGACGGATCCAGTCTAACACACAACAACGATACTACAAAGTATTCAATTTACCACCAGAGACATTCTTCCGAGGACAGGAAGATCTCTGTTGGGCAACACGGCCAGCATCCACGACCAACCTACCGAAGCGCAGCTCAGAGAAAATATTTATTGCATTTTCCTTTTCCAAATGGGCGGTAATTTAGAATGCATAAGATACTGTATTTACGATAGCATAGTTTCTCCCTTTGTTCTGCAGTCTCTCCTGCTCTTTCACTCAAACCCAACCCCCTTTCCTTTGTGTAACCAGCCGTCATGTCGGCTCCGTCCACCAGGGTCGTTTTCTGTATGACATAATTTGCATTCTGTGTATATGTAATTCTGTGTGATTATTTAGTAAATAAATAGTTAAACCAAAGTTTGTATTGCTGATTCAACTTGTTAGCCAGGGTTCGTGAAGATAACCAATAATTTACAACTTTCAGATTAGACTGGAATAAGGTGATGATTAATATTGACTGCTATTGATGTAAAATATTACTAGGTCTTTAAGAGTTTATTCGGAAGATAACAGCTCTATAAACACTCTTTCGTGGTGCCCCGAATGTCATGCCCTGACCTTAGAGAGACTTTTTTATTCTCTATTTTGTTAGGTCAGGGTGTGACTTTTGTGGGCATATCTATGTTGCTATTTCTTTGTTGGCCTAGTATGGTTCCCAATCAGAGGCAGCTGTTTATCGTTGTCTCTGATTGGGGATCATACTTAGGCAGCCCTTTTTCCCAACTGTGATTGTGGGATCTTGTTTTTGTATTGCTGCTGTGAAGCCTGCAGAACTTTACGTTCGTTTTGTATTTTCTTTGTTTTATCGGTGTTCATCAAATAAAAGTAAGATGTATGCTTACCACGCTGCACCTTGGTCTCCTTCTTACGACGAACGTAACACCGACTTTCTAGTTAATTACATTTACATGATTAGCTTAATCAGGTAATATTAATTACAGAGAAAGGATTTTATAGAATAACATGTCATATCACTTAATCCGGCATAGCCAAAGACACGACAACTGAGAATGAGAAACAGGTAAAGAGAATGAGACAATGGGAAGGAGGCTATATGAGAGAACCAGAGTGTAGACAATACACTTAGCTAGTGGAAGAGAGAGGGAAGAATATACTGTTACTCAACCCTGCACTATTGTAATCACTGCCCCTCAGGAGAAATGAGAGGTGCAAAAGATGGAGTCAAGCCAGTATGCTCCAGTCTAAACGAGTAAGCAGATGCACTTATACACATTGATCTAAGCATTTATGGAAATTGCCAGAGCCAAAGCAGAGGCTATTGCTTGCACTTACGTAATTTGCAAACTGTTCAGTCTCCTAGGAACAGCAAGGGGACCAATAACTAACCAAAACATAACATATATGCTGCATAATGCATATTGATTGATTGACCAGTTGATTGATGATAGATGCATTCTGAAGATGTTATACTCTAACATGTTGTATCCTGTGCTGAGCTAGGGAGGATAGATTTCTGATCCCTGCATCTCCTCACAGCTGTCTCAGGTCAGTGGGTCAGGATCCCGTTGGGTCAGTAAGAGACTACTTTTGAATTGTTTTCAAGTGAAACTAAAATGAATTGGGGATGGGAATACCAGGTGTGATAGGCGTTGTTGTTCAAAGCTAAGTTCATTTACAAGGAGAAGAGACAGAAAGTTCAGGCAAAGCTAATAATTTGTTTCTAAATACAGCTACAAGCCGACAGAACATGGACAGCTCCAAACAGGCAATGTAACGATTGACCATCACAAATATTAATCTTCTTGATCACCGTTCTGTTCCAGCTTAGGAAAGAGCCAAGTGCATGTCTTAACTCCCCCACACATCCTGGTCCTCATTAAAAACGGTGAGGGGCATATAAACAATTAAACTCTCATTCTAAGTTTTATTTTATCTAGTCCTCGTGAGGTAATTCATAAGACCTCACATGGACTGAAAGCAGGGTGGCTGCATGTTGCACAGCTGAACTAAGGAGGCAGTCGATCAATGCGACAAGACGCCCAGAATGCACATCTCAGAGAGTGAGCGCAGTGCATCATCACTTTGCGATACGTTCGTGTGCGGCGATGGACCCATTAAAGGGGAAATCTGTGGTTCAAACAATTACAAAGCCTTTACCCCACCACTGTTCTGGTAAACAGCTGAGAGATGGGGCTGGAGAAATGTAACCACTTTCAAATTCACAGACAAGGCTATAAATGCAAGTTCTGAATATTCCTGATATCAACATTTTAGAGACAATACAGCGTTTGTTTACAATTGACTTGTTTAACAATTAAGTAAAACAAGCTTATATTTTGGGTTCTGATGGCTACGACAGTTCAACTAAGCTAATCAGGAATTTGTAAGTTATATTATTCAATAATCAATGGGTATATGTCATTAATTTAAAGTCTAAAAATGTATGTACCAACTTCAGATTTCAACTTTAAGCTTAAAATCCCAATTAATTTTCACGAGCCCTATTACTAAGATACTATGAACCCAATTTTTATTGGGTGAACGTTGGATGAGCGTGAAAGGAACTATGTTAAAGCAAATATCTCTCTTTCACACACACACACACACACACACATGCACGAGCGCGCGGGCACGGAGGGAGAGAGAGAGAGATTGTAAAGCATTGTTTTTTTAGGCCATTAGTAGGACTATCTAAACTTTTATTGACTCAAGATGACTGATTCCAACCCTTACTTACCCTTGCATATTTAGAAGAATAGGGATCCTCGAAAAGTGCCCAAAGCAAACGCTGCCAACGTCGCCAATGCCCCCCGGATTTGGCATCTGGTCCATCAAGAGCCAACCTATTGATCATTCCCAGCGTTTCCTCATCCCCATCCTCCTCTGAATTCTCGGGGGGCCCACCCCCAAAACTATCCAATGCCTCCTCTGCCTCTCGATGTTGCCGATAAGTCATCCAACAACATGGTTCCACGTCAGTCTCATCGATACCCCAGAACGCCAACTCCTCCTCGTACAACGGGCCGCAAACATCTGCAGGGCAGTGCAACTTCCCGGTCCTATAGTAATTGAGGATGTGGGCAAACACACCCGGGTGCCGGTCAAAGAAAAATTCTTCAATCTTGGGATCATAGTCAAAGTGACTGTGGGCATCGGGCTCGGCGAGCCAAGCTAACCGGGTGCCCGGTAATGTGCGAAGGGTGCTACGGTAGGTCTGGTGTCTGATACCTCCCACGTTAATCACAATACGATCGTTCTCGTCGCCTTGGCCCATTGCGTCGCTTAGGCATGTCTCGAGCAGGTTCCAGGCATTATATTGCAAAATATGTGCGTGGCAACGCAGTGAGATCTGGCCGACACATGAACTCGAGTTGAAAGAGGAAAAGAGAAAGCAGATTTCTTCCCGACTTCTTTTGTTCAGCCTGCAAAAAAGCACAGGCTCCACTCAAGCATTCAGAAAAATCCCAACTTTTAATAATACAAAAGAAAGCAATGCCTCAACGGATGTTTGATATAGTTGCAAGGTGGGCTAAAGCAAGAAACAGCCTGTACCTGCCCCAGAAACAGGATGGGAAAAAATCTAAATGTTCATGGTTAAGCTACATCACAAAACCAAAGACGAAAACCCTTCCGAAAAGCGTTGATGAAAAATGTGTGTAGGCTATGACTCCATATAATGAAAACCTAGTTCCAAATCCACGCCGTCTTTTAATTAGGGAAACGTACACCCCGTGTGGCATTCAACGAAAGATGAGGGCTGTGGTGCTGAACGGACAGCACCAGTCTCTCTGAGTGCACACTCCTCACACTCCCTCCTCCTCTCCTCTCTCTCTCTCTCTCTCTCTCATCATCCCCCTCCCACTGTCTTTGAGACAAGGCTCTTGCACTCCCTAGTCCCTTTTCTTTCTTTATATTCTCCTCCTTGATCCCAGATGCACGGCTGCTACAGGGAGATCAACATTGATTCTTGACAATTACTGTACATGTTCTGTATTCGATAAAGTTCTTGAATTCCTATATGCCTAAAACACAGATCCTTGAATGAGTGCCACTGCAACTTAATGTGTTCTTTTCGAAATTGTGTTCAGAGGAGGATGAGAGGAGAGCCTGCAGTATATGCAGGGTTGTACAGACTCCTTGACATGGTTTTGTAATTAACATTAAATAACATCCATTAGTTCAAAAGGATGCACAGGTGCATGCAGCTAAATTGATGAGGGGTGTGTCGCGGACAGCTGTTTGGGTTCTGTCAGCACAATGGACAGGTCACATACTGGTTTCCACACAGGTGAATCACCTACATGACAACACACTTATTTTGAGCATGAAGTTGAGTCAATTTACTATTTGTAACAGTTAGTGCCCCATATATATATATATATATATATATATATATATATATATATACACTACCATTCAAAAGTTTGGGGTCACTTAGAAATGTCCTTGTTTTTTAAAGAAAATGGGCCTCTACGCCTATGTAGATATTCCATAAAAAAAATCTGACGTTTCCAGCTACAATAGTCATTTACAACATTAACAATGTCTACACAGTATTTCTGATCAATTTGATGTTATTTTAATATACAAAAAGTCCTTCAAGGCAGAGTTGCAAAGGACATGTAAGGTGTCTGTTTCTCAAACTAGGCACTCTAATGTACTTGTCTTTTTGCTCATTTGTGCACCGGGGCCTCCCACTCTTCTTTCTATTCTGGTTAGAGCCAGGGAGTAGTACACAGCATTGTACGAGATGTTCAGTTTCTTGGCAACTTCTCGCCTTCATTTCTCAGAACAAGAATAGACTGATGAGTTTCAGAAGAAATGTATTTGTTTCTGACCATTTTGAGCCTGTAATTGAACCCACAAATGCTGATGCTCCAGATACTCAACTAGTCTAAAGAAGGCCAGTTTTATTGCTTCTTTAATCAGAACAAGTTTTCAGCTGTGCTAACATAGTTGCAAAAGGGTTTTCTAATGATCAATTAGCCTTTTAAAATTATAAACTTGGATTACCTAACACAACATGCCATTGGAACACACGAGTGATGGTTGCTGATAATGGGCCTCTGTACGCCTATGTAGATATTCCATAAAAAATCTGCCGTTTCCAGCTACAATAGTCATTTACAACATTAACAATATCTACACTGTATTTCTGATCAATTTGATGTTATTTTAATGGACAAAAAATTTGCTTTTCTTTCAAAAACAAGGACATTTCTGTGACCCCAAACTTTTGAAAGGTAGTGTATATATACAGTACCAGTCAAAAGTTTGGACACACCTACTCATTCAAGGGTTTCTCTTTATTTTCACTATTTTCTACATTGTAGAATAATAGTGAAGACATCAAAACGATGAAATAACACATATGAAATCATGTAGTAACCAAAAAAGTGCTAAACAAAATAGATTTTAAATTTGAGATTCTTTAAAGTAGCCACCCTTTGCCTTGATGACAGCTTTGCACACTCTTGGCATTCTCTCAACCAGCTTCATGAGGTAGTCCCCTGGAATGCATTTCAATGAACAAGTGCGCCTTGTTAAAAGTTAATTTGGGGAATTTCTTTCCTTCTGAATGATTTTGGGCCAGTCAATTGTGTTGTGACAAGGTGGTATACAGAAGATAGCCCTATTTGGTAAAAGACCAAGTCCATATTATGACGAGAACAGCTCAAATAAGCAAAGAGAAATGACAGTCCATCATTACATTAAGACATGGAAGTCAATCAATCGGGTAAATTTCAAGAACTTTGATAGTTACTTCAAGTGCAGTCGCAAAAACCATCAAGCGCTATGATGAAACTGGCTCTCATGAGGACTGCCACAGGAAAGGAAGACCCAGAGTTACCTCTGCTGCAGAGGATAAGTTCATTAGAGTTACCAGCCTCAGAAATTGCAGCCCAAAAAGATGCTTCACAGAGTTCAAGTAACAGTTACATCTCAACATTAGCTATTCAATGGAGACTGTGTGAATCAGGCCTTCATGGTCTAATTGCTGCAAAGAAACCACTACTAAAGGACACCAATAAGAAGACGAGACTTGCTTGGGCCAAGAAACAAGAGCAATGGACATTAGACCGGGGGAAATCGTATTATTTATTTATTTTTTCAACCGCTGTGTCTTTGGGAGACGCAGAGTAGGTGAACGGATGATCTCTGCATGTGTGGTTCCCACCGTGAAGCATGGAGGAGGAGGTGTGATGGTGTGGGGGTGCTTTTCTGGTGACACTGTCTGAGATTTATTTAGAATTCAAGGCACACTTAACTAGCTTAGCTACCACAGCATTCTGCAGCGATACGCCATCCCATCTGGTTTGCGCTTAGTGGGACTATCATTTGTTTTTCAACGGGACAATTTCCCAACACAACTCCAGGCTGTGTAAGGGCTATTTGACCAAGAAGGAGTGTTATGGAGTGCTGCATCGTATGACCTGGCCTCCACAATCACCGGACCTCAACCCAATTGAGATAGTTTGGGATGAGTTGGACCGCAGAGTGAAAGAAAAGCAGCCAACAAGTGCTCAGCACATGTGGGAACTCATTCAAGACTGTTGGAAAAGCATTCCGCATTCCTCATGCTTTGATGTCTGCACTATTATTCTACAATGTAGAATATAGTCAAAATAAAAACTTTAATGAGTTGGTGTGTCCAAACTTTTGACTAGTACTGTATATATAAGCTACTTATACATAGTATACATACTTATAAATAGTATACTCATATACATTTAGTTGCCAGTATTTTCGGTACACCCCTCTAGTACCGGGTCGGACCCCCGTTTCCCTCCAGAACAGCCTGAATACTTTGGGGCATGGAAACGTTGCTAAATTGGTATCAAGGGACCTAATGTGTGCAGGAAAATATTCCCAATACCATTACACCACAACCACCAGCCTGTACTCTTGGTACGTATACATAGTATACTTATGTGGAAAAAGTACTTATGTGGAGAGAAGTATGTATATTATGCAGTACAGACACTGCCCTGTTGTGGCAAAAGCTATTACGGTAATTTCAGTTGTGCCCATTCAATTGTGTGTGTTAAAACAGCTTTCAAGATCATATGAGTTTATTATCTTACAGACAGAATCCATTACCTTAGCAACATCAGGATACTCCAGATCAGTGATCTGATCTTAGACTGGACTCATCTATTGTCTTGGCCCACGGGTGGTTTTATTTGCCCCCCAAAATGTTGGCCCCCAAAATGAGCTACAACAGTTAACCCTTTTGTAATTTTAGTATTTTTTATTGTTGGACATAAAAGACTGTAAAAACACAAGGAAATCTGTTCCCAAGTAAACCAACGCATAACAGAGAGACACGTGATCGAATACAAACAAATGTAAGCAAGGTTTGAAATGATTATGTTTTAGTCAAATATTATATCAGTTTGAGCTTCTTGCGATCAATTTGCAGTCCGCAAATTATGTTCCGTCCCCCCGAACAACCACTCAAAAAAAATCATCCCGCAGTTTAATCTAGTTGATGATCCCTGAATAGATTAGGCTAAAGAGATATTGTTACCGGCCATTAAAATGACTACTGATTGATGGAGCAGTCATTACCATATCCCCAGGACCATTAAGGACGCAGCTATGACCCACAAAACACACAACTTGAAGAGTGTTGCATATAGTATGCTCAGCTATCCTCTTCATACATGATTCATGAAAAGTACAGTAAAAAAATGGCAGAAAACATGAATCCATTAAAATGAAGATATAGTACAGCGCTGACACCCAGTGGACACAAAACAGCACAATCTGGAAGATTCACGGCTGTTCAATTGTCATTTCAATATACCCAAATAGTAATTTATAAATGTCTATGAGCTAGTGTGACTGCCTTACTCTATCCCCAAATCTAAGCTTGTATTACTACATTACTTATAATCTTTGTTGTTATTGTGTCTTTATAACATACTGTATATTCAAATAGCTTGTGCCTATTGTATGCTGAAATACTTTCATACTAGATCTGTGCTCTATATCCTATATATATTTGGTGGTGATTTCTAGAGATGTGGTGTGACTGTGAGGTATAGCTTCCCAAAGAATCACAATTGATGAATTACCCTATTCTGGAAGTCTTCCAACTTCAAATGTAAACACTCTATTTGGGTCTTTGAATGAGCCATGAAAAATGCATGCACTACAAAGGTCTCAGTAATTGAGCTTCCACCTCCATCTCAGAGCTAACCTGTCCTGTCAGGATATCAATAACAATATCACTCCATATGATACAGCGGCCTGTAGCCTCTCTATAGGCCAAAGTGAATGGCTACACCTTAAACTAGCTAGCCTACTAACATGCAAAGCTGAGCACAACACAGACCCCAACAGTTTGATGCCATGCTACCTGGAGCCCCAGTCACAGATAAACCTATGGAAGAAAAAAGTCGACTCTATGCACACTCAGGGTCTTGTAATAGGCCTAACAATGATTGTACACTGCTCAAAAAAATAAAGGGAACACTTAAACAACACAATGTAACTCCAAGTCAATCACACTTCTGTGAAATCAAACTGTCCACTTAGGAAGCAACACTGATTGACAATACATTTCACATGCTGTTGTGCAAATGGAATAGACAACAGGTGGAAATTATAGGCAATTAGCAAGACACCCCCAATAAAGGAGTGGTTCTGCAGGTGGGGACCACAGACCACTTCTCAGTTCCTATGCTTCCTGGCTGATGTTTTGGTCACTTTTGAATGCTGGCGGTGCTTTCACTCTAGTGGTAGCATGAGACGGAGTCTACAACCCACACAAGTGGCTCAGGTAGTGCAGCTCATCCTGGATGGCACATCAATGTGAGCTATGGCAAGAAGGTTTGCTGTGTCTGTCAGCGTAGTGTCCAGAGCATGGAGGCGCTACCAGGAGACAGGCCAGTACATCAGGAGACGTGGAGGAGGCCGTAGGAGGGCAACAACCCAGCAGCAGGACCGCTACCTCCGCCTTTGTGCAAGGAGGAGCAGGAGAAGCACTGCCAGAGCCCTTAAAAATGACCTCCAGCAGGCCACAAATGTGCATGTGTCTGCTCAAACGGTCAGAAACAGACTCCATGAGGGTGGTATGAGGGCCCGACGTCCACAGGTGGGGGTTGTGCTTACAGCCCAACACCGTGCAGGACGTTTGGCATTTGCCAGAGAACACCAAGATTGGCAAATTCGCCACTGGCGCCCTGTGCTCTTCACAGATGAAAGCTGGCTCACACTGAGCACGTGACAGACGTGACAGAGTCTGGAGACGCCGTGGAGAACGTTCTGCTGCCTGCAACATCCTCCAGCATGACCGATTTGGCGGTGGGTCAGTCATGGTGTGGGGTGGCATTTCTTTGGCGGGCCGCACAGCCCTCCATGTGCTCACCAGAGGTAGCCTGACTGCCATTAGGTACCGAGATGAGATCCTCAGACCCCTTGTGAGACCATATGCTGGTGCTGTTGGCCCTGGGTTCCTCCTAATGCAAGACAATGCTAGACCTCATGTGACTGGAGTGTGTCAGCAGTTCCTGCAAGAGGAAGGCATTGATGCTATGGACTGGCCCGCCCATTCCCCAGACCTGAATCCAATTGAGCACATCTGGGACATCATGTCTCGCTCCATCCACCAACGCCACGTTGCACCACAGACTGTCCAGGAGTTGGCGGATGCTTTAGTCCAGGTCTGGGAGGAGATCCCTCAGGAGACCATCCGCCACCTCATCAGGAGCATGCCCAGGCGTTGTAGGGAGGTCATACAGGCACGTGGAGGCCACACACACTACTGAGACTCATTTTGACTTGTTTTAAGGACATTACATCAAAGTTGGATCAGCCTGTAGTGTGGTTTTCCACTTTAATTTTGAGTGTGACTCCAAATCCAGACCTCCATGGGTTGATCAATTGGATTTCCATTGATTATTTTTGTGTGATTTTGTTGTCAGCACATTCAACTATGTAAAGAAAAAAGTATTTAATAAGATTATTTATTTCATTCAGATCTAGGATGTGTTGTTTAAGTGTTCCCTTTATTTTTTTGAGCAGTATATAATAGCGGCCCCACTCACCCACTGGCCCAATAGGCATAGCCCCCTAAACTGCCATGCCTCACTTGCTCTGTAGGCGGCACCGTTGTACAACCATATTGTTCGATTTGTGCAAGGAGAGAGGCTAATTAAAAAAAACTGAGGCGGGGTCGCGCGAAGGGATTGCGTATCCTACATGTCTTGTTGCGAAGCAGTCTGAGTCTCTTCCTCTTCCACCTAGTTTTTAAGGGGCGGGGAGTACTTGGGTGTTGCCTATTTGTGTCGACCTCGACAGAGTCCAGTGGCTAAAAACATCGGATTATTTTCATTTTACAACCGTCTGGCCTTGTGTCTCTTGTGTCTCTTGCCCGTTGCCTCACCACCGAAAGGGATCAGAATACTTCAACCATGGGAGTCGAAGGCTGCACTAAATGTATCAAATACATGCTTTTCTTCTTTAACTTCATCTTCTGGGTGAGACTTTTTTCTTGTAATATAGACTTTTATCTGGCCAAGCATTTGGTTGCTTGTCTATAGGGGCAGTAACCTCCCCCTCTTCCTGCTAAAAATAGTTTTATTAAAAATAGATTTATTTGGTATTTTTTGTTGTTGTTGTTGCCAAATAGGTAAACGATCTGTGGAAAACCTCACCCAAATAGGCCTGCAGATGCCGATGTAGTAGTCTTATTTATAGTTGTTTTATTTAATGTTTTATTTATTGTATTATTTTTATTAAAATAAAAATAGAGGTTTTGTTTTTAAATAGACCTAGACTCGTAGCCTATGCTGCCATATGGCGATATGAGGTGCGTTCTTATTTATTACGAATAGCTAGCTGTACAAGAGCAGCCATATTTTAGGGACCTACAAGAGCAGCCATATTTTAGGGACCTACAAGAGCAGCCATATTTTAGGGACCTACAAGAGCAGCCATATTTTAGGGACCTACAAGAGCAGCCATATTTTAGGGACCGCATCGGGAACAGACCGTCATGATATGTGAAGATTCGAAATTATGTTGCTGACTAAAGTAAATAATTATATGAATAATAACCAAGTGCAGGATATGATTGATCGGAATATGACTGTGCAGGAACTAAGAACATAGTGTTTTTCCAGTACATAGATGGTCCGTGGTCCGTTTTCGACTACAAATCACATTTCAGTCATTGTTTAGATTGGAATACCTCGATGTTGTCCCTCAGTAATCTCATACATACACCCATCATTTTTTGTGGTGTTTTTGGCTCCAATGAACTGAATTAAATTCTGGATATTTTTATATTATTAAAATAGGCCCGTTAATCATTGTGAAGTTGTGTAAATCCCCTGAAATGCCTTTGCCTCTGTGATTCATTGGGTACATGTGTTTATTATGGATGAGTCATTGGGATGGAGGGAAACTTTGACTAAAAGACCACAAACATTTATGCAAACTTTTCAAAACCCAACAGATTGTCACACCATCCTTTCATTAGTGGAAGTGAAATGTTCCTTAGTCTTTTTATGTCCCTGGCAAGCCAGCTAAGAACAAATTCTTATTTACAATAACGGCCTACCAAAATGCAAAACGCCTCCTGCGGGGACGGGAGCTGGGATTAAAAATAAATTAGATATAGGACAAAACACACATCATGACAAGAGAGACAACACTACATAAATAGAGACCTAAGACAGCAACATAGCATGGCAGCAACACATGACAACACAGCGGTAGCAACACAACATGACAACAACATGGCAGCAGCACAAAACAGGGTACAAACATTATTGGGCACAGACAACAGCACAAACGGCAAGAAGGTAGACACAACAATACATCACTCAAAGCAGTCACAACTGTCAGTAAGAGTGTCCATGATTGAGTCTTTGAATGAAGATAAAACTGTCCAGTTTGAGTGTATGTTGCAGCTCATTCCATATTCTTCTGTCTTGAGATGTATATTTTTATTATAGGGATATGTTATTGATTGATGATTAGGCAGAAGTATTCTTAAGAGCGTGTATAGAACCACAACAATCAGAAGGACATGTATTGGTAGACCTCCAGACTATTGTTGTAAACATATCCCCAAGGCTACTTTGGGTGACCCCAGATTAGGTGAGGGCACTGAACTTGAGAAATCATTCACTGTGCCAAGACCCGCACTTGTTCATGTGGGTTGTAATGTGGGAGTGAAATTCATTGTGAGTCTTGACTCAGTCATGAAGAAGGTTGGAAAGGATGAATTATAGTAGGGGCTGGGGTGTGGCATAGCAGTCATCTGTGGAAACTGAGAGATACTCATTTTAAGATTCATGATTGCTTAAGTGGTTGCATGGATTGATGTGTCGGGGTCTTTTGCTTGCTCAATGACCATATCCATTAGACTGGAAATGTATATCATCCATTCTCTTTTCTCTCAAGGATAATTCATCCAAAGGCTGTCATTGTAAATTAAACTAAAAGCCTTCCCCAAAGAATGTTTGATTAAGGGTTGCTACCCATGCCATTTTGCATATGTTGAACAGGTGACAAATCACTTTAAGAACAAGCTGGCAAAAAAAGAAAGATCTATCTAATTACATTTAGTTTGAACACATCCTTTCACATGAAAACCTTTCAATCACTTTGTTCATTCCTGTGGATTGCCTTTTGAGCCGGGACACCAAGTCATTGAGATATATCAAATATAATTCTGATTTAAACAATGCCAGGGAATGTCCTCTTGTACACCCGCATTCGAAGGCCAAGACTCATGGGCTTCTCAGAACATAAATCAGAGTTGAGTGGAAAGGGGCCGGTGGCTGACCCGTGGTTTACAGGATCTGTGGCTTCTGCATTTGAGCCATTCCCATCAACAGCACCAGTGCGCCAAGCATTTTACAACCCCCTGCATACAAGGCATGTGGCAGAAATAGCCCTCTCACTAGACTGCAGTAAAAAGAGCTGAGGTGCTAGGGCAGTAAGGCGGTATGTTATCTGGTCCCAGACAGATAGCAGCAAGGCATGTAGTTCTGTAGTATCAGGATACAGTTATAATACAGCAAAGGGGAAACACAGTGGGGTACTGGCACTGAGGTATACTATGTTGTGTTTGCCAGTCATAGTACAGGAAAAACATGTACTGTACTTCCTCGCACAGATAAGTGACACATTCATCTCTCGAACTCAGTGAACATGCTGAAAATGTTCTTTCCCACGCAAGAGTTGAGAGAAGTCAGATAAGCAGTTCATGATGTGTACTTGAAGATAGTAGCTGTTTTGGTGTATTGTTATTTTTTTCTGTGAATTTAACTTTTTAGCTAGCATGGAAATGACATGATTAAGTTCATCGGATCGGGTTAATATAATGATATGGTTGGTTGGTCTCCCTGAGATTTTCACAAGACTCGCTTGCAAGTCACTTGGTTGGCCTCGTACCACTTTGATAATATAAATAATCATGGATTGGATTTGAATGCTCACACCTGTGTCATATCATTGTAATTACTATAGTAACAATATTGTATAAACCTTTTGTTACCTAATAATTATGTTAGTGGAATAGTGACTTATCTGTGACAACATCTTTTTTGTAGCCTATAAAACCATCTGTAAGTAGATCTGTGCTTGATCAGCACATGGATGGGAGGAGGCAATGGAAAGAAGCACTGTACTTGGGATAGAACCATGGAATACTTTCCAAACTGTTTAACATCCTACAGTGGAATCTTGCCACAGAAACCACACAGAGAATCAAACACAGTGGACTATAGGGCTTTGGTGTCCAGATAGGAAAAGGAGTCTGAAGTTCCCTTCTTCAATGAGACCCCCTGGCGTGGAAGCAAACTAATGACTGTGCACTGACACATGCTACCTCTGTTATTTTCCCCATGCAGCCACCTGTCTCTGCAGGTTGCTCTCAGGCCAGCATGTTGGAAAGGCAGGGGAAACTAAATGTGAGGGAGGGAGGGGAGTCATACTGTGTCTACAGTAGATATCAGAGCAGCCCTTTGCCCATACTGGGAACAGCAACAGCTGACAGGGGTGAGGGAAGTCACCCGAAAGAGGAGGGTGACAATAAGGCTGCAAAGAACTGGCATGCCTTCCCAGTCACTGGACTTCATTTCTGTCCACTGTTCTTATTCATATTTCTTTCCCTAGCAACACCTAAGGAATTTGTATTTAGCTTTATATATTATGGAACCGTTAGGCCTCAGTATAGAATTTGGAAATAAGTATGGACTCTTTCCATTTGTGAGAAGAAAAAAAGTTAATAACAAGTTTATATTAAACATTGTATGATACAGTACAGTATCATATTAATGTAATTTATGTACACTATACTGTGTCTCGGGGTCTGTGTCTCTCAAGTATTAGATACAGTATATTCATGTCCAAATTACAGAAATCCCAAAAGAGATGACTGTTCAGATGTCTCTCTTGGCTGCTCCAGAATGCAACTGTTCAGGAGCCTCACCCTTTGGCAGGCTGCAGTGTTGATCTTGTTGCCAGGCAGCAGTGAGCCTCAGCAGTGGAATGGACCTTGCTGAGGGAGATGGGGAGGAGAGAAGAGCAGAGCGGCTGGGTAGGGGAGTCTATTTTCAGGCAGAATTTTTGATAGTCTCCATGAATGAACTCAACCAGAGGGATCATGATTATTATACAGCTAACTTAGGTTAAGTCTTAACATATTCCTGCTGTGAAGATATGGGTTAGATGTATTACATTTCACTAACCTAGTAAACCTTTTTGGAGTTAAGTCCAGTTAGATGGATTTTACCAACCGCAGGGCAGAGGTACAGTAGTAGTTTGTACAGACACTGACTCCAGGTACAGGAAGCCTTAGTGAAAGCTCTCTTCATCTGAAGCATTACAGCCACCACCCCATGTCAGAGAAGGTGGGGTGGTGATCTCTTCCAGTGTTCTGTGTTGTCATGCAGCTGTTAACAGATGTGGCTGTGCTTTCATATCATAAGGTAGGGCAGGGGGCTAACAGGACTCTGGGGGAGTGGGTGGCTGGGTGGGCAGAGCCTCCTTTGTCCTCCACTTGTCTGGGCATTCGTTAGTCAGAGTTGTGCTGCCTGTGTTTGTTGGGACTGCGGCAGAAGCAGTGCTGTGTAGATGAATTACGTAACACCAACGCTCCCCATCCTAATAGCAACCGTAAAGATCTGTCAACACCAATCCACTCTTGGCGAACCCCAGCTGCTATACTGCTGAATAGAATCAAAAATGTATGCAGAAATGTATGCAGATCCCCAGCTGCTATACTGCTGAATAGAATAAAACATGTATGCAGAAATGAATGTTTGAGTAAGGCCTCACTTTCCCCACTTCTTCTGTCCTCCTATGTTCAGCTCTGTGCAGTTTCTGGAGAGGCACCAGACAGGGGGCCAAGAAGTCCCCCATTCTCAGAGCCAAAATGGAGGCTATGGTAGAAAAGAATTCACTGTTCATCCAAACTCAGGGAGAAACCAGACACTGCTGAAATAGAAACCTGGGCTGTATAAAAGTTGTCAGTTTTGGTAAAGCATGGAGTCACAGGGATTCCACTATTGACTCCTACGTTGGCATCGAGATTAGCCAGAGACACTGTTGCTTTAGAGAAGAGGGTGGTGGAAGTGACGATGTTCAGTCTGCAAAGAACATGAACAACACTGAAGTTCTATTCGCTACACCTAACAAAAGAAGACTTCAAAGTGAATTTTGCAAGGTAAATGAATGTTGGTTCTTGTATGTGAGTGCATGTGTCTAACTCTTTCAATTTTCTCATTCCCTCTCTTCTGTCCAGCTCGCTGGAGGTGTGGTCCTGGGCGTGGCTCTGTGGCTTCGACATGACAGCCACACCAGCAGCCTGCTAGAGTTGAAGTTTGACGGCCAACAAGCACCAACCACCTTCTTAAACAGTAAGTACTTTAACACTCTCCCTCCTTGTCTTCAGACTATACTGTAACATGCATTTAACATGGTGAATATGTGTGTTATAAACATTTTATTGATGTTCCATAAACGTGATGTTGTGAGCTGGGTTCTCTCTATTTGACAACTGGTCCATTGTGTAGTTGTACTCCCCTGGAGTGCTCAGGGACAAGGTCAAGCAGAACAAACAGTATCCCAATGCTCCACTGATCCCTCAGTGTCTTCTAAAATGGCAGATTCCACTTCTCTACTATTATGGCCAAAGTGATCAAACGTAATGGGAGTTCCTTTTAGGGTTACTTAAGTAGTTTAAGTAAATGATTAAAAATAGGGATTCATTTGATTTCTGTCAAAAGCAGGGGTGTGGGTTCATTTGGAAAATGAATGCCATCAGTGAGGAATTGTAAATTCCCTCAGTTAACCTTTTTATGAAGGGGTTTACAGAATGAAAAGTCTCCTGTGTTATCAGGAAGAATGTAGCCTATGTTGCTCACATGTTGAGCAAGAAACATGTTTTCCCAGAGAGCAGTGCAATGTTTATCCAATATCTTTTAGACAACTACTACCCACACATACTTCCAGTTTCAGAATAAAACTTGTGTATCTACCTAACATTTACAGGTATAGTATCCTAAGGTATTTTGGGAGTTTTGTTTAGTACAAGTACTGCGGCAGTAGTATTGGGTTTATACCTCACAATTCACTGAAAAGTATCTTTCTTGTGGCAGTCCACTATGTATGTATTCTGAACTGAGGTTGCCAGGAATTTTCCCATTGCACTAAAAAGGGAGATCCCACCTGGTAATCGTGTTATTCTTAGTTAGCAGCTGGGTGTTATGGGCTATGACCAAGCGTTCTATAGCTGAGGTCTTTATTTCTGTCTGACAGAGGTAGTTGGTAACAACTGGACCAACAGCACCCTAAACAAGGGTCACAGCACTCTAACCCCAACTGTTCAAGTGTCACAACAGACCAGCTATATAAAACATTCTCCATCATCACCACATCCTGCATTAAGTCATACCCATGTAACAGTATGGGTGGAATTCAAATAGAAGAAGCCATAGCAGTGTTTATGCAGTATCTCTGTTGAGAAACTGTTGCTGAGCGCACACACACATTTCTTATTCTGAAAACTGTAAACACCATTTTTATGTTGTCACTTTCCTAGCCTACATAAAGGCTTTGACATGTTTTCTTGTTTTGGAGGCTTGGACAATTCTCCAGAGAGGATCAACTGTCTGTTTTTCTGACCATGACAATGATTCCACACACAAGGTGGATCAGGTTTTCAGTTTCACTATTATGTCCACTTTGATATTCTCCTGTCTCACCCCCTACTACTCCTTGTCTCTCACTAGGCCCCTCTCTCTCTGGGTCCTCTTCCCTCACTGTTCTTAAAGGAATCTTGGCATAATGCTGACCATGATTATATTTCTGACCTAATGGAAATCCCGTGGCTCTTAGAAACCAAGTTCTGTAAGAGGCAGCAGGAAAGGGAGTAATTGATTGTTGTCATCACATCCTCTCTTTCTTAAGGTTATGACATTAAAATCAGTCAAAACTCTTTTCTCAGTAATTTTTGTGAATAAGACAATGATAAACAAATCCTTTTGTAGAGTTTGTGCATTTTTACACTAGGTTAATTGTTGTTTTATAAGAAACAAAAGCTCTCCATTTTATCACTGTGGTCATTCGCCTGTCATGATTAACCGGAGGTTATTGACATAGATGTTAGTAGGCTAATATTTTATCTTACTCAAGTGATATCTAACTGTATAATGCATGACATTATAATCATCTACAAGATTGTAAATTCCCAGTCATTACAAGGCATAGCTTCAAATGTAAGACAAACTTCAAGTCTTTGAATGCGACTGTCTCAACAATTAAGCGACTATGGCAAAGTGAAGACTCATTAAGATATCCTGAAATAGTCTGTTAGAGGGAGGCATTGCCCCACTCACTTTGTGCATGAATTTAAAAGTGTTTATGGTATTCTTATTGTGGGAAGTGCAAGTGTGTGAAATGTTTTCAAGTAGTGCAATATTGCTAGTGGAAGTGACACTAGTAGGTCGCTCATACGCATTATCAGCTTCCATTTTGTGTGTTCCGTTGAGTGTGTTTCACACAGTCCCGGAGACTAAATGCGTCCCAAATGGCACCATACTCCCTACATAGTGTACTACTTTTGGTCAGGGCCCATCAGTAATGCAATATGAAAGGAATAGGATGCCATTTGGGCCATGGCCTGTGAAGTTGTAATAGAAGGGAAGTTTCACTGTAATGGCCTGGGCAGGCCTTGACCCATGACCTCATGGGGCTCCATGGACACAGCCCCCTTTGTCCCAGCCCAGTGGGTTGCCATCGATGGCTGGGGACAGCTGAAGGGGCTGCTCAGCCATGACCTGCTATGGCAAGGGTGGGCAAACTTTTGGTCTCGAGGGCCACATCGGGATTTCGAAATTCAACAGAGGGCCATACAGAATAAAAACATTTTTTACCGATTTGTTTGTCCAAATTCATTTGCGGGCCAGAAAGACAGCTGTTATTAAAAAATATATAGGCCCATTATAATTTCTATTAGAGGTCGACCGATTATGATTTTTCAACGCCGATGCCGATTTATTGGAGGACCAAAAAAAGCCGATACCGATTATTCGGACAATGTTTGTTGTTGTTGTTGTTTTTTAGTTTTTTAATATACATATTTGTAATAATGACAATTACAACAATACTGAATGAACACTTTTATTTTAACTTAATATAATACATAAATAAAATCTATTTAGTCTCAAATAAAAAATGAAACATGTTCAATTTGGTTTAAATAATGCAAAAAACAGTGTTGGAGAAGAAAGTAAAAGTGCAATATGTGCCATGTAAAAAAGCGAACGTTTAAGTTCCTTGCTCAGAACATGAGAACATATGAAAGCTGGTGGTTCCTTTTAACATGAGTCTTCAATATTCCCAGTTAAGATGTTTTAGGTTGTAGTTATTATAGGAATTATATGACTATTTCTCTCTATACCATTTGTATTTCATATACCTTTGACTATTGGATGTTCTTATAGCTACTATAGTAAAGCCAGCCTAATCTCAGGAGTTGATAGGCTTGAAGTCATAAACAGTGCTGTGCTTCAAGCATTGCGAAGAGCTGCTGGCAAACGCAGGAAAGTGCTGTTTGAATGAATGCTTACGAGCCTGCTGCTGCCTACCACCGCTCAGACAGACTGCTCTATCAAATATCAAATCATATACTTAATTATAATATAATAAACACAGAAATACAAGCCTTGAGTCCTTAATATGGTCAAATCTGGAATCGATCATTTCGAAAACAAAACGTTTATTCTTTCAGTGAAATACGGAACCGTTACGTATTTTATCTAACGGGTGGCATCCCTAAGTCTAAATATTGCTGTTACATTGCACAACCTTCAATGTAATGTCATAATTATGTCAAATTCTGGCAAATTAATTAGTCTTTGTTAGGAAGAATGGTCTTCACACAGTTCGCAACAAGCCAGGCGGCCCAAACTGCTGCATATACCCTGACTCTGCTTACACAGAACGCAAGAGAAGTGACACAATTTCCCCAGTTAATATTGCCTGCTAACATTAATTTATTTTAACTAAATATGCAGGTTTAAAAAAATATACTTGTGTATTGAAAGGCATTAATGTTTATGGTTAGGTACATTGGTGCAACGACAGTGCTTTTTTCGTGAATGCGTTGTTAAATCATCACCAGTTTGGCAAAGTTGAAGTAGGCTGTGATTCGATGATAAATTAACAGGCACTGGATTGATCGTATGCAACGCAGGACAAGCTAGTTAAACTAGTAATATCATCAACCATGTGTAGTGAACTAGTGATTAAGATTTATTGTTTTTTATAAGATAAGTTTAATGCTAGCTAGCAACTTAACTTGGCTCCTTGCTGCACTCGCGTAACAGGTGGTCAGCCTGCCACGCAGTCTCCTCATGGAGTGCAATGTAATCGGCCATAATTGGCATCCAAAAATGCAGATTACCGATTGTTATGAATACTTGAAATCGGCCCTAATTAATCGGTCAACCTCTAATTTCTATCTCGTTTTAGACATCTAACAGTGGCCTGATTGAATGGTTTGTAGTTTGTCCACCTCTGTGCAAGGGGATATCATAAGGCTATTGATCTGCTTAGTGAGAGTAGCAGTAGGAAGTACTGCAGCCTTGCTACTGTACAACTGCATCTTGATATTGGATGTATATTGTAGAAATGTTATACATTGGAAAATAAGCAAATAAGGACTCAATTTCATCGTGCTTGTCATAGCTTGAAAGATGGTGATATTGTATCGATGTTGATTCATTGGAACTTTTTGAAATAGTAGCTCTGTGTTCTGAAAGCAACTTGCCCAGCTAGTGATTGGGAAAGTTAAGGGAGTTGTACTTGCCTATTGCACCAGTGAAGTCTGTCAGTGAGAACAGATCCAGTGTATGATGTTTGCTAGTTTGGACAATTCTGGTCCAAAGTGTAAATGTTTTATAAGACAGTCTGGTTATGTTCAGATGGAGCTGGGCACCTCACCACAACACACAGCATTGTATTGCAGAGAGCAAGAACCTATGTGGCGAGCACATGAGGTTAGAGAGGCACCTTTCCTTTGATCTATAACCACATTACCCACATAACCCACATGACCTTACATTACGTATCAACCCATATTGAGGGACATAGAAGGAGAGTGAATCTCAAATTAAAATAAGTGTGAATACATTTTACATTAACTACAACCAATAAAACCACCAATTTTGGCAGGACTTGGGTGGTACTCAGGTTCCTCTCGTGCATTGTGAGATTGGACAGAGGAGAGAGGTAAGAGGGTAATTCTACTGGCCCATTAAACACTCAGGGGGAGTAAACACACGGTACTATGTCCACTTTTCTGTTGATAGATTCCAGTAAAGGGTCACCCATGAGGGGAGAAGATGCCAGAAGATGCTTATTAGCGCCACCCCTGCCCCAGGAGTCTAAATTTGCACTCTCACTCATACCTCTCCCTACCACTTCCTCTAGATAATGTCCTTTAGGTAGAGATATTATAGAACATTAAATGAGCCTGGATGGTAAATGCAATACTGAGCTGCATCCAGAGTCTGGACTCGGCATGTCTTAAAAAGCTGGTGTTCCACCATATGACCCCCAGATGCACTCCTCTGTCATGTTCAGCTCTAGTGTAGCATCACTCACACTTCACTGTCAGATACTGTGTAGTTGGCCGTAGTTATGTGACTAGGTTGAGGACCCTGAGGAAGGCACAGTGATGCCGAAACGTTGGTAAATACCCATTAAATTACTGGGAGTTTATACATGGAGTGTGCGACTTTCTTTATTTTGATAGTTTATAGTTTATTCGCCGTTAGTCAGCACCTCCACACAAACACATTTTTCTGGGTGTGCGCCAGCTCATGTTTTTTAATCTAGGTTGAGGTTACTAACATCAGCTAGGGATTTGTCCTGCTTCTCGGGGGGCCAAACTTGTCTGCCCTATTGTATACAACACATGAAATTCCTTCCTTGTGCGGTCAACTTCCTTCATAAACGTCCTCTCTCTCCCCTAAACTTTCACTAGCTGCAACGTTCAAAATCTACATTCAGTGTTGGCCTCATGAATCATCTTCCTTGTTATCAGTCATTCATTTTATCATTCATGAATGCAGGTCAGAAGGGTAAACAGATATCACGTTAAGGAAGGAGGTAAAATGGAGGGGGAAGTGAACTTGCAGTAGAGGAAACTTCAGCCATTTAGCCTTGATTAGGCTAAAGAAGCACAATGTCCATGCAGATCTAATAAACAGTAGCCAACTGGAGCACAATCCATCCTCAGGGGATTTCCAATTATGTTGTGGATGTTTTCAGGGCATTCATTTTAAAATTTCTTCTCTTCAAAGTTGATTAAGAGAAACCAAGAGACTGTGGTTATTTTTCAGCAACTGGGTTTGTATGTCCTTTAACAATTTACTCGCTTGTTTAAAAATAATCACAGCCTGCCCGTTACATAAAGTATTTTTCTCTTCAGAGCATGGTCCTTCTTGCTTTTTTTTCTAAACGAAAGGAAAAAATTCCTCACCAGTCTCCCCCTCTCCTCCCTCATACTGCCCCACCCTCTTTCCCCTCTAGCCTGTTACTTTCCACTGAAGTTCAGCTTTGTCCCCATCTGTTTGTGTTTAACGTCTGTGTTACACTCTCCCTCCTCCTCTTCAGCTCTGTCTACCTCTCTCTGTCCTCCTTTCTTTTCTCTTCCTCCTTCCTTTGATTTTGTCACTCCTCTATCCACCTCCCTACCACTCTCTCTATCTTCATCTCAATCCTCTTGTTTTTCTATTGCTCTGTCCATCTCTCTCTCTTGCTCTGGTATCCTCCTCCTCTCTCCTTTCTCTTTTCTCTTTTCCATTTATTTCCCTCATGCCTATACCTTCTCATGTGCTAGGTTCCACACAGCACATCTCTCTCTCCTGGCCCATAGACTGGGCACTCTAGCACCATGGTGTGGAGAGCCTGATGTCATAGACTGCGCTGGTTCCAGAGCTGGTGTTGGGCCTTATGTTTCCTCTCACTCAAGGGTCTATCCCCCCCTGGCTCTGAGCCAGCTGCCTACCCCGGGAGTTAATGAGACTAACAGCTGCATTATGCATTACAATTCACTGGCGTGCACGCACATGGACAAGCACATAGACACCTTTTCTGGATAATAATGTACTATCCAGTACCACAGTGCTGTATCAGTTTTCATGTGCATAGCCTCTACATGTTTTTCCATAGCCAAGACACATTCAAATAGTGACATAAGCAGTGGCATTTCGGTTTGTACGAGGTAGCGGAACAGTACGGTAATTCACGTCACACCCGTACCTATTAAGTTTAGAATGTAGTCTATGGTATATTGAATTAAATTTAGTGTACATTGGAATCTAACTCCAAGTTTAGTGTTTATTACACGCAAAGAAAGTGTATCCTCCAGAGAGGCTGATAATAGTTTAAATATAACAATAACTGAAACACAATGAGGTCAGGAGTCATCCTTTTTCTAGATGATCTGGGGGTGGTCAGCACTTCTCCCTGTTTCTCATATAATTTCCGTACAAGCAATGACCGGTGATGACTCAGTGGAAATCCATTGTACTGTATATCCTTGGTCATGCACCCAAGAACAATGTATGTGCTTCAAATAAACATAAGTTCCATTTGAAGCATCTTGTATTCTCTATCTTTACCTGAAGGATTTAACACATATAGTACTTGACAAAGTGCAGTTTTCAGAATATTCTTCTGTGCCTGTAGTAAGCAAACTTCCCTAAAGAAGTCAAATGATATGTACAAAAGGCGAAGACTGAATAGTATCCTTAGAATGGGGCCCCGGGTTTCTTCAGGGCACTACACTCTTAGAAAAAAAGGTTCCAAAATGATTCATCGGCTATCCCCATAGAAGAATCCTTTTTGGTTCCAGGTAGAACACATTTTGGTTCCAGGTAGAACCCTTTTCGGTCCAGGTAAAACCCTTTTGGGTTCCATGTAGAACCCTCTGTGGAAAAGGATCTACATGGAACACAAAAGGGTTCAACCTGGAACCGAAAGGGTTCTACCTGGAATCAAATAGGGTTCTTCAAAGGGTTCCCCTATGGGGACAGCCAAAGAACACTTTTAAGTTCTAGATAGCACCTTTTTGTCTAAGAGTGTAGGTCACCATTCATCCACTGTGAGTGAGGTCAGAGTAGAAGGTCACATCAGGGGCTCTGATGTTTGGAACCTCCTGATTAATCAACCAGCAGAAATACGGTTTACCTCAGACCAAAGCCTACATTATTTCACCATATTTGTGTTATTACACACATTATTTGTGTTCTAACATTACTTTTTTGGTAATAATAAAAACATCTAGTTTGGTTGAAATGTCCTTTTCTTCCCAATGGAAAGACTGTAGGCTCTGTTCACTCTTCCCTCAAATCTAGTGGTATCCAACGATGTCTTATGGTAGCAACCATGTTCTCACTAGTACACAAGTGGGTAGGACGGATGATTCAAACGTTGGTCATAAGAAATCTAGACAGCTACCGTGTGTCATCAATGCCACTGCTTCCCACAGGAAAAATGTTGTTTTTGCTGCTCACCACAGGAAGCACCTGGGTCACAAAGACAAAAATGTTGATTTTCCTCTGATGCTTTTTGGATTAACTGACTGAGGCCTCCAGTCTAGTCTGCTGTTTTAGCCAACCAGTTGACTCTCAGAGCAACATTTTTTAAATTTGAAACAGATGAAAACTCATTTGAAAGGAAATAAATTGTTGATCACACATAGATTGGTAAAATGCATGAATGGATGGATATAGCTCAAACAAGTGGTAAGGAAGAAAGAAAAAAGGAAGAAAGAGCGCGAGAGAAGCGTGTGATACTGCATCGACCCACTGCTAAACATGCCTGTCACGCCCCTGTTTTGCTCTGGTGATGTCATGGTAAGGGATGGCTGAGCAGCGCTCGTAAAAAGCTCCCCATCCGTGATTCAATTCCCCCCGCCGCACAGCCACAATCAAGGAAATTGAAGGAGCACTTGGTCAGCCTCCAAGCCATCGATTTTTAAATGAGCCAGGCGAGCAGGCAGGAGAGAGGCGCTGTCCTGGCCGTCTGTTCCTTCACTGGAATATGAGGGGATGGGAGAGGACGAGAATCCAATAAGCTTTGCGATTACAATATGCAGGACAAAAAAACATTAAACCAAATCGTGACCAGGCCCCTCCTTGTATCTATCAAGGACAGAGTAGAGGGATGGAATGGCAGTGTAGTCTGTGGGGCGTGGGTGGAGGTCTTAAGGATGATGGATGGGGAGAGGGAGAGATCATAGGAGACAGTGGCATACAGTACCCCTACTTAAAGCCCTGTATAGTGTTTCAAGCAAGACAAAGGGTGTGTTTTTCCCCAAGTTGGTTTATAAAAATTGGTACCGTAATACTTTGCATAAAGTCCCCATGAACTGAATTTATCTGAGAGATATAGAGAAAGGTTACAGAAAGAGAAAGGGGAAAAGAAAGAGAATAGGCCTGTAGACTAAAGCATAAAGAAATATCTTTCTTGAGCTAAAAAGTGACATATTCTCTGTGGTTAGTGAGTCATTTCTACCCCGGGCTGCATTCACTGTTCAGCCAATAAAAGGGTGCCGCACAGATTCACCACACAGCTCACTTCACACCAACCTTATCTTCTCGGAACTACTGTCCCCGCAAAACTTTAGGGCTATCGTCACGGAAACAGCAGTGAACAATAATGTTACGTGCCTTCGGAAGCGGTGGCTCAGGCAACTGTTGCTCTGGACCACATGCTAAAGTCTGATGAGGTCACAGGAAGAGAGGGGAAGAAAGAAGAATTGTGGGTCAGAACAAAAGATAATTAACCAATCAGCATTCAGGATTGGACCCACCTGTTGTATAATATCACCTAACCCCCCTGATTGAGATTCAGTGTGAGGCCCTAGGCATTATATGGTCTTATGCATAGTTGGACTATTTCTAAGTGCATGTTTTATGATTGAATTTATGGGTGAAATCAGTCCAGCACACCAAGGTCAGCAGAGCTACCATGGGTTTCCATGGTTACCATGCTAGCCCTGTCTGAGCATCTGATGGATGAAAACAAGGCATGATGGGAGGGGCTAATGAAATCTGACCACACCAAGGAGCTGTAAAAACAAAACATTGCACAGCCTGGCGAGAGACGACTTTGATATATTATAAACCTTTCAACTGAAAACAAAATATCCTTCCCCACTCCTGCATTCTCTTCAATTCTTATGCCATATGTTCTTCATAAGAATAACATTTATCTACAATGTTTGGATGAGACTTGACATTAGACATGAATGCTTATTGCATTGGATTGAGAGCCAAGCACCTTGTGAATATAACTGCAAAGTTCCCATATTTAGACAGAATTAAAACATGCTAAACCAAATAAATAACACCAACTCATGCCACCTGGTGGTAGTTAAGATGACTGCACTCATCATAAGGTAGAAGACACAACACACTAGCAATGTTCTGCAGAATATTGACTATTGACTAAGTTGTCTTTGTTTATTCTCTCTCCATCTCTATTTAAGGTGTTCACATCCTGATCGCTGTTGGCGCAGTGATGATGGTTGTCGGGTTCCTCGGCTGCTATGGTGCCATTCAGGAGTCTCAGTGTCTTCTTGGAACAGTGAGTCATACAGACAGAGCACCATGCACCAAAGAATCTAGCCAGCCCATTCCCAGCTATCCCCTAAATTGGCCACTGATTTAATTACTTTGTTTTCCTCCAGTTCTTTGCCTGCTTGGTGATCCTGTTTGCTTGTGAGGTGGCAGCTGGAATCTTTGGATTCATGCACAAAGATTCGGTGAGGAAACATACTAACTCTGATCTTACACACACAGAAACACATTGCACACTTACACAAAAACAAAATGTATGTTGAAACACACAGTGTATTATACAGTACTATATGATAGAGTTAAAAGCCATTTGATAATGTCATAGTGTGGTCATGACAAAGTAACTGAGGGCGGAATAACTACATTCAGTTATTCCTTCGGAGTTCCATATCTGTCATAACCTGACCAGACACATCCTGTCCTTTTGGTTGTAGATTTCCAAAGAGCTGATTACCTTCTATGACAATGTGTACGAGAACTCTGTAGCAACCACTTTAACAGACCAGGACAAGGACAAGAAACAGGCTGCCGCTGCTGTGCTGAAGGTCTTCCATGAGACGGTAAGTCAAGCTCATACTTAAACTAAAAGCATAACTGTCCAAAACTCACTTGTAAGTTGATTTCAACACACAGCAAAGTGAATCTCATATCAACATCCAGACACACATCTCACTAATACAACTCCACTAACACGTGCCTTTTTCTTTTAGTTGGAATGCTGTGGTAGGGGCATCAGCAACCCGTTCACTACGTTAATCACCCAAGGTTTTACAGACATCTGCCCCAAGTCAGTCGCCGCTTCCACTACAGTAAGTACTCTTAGGCCAACTATGAGGACAATACAGAATGTTGGTTATATAGTACATAAACCACAAGGTACAATTTCGACTCAAATGTGTTCTTTTGTTTGACAGGACTGTCATGGAAAAATCAGGGAGCTCTTTACCGAGAAGGTTTACCTGATTGGCATCGCTGCCCTGATAGTTGCTATTATTATGGTGAGTATTATGAAAGAGAGTATGTAGCTTGTGTGGAAGTGTAACTCATATAAGATAAACGATCCTTGGTCTCTCTATGAAGAAACCCATAATGCCCCTCTCATTTCTTTGTTCTCTCCTGTCAGATCTTTGAGATGACCTTTAGTATGGTCCTGTGCTGTGGGATCCGCAACAGCCCGGTGTACTAAAGTCCAGGGGGGAAGAAGCAAGGGCTAGTGACCTCTGGAGATACTAGCCAATGACTGAAGGAAAATATTTATCTTCCTTTATTTTGTTTTTATAGCCTGTCACTTCCTCAAATAGTTGCTTGCCAATTTTGTCAGTTGTACAAGATCAAAAATGCATCTTCTCACACAGTTTTTGATAATACAGTACCAACTATTCTTGTCAGTCACAGATAGCTGTTCAGTATTTTGACTAATGTCAGTCTGTACAAAATGTTGAGGTTTACATTGGCATGGCTTTTAAACACACACGCACACACACACATGAATACAGATCCTGGAATTCTTGTGTTAATTGTGAAGTATTGCCGTATGCCATGCTGGAGTCCAAAACATTGTATTCTGTTGGTTTATCAATCTCTTTTCAAATGTATATGTATAAACTGTATATATATGCAGTGCTTTATGACTGTCAAGCATGGGTAATGTATTGAATCCCTTCTCCCCACAATTTTCTGCACTCACTGCTTGTCTGCCTGAGTTTTCTCCATAGAGAACAACCACTAACAGTGAATGGATACTATTGATTTGTCTGTCCCGTCTAAAACCAAGATAATAGAAGTGATAGTTTGTGCTGTGCTTTTATAACACCTACCAATCCAAGCCATAAAGAGACCCCATGCTTCCAAGCCTTATGAGTGGAATATCCCATCCTCCCCAACAACACCTTGTTCCTGTTAAACTACATTGAATGTCCTGTCCTTAACCTATTGCTGTGTACTATGCATACCTACAGAAACCTCACCTCTTGGGGTCCTAAGCTGGCGCAGCGTTAAAACGCACTGCACCACAGTGCTGAGGCGCCACTACAGCATGGGGTTTGATCCCAGACTGTCACAACCGGCCGTGACCGGGAGCCCCATAGGACGGCGCACAATTGGCCCAGTGCCGTTCGGGGTAGGGGAAGGTTTGGCTGGTGGGGCTTTCCTTGGCTCATCTTGCTGTAGCGACTCCTTGTGACTGGTCTGGACGCCTGCAAGCTTACTCCAGTCATCAGTCGAACGGCGTTTCCTCCGACACATTGGTGCGGCTGGCATCCGGGTTAAGAGAGCAGTGTGATAAGAAGTAGGCAGCCAGATGGGTCATGTTTCGGAGGACGCATGACTCAACCTTCACCTCTCCTGAGCCCGTTGCAGAGATGAGCCAAAGGACCTAATACGGGGTAAAAAATACGCTTGTGGCCATACCACCCTGAACACGCCTGTTCAGGGTCGGGCCTGGTTAGTACTGGGACGGCAGACCGCCTGGGAATACCAGGTGCCATAAACGCAAAAAAAAAGATTAAGAAAAAAAATAAAAAATAAATGTCACCTCTTCAGCCATTCAGACAAATCTAGTTTATTTTCAAAGAATACTTTTTACCCCTGCTTGTTATACTCTGACAGTCAAACATCTTATTATGCTGGGACTTGCCGGACAATGTTGTATCTGTGCTGTATGATGATACTGTATAATACCACTGACCATGCGGTTGTGAGAGGTTGAGTTTGTGTGTCAGGAAGTCCAATACTGGCCATGTCAACAAGTCAAGTCCACAACCAACCAACCACTAGGGGGCAGACCTGTTGTGATGCTTCATGGTATTCCATGGCTATGGTTCCAAAGCCAGGGGGAGCTCTTGTCATACGTTCTTGCTCCACTGTGACTAGGGTTGCCTGCTCAACTGCAAAGCACTTCTCGACCGGTTCCATTTCAATCTTCAGCTTCCCTTCAGAGTTTACAGATTTGAATCTGATTTATTAGAGGGCGAGGTGGAGCTATCACCCTATTATCTACACCTATCCAGTCCTTATAGATCTGTTAACACGGAAGGGGTAGAGGCTAGGGACTGAAGTGGAACCAGGCCCTTAACATTCACCTATATACACACATAAGCACTTAAACACTCACACATACTCACTCCATCATCATTTGTGTAGTCCTACATAATAGACTGTACGGCTTTCTAAGCCAACCAAAACCTAGTCTTGTTAACACATAATGCCTATGCTGATATATGGTTAAGTGTCTTGTAACATGTACAGCTATATATTATTGTACTAATGACCATGTAAAGACAATGTAGCTATGCCTTTCATTGTGATATTTTGTCTGGTACGTTGTCAAAAGAAAAATGTGTGTCGGCTTCAGTGGCAGTGTGCAGGACTGAGAATTCAGTTGAGTTACTAAAGGTTGGGAAGATTAGCATCATGGCTGTATATGCTGTACAACACAAAGGTGAAGAGCAATGCCAGCGAAAGAGTATCTCTCTTTAGTATCTATGTCACTGCCCTACTGTAAAAACACTATACACAATGTAGTGACTGAGACGCAATAGCCCGCTGCTGCTCAAATCTGTGCCCTTTCTCTCCTGTTTTAGATTTTGATTTGGTTTTGTTGCCCAAGTATTAAGGGATTAAATGTATTTTACAAATAATAAAGGAATAACCTGTCTTTTTCACATCTTATATAGTACACGAGTTGATGTTAAAATCCTTAACATATCCTTGACAGGTAGGCCCTATGTGGCAGTGTTTTCTATTCTAGGCTAGAGAGGAAAGTTTTAAACCAGGGTTTTCTTTCTTCACCCTAATTCCATAAAAATATATTTCCCAAATTTCAAAGTTACCTAATTATATGGATATAGAGAAAAACATCTATGGATTCAAAAGTTAGCACCATTGGTCATAATTTGTATTTGGTCAGCAGGTTTAGACAGGAAATCAAGATATGATCAAACTCTGTAAGGAGAAAATAAATGCAACATCAACAAAAATATAATACATATAAATATGTCAAATATCCCGGAAATGTTCTATACATTTTTTTTGCACACATTTCTTTACATCCCTATCAGTGAGCATGTCACGATTGCTAGGAGTGGTGGTAGGAGTCAGGCGCAGAGAGCAGAGGTAAGAAAAATGTGTTTTATTTTTCTCTGGTTTGACAACGGTCGACGTCAACACAACAGGCGTGAGAACTACGTGCCCAACCCATACACAACGGGTCCACAGTTCGGAAAGAAAATAACTCAAGCAGATCGCCAGCACATCCAAAAAAAGCACACTGACGAAAATAATCCCGCACAAACCTGGGCGGGCTAACCAGGCTTAAATAACCACAAATCAAGATACACAAATAAGGAACAGGTGCAAACAATAACACATACCAACCGAAAAGGAAAAAGGGATCAGCGGCGGCTAGTAGGCCGGCGACGACGACCGCCGAGCGCTGCCCGAGCAGGCAGGGGAGCCACCTTCGGTGGGATTCGTGACAGTACGCCCCTCCTGACGCGCGGCTCCCGCAGCGCGCCACCACCGGCCTCGAGGGCGACCCGGAGGACGAGGCGCAGGGCGATCCCCATGAAGGCGGTGGAAATCCCTCAGTAGTGAGGGGTCCAAAATGTCCTTCCTTGGTACCCAGCACCTCTCCTCCGCGCCGTACCCCTCCCAGTCGACAAGGAACTGTAGGCCCCCCACCCGACGTCTGGAGTCCAGAATGGCACGTATCGTATACGCCGGGGACCCCCCAATGTCCAGAGGGGGTGGAAGGACCTCCGGCACCTCACCTTCCTGCATGGGACCAGCCACCACCGGCCTGAGGAGAGACACATGAAACGAGGGGTTAATACGGTAGTAAGATGGAAGTTGTAACCGGTAACACACCTCGTTTATCCTCCTCAGGACTTTAAATGGCCCTACACACTGCGGGCCCAGCTTCCGGCAGGGCAAGCGGAGGGGTAGGTTTCGAGCCGAGAGCCAGACTCGATCCCCTGGTGCAAACACAGGGGTCTCACTGCGGTGCTGGTCAGCGCTCTTCTTCTGCCGTCCACTCGCCTTAGTGAGTGCGTCTTGGACGGCTCTCCAAGTGTCCTTCGAGCGCTGCACCCACTCCTCCACCGCAGGAGCCTCGGTCTGGCTCTGGTGCCATGGAGCCAGGACCGGCTGGTAGCCCAACACGCACTGAAACGGTGACATATTGGTTGATGAGTGACGGAGGAAGTTTTGGGCTACCTCTGCCCATGGGACGTACCTCGCCCACTCCCTGGGCCGGTCCCGGCAATACGTCCTTAGAAACCTACCCACTTCTTGGTTCACTCTCTCCACTTGCCCATTACTTTCGGGGTGGAAACCCGAGGTCAGGCTGACCGAGACCCCCAACCGTTCCATGAACGCCCTCCAAACTCTGGACGTGAACTGGGGACCCCGATCAGAAACGATGTCCTCGGGCACCCCGTAGTGCCGGAAGACATGGGTAAACAGGGCCTCCGCAGTCTGCAGAGCCGTAGGGAGACCGGGCAACGGGATGAGACGGCAGGACTTCGAGAACCGATCCACAACGACCAGGATTGTGGTGTTCCCCTGAGATAAGGGAAGGTCGGTGAGGAAGTCCACTGACAAGTGTGACCACGGCCGCTGTGGAACGGGGAGGGGCTGTAATTTCCCTCTAGGCAGGTGTCGAGGAGCCTTGCTCTGAGCGCACACCGAGCAGGAGGAGACATAAAACCGCACGTCCTTTTCCAAGGTGGGCCACCAGTACTTCCCCTCAGGTTCCGCACTGTCCTCTTGATCCCAGGGTGACCCGAAGAGGGGAGATTATGGGCCCATCGAATCAATCGATCACGGACACCAAGTGGCACGTACTGAACACCTGCTGGACACTGAGATGGTGCAGGTTCCAACCGTAACAGCCGCTCGATCTCCGCGTCCACCTCCCATACCACCGGTGCTACCAAGCACGATGCTGGGATTATGGGAGTTGGATCGATGGCCCTCTCCTCGGTGTCATATAGGCGGGACAGTGCGTTGGCCTTCGTGTTAAGTGAACCTGGCCGATAGGAGATTGTGAACCGGAAACGGGTAAAGAACATGGCCCACCTAGCCTGACGTGGATTCAGTCTCCTAGCTGCCCGGATGTACTCGAGATTACGGTGGTCAGTCCAGATGAGGAAAGGGTGCTTAGCCCCCTCAAGCCAATGTCTCCACACTTTCAGAGCCTTGACTACAGCTAACAACTCCCGGTCCCCCACGTCATAGTTCTGCTCCGCCGGACCGAGCTTCCTCGAAAAGAAAGCGCACGGGCGGAGTTTGAGTGGCGTGCCCGAGCGCTGTGATAGCACGGCCCCCACCCCAGTCTCGGACGCGTCCACCTCCACTATGAATGCAAAAGAGGGGTCCGGATGAGCCAGCACGGGAGCGTCGGTAAACAGCTCCTTCAGACGACTGAACGCTCTGTTCGCCTCTGCTGACCAGCGCAAGCGCGCCGGACCCCCCTTCAGCAGTGGGATAATGGGAGCAGCCACCTGACCAAAGCCCCGGATAAACCTCCGGTAGTAATGGGAAAACCCTAAGAACCGCTGCACCTCGTTTACTGTGGTCGGAGTCGGCCAATTACGCACGGCTTTAACGCGGTCACACTCCATCACCACCCCCGAAGTGGAAATGCGATATCCCAGGAAGGAAACGGCTCGTTTGGAAAACACACATTTCTCAGCCTTAACGTACAGGTCATGCTCCAGCAGTCACCCAAGCACCTTGCACACCAGGGAGACATGTGCGGCGCGTGTGGCGGAATAGATCAGGATGTCATCAATATACACCACCACACCCTGCCCGTGCAGGTCCCTGAGAATCTCGTCGACAAAGGATTGAAACACGGCTGGAGCATTCTTTAACCCATACGGCATGACAAGGTACTCATAGTGGCCCGATGTGGTACTAAACGCGGTTTTCCACTCGTCTCCTCCCCGGATACGCACCAGATTGTATGCGCTCCTGAGATCCAGTTTCGTGAAAAAACGCGCTCCGTGAAATGATTCCACCGCCGTAGCGATGAGAGGTAGCGGGTAACTAAACCCTACTGTGATGGAATTTAGACCTCGATAATCAATGCACGGACGCAGACCTCCATCCTTTTTCTTCACAAAAAAGAAACTCGAGGAGACGGGTGACATGGAGGGCCGAATGTACCCCTGTCTCAGAGATTCCGTGACATATGTCTCCATTGCCAGCGTTTCCTCTTGTGACAATGGGTACACATGACTCCTGGGAAGTGTAGCGTTTACCTGGAGGTTTATTACGCAATCCCCTCGTCGATGAGGTGGTAATCGGGTCGCCCTCTTTTTACAGAAGGCGATAGCCAAATCGGCATATTCAGAGGGAATGCGCACAGTGGAAACCTGGTCTGGACTCTCCACCGTCGTTGCACCGATGGAAACTCCTTTACACCTGCCTGAACACTCCTCTGACCACCCTCTGAGAGCCCCCTGTTTCCACGAAATATCAGGATTGTGATTGGCCAGCCAGGGAATCCCCAGCACCACCGGAAACGCAGGCGAATCAATGAGGAAGAGACTAATCCGTTCCCCATGATCCCCCTGCGTTACCATGTCCAGTGGCACCGTGGCCTCCCTGACCAGCCCTGACCCTAATCGTCGGCTGTTTAAGGAGTGCACGGGGAAAGTTGGTCCAACGACACCAGGGGAATCCCTATCCTTAACGCGAGCCCACGATCCATAAAGTTTCCAGCTGCGCCTGAATCGACTAGCACCTTATGCTGGAAAGAGGGAGAAAACTTAGGGAAAGTTACAAGTACAAACATATGACCAACAGGGAGCTCTGGGTGAGGTTGGTGCTTACTCACCTGGGGTGAACGAGGAGTGCTCTGCCTGCCATCCCGATTCCCAGAGGAGCTCCTCCAGCACCGGTCGGCAGTGTGTCCTCTCTGACTACACCGGGTACAGGAGGAGCCTCTTCCTCCGGTTCCCCTCGATGCGGCCCCCCCTAGCTCCATGGGGATGGGAGCTGGAGGGCCTGGAGGTGGAACCAACAGGGCCCGGTCTGGATGCCCGCGGGCAGCCAGCAGGTTGTCGAGATGAATGGACATGTCGATAAGTTCATCCAGGGAGAGGGTAGTGTCCCGACAGGCTAGCTCCCAGCGGACGTCTTCCCGGAGGCTACACCGATAGTGGTCCATCAGGGCCCTGTCATTCCACCCCGCTCCAGCAGCGAAGGTCCGGAACTCCAGGACAAAGTCCTGTGCGCTCCTCGTCTCCTGCCACAGGTGGAACAGCCGTTCACCCGCCGCCCGGCCTTCTGGTGGGTGGTCGAACACGGCCCGGAAACGGCGGGTGAACTCGGGGTAGTGATCCCTTGCCGAGTCTGGGCCATACCACACTGCGTTGGCCCACTCCAGGGCACGACCCGTTAAGCAGGAGACGAGGACGCTCACGCTCTTCTCTCCCGAGGGAGTCGGACGAACGGCAGCCAGGTACAACTCCAGCTGCAGCAGGAACCCCTGGCACCCAGCCGCCGCTCCATCGTACTCCCTGGGGAGAGCCAGGCGTAGGGCCCCGGGTCCGGATGCCGGAGGAGGGGTAGCAGGTGGAGGGGGAAGAGGTGCTGGGGATGCGGTAGGGAGGCCACTCCTCTCCCATCGGTCCATCTTCTCCATCATCTGATCCATCGCTGAACCGATCCGGTGGAGAATGCTGGTATGATGGAGGACCCTTTCCTCCATCGATGGGAGAGGAGGTGCGGCTGCTCCTGCTGACTCCATAATCGGGTGCAGGATTCTGTCACGATTGCTAGGAGTGGTGGTAGGAGTCAGGCGCAGAGAACAGAGGTAAGAAAAATGAGTTTTATTTTTCTCTGGTTTGACAACGGTCGACGCCAACACAACAGGCGTGAGAACTACGTGCCCAACCCATACACAACGGGTCCACAGTTCGGAAAGAAAAATAACTCAAGCAGATCGCCAGCACATCCAAAAAAAAGCACACTGACAAAAATAATCCCGCACAAACCTGGGCAGGCTAAACAGGCTTAAATAACCACAAATCAAGATACACAAATAAGGAACAGGTGCAAACAATAAGACATACCAACCGAAAGGAAAAAGGGATCAGCGGCGGCTAGCGACGACGACCGCCGAGCGCCGCCCGAGCAGGCAGGGGAGCCACCTTCGGTGGGATTCGTGACAGAGCATTTCTCCTTTGCCAAGATAATACATCCACCTGTCAGTTGTGGCATATCAAGAAGCTGATTGAACAGCATGACCATTACACGGGTGCACCTTGTGCTGGGAACAATAAAGGCCACTCTAAAATGGGTAGTTTTGTCACACAACACAACGCCAACGTGCAATTGACATGCTGACTGCAGCAATGTCCACCAGAGCTATTGCCAGAGAATTGAATGTTAATTTCTCTACCATAAGCCGCCTCCAATGTCGTTTTAGAGAATTTGGCAGTGCGTCCAACCGGTCTCACAACCACAGACCACGTGTAACCATGCCACCCCAGGACCTCCACATCCGGCTTCTTCACCTGCGGGATCCTCTGAAACCAGCCACCAGTACAGCTGATGAAACTGAGGAGCATTTCTGTCTGTAATAAAGCCATTTTGTGGGGTAACCATGGATGCGCCACTGCCCAGTTATGTGAAATCCATAGATTAGGGCCTAATGATTTATTTAAATTGGCTGATTTCCTTATATGAACTGTAACTCAGTAAAATCGTTGAAATTGTTGCATGTTGCATTTATATTTTTGGTCAGTATAGATTATCAATAGTTACATGTACACTGAGTATACCAAACATTAGGAACACCTTCCTAATATTCGTTTGGGCATGGACTCCACAAGGTGTCGAAAGCGTTCCACAGGGATGCTGGCCCATGCTGACTCCAATGCGTCCCACAGTTGTGTCAAGTTGGCTGGATGTTATTTGGGGGGTGGACCATTCTTGATACACATGGGAAACTGTTGAACCCAGCAGCATTGCAGTTCTTGACACAAACCGGTGCGACTGGCACAACAACTCCATTATGCTGATCCTCAACACAGGGGCACCACAAGGGTGTGTGCTCAGCCCCCTCCTGTACTCCCTGTTCACCCATGACTGTGTGGCCACACATGCCTCAACTCAATCATCAAGTTTGCAATGACACAACAGTAGTAGGCCTAATTACCAACAATTACAAGACATCCTAGAGGGAGAGGGTGAGGGCCCTGGCAAAGTGGTTCCAGGAAAATAACTTCTCCCTCAACGTCAACAAAATGAAGGAGCTGACTTCAGCAGACAACAGAGAGAGCATGCCTCTATTCACATCGACGGGACCGCAGTTGAGAAGGTGAAAAGCTTAAAGTTCCTCTGCGTACACATCACTGACAATCTGAAATGATCCACCCACACAAACAGTGTGGTGAAGAAGGTGCAACAGTGCCTATTCAACCTCAGGAGGCTAAAGAAATTTGGCTTGGCCCCTAAGACCCTCACAAACTTTTACAGATATACAATTGAGAGCATCCTGTCGGGCTTTATCACCATCTTGTACGGCAACTGCACCACCCGCAACCCCAGGGCTCTCCAGAGAGTGGTGTGGCCTGCCCAACACATCACCAGGGGTACACTGCCTGCTCTCCAGGACACCTACATCACCCGATGTCACAGCAAGGGCAAAAAGATCATCGAGGACATCAACCACCCGAGCCACGGACTGTTCACCCCGCTATCATCCAGAAGTTGAGGTCAGTACAGGTGCATCAAAGCTGGGGCAGAGAGACTGAAAAACAGCTTCTATCTCAAGGCCATCAGACTGTTAAATAGTCATCACTAGCCCACTACCACCCGGTTACTCAAACCTGCACCATAGAGGCTGCTGCCCTATATACATAGACATAGAAAAACTGGTCACTTTAAATGGAACACTAGACACTTTAATAATGTTTACATACTGCTTTACTCATTTCATATGTATATGCCGTATTCTATTCCACTGTATTTTAGTCAATGCCACTCCGATGATGCTCGCCCTAATATTTATATATTTCTTAATTCTATTCTTTTAGATTTGTGTGTATTATTGTGAATTGTTAGATATTACTGCACTGTTGGAGCTAAGAACACAAGCATTTCGCTACGCCCCAATAACGTCTGCTAAATATGTATATGTGACCAATACAATTTGATTTGGTTTGACACAATCCATGTCACAATTGTCTCAAGGCTTAAAAAATCTTATTTAACCTGTTTCCTCCCCATCATCTACACTGATTGAAGTGGATTTAACAAGTAACAGTCTATGTCATGGAAAGAGCAGGTGTTCCTAATGTTTTGTATAGTCATTGTATACAGTATCTTGTGATGGTATTCCATTGCTACAAAACATGAATGAGGCTTTTTAGAGCATGCTAGCAAGGAATGTGCCACTATGGATTACTTTCTAGGAATCTATAAACGAATGCATAGCACTCTCCAACACACAATTATTATCCTTGATATGTTTTCCACTTCTTTATTCAAGTCACTCAAGATCCATCTATTAAACTCAATCTGTTTGTAAATTACGTACTTAGATCGATTAGTAAAGACAGGCTTCTTGTCTTATCTGTGTTAATGTGAACTATGACCTCAGATCCTAAAGTCTTGGGAAGATATGATGTAGCCTAGGTAGGGCTGGGACCAGGGTTGAGTAAGACTAGATGTCCGTACTAACATTTACAGTCTAAAGATAAGCAGACCTTTGCAGAGGACCACCTAGCAATCCTATTGGCTAGAGCAGGATAACACAGATGCTCAGTTCAACCTGCTCATTAGGCATGCTTGGAAAGAGTAGTGAAATATCCTACTCGTGAAGAAGTACTATTATTTTAATTAAATTTGACTCAAGTAGAAGTAAAATTACTGGTGTAAAAAAACTACTCAAGTAAAAGTAAAAAGTACTCAGAGTAAAAGTAATTGAGTTAGTTTTAAAATAAAAATATTGACCTTCATAATTAGCTAATTTCGCTAATGTTACCTGAATGTTGTTACACATGATCTTTTCCATGCGTAACATTTTTAAAAGGAAAAGAGGAAATGAACTACGTTAATTTATTTTATGAGTTGCAACAAGGCACATCTGTATGTAAAAAAAATAAGGATTTGTTAAAAATATACTTTTAACATTTGAAAATAAATTAAACATAAAATCTATTGATAAATAAAAAGCAATACAAAATTAAGTGAATAAATAATAATGTTGCCAGACTTCAATATATTTCAGACTATTTTTCAGAAACTTCAATATATTTCAGAAATAAACATTTCAAATTCTTTCACCCATTCAATTCCTCATTCACCCCTCTTTTACTCATTACTTGTCCATGTGACCAACTGACATTCACTCACTCACCCATTCACCCTCACTCACTCAGTCCCTCTTTCCTCACTAACTCACTCACTGACTCAAGAAACCCCTCTTTCACTTACTCACCAGGGGTGGAAAGAGTACGGTAATATCCTACTCAAGTAGAAGTACTGTTACTTTAATGAAATTTGACTCAAGTAGAAGTAACACTACTGATTTGGAAAAATACTGAAAAAACCTCAAGCAGAAAAGCTACTCAATTACAGTAACGAGAGTAGTTATTTAGTTACTTTACACCTCAGTCGTTAGGACACCTCAACTCACCTTCTTGTGGCGAGGCACTTTGGCCGTCCTCAGCCCGGATTTAAGGCCTCACTGTAAGGATGAAGAGGCCACTCCCCTGACCCGACAGTGCTGCACAGATTCTTCACATACCAGAACAGTTTAACAACCTTCAACCAGACCCATTAGGGAATAAAGACCAGGCAAACTCCAAGAAAACCTCTAACACTACCTAAGAGAGGGCAGACAGTATACTGTATCTGGACAAGTTTCTATGTGGTCCAAGTTGTACTGAAGAATCTCACCTTATGAGAGTACTCTGTCTTTGGTCCATCTTATGTTTTGGGTCCATTTCATAGTAAATTATAATCAAAGACAAGGGTAGGGAATTATAGATTCTGGACCTGCACATAGGGGACAACGCCTACCATTGATCAAACTCCAAGACTAAAGGTAACAATGGGAACCAGCTGGCTTCATGCGCTCATGGCTATGGGGCCATGGCTTTTTATCATTACTGTATATTTTTTTTTATATATATTTTAGTCATTTAGCAGACGCTCTTATCCAGAGCGACTTACAGTAAGTAGAGAAAGCATACATTTCATTTTTTTTTTAAATCCCGTAATGGTCCCCCGTGGGAATCGAACCCACAACCCTAGCATTGCAAACACCATGCTCTACCAACTGAGCCACACGGGACCACGTGTGGCTCAGTGTATGTACACGTGTATGTACACACTGCAGTGGATCTGTCCCAACAGTGGTTTTCTTGTTTAGTTCTCACCTCAATGAAGGCTCTATATATGTGCCTCGCTTTGTACCTCTCATCCTTTTTTAGCCAACGGCTGTGGCGCAAATCTCATGAGGAGTGTGTATGGTTGGTGTCCATAGTGTTTTGTTTTTGTACTTCAAATAAAGTGTATACATCAAAGCCCTCTCTCAGTGGTCTCTTTGGACTACAGGGTCTCTTTATAACCCACGCATAACATGGTCCAGTACCAATAGGTTTTCAAGATGCCTTTGAGACCATGTGTCCTAGGTCCTAACACAGTTACGTTCTGAATATACCAAAGCTGTTAGATACTTTACACACAAAATGCTTCTTGATTCTTGTTGGTATTGTGACACTGGAGTTGGGGAGTGGCACAGCTTCCATACCAATGTCACATCCTCTGCAATATGTGTCATAAAGTATACTAGCCCCATGCTGTTACTTTATGGATCAATGTTAAAATTGGTTACACCTCAATTATTGGGAAGCACTCACTGACATATTTACATTGGTAAAATAACAAAGGTCCTGTACAAAATAACCTGTGTCACACCCAAGCAGCCTAGCCGTGGGCTTAAGACCTCTCTAATCACAGAGATGATGGTTGTGAAATACTCACATTGGTCATTACTTTTTTTAAGGCTTGGTGTGACAAATGCCACACATTTCTGACATTACAGGGTGTGGCTGGCTGGGAAGTGAAAGGAGGTGGGTGTCAGCAAGCACATTCTGTTTTTGTTTTGGAAGGATGGGATGGTTGTGTTCTCCATTAGGAATGGGAGAGAGAAGAAGACAATCGATATGTCTCTGACAGTGACAGCCCTGTTGGAACTGACTGTGAAAGAATGACGAGGAGATGATTTGATTGTGTCACTGATTGAGAGTCCTGATGTGATTGAAAGTTGTGTGACAGCTGTTATGACCATCCTGAGCACAAGCATACAGTCATGCCTGATTTATAGACCCCTGCTATCAGTCCCTCATGTTAAACTGTGGCTTTGGCAATCAGGATCTTAACACCAAGCAGATTAATCATTCAAACATCTGATCTAAAATATGAAAACCAATGAATTTGTGTGACAAAATAAGCCAAGTAGCTGATTACTGCCAGGCAGAAAGTACATCAGCAGTACACTGAGAAAACAGAGTTTTGTATTCTAGAGAACTAGATGTATTGATGAAGCAAGCAGAAAGAAATAATGCTCATCCAACCTTGCCAACATCTCCCAATGTTGTGCTATCTCTACGATATGTGAGATTAACATCTGGTATAACTGCTGTTTTATGCTTTGGTTAGCACTCTCAGAAATACACAGGGGAGTGTGAGAATATAGTGGCTAGCAGCCCATTCCCCACCGGCCTGTCAAACACTAACCCAGGGTTTATCTGCATGAGCCCCTACCGGGGCTCCAAAAAAATCCCCCAATGTTTCTAGGGGGTCAAAAGCCTTCACTTCTTATTTTTCAAAACCTGGTTCAGTTGCTATTTAAAACCCATAAGAATGGTTTTGGTGTTGTTCAACCTGTCTTGAATCTGTTTACTCAGAGAGGCTAGATTACTGTTTCTCTATGATGAGCTATGAAATCCAAGAGCTCAACTGAGTTGTTATTGTCTTATTTCACAACATCCTGTGGTTTCATTGTCTATGTCACGTCCGTCGTTAGAAGGGGACCAACGCACAGCGAGGGTTGGGTTCATCATATTTTAATAAACGCGAACCAGCAAAACAATAAACAAAACACAACGAACGAACAGTATTGTAGGCTACTCACAGCTATGCAAAATCAACTTCCCACAAAAGACAGGTGGAAAAAGGGCTACCTATGTATGGCTCCCAATCAGCGACAACAAAGTACAGCTGTCCCTGATTGAGAGCCATACCAGGCCAAAACACAGAAATACAAAACAAGGATAGGGAACATAGAAATATAAAATATAGAACATATATCAAAACCCCAAAACAAACACCCCCTGCCACGCCCTGACCAAACTACTATAACAAATAACCCCTTTTACTGGTCAGGACGTGACAGTCTAAGGCAGAGTGGACTGTTCAATCACTTTCCCTGGGTTTCTATCTTTCTGAGACGTGAGGTATTTCTCAGCCTTGTCCTCCAAGAACCCAACCTGGTCTCTCTGGATTGGTCATGTTGTGATTTAGGGAACACAGCTATAAGACAATAACATACAGTGCCTACAGAAAGTATTCAAACCCATTGATTTTTTTCACATTTTGTTGTGCTACAAGGTGGTATTCAAATGTAATTAATTTTCATTTTTTTGTCAACGATCTACACAAAATAGTTTGTCGTGTCAAAGTGGAAGAAAACTTTGTACAAAATATTTCAAAAATAAAACACAAATATATCGTCATTACATAAGTATTCAACCCCCTGAGTCAATACAGTAAAGAATCAGAGTAAATATATATATTTTCCTCACCCATCTACACACAATACTCCATAAAGACAAAGTGAAAATACGTTTTTAGACATGTTTGCAAATGTATTGAAAATGAAATAGAGAAATATCTCATTTACGTAACTATTCACACCCCTGAGTCAATACTTTGTAGAAGCAGCTTTGGCAGCTATGAGTCTTTCTGGGTAAGTCTCTAAGAGCTTTGCACACCTGGATTGAACAATATTGCACATTATTAATTTTTTTATTCTTCATGCTCTGTCAAGTTGGTTGTTGATCATTGCTAGACAGCTATTTTCAAAGTCATGCCATAGATTTTCAAGCCAATTTAAGTCAAAACTGTAACAAGGCCACTTGTGTTTTAGGTTATTGTCCTGCTGAAAGGTTTTGTCTCCCAATGTCTGTTGGAATGTAGACTGAACCAGGTTTTCCACTGGGATTTTTCCTGTGCTCAGCTCCATTCAGTTTATTTTTAGAGATTACAAGCATACCCATAACATGATGCAGCCACCACTATGCTTGGAAATATGAATGGTATTGGATTTGTATTCACGACAAAAAGTGAATTGCTTTGCCACATTCTTTGCAATATTACTTTAGTGTCTTGTTGCAAACAGGATGCATGTTTTGGAATATTTTGTATTCTGTATCCTTTTCACTCTGTAATTTAGATTAGCATTGTGGAGTAGCTACAATGTTCTTGATCCATCCTCAGTTTTCTCCTAACACAGCCATTCAAGTCTGTAGCTGTTTTAAAGTAACCATTGGCCTCATGGTGAAATCCCTGAGCAATTACCTTCCTCTCCGGCAGTTGAGTTAGGAAGGATGCCTGTATCTTTGTAGTGACTAAGTGTATTGTTACACCAACCAAAGCATAATTACTAACTTGTTCAAAGGGATATTCAGTAACTTTACCATGCACAAAGGGATGGATATTCAATGTCTGCCCTACTTTGCAAGGCATTGGAAAACATCCATGGTCTTTGTGGTTGAATATGTGTTTGAAATTCACTGCTCGACTGAGGGACCTTACAGATAATTGAATGTGTGGGGTACAGAGACTAGGTATGCATTTAAAAAATCATGTTAAACACTAATATTGCGCACACAGTGAGACCATGCAATTTATAATGTGACTTGTTAAGCACATTTTTACTCCAGAACTTATTTAGGCTTGCCCTTACAAAGGGGTTGAATACTTATTGACTGAAGGCATTTCAGATTTTCATTTTTTATTAATTTGTAAAAGTTTCTAAAAACATAATTCCAATTAGACAATATTGGGTATTGTGTGTAGGCCAGTGACACAAAATATAAATGTAATACATTTTAAATTCAGGCTGTAACACAACAAAATGTGGAAAAAGTCAAGGTGTGTGAATACTTTCTGAAGGCACTGTAGACATTCCTCAACAGCCTGGATGTCACGTATACTCCCTCTCTGGCGCTCGAGGTCGCCAGTATGCTTATTATTACGCACACCTGTCACCATCGTTACGTGCCCCAGTGCCTGATCAGACTCACCTGGACTCATCACCTTCCTGAATACCTTCCTGTAACGACGGTTGAAAGGAGAGGACCAAGGTGCAGCGTGGTGAGCGTACATATTCTTTTTATTAGAAAAGATGCCGAACAAAACAATAAACACTACCCAACAAACCGTGAAGCTAAAGGCTATGTGCCATAAACAAAGTCAACTTCCCACAACACAAGGAGGGAAAAGGGCTACCTAAGTATGGTTCCCAATCAGAGACAATGGTAGACAGCTGTCCATGATTGAGAACCATACCCGGCCAAAACATAGAAAATAAAGAACATAGAAAAAGGAACATAGAATGCCCACCCTAGTCACACCCTGGCCTAACCAAAATAGAGAATAAAACCCTCTCTATGGCCAGGGCGTGACACTTCCCTATAACTGTCACTCACTTTGGTTCTTTCCCTAGGTGTTATTGTTAATGTTCCTGTGTTTCATGTCTGTACAGTACTCGTGTTTCTTGTATTGTTCCATGTTCATTTATTTATTAAATATTCACTCCCTGTACTTGCTTCCCGACTCCTAGCGTACACATTACAGAATAACGCCTCAGCAAAGGGAAGCAACAGCGATATTTTTTGATTATTTTTTACTGGTGACGTCAGGTCCAAGGGCCTCTGCCGAAGCAACCGGGGATGCCTCAGCTGGCTCGTCAGGCTTCCATGGCTCAGCTGGCTCGACAGGTTCTCAAGTCTCAGTTGTCCTGTCAAGCGTCCATGGCCGACGCTACCGAGGATGCCTCAGCTAGCTCATCAGACTCCCATGCCTCAGCTAGCTCGACAGGTTAACAAGACTCGGTTGGATCGGCATGCTCCCATGCCTCAGCCGGCTCGTCAGGCTCCCATGCCTCAGCCGTCTCGTCAAGCTCCCATGCCTCGGCCGGTTCGTCAGGCTCCCATGCCTCAGCCGTCTCGTCAGGCTCCCATGCCTCAGCCGGCTCGTCAGGCTCCCATGCCTCAGCCGGCTCGTCAGGCTCCCATGCCTCAGCCGGCTCGTCAGGCTCCCATACCTCAACCGGCTCGTCAGGTTCCCATACCTCAGCCATCTCGTCAGGCTCACATGCCTCAGCCGGCTCGTCAGGCTCCCATGCCTCAGCCATCTCGTCAGGCTACCATGCCTCAGCCGGCTCGTCAAGCTCCCATACCTCAGCCATCTCATCAGGCTCCCATGCCTCAGCCATCTCGTCAGGCTCCCATGCCTCAGCCGGCTCGTCAGGTTCCCATACCTCAGCCATCTCGTCAGGCTCACATGCCTCAGCCGGCTCGTCAGGCTCCCATGCCTCAGCCGGCTCGTCAGGCTCCCATACCTCAGCCATCTCGTCAGGCTCCCATGCCTCAGCCGGCTCGTCAGGCTCCCATACCTCAACCGGCTCGTCAGGCACCCATGTCTCAGCTGGCTCGAAGCGATCGGCCCGCTTCTGGTCCCCGGGACCGTCCCTCTGGTTGGCGTCCTGCTGCTTGAACCGCACGTCAGGGAGAGGGTACTGTCACGTATACTCCCTCTCCAGCGCTCGAGGTCGCCCGTCTGCTTATTATTACACACACATGTCACCATTGTTACACGCAACAGCTCCTCATCAGACTCACCTGGACTCCATCACCTTCCTGATTATCTTCCTGAATACCTTCCCTATAACTGTCACTCACTTTGGTTCTTTCCCATGGTGTTATTGTTTCTGTTCCTGTGTTTAATGTCTGTACACTACTCGTGTTTCTTGTATTGTTCCATGTTCGTTTATTTATTAAATATTCACTCCCTGTACTTGCTTCCCAACTCCTAGCGTACATGTTACACTGGGTCACACTTTTTTTGTATAGTCCAGCTTTTCCATCTGAAGAATCTCTACAGATGGTCATACTATCAATAAATTATCTGTTGGTAAGCAACTGCTTGCTAAGATAACGGTCAGGGTTTGGTTTAGGTTTATAATAAAGGTAAAAGTTAACGTTAGGGTTAGTAGATAGTTAGTTAGTTGAGAATGTTACTGATTAACTATCCAAATAAAGTGTTACCACAGCCTGTAATGAGTAGCCATGGATTCTGAACAGACTCCCAAAGTGATGTCACTGTTTCAGAGTAAGGAAAGGCACATGTGATGACCTCACTAATACTTGTTTTTGTTCTCACTCAAAACTATGCAATTAGGGACTGAAATTAGTTTAGCTTGTGTCCTAATGAAACACAGTGGAAACAAAGGATTGGACTTTTTCAACCCAATGCTTTGAATGTATTCATTCATACAAAAATCCAAACAGCAATATAAATGTCTCTTATCCAATGGGCTGCTTTTCAATCACAATAATGATTTTCAATTATTTCTTTAATTTCAGTAAAATTTCAGGCCAATGGTGAGTTTGAAGGTAAGGTGTGTTAGTCTGAACTAGCTTGTAGACATATATCTGGATACATCTGGAAGGCAAAACATGAGCTGCTTTTCTGGTTGAATGTCCCCCCAACAGATAAAGTTATTGTCAAGACCTGTGTGTGTACCTGCAACCACCCTCAACCTGTCAGCTAGCTGCCAATGATCATGACAGGTCTTGACAGGTTCGGTCGTCCAACGGGAATCATTGACAGCAATCTGTTCCCGAGAAAGACTTCATGACACACATTGTCACCCATAGAATCACATGATGAATTATAGGATCTCTACGGTGCCACCTTCCTGCATCACCTTGACAGGCCTTGGCATGGTCCCCACACTACATAATCAATGACAGCAGCCTGTTCATGAGAGAACGTTGATGACATACAGTGCAGGCTATGCTAAGGTCAACCAAAGTGCTCAACACTTTTAACCCTCTAGCCCAACCCTCTGATGTAACCACACACTCATACAAAATCTTCACCAAACAGAACCAGTACACTGACATCAAACCCATTGATATCACCATAACAATTTTGGGCCCTGACAGTTACTGATTCATTTTGACACATTCAGATAAAATATGTTCTCACATCTTCACTTCTAAACTAGCCTCTCCTCTTTGACTCATCTTCCTCTCTGTCTTTATCACTCTCCCATACTCCCATCTTCATCTAAGTCGGGCCAGGGTGTGGAGTATTAGGGAAGGGTTAAGTCAGGGGTGAGCCCTCAGAGCTCGGCACTCCTTAGTCTAAAACCACCGCCTCCCTAAAAGAGCTGAGATTTCAGGAAAAGAGAACAGACGGACTAGAGCTAACTGAAGAGGACAGATAGAAGGAATACTGAAAGAATACAGAAAATATTTTAAACACTCTGGCAAAGAATAATAAAACCTATTATGATGGTGAGTCCCTTAATCTGACTATGTTGGGGTGATTGGATTATCTGATGGGATAATGATACATGTAAACCTTTTGAGTATCCTATTGTATCTTGCACCACGCTGTACCATGTACAGCACCTACATTAGGTACCTAAAACAGGGCATGGGTCAAAGATGGTAAGGCATGCAACGTTGGTTCAGAAGGAGATGACATGGTCTCAAATGATGTCCTGTCTTTTCATAGCTAATTAATAGGCTAAATAACAACATAGAATAATTTCACATCAATTCAGTAGTGAGGGAAAAACAAGATAATAAAGTATGCTGCCTGCCTTGGCTTAAAGCTAGAATCCTTAATTGAAACAGTAACAAAACGGTCACTGGGTCTGTGTTGTGGTAAAACATCGAGGGATGGGCCTGGAGAAATGTAACCACTCTCAAATTCATAGACAAGAGCTATGGATGCAACGACTGACCATCCACGATCTCAAAATGATAGTTTTAAACACGTTTTGAGGCTATACAGTGTTTGTTTCCAGATTTATTTTGCATATTAAATACAATAAATTACAATATGATTGAAATAGTTTTCCTTCCAAACATTTTTCATTAAGTTAGTCAAAAAGCAGCTTCTCTGTGTTGAAATCGTGTGGGCGTAGCCCAACAACAGAATGTTGTGGGCATATACCGGTCATTAAAAATCATGCCAGTAGACGGCTGATTAGCAAGCATTGAGATAGCCTAAAACTTCGAGGTGGCGTTTTTGAAGTGTTTTATGCTTTGGCCACACATACGAGAATAGAATGAGTCAACAACATATGAGTTAACAAAATATGAAATTTTACAAATTCGATTTTCACTGGAACAGTTCTTTTAATTTATGTCCAACCACGTATGTTGCAACTAAGGATTCCAGCTTTAATTGAAACATTCTCCAAGTGGCCAATGTGAGACTGCGTGACATCAAATAACTCCTCCTAGCGTTTGGCTCGAGGAGGCAAGCATCAGTTCAGAGAGAAGGTTGTCACAGACGGGAAAGAAGTGCAGCAGGGTGGTCTGCATTCCTATGGGAATTATAGGAGTTGAATGCATGAGTCTGCCACTTTATACATAGGAGCTGGGCGTCATTTACACATAATAACGAATAGGGACTCTATTTGATTGTCAATTTTAAAGGATTGTTTCAATTTGCGGTTATCGCAATGAGTGCGACCGTTGCATCAGAGAGCTGCTTTCTGTCCGCCCTACAGCCCAACACCGCGGTCACCACTTATGCAGTCCCGTCCGATGTGCAGTTGGGACCGAGGGGTTCCATAATGGACGAGGTGGAAAGAGCTAAGAGGGTTCAACAACAAGTCCATTTGCGCCTCGCCGAAAAGAGGTCTTCATCCCTCACACGGCTGAACGGCTCAAACTGCATTTCCCCAGGTAGGCAACTTATTATACATTTTAGCCTGTGTCCTATTTTAGAAATGTGAGGCATTTGATTTTCAACAAACGAACAAACGAATTACCAGCTGTGTGTAGACCAGACCAAATACTCATTACATTTTTCAATTACAACCTTAGGGAAGAGGGCTCAACCCTACTCTTTCAACACAAGTCCTGTCCAAATTTACTATGATCCGTTTTCCTTTGATGTACAAAACATGGAAAAGGTCATTTTATCATTGGTAGCCTAAAGACTTGTCAATATTGATTGATTAGTATTGTATTCTAATCAGTGAAACTAGTCCTTGTGTTGGCGGACTGGTCTTGCTGGTACCATATGGGGTTAGTGGCTTATAGTGTGGTGTGAGTAGTCATATTAAGATACAGCGGTTTCCCGTTAGACCACCTCCAACTCCCCATCTAGGCTATATTACTCTCTCCTACATGCCATAAAAATGCAGCCCTGCGGGTATTTCATAACATACAGGGGCAAGGTAACACATCTGAGTGATCTGACCGATGGTTCTCACATCTGCGGTCATGGTGTCTACAGATGCTACGCCAAACCAGTAACGCCTTCAATCTGTCTTGCCAGATGCCAAACTTTCACAGTAATTCTGTATATAAAAAGTTATTTATACACAGATGCTTTTACACAGAAGATGTGATATCCTGGTATTCTGAAAAAATCATAACATTTAGTCACAGCCAGGAATTATCACTCCATGTGGCAATGAACCATATTATGTGAGTGACAGATTCCTTTTCATGGGTTTGTCATTCACGGCTGTCACACCCAAGGCTTTAGATTTTAGCAGAAGTTTGATGCCTATACAGTATGAACAAGTAACAGTCACATGGTTCATAAGTGACAGAAGATAAACTCAGCTAATTATTGAAGAAAAGGGTAGTATTTTGTCTCAGAGCTTTTGATCCTTGTGCTGACTGATTTAACACTTAAGGGTTTAAAGATTATTTCATGCCCAATACTAATAGAAGGAATATTTAGCTGGATTCCTCAACATGGTTACACAGTTGGAGAATGTTTATTTTTTAACACTAGAATGATATCCTTAGGTAGCTAGATTACTAGGCAATGTTTTGAGCATGTCCATTTCGGATAGTTGACAGCTTATGACATAATTTTTGACAGGATTGGGGAGGGAAATGATGCACAATACAGTATAATATGATAAAGTATAATGGTAGTTTTGAACTGCTATTCATGGTGGTTGATAACATAAAGCTCAGATGAAAAAAATGGGACCCTCTGATGTATGGAACATTCCTGTCAATCCATTCACCTCTTCAGAATGGGTTATCAGTAGCACCAAGCTGCTCAGCTCATGTTCTATTTTGGACAGGGTTGAGTGGGTTGGGTTGGATATTGTGGTCAGATGGCGTCTCAGAAAGAACTACGTGAAACCAACACATAAATCAGTCAGCTGCCTGTGTTTTGCAATGAGAAGGCAAACAACTTGAGTTAGGAAAACTATACTGTTAATTATAGTGCTGTTAAAAACTGTAATTAAGAAAGGTATTTTGATTGAAAACATACAGTGATGGTAGGCCTATTTCACTCAGCAGTGAAGTATATTCCCAACAATTGATCGTGTGTGTGTGTGTGTGTGTGTGTGTGTGTGTGTGTGTGTGTGTGTGTGTGTGTGTGTGTGTGTGTGTGTGTGTGTGTGTGTGTGTGTGTGTGTGTGTGTGTGTGTGTGTGTGTGTGTGTGTGTGTGTGTGTGTAGTCTATTTGACAAAAGTGTACGTTATTGCAACTCCTATTCAAACTCAACAGGGGGCTATAGATAATACTGTCTCAAATGACTTGCAACACCATATTACCACATTGTTGCCATGGTTATACAGTCAAAACATACAGTATTTGTATACACAGTAAGAAAAGTAGATTTTTATGACCTAATGTTCAGACCTAAAGGTAGAGTAACACTTGACCTGCAAAGTAGTGGACAGAGCTCAGCTCTCACACAGTGCAGAGACAACTTTGTGCATGCAGGGAATTAGTTTAACTAACCTCCCCTTTGTTTTTGTTTTTTTATATCACTATTAAAGTTAATGAGTTAAGATATACATAAAAGGTCCAGTATTAATATCAGATTGAAGTGAGCGTCTGTAGTCAGCGTAAATCAATGTTTTTGTTGCCGTTTCCTGTGAGTAAGTAGACACTCTTTTGACCTGGCAGAATTGGCCTGTTCAGTGTCAACCCTCAGGCATGCAATCCTCCCACACAGTTCAGTTGGCCTCTCTCAGCCCCTGCTAGGTCACTCTGCCAGGAGTCAGCCTCACTGGGACATATCCACTCAGTTAACCCTCACTATACCATATTAGTTAAGCTATAGTGTCAGCATTACTTTCTAGTGGTCATTATGTGTTTAGCTGGTCCAGTATGAAATGCCAGGGTCTGTTTTAATGCACTCTCTCACAAAACAAAGAATCTCCCAAAGGTATACTACCCTGCTTGCTTAATGTTTCTATATCTCAGTACAGTGTAGCTCCAGTTTTAGGCTAATCCCCTCTAAAACATGAGGTATTATGCAATATGTCCCTGGGTGTGTGTTTACATTTTTACATGTTTGCTGCTTGGCTTGGTGTACAGCTGAGGCTGATATTGTTGTTGTTTTTCATGCACAAACATACACTGCTCAAAAAAATAAAGGGAACACTTAAACAACACAATGTAACTCCAAGTCAATCACACTTCTGTGAAATCAAACTGTCCACTTAGGAAGCAACACTGATTGACAATAAATTTCACATACTGTTGTGCAAATGGAATAGACAACAGGTGGAAATTATAGGCAATTGGCAAGACACCCCCAATAAAGGAGTGGTTCTGCAGGTGGTGACCACAGACCACTTCTCAGTTCCTATGCTTCCTGGCTGATGTTTTGGTCACTTTTGAATGCTGGCGGTGCTTTCACTCTAGTGGTAGCATGAGAGGGAGCCTACAACCCACACAAGTGGCTCAGGTAGTGCAGCTCATCCAGGATGGCACATCAATGCGAGCTGTGGCAAGAAGGTTTGCTGTGTCTGTCAGCGTAGTGTCCAGAGCATGGAGGTGCTACCAGGAGACAGGCCAGTACATCAGGAGACGTGGAGGAGGCCGTAGGAGGGCAACAACCCAGCAGCAGGACCGCTACCTCCGCCTTTGTGCAAGGAGGAGCAGGAGGAGCACTGCCAGAGCCCTGCAAAATGACCTCCAGCAGGCCACAAATGTGCATGTGTCTGCTCAAACGGTCAGAAACAGACTCCATGAGGGTGGTATGACGTCCACAGGTGGGGGTTGTGCTTACAGCCCAACACCGTGCAGGACGTTTGGCATTTGCCAGAGAACACCAAGATTGGCAAATTCGCCACTGGCGCCCTGTGCTCTTCACAGATGAAAGCAGGTTCACACTGAGCACATGTGACAGACGTGACAGAGTCTGGAGACGCCGTGGAGAATGTTCTGCTGCCTGCAACATCCTACAGCATGACCGGTTTGGCGGTGGGTCAGTCATGGTGTGGGGTGGCATTTCTTTGTGCTCGCCAGAGGTAGCCTGACTGCCATTAGGTACCGAGATGAGATCCTCAGACCCCTTGTGAGACCATATGCTGGTGCGGTTGGCCCTGGGTTCCTCCTAATGCAAGACAATGCTAGACCTCATGTGGCTGGAGTGTGTCAGCAGTTCCTGCAAGAGGAAGGCATTGATGCTATGGACTGGCCCGCCCGTTCCCCAGACCTGAATCCAATTGAGCACATCTGGGACATCATGTCTCGCTCCATCCACCAACGCCACGTTGCACCACAGACTGTCCAGGAGTTGGCGGATGCTTTAGTCCAGGTCTGGGAGGAGATCCCTCAGGAGACCATCCGCCACCTCATCAGGCGCATGCCCAGGCATTGTAGGGAGGTCATACAGGCACGTGGAGGCCACACACACTACTGAGCCTCATTTGGACTTGTTTTAAGGACATTACATCAAAGTTGGATCAGCCTGTAGTGTGGTTTTCCACTTTAATTTTGAGTGTGACTCCAAATCCAGACCTCCATGGGTTGATCAATTGGATTTCCATTGATTATTTTTGTGTGATTTTGTTGTCAGCACATTCAACTATGTAAAGGAAAAAAGTATTTAATAAGATTATTTCATTCATTCAGATCTAGGATGTGTTATTTTAGTGTTCCCTTTATTTTTTGAGCAGTGTATTAACCATGAGTCCAAATAGCAAAGCAAGTGGCAAGAAGCTAATCAGTCACCATTTGTCACACTTTTTGGTAACAAGGACATGTGGATTGCAGAACAGGTTATAGCTTCATTAATATGTAATTAGACTAATTGCGAAGTTGTAATCTCAGGAGAAAGTTGTGGTTGCATTCTCTGTCTAAGACAGTCTTTCTCTATCCACATGTAGACCATGGTGGCACAATGAGATATAACACGTACAACCCCAGATTCAGCTCTAAGTCAATGGTGTATAACACAGGGAGCAGGACCATGAAGGTGAGTACTGTAGGACTTCATATTTTCTCATGTTCAGTTGTGTTTATTTTTGCCTTCATGATAAACCCTAATCTAACAGCCCCAAAGTCCTGCTTTTCTATCTGATTGCCATGCCACCTTTGTCCCTTATCTAAACTAGGGGAGATGTGCGTTAAAAAAAGAAGCTCCAAGGTCCTACCACAGTGACACACTTCACAGCTGCACCCTCACAGCACATACATGCAGTATTTCACAGGATCCTACCATAACTATGTTTAGATGAGACACAGAAACAAAAATCTCTGGACAGGATTCTACTGCCCAAAGAGTCCAAAAACATCTTAAACATGACCTCATTTTTAGACTAGAGAGATTGGCCAATGTTTGCTTTTTGGGCATTATTGTAGTGTAGATAGTTAAGTGTAACAGTGTCCTCTCTGTATGGCCTCTAGATGCCTCCGGTATCCCAGCAGTACTTGGGAGGTGGGTACTCGTCTCGCTCAGCGGTGGAGTTAGGACCCAGATACAGAATCAGCCAGCCTCCAGTCAACACTGGCTACCTCCACCATGACGACATTCAGCTGGGTGGCTACCAGACCAGCCGGGCGAGGACCACCAGGTCCAGATCAGTTTGTCAGGCTGACCAAGAGGCAGTGGTCCAGGGTGTGGGAGGCCTGCTCACCCTGCGCCACCAGCAGCCCAACCCAGTGGCCAGCTGGGTGGCCCGGGATGGCATGGCCACAGAGTTTCACTCCTACCATGGTGGAGGTATACCTGCTCCAGCAACGATGAGGCGCACACTCAGTGGAACCCTGGCGGGGGGTGGTAGCGGTGGGTGGAGAGAGGCGGAGCTAGTTTACCAGCACTCCTACAAAGGCCCCGCCCACCGTACCATTAGTCGCATCAACAACAGACAACAGCAGCAGCAACATCTGAGCTCAGCGTCGGGGCTGCAGCAGTGGCAGCAGGTGTCTGGCGGGGGCGGTGGCAGTGTGTACGGAGGCTGGGGGCAGTACCAGAACTCCCTGCCCCGACCGGCCTCCTTGCACAGCATGAAGAGTATGGGGAAAGGCATGGACGTGCCTGATGGGGGCAGGGATTCAGCTGACAGCAACGAGAAACTCGGAGGGTGAGAGATGCATGGACTGTTAAACATCTCCTGCAATATCAAACGGACAAACGTAGCCCTAGGTACATTCTGTTCTTCTTACATAACTGTTATAGGTTTCTGATTAACCTCACTCTCCTTTGTCTTCCTGGTGTTTGTGTACAGAATGCACAGTTTAGACATGCCCACCGCGGTCAACTACCTCTCCATGTCCGACACAGCCATGCAGGTGCTGGGAGCAGCCTACATCCAGCACCAATGTTACCATAGCAGTGATGCCAAGAACCAGGTAACAGATCCTTCTCAATAAATAGCCATATACAGTAACATACTTCATTGCCCAAAATAGAATTTACAGCCCTACTGTTTAAACTAAACTGAGTTCTCCATGCCCTTATCAAAAATGCCATTGTAATATAGAATTTGTTGTCTTGTTATGGATTAGTAAGTCAGCCTGATAGTCATATAGACTAGTCAGTCATCCACCTGTCTGTCTCCCCCTGACCCGCCCTGTCGACAACAGGTGCGTCTGCTGAAGGGTGTCCCAGCCCTGGTGCAGCTCTTCAGCAGTGACAGCCAGGAGGTCCAGCGCTACGCTACAGGCGCTACACGCAACCTCATCTATGAGAACATGGACAACAAGGCGGCCCTCATTGAGGCTGGGGGAATAGCCAAGCTCATCAGTGTCCTGAACGAACCAGATGAGGAGCTTCGCAAGAACATCACTGGTAAGATCATCTATATACTTTAACAATCAGCTTGGATCTCAAACTAAGTTCAAGGAAATACTGTCAATATAAGAGCAACAAAAGCAAAACAGTCAACGTGACATGAGTTGAGCAGAAGAAGCATACAGTATATTGTCATCAATCAGAGATTCAAGTAATCACTTTCTTTCAATTAGAGTCCAACATAAAGTTAATAAAGTTCAAATCCCAAATAGAATCCCAACCAAAATAATATAGTTTTAGTAGTGATGGACACCGATATGGAAAATCTATATCAATGCCATTTGCTTTTTTCTAACCGATATCAATATCATATAATTTAATGAATAACATAGCTACTGTGTGAATGTTTTATTTTCTGTTTACTTCTACGGCTTTGAGAATTCCAGACAACTGCTTGCTGTGTGAATGTACTAGGGGCCTAACCTACCCAACCACTTTGGATACAATGAAAAGCCAGTTGATGCCCCATCAGCAGTTAAGTTGAGAGGGTTTTGTGCTTGCAGAAATAGTCATGTATGTTTTTTTTATTACATAATTGTGTAAGGTAACAGCAAGCATAATTCAATTTGATATCAATATAGGTTTTTCAATATTGTTGCCCACCACAAATTGTTTAGGCTATATATTTTTATCATTCACATGCTGAAGATTCTGTCAAATATAACAGAGCCTAATTGTAGTCTGCAGAGATAGAATCTGTCTGTACACAGGTTGAGCATGTGGACCGGTAGTAACTATGTAATAGAGGTTCCCTTTGTAAGTGGGTCAAGCTGGGAATGAAGAATGCCCTGTAACCTGAGGACACTCAAATCCCTCAGCCCATTGAAAGGGGCAGCCTAATTTCCCAGCAGTCTCTTGTGCTTTGTTCATGCTTGGCTGCCTCGTCCTCTGAGTAAATAGTCCTTGAGATTCCTGGACCCTGTATGTATTTGAACCCTCCCCTGGGTCAACTGCACTTCACAGAGCGAGAGAGGGCCATGCTGCTCTGATCAGTTGATTGGAGGGTATATGGAGCCACTGACCTTTCATTGGCTAATACAATAACGGAGTAGCTATGGATCCGACTTCCCGACAGCTAAAGGTCCGAAGCTTCTGAGAATGTGCGGAATTCTCTACTTTACAGTCTCTGCTCCACTGTTAGGCTGCCCAGAGAACAAACTACTCTCGGGAATCAATGTCTGCAACATCACATAATGCTAGTATTCTACATAACAGAACTGAATATAATAGCATAGTATAACGTTACTGTAAGACAAAAAATAATAAAACATTTCATATGAGATTTTAGGATGTTTGTGCAAATGGTTGGATTTTTCTTTCATGTGGCCAAAACTCAGCAATGCGCACCACTAGACAAAATATGTGCTTTGATAAAAACTAAACACAGGTAAGCTACAGTTTGTTAACACCATCTGCTAACATTTTTGCTCACTGTACATAATTGAAAACAACACTGTAGGCTACTTCACTGTTTAGCTCAAGAAGATCTACAGTTGAAGTCCGAAGTTTACATACACTTAGGTTGGAGTCATTAAAACTTATTTTTCAACCATTCCACAAATGTCTTGTTAACGAACTATAGTTTTGGCAAGTCGGTTAGGGCATCTACTTTGTCCATGACACAAGTATTTTTTCCAACAATTGTTTACAGACAGATTATTTCACTTATAATTCACTGTATCACAATTCCAGTGGGTCAGAAGTTTACATACACTAAGTTGACTGTGCCTTTAAACAGCTTGGAAAATTCCAGAAAACGATGTCATGGTTTAGAAGCTTCTGATAGGCTAATTGACATCGTCTGAGTCAATTGGAGGTGTACCTGTGTATGTATTTCAAGGCCTACCTTCAAACTCAGTACCTCTTTGCTTGACATCATGGGAAAATCAAAAGAAATCAGCCAAGACCTCAGAAAAAGAATTGTAGACCTCCACAAGTCTGTTTCATCCTTGGGAGCAATTTTCAAACGCCTGAAGGTACCACGTTCATCTGTACAAACAATAGTACGCAAGTATAAACACCATGGGACCACGCAGCCGTCATACCGCTCAGGAAGGAGACGCGTTCTGTCTCCTAGAGATGAACGTACTTTGGTGCGAAAAGTTCAAATCAATCCCAGAACAACAGCAAAGTGTTACGAGGAGCGGCACAGGGGAACCCAAGAGCAGACTTAGACGAGGAAACAGAGATGAATGAACCAAGGTATTTATTGTAACACAGGGAGATATGGAGTGCAGATCCGGGGAAGCTTGGATGAGTTGTAGGAAACCAGATGTGGAGGCTGAGGTTGGAGTGTGATGGGTTGGGACAGGGTAAACAGGTCCGGAGGGGAATCCAAGGGAGTGGTGGTGTGGTGAGTCCAGAACAGGGTAGCAGGGTGGTGAGATGTGGAACAAGAGACAGGAGCCAGAGTCAGGGCGGCAAAACTGCAGTGAGAGGATAAACGGCGTCAAGCAGGGAAACGGGTACAGCAGGGTAACAGGATTTTGAATAATAATAATGGCTAGAAGCATAAACTGACTGAGCAGAGATTACGATCTGGCAGAGTGGAAGTGGCAGAACTGAGTATTTGTAGAGGTCTTGATAATGGAACGAGTTGCAACTGATAGGGATCTGCTCTGACTCCAGCACACCTGTCTCCAACCACACAATCACACACAAACAGAAACAGAAACAGAGAGGGAGAGAGAGAGTGTACTTGTCATGGCTGCCTGAAGAATGGGACCAAAGTGCAGCGTGTGTATCGTTCCACATATTTTATTGAACTGTGAAACTATGCAAGATACACAAACTAAAGAACAAAAACAACAAACCGTGACGAAGAGGTGCAACATACACTAACTCAAAAACAATCTCCCACAAACCCAGGTGGGAAAAACAACTACTTAAGTATGATCTCCAATTAGAGACAACGATGACCAGCTGCCTCTAATTGGAGATCATCCCCCCCAAAAAACATAGAAATACAGAAACAAGAACAGGACAACATAGAAAATCTAAACTAGACACAACCCCGTCACGCCCTGACCTACTCTATGCTTCTATGGTCTGGATGTGACAGTACTGGGGGAATGGCTGCAGGTCAAGCAGACACCGGATGACCACTAGGGGGTGTGGCAGGAGCAGATGTGACAGTACCCCCCCCCCCCCCCCCCCCCCCCCTCTACGGCACAACCTGGCTTGTCACCTGGAGTGTAGACTGGAGCTGAAGCACGGCAACGGTTAGCTTGGGATTGGGTCCTGGCGGAGGCACGAAGAACAGACCGCTCCCTCCTCCAGGTGCAATGACAGCGGCGCTTGTGGTCCTGGACTGAGTTTCCGTTAGATGGAGGAAGGCCAGTGACGAAGTCCTGAGCTATGTGTGACCAGGGGCGACTGGGTATGGGAAGAGGGCGAAGCCGACCGGACGTAGGTTTGATGGAGGTTTTGTTTCCAGGCACAGACCGAGCAGGCTGAGATGAATTCCCGAGCATGGTGGGCCACCAAAATCACTGTCACGTCTGCTCCCGCTCATCCCTCCCCTGGCGCTTGAGGGCGCCAGGCTGCCCTGCATCACACACTCCTGTCATCATTTACGCACACCTCCCTTCCCTCGTCACGCACATCAGCGATATTGGACTCACCTGGACTCACTCGTCATCTGTTTATTACCTCCCCTATATTTATCAGTTTCCCTGCTCTGTTCCCTGCTGATGAATTGACTGTTTTTGTCTTTGTTTTCTTGTATGCTGACGCCGTTCCTGTCTCGTTCCATGTCCGTTCTATATTAAATGTTTGACTCCCAGTACCTGCTTCGTCTCTCCAGCGTCATTCCATGTGACACAAAGGACCTTGTGAGGATGCTAGAGGAAACGGGTACAAAATTATCTATATCCACAGTAAAACGAGTCTTATATCAACATAACCTGAAAGGCCGTACAGCAAGGAAGAAGCCACTGCTCCAAAACCACTATAGAAAAGCCAGACTACGGTTTGCAACTGCACATGGGGACAAAGATTGTACTTTTTGTAGAAATGTCCTCTGGTCTGATGAAACAAAAATATAACTGTTTGGCCATAATGACCATCATTATGTTTGGAGGAAAAAGGGAGACGCTTGCAAGCCGAAGAACACATTTACATACATTTTACATTTAAGTCATTTAGCAGACGCTCTTATCCAGAGCGACTTACAAATTGGTGCATTCACCTTATGATATCCAGTGGAACAACCACTTTACAATAGTGCATCTAAATCTTTTAGGGGAGGGGGGGGGGGGGTTAGAAGGATTACTTTATCCTATCCTAGGTATTCCTTAAAGAGGTGGGGTTTCAGGTGTCTCCGGAAGGTGGTGATTGACTCCGCTGTCCTGGCGTCGAGAGGGAGCTTGTTCCACCATTGGGGTGCCAGAGCAGCGAACAGTTTTGACTGGGCTGAGCGGGAACTGCGCTTCCTCAGAGGTAGGGAGGCGAGCAGGCCAGAGGTGGATGAACGCAGTGCCCTTGTTTGGGTGTAGGGCCTGATCAGAGCCTGAAGGTACGGAGGTGCCGTTCCCCTCACAGCTCCGTAGGCAAGCACCATGGTCTTGTAGCGGATGCGAGCTTCAACTGGAAGCCAGTGGAGAGAGTGGAGGAGCGGGGTGACGTGAGAGAACTTGGGAAGGTTGAACACCAGACGGGCTGCGGCGTTCTGGATGAGTTGTAGGGGTTTAATGGCACAGGCAGGGAGCCCAGCCAACAGCGAGTTGCAGTAATCCAGACGGGAGATGACAAGTGCCTGGATTAGGACCTGCGCCGCTTCCTGTGTGAGGCAGGGTCGTACTCTGCGAATGTTGTAGAGCATGAACCTACAGGATCGGGTCACCGCCTTGATGTTAGTGGAGAACGACAGGGTGTTGTCCAGGGTCACGCCAAGGTTCTTAGCACTCTGGGAGGAGGACACAAGGGAGTTGTCAACCGTGATGGCGAGATCATGGAACGGGCAGTCCTTCCCTGGGAGGAAGAGCAGCTCCGTCTTGCCGAGGTTCAGCTTGAGGTGGTGATCTGTCATCCACACTGATATGTCTGCCAGACATGCAGAGATGCGATTCGCCACCTGGTTATCAGAAGGGGGAAAGGAGAAGATTAATTGTGTGTCGTCTGCATAGCAATGATAGGAGAGACCATGTGAGGATATGACAGAGCCAAGTGACTTGGTGTATAGCGAGAATAGGAGAGGGCCTAGAACAGAGCCCTGGGGGACACCAGTGGTGAGAGCACGTGGTGCGGAGACAGATTCTCGCCACGCCACCTGGTAGGAGCGACCTGTCAGGTAGGATGCAATCCAAGCGTGGGCCGCGCCGGAGATGCCCAACTCGGAGAGGGTGGAGAGGAGGATCTGATGGTTCACAGTATCAAAGGCAGCAGATAGGTCTAGGAGGATGAGAGCAGAGGAGAGAGAGTCAGCTTTAGCAGTGCGGAGAGCCTCCGTGACACAGAGAAGAGCAGTCTCAGTTGAATGACCAGTCTTGAAACCTGACTGATTTGGATCAAGAAGGTCATTCTGAGAGAGATAGCAGGAGAGCTGGCCAAGGACGACACGTTCAAGAGTTTTGGAGAGAAAAGAAAGAAGGGATACTGGTCTGTAGTTGTTGACATCGGAGGGATCGAGTGTAGGTTTTTTCAGAAGGGGTGCAACTCTCGCTCTCTTGAAGACGGAAGGAACGTAGCCAGCGGTCAAGGATGAGTTGATGAGCGAGGTGAGGTAAGGGAGAAGGTCTCCGGAAATGGTCTGGAGAAGAGAGGAGGGGATAGGGTCAAGCGGGCAGGTTGTTGGGCGGCCGGCCGTCACAAGACGCGAGATTTCATCTGGAGAGAGAGGGGAGAAAGAGGTCAAAGCACAGGGTAGGGCAGTGTGAGCAGGACCAGCGGTGTCGTTTGACTTAGCAAACGAGGATCGGATGTCGTCGACCTTCTTTTCAAAATGGTTGACGAAGTCATCCGCAGAGGGGGAGGATTCAGGAGGGAGGAGAAGGTGGCAAAGAGCTTCCTAGGGTTAGAGGCAGATGCTTGGAATTTAGAGTGGTAGAAAGTGGCTTTAGCAGCAGAGACAGAAGAGGAAAATGTAGAGAGGAGGGAGTGAAAGGATGCCAGGTCCGCAGGGAGGCGAGTTTTCCTCCATTTCCGCTCGGCTGCCCGGAGCCCTGTTCTGTGAGCTTGCAATGAGTCGTCGAGCCACGGAGCAGGAGGGGAGGACCGAGCCGGCCTGGAAGATAGGGGACATAGAGAATCAAAGGATGCAGAAATGGAGGAGAGGAGGGTACACCTTCCCAACCGTGAAGCACGGGGGTGGCAGCATCATGTTGTGGGGGTGCTTTGCTGCAGGAGGGACTGGTGCCCTTCACAAAATAGATGGCATCATGACAAAGGAAAATGATGTGGATATATTGAAGCAACATCTTAAGACATCAGTCAGGAAGTTAAAGCTTGCTCGCAAATGGATCTTCCAAATGGACATTGACCCCAAGCATACTTCCAAAGTTGTGGCAAAATGGCTTAAGGACAACAAAGTCAAGGTACTGGAGTGGCCATCACAAAGCCCTGACCTCAAACCTATAGAAATCTGGGCAGAACTGAAAAAGTGTGTGCAAGCAAGGAGGCCTACAACCTGACTCAGTTACACCAGCTCTGTCAGGAGGAATGGGCCAAGATTCACCCAACTTATTGTGGGAAGCTTGTGGAAGGCTACCCGAAACATTTGTCCCAAGTTAAACAATTTAAAGGCAATGTTACCAAATACTAACTGAGTGTATGTAAACTTCTGACCCACTGGGAATGTGATGAAAGAAATAAAAGCTGAAATAAATCATTCTCTCTACTATTATTCTGACATTTCATTGTCAGGCGGTGGGTGTAGCTGGTGCATGAAGTCAGGCGCAGGAGAGCAGAGATAAGTGAACAATGCACTTTACTTGAGAAAACAGCACAAAGTAACAATACCAATGTGCGAACAATAACGGTTGCCACAAAACACGGGTGAAAACAGCACCCGGAAAAAAACCAGCCGGAAACGTACCGACCGTAACAATAAACAATCGCACATAAAGACATGGGGGAAACAGAGGGTTAAATACATGACCAGTAATTGGGAAATTAAAACCAGGTGTGTGGGAAACAAAGACAAAACCAATGGAAAATGAAAAGTGGATCGGCGATGGCTAGAAGACGGGCGACGTCGACCGCCGAGCGCCGCCTGAACAGGGAGAGGAACCGACTTCGGAAGTCGTGACATTCATATTCTTAAAATAAAGTGGTGATCCTAACTGACCTAAAACAGAGAATTCTTACTAGGATTAAATGTCAGGAATTGTGAAAAACTGAGTTGAAATGTATTTGGCTAAGGTGTATGTAAACTTCCGACTTCAGCTGTACATGCATATCCCCATATAATTCACGACTGACAGTGAGAAGTGTGAAGGGAGGGTGACCACAAAAACTGGTGAGTAAAGTAGAGGTAAAGAAACACACGAGCAGAACGTGATTGGGATCTTCAGCTCTGGGGAAAAGGGATCCAGGGGGGATGGGGCGGAATTACCTACGAATCCGCAGTCTCGGCCATTAGATAAACTAGTGTGTGGGCGATAGATGTGTCACTTATGCTCCGTAAATACTTTCCCTGAGATTCTTATCATACTGTGATAGTTAATGTATTATAGAAATAATATTTCCCATTACAGATCCGTAGAAGGTCCAAAAGGCTTCTTAACAGCTTCTACCCCCAAGCCATAAGACTCCTGAACAGCTAATCAAATGGCTACCCGGACTATTTGCTGCTGCTACTCTCTGTTTATTATCCATGCATAGTCACTTTACTTCTACCTACATGTACATATTACCTCAATTACCTCGACTAACCTGTGCCCCCGCAGATTGACTCTGTACTGGTACCCCCTGTATATAGCCTCGCTACAGTAACTTTTTTGTTGCTCCTTAATTATTATTTAAAAAAATTCTAGTTTTCTTATTACTTATTTCTTTATTTTTTTACTTCAGTTTATTTGAGTAAATACTGTCCTAACACTTTTTTTCCCTTAAAACTGCATTGTTGGTTAAGGGCAACCTGTTAGGGCTAGGGGGCAGTATTGACACGGCTGGATAAAAAACGTACCCGATTTAATCTGGTTACTACTCCTGCCCAGTAACTAGAATATGCATAGAATTATTGGCTTTGGATAGAAAACACCCTAAAGTTTCTAAAACTGTTTGAATGGTGTCTGAGTATAACAGAACTCATATGGCAGGCAAAAACCTGATTATATTTCATGCAGGAAGTGGCCTGTCTGACAAGGTGTCGTTCTTCTTGTCTCTGTTTATTGAAGAGTGAGGATCTTAGCTGTCCCGTGACACTTCCTACGGCTGCCATAGGGTCTCAGAAGGCGGTAAAAAGCTGAATCGTGGCTTTGCAGGCTCTGGCTGAAAAAAAGTAGCGCGTTTGGGTAGTGGCTGGTTACAGTACTGTGAGACTCAGGCTCGTGCCCGCGTCGACCGAAAGCTTTGTTTACTTTCCTCTGTTTAGCTAAATGGACATTCCCGGTCGGAATATTATCGCTTTTTTACGAGAAAAATGGCATAAAAATGGATTTTAAACAGCGGTTGACATGCTTCGAAGTACGGTAATGGAATATTTAGATTTTTTTTGTCACGAATTGCACCATGCGCGCGACCCTTATTTACCCTTTCAGATAGTGTCTGGTACGCACGAACAAAACGCTGCTATTCGGATATAACGATGGATTATTTTGGACCAAACCAACATTTGTTATTGAAGTAGCAGTCCTGGGAGTGCATTCTGACGAAGACAACAAAAGGTAATCAAACTTTTATAATAGTAAATCTGATATTGGTGAGTGCTAAACTTGCCGGGTGTCTAAATAGCTAGCCCGTGATGGATGGGCTATGTACTTAGAATATTGCAAAATGTGCTTTCACCAAAAAGGTATTTTAAAATCGGACATATCGAGTGCATAGAGGAGTTCTGTATCTATAATTCTTAAAATAATTGTTATGCTTTGAGTGAACGTTTATCGTGAGTAATTTAGTAAATTGTTAGCGAATTCCCCGGAAGTTTGCGGGGGGTATGCTAGTTCTGAACGTCACATGCTAATGTAAAAAGCTGGTTTTTGATATAAATATGAACTTGATTGAACAAAACATGCATGTATTGTATAACATAATGTCCTAGGGTTGTCATCTGATGAAGATCATCAAAGGTTAGTGCTGCATTTAGCTGTCTTCTGGGTTTTTGTGACATTATATGCTAGCTTGAAAAATGGGTGTCTGATTATTTCTGGCTTGGTACTCTGCTGACATAATCTAATGTTTTGCTTTCGTTGTAAAGCCTTTTTGAAATCGGACAGTGTGGTTAGATTAACGAGAGTCTTGTCTTTAAATAGCTGTAAAATAGTCATATGTTTGAGAAATTGAAGTAATAGGATTTTTAAGGTATTTGAAAATCGCGCCACTGGATTAGACTGGCTGTTGCGTAGGTGGGACGAATTCGTCCCGCCTAGCCCAGAGAGGTTAAGGGCTTCTATGTAAGCATTTCACTGTAAGGTCTACACCTGTTGTATTCGGCGCATGTGACAAAATAACATTTGATTTGATATTGATACATTAGATATTATTTATTGGCCACATTGAAAATAGGATTCCCAGGGTTTACTTTGGCATCATATGACATGAATCCCACTGTGTTAACAGTGAATATTAAGACCTGTTGAAGTTAAATCATTTGGATGTCAGGTTATCAGCACACACTCTATCCTGGTCATAGAGGCTGTTTTGTGTATCTGACAGAGTGGTTCAATAAACCCTCTCTCTCCTCTGTCTGTCCTGCAGGTATTCTGTGGAACATGTCCTCTAAGGACAGTCTGAAGGAGAAGTTGGCCAGAGAGACATTGAGTGAGCTCACAGAGAGGGTGCTGGTGCCCCTGTGCAGTGGTGGAGATTCAGAGCTGAGCCGTCAGAGTCCGTCTGAGGCAGACATCTTCTACAACACCACAGGCTGCCTGAGGTAGCTATACCTATCTGCCTACTTGTTGTATACATACACACTGTACACAGACTGATACATGTACTGTATACAACTTCTCTGTACTCTCTTCCTCTGTTCAGGAACCTGAGCTCAGTGAATGAGAGGACGAGGCAGCAGATGAGAGACATGCGAGGGCTGGTGGACTCTCTGGTGGCCTACATCCAGAACTCCCTTCAGGATGAGAAAGCAGAGGACAAAGTACACCTCAACTGTTCTACCTATGTCACATTATTGTGTGTTTCTTTCACAACTTGATTCTTTTTCTGGGCATGTTCTATCAGGTCAAACCCTTTTCCCTGATTTAATAGCTCATATGATTTGATCTCATATACTACAGTCTTCAGCAACTCATGGGTTCAGCTGGGGTAGAGTGAGAGCCAATCATTGTATCTGTACAGTTCATCATTAGTGGTACTGTTTGTATTATCTACCAGACAGCCAGACTGGTCATGCTGTGGCCTATCTGCTGTGCCTTTTATGTAACGCAGACTGCTTTGAGAGACACAATGGCCACCTATGTTTCTCTCACCCTCTCCTCACCCCCTCTCTCACTTCTCTCTCTCTCTCTCTCTTCCCCCCTCCCTCCATCTATGTCTGTGCCTGCAGGGTGTAGAGAATGCAGTGTGTGTCCTGAGGAACCTGTCTTATCAGCTGTACAGTGAGATCCCTCCCTCAACCCTACTGCGACTGGAGGGGCCTACGCGGGCCAGAGCCACTACTGAGACTGAGTCCATTGGCTGTTTCACCCCACAGAGCAAGAAGGCAAAGGAGGTAGGTGTCATTTACACAAGGCAACCCAAAGGAAATATCAAATTACGGCTGGACATCAAGACACTGAAACATGTACAGTATGTCGTCATACAATCCTGATGGATATGGGACCATGATATGTTTTTTCTGTAATGAATCTATCCCCCTGATCTCTATAGCGACAGAACCAGGAACTGTCCACCTTCTCAGAGGTGGCTAAGCAGCCGAAGGGGGCGGAGTGGCTGTGGCACCCCCAGGTGGTGGGGCTGTATAACCGTGTGCTTCAGCACTATGAGACCAACACGGCAACACGAGAGGCTGCAGCAGGGGCCCTGCAGAACATCACAGCCGGCGAGACCAGGGTAGGTCCCACCCCTCCTCTCCCCCACGGGCTGACCTAGCCATCACTTTCACCATGACAGGCTACTTATGCTTCATTCAGATTTACAGTTCAACTGAAAATGTACTCAACACTAGTGTTGAATTCCCCTTCCTCCTTGTGTATCAGTGGGCATCAGTGCTGAGTTGGGTGGCTTTAGAGCAAGAGCGGATGCTGCCTGTGGTGCTGGACCTCCTGCAGACACAAAGCGACCAGGAGATGCGTTCCCTCACTGGCCTCCTGAGGAACCTGTCCCGACACAGCAGAAACAAAGACGACATGGGTGAGACTCAACCCCCAGTACCCCACACCGTTCATTTCTACCTCTGTCTCTCCTGCCCACAACCTTGTATCCATCCTTTTCATGCATATTAATCACAGTAATTCCCCTTATAAGGAGACTTTAAAGAATGGCTACTTCACTCCCTTCTGACCTCTAGCTACGAAGGTAGTGAACGTTCTGGTGACCAAGCTCCCCAGTGATGGCCACCAGAAGGAACCCTCCGGTGAAGTGGTGGTCAACATATGTGGGACCCTCAACAACCTGGTTGCAGGCAGCTCACTGGCAGCGAGAGACATCGCCTTCTTTGATGGACTCCCCAAACTTGTTGCAATCAAGTCTTCCCACGACAACAGGTTAGTGAATCTTGTCTCTCAGTGTTCTTGGTTTTGTTATTCATTGAGTCTGCTTTTTATTTCCAATTTCCTGTCTGGCTCCTGTTGTGTTTGACTGTGTTTTTCTCCTACTATAGCTCAGGGAAGCTGAAGGCTGCCAAGGCTGCTTCCACGGTACTCTTCAACATGTTCCAGTACAACAAGCTGCATAAAGATTATAAACAGGTGAGGCTAACACCATTTAACATAGACATTGTGATAGATGGGATTGGAGAGCAGGAAACGGGGGGGTCGTTTGGCCTCCTCCATTGTGCATGGCCCTCTAACCTCTTGTCTTGGTCCAGATGGTTCTTTATTTTCTTTATGGCCTCTAATGGTTAGTCTAACTCTTTTTTTTCTCAGTTCTAAGAATTCTCCCCTCCCCCTCCCCTGGATCTACTGATATCCCCCATAGTTCTTTGGCACAGCACATATAAATATTTTCACTAAAGCTGTTAGTTATTAGATTATTATGGAAGTGAATTTTTCTTGTGGCCCTTAGGAATCCTCATTCTGTGCAGGTACTACAGTTATCAGTTCAAGTTTATACAATCTAGTTATCTGTTATCAGTTATATATTTAGACTATCTTTTATATCATGTGTTTTTTTGCTTGAGTTGTTTTGGGGTTTATTGAACAGGACTAGTAAAACACCTTGACTTGGTGGTTGGCAACTGGACAGTCCTCTCCTTTGTGCTATAGTGCTACTTGAGTTTGTAGTGCAGTGTCTTGTGTTTCCTTGGATGGTCAGTTAAATGGTATGTTTGGAATCTGGCAGTGGAAAGCTGGGAGCAGCCAGGTTGCCGTCTCTTGCAAGATAATGGCTGTCTGTTTTTTCTCTGTGCAAAATATCAATCTTCAGTTGACACTTGTAAACAGTTTGTCCCTTCTATATGCCCTCTTCACACTGTAGAATATTTAGGCCTGTTTACTAGGGCCGGGACGATACCAGAATCGTGAAAAATTGTCATTGACTGTTCTCTCTACCTCACGGCAAGTGGTACAAGAGCGTCTGGGACCAAAATGCTCCTGAACATCTTCCACACCCAAACCATAAGATTGCTGAACAGTTAATATACTAGCTACCTGGACTATTTACATGGACACCTTTTATTTAAAAAAAAATTGCACTACCTACATCAGTGGAGGCTGCTGACAGGGGAGGATGGCTCATTATAATGGCTGAAATTGATCCAATGGAATGGTATCAACCATATGGAAACCAGGTTTGATGTGTTTGACACCGTTCCACTGACTCCATTCCAGCCATTATTAATAGCCGTCCTCCCCTCAGCAGCCACCACTGACCTACATGTACCTCTGCACATTGACTTTGTACCAGTACTCCTTATGTTATTTTATGGTGTTACTGTTTTCCTTTTTTTATTTAGCAATCATTTTTTTTGTACTTTTTAACTCTGCATTGTTGGGAAAGGGCTCGTTAGTAAACATTTCACTGTAAAGTTGTATTCGTGGCATGTGACACATAAAATTTGATTATTTAATTTGATTATTTTTAGTATCGTGGCAAGGAAACAAAAAAGTGGATTTAACTTCTTTAGCCCTAATGTTGGAAACAAACATCATTATGTTGTCATCCAGTCACATGTATTGATTTTCCAAGCTATAGCACACACTATTTCACATACAGCAGGTTTTTAAAGGAGCAAAGACTTTGATCTGCTTCGTGTTTTCATTTTTGCCATGGAACAAAATATTGTGATACTGGTATCGTCCCGGGCCTTCTATTTACCCTTTCTAAAAACAGACTGCTCTATCTAAGTGGCCTTCTCCCTTGTGTTTTACAGAAAGGGTTCACGAGGTGTGACTTCACCGACACGGCCATTTAGAGCAGACTGCTTGGCCCTTTTACTGGATTCATATTCTGGACCTGCTGGTAGACCCAGCAGGAGGACCCCCACAATGAACCTGACACATCTGGTCTCAAATGGATGCATTGATGGAACCTGAATAATTCTGAGGAATGTATTTACCGGCCGCCAAGGACGGAGGAGAAGCAGCTTTTCTTTACTCAATATTTTTTAGATTTGATCACATTTTATTGGTCTTTCAAAATGGACTGCTTTACCAGCTTAATATTTGCATTGTCATGAGTGTGTTGGATGACTGAGGAATCTTCACTTCAGGACGGTGTGTGTGTGTGGTGTATGCCTGTGTACATGCTTGTGTGTGAATGTTTGGACTTAGTGGACTCGTCCTGTAAAAGGCATTGGATGCCTCTTTTCATCTCTGATACCATATGGGCTCAACCTGCCATTCCGACAGACATACTGTGAATACAATCCTCTATATTGTTATTTCTACAGTACATGGATGCTTCACTGAAAGACAAGCTACAGGATGGGTGCCCTCCAAACTCCCCTTTGAACTAATAATCACCAGAGCATTTTAAAGAGCTCCTGCTATTAATCAGCCCAGTCTCCACTTCATGGTAATACAATGTTTTCCTGTTCCATCCAAGGAGGCTCTTCTGTGCTTATTTTCACCCCAAATAACTAACAATAAACAGCATCTGACATGACCAGACAGTTGTCCCCAGTGTGTCCTTTAAGAATGAAAATAAACTTCTCATTATCTTACCCCTCCCTCACAGATCTGTGCTACATTGTTTGGGCGGCAGGTAGCCTAGTGGTTAGTGTTGGACTAGTAACCGAAAGGTTGCTCGATCAAATCCCTGAGCTGACAAGGTAAAAATCTGCCATTCTTCCCCTGAACAAGGCAGTTAACCCACTGTTCCTAGGCTGTCATTGTAAATAAGAATTTGTTCTTAATGGACTTGCCTAGTTAAATTTAAAAAATAATATAATAATAATGGTTACTAATCGTAAACGTTCCCTGCCTCTGAAATTCACTCACCCTTGTGTCATTTATGACGAAGAAATCATTTGTAATAATGTCTAAATAAAGTGCTGAGGAGTGCTGATTATGAAAGCTGACTTTACAGTACTACCCAGTATGACCTCTGACATATTGATGTATGTCTGAGTGAAGCATAGAAGAGTTGGAGGTGTCTGATACAGGGAGTTTAACCCAACTCTGAGGCCACTGCACACACAGGTCATTACTTCTCTGCATTATTCATCTACATGGGCTAGCTCAGACTGTTAGGTTACAGTATGTGAGTTGAATTGCTTCTCATAAGTAACAGTTTAATTTAATTGTTTTGGCATGATACATGATTGCATTTTAAAGATACAATCAAACTCAAGGGAACTTCTGTTTTCACTTTTTTTCCTTGGTAAGTTGAATTACATGCACATAGTACGGAGTTTCCTCTGAAGCATTTGGGCTCCCTGTACTCTTGCCTTCTCTTGTGGGAGGAATTGTTCTCATTGGCGGCAGGCCAAACAGGGCGTGTTTAAGTTACAGATACTGTTCCTCAGTCTGGCAGCACACTATGAGGTATGAACTGTGGTGAGAGGGTAAGGTTCTCCGGGAAGTCATGGGAAATGGTGGGGGAGTGAAAGGACCAGATGAAGAATAAAGACACAGGCTAACAACCCTCTTTATAAAGGGAATGTAGAAAGCCTTGGAATGCAGACAGTAGCATCTGGCTTGGTTTTATCTCCTCTGAGATCAACAGTCAGCAGAGAGGGGGGTTAGAGAGTTTTAGTGAGAAACTAAAGTTGAGAATAGAGAAAGGAAGATTGTGATGAACTGTTCAACCATGAGTTAGTCTGATATGTCCACACAAACATGCCGTTTTTAAAATAGGAACAAAAGTATTTTATATGCTCAGTGTTACGTTAGTATTTCTGCAACCTCACTGAATGCATTCCGGATATGAAGTGAACCCACTAAGAGGATTTATGTTATTGGAACATTGAGAATATTTTTGGTTTAACTCTGGAAGAGGGGAGGAACTCTCAATGACAGGCCAGGGGACATGGATAGAATAAATAGTTTTAGCTACAGTAAGATGACATGTAGTTAGGAACTGACCATGTAGATGACACCTTTCATTTCCCTTCACTTTGCCAAAACTGTTTACACAAGGTAGGTTATGTAGTTTAGTGCTGTATATAACATTGGGCTGTAGAAGAGAAGACCACTCTGCCCTCTTGTGGTATACAGACACTATGTTCATTGAGGGTTTCATAGAAACCTTCTAATGGACCAATTGTCTCTATAACATCTCTCCGTTTTATTTACCTGACCTAATGTGAAAAGTATTTTTTGTTGTTGATCAGGCTCAACTTGTTAGGGAAATAGACAGGGTGTGGTCCACCAAATGGCAGTTAATTGTGTCTACTTAGTTTACCAAAAAAAGTCCTCAAGTAATCTTTGTCCCGTCTGTCCATCAAAAGTGAGAAGCAGATGGACAAAATTACAATGCACTTTCACGCAGGTGATAGACTGGTGAGCAAAACCCTGTCACATACTGTATGTACAATATACAGTAAAAAAAGCAATACAGCAACTCAAAATGTACACCTTTCCAACAACAATACAATATCCATAGGTATTGGCTCAAATCATTTCTGAATTATACTTAAAAAAATATGTTTTTACAAAAACTCTTGCTCATACACACAACATGAAGCAACCCTATGATTGAATTTAAAAAGGGATAACACAATTTTTCCGAATATCATTTTAAATAAATAATGCAGTGGATTAAAAGTAAAGTTAAGAGATGCATAATTATATAACAAATTATATTATTCACACTTGATTCTATATGTTGAGAGAACATTGAGGTTACTAAAGGCATGTAAACAGGAAACATCAGTACAGTATTTGCAAAACAGGTTGTCACACCCTTACCAAAAATAAAACTACCGCAGTTCTTTGTAAAACATTAATATTGGCCAGTGTAAGGGATTCAATACATTTCAACTCGTGTTTTCCATTTGTATGGCATGTACAGTTTGTGAAACAAAATTAACCCCAACTCTGTTACTGTATAGGCATCCCTGCTAGGTTAACCTAATGTAGCAGGCATAAAATAAATCTACACACTGAAGAAGGCTGCAAAGTCTGTACGCTATCCCTGATGCAGTGAAAAAATGTTTGGTGTACGGACCCATCACACCTTTTCATTTATCCGATTTCACACGTTTTACGCACCAACCAAACTTCTGAGAGACTGCGATGGTCCCCTTTTGATTAGGAAAAATAAATGCCTGAAACTAGATCCCCTACATACTGGTCTTGACCAGAAGGAAAACAACGTTATCTTCTGCACTGTTCAACTAATGTGGAGGAGGAGTTCAGATGGAGTGTCGCCTTGTTAACGTCCAAAACAGGAAGTTGCGTCACAGGCTCTCTGTCCATATCCCCTGAAAACCAGAACCCCTGGTTGTTGGGGACACGGTTGAGGCTACTGCTTGGTCATCAGTCATTCAAGAAAATACAATGTTATATGGACCTCTTCTTATGAACCACAGTTGTGGTATCTGGGGTTAGTCTGTCAGTCTATTGGTTCATTTATATTGGGGTACCCTTGCTTATATGTGAAATAGAGTTTGGAGCAGTCTAATCCTCATAGAAACTTGTAGCCCCGATCGGCTATTAAGATACGTTTGCATGCGCCACGGGTGGCCATTAATCACACCGGTATAAACAGTGTGTTGGCCATGTGGGAGAAAACTCAGAGGTGTTGGGAGATGGGGCTGTCCTACCTCTCATAACGACCAAGCGCTAACTATGCTGTAAGATGCTGATCTCAGGTCAGTGCAGAGAGCATCACTTTTAATGTGTATTTTTCAAGGCTTCAAAGTCATGTGTCATGCTGGTCATGTCTCAGGGTGTCCCTCCGTTGCGGTCATCACACATCTGTGGACTGCCTGTACGTCATATCCCTGTCAACACAGACAACATTCGTTTTAATCAGATCATGGAAATCACTATGGTGATAATAAGTTCCATGCAGATGAAGTACGGCAACACTTAATCATACATGTTCATGCAAGGAATAGTGTGGTAGTCTATAACCATATGTTTTAACTCACTGCAGTTCCTCTTTGAGTCTACAGAGTTTATCCTTCAGTCTGTCGTTCTTCACCAACATGGGGGAGTCAGGCACAAACCAGGCAGCAATGCATTTAAAGATGACCACTACATGCTACAGAGAGAGGTGAAAGACAGACAGGCTTGTTCAACCATATCCATGATATTTGGCATTGCTCAATGGCCATTTGGAGTTGCAAGGATATGGTTTTGACAAAACCCTAAACTCACCTTTTAGCTTGGCCTTTAACAAGTGATTTTATTGTTTTAGACATCCTTTGCGTTTGTTTTTACAGCTTTAGTTTTATTGTAAAGTGTGTCACAATTTTAAATAATGTTTGATTTGATCATGGGTGCAGACCTTAATTAAAATCAATAACATGGAATTCAGTGATTCCTGATGTGCCACAACTATACTGAAAATAATCTAAGTAGTTTGACGTAAATACACATATTCACAGATGCAAAGAAAGACATACCTCAAATAGGACGACGAAGGCAAAGCGTACAGCCATGATGAGCCAGAACTGGGAGGTGAGTCTGTAGTCAACGTCATTTCTGTAGTCTTTATAGCTGGGAACACACACCAGTTTCACCATCAACAATCTCTCTCAACAACTTCTGGTATCACTGGACTGGGTTTCTTTCTGTTTGTGACTGCATAGACTCTAGCTACATGTATGGATGCCTGAGGAGAATTGGTTGCTTTGGTTTCTGATTATTCAAACACTTCGTTAATATAAACAGTGAAATTAAGAGATGGGCAGTAGGGTTGAGCCAGGCTTTGGTAAATAGTAGCTTCCGTAGTGACCTAGTTGTGCCTCACAGATGCCCACCTGCATTGTGTAACATTGAAGCCGCTCCCTGTGATCAGTTGACTGGGGAAAAAGTCCTTCCGCACGTTCAGGTCTGTTATCTGAGCAGTGGATAGGGTGTCGTTGATATAGCCCTTCATACAGCTATAAGGGGGGGAAAGGGATTATGGTCATATAAAAACAAACCTGCTGTACCCTTCTCCAACTCATGAGGTTTTATGCAGCTAACCGTTTAGAGAACCCATAAAGTAATGCCCCATGAATCAACACAAAACATACATTTAAAAGCATACAGCTTAGCTTGCTTATACAAAATCATAATTGGAAATACATTTCCATATTAATTTGTCTTGGAATTTGGAAACAGAATTAAATTGCGAGCCTTTTTCACAACCAGTGTTTACCCACAGCATGGTTACTTATGCCAATAAAGACTAAACTAGGGAACTGTTGAACTCTGCCTTACAAAGCCTTTGGAACAGTTTCAATAGAGAGAGACAGTAGCGAATGTAGTCTTTATTTTATTTTTCAAAATTGGTAGTTACAGTCTTGTCCCATCGCTGCAACTCCCGTATGGACTCGGGAGAGGCGAAGGTCGAGAGCCATGTGTCCTCCGAAACACAACCCTGCCAAGCCGCTCTGCTTCTTGACACACTGCTCGCTTAACCCGGAAGCCAGCCACACAAATGTGTGGGAGGAAACGCCGTACAACTTGCAACCTTGTCATCGTGCATGCGCCCGGCCCGCCACAGGAGTCGCTAGAGCGCGATGGGACAAGGACATCCCGGCCGGCCAAACCCTCCCCTAACACGGACGACGCTGGGCCAATTATGCGCTGCCTCATGGGTCTCCCGGTCGCGGCCGGCTGCGACACAGTCCGGGATCGAACCAGGGTCTGTAGTGGCCCCTCAATCACTGCAATGCAGTGCCTTTGACTACTGCGCCACTCGGGAGGCTCGAATGTAGTCTATCAGATGACATTATCTACATGATTACTATGGCATTCATTGCTTTAAGAGTCCAGACCATGTGTGAGAGGTCTACTCTACTGTAGGTGCAACTCATGCACCAGTCACTGCACAATGTGCTACAGTAGAACTTACTGTACATTATCTTCTCCATTGGCACAGGGTCCGTAGTGGTAGCGATAGACCAGCCGAGGGATGAAGTCTGAGGACACCCCAATGACTAGCCCATTGGCAATGACAGCCAGAACACCAATAGCTTCCAGAATGTTGGTCCATATACCTGAGAAATCATATTATGGGATGAGCATACAAGCCCCAACAAAAACACGGTAAGGAGTTTACCAGAGACGCACAAGCTTTTAAATATACTGTTTAACTCACCAATATTATTGGTTTTCTTGGGGACTAATCTACGTTCCAAGCTGACCATCTTGATGGCATCCAGACGGATCTCAAAGATATTGTTGATGAGGGCCAGTAGAGGGGCCAGAGGGAAGGCTGCCACAAAGATGGTGGTGAAACTGAACTGAAGAACTGCATGAGGAGAAGAGTGTAATAACACAACAGAGATTTAACATTCAAGACAGGGGATTGGGAAGTCAACAAAAACCATCAGGGGCAGAATCATTGAACATAAGAGACCATGAATCAGTGTAAGAGAGAATCACTTCGGTGAAATAAATAAAGACGTTGGACTTAAGAGACAATGAGACATCCATGGAAGGTAGCGACTTGTTAATGTGACGTACCCATTTCCAGAAACTCATTGAAGAGACTGAAAAAGTTTACGTCATTCAGATCGTAGTTGCGCAGCCAATCATGCAGCTTGCAGATATCACATGGGTCATGGCCCCTCTTCTCCTCTTTGCGACATGCATTTTTGTTGCAGTCACCACTCTTCCTCTCCAGCTTCTTAGTTGTATTCCTTCTGAACTTACTCTTGAACCAGCTGCACAACAACATAAGACAACCTAAAGTGAGAAAGTATGATGCTCCACTTTGGATGTCCAATTCGGTTAATTAGAATTCATTCAATTCATTAACTAGAATTCATATTTACATGGGGTTTTATCGTCTGACTGACAGTCAAACGTTTATTTGCTTTACCAAAAGCTTACTCAACACATCAAAGGGCTTATTCAACCTATTTATTTCCTCAGAATGTATCTATGTTAAGCAGGTAGATAACCATAGCTATATACTGTACTTACGGCACAATAAACTCAAAGATGTTATTCAGTGTCTGTTTGAGCAACATGATTACGGCCATTTGAATGAAGAGGTCAGTGAGGCAGCCACTGGGATGACACTGGCAAGGACAGGAAAAGGCAGATATGGTAACAGTATAAATACAATCCAAACCGTTCAACCGTGTCATTATCCCATGTTAAGTAATACTTTTTTTAAATAGTGATGAGCTACCCACCTCCTCCAATCTCCATTTACCAAAAATACGAACGTAGCTGCCTGGGCGACCATTTATCCTATGCACAAGAACGGCATGTTAGATTCATTAAATGTAAGCACATATGCATAAACATTTCAAATACTTACACATTTATGGTTCAGGACTCAAACATTTCAAGAGTCACAGATACATGGACACTTGTGGATACAGAAAGCACCTTCTCCATACAGCTAGGCTGCCCATGACAGCTGACACAGAGCAGTACCTTACCAACTGTTTTCCCCTTGGTTTTAGGCTAGTCTGCAATCTTTAATTTTTATTTCTTTGATTTAACCTTTATTTAACTAGGCAAGTCAGTTAAGAACAAATTCTTATTTACAGTGACGGCCTACCACGGCTAAACTCTAACCCGGATGACGCTGGGCGCCGCCCTATGGGACTCCCAATCACGGCCGGTTGTGATACAGCCTGGAATCAAACTAGGTTCTGTAGTGACACCTCTAGCACTGAGATGCTGCGCCACTCGGGAGCCCCATGTACCATCAGCCCGATCAAATATGAACACTACACACACACGTTGCACTCAGTACCTGCCCAGGAAAAATGCCACATATATGAGCGAGGAGAAGAGAGTGAAGAACTGGAAGGTAAACATCTTGACAGTGAAGCTCCTCTCAGTGGCCGTCATCGACTGTGTCTTCTCTGCAGGCAAGAGCAGCAACATTAGCTTCATTCACTGACTCACTTAGCTAAGTACAATTCCATCTGATAGAATGACAGTGATGAACATGTACAGTTGAAGTCGGAAGTTTACATACACTTAGGTTGGAGTCATTAAAACGTATTTTTCAACCACTCCACAAATTTCTTGTTAACAAACTATAGTTTTGGCAAGTTGGTTAGAACATCTACTATGTGCATGACACAAGTAATTTTTCCAACAATTGTTTACAGACAGATTATTTCACTTATAATTCACTGTATCACAATTCCAGTGGGTCAGAAGTTTGCATACACTAAGTTGACTGTGCCTTTAAACAGCTTGGAAAATTCCAAAAAATGAAGCTTCTGATAGGCTAATTGACATAATTTGAGTCAATTGGAGGTGTACCTGTGGATGTATTTCAAGGCCTACCTTCAAACTCAGTGCTTCTTTGCTTGACATCAGGAAAAGCAAAATAAATCAGCCAAGACCTCAGAAAAACAATTGTAGACCTCCACAAGGCTGGTTCATCCTTGGGAGCAATTTCCAAATGCGTGAAGGTACCACGTTCATCTGCTCAAACAATAGTACGCAAGTATAAACACCATGGGACCACACAGCTGTCATACCGCTCAGGAAGGGCGTTGTCCCCTAGAGATGAATGTACTTTTGTGCGAAAAGTGCAAATAAATCCCAGAACAACAGCAAAGGACCTTGTGAAGATGCTGGAGGAAACAGGTGCAAAAATATTGTCATGACGTTGCCCTCTTTGGGTACAGCGAGCACCATCCCCCTCTCCCTCTCTATACCCCTTTCACCAGGCTCTGTAAGAGAGGTCGTAAATTCCTGGAGGAGATCCTCTCCTCATGGCCACAGTATAGAGAGAGAGTGAGTTTCATAGAGAGAAAACAAAGGAATTTCTTCCACCTCACAGAACTGGAGAACCGAATGACATTTATGTTCTGGAGAAGGTATAAAAGATTGGTGAAGAATCCAGCTATGAACTGGTCCGTTTGGTACAATTTTGTGAAACTCATGAGACAATACCGCCACATTACCATAACCATGTTTAAAGTAGAGTCTCAGGTATGAGACTTACATCTAATGGTTGTATAAAATGAATGAATACGGATGAAGCTAGTTGTGAGATGATGGGATGCTATGTAATGATGTTAATGTGAGAAAATTGTATTTCTGTTTAAAGTTTCACTAAGTCATTGGCATGCCCCCAGGGGCACAGACAGGACCTGGCGTCATGAGACAGCCTTTTTCTATGTCCCGAATAAAATCCCCACCTAGGTTTTCTATCACCAGACCAGCTTACCTCGATAGCGAGAGGGCCAAGGTTTGAGAGGAGACCAAGCTTACCTCAATTACGAGATGGCTAAAGGTTGCAGACCATGCATTTCTCTTGCTGAACTTTTAACCATACCACGTGGTTAAACTCTTAGACTATCGATACCGACAGAATAAGAACAAGTCTTTGATATTAATTACTAGTCTGCAGCTAGGAATTCGGTATAATTGAACGCGAAGACCGACAACCACCGAAACATCTATCTATAACGACATGAATGAATGTCACTCAGAACTATCCATTCTAACCACGACAGAGAGAGAGAGAGAGAGAGGGCGGACAAACTCTCCAACAGAAACAAACTTTTCAACAGAGATCCCGACGACACACTGAGAGTAAATATATATATTGATTGCAATTATTCCCGAATGAGTGAGCATTCATGTGCAAAGGATAGCATTTCAATTGTTATAATTATCAACTCTGTAGTGCCTTCTCAGCTGACCCCCACTCCCCTTTTGTCTAACAAGCCGCCATGCTGGTTTAGCCCACTACGGCACATTCCTCTATTTCCTTGTAACCATATCTACTGTTTGTTATGCATTTCTGTGAATTACTGTCACAAATAATGTCGTTGTGTTGAAGGGAGGACCAATACGCAGCGGGAATGTGGATACTCATCTTTTTAATAAAACACGAGCAAAGCATCCACAGGAAAAAACAATAAACAATACTCACGACAAGAACAGTGTGGAAGGCTAAACAAAAGCAGTGCTCACAAACAACTACCCACAACCACAAAGAAAAACACACACCTGTTTATAGGACTCCCAATCAGAAGCAACTAGAAACACCTGCCTCCAATTGAGAGTCCAGCACCCAACCTACACATAGAAAACCTACCTAGAACCTACACACAACACAAACCCTCTGCCACATCCTGACCAAAACTAATACAATTACTCCCTCTGCTGGTCAGGACGTGACAGTACCCCCCCTAAAGGTGCAGACCATGACTGCACCTAAAAGAAAAGACAAAAACCCCCAAACAACAACAAATATCCCCCTAAACTAAAGGGAGGGAAAGGAGGGTGGCTGCCGTCAACGACGGCACTGTGCTACACCCCCCCTCCCCAACCCACCTATATAGGAGGCGGCTCAGGTGCGGGACGTGGACCTCGCTCCACCTTCGGCGTCGCCCACTTAGGTGGCGCCCCTGGCTGCGCCCGGCTGGCGGGCGGCGATGGCTGCGCCGGGCAGGCGGGCCGCTCTGGCGACTCCGGGCAGGCGGGCCGCTCTGGCGACTCCGGGCAGGCGGGCCGCTCTGGCGACTCCGGGCAGGCGGGCCGCTCTGGCGACTCCGGGCAGGCGGGCCGCTCTGGCGACTCCGGGCAGGCGGCAGCTCTGGCGACTCCGGGCAGGTGGCAGCTCTGGCGACTCCGGGCAGGCGAGGCTGGGCTGACGCACTAGATGCCTGATGCGTGGGGCTGGTACAGGACGTGCCAGCCTGGAGACACGCACCTCAAGGCTAGTGCGTGTAGCGGGAAACACTGGACCGTAGAGGCGCACTGGCGGTCTCGAGCGCAGGGTTGGCATCACCCCTTCAGGCTCGATGCCCACTCTCCCCTGGCACATGCGTGGCGCTGGTACTGTGCGTACCGGCCTGAAAATACCAGGCCTCACCACAGCCCCTACCCCAAAGCACGGGACCTGTCCAGTCTGTTTCTGTCCAAAAAGGGTACGGGGAGCTGGCCTGGGTCTCCAATCTCGCCCTGCCAAACAGCCCTTGTGCCCCCCCCCCCCCAAAAAAAAATATTGGGGCTGCCTCTCGGGCTCCCTTACACGCCATGTTCCCCAGTCCTCGCCAGAATTCCTCTGCTGCTTGGTCCTGGTATGGTGGGTAGTTCTGTCACAAATAATGTCGTTGTGTTGAAGGGAGGACCAATACGCAGCGGGAATGTGGATACTCATCTTTTTAATAAAACACGAGCAAAGCATCCACAGGAAAAAACAATAAACAATACTCACGACAAGAACAGTGTGGCAGGCTAAACAAAAGCAGTGCTCACAAACAACTACCCACAACTACAAAGAAAAACACACACCTGTTTATAGGACTCCCAATCAGAGGCAACTAGAAACACCTGCCTCCAATTGAGAGTCCAGCACCAGAACCTACACACAACACAAACCCTCTGCCGCATCCTGACCAAAACTAATACAATTCCTCCCTCTGCTGGTCAGAACGTGACAATTACCTAGTTAGTAAATAAATGATTTTAAGACAATTGATGTATGGATGACTCATAGTGAAGACTGGGTTCGTGCAGATAACCAACAATTTACGACATTTGGAATGAGACTAACGTGACGTAAATATTAAATCGAAGACTAATTGATCAGATATTAAAATATCTGAAAGTTATATTAGGAAAATTTAACTTTGTAATCTGAATATTTTCCTTGGTGCCCCGACTTCCTAGTTAATTACAGTTACATGATTAATCAGTTTAATCGCGTAATAATAATAATTTGATAAATACGTCTTCAGTTTTAATGATGCCAAAGACACGACAGTATCTATATCCACAGTAAAACAAGTCCTATATCGACATAACCTGAAAGGCCGCTCAGCAAAGCCCTGCTCCAAAACCGCCATAAAAAAAGCCAGACTACGGTCTGCAACTGCACATGAGGACAAAGATCGTACTTTTTGGAGAAATGTCCTCTGGTCTGATGAAACAAAAATATAACTGTTTGGCCATAATGACCATCATTATGTTTGGAGGAAAAAGGGGGAGGCTTGCACGCTGAAGAACACCATCCCAACTGTGAAGCACGGGGGTGGCAGCATCATGTTGTGGGGGTGCTTTGCTGCAGGAGGGACTTGTGCACTTTACAAAATAGATGGCATCATGAGACAGGAAAATGATGTGGATATATTGAAGCAACATCTCAAGAGAATAGTCAGGAAGTTAAAGCTTGCTCGCAAATGGGTCTTCCAAATGGACAATGACCCCAAGCATACTTCCAAAGTTGTGGCAGAATGGCTTAAGGACAACAAAGTCAGGGTATTGGCCATCACAAAGCCCTGACCTCAATCCTATAGAACATTTGTGGGCAGAACTGAGAAAGTGTGTGCAAGCAAGGAGCCCTACAAACCTGACTCAGTTACACCAGCTCTGTCAGGAGGAATGGGCCAATATTCACCCAACTTATTGTGGGAAGCTTGTGGAAGATTATCCGAAAAGCTTGACTGAAGTTAAACAATTTAAAGGCAATGCTACCAAATACTAATTGAGTGTATGTAAACTTCTGACCCACTGGGAATGTGATGAAAGAAATAAAAGCTGAAATAAATCATTCACTCTACTATTATTCTGACATTTCACATTCTTAAAATAAAGTGGTGATCCTAACTGACCTAATACAGGGCATTAAATGTCAGGAATTGTGAAAAACTGAGTTCAAATGTATTTGGCTAAGGTGTATGTAAACTTCCAACTTCAACTGTACATGTTTGATTCTAAATGAAAATGTTCAATGCAAACATATGTTCTGCTCATCCAAATTAAGATGTTCCTCTTCAGACTCACCTATCTCACACAGCTTGAAGGCCACGGTCTTGTTGACCTATCCGGGTAAGAGAAGAGAAGAGTTAGGGACTGTGCAGGTCTACATGACTTAGAGGGGTTGCTGGTTGAACTTACTCTGGTCATAACTTGCATGGTGATGTAGTGTAGTACAGCACCCAGCATTACAGCTACAGTGTTGGCATGGTCCCTTACAAACTCCCATGTTCCTTCTGACAACACCACAGCAGCAACCACACGGAACACCACCAGAGCCTGGGTTAGCCCAATGATCAGAACCAACTGGTAAAAGAACATACACACAGTGAGAGGACAACAATGACTGAACCGGAGCTAAACACGGGTATAGCCCAGGATGAAAACTGCTATGTCTAATGCAATATGGTACTGAGTGACTGACTGGGACTGACCATGAGAGTGACCAGCACCAGAACAAGAGTGCTGCGCAGATAAGAATGGCGAAACTCTTTGGGATGGCAGTCTGGATCATTGACTACTCCCAGGATGAGCTCCTCCTGCAGGCCAGATGGAACAATATTCAGGATTATACTACAGAGGTCTGAGGTCATATCAATCACACAATGGGTCACTACCATAAGATGTCAGTAATCAATGGGACATTATTTTAGTTATTTGAAAAAGTATATGATTGGGTAATATCAATGAGTAACAGACAACAGAAACCATGCTAAAACCATCCAATAGTGTACACTATATCCAGACATATAATGGTTTCTTAGGCCTAAGTGAAGCCGTACCTCTTCCTCACACCAGTCAAAGACATTCCATTTGGACACAAACGTTGCTTTGTGTCTCTTCCACAGCTCCAGAAAAATGGTAGCTGGAAAAATAAAAAGGACATGAGTCATGACGGGGCGGCAGCGTAGCCTAGTGGTTAGAGCGTTGGACTAGTAACCGAAAGGTTGCAAGATCGAATCCCCGAGCTGACAAGGTACAAATCTGTCGTTCTGCCCCTGAACAAGGCCACTGTTCCTAGGCCGTCATTGAAAATAAGATTTTGTTCTTAACTGACTTGCCTAGTAAGATAAAATAAAATGACAATGTCAAGATTTATCTGAATTAAAAATGTATTGGATGGAAAGAATCCGTTTTATCCTGTGTGAGAGACTTACCCCAGACTGCCATGAACATAGCAAAGGCCACCGTCCCCTCATTGTCAAACAGATGACTCACCTGCACACAAGACACATTTTGAACATAAACTTTATTAACTATTTTTTTTAAAGTAAAGTTTGCAATGCAGTATGGTAGAATGACATGAGTTACCTTGGCATAGGTACAGGTGTCACGCAGCTGCCATACTTGACACCATTTGTCACACCTTGGGCACATAACTGTGTCAGACTCACAGACCTCCTTTCTGTAATATGAAGACACACAATGCACCTTCAGAAACACATGAGTTTTAAAGAGGAGCAACTCCATGTAACCAATTTTTTATTCCTACTAAAATGTCCGCAACAATCAGCTTAATAAATAATTTGGCTCAGTGGGCCTGTCAACTCACATGAGGGGGCTGGTGTTGAAGAAAGCCAGTGCATACAGGAACACAATCACACCCAGAATGGCTGCAGGGACCAGCAGGATGGTGTACCAGCCCAACCACAGGTAATACAGAGCCACCTTCTCTCCAAAGTAACTCCTGACAGATACATTTCATTTTGAATGTTCAAATTCAATCCAGGAAAAGGACATTCCTTTTCAGTTAACACCCCTTACTAGGTTTCCAGGGGGATAACACAAATATTTAATTAACATGTAGCTAAGTTTCACAGTTTAGTGTCATCTTGATAATTTCCCTTTCACACCACTGAGGTAAATGACATGTTGTATTGCTATTTGCATGCTGTATATTTAAGCAATAAGGCATGAATGGGTGTGGTATATGGCCAATATACCACAGCTAAGGGCTGTTCTTAGCTGGTTCAAACTAAGCTTGATGATGAGTTGGTTATTTGAATCAGCTGTGTGGTGCTAGGGCAAAAACCAAAACGAGCACCCAGGGGCGGGCCCAGGACCAAGTTTGGGAAATCCTGCTTTCGGTAAGCACATCACATTTAGCTGCATCGGCAAACCCAAAGTTCTGTGTGGATATAACCACTAGCTGGCATACTTCTTGGTAACAGAGTTAATTGCTTTGAAAGCGAGAGAGATAGGCCTTTTCTTCATTGGGCAAAAGTCTGTTCTCCACCCTCTCTCCCCAGTCCTCTCTCCTCGTTGACCTGGAAACCGATAAGTGGTCAAGGAGAGCGAAATTTTTTGTAGGGAAACGGAAGATGGTCCTCCCTTCCTCGATAGCCTCCTTTTGGCATGGAAGCACAAGTGAATCCTACATGATTCCTTCGCGGAAGAGTTTTTAATCTTCCACACCTACTTTGAAATCAGCTATTTTCTTGATGGAGAAAAGGATGCAAACATTTCAAAACAGTATTCTATTGATCATTTTATCTACAACATGTCTTGCATAACTAGCTAGCTACATTTGTTTTTATCACTGTATACATTTACTTGGGGATTCCACCCTGTAAACGTCATTTTCGTCCATGTGCTATTTGACAAGGAGTCTCATTTCATACAAGCACAATTTTGTCCACTTTTCCCCTTCTCGATGCCTCTCCTCGATTACCTATGACCTTTTTCAAAAGGAGGCCAGAGAGGATGGAGGTGAGAGGATGCAAGAGTTGAGCAAATCGAATTGAGGAAAGGCCACTGTGAAACCAAAAGACACAGAAACACAGCAGGATATATAGAAGGTCTTACCTGACATCATCGACAGGCTGGGTGGAACAGAGAGCAGACCATCGTGCCCACTTTTGTTTCAACACCTTTTGCTTGTTCATCTATAAAAACAGAAAGAGGCTCATACTGTAGACGTATTTCACATCAATTAATTTCATATGGGCTACGTACGATCATACAAGACATTAACAGCTACATTGCCCCTCAAAATTGAACAAGTAATCAGGTATACAAATAGTTAAGGAGATGTTTTTTTTTACCTCATGCAGGCAGAACGTGGCCTCAAAGACACCCTTCTCCTGGAGCTCTCTGAGGTTCTCTGTTGTGTTTAAATGAAAAAGAGGGTTAGGAGTGCCGAACAATTGAAGTCAGGGACAAATATGTTGCTAAAGAGATCAATGGAGGGAGCACTTCACATACCTCCTGTGTTGATATGGGTGTGGTGTAGGATGTAATGCACTACTCTGATCCTGAAAGAAAAACAGGAACAAGGTAAGAGGACATGTTGGAAGTTAACATTATTTGCATATGGAATGGCAAGAGTGAGAGTTCAATGCATCTCACCTGGTTGAGTGAGGGATTCTGCCACATTTCCGGTCGCCGCTCCAGTTGCAAGAATCAGACACCTTTAGTAGGTACCTGTACTTGTCAAAGATCTCCTTCGGGGCCCGGACACCATAAAACACCTTGTCAACATGAACGATTTTCTGACACAAAAACAGGCAACGTTCATGATGAGCATTGAACCAGGTGAAATTGGATCATTTTGGGAGGATTGGCCACGATGTTACAGTACAACTTTCACACATTCTCTACAGTTGTACACATCCCAATAAAATATTGAACACATCCCAATAAAGTAACATTGCCTCAGCATCGCTCCATATGGAATTTAAACGTGATTCAATCAAGGAACAAACTCACTGTCACTTTCATGTTTTTCTTCCTCAGGTGGTCAATAAAAGCCACCTGCTTCAGAAACTTTGGGTGTTCCTGGTCCTCAACTTTGTCAGCAACTAGAACATAATCATATGTCCTCTGCTGGTGCTGTGGGAAACACACACAAGGCTTTCTGTATTCTAGGGACTGTGTCATACAAACAGGTTGAATAATTATCACCTGTATGACTATGTATGGCTCTAAGTTATGAATGCAGTGAAATGAATAGATGATGTGTGTTGTGCGGTCTCTTACCAGAGTTGGGAGTAATGCCTCCATGGTATTGTCAAAGCCATCCATGTTTCTCTCCTGCAGCTCAATACCATCCTAAAACACAGGGTAACAAAGAGGGACAATGTGACATCTCTCTTGTTATACAAGGGCTGGCCCTCCTCCCCACCTCACTGCAGTGGTCTGACAGGCATGTGCCAGTCAGCATGGACCACAAGGAACCTCTCAGCTAACATAATGGTCAATGATGTGCCTTCATTCACTACAGCCAAATCATCATTGTGGCTTCACTATCCTGTGTCGAAAAAAGGGATACTAGGCTAATTCCTTTTTACAGTTGGTCCATGAGATGTTAATAACACACATCTCTAAGCAGTGGGGTAAAACATATAAAGGCAACTGGGCCATCCCTCTTGCCATCTCTGTTGTTATGCAGGTTTCTCTCTAAAACCTGTCAGTCTTTCACTCTTCCAGACTCCCACAGGATTTTCCAGATTACAGGCCCCAACACGCCTGTCAGTGAAAATGTTCCATAGACTGCTCCTCACACTCAGTGGGTGGGAGGGCTTGTAGGCTTTTGCTGTACAAAACGATGGGATTATTTACATCTCTGAACTAAATATAAATGTTATATTCTAAGGCCACACTGAGTTCTATGCTCTGCTATGTCTCGAGAGATATGATCCAATCTTGACTGATCATATTTTGGAGGTGTGCCACTATTACCCTCTTTAGTGCAGTTGCATAAGCTTTAATGAGATAACCTGTTTCACCAGGAGCACAGCCAAGAAGACCAGGCAAACGTTGAAAGGAGGCTGGCTCTGATGTAGGGTACTGTGTAGTGGATATGGCATGGGTTGCCAGAGGAGAGGTGTCATACATCAGGCCTCAGCATCACATACAGTGGGGAGAACAAGTATTTGATACACTGCCGATTTTGCAGGTTTTCCTACTTACAAAGCATGTAGAGGTCTGTAATTTTTATCATAGGTACACTTCAACTGTGAGAGACGGAATCTAAAACAAAAATCCAGAAAATCACATTGTATGATTTTTAAGTAATTAATTTGCATTTTATTGCATGACATAAGTATTTGATACATCAGAAAAGCAGAACTTAATATTTGGTACAGAAACCTTTGTTTGCAATTACAGAGATCATACGTTTCCTGTAGTTCTTGACCAGGTTTGCACACACTGCAGCAGGGATTTTGGCCCACTCCTTCATACAGACCTTCTCCAGATCCTTCAGGTTTCGGGGCTGTCGCTGGGCAATACGGACTTTCAGCTCCCTCCAAAGATTTTCAATTGGGTTCAGGTCTGGAGACTGGCTAGGCCACTCCAGGACCTTGAGATGCTTCTTACGGAGCCACTCCTTAGTTGCCCTGGCTGTGTGTTTCAGGTCGTTGTCATGCTGGAAGACCCAGCCACGACCCATCTTCAATGCTCTTACTGAGGGAAGGAGGTTGTTGGCCAAGATCTCGCGATACATGGCCCCATCCATCCTCCCCTCAATAAGGTGCAGTCGGCCTGTCCCTTTTGCAGAAAAGCATCCCTAAAGAATGATGTTTCCACCTCCATGCTTCACGGTTGGGATGGTGTTCTTGGGGTTGTACTCATCCTTCTTCTTCCTCCAAACACGGCGAGTGGAGTTTAGACCAAGAAGCTCTATTTTTGTCTCATCAGACCACATGACCTTCTCCCATTCCTCCTCTGGATCATCCAGATGGTCATTGGCAAACTTCAGACGGGCCTGGACATGCAGTGGCTTGAGAAGGGCGACCTTGCGTGCGCTGAAGGATTTTAATCCATGACGGCGTAGTGTGTTACTAATGGTTTTCTTTGAGACTGTGGTCCCAGCTCTCTTCAGGTCATTGACCAGGTCCTGCCGTGTAGTTCTGGGCTGATCCCTCACCTTCCTCATGATCATTGATGCCCCACGAGGTGAGATCTTGCATGGAACCCTAGACCGAGGGTGATTGACCGTCATCTTGAACTTCTTCCATTTTCTAATAATTGCGCCAACAGTTGTTGCCTTCTCACCAAGCTGCTTGCCTATTGTCCTGTAGCCCATCCCAGCCTTGTGCAGGTCTACAAGTTTATCCCTGATGTCCTTACACAGCTCTCTGGTCTTGGCCATTGTGGAGAGGTTGGAGTCTGTTTGATTGAGTGTGTGGACAGGTAACGAGTTCAAACAGGTGCAGTTAATACAGGTAATGAGTGGAGAACAGGAGGGCTTCTTAAAGAAAAACGAACAGGTCTGTGAGAGCCGGAATTCTTACTGGTTGGTAGGTGATCAAATACTTATGTCATGCAATAAAATGCAAATGAATTACTTAAAAATAATACAATGTGATTTTCTGGATTTTTGTTTTAGATTCCGTCTCTCACAGTTGAAGTGTACCTATGATAAAAATGACAGACCTCTACATGCTTTGTAAGTAGGAAAACCTGCAACATCGGCAGTGTATCAAATACTTGTTCTCCCCACTGTAAATCATAGACACTCTTCAGAGCAACATGGTCCAAGGTAAAAAGCTGACCTGACAATTTCTCAAAGATCTGCATGCTTTAGATGAGGATCATGGTGGGAGACTGTTCAGCCGACTTTGAGTTAAGTTATGCTTTAAAACACAAAAGGCCAGATAAGTGACCTTTAAATCTGTGAAATATTTTAAATTGGTCTGGGATTTTTTATAATTAATTTATTTAGCTGCTGCAATGAATCTAGCCTATACATTGCCTTCGGAAAGTATTCAGACCACTTGACTTTTTCCACATTTTGTTACGTTACAGCCTTATTCTAAAATGGATTAAATGAAACAATTCCTCAGCAATCTACATACAATACCCCATAATGACAAAGGTTTTTAGATTTTTTTGCTAATTTATAAAAAAAATTGGAACAGAAATACCTTATTTACATAAGTATTCAGACCCTTTGCTATGAGACTCGAAATTGAGATCAGGTACATCCTGTTTCCATTGATCATCCTTGAGATGTTTCTACAACTTGGGAGTCCACCTGTGGTAAATTCAATTGATTGGACATGATTTGGAAAGGTACACAGTTGACAGTGCATGTCAGAGCAAAAACCAAGCCATGAGCATGAAGGAATTATCTGTAGAGCTCCGAGATAGATCTGGGGAAGGGTACCAAAAAATGTCTGCAGCATTGAAGGTCCCCAAGAACACAATGGCCTCCATCATTCTTAAATGGAAGATGTTTGGAACCGCCAAGACTTGAGGGGAGAAGGGCCTTGGTCAGGGAGGTGACTAAGAAGCCAATGGTCACTCTGAGAGAGCTCTAGAGTTCCTCTGTGGAGATGGGAGAACCTTCCAGAAGGACAACCATCTCTGCAGCACTCCACCAATCAGGCCTTTACGGTAGAGTGGCCAGACGGAAACCACTCCTCAGTAAAAGGCACATAACAGCCTGCTTGGAGTTTGCCAAAAGGCACCTAAAGACTCTCACCCCATGAGAAACAAGACTCTCTGGTCTCTTTGGCCTAAATGCCAAGCGTCACGTCTGGAGGAAACCTGGCACCATCCCTACGGTGAAGCATGTGGGTGGCAGCATCATGCATGTAACTAGCCCATCCAACTACCTCATCCCCATATTGTTATTTTATTTTGCTCCTATGCACCCAAGTACCTCTACTTGCACATTCATCTTCTGCACATCTATCACTCCAGTGTTTAATTGCTAAATTGTAATTACTTCGCCACTCCGGCCTATTTATTGCCTTACCTCCCTAATCTTACCTCATTTGCACACACTGTATATAGATTTTTTTTCTATTGTGTTATTGACTGTACGTTTGTTTATTCCATGTGTAACTCTGTGTTGTTGTTTGTGTTTGGCCAAGTTGAAGTTGTAAATGAGAACTTGTTCTCAACTGGCCTACCTGGTTAAATAAAGGTGAAATAAAAATAAAAAAGCTGTGGGGATGTTTTTCAGCGGCAGGGACTGGGAGACTAGTCAGAATCGAGGCAAAGATAAACGAAGCTAAGTACAGCGAGATCCTTGATGAAAACCTGCTCCAGTGCACTCAGGACCTCAGACTGGGGCAAAGGTTCACCTTACAACATGACAATGACCCTAAGTATACAGCCAAGACAACGCAAGAGTGGCTTCAGGACAAGTCTCTGAATGTCCTTGAGTAGCCCAGCCAGAGCCCGGACTTGAACCCGATCTAACATCTCTGGAGAGACCTGAAAATAGCTGTGCAGCAACGCACCCCATCCAATCTGACAGAGTTTGAGAGGATCTGTAGCGTCATACCCAAGAAGACTCGATGCTGTAACGTAACATAATGTGTAAAAAAGTCAAGGGGTCTGCATACTTTCCGAAGGCACTGTACATGGTGAGGCAGAAAATAGTTTCAGGGAACCTCAGCTAGAATGAGCCACAGTCATGTGTTCTCAGTCCAAATAAAATACCTGTAATATTTTATTTCACTAGGCAAGTCAGCTAAGAACAAAATCTTATTTACAATGAAGGCCTAGGAACAGTGGGTTAACGGCCTTGTTCAGGGGCAGAACAACAGATTTTTACCTTGTCAGCTCGGGGATTCGATCTAGATCTAGGGTGTGTGTGATGTTTGACCCACAATTAGTTCATAGATAAGGCACTGTAGACCACTTTTGGTACGGTAACATAACACAACTCAGCATACTCACACACAAACGTATAGATTTCTGATACAGGTTATAGATATACGGAAATAGATTTTAACCTGCTATGACCGTCACCTCAAAGTATCTAAAAAGCAGTTTCATTACGATAATCCATGAGTATAACATTTTAAAAATACATTATTCAGTCCAACTGATTTTTATACTCATTCAAAATACTGTAGGCTACATGAAAATATGTTTCCTAAACAGTTTGCAGGTGAATTGTTTATAAATAATCTTCCTCACCTGCTCTGGATCCATTAAATACGTTGCAATACGCTCGTTATCCAAATTGAGCGAATATTGAAAATCCTCATTCACATCTGTCGTTCGAGTGCCGTTTTCTTCATTACTCACGAAACGTTTACCTCTACTTCAGACAGACGGGGAGATCTAAATATAAAAAAATTATGAAAACTACTGTACTGAGCTAAAAAATAAGTTGACTTCACTTCCGTGTTTCTGAGTCAATCGCTTTCAGGTAAGTAGCGTCACTGCTTCTCAAAAGGTGAGGCGCTGATATTGAGTGCTTCTACTGGATTAGCAATGCGGCCATCTGGTCATAATAGGACAGTCGCAAACGTTTAATAGGTCTACAGTTAGTGACCAAAACTTAGTCTCTGTATTTCTCTACCCATGAAAGTGCATGCAAATGATCTGTGAAACCAACGAATGCTACGTTCATATCAACTAATTAAATGCAATGTCTATGACTCTCATAAGGACATTCTTCAAATACTGTAATATAATAACACGTTGAATAACTTCTAGATTCATCACAAATTAAACACTATTGGCTTCACATCAGTCACGGAAAATACAGGAACAAAGATTCATAAGTGACAAAGAAACGATTGAGTTGTGGGAAGACTTTACTGCTCCAATAATCAATAATAGTTACAGCAATAGGAAAAATAATGCCACTTACTATGGTCTACTACAAATACAATTGTTTACATTACACTTCCACCAGTTTACTTGACAGCTAAATTCAATATTCTTTGGACTTCGAAACAGCCATATACATTAGCATTACTGACATGTGATTTTCATGTCTGAAGTTAATATTCAAAATACACATTAATTCTGATGAAAAGTCAAGAGGCCGAAACCATTCCCTTGATTAGGAAAAAAACTCCCCTGGTTGAGGTTCTACAGGGAAGCACTAAAATACTGTCCATATTTAGGGTCCTCCATTATTTCCAGAGGACTTCAATTGATTTAGGTCATGTATGTGTACTCTCAGTCCTCATCTTTCTCTGACGTCTTGCGGAAGTTCTTCCTGTTGATGTTCCTATTAATGACGAAGCCAATAGGCGGTTGATCCTTCCTATCACTCAGTGCGCCCTCTTCGTCCCCCACCGGGGTCCACTTCCTCTTCCGCTCACTCTCCTTTGGGCGTTGAGGGGCGATTGCCAGGCCTATACCTTCCTCTTCTTCATCATCTAAGTGACAGAGACCCATCCCTACCTTCTTGGTTCGATCAGGCTTGTTAACTTCTTCAGCGTCATCCTTCTGTGGCCGGCTAGGCCTGGAGAACACAATCTTATGCTCTGAGCTACTGCTCTGGCCCTGGTTGAAAGTAGGTATAAAAGGCTCTTCAGGATCATCTTCCGTCGTGTTCTCCTTCTTCTGCTGCTGCAGGCTTTGTATGTACTGCTGAGCCACCATGCTATTCTTGCTGTCACTGGTCTCTGGCACATCCTCCAGGTCATAACGCGTCCAGCGCTCAGGATTCACCAGGTAATCTGGCACTCCTCTCTTCTGAGGAGGCTTGCTGACCAATTCCCCCACCTTCTCCCCATACTTCTTTCCACTTGGCAGCAGTGGGGGTGGAGGGGGACGTGCAAAGACCCCGTCAATGACATTGTCCTGGCCCAGATGGGACGAGGACAGCTTAGCGGCACTCTCCAGGCAATCAAAGATGCTTCGGCTGCGGTTGGAGAAGCTTGAGCTGCCACCTGTCAGACTGAATGCAGGTTTCTTGGGACCGGGACCAGGGCTGGAGTTCTGGTGCACTTCATCATCAGATGAGGACAAGTCTTCCACCTCTGGGTCTATGGACTCATTACGCTCTTCAGGGTCGGAGTCACTCAGAGAGAGGTCATCTGTCAGCTTGATGGCGTCACTGTTGGACAGCTTGTTACGGGCACCGTCTCCGTGGTCCTCTTGCTCACACATTGCTCTCAAGGGCCTGGGTCTGATACCACAGGAAAAAATGACGACTTTCACAAAGTCAAGGGGTGAAGAGCCTGGAAGAGTATGAGAGGGTTGTTCTGAGTGATAATTGAAACATATCATGTGTGAAGTAATATAGCATGGATTATAATATTTTCATTTTGCCAAGAAATGACTGACCTTAGCCTGGTAGAGCTGCAACACCGCCACTTTCTGTATCAGTGAGGTTCAAGGGTGATGGCAGTCCTTCCACCCTTAACAGACACACAGAAAGATATACATAAAAAAACAGCGATACGGATCTAGTCATTTAAAGCTTAGGCCTATAGTGTAAATAATAAGTACATTGACAGGTAAAAACAATGAAACTATCATTTCAGAGCAGTTGCACAACATCAACACAAGATGTCAAGTGTGACGTCAAGTGTGGTGAGTCAACTGCAGATGAGTAGGCCTATAAGTCCTCTGCAGCGTAGTGTGAACATTGAGTACTGTAAGTGGGTGCATCAGTACCGAGGGCCTTCAAATAATGTCATGTTTGACATCCTACGTAATGTTACCGTTTGTGTTAGTGTGAGGACGTATCTTACTGGAGTTGCAGACTCACAGGTTGTGGGAGCTGGTTGGAATTCTGCTCAGCTCAGATAAGACAACAAATGTGTGGGGATAGATGACAGCTCCAACTTTTGCCATGGTGTGACCAATACCAGACTAAAATGGTGTAGCGACAATCTGTAAAAACAAATACACACAGATCACAGTCTGTTACCCACTCATGCATATATGTCAATAGTGATTACATTGCATACATACAACCAGTCATATGTAGATGGATCTGCATTACAACACAGTAACTCTGGTCCATCACGCAATGACAGCGAGTTGCCTTGTATACCGCCCATAGAGATATTGTAGTTAGAGGACGCAACTTTGTATCTGTCCCATTATGACATCTGCGAGAGCATGGGCAATGCCACTGAGGCCATCTCCATTTTGAAGTAGTCAATTTTCTCCTTCTACTACTACGGAGTTTGTAAACAAACTGAAAGGAGGCATATTGCCACCTGGAGTGTTGTTTGAAAAGGTATAAAGCCAAGGTTGGCGATTTACTGACACCTGCAGTTATGGGATGTTTGCTCATGAGTATAATGAATTGGCTGATCCCTCATGATGACCTGGATGAAATTATATGATCCTTCCTTAACCTATAGATGTCCCACCCAGTTCACTACTTAAAAATGTTTAAAGTCCTCAATGGCGCTGCCATCCTAAAATGGGCCCGAGTCCTCCATCTAGCTCAATGTTACCGCCAGACAAGCTCTTGTCCACGCAGCTCGTAGTGCAGATCCGACGCATACGCGTGGATCAGGGTATTTAGACGGTAATCAAAGTACTCATATTTTGGGAGAAATTACACCCTACACATACAGAGAAAAGTAATCCCGCACTCTAAAAATATGTTTACTTTGGTGAGTTACGATGAAAGGATATGGAAAACGACAGAACATGGGCATCTCGTCGTCGTGCGATGGACAAGACAAGAGCTAACACAGCGACTACGCCCCCCAACATTAGTAGCTAGTTCGTGCATCTCTCAGCAATCCTAACTAGCTTTTGTTTGTCATGGTATTCGGTGGGAAGACAGCAGAAAAACATCGAGGGTTGAGTAGTTCACCACGAAGTAAACCAGTTATGGAAATCGACGTTGAATATATAGCTAACGTTAGCTAGTAGCCTGGTTGGCTAGCTGACTTTCAATAAAGGGAGGGTGGAACACACCACAACCACACATAATCATTCTATATCTTACAATACTTCATTGGTACGTTGGGATGTGTTCATTAAACTATCTAGATACTAAATAAAGCGTTCTAAGCTGATCTGTGTTGCTAGCTGCATCTCCGGCTTTACCTTCTTCACGCTGGCGCTGCAACTTCGGTTTGCATGCTGCAATGTATGCTGGGTAGGGTAGTTTTCCCCGCTCCTGCCTTTGGTGGGCTAATAACCCAATCTTCGATACCCTATCGCCATAGTCTACTGGATTGTAAATGTAGGCCTACATCAGAGTTTCTAAACCTACATCTTATTCCCGGAGGTTTTTCGGTGGTTGGCATCCAATTTCTGTTGCATTACCGCCACCAAGACTGGGGTATAAATTCATTATTCTTTGATCCACAAAATGGGAAACTAAAAACGTTTAACTGACTCTACCATCTAACCCTACACTCATGAAAACCATCGTTATGAAGCATACATCACTCATTGACCTATCCCTCGGTGCTGTCACAGATCTACTAGGCCTACTCACAGGGATTCTCTCAGGATCCCTCACCCTTTACCCATCCTCCTCTACTTCACTGCCTCAGCATAAAACACCTTCTGTACTACTGACTCTGACCCTGGCCAACTCAACCTGCCACTCTGGCACCGACACTTCCGATCCCCAGCAAACACGGGCGCCCCTACAGTTGACACAACCTTTTCCACCGAAACTACCGATGTACATCTTCCAGTGTTTCCCCCTTTTTCTCTACAAAAAAACCCCGAAAGAAAGTAGGTTACATTTTAAGAACCATCACCCATCTTCAATTAGTACTGTAATCTGTCAGAGAGAACATCACTTGAATAAAATAGAATTATATTATAAATCAATTAGGCCTAATTCTAAGACAAAGTAAATATACACTGCTCAAAAAAATAAAGGGAACACTTAAACAACACAATGTAACTCCAAGTCAATCACACTTCTGTGAAATCAAACTGTCCACTTAGGAAACAACACCGATTGACAATAAATTTCACATGCTGTTGTGCAAATGGAATAGACAACAGGTGGAAATTATAGGCAATTAGCAAGACACCCCCAATAAAGGAGTGGTTCTGCAGGTGGGGACCACAGACCACTTCTCAGTTCCTATGCTTCCTGGCTGATGTTTTGGTAACTTTTGAATGCTGGCGGTGCTTTCACTCTAGTGGTAGCATGAGACGGAGTCGGAGTCTGGCTCAGGTAGTGCAGCTCATCCAGGATGGCACATCAATGCGAGCTGTGGCAAGAAGGTTTGCTGTGTCTGTCAGCGTAGTGTCCAGAGCATGGAGGCGCTACCAGGAGACAGGCCAGTACATCAGGAGACGTGGAGGAGGCCGTAGGAGGGCAACAACCCAGCAGCAGGACCGCTACCTCCGCCTTTGTGCAAGGAGGAGCAGGAGAAGCACTGCCAGAGCCCTGCAAAATGACCTACAGCAGGCCACAGATGTGCATGTGTCTGCTCAAACGGTCAGAAACAGACTCCATGAGGGTGGTATGAGGGCCCGACGTCCACAGGTGGGGGTTGTGCTTACAGCCCAACACCGTGCAGGACGTTTGGCATTTGCCAGAGAACACCAAGATTGGCAAATTCGCTACTGGCGCCCTGTGCTCTTCACAGATGAAAGCAGGTTCACACTGAGCACGTGACAGATGTGACTGAGTCTGGAGATGCCGTGGAGAACGTTCTGCTGCCTGCAACATCCTCCAGCATGACCGGTTTGGCGGTGTGTCAGTCATGGTGTGGGGTGGCATTTCTTTGGGGGGCCGCACAGCCCTCCATGTGCTCGCCAGAGGTAGCCTGACTGCCATTAGGTACCGAGATGAGATCCTCAGACCCCTTATGAGACCATATGCTGGTGCGGTTGGCCCTGGGTTCCTCCTAATGCAAGACAATGCTAGACCTCATGTGGCTGGAGTGTGTCAGCAGTTCCTGCAAGAGGAAGGCATTGATGCTATGGACTGGCCCGCCCGTTCCCCAGACCTGAATCCAATTGAGCACATCTGGGACATCATGTCTCGCTCCATCCACCAACGCCACGTTGCACCACTGACTGTCCAGGAGTTGGCGGATGCTCTAGTCCAGGTTTGGGAGGAGATCCCTCAGGAGACCATCCGCCACCTCATCAGGAGCATGCCCAGGCGTTGTAGGGAGGTCATACAGGCACGTGGAGGCCACACACACTACTGAGCCTCATTTTTGCTTGTTTTAAGGACATTACATCAAAGTTGGATCAGCCTGTAGTGTGGTTTTCCACTTTAATTTTGAGTGTGACTCCAAATCCAGACCTCCATGGGTTGATAAATTGGATTTCCATTGATTATTTTTGTGTGGTGTTGTTGTCAGCACATTCAACTATGTAAAGAAAAAAGTATTTAATAAGATTATTTCTTTCATTCAGATCTAGGATGTGTTGTTTAAGTGTTCCCTTCATTTTTTTGAGCAGTATATATATATTGGTGGACTGTGTTTCTTCACATAGCCCAAATTGAAGGAATTTAGTAGGCTAGTCAATTAGGCTCATATGGTTAGGCTGTACAAAATATCAATTCGTTTGGTGAGAATTGAAGGGTTTTCAAAACCGTACAAAATTGCCAAACATCAAGTTTGAGGCCATTCACATGGGTAGCATAACCCTCGCGGACAGGATTCCAATGCATGATGCACTAATTCCCAAGCGCTACTTGTGTGAATAGGTTACTTCTTTATGGACAATGATTTGCCGACAGAATGTGCTTGGTTTTGCCACTCCCCTTAAATATGTATAGTGGCTAGAGAAGCAGAATGAGTGCAATTCTAATATGATAGGATATGTCAAGACAATGTTGGGGCATTCTTTCAGCCAATAAATGCCTGAAACGTTGATTTTGGTGTGAAACCCAAGCCTCAAACTCAAATACATTGTGTCGAGGATCGAGTCGTGGGGTGGCATCCTCTCTCTCCGTCCTCACTTTCCTGAAAAAGCAGCTCCTTCCTTGTAGTCAGTGGAGATGAGAAGAATAACGGGAATGGCAAGCGAAGAAACTTTGATCGAAATGAAGAGCGCAATGGATTCGCAGATTGGAGGTAAAGAGCACATTCGGAGATTAGCCTACTTTGGTAATATACAAGGTAAACGTAGGCTATACCATAATCTTTGTTTTCATTGGCTATTAAGAAGTTTACTATAGCGCGTTCAGAAAATGTTCAAGGAAACACAACCAACTAAAGGTTGGTTCTATCAGTTTTGTGACTAGAACTACCACTGTTTATTATTTGGGTTCGGAATAATGTTTGGCTAATGGTTTACTTGTGTCTGTGCCATATGTCACTATGTCAGTGGGCTACCTAGATGAGAGGCACATACAATGTTTAGCCTAAATATGAGCACATTTCATGGAATGTACATGTTATTTATAACAGATTATGTTTCAGAAACAGTTTCATGTGTTTGTACAGTTGTACAACTAAATGTATAGTTCTTAAATGACTGAATACATGCGGTGACGTCATTCACATGCTGACAGGTCTACTGGGAGAGAGAAGGACAAACTTGAAGTTTGAGAAACTGACATATTAAAGTAACTGTTCAGTGTTTCTAGATTTATATGAAATATGACCAATAATGAATTACAATATGAGTGAAATAGTTGTCCTTCCAAAAAATGGCAATTAAGTGTGTTATGTTTTCTGTGTTGGAATGGTGTGGGCATAGCCCAACAACAGAATGGTGTGGGCATATACCAGTCCCAAAACATATTTACACTAGTAGACTGCTGATTGGCCATCTAGGATGACATCATCCTCTATAAGGAAATAACAAGCATTTTTGAAATGTCTGTTTGAGATACAGGTTTGAGGCGGGGGTTTTATAGTGTTTTTTTCTCCAATTTATGCTTTGGCCACAAATACGAGTCAGCAACATTATTTGGGTATGAGTTATCAGAATATTACCTTTTTATAGAGATTTTTACTGGACAGTTACTTAAAGCCCATTGCAGAAGTCTGTAAAATGGCATGTATTTGGACATTTCTTTGTTGTTTTATACATCAGCATTCAAAGTGATCAGTATTGACCCCAAATAAGTTCAATATTATTCATAATGATGTAATTTCCAAGCAGGTTTGTGATTAAAAAACATAATTATTGCAGATGGATGTCTTATTCAATGCAAGCTTGATCTGTTGTGCCAATGTATAGGCCTAGTAAAGCTGATGCAAGCGGCACTCTGCTTATCTATATCCCTTTATTGAGAATTTACAGTATTAGTCACTCCACACTGCACAAGGAATGTCGATTGAAACTGGCCATTGTTGTGTCCATGCCCGCCCTTTTAAACACCATTAACTATAAACACCATTAACTAAACCATAACTTCAGTATTGCTCTCAGTATTGCTCCCCTACGTCTCCCCTTAATGTGCTCCTGTGTGAATAAGCTGTGTCCTATGTTCATGTTTTCTGTAAAATTTCATGGCGGAAAGGAAACAAGTTATAGGTAGACATCTGCAATGGTGTGCTAACACAGACATGTCCAGTCCATCGCATGTGGTTGTCCTTAACTGTCTAATCATGGATTTGTAAAATCCAACAGAAATTGGAATACTAATTGTTTTCAGTTTTTCCCTAGTTTCAGGATGTCTCAAAGGGCGTCAGTAGGCCTCTAATCCATATCTATAACCTTTGCTTTGTGTGGTGCCACACTGTCCCAAGGTAATACTCACACAATTACACGCTAGAGACCAGATAGTTGTTAACATTGAGTGCATGAACACTTAAACACAATTATCTGCTGATAGTCTCCCTACCTTGAGTGCCAATCTAGACAGGGATAGACCATGATGCTACGGACTGACTGAGCAGTCACTCACTGAAGAGATCTGTAGGGAGGAGTTGGACTGTAACAGTACTACTCTTTTTCCAATTGTGCTTACATCCAGAGATGTCAGAATATATGCAGAATATATTACTAGATCACATTTGTTATAACAAACATGTCACATTTTCTCACAATTTGTGAGAATGTGGCAGTGTGCCTATACAGAGTTGCCCACAGACACGACTTGGTCTCCGGATACAGCCATCCACTGCATGATGTGTTAAGCTGTCATGGTAGCAAGGGTCCCTCTATGAAATGTTGTTGGTTGAGAGGTAGCTCAGAAAATGTAGAGCTGCTGTGGGTAATAAATATATTTCAACAATTACAGATGTTCCTTTTGTTAAAAATACTTTGTAGGCTACAATTTATTATGTATGACTTCACAGAAAGAAAAGTACGTGATCATTCATAATGTCGACAGTAAAGTGGTTTCAATAATGCCGCAGTAATTATGGTTTTGAGATATTGTTATATCCGTCTCTCCTCTGCTGGGAAATTAAGTGAGTCGGAGCAAGTTCACTGATGGATGGAAACAGTCCGGCTTCTCTCCAACCTCCCTCACACTGTTTACATCCCTCTTAGCATCTCACCCCTAAAAGGCGGCAGGTAGCCTAGTGTTTAAGAGCGTTGGGCCAGTAACTGAAAGGCTGTTGGTTTGAATCTCCGAGTTGATTAGGTGAAAAATCTGTTGATGGGCCCTTGAGCAAGGCACTTAACTCGAATTGTTCCTATAAGTCACTCTGGATAAAGTGGGTCTGCCAAAATGTGAATGGAAACCGTAAATGGAAGATTCCTCAAACAAACTCTGCTGTCCATTTTACTTATTTTGGTATTACAGAAACAGGGCCACGCGATGTGGTTCCACTATCTCTGAGCAATAGGCATTTATGTTCTTAATGTGAAGTAAGTTGACTGAGCAGGTTCATTTAAGGACAATCTGTCACTTGCCCTTTGGTGTTAAGGCTCCTTGTTAGTAAAGACCCACCGTATGGCTGACTACCCACACTGGGTCTAGATAGTGTGGAGTTCCGTGTTGATAGACTGCCCTTTCACACCAATGACTTTGTGTTGGCTGTTATCAGGGAAAACCTTCCTGCACAATAACAGAGAAGATCTATTTATATGTGCATCTGTGTTGTGGATCACCATGTTGAAATGTTTATGTAGGGACTGAATCTGAGTAGACTTCAGGTTAATCTGCATCTATAATACAGAATCATTTATTTTGATAGTTATATTACCCACATGCTCACACTGGCTGCCTTGTTATGGCTCTCATGGCTCTAAATAATTTACATTGACAAAATAGTTGTATTGAAAGGTTCTGATAAGACAGTAGTATTATCAAATACTAGGCCTGCTATTCTACAAACAACATCTCTCACTATTCCAGTAAAACCTCTATTCATTCAAACTCAATGCTTCAAGTGAGGAGACCTAAGCCTTTCATAGTGTGTTGCCAATTCTGCATGCCTAATTGGTCTTGATCAGGGGCAGTCCTGCACAAACTAGGCCTAAATAATCATCTTTGCATTACAGCACTCTCCCTTAATCATTGATGATCTAATAAGAAACGTATTAGACAGTTGTGCACCGCTTCCATTTAAGGTGTTTTATATCTGGTGGGGAGGGCAAGCATCTTGGCTCACAGACTAGGGGGAGCCCCGGTGTTGCCATGGAAACTGGCTGAGTCATTAAATTTTCTCTTTGATAGCTGAGTTAGACAGACTGTGGGCAGTATCTGAATATCGGCGTGAGGGTTAATCCACTTTTCATTTCAGTTAGTGCACTGGATGATAAAAACATTACATGTCTGGACTTTTCTCCTTTCACCTCCATTTGGTTATTATCCCTTCTTTGGTCTTCCACAATTCCATTTCAATGGCCCTGAGCAGATTAATATATAAATTATGAATAACATTGATCGATGCACTTGATCACAGTGGGCTTTGTGATTGTGTTGCTTTGTGGGTTTAGGAAGCTCTGTGCCAAAGCATTTCATGTTCTATCTGTGGGTTAACCTGGGCATCACATCTGATTAGGCTAACAGGCAACAAGCTACGAAGAACAAAGAACAACAGTTTGTTTTCATGTACTCTGCCATATCCTCAGTGGCGGTTATGCAGTACATAACGAGGCCAAAGGGTGCAGATGAAGAAAATTAGGGGAAGGACAAAATCTGTAATATTCTAGCATTTCTACTTTTCCTCCTTATTCAAGAATGCCTCATTCAAACAGTATAGTATTAGAAGGATGACATTTCATGTCTGTTTTAGAGAAGATAAAGTATGAATTCTGCTATCTGCTCTGCCCATGATCCCTCGCTGGGAGGTGCACCGGGGTGTTGGTCCACTCTACTGATCTAACTTTCAGGGTTTTGTCAAGGCACAGTTCCCTTCCGGGACTAGGCCTATTGTATCCTGGAGATAAGAAGGGAGATTGTCACGTCCTGACCATAGAAAGCTTTTATTTTCTATGGTAGAGTAGGTCAGGGCGTGACAGGGGATTTTGTCTAGTTTATTTATGTCTATGTTTGTTCTAGTTTCTTTTTCTATGTTGGGGGTTTTGTCTTGTTTCTGTATTTCTATGTGGGGTTCTAGTTTCTGTATTTCTATGTTGTTTTTTGGAATGATCTCCAATTAGAGGCAGCTGGTCATCGTTGTCTCTAATTGGGGATCATATTTAAATTGTTGTTTTTCCCACTAGGTTTTGTGGGAGATTAATTTGAGTAAGTGTATGTTGCACCTCTTCATCACGGTTTGTTGTTTTGTTTATTAGTTTATTTGTATGTCTTGCATAGTTTCACAGTTATAATAAAATGTGGAACGGTACACACGCTGCGCTTTGGTCCCATTCTTCAGACAGACGTGACAGAATCTCCCACCACCAACGGACCAAGCAGCGTGGTCAGGAGGACTGGACATGGGAGGACATCCTGGATGGCAAGGGATCCTGGATGTGGGAGGAGATCCAGGCCGGATGGGATCGCCTCCCATGGGAACAGGTGGAAGCAGCGAGAGAGGAACGGCGACGATACGAGGAACTAGCACGGCAACGACGGAAGCACGAGAGGCAGCCCCAAAAAATGTTTTTTTGGGGGGGGCACACGGGTAGATTGGCAGAGTTAGGGTGGAGACCTGAGCCAACTCCCCGTGCTTACCGTGGGGAGCAGGTGAACAACCAGGCACCGTGTTATGCTGTGATGCGCACTATATCTCCAGTGCGCATTCATAGCCCGGTGCGCGCTGTGCCTGCGCCCCGCATTTGCCATGCTAGAGTGGGCATTCAGCCAGGACGGATTGTGCCGGCTCAGCGCTCCTGGTCTCCAGTGCGCCTCCTCGGTCCAGGATATCCTGCTCCAGCTCTACGCACTGTGTCGCCAGTACGCGTTCACAGCCCAGTTCGTCCTGTGCCAGCGCCCCACACTTGCCGGGCTAAACTGAACATCCAGCCAGGACGGGTTGTGCCAGCCATACGCTCCAGATCTCCAGTGCGCCTCCACGGCCCAGGATATCCTGCGCCAGCTCTACGCACTGTGTTGCCAGTGCGCCTTCACAGCCCAGTTCGTCCTGTGCCAGCGCCCCGCACTTGCCGGGCTAAAGTAAGCATCCAGCCAGGACAGGTTGTGCTAGCCTTATGCTCCAGACCTCCAGTGCGCCTCCATGGCCCAGTATTTCCTGTGCCTGCACTGCGCACCCGGCCTCCAGTGCGTCTCCCCAGTCTGGTGAGACCTGTTCCAGCTCCACGTAAGAAGCCTCCAGTGATGATCCATGGCACGAAGCCTCCAGTGATAATCCATGGCCCGGAGCCTCCAGTGATAATCCATGGCAAGAAGCCTGTAGGGATGATCCATGGCCCGGAGCCTCTAGGGATGAGCCATGGCCCGGAGCCTCTAGGGATGAGCCATGGCCCGGAGCCTCCAGTGATGATCCATGGCACAAAGCCTCCAGTGATGATCCATGGCGCGGAGCCTGCAGTAATGATCCATGGCACGGAGCCTGCAGCGACGGTCCCCAGTCCAGAACCTCCTGAGACAGCCTACAGTACGGAGCCTCCAGCGGCGGTCCCGCAGTCCGGAGCCTCCAGCGGCGATCCCGCATCCCGGAGCCTCCGGCGATGATCCACGGTCCGGTGACACGAAAGCAGAGGGATCAGCTGGCGGAGTGGGAGCTACGGCCCGAACCGGAGCACCTCCTATGCTGGCGGATAAGCAGGATGTGAGGGTTCTTTGTCTCACACCAGAACTGCCTCCGATGCAGGAGGATCCGCGGGATGTGAAGAGTCTTCGTCCTGCACCAGAGCCGCCACCGACATTAGACACCCACCCTAACCCTCCCTGTTTTTTTTTTTGTTGTTTAGGTTTTTGCGTTCGGAGTCCGCACCTTTGGGGGGGGTACTGTCACGTCCTGACCATAGAAAGCTTTTATTCTCTATGGTAGAGTAGGTCAGGGTGTGACAGGGGGTTTTGTCTAGTTTATTTATGTCTATGTTGGTTCTAGTTTCTTTTTTCTATGTTGGGGGTTTTGTCTTGTTTCTGTATTTCTACGTGGGGTTGTAGTTTCTGTATTTCTATGTTGTTGTTTGGGATGATCTCCAATTAGAGGTAGCTGGTCATTGTTGTCTCTAATTGGGGATCATATTTAAGTTGTTGTTTTTCCCACTAGGTTTTGTGGGAGATTAATTTGAGTAAGTGTATGTTGCACCGCTTCGTCACGTTTTGTTTATTAGTTTGTTTATTTGTATGTCTTGCATAGTTTCACAGTTATAATAAAATGTGGAACGGTACACACGCTGCGCTTTGGTCTCCTTCGTACGACAAACGTGACAGAGAGTTTGTTTGTTCCATGTGCAGAAAGTCATCAACAGACGATGTGAGAATTGGGATTCAAAACAGCTTTCCAACTTGGCAAAAACTGGTTGTATCAACATTGTTTCCACATCATTTCAACAAAAAAATGTAATGTGGTGACGCTGAATCAACATGGAGAACTGATTGGATTTTTAAAAAGTAATCAACAAAAGAGAATTTAATATTTTTTTCATTGAATTTACAACCTAAATCCAATGACATGGTGTTTTGTTGAATTTGTGTTAATTGACAACTCAACCAAATGTAAATCAAAACTAGATGTTGAAATGACGTCTGCACCCAGTGGGTTTCTACCTTTAGCACTGGGAGTATGGCCTCCCCCTAAACATAGACCATATGCTGCTTAATTTAAAACATGCTAAATAAAATGTATTTCAAAATCCTGGAGTTAGCATTTGGTGACTTCAGCAAGGTAAACAAAAGCAAAGCATGGATTGGTCTCTCTTCCTACAGGGTTACAAAACCAATGTAATTTCAGTGAGGTATCCTGTATGTTGTCTTTCCCCTGAGAAAATGAACTTGGGGATGATGTCAATAGTTAGGCTATTGGAGCCATGAGTCATGTATGTTTGAGTCAGTCAAAATAAGCCAGTCTGATATGTCATGGTGCTATTTTTAGCTGGAGCTACAAGGATGATAAGAGTTTAGATATAATAGGTCACATCAGGCCATGGTAGCAACATAGTGACATTGTTGTGGTTCATTGTGTCTCTTACAACACTAACATCTTTCAACAATAGGATGTATGTTGCGCAAGCCTCACATGCTGGCCTTCTAGATGATCCATCTGCTGTGTGTAGGGCCATAAAACATATGGCCGGTTATCTTACCATGTTGGTCATGAGTGAATGAGAATGTTGTGTATGTCTGTGGCCTACAGTGTTTCCCTGATAAACTAATCAGCTCTAGTTATGTGGGGGAGGAATGACACATAATGGGCCACTGATTTCCATTTAGTACTTATTGACTTACAGTAAATACAGACATATAGGAATGCTTTAACCTTTAGTCTAGAGATCCGTCTAATTAAATAGCCAGAAACAGGGTACAGCATCACTGTGCAGCATCACAATGCCTATTATAAACTGTCATTTCATCTATTATAAACTGTGAGAATCCCTGGCCTAACATGAGATGAGACTGGAGTACTTTTTTAGTTCATCAGAGAACAATTTCTCCTTCTTCAATAAGCTTTCTCTGGTAGAGCCAACTGTAATATGATAATGATGCTCAGAGCCCTGGGTCTGGACACCTGAGGAAGGCCTGCAGCATCATCAAGCACCTCACACAGCCCAGCCATCAGCTGTTCACTTCATTACCATTGGGCAGACGGTATCGTACCATGAGGTCTGATACCAACAGGCTTAGAGACAGTTTCTATCTAGAAGTCTGATGGCTTTTGAACACTTGAACTGGACTGACCACCTGCACTGACTCTCCTCACCTTAGCACACAAGCACTCACTCACACACACACACACGCATGCACATATGCGCACACACAAACACACACGTATAAATTCATGCTACACACACATCACAACTGCTGCTGATAAATTGTGCCTTCCTGTATTATACTTATGCTAAATATTTTATTCTACTGAGCCATTTACTTTATGTTCATATTCTTATTTCTTAGTGTTGTTGCATTGTCAAGAAGGAACCTGCAAGTAAACATTTTGTTGGACATTGTATGCCCTGTGTATCCTGAACAAACAACTAATAAAACTTGAAACATGAATAACAGGGGAAGCCCAGTGGCTGAAACAGAAGAGGAGAAGGTTCATTAGAGGAAAGTAGCCTAAAGCTCAGGCCTCGTATTACCATTTAAATCACTAACCAGATTGGCTTGGTCTGATGAAATACATCATTTACCAGGCTGTCTAAAGGTTTATCTGGCTGAAACAATAGACAATCAGGAAGGCACTGTCACTGGAAAGTAGACAGGTGCCACCGGTGGGAGCAGGTGACGCAGGTGCTGTTAGGTCCTCAGCAGCATCAAGGTGACAGCTTCTTTATGGCACAAATAAAACTTGAATAATGTATTCCTGTCCTCACGCTGCCACTTGCTGTGATTGAACCAAACAGAGAATATATCAAACATATGTAACAGCTGGCCTGTTTCTTTGAGGCTAGTGTGTCTGTGTCAGTGGTGGGTGCAAAAACAGATTGTTTTTCTGCTACTCTAGATATTCTAATTCAGAATTTGTGTATTTGTGATATCATAAATCTATCTATCAATGTCCAGCAGCATATTGTTAAGCAGACTAACCCCTTTGTCCTGTGTCTCTCCTCTGAAGAAGATGGCCCTGCTATACTGACAGCATTCAGGATGATCCTATTAACAGGTACTGGCAGATGAAAGGCTTAATGTGATGCCTGTCTGTCCGTCCTTTCATCATCTCCACTCCAAACCTCACCTCATAGTCAGTGGCTGTGTCAGTGGCTGTGTCTGTATGTACTGCTGTTGGTTACTCTGAGGCTTGTACTGTGCTTGTACTCTGCCCAGCCTCCCTCCCTTCATGCCAGTGGCTGCAGAGCCAGGCTCCTCATAACCCAAACCCAGCCCTATACTACACTGCATCCTCTGGTCCTCTGGGAGTGAGTGCCAAGGCCTTGGGTTTACCAGTGGATCGCTCCATTTGATTTAGTATAGGAAGCAAGGAAATGACCTTTCAAATCCAATACGCTACATTTATTGAATTTACCTGCACCATATTTGACATTTAAAAGATATTTTTTTGTGTGATTTTGTTGGGATAATTTAATCTATGCATCTCTCTGTGGATTATTTGATATTTCAGAAAGGGAAACATGAGCAGAAACCTGCCAGATATCTCCCTTTATAAAGAGCTAGGGCTAACTATGTTGGTAACCGGTTTATAATAGCAATAAGACACCTCGGGGGGTTTGTGGTATATGGCCAATATACCACAGCGAGGGGCTGTATCCAGGCACTCTGCGTTGCGTTGTGCATAAGAACAGCCCTTAGCCGTGGTATATTGGCCATATACCACACCCCCTCGGACATTGTCTTGCACATCCATTTAAGCAATAATGTGAGATATTCATCACTCTGGACTGCCCACTGAAGGTAATTGTAGGTCAGCTACAGTAGGATGAGATGTTCTCTAGGACTTCATCAATGGGGTTATCAATGTCAGTTTAATTTAGCGTGTGCTGGAGACTACAGACGTGTTTACAGTAACTTGGTGTTCTGCAGACAGTGGGTGTTTATTTAGATGTACATCTTCACTAGTGGATCTCCTATTATCTGAATGTGGGTCTAGTTCCAGGAGGTGGTACACTACATGACCAAAAGTATGTGAACATCTGCCCATCAAATATCTCACTCCAAAATCATGGTCATTAATATGGAGTTGGTCCCCCCTTTGGTGCTATAACAGCCTCCGATCTTCTGGGAAGGCTTTCCACTAGATGTTGGAACATTGCTGCGGGGACTTTCTTCCATTCAGCCACAAGAGCGTTAGTGAGGTCGGGCACTGATGTTGGGCGATTAGGCCTGGCTCGCAGTCGGCCTTCCAATTCATCCCAAAGGTGTTCGATGGGGTTGAGGTCAAGGCTCTGTGCAGGCCAGTCAAGTTCTTCTACACCGATCTCGACAAACCATTTCTGTATGGACCTCGCTTTGTGCACGGGGGCATTGTCATGCTGAAACAGGAAAGGGCCTTTCCCAATCTGCTGCTACAAAGTTGGAAGCACAGAATCGTCTAGAATGTCATTGTATGCTGTAGCATTAAGATTTCCCTTCACTGGAACTAAGGGGACTAGCCTGAACCATGAAAAACAGCCCCAGACCATTATTCCTCCTCCACCAAACTTTACAGTTGGCACTGTAACGTTCTTCTGGCATCCGCCAAACCCAGATTTGTCAGTCTTGACTGCCAGGTGGTGAAGCATGATTCGTGTTTCCACTGCTCCAGAGTCCAATGGCGGCGAGCTTTACATCACTCCAGCCGACGCTTGGCATTGTGCATGGTGATTTTAGGCTTGTGTGCAACTGCTCTGCCATGGAAACCCATTTTATGAAGCTCCTGACAAACAGTTATTGTGCTGACGTTGCTTCCAGAGGCAGTTTGGAACTCGGTAGTGAGTGCTGCAACCGAGAACAGACGATTTTTACGCGCTTCAGCCCTCAACGGTCCCGTTCTGTGAGCTTGTGTGGCCTACCACTTTGCGGCTGAGCCGTTGTTGCTCCTAGACGTTTCCACTTCACAGCACTTACAGTTGATGGGGGCAGCTCTAGCAGAGCAGAAATTGTAAAAGGTGGCCTCCTATTATGGTGCCACGTTGAAAGTCACTGAGCTCTTCAGTAAGGCCATTCTACTGCCAAAATTTGTCTTTGGAGATTGCATGGCTGTGTGCTCGATTTTATACACTTCATACAACGGGTGTTGCTGAAATAGCCGAATCCACTAATTTAAAGGGGTGTCCACATACCTTTGTGTGTGTATTTATGTGTTAAACCATACTGTGGTAGTTTTATTTGAGGATATGTGTTTCCCATTGTATTCATTTTTGAAAACATTGAAAAATGTGTGTTGCTTGGATGCTGAGGTGTATGTGAACGTATGTATACTATGCGTATACTATACTGTGTGTTTTTGCATGTGTGTGGATGTGCTGCCATCTATAAATGTCTAATAAAAGTGGCCTTGTCTGTCTTTGGTAACACACTCCCTCTCTCTCTGTGTTTGCTCAGCTCTGGACTGATAATGACTGTTAGCAGTACAATCATCACAGCTTGACACAACTTCTGTGACCTTCATAGGGGTTAGGGATGCTTGTGCTCAGACTCATCTGGCTGGCTGGCAGTCTCAACATCATTCCTACCTCATGAGTTGTCTCTATAATTTACCTCTCAGCTGTACAGAGCGGCTCCCTCAAGCCTCTCATTGGCTTGCAAGGCACTCAGTAAAATTCCGGTTCTTAAACAATATCCTCCTCATCCAATGGAAGAAAGGCTCAGGGCAGAACGAGTCCTTCCTGTGGTAAGCTAGATTGTGTTATGTCTGAGGGAACTACAGGGCCTCTGACTGGGCTGCTGCTCCCTCCCCCATCCCTCCGTGCACGTAGAGGCCTAACCTCCCCCACGGGAAGTGCTTGTTTCCCAGCATTCAGAAAAAAACAGGCGGCAGGCTGCGCTGCAACATGAGCACATTCCCTCTAGCAGGGTCTGCCAGGCTGGGGGAGTGCGCTGCTCTGCTGCTGGAATGCTGTGTGTTTCTGTCTGTGTGTCTCCAGATGGAAAGTGTGCTTTTGTGATAGTGGGTCTTTATATTTATATGTGTTTAGTTCTTTCCCCTGGTTTTATCTCTGAGAGCTCTTGAGAGAGTGAGTGTCTTCATGTCTATTTCACCATGCTGTTGCCCTGAGGGCAGTCCATGTCAACACAGTGTTGTGTTGGGGTGGTCAGATGTCAGAACACAACACAGTTCCACTGACAGACTAATGCTGTTTTCTTCACATCAGCAATCCCTCCTCTCAATATAGAAGTATTACGTAATAGGAGGGAGACCGACTCGATCATCTGCAAAATCACTGGCAAATCTGTAGAAAAGGAATGTGGATGGAAACAGAGGAATGGGTCATGGGATTTCATGGGCTTCAAGTAGTGTATCTGATGACATTACAAAGTAATTGTTGTTAAATAACATAGCTTTATTTTTCTGGGATTCATTTAGCCAGTTGACTATATGTAATGAAGGTATCATACACAGTGAACAAGTTTGACAACATACACTTGATTAGAAAATGTATCTCATTAAGACCTATTAGGCTAATTGGTGTGATGAGGCTGGAATAATTACGCTTCTGGACTAGTGAAGTAAAGTATTTAGACAAACAACCCATTGCTTTCTCTCTCTTAAATAAATGAGTAGATACACATATCACTATGTAATTTGTACATTGTAAATAGTTTTCTGTTAAAGAGGCAATCCTTAGACCTATCCCTCTGGGCACAGACCACAGTTCAACATACATTTGTTTATTTACATTTGGTTGAGTTGTCAACTAACGTGAATTCACCATGACATTGGATTTAGGTTAAAAGGTAGGTGAAATAGAGACGAAATTCCCTTACGTTGATGTCTTTTTACAAATCCAATCAGTTTTCCACGATGATTCAATGTCATCACATTTGATTTCTTTTCTTGAAATGATGTGAAAACAACATTGATTCAACCAGTTTCTGCCCAGTGGGATAGATGCAAGGACTGACCTGCCAAGATATCAACATTATAGTTTTAACCATGTTTTGAGACTATACAGTGTTTGTTTACATTTACAATATTTACAAACATTGGATTAAAACTAATTTATGTTTTGGGTTCTGATGGGGTTTGACAGTTAAACTAAGCTCATGAGGCATTTTTAAGTAATATCATTCAAGAATCAATGGACTCATATACAGTATATCATTATACTATATATCCTAAGTCCAAAAATGTATGTACAGTTGAATTCGGAAGTTTACATGCACCTTAGCCAAATACATTTAAACTCAGTTTTTCACAATTCCTGACATTTAATCCTAGTAAAAATGCCCTGTCTTAGGTCAGTTAGGATCACCACTTTATTTTAAGAATGTGAAATGTCAGAATAATAGTAGAGAGAATTATTTATTTCAGCTTTTATTTCTTTCATCATATTCCCAGTGGGTCAGAAGTTTACATACACTCAATTAGTATTTGGTAGCATTGCCTTTTAAATTGTTTATTAACTTGGGTCAAATGTTTCGGGTAGCCTTCCACAAGCTTCTCACAATAAGTTGGGTGAATTGTGGCCCATTCCTCCTGACAGAGCTGGTGTAACTGAGTCAGGTTTGTAGGCCTCCTTGCTCACACACGCTTTTTCATTTCTGCCCACAAATTTTCTGTAGGTTTGAGGTCAGGGCTTTGTGATGTCCACTCCAATACCTTGACTTTGTTGTCCTTAAGCCATTTTGCCACAACTTTGGAAGTATGCTTAGGGTCATTGTCCATTTGGAAGACCCATTTGTGACCAAGCTTTAACTTCCTGACTGATGACTTGAGATGTTGCTTCAATATATCCACATATTTTTCCTCCCTCATGATGCGACCTATTTTGTGAAGTGCACCAGTCCTTCCTGCAGCAAAGCACCCCCACAACATGATGCTGCGAACCCCGTACTTCACGGTTGGGATGGTGTTCTTTGCCTTGCAAGCCTCCCCCTATTTCCTCCAAACATAACGATGTTTATTATGGCCAAACAGTTCTATTTCTGTTTCATCAGACCAGAGGACATTTCTCCAAAAAGTACGATCTCTGTCCCCATCTGCAGTTGCAAACCGTAGTCTGGCTTTTTTATGGCGGTTTTGGAGCAGTGGCTTCTTCCTTGCTGGGCGGCCTTTCAGGTTATGTCGATATAGGACTCATTTTATTGTGGACATAGATACTTCTGTAGCTGTTTCCTCCAGCATCTTCACAAGGTCCTTTGCTGTTGTTCTGAGATTGATTTGCACTTTTCGCACCAAAGTACGTTCATCTCTAGGAGACAGAACGTGTCTCCTTCCTGAGCGGTATGATGGCTGCGTGGTCCCATGGTGATTATACTTGCGTACTATTGTTTGTACAGATGAACGTGGTACCTTCAGGTGTTTGGAAATTGCTCCCAAGGATGAAACAGACTTGTGGAGGTCTACAATTGTTTTTCTGAGGTCTTGGCTGATTTCTTTTGATTTTCCCATGATGTCAAGGAAAGAGACACTGAGTTTGAAGGTAGGCCTTGAAATACATACATTGGTACACCTCCAATTGACTCAAATGATGTCAATTAGCCTATCAGAAGCCTCTAAAGCCATGACATAATTTTCTGGAATTTTCCAAGCTGTTTAAAGGCACAGTCAACTTAGTGTATGTGAACTTCTGACCCACTGGAATTGTGAAACAGTGATTTATAAGTGAAATAATCTGTCTGTAAACAATTGTAAAAATGACTTGTGTCATGCACATAGTAGATGTTCTAACCAACTTGCCAAAACTATAGTTTGTTAACAAGCCATTTGTGGAATGGTTGAAAAATAAGTTTTAATGACTCTTCTGACTTCAACTGCAGACTTCCCCTTTCAACTCATCTCTGCTCGTGTTTCTTTTCTCTACACAGAGGAATGTAATGGCCACAGTCGTAATAACTCTATAGAGGACAGAGGAACACAGCTACCTGGACACACAGAGGTGAGTTTCACACAATTCACTGTAAGGTCTCCACCTGTTGTATTCAGCGCACGTGACAAATAAACTTTGATTTGAGTCCCATGACCCCATGTTGACCTGCCTGGACACTCTCCTTTCCCTCTACATTAACGTATCCCTGCCCTAGATGACTTCCCAAGCTCTCTGTGCTGTAATGCAGCAGTGTTCTGCAATGCAACGGGCAAATGAATTGAAAGCTACAACAAACAAAAAACAGATCATATTATTTACCTGATAAAGGTTAACACAATTTTGAAGGTATACTGGATTAGTAGATTCATTTTTGCACTTATGTGCATATATGGTTGTAAGAAATGTATGATTATGTGCTTGTTTTTAGTCTTCCTCCACATGCATGATCAATCCTCATCCATGATCAATATTCTTGATCAATAGCGAGTGTGTATTGAAAAGAGGTTGTTTTGCATGCCTTTGTGTACCTTGCCTATGTTGGAAACAACTGACCTCTTTCTACTACAGTTCTCATTGTTCAGTCACAAGACCTCAGTGTCTCTCAGAGAGCTCCTCTCTTTATCAGATCAGCTCTCCCCAGGCAATAAGCACACACTAAAATACTGCCTACAGAGAAAATATTACTGTGTTTGTTTTGTGTCTGTGTCCGTGTTCTCTATCCAGCATTAATCTGTTGTTCAAGAACTAGGGAACTTGAACATTTTCTCTCTCACTCATATTCAAGCATGCTTTGACACATAAAGGTGGAAGGCCATACATTTCAAACTGTTCTAATAGGCTTTCTCCAACCTAATTCTGTTGATGATCTTGAGAATTGTATGCTGTATCCACACCCTGTTTCCTTCCTCCCTGTTTGTGGGTGTGGGAGGCTGATAAACAAAAAGGGGAGGGGCTCTGTTTCTATTCCCGACCACAGAGTGTCCTCCAGAGCCAGGATACTGCTGAATATAGGGACCCGCCTGTGCTTTATCGCTAATTGGACTGAAGCGCTTTTCCTCCTAGTCACATGATGAAACAGACCCCACACAATCCTTCTTCACAAATGAGGTTCAAAAGATGATGTAAGACCTGGAATCGGTGAACATAATCTTAGCCGATTGGATCAAGAAAAGCCATTTTCCTCCACTCCAGGTCCAATGCTGTGTCAAAAAGGTTTTTTCCCCACTGTCGTCCTGACTGCAGGGCATTGCACTGTAAATACTTAGCTGGTCCCCTCAGGTGGAATAAAACCAGGAGTTAACAAACCTAGTTGAGAAACAGCCTTTAACCCACTGCATATACAATCTCCTGAATTTCACAAGCATTTATCTTTTTAACAAGGGTGCAGTTTCTCTATACTAAGACTTTCTCCTGCATATCCTTAATATGCTTATAAATAAACTGGAGTGTGAAGTGTAGCTGCAACCCTGGCAAACTGGAGTGTGGAGCATTGTGATTGAAGAGCATTGTCAGTGCCAGGTTTGGGGCTTGAATCAAGAAGTGGCTGTATACTGGTCTGGGATGATCTGAGAATATCAAGACTAGGTTTAACGTTATTATAAAAAACAAAAAGTTCATTTCAGGCCCTAGTACAGTATGTACCTCTTTGCTTGCCATAGTTGAGGGCTACGTTTAGTATAATGATAGGCATGCTTTCACTGGAAAATGTCCAGGATCCACTTCCTCCTAACTCCTATTCAAGTTACATAAGACAAACCACACAAAAGAGAGAAACTCCACTATCATTACAAAATAAATCTGTTTATTTAATTTTGGGCGTGTCCTAAACTATATACTAAACTACTACCATGTACTTTTAATGTGCTTCTAACGTACATCGTCACATTCAGTAAACAGATGTTCTCTGTTCATAGGAGGAGGAGAGAAATAGTTTGTGTGGGTTAGTGTTCTGACACTCTTCTCTGTCTGCCCTCCAGACTGACAGACTACAGCAGAACAAAGACACCGTGTTCTTCAGGGACGGGGTTCGCAGGATTGACTTCATACTGTCCTACCTAGATGACAAGGATGGAGAGAAGAAGCAGGTGGGCAGCATCACGCACCATCATCAACACAGAGACAGAGAGCATTGTGTGGTTACAGAGAGACACATGGCAGTTTATCAACACGGACATGACAGCACAGAGCATTAACCTTGGAGTGGTCAGGCTTGCTTTGAGCCTGAATGGCTTCAATAAGAACACAGCTATTTTCGTTTTCCGTTGCAAAACATTTTGTCACAGTAAAGACAGTGTCTGGGGTCAACTGACCAAGTGACCATGACTCATAATCAGCCTGAATCAGGGCGGTAAGAGGAGAAGGTGGCGAAAAGGAAGTGGCTGACAAGTTCCCAGTGGTTGAAACCTTGTTGTTCGGGTAATTGCATCACGTCTTTCTTGACAGAGGAGCAAAGATTTCATGCCACAGACAGACCATAGACAGACCAAAGGTCATTATTACAAGGCCCTCTAGCCTCTGATTTTTAGACTTTGAGAATGCTGTGACTGGTGCCAGGCAGTCTTTCAACAGAGCTTCTACAAGAACAAAATGGATTATGAGAATGAATTGGGAAGTTAGAATACAAGGATGGATGGAAGGATAAAGTAATAGCAGCGATGATAGAGGGGGAGATACAAGGGAAAATGCTTTTCTGCCCTGGTCCTTGCTATTGCTTAAAGTGCATGTGTGTCTGTCTCTGTATTTGTACAGGAGAGGAGGAGGGAGTTTGAGGCCAACCTTAGGAAGGCTGGACTGGAGCTTGAGACTGAGGACAAATCGGTGAGTTACCCATCTGTGGCACGCTGGTGTTCTCTAGTGGTCATCATGCAGCAGCACATCACATTACTGCAAGGTGGGGAATATCTCAGCAGAGCTTTCTTAAAGGGGAATTCCACTCCACAGTCTTCTTTCCTCAGTGGTAGAAGGGTGTTTAATGTATAGATGTAGATGAAGGGGATGAAGGGGAGGAGACAGGTTAAAGAAGGATATTTAAGCCTTGAGACAATTCAGACATGGATTTTGTATGTGTGCCATTCAGAGGGTGAATGGGCAAGACAAAAGATTTGAGTGCCTTTGGATGGCGTATGGTAGTACGTGCCAGGTGCACAGGTTGGTGTGTGTCAAGAACTGCAACGCATCTGGGGTTTTCACACTCAACAGTTTCCTCTGTGTATCAAGAATGTTCCACCACCCAAAGGACATCCAGCCAACTTGACACAACTGTGGGAAGCATTGGAGTCACCTTTTAGTCCATGCCCCGATGAATTGAGGCTGTTCTGAGGGAAAAAGAAAATAACTCACTATTAGGAAGGTGTTCCTAATATTTTGTACACTCAGTGCTTCTATGTTTTCTTTACACATTTTTAGGTGAAAATGTGTACTATATTCAAATGGAAATGTAGAAAATATTATAAATGTTATATAATTATTAAATGTACTCTATATTTTAAATGATTCCTCTGTTTTGTGCTTAAATGTTATTTATGGTCAGTCAAACTGCCTCTCTCTGTCCTCTCTCAACTCATTCCTCTTAGGACTCAGATGATCTGAAAACGTACTTCCTGAAGATCCACGCCCCATGGGAGGTGTTGGCCACCTACGCTGACGTGCTGAAGATCAAGGTTCCCTTTAAAGAAAGCGACATCCCCCACGGACAGGACGTTCCACTGGAGTGGCTCTCCCGACCGTTCCGCCTGCCAGAGAAGGTGATGCGCCCACAGCCTGACTACTTCACCTCTCCATTTGATAAGGACAAGATAGACTTCTTCCTCATCAAAAACCGAGACACCTTCTTCCCCCCCTCCACACGCAACAGAATTGTGAGTATAGTATCTTAACACAGAATCTAGCGAGCCCACACACACACACACACACACACACACACTGATCTGATGTCCCTTCCTGTCAGGTGTACTACATCCTGTCTCGCTGTCCGTACTATAAAGAGGACCGCAAGGAGACAGACAAGAAAGGTATCAAGCGGTTGCTGAACAACGGGACCTACACCTCAGCCTTCCCACTTCATGATGTAAGAAAAGCGTAACGCCCTACCTACATCTGCACATCAACATACTCACAGTAGATTTCATGTGAGGATGTCAGATTTTTTCTAAACTAGAACTGTTTATTCTCCTGTCCTCTATGCTGTCAGTGTCGATACTGGGAGAGGAACACAAATGAGCAGTGTGAGAGCGAACGCTACCACCTCTATAAGAATTGGGCTAGGTTCCTCTGTTTCTACAAGGAGCAGCCCCTCAACCTCATCAGGTAAGACAACATCGGCTGGACATCGGTTACATTTCCCCCATGCATAGACACAAAGATCTACGTCTATAACGGGGGGAGTGGAGGGAGGGAGTGGAGGGGAGGGAGGGAGGCGAACTCAGTCCGGCTTTAAACTTATTCTTGAAAGTTGTAATAGTAGAATGCACAAGGTACAATTTCTAAATAGGGTAGTGCATCATCAGTTCCTCTTGTCATGTCAGTCATTGTGTATCTTAGAGAGCGAATTATAACTTGTCAGAAATGTCAGCTGACGTTTTTTATTTAGGTTTTTTAGCCCATAGATATTGTTGTAATAATTGTTGTCACTCAAATATCACATGAATACACATTAGACATGACAAAATGTATAGAATTGCATGAAAATTTGCTTTAAACCTGCAATGTTCTCTCCACCAACAAGAGAGGTGTGAACAGTTTATATCATGAACAGTCCCTGTGCCCATAGAAATAGACGTGGTGTGTGTGCGTGTGCAGGGGAGATGCAGGATGTCCCCCAATGATGGAAGGGGGCCCCGAGTTAGAGTTTGGGAACCCCTGATCTATAACACCACGCAAATACTAAGTGTCCCTACTCCCTAATGCCAAATAAGTTAAATTATCTCTGTGTTGTTAACAGGAAGTATTATGGGGAGAAGATTGGGATCTACTTTGCCTGGCTGGGCTTCTACACAGAGATGTTGTTCTTTGCTGCGGTCATGGGCGTCATATGTTTTACTTATGGTGTGCTAAGCTACGATGATAATTTAACAAGGTTAGTACCACCAGGGGGCAGAAAGGTGCCTTATTTGAAAAATAGGAAAACAGTTAATTGGCTGCATTTAAACAGGCAGCCCAATTCTAATATTTCGCCCAATTATTGGCAGAAGATCTGATATTGAATTATTGGGCTGCCTGTTTAAACACAGCCTTTGAATCATGCCTAAGTGGGCCATCATCCCCCCACACACACACACACACACCACACACACACACACACACACACACCCCTAATGGTGTGTATTCAGTATATTAATAATAATTGTGTAAAAAAAAAAGACATCTTTGTTGTTGCACATCCAACAGTACACTAAATCACACAACTTTGTCAGTCTATACAGGACATGTAAAGTCACGTCATATCAAATGTATTAATGTTCTTTCCCACTTTCTATTCTTCCTATGTATCTCTCCCACAGTAAGGAGATCTGTGACCCCAGCATTGGAGGGAGTATTGTGATGTGTCCACTGTGTGATAAGAAGTGTAGTTACTGGAAGCTCAACTCCACGTGCCTCTCATCCTGGGTAAAGGAACATACACATTTTATTCTGTCATTCAGTCACAACGTAATCTATTACATCTAATTCTTGATGGCTCCTCACACTTAAAAAAATTATGGCTGTGTAAATATTATGCATGATTAGCTTATTGTTATATTGTTTAAACCATCCTGTCAATCAAAGCCAGTGAAATCTCTCATGCTGAGTGTGCAGTATGTCATCTTGCTGTGGCCAAAGCACAGCATGTCATTTCCTCTGGGGGGTTAGGAGCTCATCCTGTCCATGTTCCCTCTTCCAGCAATCCCATCTGTTTGATAACGAGGGGACCGTGTTCTTTGCCATGTTTATGGGGATCTGGGGTAAGTGTCTGTCCACTCTGTTGTTACTGTATTTAACCTGTTGGAGAATTACAGAATTACAGAATTACAGTCTCCCCTGTGAGGGAGACAGACTGTTACTGTTAGAGTGTAATGACCCTGTCGGTTCTGCAGTGACTCTGTTCCTGGAGTTCTGGAAGCGGCGCCAGGCCCAGTTGGAGTATGAATGGGACCTGGTGGATTTTGAGGAGGAGCAGCAGCAGCTCCAGATCCGCCCGGAGTTTGAGACCAAGTGCACTGACCAGAGACTCAACCGGATCACCCAGGTACGGGCTGACAACTGGTTATTACACACTGCTTGTGTGAAAATTCTAAAGTATTCAATGTAAACTACTGACTGGGCTTTCCGTTTATTTGTAATTGTGCAGGAAATGGAGCCATACCTTCCCCTCCCCAAAAAGTGTGGTCTCTTTTGCTTCTCGGGTGTTACTGTTCTGTTCTGGGTAAGCCAACATACTACATCAACTCTGTGTGTCTGCAAGCATTTGTTCGCCAGTGTGCAGTATACTGTTTGTGCGCTGTATGTGTGCACTGTAGCATGTGGATTTTGTATTCTCCACAGGTGCTTCTGATTGTGGCCTGTATCACTGGGGTGATAGTCTACAGGCTGGCTGTGTATGCGGCCTTTGCCAGCATCATGAAGGACAGCCCCACTAAGAAGATCCATCTGGTGGGCTCTCTCATCACCCCGCAGCTCGCTACCTCTGTCACCGCCTCCTTTATCAACTTTGTCATCATTATGATCCTTAACTTCTTCTATGAGCGAGTGGCCATCTGGATCACTGATATGGGTGAGGAGGAGAAGCTCGCTATCATGGCGATTAGATCAGGAGGAGCAGGAAATGCAGGGAGATGGAACACAGATGGCACATCAAGTTAAAGTGATGTTTACCCCAGGTCACATTAACTACCCATTTCCTGCTCATTCCCTTTTTTATATTTTCTCTCCTATACAAATTCATTCATACCTCAGCAGTACATTGCACCCGTTAGTTTAGGTAGCTGGTGTGCCTTGAATGGCTTTGACCTCCAACTACTTGCTCCAACAGAAATTCCCAAGACACATCTGGAGTATGAAAACAAGTTGACAATGAAGATGTTCCTCTTCCAGTTTGTCAACTACTATTCTTCATGTTTCTACGTGGCCTTCTTCAAGGGCAAGTTTGTGGGTTACCCAGGCAACTACACGTACATGTTTGGCAAATACAGCAGGCTGAGGAACGAGGAGGTGAGCTTTGTCACACAGCATCTACAGTATATGAACACATTCTACTATATGAAACTCACACCTTTTGAAGAATAAACTACAGTATTTATGTTTTGATCTCAAACCTAACTGTTAAACACCCACTGCAACTTGTCCCAGTGTGACCCAGGAGGCTGTCTGATTGAGCTGACCACCCAGCTGGTGATCGTCATGACAGGGAAGCAGGTGTGTGGGAACATCCAGGAGGCCCTACTGCCGTGAGTTTCACTGACCTCTGTGCTACTTCTGATAGACTGCGAAATGTACCTCGATGACCTTTCAGTTGCATATCTACTCCACCATGGGGTGTGAACCAGCTTAAACTGGCTGTGTAAATATTATGTTATAAAGATGTCTGACATTCAGTATGTCATTTGTACACATGTGCCCTCCTCAGAGTTCAATATTCTCTCAATCTATATTGTATCCTGTCAGGCTGCTGAGGAACTGGTGGTGCAGCAGGAAGGCCCGGAAAGATCAGTACAGCCGCTGGGAGCAGGACCATGACCTGCAGAACTTCAGCCAGCTGGGCCTGTTCTATGAGTACCTGGAGATGGGTAAGAAGGCCCTTAACCCACTCCACTCTCTTCCCACATAGACAGGAGACTGTGTATGGCTGTTCATCAACATTCTCTCTCTCCCTCTGCAGTAATCCAGTTTGGCTTCATCACTCTGTTTGTGGCCTCTTTCCCCCTGGCCCCCCTGCTGGCCCTCTGTAACAACATCCTGGAGGTCAGAGTGGACGCCTGGAAGTTCACCACCCAGTTCCGCCGGCCTGTGGCGGCCAAGGCCCACAACATCGGAGCATGGCAGGAGATCCTCAATGTGGTAGCCATCTTGTCCGTTGTCACCAATGTGAGTAGGATTAAATGTTATTAAGCTGTAGCCACGTTGTTGTTATCAAGTGTTCAAATCTATGTCTTTATTGTTAAACAGACCCATTTTACAATTCATATACACTGTATAATCAAAATACAATAATTCAATGTGTCTCGGATCCCCTCTCATGCTCTCTCATCTCCCCAGGCATTCATCATGGCCTTTACTTCAGACATGATCCCCCGCCTGGTCTACCTGTATGCCTACCACCCTGGCTCTGAAGCCACCATGAGTGGCTACATCAACAACAGCCTGTCAGTGTATGACATCTCCCAGATCCCTCTTCTCAGTACGCCCGAGGAGGGGGCGATTCCTGCCTGGTTCAACAGCTCCTTCATCACCACCTGCAGGTGGGAAGCGACTGCAATGCCAGGCCACTCACTTGCACATTAAAATACCCTTTGTCTTGACTTCACTTGAAGTCTTGACTATGGAGCTGTGATTGTATTAATCCAGATGTTTACAGAGGACAGGTCAATGCTTGGGGTTTAGCACTAGTGTATGTAGTTGTTGTGTCCTGACATTAGCCCTATATGTTGTCTCAGGTACCGTGACTACCGCTACCCTCCAGGCCACCAAAGGCAGTACTCCCACACTATGCAATTCTGGCACATCCTGGCAGCCAAACTGGCCTTCATCATTATCATGGAGGTAAGCCAACCAAAATATGTGTATGGAACACAGCACATCTCTCCACTCTAAACCAGCAGGTGCTCTCTCCATTATATACAGTATGCAGCAGAACCCAATCTTTGCTATCACTGTCTTTCAACATGTTATCATCTGTACTTCATAAGGTGAGTGTGTGATAATGGTATGCTCTGTAAAAACCCTCTTCCTTTCCCATCAGCACGTGGTGTTTGTGGTGAAGTTCTTTGTGGCCTGGCTGATCCCGGATGTGCCATCCGAGGTGAAGGCTCGGATCAAACGGGAACGTTACCTCATCCAGGAATACCTGCACAACTACGAGGTGGAGAAGCTCAAGATCCAGCTGAGTCAGAGTTTTATCATTGAAGCCAAACCTGAGGTCTGCACTGCCACCGACAAGCATGACGTGTTATCTGAGTGCCTGTAGGCCCCCAATCAGTAACTCACACCCACCTGGCTAACCTGGCTAACCTAACTGGGAGGGTGTTTCTGTGAAGGCTCCTCCACTGATGGCAAACAGAAGTACAGTAAAGGGCTTCTGTCAGTGGGGCAATCCTATCAACTGTTTCTCTTTGTTTTGTTGTTTGTTCATTTTCTAATGAGCAGCTAGCAGATTTCAACCTTTTCGCCTATATTAGGACTTTCATTGGAGGCAGGGACGGATTAATTTCATCGATGATCCCATCTCGTCACCTTTTCTCAGCGTCCAATGCTGATGCAATGCAAGCTCCTATTGTTCAGCTTGCTTCATATCTTCTGTGCAATGATGTTTCTTGCAAGTGATTGTCATTCAGTGCCAGTGTTGATTGTGATAGGATATTATGGAATCCTACAAAAGTATGTGCCAACTTGTTAAATGCTATTGGGATTCATGGTATTGTACCAGACAATATACAGCTTCTTGAAAAAAATGTAATATCATGCTCACCTTATCCACAATGTCATAATATGTTACTAACATATCCAGCAAAGACTGCCAAAGATATCCCATGGCTTTTATCGGCAGCTATCTAATTAATTACCTTTAAAGTAATATGCATGTTTGATAGAATGTAACATATAAAATCTAATTTATTTGCCTTCAAATGTTGGCATGTTATCTGCTTCAATTTGGCTGTAGCTGGGCTACGTTAAATGTGATGTGTTTTCCTTTCATTACTGTCATGTATTTGAGATATTTTCATTGGAGTCAATGTAAAAACTGTAAATTAAAGGCCCAATGCAACCGTCTGTATATCAATATCAAATCATTTCTGGGTAACAATTAAGTAACTTACCGTAATAGATTTCCATAAAAATTGGCTACAATTGCTTCTGAGCAAAAAACTATTTTTTCAAACAAGAATTTTGCTAGGACTGTGGGAGTAGTCTTGAGTGGGGAGGGGAAAATTCAAAACTAGATGTTATTGGCAGAGAGGTTTGGAACTCTCTTTGTATTTGGTCTATCAACCAATTTACCACATGGTGATGTCACCATGGAAAGCCGAAACTCCTATCCATGCAAACCTGATGATTAGGAGGTCCTGTGTATATTGTATGTTCAACCAGCGATTATCAGGAAATAACACTGATCACATTTTTCACACTTTTAGAGTGTTAGTTTCATCAGCTGTTGTACAATTGCAATATAAAACGCAGGAAAAAAGCATTTTGACTGCAGTGGCACTTTAAAAACTGTTTCTCTCAGCTGGGTAATGATAGATAGAGATACTGTAATGGTCCAAGACGGTAATACACCCATATGTCTACTGTATATATGTTTGGTCTGATAGAGCCCTTTCCAGTGGATATAATCTACACTCAGTTTGAAATGTTTTGAGTGGCATATTAAGTCATACCAGACAAAATATTAGCCCTGTGTTTGGGGTTGCATTCCTCTTCCTTGTTTAGATTTATGGCGAGATATGCAACTTGTATGTGTGATTTCTTCTGGTGTGGGACCCAAATGTGTTTTTGCCTGTGTTACTTGCACATGTATCTATCTGCTCTTTATTTTGACACTTATCAAACTCATTGTAAGCAGGAAAATCAGATTCCTCAGCCCTGTTAGTCATTACTCACTTAAGTTAAGTTGATCATTTCTATGTGCTTTTTCAGTCATACTCTATATCTGTACACAGTAGCACAATGGGAGGCCTTCTCTTTTTAATGTTGTTTTAGCACAGAGCGCTTATATGGGACTAATTGTATTTAGCCAATTAGTCTTTCAGACAGAAAACCACTACATTATTACTGTTTAATGTCAATCATTCCAACATGTCTGGATGGTCTCATATTAAAAGGAAAGTTGACTTTAGATTACATGTTTCAAAGCAATTGTTATGAAATTCAACTTCAAAAGGGACTGTAGCTTATTGAATCGATTTGAAGTTACTGTAATGTGATTTGTGCAAACAGAGGTGTTAGCTATACAGTATATAGACTCAGAGTATGCATCACAATCTCGTGTCCCATAGACATTTAATGTAAGGAAACATGCATCATTTAACCTGCATAATGTCCCCTTTACAGCAATCAGTTCACACTATGTTATCACAGCCTGTATACACATGAAGAATGTTGGTATGTACAGTAGTTGCCACATTAAGTTCAGTTAACAAATCACTTATTTAGATTGTTGTACAGATTACATTTGTAAAGTATAGTTTACTCAATGTAGGATTAGGTCTTATAATGCAGTTAATTCTGTAATATATTGATCAGATTTTATTTGTAGGCTTTTTCTAGGTTCATCTGTTTTGAACTAATCTGTTTTGTAAATTTTAATAGCCTCTCATGCTGATGGTGGAAACTATACCCCTGGATGATTTTACTTGGTATAACTTCAACTTTAAAGTCACATGCTACATCACTATCTCAGGCTTGTCAATATTCCAGTGCTTGACTAACACCACTCTCAGCCATACAGACAAAATCCCTTGGGAGACTCTTGACTCCACATGTCCTTTTTGCATGCAGGGTGCAAGCCATAGTACATGACCAGTAGATCAATGCCTTAAATGTCTATGTTCACTTTTTGTGATGTTCTTCAAAAACAATAACTTTCTATTGTTCTATTCCTGTGATGTTTCACAACTCATATGTTTTAAAATCATAGTCTGTGTTGTCATTATATGTTGTCTTGCTTGTTTTGCATGAAAGGCTATTGACCTTATTAACAACATTTTGATAATGTAAGTCCTTTTAAATAAAATATTTCAGGATTTTAAATGTGTGCACTACAATTACTGTATAACTAAGAAATCTTAAAAACATTGTCAAACAAACATGTATAGAATAGGATAATTCAAATCAAATCAAACTTTATTTGTCACATGCGCCAAATACAAGTGTAGACCTTACCGTGAAATGTTTACTTACAAGCCCTTAATCAAGAAAGAGTTAAGAAAATATTTACCACGTAAACTAAAGTAAAAATGATTAAAAAAGCAAGACAATAAAATAACAATAACGAGGCTATATACAGCGCGTACCGGTACCGAATCAAAGTGTGGGGGTACAGGTTAGTCGAGGTAATTTGTACATGTAGGTAGGAGTGAAGTGACTATGCATAGATAATAAACGCCGTGTAGCAGCAGTGTGAAAAACAAATGTAAATAGTCCGGTGGCCATTTAATTAATTGTTCAGCAGTCTTATGGCTTGGCGGTAGAAGCTGTTAAGGAGCCTTTTGGTCCTAGACTTGGCGCTCCAGTACCATTTGCCGTGCGATAGCAGAGAAAACTTGGGTGACTGGATTCAGTTGGGTGACTGGAGCAGTTACCATACCAGGCGGTGATGCAACTGGTCAGGATGCTCTTGATGGTGCAGCTGTAGAACCTTTTGAGGAACTGGGGACCCGTGCCAAATCTTTTCAGTCTCCTGAGGGGGAAAAGGTGTTGTCGTGCCCTCTTCACGACTGTCTTGGTGTGTTTGGACCATGATTGTTCGTTGGTGATGTGGACACCAAGGAACTTGAAACTTTCGACCCGCTTCACTACAGCCCTGTCGATGTTATTGGGGGCCTGTTCGGCCCGCCTTTTCCTGTAGTCCACAATCAGCTCCTTTGTCTTGCTCACATTGAGGGAGAGGTTGTTGTCCTGGCATCACACTGCCAGGTTTCTGACCTCCTCCCTGTTTCATCATTTTCGGGGCCTACTACTACTGTTATGTTGTCAGCAAACTTAATGATGGTGTTGGAGTCATGTTTGGCCACACAGTCGTGGGTGAACAGGGAGTAAAGGAGGGGACTAAGCACACACCCCTGAGGGGCCCCAGTGTTGAGGATCAGCGTGGCAGACGTGTTGTTGCCTACCCTTACCACCTGGGGGCGGCCCGTCAGGAAGTCTAGGATCCAGTTGCAGAGGGAGGTGTTTAGTCCCAGGGTCCTTAGCTTATTGATGAGCTTTGTGATGAGCTTTGTGGGCACTATGGTGTTGAATGCTGAGCTGTTGTCAATGAACAGCATTCTCACATAGGTGTTCCTTTTGTCCAGGTGGGAAGGGCAGTGTGGAGATTGCGTCATCTGTGGATCTGTTGGGGCGGTATGCAAATGTAAGTGGGTCTAGGATATCTGGGAGGATACAGGCATGACAAGAAGCCTATTCATATCAGAAATACTTCAAATCAAATATCATGGTTTAAAAATATATATATTATCACGTTTTCATCCCATCCAGTACTGCATGTAAAATGTAGTGTTCTTCGAGGATGTCTCACTGGCCTAATGCTTAAAACCTGACAGGAATTATACTAAGTGCCCGCCAGATGGCGTCAGTTCCCCAATCCATTTATACTGTATTAGCGTTAGGTAGCTGCCAGTTTCTTTAAGAATTCCCATGTCTCTCAAAGGTGTCTGGCTCTTACATTTTAATATTTCACAATGACCCAACTTCAGAATGAATTGTGGTGGAACCGCAAGTCTCTCAAAATATGTAAAAAAAACAACTTTGAGCTACCCTTTGATGCTGTAGTTACAGGTGTGTGTGTGTGTGTGTGTGTGTGTGTGTGTGTGTGTGTGTGTGTGTGTGTGTGTGTGTGTGTGTGTGTGTGTGTGTGTGTGTGTGTGTGGAGCAAGCAAGGGAGAGAGGTGGGTAAAAGTGTATGTGTTGGGGGGATGCCTAAATTATTGATGAATTCCTGTTTTCATGAGAGCTCATAGGAGAAGAATCCAGCCCTCATCTGGTTTCCATAGCACCGCCCTCCGGAGGCTAAGACAGTATTTTAGGTAGGCTTAACGCCTGATATAAAAACAAATATTGGGAAAGGTTGTAAAACTGAAAATGACTTGCGTTTGTATGTCACCACGCATAGCCCTCACACTTTGTAAGGTTATGATTTCCAAATGCAATCAAACCATCTAACCATTCTTTCTTATTCCAGCCTGAACCACTCCCTAAAACAGTCGATTACAGTGTAACAACAATAGCTTTCTGGACAGTAGGCTATATTGAGTATTGCTCTGGTGATCACTTATGGGGATGCGGCGTGCACCACGCGCAGATAGGGTGCACGAGGCTGTCGCTGACCTTGGTTCTGAAAAGCCAGAGGTTCTCGCGACGTCAGAAAAACTGGCGCTCTCCACATGAGACGCGCAAGCCCAGCTCTGTGGTTTATAGAAGCAACTCCACACACCGCTAGTTCCCGCTTTTACTGGTTGTTTCTTGTTTTAAATGATATGGTTATCACCTTAGACGCTTCTAACGTTTTTCTCTTTCGTTCGCTTTAGGAATGATCTGTTGATTTTCATTGCGATGGCATTGCATGCACTTGTACGTGAGGCGAACGATTAGTTTATATGGGGAATGGGGAATCAGAGCTCATCTGATTTCTCTCACATGTAGGCGTTTTTACAGCGATCGACGCGTGATAGGCTACAGATCTTGTCTGCTTTTCTAATCAAATAATCAGATACATCGCTTGCTCCACCGGTTTGTTCGGTCACATTGCACCGTAACATGAAGCTTAAACAGTAGACATTTTTTAGAAAAACATACATTTGGATATGGAATCCGTCAAGATGAGAGCCAAAGAGGGGATAAAGGAATTTGGGGCGAAGACCCTGGGACAGATGTACAAGTAGGTGTTGAAATTCTGTTTTATGTGCAGGCTAGTCCATGTTTAAACATAGGGCTGGTTATGATTTCTGTATTGTCAAGTGATAGGCCTACAATATGGTGGTGTAATATGGTGGTGTAATATGGTGGTGTAATATGTAACACCGAGAAGTGGGTTACTTTTATCTCAAACAGCTTGCAGTCATGGTCACGCCTCTAATAGACGTAGTGGGAAAATTATGCATAACCTCATGAAAGGGCAGGAAGGACCTTGATGCATGTGGAAAAGGTCAACAATACATTAATGCATTAAACAGATAGCTGTGAAAAGCATTTGCCGTGAACTAGCCTAGTATGTATGCGATTAGATACAAATCCACGGAGTGTTATCTTCGTTTGCAATTGGCTTGTGACCGGGTCCCTGTAATATTTGTAATATTTGACTGAAACCCTCCATCAACGACATGAGGTTATCTCTTCCATTATTTATGGGTTGGGTATCGATTTATTGCTAGTAGCCTAAACGTCTAACTGATTTGTCTTGCTAAGTGGCAAGGGCTTCATGCATCAAAGCTGGGACCGACAGACTGAAAAACAGCTTCTATCTCAAGGCCATCAGACTGTTAAACAGCCATCACTAACTCAGAGAGGCTGCTGCCTACATTGAGACCCAATCACTGGACACTTTAATAAATTGATCACTAGTCACTTTAAACAATGCCACTTGAAATAATGCCACTTTAATAATGTTTACATATCTTACATTACTCATATCACATGTATTTAATGTATTTTAAACCGTTTATTGCACCTGGCCTATGCCGCTCGGTTATCGCTCATCCATATACTTATATGTACATATTCTCATTAACCCCTTTAGATTTGTGTGAATTAGTTAGTTGTTTGGGAATTGTTAGATTACTTGTTAGATATTACTGCACTGTCGGAACTAGAAGCACAAGCATTTCGCTACACTCGCATTAACATCTGCTAATCATGTGTATGTGACAAATACATTTTGACATCTATTCTGATGCTTGTAGTTGCAGCCTAATGTCAATCAATGTATTGTTGAAGCTCTAATTGAATCTATTTCGTTTTGGTTTGGATTTTTTTTCGATTCATTGTTGTTTCCTTCGATAGGCCTATTTGGATTCCAAGTCCCATTTTAAACTTAGGTTGTATGAAATAACAGTTGTATGTTGTTGCGTTAAAAATATGTATTTTTCGTTGGGCATAACGAAATGATCACATTAATGTGGTTCATGTAAATTACACATTATGTGCAATAGTTTTGATATTCCAAATGTATGTTCTAAACAGGAGTGCAAAAGTAGCTATCGTCATTGTTATAGTGCCGTTGTGAATAAGATAGAGAGTTCTTGTAATTTTTTCCTTATGCCGATTTTACATAATTGTTTTAGCTATAGGCCTAATACTGTAACTGTAGCCTAAGCTTTATTTGGGCTTATTTTGGCAAACGAATTAATTGTGCATATGGCCAATAATGCATTTGAAACCGCAGGGTGAATGTTTGCCTGGAGAGATGAGCAACTGCCCAATCCGTGAATGCAAATGAGGGTGAAGGTGAGCGGTTGCTGCAATGCGGTGGACGCATCTTCATTCGCTTCTTGCTCCAATGTACGATGCTTTTTTTGGCATTCGATGAAATTGAACCTGGTGCCGCTAACATACAGCGCTATTTTCTATTAATAGTTGTTCAATTACCTTGCTAAAGTAGACTTTTCGTTTAATGAAAAAAACGAAAACATTTTCTGGATCATGTTGGTTTTCATTCATCAAATAGCGCCCCCAGTCGTTGGGGCGAATACACTATCCTCATAAAACAGCGGATCGAATAGGCATAGATATTTAATGTAGACCTAGATAACCTAATAAAATGATGTTTCAGTACGCTATCCGAAGAAGATGGTTTTAAAATATAAATTAGTCTCCTTCCTTATTTTCAATAACTTTTACATTTCAAAGATTTTTATTGGACATGATGCAGGCTATATTTTGAAGGCTGCAGACTACAACATATAGCCCTGTATAGGTCTATCATTTAACTTAATTACAGGCCTGAATTTTTTCTACACTAAAATGTCTTTATTATTCATAACATTTTCCGACGAAATTGGATGACTTTTTTATCTGTCTGTTTGAAGGGTGATGGAGAAGCGACAGGGAACTGGTGAAGTTATCGAACTAACAGAGGATGGCAGGCCCTCTGAGGCCCCGGAGAAGAAAGCACCTCTGTGTGACTGCACGTGTTTTGGGCTGCCCCGCCGATACATCATCGCCATCATGAGCGGTCTAGGCTTCTGTATCTCCTTCGGCATCCGATGCAACCTGGGCGTGGCCATCGTGGGAATGGTCAACAACAGCACTATTCACAAAGATGGGAAGATCATCATCACAGAGGTGTGTGTGGTGCACACTTTACTGACGTCGCCATCGTGTCACCGCCCTCCCTAATTTGTCGTCCCTATAAATAATCCAGATGTTGGAGGTCTCCTAATCTTCTTACACTTGACTTGACCTTATATTGAAAATAAAAAATAAGCAAAGGCAGATACAGAACATTTACCTTCATGTATTGGTTTCACAGCGAGATTCATTTTGTTCCATGCTTTTTCAATGCAGCCATATGCCACAGCCATATGCCACAACCATAAACTATTGTATTCCATAATAACACAGCATTTAGCATGTGTATCCTACACATCGTGTACCGTATATGATAGTAATGATTATAGCTCACATTTCTGCTACTCACTATATCCCTATTTCCTGTTCTGATATGAGACCGTAGGCTTTGGTTATTAAGGTTATTATACGGCTTTATACGTTTTGTGAATTATTGTATTGAATTATAATGGAATTATATATGTGAAGAGGATTTATTACGATGTTCCATCGATTGTGTATTGTTTAATTTATTGTCTTTGTTTTTATTTCACTGGACAGAAAGCAAAGTTCAACTGGGACCCAGAGACAGTCGGTATGATCCATGGTTCGTTTTTCTGGGGCTATATAGTGACGCAGATCCCGGGAGGGTACATATGCTCGAGACTGGCAGCTAACAGGTAGGCCTACATTCATTATTTATTTTTACAAAAGTTCGTATTCCTTCTCACAGTCTCAAATGCGATGTATTCGTTATTATTCAATTGGTTACTAAAATGCATCACTATGCAATGAACGACTCTCAAGAAAAAAATGAAAATAGGTCTGATTTATTTTAGTCATCAAGAGATGTACACAATACGTAACTTCCGAGCAACTGTGATGATGACGTAGATGTAGATTACTGAGGCCTGGATTTATTATCGGTTTTCAACTTGTCATTATCACACCTTTTCCCGTCAGAATAAATTGTGTGATGAACGAATTTTCAAACAAAATCAACATTTTAATGGTCTGAAAATGTTGCAGACACAATGGCATCCCATTAATGGGACGTTTCAAATCTTTATGACAATTCGGCCGTTATTGTAAATGAGAGGGAGGATTTGCAGGCCTGTATTGCGACCCAAGGTTTAACAGACAGTAGGCCTAGTAACCAGTGTGACTGCAATGGAGAAGGCCATTAATGGCTAATTCATTTGGGAGGGAGCGACAGCCGCTGACGCTGGCAGGGCTATTGAGATTTGACGGTGTCGCTCCGGTCCACAGGGCTTTCTGCCACCTGTTAATGAGGTCCCCGGGGGGAGCCGTGTCTAACTTGCTGCATTCTGGGGGCATGGCGACCAGCCCGATCCTCGTCGCCAAAGGCTTACTCACGCTCATATGCACGGTGCACACTAAACATGGCTTATAAATAAGGTTTAGGCCTAGCTTACATGAGGCATGAGCAGCATTTAAATATAAGATATTATAATAGGAAATCTAGGTTCAATTACTATATATTTTAGTGGGTCTTTGGGCCACTGTTCATAATAGTATTGTCCATAATTGGTGATCGCAATTTATACCCTGAATATACACGAAGAAAAACAATCAATTTGGCATCATAGTATGTTTTGTTGAGTATATACAATATTATTATTTGTTGAGCGGGCTATTTAAATATATACGATGTATTACATTTGTATAATGTAGTTTAATGTATAACATGTTTATTGTCTATATGCTTTCTTGATTGACATTGAGATGTAATCGAATCAACCTGTCTCGTGCCAGAGAGTTGCCTCAATCGGATTAGAGTTGCCCCCCGCGTGCGGGTGGGAGGGGCGGGGTCTTCGGGTGTTTACAAGACGTGACAAAAAAAAAAAAAATACCATGTTTCGTGTTATTCATTAGGGATTGCCTCCACTGGCTCAGCTGCGCTCAAACCAATGCCGTCTGCTGTCGGCACTCCCGGTCATCACGCTTTCATTTATTTCTCCAATTGAATTATTGCTATCTAACGTAAATGAGAAGTTAACGGTGCACTAGCCAATGCTTGACATGAAAAAATCTAAGTCTTAAATATTTGAATTATGCAAGAAAATTATACATATATATATTGGACGTAAAATTGGCCATTTGATTAGAAGAAGAACAGCAGGCCGAATATACTAACTCCATTTCGATAGTAAGCCAGTAAATGAGTGTGGAATGTGATATGTTCGATGGGTCCCTGCTGAATTTAGCCCGGATGGCTATAAAACCATCTGAGATTAATAAATTAAACATAAAGTCAATGAGAGGCCTAGGCCTAAGCTATTTCTGTTTCCCGCTTTGAAGAATAAATTGGCCAAGACATAAATACAGCTTAAATAAATCACTAGGCCTACTGGACACATTGTTTATCAAAATGATGTATAGGCCTACGACATACGATATATGCAAATGTATATATATTTCTGTTTCGTTTAGGGTTTTCGGTCTAGCCATTTTCCTTACCTCGACGCTCAATATGTTAATCCCCTCCGCGGCACGGACGCATTATGGATTGGTCATCTTTGTGAGGATATTGCAAGGGCTGGTGGAGGTAAGGAGTTCTTTAAATCAAAAGTCACATTTTTGGAGAGATATTTTTTTATATGCACATTGTAATTAAGATTGAGTAAGCCTATCCTGTCAATAGCAGAGTTTTTGAAAATAGCCAGTTTTCCTTTGTGGCATTTAAATTATGATTAGGCTACAGTAAGTCAGAGGCAATGGAATAGAGACAGTACAACAACCAGAATGCACCCTGGGAAATGTGAGACTGTTGTATTGATCTGCAGCTGGGGTTTTGTTGTGGGAGAGTCCCCTCCTCTGTCTGTTCTAAAAAATATGTTATACGTTTCTTACACAAAAATGAACTGTTGTTGTACAGGCTCTGGTCTTGTCCCATCTTGATTACTGTCCGGTAATATGGTCAAGTGCAGAAAAGAAAGACCTAGTAAAGCTGCAGCTGGCTCAAAACAGAGCAGCACACCTTGCCCTTAACTGCACATGCCAGTCTTTCCTGGTTGACGGTTGATGAGAGATTAACTGCTGATTAACAGATGAAAATTCCAGATTGTCTGCATAATCAAATAACATACAGCTCAGACACCCATACATACCCCACAGGACATGCCACCAGGGGTCTCTTCACAGTCCCCAAGTCCAAACGAATTGACGGCAAAGCACAGTATTATACAGAGCCATGATCGCATGGAACTCCCTTCCATCTCCAATTACTCAAGCAAACAACAAAATGACCTTAAAACACACACACAAACACACACGCACACACACACACACACACACACACACGCACGCACGCACGCACGCACACACACACACGCACGCACGCGCACACACACGCACACACACACACACACACACACACACACACTATCACACTCTAACATACACAATCTACACACACATTATTCTTTAGTTGTATTGTTTATATATATTTTTATTTTAAATTTGTGACTGTTCTTTTCTATCAGTGTATCAGTGTTTTCCCACTGGGCACAGATGGCAATTTAACATCGATTCCTTGATGGTTCAATGTAATTTCATTGAAATGACGAGGAAACAAAGTTGATTCAACCAGTGTGTGCCCAGTGGGTTGTTACATGACATGTTTTATGTTTTTGTGTGGGCCCCAGGAAGAATAGCTGCTGCTTCGGCAAAAGCTAATAGGGATCCGAATAAACCAATAAACCTGCTGAAACATATCTGCTCTGCTCTACTCTAGTAACATATCTGCTCTGCTCTGCTCTAGTAACACCACAGTTAGGAAAATGCTGGCCAGAATCATATTCCCAAAGACAATGTGCTGATATATCAGCAGCTCATGAATCCACTGTCCAGTAGGCATAGTGAAACAGAGATGTTGGCAGCGGCTGCCTTGTACAGTAAAACATGATGCCATGTTGATACTGAAGGGCAGGCTACATTCACAGTCTCATAATAAAACACATCCAGCTAAACCGATCAGATGTGGAAAAAGTACTCAAAGGTCATACTTGAGTAAAAGTAAAGATACCTTAATATTTTAAACGAGTCAAGTAAAAGTGAAAGTCACCCAGTAAAATGCTACTTGAGTCCACCAGATGTGAGACAGTAGGGATGACCAGGGACGTTCTCTTGATAAGTGTGTGAATTTGACCTTTTTCCTCTACTGCTAAGCATTCAAACTGCAACTAGTCCTTTTGGGTGTCAGGCAAAATGTTTGGAGTAAAAAGTACATACTTTTCTTTATGAATGTAGAGAATTAAAAGTAAAAGTTGTCAAAAATATAAATAGTAAAGTCAAGTACAGATTCCCCAAAAACGACTTATGTAGTACTTTAAAGTATTTTTACTTAAGTACTTTACACCGATACACCATCCTGGCACCAGCCAACCATTGAGAAGCATTTTGAACACCATAGATGGAATTTTAGAATAATACTTTATTGTCCATTATCTTGCAGAGAATGGAAATGTGTATTTATTCTCACAAACCTGACTCATTACTAACTACTTTCAATGCAATAATTCTCTTAAAATAATTGTCTATAGGCTGTGTTGGCTGCGAGTGATAGAAATAGGGTTCAAATGAATGTCTTGTGATAATGAATGGTGTAATTCAATAACAACAGCACATTTATGTGTTTGGCATTGATGGCTGAGGTGAGACTGGGCCAGTAGCTCCCATTTTGGCACACACTGGTTGAATCAATGTTGTTACCACGTCATTTCAATGAAATTACATTGAATCAACGTTGTTTCCACGTCATTTCAATGAAATGTGGAACGTGGAATAGACATTGAATTGACGTCTGTGCCCAGTGGGTCCTTGATTTGAATGAGCCATCAGGTGACAAAGGCTGATGGCTGGTTATGTATTGGTTATGTATTGTTTTTGTCTCTGTAAGGAAAAGCTTCAGTGTTTTGGGTATATTCAGTAAATAGAGCAATATTAATTAAGTTTGGAGTGGTACACATTCCATGAGCTTCCAGGAGGACCTAAAAGTGATTCATATATAGTGATCTCAGATCAGTCCAGTGGATAGCTAGGATAAATCTCCTCCTAGCATGTCCATGCAGATTGCATTTTGAAATAGCACACTCTGTTCCAATTAGCAGCTAATGAACATTTAATGGCAGCAGCATTGTCAGTGTTATGAGAGGCTCATCAGTTAGCTCAGAGCACTGCGTCTCTTATTAATGTTAATCAAAAAGGCAATGAAGAGAGTATGTTGGTTTTTGTTTGTGATCATATTTGATTTACAACCATGGCAGCTCATATCTAGTAGTATCATCTCTTGTGATTGTCAGCTCAGTGCAGGCAAATCTATTATCAGTATGTCTTATGTTTACAATTTCTCCCATTATTCTGTGACAATCTGTTTGAAACCATCTGTTTGAATAACAAGTTCCCTACATTTGTGTGTGTCAAATCGGAGGGCTTGTTGTCCGGGCCTCTGGTAGTCTCTATGGGGGTGCCACAGGGTTCAATTCTTGGGCCGACTCTTTTCTCTGTATATATCAATGATGGCGCTCTTGCTGCTGGTGAGTCTCTGATCCACCTCTACGCAGACGACACCATTCTGTATACTTCTGGCCCTTCTTTGGACACTGTGTTAACTACCCTCCAGACGAGCTTCAATGCCATACAACTCTCCTTCTGTGGCCTCCAACTGCTCTTAAATACAAGTAAAACTAAATGCATGCTCTTCAACCGATCGCTGCCTGCACCTGCCCGCCCGTCCAGCATCACTAGTCTGGTGCAGTAGTGACTCAGACTCTGACTTAGAATATGTGGACAACTACAAATACCTAGGTGTCTGGTTAGACTGTAAACTCTCCTTCCAGACTCACATCAAACATCTCCAATCCAAAGTAAAACCTAGAATTGGCTTTCTATTTCGCAAAACAAAGCATCTTTCACTCATGCGGCCAAACATACCCTCGTAAAACTGACCATCCTTCCGATCCTCGACTTCGGCGATGTCATTTACAAAATAGCCTCCAACACTCTACTCAGCAAATTGGATGCTGTCTATCACAGTGCCATCTGTTTTGTCACCAAAGCCCCATATACTACCCACCACTGCGACCTGTACGCTCTCGTTGGCTGGCCCTCGCTTCATACTCGTTGCCAAACCCACTGGCTCCAGGTCATCTACAAGACCCTGCTCAGTAAAGTTCCCCCTTATCTCAGCTCACTGGTCACCATAGCAGCACCAACCTGTAGCACGCGCTCCAGCAGGTATATCTCTCTGGTCACCCCCAAAGCCAATTCCTCCTTCGGCCGCCTCTCCTTCCAGTTCTCTGCTGCCAATGACGGGAACGAACTACAAAAATCTCTAAAACTGGAAACACTTATCTCCCTCACTAGTTTTAAGCACCAGCTGTCAGAGCAGCTCACAGATTACTGCACCTGTACATAGCCCATCTATAATTTTGCCCAAACAACTACCTCTTCCCCTACTGTATTTATTTATTTATTTATTTATTTTGCTCCTTTGCACCCCATTATTTCTATTTCTACATTGCACTTTCTTCCACTGCAAATCTACCATTCCAGTGTTTTACTTGCTATATTGTATTTACTTTGCCACCATGGCCTTTTTTTGCCTTTACCTCCCTTATTTCACCTAATTTGCTCACATTGTATATAGACTTATTTTTCTACTGTATTATTGACTGTATGTTTGTTTTACTCCATATGTAACTCTGTGTTGTTGTATGTGTCAAACTGCTTTACATTATCTTGGCCAGGTCACAATTGTAAATGAGAACTTGTTCTCAACTTGCCTACCTGGTTAAATAAAGGTGAAATAAAAATAGAATAAATAAACATTTAGTCTTTAAAATGGTTGTGTGCAACCTCATGTTTTTAAAAACATTTTTTTTATATGTATTAATCAGTTGGGCCAAAATGGGGGAGGTATTTGAAGGACATGTGAAGAAAGATTAGAAGACAAGGTTAAGATGACAAATGAATGTTGCATTTTACCTAATGAATCCAATAACAGGTGGTACTGTAACACGTTACACTATGTCTCAGCTAACCCGTTAAGGGTGATAGACTGTAACAAGGCTCAAGATTCAAGGCCTGCCCACTGGGCAAACACTGATTGAATCAACGTTGAATTGACGTCTGTGCCCAGTGGGTGGTTATTTCATGTTTACCTAATGAAACCCATAGCGGGTGGTAACACTAACAAAAGGCTAACAAGTATAAGAGATTACATGTTACCCCAGGAAAGGTAGCCTATTGGTTAGAGCGTTGGGCCAGTAACCGATTGGTCGCTGGTTCAAATACCTCAGCCGACAAGGTGTCAATGTGCCCTTTAGTCAGGCACTTAACCCTAATTTGCTCCAGGGGAGCCGTACTACTGGATGACCCTGTAAAACTGTACCTATAAGGTATATGTGACAAATAAAACATACAGTACTAGTCAAAAGACACACCTACTCATTCAAGGGTTTTTCTTTATTTTTTACTATTTTCTACATTGTAGAATAATAGTGAAAACATCAAGACTATGAAATAACACATATGGAATCATGTAGTAACCAAAAAAGTGTTCAACAAATCAAAATATATTTTACATTTTAGATTCTTCAAAGTAGCCACCCTTTGCCTTGATGACAGCTTTGCACACTATTGGCATTCTCTCAATCAGCTTCATGAGGTAGTCACCTGGAATGCATTTCAATTAACAGGTGTGCCTTGTTAAAAGTGTATTTATGGAATTTCTTTCCTTCTTAATGTGTTTAAGCCAATCAGTTGTGTTGTGACAAGGTAGGGGTGTTATACAGAATATAGCCCTATTTGGTAAAATACCAAGTCCATATTATGGCAAGAACAGCTCAAATAAGCAAAGAGAAACAACAGTCCATCATCACTATAAGACATGAAGGTCAGTCAGTGCGGAAAATCTCAAGAACTTTGAAAGTTTCCTTGAGTGCAGTCACAAAAACCATCAAGCGCTATGATGAAACTGGCTCTCATGATGACCACAGGAAAGGAAGACTCAGAGTTACCTCTGCTGCAGAGGATACGTTCATTAGAGTTACCAGCCTCAGAAATTGCAGCCCAAATAAATGCTTCACAGAGTTCAAGTAACACACTTGCGTGGGCCAAGAAACACGAGCAATGGACATTAGACTGGTGGAAATCTGTCCTTTGGTCTGATGAGTCCAAATGTAAGATTTTTGGTTCCAACTTCTGTGCTTTGTCAGATGCTGAGTAGGTGAACGGATGATCTCTGCATGTTTAGTTCCCACCATGAAGCATCGAGGAGGAGGTGTGATGGTGTGGGGGTGCTTTGCTGGTGACACTGTGATTTATTTAGAATTCAAGGCACACTTCACCAGCATGGCTACCACAGAGTGAAGGAAAAGCAGCCAACAAGTGCTCAGCATATGTGGGAACTGGTTGAGAGAATGCCAAGAGTGTGCCAAGCTGTCATCAAAGCAAAGGGTGGCTACATTGAAGAATCTCAAATATAAAATATATTTTGATTTGTTTAACACTTTTTTGTTACTACATGATCACATATGTGTTATTTCATAGTTTTGATGTCTTCACTATTATTCTACAATGTAGAAAATAGGAAAAATAAAGAAAAACCTTTGAATGAGTAGGTGTGTCCAAACTTTTGACTGATACTGTATATTTAAAAGAATATATTAGATTTTTTTTTAACCCAGTGTGTGTGGTAACTGTAAAAAGTCTATACTTAGCTTTACCCCAGGATATCAGTTATTAAGAGCTGTAACTATAGAAACAAGGTAGCTTTATTCACGTCAGGGGAATTTAGAGGAACAAGCTTGCTATATTCACATCATGGGAACTTAATGAAAAGTGTCAGCCTATTTGCAACGCACCTCCTTGTTATTGTATTTCCATTGTTGTGTGTTTCACCTGCATTCAGTAGTCTATGAATCACATGATTATGAAGGCATAAATGTATGAAAGCATGTAGACTTATTTACAATGTATGTAGTTCTGTCTTGTGATGTACTTGTGTACATGTATTTTGTCATGTTTTATGTTTTGTGTGGACTCCAGGAAGAGTAGCTGCTGCTTTAGCAGTAGCTAATGGGGATCCTAATAAAATGCTAAATACTAAATGTTAAGCAGTGTTGCTAGAATCCATTGCTATTGCCATAAGGAACAGGATGATCCGAATTTTCTGGCCATCTTATTCATTATAACTTAAGAATAATTGCAGCAGTATGATTTACTTTAAACCAGTTACCTACTCTTAGTTGCTCATGGTTCTGTGGTGTGTGTGACCTACCCAGGGAGTGACCTACCCAGCCTGCCATGGGATCTGGAGTAAGTGGGCTCCCCCTCTGGAGAGGAGTCGCCTGGCCACCACCTCCTTCTGTGGTAAATCCTCTTTTCAATAGTATCTTATCTGTCACACTATGGTAGTGAAGCAAGAGGTACAGTAGTTGTACTTCCTTTGTCTATTTAGATTTCCTTTTTCTTCTCATCCCCCTCTCTACCATTTCCTCTTACAGGTTCATATGCTGGTGCTGTCATAGCCATGCCTCTAGCAGGGATCCTGGTGCAGTACTCAGGCTGGTCCTCTGTGTTCTATCTCTACGGTAAGATAGAGTTCCATGGCGATGTTATAGCTTCCAAATGTAAAAAGCATGAGCTGATGCACACCCATCCTGAATAAGTCACTGCGTGCCGAAATGTTGGTTAGGTTTACCCACTCAATTGTTGGGAGCATATATAGAGTTTTCCACTTTCTTTCTATCTTTTTATATAGCTTCCAAATAATTTTTTTACATTTTTTTTAATCATCATCACATTCTAACCAACAACCTATTTTAAAATATTGAAAATATGTTGGGACATTTTAAAGCTGGTTGCTGATGCTTTCAGACCTCCAGACCATTGATTTCTTCCCAATGTTTTGGTGTGTCTGTTCTCCAATCATTTTCCATCTCTCCCTGGACTAGATGAATTTGGCCTTTCTGTCTGGGGTTTAGTCTATGGGGGATTTCTAAAAGATCAGGCTGCCTTTTAAGAATGTAATGTTATTGTATAGGCCAATCTAAGCTTTTCACATGTTCACATACAACAATGACACAATTAAAACACATTTACAATAGGGTTTCTGTAGCTTTGCTGCTTGGTTCCCTAATGACTAGAAGATATACATAATCCACCACCCATATTTTATTTATCCTGTGTAACAATCCCAATATCATTGTGCAGGGTGCTTTGGGATCTTCTGGTATATGTTCTGGATCCTTGTGTCCTATGAAAGTCCTGCTGTGCACCCTACCATCACCCAGGAGGAACGAGTCTACATAGAGGAGAGCATCGGGGAGAGTGCCAAGCTCATGGGCCCTGCTGAGGTGAGGGACAGGGCTTGAGGTTGGTTGAATAAAAGTTGTTTGAAGGGTTTCAAACAACTTTCACTCAACTAACCTCATGCCCTGCTTCTCTGTTTCAGTCAAATAATCCAAATCTGTGTGAAAGTTTGACAAAGTTTTTTAGTAGGCCATTATATTTTCTGAGTGATATTAGGCCAGTTCTCAAAGTCTTCAAAGTCCACTTCTCCTTAAATCGATTCCTATGATATTAAATTGGGAGATGATGCTATGCCCCACTTCCTACTCAGGCTTGTTTTGATCTCTGCTCCCCTGAGGCCTCATGCATTAAATGTGAGTATGTCCAAAATATACCACAAAGTGTGCATGCGCCGAATCTTGAGACAAAACTTGAGACAATGTGCTAACCTATCCGTAAACTTTAGACAATGTGCTAACCTATCCGTAAACTTTAGACAATGTGCTAACCTATCCGTAAACTTTAGACAATGTGCTAACCTATCCGTAAACTTTAGACCATGTGCTAACCTATTTGTAGACTTTAGACCATGTGCTAACCTGTCTGTAAACTTTAGACCATGTGCTAACCTATCCGTAAACTTTAGACCATGTGCTAACATATCCGTAAACTTTAGACAATGTGCTAATCTATCCGTAAACTTTAGACCATGTGCTAACCTATCCGTAAACTTTAGACCATGAGGATGCACATCTCTGAAAATCTATGTGTTTAATTTGATTAAATCTAACATATAGACATAGGAATCTTTTCCTATTTATTTTATTTTCATAACCATTGCAGAATAAATTCCTTACCTTTTCTTGCCATGACAGGTTCATATTCTTGAAGTAGCCATACATCAAATTACAATGAGCATTTCTCATTTAAGTGGACCTTGTAGCCTAGTAAATAGATAGGCTATATACAGTTGAAGTCGGAAGTTTGCATACACCTTAGCCAAATACATTTAAACTCAGTTTTTCACAATTCCTGACATTTAATCCTAGTAAAAATTCCCTTTCTTAGGTCAGTTAGGATCACCACTTTATTTTAAGAATGTGAAATGTCAGAATAATAGTAGAGAGAATTATTTCTTTCAGCTTTTATTTCTTTCATCACATTCCCAGTGGGTCAGAAGTTTACATACACTCAATTAGTATTTGGTAGCATTGCCTTTAAATTGGGTCCAACATTTCAGGTAGCATTCCACAAGCTTCCCACGATAAGTTGGGTGAATTTTGGCCCATTCCTCCTGACAGAGCTGGTGTAACTGAGTCAGGTTTGTAGGCCTCCTTGCTCGCACACAAAAGTTCTATAGGATTGAGGTTAGGGCTTTGTGATGGCCACTCCAATACCTTGACTTTCTTGTCCTTAAGCCATTTTGCCACAACTTTGGAAGTATGCTTGGAGTCATTGTCCATTTGGAAGACCCATTTGCATCCAAGCTTTAACTTCCTGACTGATGTCTTGAGATGTTGCTTCAATATATCCACATAATTTTCCTTCGTCATGATGCCATCTATTTTGTGAAGTGCACCAGTCCCTCCTGCAGCAAAGCACCCCCACAACATGATGCTGCCACCCCCTTGCACCAAAGTACGTTCATCTCTAGGAGACAGAACGCGTCTCCTCCCTGAGCGGTATGACGACTGCATGGTCCCATGGTGTTTATACCTGCGTACTATTGTTTGTACAGATGAACGTGGTACCTTCAGGTGTTTGGAAATTGCTCCGAAGGATGAACCAGACTTGTGGAGGTCTTGGCTGAATTCTTTTGATTTTCCCAAGATGTCAAGCAAAGAGGCACTGAGTTTGAAGGTAGGCCTTCAAATACATTCACAGGTACACCTCCAATTGACTCAAATTATGTCAATTAGCCTATCAGAAGCATCTAAAGCCTTCCGACTTCAACTGTATATTTCAAGTTTTGCAATCCCATAGGCAGCACGGTTTATAATATATTTTAGAATTTAACAGGTAAACAGTTGATCTTTTACATTGAAGTAGGCCTATGTTGGCGACTGTAATACACAACATAATCTCAGGGCAATCTCTGACACTCTGACACTCTATTTAGTATGGTATGTTATGTTAGCCTCCTGTGACCCGGAAAAAATTGTTTGGAGTCTAAAAATATGGTTATTTATATTTTAATGTATGTGCAAAATTGTCCTCTGTACCGGTCATTAGGACTAAATATGACAAAATTGACGTTACAGTCAATGGGTAAAGTAGATGAAAACATAGTTGCGGCATGTGGGTGTCCACTATAGAGCACATTTTTTTATAAGCTCTTGTTTAGCTCTTATTTAATGTGAAAAAAATATTACAAGTCCTGACAACTCACTTAACTATTCCTGAGAAATCCACTTACTAGAAACAATTTGAATATCAAACTCACAAAAATGATAATTTATAATTACACACACTTCTTTTCAAATTACCATAAAATGTGTACATTTTGAACGGCATCCATTATTTTTAAGAACCAGGGAGATAAAGTTGTCACGGTCACACCCCCACATGTAATATCATTGAAAAGCCCATGATGTCCTCTCAAAGGGACAACAGGTCTTAATACAGTGGCTTGTATGGCCTTAGAGATACGGATCAAGAACTGATGAATTGCTGGGTCTCAGGAGGTTAGGTTTATTATGAATGGAATAGCGGTCGTACAATATTCTATGAATTAGAGGATGTATAGTATCATACATCTTACCCAGTCGTACAATAGCATACGAATTGGATGACGTAAGTTATCATACATCTTGAATGACGTATAGTATTGTACGTCTTGATCTGAGACCAGGTTGCTTGTTGCACCATAATAACAAAGGAGAAATATGGAGAGAATTTATGTTGGCGGTTAGGGGAACTAACGACAAAAAGTTAGGAGAACTAAAATGATAAAGTTTACGTGAATTTATGTAGCTGGTTAGGTGAATTGGGTTAAGGTTAGAATAAGGGTTAGGAGAAGGGTTAGCTAAAATACAAGAGTTGTCCCTGACGTGACTTGAACATGAAACTTTTGGATTGCTAGTCTGCCGCGGATTAAGATGTCAGCATGCTTCAATTTGGCTGGTGCTTAGCCAAGCTTGGCCAAGTGAACCGAACGAGTACTACTTTAAAAGTCCTTCGTTGAAAAATGAGAAAAAGCATCAGTAGTACTGTTTGTCCATTTGGAGATGCCATAGCCAGTATACGCTTCCTCAAAATAGTCAGAATTAATCTAAGATAACTCAAGAAATTGTCAATTATTTTCATAGTCGTGCAGTTTTGCATCTGACTAGGATGTTCGGTGCAGTATTTTTTCGCAGGAGGACGAGTCGTCTCTCGTTGAATGACAACAGACACTTTGGCTTCCAACTTTGGCTTGCCTGGAGAAAATGTTTTGTGTGCCCGAACAGCCGAAAAAACCCTTGCCAGTCCACAATGAAGAAAAAAGTCACAAAATGTAATCAAAATATATGCACAAACTGTTCCGAACTGTTTTGGCCCACCAATCCTCCCCGACCAACCTCCCTATTTTCGCTTATGTCCAAAGTAACTAGACCATTAGTAGGTATGATACAGTACGTCTTGGAGGTGCTCAGAAATTCGTAAAGTATATTGCATATGGCTCTGAGGCCAGGCTGATGTACTGCAATAGATGTGTTTTTTTTCGAGTAGACAATGTTTCAGAATTTGCGTGCAGACCATCGTAAAAAGGATTGGGGAAAAGTTGATGCAAAACATTGTTGAATTCAAACTTTCTGCTGACAGGTCAAAAACAATTTGCCATTGTTTTCTCTTTCAGAAACTGACAGTTCTTTTGCCAGCTACAGCATAAATTACTGCAAAAGATTAAAAGATTCTGCCAACACAGTAAATAGACCGGTAGCTTATGTAAAATATTTGACAGTATGGGTAGATACAGTATTGCTGTTTGATAGGAGCGTAACATCATAGCCTATTTCAACTCAGAGCCTATAGGAAGGCAGGACATAGAAACCCAATGATATAATGATAAACTAAATATTGAACAACAATTCGTCTTTTGCATAGACGTGTGGGCTGTAGCATTTAGCCTACTTTTAAATTGTTTCAAATATACAATAAATCTTGCAGAATGTGCAGACAGGCACTCTCTATAGGCTGCATGTATGTGTTTCTCTCTTTCTCACCCCTGCTACCCTTTCACCGGTAACTCATGTATTTCCCTCCCTTTTGCTCCATCGTAGAAATTTAAGACCCCCTGGAAAAAGTTCTTCACCTCCATGCCAGTCTACGCAATCATCGTGGCCAACTTCTGCAGAAGCTGGACCTTCTACCTACTGCTTATCAGTCAGCCGGCCTACTTTGAGGAGGTGTTTGGGTTTGAGATAAGCAAGGTGAGACCAGTGGAGCAATCCCAGGATAGGGCACCAGCTTAGCCAAACAGGATTTCTGGGGTATGGTACCTGAGGCCTAGGTGAGGGATGTGTGAAAATGTTGAGCTAGGCTCTAACTGACTTTAATACCTTTTAATACCTCTATGTGGATGTTGATTGCAACTGTTCCTGTCCTCAGGTTGGCATGGTGTCTGCCCTGCCCCACTTGGTGATGACAATCATTGTGCCCATTGGAGGGCAGTTGGCTGACTACCTACGCAGCAGGAACATACTATCTACCACTACAGTCAGGAAGATCATGAACTGTGGAGGTGAGAGAGCCCCTCCAGCACATTATGTACAATTATATCAAATATGTTTGATAGAATAGTAATGCTTTTACACTATCTGTATGATCGTGATACAATGACTTTTTGGGACTGTAATTAAATTGCAAATGTGATGGCCCATAGCCCCTGGGTTACTGTAGCATGTGTGTGACTGTCTGTCTCTGCAGGGTTTGGCATGGAGGCTACGCTGCTGCTGGTAGTGGGATTTTCCCACACCAAAGGGGTGGCTATTTCCTTCCTGGTCCTTGCTGTGGGCTTCAGTGGATTTGCCATATCAGGTCAGTGTCTGTTAAACACGTAGTATCAGAGAGTCTGCCAGTATAGATCACAGCTGCCTGTAGGATACTCCTCCCTTACTCTTTGTAGACAGAGAACAAATCTACCAACTACACCGTAGATTCTGTCTAGAATGGACACTATTTATTGCATGAATCTTGCCATGGAGGCAGAACTGAGTGATTTCCTCTAGATGGGCACATGAAAAATCGAAATTGGCTATATTGTAAAAATTCAAGAAAACACAACATAGCTTTTTGGTCTTAATTTAAGGTTAGGCATTAGGGTTAGCAGTGTGGTTAGGGTTAGGGTGAGATTTAAAATCAGATTTTATGACTTTGTGGCCTTGCCAGCTAGTGGCTACCCTGCAGAGCTGCCTCCAGAACAAGATTAATGATGAAAACTCCAACTTGCCTATTTATCGTTCAACAGCCACCGATGTGGTCTAAAAAGGACTTGCAATCAGCAATATCCAGCTACAAAGGGAACAGGGTTGATTTCTCACATTTCTCAAACATCTATTCCAGCTGGTGCTTGTGGCTGCAAGGCAGACCTTGGTTTTACTACTACTCATTTTTCTTGGGCTTTCTCCTGGAGTATTTAATAATTCAGCACAAGTCCCAGAGGAGCTGCCATACAGGCTGGCTGTGTGCAGCTACAGAGGACACTCAGTGTGGGGGAGGAGATTCGCTGGCTAGCTACTCCCTTTACAACAAGATGGCTGCATGGTGCTTTGTTTTTCATCGCAATTTCATTTCCATTACATTTATATTATGTTTGGGGTATTTCAGTAGTTTTGATACATCTGCGTACTAGTACTCCGTTAAGGGAGACGTGTTCTTCATTAAAGAAAAAAAGGTCATTACTAATGGTGGTTTTTATTACCGTAAGGGCTAGAGCCTATCAGATCTGCGCTAGCCGACACCCACATAGCGGTTGTTTTGACGGTGTCTGAGGTGGAACTGCGTTAGAGCTGTCAAATCCATAAGCGGCTCCTTGCGTCAGCTTATCGCGGACACTGCCATTGGATGCAAATACGAAACTAACCGACTTCATAATCCAACTTTATAATTAGAAGTTCATGCAGCCGCGTTACAAGTTCAAACACTCGAATGCGTGATGTTTTATTGTCTGATAGGCTATAAATCTCCCCATCCAAATTAGCATTAAAACATGCATTAGCCTACACGTTCTATCAGCGTTTTGAACTTCTACCGCAGTGGGGATACTAAGGAAGGCAGTGGTTTGTGACACAACAGCAGCCACTCACTTATTTGTCAGTTCATACCGCAGTCACACCTCCAACAACAGTCGCTATGCAGATGTCAGCCAACGCCGGTTTACACTCGATCTGATTGAAACGAGGTCTAAGTTATAGTGAAATCAGTTAAACCACAAGAACTATAACCACTTGTTTTTTATTTAATCAAGTGCTAATCAATTGTTGTCTTAGAGATCTGTCTTACAGAGAGTAACTTCACACTGAAAACCTTGAATTTCATTCTGAACGTTCTTTTCAGGATTCAATGTCAATCACTTAGACATTGCTCCACGCTATGCCAGTATCCTTATGGGCATATCCAACGGTGTGGGCACTCTGTCTGGCATGGTATGCCCATTGATCGTAGGTGCCATGACAAAAAACAAGGTAAGACATTCTGTTACCCTTGGAAAGTCCATAAAACATTATGGTTAAACGTAGATTCATTATCGTCGGATAGAACTACAATTCTCTGTGACTTTGTATAAGACACTTTATATTCCATCTGTCCACATGAAGACTCGAGAAGAGTGGCAGTGGGTGTTCCTCATCGCTGCTCTGGTTCACTACGGGGGAGTCATCTTCTATGGCATCTTTGCCTCTGGAGAGAAGCAGCCGTGGGCCGACCCAGAGCTGACCAGCGATGAGAAGTGTGGCTTCATCGATGAGGATGAGTTGGCAGAGGAGACGGGCGACATCACCCAGAGTTACGGTGCCCTGGGCGGCGGTCCGGCCAAAACGTACGGTGCTACTACGCAGAACGGGGGCTGGGCTAACAGCTGGGATAAGAAGGAGGAGTTTGTCCAGGAAGAGGCAGAGGGAGGGCCGTATGGCTACAGGCAGGACCAGGACTACTCCTAGAGACAGCAGACTCACTGACCATCAAACGGTAGACTTATTTTGTATTGTTTACCAGTTTAGATGAAACGAGTCAAAAACCAAACAAAAAAGATAACAATCCATTGTTGTATGTTTGCACAAATTCAAATCAATATTTCAAAAGAAAAAATTTGTTCAAAAGATGATTTTATTGTACAAATAAAAAAAAGAATATAGCGATGTAGCACATCAAATTGGCAGATCTATTTGTAAATGTAATATGCATATAAATTATAGATATATGTATTTGGAGTGCAATTGTGTGTAAGTGTGAACCATTTCCACCTCATCAATCTGAGCTTCTTCATTCTGGAGAAGCCTGTTATGTACGATCAGACAAGATTTAACTGGCTTCCTGGATCATCATGCCTAACTGGTTCTTATTACAACTCCTCATGAGCCAGCCATTGCAGTGTAAAAGAAACATGTCACTGTAAAAAGGGGTCTTAACCAGGAATGAGACTATGTCTTAGGTTGTACAGTATCTCTTCTGAATGCACTGAAAGTAGTGTGTCCGTTTAATGCATAATCATTTTCTTTTTTTATTATGTGTTTGTATAACTGTCTTTAACACAGAGGCATAAAGATACAATAACGTTTTGAAGAACGACATAACACTTTCGCTAGCTGATGTAAAAGTCTTAAGATGCATGAAAGAAAAAAAGGATGAAGCGTTGCTCACGTGTTTACAGTGCCGTTTTGAGAGCTTGGGACTATACAGTTCTATCTGCCTTTTTTTCAAAATGGAGTTAGTGACATAGCCTTGTTCTGTTCAATGTTCTCTACCTATATACCCCAATTCAAGTTAAGTTCAAAAGAATGCAAGATTAAAAATAACGGACACCATTCAAACCACTGAGGGTTCAGGAACTTTCAAGCCAATTATCTGTAATGAACACGACAGAGAGCTGGTTTCAAGCGCAGGGCGCAGTGTTGGTTTTTATTGCAAAGGACCACAGGAGGAGGCAGGTAGCTGGGTCCAGGGGCAGGCAGAAGGTCATACACAGGAGGAGGCAGGTAGCTGGGTCCAGGGGCAGGCAGGTGGTCATCCACAGGGGGTCCAACAAGGCAACAGTACAGGCAGGGAAAAGGCTAGTAACGTCGTCCAGGAGATCAGGCAATATGTAGATAACAGGAAATCCGATAGGCTAAAGTACAGGCAGGGAATAGGCAAAAGGCATCGTTAGTGAGGCAGGCAAAAACTATCATACACAGGAGGATTAACTTACGGGAAACCCAGCGCTCCGAATAGAAGTGTGTCACAAAACAAACAATACCTCACAATGATGGGGTGCAAAGAACTGAACTAAATAGTGTGTGATAATGACATACAGGTGTGTGAACAGGTGATCAGAATTCAGGTGATTGGGATCTGGAGAGTGAGCTGCGTTCAGGGGATCTATGTGTTTGAGAGTGTGAGTTGGAAGCAGACATTACATTATCTAAGAATCATCTTTTTGCAGATAGAACCTTATAGTCCCAAGCTCTCGATTTCATGCCTATAACAATGTTACATCTGTTGTTAAATGTTTATGTTTGGAGGTTACAAACATTCATAACTCAGTTATGTCATTCTTATGATCATTATGTCAGTTGTATTATCTGATCAATTCAAGTCATTTCAAGGCATTTCAATTCGATTTTTTTTTTTTTAAAGGTAAATGTTTGTCTGAGGTGACTAAAGAAATATAACTAAGAGCACATGGACAATATAAAGAAATGCTGCCTGGCACTATGAAGGGCCTGTGCAATGCAGAGAAAGACCAGCCAGCCGATCCAGAAGTAGCCAATCAGTATATCTACTGTACAGACAGTCCATCAGCAGGAGATATGTTTTGCTAATAAAAAGGGAACTTTTTTAGACTGGGATAGTGATCCAGATAGACAGTTGTTAAAGAAAACTATACCTTGCCAGTCCAGGAGGACAATTAGCCAAATTGGTGAGTGAGATTTATATTACGTCTACATGTAAAAACATTAGAGCATTACTGAATTAAAAAAACATGACAGTATAGCTGTTACTGCCTATGTAATGTATGTCACATTGAACGTTTACCATTCCTAAAAGAGTAGGTAGACAATCAAAAGAGCAGCAAGACATGATTTAGCCAGTGTGTATAGAGTGGGAATGACCAGTGTAGAGATACTGGGTTCCAGTCAATGATTTATATATACACTCGATGACTGACAGGGGCCTTGTTTAGAAGCCACCGTGCCTCCATCTTGGCACTCCCGCACATTGTAAATAAATATTTTGGAAGCTATAGAAATGTATTTATTATTGTCTACATTTGTTTTTGCCACATTTATTATATTTCAGAACATTTAATGAATACTTTTAAATTATATTATGTGAGCTAAACATTAAAATAAAAATATATTATAAAGAAATCCTTAAAAGTATAATTTTTTGAAAGTTCTAACGTTACTGTCCCCAATACAACAAGAACAAATACTTAAATACATGAAATTCTGTCCTATAAACATTTAATTAAAATACTGTAGAATTCCATTCATTCCAATGGAGGACTGCTCCTACTGGGGAGTGCCAATATGGCTGACCGGTGGCTTCAAAGCCTCTCATTGGCCAATACATAGCATCAGCAATCCAGGGTTAATATACACCATTGGTTTCAGTAGCGTGTCAGGGACCTAAACCTGCTTTTCACTGTCTGTCTGTGGAGACCTGAAGTCAGCACTTCACAATGTATTTATGGAAATGTATTTATGCATGGAACAAAGCCGTAGTCTAAATGTTTTAACATTTTATTTCTTTCACAAAATGTATTTTGTCTCTCAAACTGTTACTAATGTGTCAATTTCTTTGCACAATTAACCAAAGGTAACGTGTCAAGCTGGGTTTGAACAGGAGGGCTATATACTAAGGGAATTGCTGGACATTGTAGTGAAGGCCTCTGTAGGCCTCTCCAGGTGGCGCTAACCATACTCAGTGTACAAAGCAATAAATCCATGGTAACAGTTGTTGTCAACCATTGAAAAATGTAAAACACTAGCATATGTAACTAGAGCGTTTCTTTTACGTTTCAAGTCGTGTTTTTTGTGATATCAAATATAGAAAAGAACAAACACAAGTACTTGTAAAAATAAAACCTATGTAGTTAGAGTCCTCCACACAGCTCTTTGACATGCTGATAATGCAAGGAGTTTGTGAGGGGACTGCTCACCAGAAGAGAATGATACCCTGGGACATTCCTGTGACATGGATGATGTCCTTCTCCATATCTCTATGGTTCCACTCCTGTTGGTGTCTGCGCATCCGTTGTTGTTCTGTACAGTTTCCAGTGGTCGTTTTGGAGGGTGTGCTATTGTTCAGTTTTCTCTCTCTCTCTAAACCCTGTTGGTTTGATTGATGTGTGTTCTGCCAGTGGCTGGACCCTTATTTCCCCCTTAACCATCTCTCTCTAACTACCTAAACCCCTTCCACTGTTGCAATATTCAATGACGTGAAGATTGTCTGTAAAGGTGATCTAACATTTACAAAAATGGCAGATGTATAACATGAAGTAACGGTACCTTCTTCCTGTTTTGTGCCTCTGAGTGAAGTTACAGTGTGATTCTATGGCTTATTTTGCTGTGTCAATGGAGAGATTTGTTGATGTCAAAATGAAATGCTCTATATATCCATTTTATAAAAAAACGAATGAACAAAACATAACTTGTGTCTGTATTTGTGTGAACACATCCACAATCATACAGCTCAGTCAGTGACGTCTGTATAGGCAGATGAAGAAGCCTGGCTTTAAGTCCAACTGCGGTATTTAGGATACCAAAGGAAAAAGTGGCAAATGTGTCTGACTACTAACGTTGGTACAGTGGACCTTCAGAGTTACAAGCTTGCTCCAGAGCACCCTCTCTCCCAGAGAATTTGCTTTATGGTATACCTTACATGATGTCTGCGAAAGACCAGAGTCCGTCTTGCACTAAGCTTACAGGACATGGTGACCCCTCTCCACTAAAGGACCCTTCCTCCCTCTCTATTCTCCTTCTTTGACTTGTAGTGAAATCAATGGACCAGTCCCTCGTGCTCAGCCGAACCTATTGACTGTTCTAACCTCTTAATGGAGATGGGAGGGAGGAGCAGCACTTATAGGGCTATTTGGAAGAACTGCTCGATTCAGAGTGACCCTTGGGACTAAAGCCCCCCTCATGGTGGGAGACCCACAACACTCTTTATGAAACAGGCCCAGGAAATATTTCCTCATGTTCGCAACATTCAGCACTAAACTGGTACACCGGGTTTATATATTTTTTACAGATTGTTAAATCGATAGATTGAGTGATTGTTAAATGGTTGCTGTGAAGACCAGCATGATTGCTAAGAGTGGTTGCTTAGAAGGCACAGATGAATTGTTAAGGGCTTCTCCTCTTGCATTCACTGCTAATTGATACCAACAGTCAGTAAAAAGATGACCTTCAATTCAAATAAATATTGGCAGAAACTGAAAGGTTACAGTCTCTGTTACACTTCCCTGTGTCTCAGCATGTGTCTGTGCATTAACAGAGAATCCTGTCACCCTGTCATGCCAATTGAATTAGCTACCTTCACTTGCCAACTAATTTACAACTGAAGAGATGAGTAACTCCCAATTCAACTTCATTAACTGTGATTAATTCATTACATGTCCCTTCCCCTAAACCCTACAAAGGTAAAACTATGTGTTAGCATTCCGCTATTGTCCTGGCTTTATTTCCATTTAGTAGATAAACTAATTCCAAATAGAATAGGCCTGGGCCTCCCGAGTGGAGCAGCGGTCTAAGGCCCTGCATCACAATGCCAGAGGCGTCACTACAGACCCGTGTTCAATCACGGGCTGTATCACAACCGGCCATGATCGGGAGTCTCATAGCTCAATTGGCCCAGCGTTGTCCGGGCTAGGGGAGGGTTTGGCCAGGGGGGCTTTACTTGGCTCATCGTGCTCTTGTGACTCCTTGTGGCAGGCCGGACGCCTGCAGCCTGACCTTAGTCGTCAGTTGAATGGTGTTTCCTCCGACACATTGGTGCAGCTGGCTTCCGGGTTGGCAGGTGTTAAGAAGCGCGGTTTGGCAGGTCATGTTTCGGAGGACGCATGACTCGACCTTCACCTCCCGAGCCGGTTGGGGAGTTGCAGCGATGAGACAAGATCAAAATTGGGGAGAAAAAGGGGGTGTAATACCTTTTTTTTATATATAATAATACATTAAAAAAATTGGCCTACTGTCAATACATAGTTTTGTCACATTGTCAAGTGTTGACTGGTGCCCTGGAGAAAACCAAACTGCCACCTTTAAATCAAATATATCTTCAGCTGCTGCTCAATAGCATTTAACACCCGATGAAAGGTACCAGTACACAGGGACAGGACTAGAGAGTTTTTTCAACACGTCTGTTTTTTGGTGCCTCTGTGAGGCGTATTTCCTGGTTTCTCTGCTAAACAGCAGAATGTTTGCAGAAGCCATGGGGGCGGAGCTCCTTTGCTGATTGATGGCACCTTCTGGATCAGCAGAGGATAAACAATCAAGGGGGAGGGAGCGTGTAGACACAGACACCCTGCAATTACACCATGAGCCGTGTCCTGGCTCAGCCCATTGCTTTCGTTAATTTGACAGGCTCGATAAATGTGTCACCAGCCCCTTAAATTATGTTTTCTCCCAGCCAACCAGCCAGAATGGTCATGGTTCTCATCTCATAGCAAACAAGGGGAACTGACCCATAACCCTCTGTGTGACCATCAACCCATCTGTTATAACTAAACTGTCTATCCCTACTCTGTCCTATATGATTATTAAGGCAAGAGAGCAAAATAGAAGTGTCTGTGTGAGTGAGTGTGTGTGTGTGTGTGTGCGTGTGTGTGCGTGTGTGTGTGTGTGTGTGTGTGTGTGTGTGTGTGTGTGTGTGTGTGTGTGTGTGGTGTGTGTGTGTGTGTGTGTGTGTGTGTGTGTGTGTGTGTGTGTGTGTGTGTGTGTGTGTGTGTGTGTGTACGTGGTGTGTGTATTTACATGTATGTGTGGTGTTAGTGCATATCAGAGGGTGTATCTACATAAGAGAGTGTATGTCCATATGCTCAGTGGTTTAAAGATGACTGCTCATCTGTGGCTGGGGGACAGGTGACATAGGGGCCTCGGGGGACCATATGGGGAGGCTTTGGGAAGCCAAAATCACTCTTTGATGACTGGGGCAGCACTGGGGCCCATGAGACCCTCTGGGCTTTATAAATAACATCATGTTCTCCACATACAGCCTCCATGATTCACTGAGGAGCTACTGAAATCATTGTCCGGGGACACAACACCCCCAGAGATGATAATGTGAAGCACACCTATCATGCATTTCAGCATCTCTGTGCATAAAACACTGAATGAATGAATGAACTGTCAGTTGTAAAGCGCAATGAACAGTACAACCCACACAGCCCAACCCCTTCTCCAATGGACCACTGCTACAGATCTCATCTATAATTTGGAGGTTTCATTACATTTGTGCATTAACACACGAAGCTACCGACTGATTTTTTATTGACTGAACTCTGTCGTTCGGATTCCAGACTGGAACAACTAGAATGTAGAATCTTATTAGTGCAATGTCCAGGTTTCCTCTGGCATCCCTGGACGATTCCAATCTCATATCGCATGTCCTCTCCCCAGCCATCTTCAGTCATGAAAAGCCACGGGACTTTTTCACATTGTTACATGAATGATCATAGTAAGGCAGGACGCGCATTTGGCAGGGGAGAGGCCTGGATTGGCTGGGTGAGAACCCGCCTCTGGTTCTGGCAATGTGATAGAGAGTGGAGGGGATTGGCACGTGTTGCTGAATTGCATCACCCCAGCTGGTAGGTGTTGGCCCCCCCTCATCTGTGTGAGATATGAGATGTGCGTCACAGGTATGAAGCCACGGGAAAGTCTCTGGGGTGTGGCACGATAATGGTTAGAGGGCTGAAGACACACGCACTCCGCTTCATCTGGCTTCCTCTCAGATCACACTCTACAAGACCTGCCTACACAAGCAAAAACACAAGCATATAAACAAACACACACACACACACACACACACACACACACACACACACACACACACACACACACACACACACACACACACCCACACACACACACACACACACACACACACACACACGCGCGCAGACAAATGGACAGGTGCTCTCCTCTCTCTGCTCAAAGAACTGACCTCTGTACGTAGTTTTCCATTAGTAATATTGTTGCACACAATACTGTCTCTCGTACTGTTTTCAGAATGTCAGTGAATGCAATCTTCAAAGGATATGCCAGTGTTTGTAGTGCAGCCTGCATCTAGAGTAGCATCAAAGGAGATGTTTACAGGATAGAAGAGAACATATAAGGGAAATGTTTTTCAAGAGGACAGGTAAAAGTGAGAATGAATATGAATATTTCGTACTATATTCTCATAAGAGGATTCAAGGACATTGGTTCGGTGTTAGAAGCATTCATTTTTCAGAATGAGACACAGCGGGTTTGGGAATATGGGTTTGGGGATGTTTTTCCGTGTGAGAGATGATCCTGACCTATAAATAAAATCACATAAAAATGTACCACTAAATAAAAAGGAGAGGATGCATCACATGGTTAGAAATTGAAAAGGGTTTTCTATGATAACATCTGAAAAGCATTGAAAATCTATAAAAGGGAAATTGCATTATTGCATTATTCATGCCAAGGGAATGACCATGTGGTAGCATGTTACAGAAGATGGGATGGAAGACAAAAACCTGCATGTACAACCAATGCATGTCAGAAAAGCACCAAAGTCTCTGTGTGATGGAGATAGCGTAATGATCTGTTTCAGCACTGGACAGCTCCACTGCCACCAACCTGACAAAAAAATGCCAACTGAGGAATGGAAGGGAAAAAACAGATGTGTGTAGGGGATGGAGAATGACAGGAGAAGTAGACGGAGTAGAAAGAGTGAGACACAGGAAGGGGGGTTTCAATTAATGGAGCTTAGGTACGTGTGTATGGGGGGGGGTCTACTGCCAAGAGTTTCTCATTCAGCCCTGCATGCCTCTCAGCCTCTCAGGAACTCTTCACCAGATGGGAGGTAGGGAGGGGTGGAGGGTCGCGAGGGTAGGGGGGCTCTCCTGAACCCCAAGCATTAGGCCTCCCTTTGTCCTCTTGGCTGTCACCGATGGCAGCGCAGTGGGGTAACACAGGCAGGCACACTGCAAATCTCATTAAAAAGTGAGAGGAGTGGCCGAAGGAGGCTTTAGGAGGCTTTCTAATAACAATACATGGGGAAAGCTTGCATATTGGATTCAATCACAAACATCTGCCCCCACCGTAACTCACTCTATCCACAAAAGGTCTTCAATAACCTCAGCTACTTTAAGGATATTTGTTATGAAATGAAGAAAGCATCACAGTGTTATAGACATTTTACAAACTGTCGTATTTTACCATGACAAACACAAAACAAGACTGTCTGTGACTTGTGTTACACATCACCAGCATTTTAAGTCAACCAGTTTTACAGAATGATCTTCTCTTCCTTTCAAACAAATGTGTTCACTTGTCAACCAACCAACACAACCACCCACACTCACAAACACTGCCCTCCTCCCTGTCCCTGGTCCCCTCCGCCTACCCTAGTCCCTTCCTCCACTTTCTCCCTCTATGCTTTATTGATTTAATGTTGTCACCACACCTCTCTATCGGATTTCATTAGTCACAGTGAGGTGACACATCAGATGGAGGGATCTCAGAGAAGGAAGAGGACAACACAGGAGTGACAGTATCACAGTCTCCCATCTTGTTCAGTGTTAAGATGGAGCACAATGTAGTACTTAGGGACTGAATGGTTATATTATACTGTATGATATTGTCTCCACAAACTTAACTGAGGGATGATTTCCAATGTGTGTATGTCTCTGTAAGTGCAGGTGGTCCTCCTTTGAACACTGCTCATTCGTCACGTCACTGACCCTGAAATTTACAGTTTAACACAGTGAATGGGGGATTCAACAACCCTGTCATTTCACTCATTGTAAGATTACACACACACACCGATTGGCCTATCATCCAAACCCTATCAATGTTACAGCCACTCGGATAACCAGATGAATGGCTAGCTCTTTCCTCCTGGCAGATACACTATTCGCTGCCAAATAATTTTAATTGTCTTCTGTCTTTTCAGCTTCATGATTCCATCTTTCTTGCATTTCTGTGAGCGTTTTGGTGCATTCCAATTGTCACTGGGCGATTCAGTGAGCTTCCTGATCTATGTTCATTCATTTCTTCTGGATTTATATTCGATTTTGTTTGTCTCTCTTCTTCTGTCCTCGGTTTTCAACTCTCTTTCATCTCTCACTCGCTTTCCTTTTTCTCTGTCCTGCTTTAATGAGCATGGTGTTCACTGCTGGGGCGTACTGTCCCTTTAAGAGCGGAAGGTGTGAGCGCAGACACCTTGTGATGAGTGAGAGGGAACAAACCATAGAAAATTAACACATACAAGGGGAGGCACACAAGAGACAGTGCCTTGACATTTACTGAAGAGAGAAAGAGAGTGCAGTCTGATTCTCTCATAGACAAAGACATGTGCAAGAAAACCGCACAATATAGCGTCTCGGCACCTAGGCAGAACTATAGAAATCAGCACAGAGTATGCTAGATAAAGAAGGTGTCAGAGCATAATGTATTGAGTGGGGGACAGAATCAGAAAAGGGTCAAGATGAATGTCAAAATGAGTCAGATTGATATAATATGTATGACCACTGTCGCTGTATTTCTCTGATTATGTCCATTCCCTGTTCATCTGCCCCTCTCCCTCCCCCTCTCTGTGTTTGTCACTGCATGGTGACTCAGACACAGCAGAACTGCTAGGTCTTACATGATATGAAATTAGTCACACTGCAACCGGACGTTATCTAGCTCTCTTTCTTATACACACTCATACACACTCATACACACACATACACACTCATACACACTCACACACACCCATACACACTCACACACACTCATACACACTCACACACACACACACACACACACACACACACACACACACACACACACACACACACACACACACACACACACACACACACACACACACACACACACACACACACACACACACACACACACACACACACACACACACACACACCAAGCATTTAGACTCCCTCAGTACTACCAACCCTCCCCTGCAGCTCGCCCACAAACAGCCTGGCATTGACAGTGAGCTGGCGTACTTATCAAAGAAACTCCATCACCAGACTGTGCTCTTCCAATGTACCTAGACACCTGAATAAATACATCAACTGATTTTAATGATGCTCTCTTCACACTGCCTTGACCACACATCTCACAGGATGAATGCACACACTGGCTGAGGCTGTCAATCTACACGCCTCCCCTCAGAGACATCCTGCTCTCTCTCTGTCTCTTTCTCCATTTCTCTCTCTCAAATTGAAAGTCAGCACTGCATGGTTGGTATGTCAGCTGTGAAAAACCGCACAGTCTTTTAAAAGTATTTTCTTTGGTCTCGAAGGCCAAGTCAGTCAAGCACAGGCCTTCAATTGAAAATAAAAGTGCCCACTGCCCCCAGATAGAATGTGACCATGAAAGGAAAACTGTTCTGCAGAGATAGGCCTGAGAAGAATGCTTGACATTCTTTTGTCATTTAGCTTTCAGTGACATTATGAGCACTCTGGGACGGTTGATGTTGCTTTAACAACTTGGTGCACAAGCTCTTCAAAGTGCCCTCGCAAATTGATTACTTACTGCCACTCCCCTCCTTCAAATAAACATGCACGCTGTTCTCACAGACCTAATGCTTAAGTGTCTTGTTACTGTTGCAGATAAAATCATGTCCCCTGAACGGGTATTGGCAGACATGTTCGTACTGTTTAGAGAGAAAATTATGATGGGAGGGGGAGATATAGGGAGGAGTGGGGAGGAAGGAGAGACAGGAAGGAGGCAGGAGTGGAGAACAAGGAGGGCGAAGAAAGAGGGGTGGGAGAGGGAGAAAGAGCAGGAAATAAGGAGGAGGTGTGGTTAGGAAAAGCCTTTGTAGTCCATCTGACTGCTCCCTGAGTAGCGATGCAGCTCCCACATGAAAGTGAGGTGTGTCATATGTGGCTGGCTGTGGCACGACGCCACGTCACACGACCCCTGAAGTCTAGCCAACAAATAGGCCGTCTGGAAGCCAGGAACACAGGGGACCACAGACAACAGACGGAGAGATGGCAGGGGGAGAGGGAAAGAAAGAGGAAGAGAGGGAGAGAGTGACCGAGTGAGTGAGAGAGAGAGAGAGAGAGAGAGAGAGAGAGAGAGAGAGAGAGAGAGAGACAGAGAGAGAGAGACAGAGAGACAGAGAGAGAGAGAGACAGAGCGAGAGAAACAGTAAATTATATGACACATAATGGAAATTAGTAGTGAGAAATGTAGTGGAACAGAAGGCTGTGGCACAGCATACATGTAGTATATGTGTTCCCCTCCCCATTAAGGACAGAAAATGAAGCACACAATAAGGGGACTGGAAAGAGGCAGAGCAGTCAGTGCTAGTTTGATGTGAAACCAAGTGAATATGTGCCGGCGTCTACAACGCACCACAACAATACAGGTCTTTCTCTACCTAGTGAGAGGGTCTAGTTTTAAACTTAAACCCTGACTCAGTGAGACTCAGCGAGGGTCTGTGTCCCTGTGTGTTGGGTTGCTCATCAGAAACCTTGACTCAGAGAGGGTCTGTGTCCCTGTGTGTTGGGTTGCTCATCAGAAACTCTGACTCAGAGAGGGTCTGTGTCCCTGTGTGTTGGGTTGCTCATCAGAAACTCTGACTCAGAGAGGGTCTGTGTCCCTGTGTGTTGGGATGCTCATCAGAAACTCTGACTCAGAGAGGGTCTGTGTCCCTGTGTGTTGGGTTGCTCATCAGAAACTCTGACTCAGAGAGGGTCTGTGTCCCTGTGTGTTGGGTTGCTCATCAGAAACTCTGACTCAGAGAGGGTCTGTGTCCCTGTGTGTTGGGTTGCTCGTCAGAAACTCTGACTCAGAGAGGGTCTGTGTCCCTGTGTGTTGGGTTGCTCATCAGAACTCTTGACTCAGTGAGGGTCTGTGTCCCTGTTTTTTTAAAAAAAGGTATTATGTTTTTTACCTTTATTTAACTAGGCAAGTCAGGTAAGAACAAATACTTATTTTCAATGATGGCCTAGGAACAGTGGGTTAACTGCCTTGTTCAGGGGCAGAATGACAGATTTTTACCTTGTCAGCTCAGGGGTTTGATCTTGCAACCTTTCAGTTACAAGTCCAACGCTCTAGCCACTAGGCTACCTGCCGCCCTGTGTGTTGGAATGCTCATCAGAACTCCTGACTCAGTGTACCTGTGTGTGTCTGTATTAGCAATGGCAGTGTACATCCAGTACATGACTAGGTGTGTATGTGTGCATGTAGAATATTTGTGTGTCCTTGTCTAGTTCTCTTTTTCTATACACCTTTTGTCCATCTTTTCAAAGCTGAGATAGGTTGTCATGGAGACCGGGACAATTGTGGAAAAGGAAACAGGCAGAAGGGAGAAATCCAGTTGTCATGAGATACTCTGAGATTGTGGGGTCGAGGAGAGAGAGAGAATGAGAGTGAGAGCGAGAGTGAGAGCAGGAAGACCGCAACAGCGACAGAGAGTGGTGAAACCACAGGCACAGCTGAAATCATGCTTTCCTTTCTCTGCTCAGGCCAAGTGGCGTAAATGTAGATAAGAGGACAAGTTGAAACCATATGCACATGCACACAGACACCAGTCCTGAGGAGGCTTGGCTGGGACCTTCCCTAGAACCTGTGGTTGTGTCTGCTCGTCATGACCAGGTATCCTCCAACATGTTTAAACAGGCTTCCACCATCGGTCATAACTCAGGGACCAGGGGTATACTCCTTCACCTGATGACAGGGGTTAAGAGACCGAGGAGTGATAATATAGCCATCACAAGCACTCCATCACATGATAATCACATTTCAGTGGCACTCCATTGCTTCCACACTTTAAGGATAATCTTGTTAAAACCGAGTGGTCGGCATCCCAGTGATAGAGAGAACAGGCAGCCTCTCTCATACAAAGGCTCATGGAGCAGCCAATGTCTGAATGAATGAATGAATGCACAGTGTGGAGGAGTAAAGCTTTTGTTGAGTAACCTTGGTGCTGGAGAGCAACAGTCATGCAGTGGTTGGTTCAATAATCTTTTTTTCCTTGTATTAATTGCTGAAAGATTGGTTCATTTCTGATTAAGAATATACTGAAAAAGGAAAAGCTGAAATTTCACTAGAATTAAATGTGTTGGTTGTATTATAATGTAATCAAATATAATATTCCATTATGATGAAGTCATTAAAATGGCATGCAGGGTGAGGCTGGAACCTGAACGCCACAATGGATAAATGCATTGGAAAGAACTTGCTTAAAATGATTCACCAATATACTTCAATACATCCCCTTTTGTCAGGAATGGATAATCCAAGCAGAACTGTTTGTATCCTACACAGCATATCATATTATGCTGTCTCTCTAGACATTTCTCCTCCCTTTTTCTTGGCTAGTATGCTGAGCAGTCTACTAAATAAGTAGCTATGTCTCCCCTGGTGGCTGGTTTAAACACTGCAGGATCATGAACATACAGTACTGCATCTAAAATATCTTACAGATGCTATAGAGAAGAACATATTGCTTTATTTCTGCAGAGCTTAGTGACTCAATCACCAAATAATGCCATTGGATAGTTTAGTTTGTCAAATTCCGATCCCTACTGAAATATTTGTAATTTCCAGTCCAAGGCTACCTCCGTCTCATTTTCCATGTAAGATCAGCATTGTACTGTGACAAAGCAGACAGCCAGTGTAATTACTTTAGAACTGTACCCTGCAGCTACTGACCTGCCGCCCTGGCAGCCCAGACTCCAGTAATATCAGGTTCATTTGTCTGGCAGGACTGACACATTATCCATTAGACTTTTTTATGAACGTCTCACAACCACTCCTATGCTGTCTTTGAGTTTGATTGAATTTTCCAGCACTGGTTAATTAAGAAGAGGACAGCAAGCTGATTAAAAATGAATAAGTTCTGTTGAGAGCCAGAGTGAAAAATAACGAAGTACTTCTTTTTTTCTACAACGGCAGACAGAAAATACTTTCTGACTGGCATTTAATATGGCAATGCTTTTCCACTGATTGTGTTCAGTATTTAGTGTGTGAAACATTACTAACAAGTTCAAGGGTGCCGTCATCATACACAGGGTGATCTGGAACTACATGCACAAACAAAAATGCATGATTATTAAAACATATTAAAACATTGCCCATTAAACTTCTATGGTGAAAATGGTATTACTTGAGCGCAGCATTTACCCCTGAAAACGAGATCTGTCCATTCTAATTTGACAGAGTGATGAAACATTGGTCTATACTTAATACGTGTGAACCCATCTGATTGTGCACGGGTTCTCTTGACCCTGGGGACCAATTTGAGTGGTGCACAGCACAGGGTTTACTGGATTTCCATCACCCCCATACACCATATTTGGGGAGACACTAATGCTTCTGGTTGTCTTGGCAACATGTGATGCCATCTGTCTGGGTCCTGCTCACTGATCCATGTAGTGTATCTGAAACATTGTTTTTAAGACAGTCTCTGTTCACCCTCAGCCATTGCAAAAACAGAGAACCATGCACTTATGTTTTGAACAGGGTAGTTTCACTTCCAATAAATTATCCTATAACAATACATCTGAAGCACAAATACTGTAGTAAACATTTTACAGCAAAATTTGAATTTACTTTGAAGGATTTCAAAATAGGACATTTTGGCAAAACACATTTTGAAATCCACAATGAACACATGCTGTTTAAAAAAGTGTATTATAGTACATATGTTCTACTGTATAAGCCTTCCTGTTGAAGTCTAGTTCCAGACGCTCTACTGTTAATGAACTCTGTTGGTGCTTCTGAGTCATTGTTAAATGGGTTTAACATGCCTTTAACACACTGGCAGCATGGCCAATCCACACACACACACACACACACACACACACACACACACACACACACACACACACACACACACACACACACACACACACCACACACACACACACACACACAGATTGATTCCTCAGGTCACATGAGACGAGTCCCAACTTCAATCTGTCCATCATGAGGTCAGCTTCTTCAAAACTCTCTCAAAGCAATCTTTCAGACAAACATTTGTTTATGTAAATATATTTGCTCTCTCTCTCTCTCCCTCTCTCTCTCTCATTAATAAGCACACACATATACAGGAGTCTGATGGGCTGAATGTTAACCAGTGCAAATTAGGGAATGGGCTAGTGGCAACTGAGAAGGGGTGTGTCTGAGGGGTTTATGGGCACAAGAGATCTGTCCCCTGGGAAGGAGTGGTGGATCAACCCCACCTGCGACCCGACCCTCCTCCTCACAGGGGTTAGCATGTCAGCGCCTCAGCGCACACTAGATGGATAGCTGCCCTTAAGCTGCACCCCCCCACCCCTCCCTCTCTTTGACAAAAAGTGCAATTACTTCTACCCCCCTCTGCTTCAGCACCAATAAACTTGATATTAATGAGCCTGTAACAGGGGCGGGAGAGAGGATGTAATATAGCTGGTTTACCAGCTGATGTCATCCGGAAACAGGGAGGTGGGAATAGTGGGAGAATGGTTTGTACTGGGCTAGCATACAGTGGGTACACTCCATAATTGTCATAGGCTACAGACAGACCTGCAATATAAATCAAGAACTAAACTGTCAAGACTGTTTCCTTTATTTTGATGTGTAAACTGAATTGAGAATTATGGACATATGATACACTATACAGTTGAAGTCCGAAGTTTACATACACTTAGGTTGGAGTCATTAAAACTCGTTTTTCAACAACTCCACAAATGTATTGTTAACAAACTATAGTTTTGGCGTGTCAGTTAGGACAGCTACTTTGTGCATGACACAAGCAATTTTTCCAACAATTGTTTACAGACAGATTATTTCACTTATAATTCACTGTATCACAATGCCAGTGGGTCAGAAATGTACATACACTAAGTTGACTGTGCCGTTAAACAGCTTGGAAAATTCCAGAAAATTATGTCATGGCTTTAGAAGCTTCTGATAGGCTAATTGACATCATCTGAGTCAATTGGAGGTGTACCTGTGTATGTATTTCAAGAGCTACCTTCAAACTCATTGCCTCTTTGCTTGACATCATGGGAAAATCAAAATAAATCAGCCAAGACCTCAAAAAAAATATTGTAGACCTCCACAAGTCTGGTTCATCCTTGGGAGCAATTTCCAAATGCCTGAAGGTACCACGTTCATCTGTACAAACAGTAGTACGCAAGTATAAACACCATGGGACCACGCAGCCGTCATACCGCTCAGGAAGGAGACATATTCTGTCTCCTAGAGATGAATGTACTTTGGTGCGAAAAGTGCAAATCAATCCCAGAACAACAGCAAAGGACCTTGTGAAGATGCTGGAGGAAACAGCTACAAAAGTATCTATGTCCACAGTAAAACGAGTCCTATATCGACATAACCTGAAAGGCCGCTCAGCAAGGAAGAAGCCACTGCTCCAAAACCGCCAGACTACGGTTTGCAACTGCACATCGGGACAAAGATCATACTTTTTGGAGAAATGTCTTCTGGTTTGATGAAACAAAAATAGAACTGTTTGGCCATAATGACCATCGTTATATTTGGAGGAAAAAGGGGGGAGCTTGCAAGCCGAAGAACACCATCCCAACCGTGAAGAATGGGGGTGGCAGCATCAATGGCTTAAGGACAACAAAGTGAAGGTATTGGAGTGGCCATCACAAAGCCCTGACCTCAGTCCTACAGAAAATTTGTGGGCAGAACTGAAAAAGCGTGTGCGAGCAAGGAGGCCAACAAACCTGACTCAGTTACACCAGCTCTGTCAGGAGGAATGGGCCAAAAAACCAAATTCTAATTGAGTGTATGTAAACTTCTGACCCACTGGGAATGTGATGAAAGAAATAAAAGCTGAAATAAATCATTCTCACTACTATTATTCTGACATTTAACATTCTTAAAATAAAGTGGTGATCCTAACTGGCCTAAGACAGGGAATTCTTACTAGGATTAAATGTCAGGAATTGTGAAAAATTGAGTTTAAATGTATTTGTCTAAGGTGTATGTAAACTTCTGATTTCAACTGTATATACAAAAGTATGTGGACACCCCTTCAAATGAGTGGATTCGGCTATTTCAGCCACAACTGTTGCTGACAGGTGTATAAAATCGAGCACATAGCCATACAATCTCCATAGACAGTCATTGACAGTAGAATGGCCATAATGAAGAGCTCAATGACTTTCAAGCTGGCACTGTCACAGGATGCCAACTTTCCAACAAGTCAGTTCGTCAAATTTCTGCCCTGCTAGAGCTGCCCCGGTCAACTGTAAGTGAAAATGTCTAAGCGCAACAAGGGCTCAGCCGAGAAGTGGTAGGCCACACAAGCTCACAGAACGGGGCCGCCGAGTGCTGAAGTGCGTAGCTCTGTCCTCGCTTGCAACACTCACTATCGAGTTCCAAACTACCTCTGGAAGCAATGTCAGCACAAGAACTGTTCATCGGGAGCTTCATGAAATGGGTTTCCATGGCCGAGCAGCTGCATACAAGCCTAAGATCACCATGCACAATGCTTGCCGCCATTGAACTCTGGAGCAGTGGAAACCTCTGGAGTGATGAATCACGCTTCACCATCTGGCAATCCGACGGACGAATCTGGGTTTGGCGGAAGCCAGGAGAATGCTACTTTCCCGAATGTATAGTGCCAACTATAAAGTTTGGTGGAGGAGGAATAATGGTCTGGGGCTGTTTTTCATGGTTTCGGCTAGGCCCCTTAGTTCCAGTGAAGGGAAATCTTAACTCTACAGCATACAATGACATTCTAGATGATTCTGTGCTTCCAACTTTGTGGCGACAGTTTGGGGAAGGCCCTTTCCTGTTTTAGCATGACAATGTCCCCGTACACAAAGCGAGGTCCATACAGAAATTGTTTGTCAGAAATTGCAGTCTGTGTGAAAGAACTTGACTGGCCTGCAAAGAGCCCTGACCTCAACCCGATCGAACACCTTTGGGATCAATTGGAACGCTGACTGCGAGCCAGGCCTAATCACCCAACATCAGTGCCCGACCTCACGAATGCTCTTGTGGGTGAATGGAAGCACGTCCCTGCAGCAATGTTCCAACATCTAGTGGAAAGCCTTCCCAGAAGAGTGGAGGCTGTTACTGCAGCAAAACGGGGACCAACTCCATATTAATGCCCATGATTTTGGCATGAGATGTTCAACAAGCAGATGTCCGCATACTTTTGGTCAGGTAGTGTATGCTCTCATCCCACTTGATGGTTATCAATGATAAACAGTGCCCTTTACTGCTAAAACTGATGAAAAGTAGTGTTATATTATTTGAGGGTTTGGGCCTACCTACCTGACACGTATTGTTTAGAAATGTCAAACTAATGCCAAAAGCCCCCCTTTTGAAGAACAAAATTGCTACCTTTTAAACTTTCCAGGGTAGCTGGTGTAGGGAACGCTGCCTTCATCTTCTTTAAATGTGTATTGGAGGATCGTAACTAACTTGAAAGGTGCATACACCGTCACATACTGTACTGGAGTTTGAGGCCGGTCTGGAGAGAAAAGCAAGTCACAGGTATTGTCCCGTGACGCGCGGTGAGGAGCGTCCGCTCCATCTGGACAGAAGACACAAAAAATCACTTCGAGATACTTTCAGCGATTCAACAGTCCCCACCCTCTTCTCCACCCATCCCGAAGGCAAGAATCCATTCTCTCCAAAAAATCTCACTCCCACTGGGCCAGAATCATCTTTGTCATCACCAGGATGAGGTCCGAACTCAGCGGTCTTCGTGGCACCTGGCAGGAAATTCACTCTCATCAGGTTACATTTCAGAGCTACCTGAGTGCATTTCTCCACGCTCTGCGGAAGAGTTCATGGCTCCTCTCATACAGGAGTAATATATATATTTTAATTATTTATAAATATTTGTTAATATTATATTTGTTTATATTAATTATTTGTTTATTGTGATTTATCAGGGGGGCTGCAGCACCCTCAGCACCCTTACTACCCGCTGCTATGTCCCTGAACCCTATGAGGCCATTTAAAAATATTTAAAGGCTCCATTAATCTGTAAAACACATAGGTAAAACTGGATTGGGACTAAATGCGTTGGTTTCTTTTTACAATATATTTATATATTTTTTTAAATCAATTTCCACTGTCCAAAAGTTGTTGAATTTCCTCTTCACTTGGGTATCTGAGCTGCCAGCCATATTGACATAGACCTTAGATAAAAGGCAGACTTGTGTTTGTCACAGCGCAAGTTCCTATTATTTTGTATCTGGATTCCAATATAAATAATGTAGAACTCTTACATTAGTCATCGCTAATGTTACCTTGTCTCATGGTGAGTATTGGACATTCTTGCTTTGAGCACTCAGCACCAATGTTTTGTCAGACGTCCACCATCAAGTTTCCCGCGGAGACTTTAATAATCTCCATCTGCTATCAAAACGTGTAGGAGTTACTTGTGTGGGTGGTCTTTATGACTACTATGTGCAGGCAGTATCTTGAAATTCAGACCTGTCACCTCGTGTCTTTTGATTTTTGGTGCGTCATCCATTCCATGTAGGCTAGCAATAAGGTGGAGTCATCAAACAAAACAGTTGCGAAAAGTTTTGAAATTGGACATCGACAAATGAACAATTTATTATTCCTGTCACAACGTCGTTGACAGCGGTAACACCTACAACTTGTAAGATGACACCAGCAGCTTTCACAAGGCACACAGGGGTGTTTCATTGAGAAGTGGAGGTAGCCTGCGTTCTTATTGTACATTTTCCATTTAGCGGACCTGAGTAGATAACCTGTAAGTGATGTTTGGTTCTGCTGTGCCGACACATACCGTCTCTTTGTTGATTATTACTGGAGGAACTTATTGAACAGTTTTACTTACTCATTGACTCTGTAAGTATTTCCTTTATAATGTATTATTTCTATGCCCGAAAGTTGATTAAGATATTCTGAATATTTAATAATGAAGGCCATTGATGAGGATGGTGATGGCTGTACATGATTAATAAATACCCTGTGTTTTTTGGTTTAGTTTGACCAGTTTCTCCACTAATTGTATTTTCTACTACTCACCACTAGGCCTACTAGAAAAAACAGTTGTTGACTTTGTGACTTGTGATCTGAAAAGTGAAGCTATAGATAAAATGTATGTATTTTACAAAATGCATTAGTTTATCATTGAAATATCAGTGAAATAGTGATGATTTCAAGCGGTAGCATTCATTTTATGTGATAAATCCTAAGTAATAGATGGTAAATGACAGCTGCATTGCCAAACCTTAACATTCATTTTGAACCTGAATATATATTTAAAAAAAATAGAATACATTTTTTGAACGAAATAAGTATGGATGTGCTTAAAATTGTACTCCATGAAGAAAAACATTTCATATTTACTAGAACTGATCTACAGTGGGGGAAAAAAGTACTTGATCCCCTGCTGATTTTGTACTTTTGCCCACTGACAAAGAAAGGATCAGTCTATCATTTTAATGGTAGGTTTATTTGAACAGTGAGAGACAGAATAACAACAAAAATATCCAGAAAAACGCATGTCAAAAATGTTATAAATTGATTTGCATTTTAATGAGGGACATAAGTATTTGACCCCCTCTCAATCAGAAAGATTTCTGGCTCCCAGGTGTCTTTAATACAGGTAACGAGCTGAGATTAGGAGCACACTCTTAAAGGGAGTGCTCCTAACCGCAGCTTGTTACCTGTAAAAAAGACACCTGTCCACAGAAGCAATCAATCAATCAGATTCCAAACACTCCACCATGGCTAAGACCAAAGAGCTCTCCAAGGATGTCAGGGACAAGATTGTAGACCTACACAAGGCTGGAATGGGCTACAAGACCATCGCCAAGCAGCTTGGTGAGAAGGTGACAACATTTGGTGCGATTATTCGCAAATGGAAGAAACACAAAAGAACTGTCAATATCCCTCGGCCTGGGGCTCCATGCAAGATCTCACCTCGTGGAGTTGCAATGATCATGAGAACAGTGAGAAATCAGCCCAGAACTACACGGGAGGATCTTGTCAATGATCTCAAGGCAGCTGGGACCATAGTCACCAAGAAAACAATTGGTAACACACTACGCCGCGAAGGACTGAAATCCTGCAGCGCCCGCAAGGTCCCCCTGCTCAAGAATACATATACATGCCCGTCTGAAGTTTGCCAATGAACATCTGAATGACTCAGGACAACTGGTGAAAGTGTTGTGGTCAGATGAGACCAAAATGGAGCTCTTTGACATCAACTCAATTTCGCCGTGTTTGGAGGAGGAGGAATGCTGCCTATGACCCCAAGAACACCATCTCCACCATCAAACATGGAGGTGGAAACATTATGCTTTGGAGGTGTTTTTCTGCTAAGGGGACAGGACAACTTCACCGCATCAAAGGGACGATGGACGGGGCCATGTACCGTCAAATCTTGGGTGAGAACCTCCTTCCCTCAGCCAGGGCATTGAAAATGGGTCGTGGATGGGAATTCCAGCATGACAATTACCCAAAACACACGGCCAAGGCAACAAAGGAGTGGCTCAAGAAGAAGCACATTAAGGTCCTGGAGTGGCCTAGCCAGTCTCCAGGCCTTAATCCCATAGAAAATCTGTGGAGGGAGCTGAAGGTTCGAGTTGCCAAACGTCAGCCTCGAAACCTTAATGACTTGGAGAAGATCTGCAAAGAGGAGTGGGACAAAATCCCTCCTGAGATGTGTGCAAACCTGGTGGCCAACTACAAGAAACGTCTGACCTCTGTGATTGCCAACAAGGGTTTTGCCACCAAGTACTAAGTCATGTTTTGCAGAGGGGTCAAATACTTATTTCAACTACCTCTTCCCCTACTGTATTTATTTATTTTATTTATTTTGCTCCTTTGCACCCCATTATTTCTATTTCTACTTTGAACTTTCTTCTACTACAAATCTACCATTCCAGTGTTTTACTTGCTATATTGTATTTACTTTGCCACCATGGCCTTTTTTTGCCTTTACCTCCCTTATCTCACCTCATTTGCTCACATTGTATATAGACGTATTTTTCTACTGTATTATTGACTGTATGTTTGTTTTACTCCATGTGTAACTCTGTGTTGTTGTATGTTGTCGAACTGCTTTGCTTTATCTTGGCCAGGTCGCAATTGTAAATGAGAACTTGTTCTCAACTTGCCTACCTGGTTAAATAAAGGTGAAATAAATAAATAAATAAAAAAAATTCCCTCATCAAAATGCAAATCATTTTATAACATTTTTGACATGCGTTTTTCTGGATTTTTTTGTTATTATTCTTTCTCTCACTGTTCACATAAACCTACCATTAAAATTATAGACTGATCATTTCTTTGTCCGTGGGCAAACGTACAAAATCAGCAGGGGATCAAATACTTTTTCCCCCCACTGTAAGTGTACATATCACCCTGGACCAACTTCCAACCAGGGAACTGAAAATAATATATCTATAGTCATATTGAGGTATATCTGTGGCCCAGAGGGCAATGGTTGGGCCAATATTCACTCAATGAACAGCTTGTGCTGTGGTCACTGTTTATTTTATAAATGTCTCCTTAGAACCATCCATGCTAAAATTCCTTTTTTTCTGTTTGATTTTAGTGGGCTAGTAAAAAGAAAATGTCCAGTGGAATTCTAGAGTAAAGCCCCATTGTTCAAGGTGTATAAACAGCAATGGGCAATTGACCTTACAATCCTATCTGCCGGTCTGGGGGTTTATTTAGTCTGGAACCAGCTGAGACAGAGCCATGTACCGGGCCTGGAGCCCAGTAAGATGTAGTCTACCTACCCTCCAACCAACCCTTTGAATACAGTATCTGTGTTCAGTTGGGTCGCATTACCCCAGTTAAGCTGTTTCAATCTGAGACTCGATAATTGGGGACACCAGATCTCTGTTCAAATGCTGTTCCAGAATGGTGTAGCTTTCAGCAATGCTGTTGGACATCAACTTGAGATTGCCCATCTTGTTCTTCTCTGAATTGTTCATTCAAACTGTTTGGAAAACTGATATTTAGATCGGGGGAAGTCTCTGAAAGCATCTATAGATATGTGTTAATAGTTGCCACAAAAAGCCTGCTGGCTGTTTGATGATCAATTAGTTCCACTTGACAGTCATTGGGGTTTAGTAAAGGGCCTAAGTATGTACCACTACACAGTGACACACACTGCTGTTGGCAATTGACTTTGTGTCAGGACAAGACGTTGTCAGTTTGAGCTCTTTTCTGCTCAAACTCTTGAAGCTTGAAAGGAGGTACTATAATTTCAAGATGAAAACATTCTCTCAGCCTATTGAAAGGACACTTGTTTACCGGTGCCAGATGTGAGACAACATCAGAGTCGTCAGACCCATCCCCATGAGAGAGCCCAGGTTAGGGCCAGCTCGGGCAAAGGGAACCAGACCATCAATCAGTCTTGTGAATTTCAATTTCAATGGCCCGCTTTTGCATTAAAGGAACATACTACACATATTCTTAAGTTTGATATTACCAGTAGAATTATAAACTTTTTTTCCTCTAATGGGTTTGTTTCCCTGTGAGGTTGTTCCATTAAGACACAGTCAATGAATAAGCAGCACAGTAACAGGCTCCAAAATGTCACTGAAGGAAATCTTGTGCTAGCTAAAGAGATTTTAGGTAGGGCTAGATAAATGAGGTAGGTGGTAGAGACCTACATAATATCAATGCAGGTATGGGCTTTTGTGCGCCTGTATATACTTGTGTACAGTATGGTTGCATGTGTGGGTGTCTGTGTATGTGTGCACGTGTGTGTGGGTGTACATACAGTATGTGTGAATGTATTTTCGGCCTTGAGTATAAAGACCCCTTGTGTCTAGGAACACAGGTGCCTGGATTGTCCTGTAGTGGAGGTGTGAATGTGGCACCTGTGTGTTCTGTTAGAGCGTGAGGCTCCCAGGCCCGGGCCGATCATCCTGAAAAACAGCCACATACATGGCAGACAGGCCTCCGTCTACTCACCTAGGCCTGCATGGTGCATCTACAAAGCCACCCTACTAAAGTCACAATGACGAACATAGAGGGATCGTGAGTCTACAAGATCATCAATCTGATCTGTCCATGGTTGAGGGCTTTGTTGGTACATTGACCAACTACTGTTGCTGTAGGTTGTGTGCTTGCTGCGCCATCTACCTGCTTTCACTAGCAAATGGACTACATAGGTAGTAGCAGCCATTCCTCCCCCTTCCTACCTGCCTGGATTCCACACAGCTCCCAGGTGTCTCCCTTCACCTGGGGCTTGTGTTGCGTAAACTATGTAGGCCTTCCTGCCCATCTTAAAAAATACCTGAGCTCAATTTTGAGTCTCAGAGCAAAGGGTCTGAATACTTATGTAAATAAGGTATTTATTTCTGTTTTTTATAAACATTTATAAAAAAACTGTTATTGCTTTGTCATTATGGGGTATTGTGTGTAGATTGATGAGGGGAAAAAACTGTTTAATCAATTTTAGAATAAGACTGTAATGTAACAAAATGTGGAAAAAGTCAAGGGGTCTGAATAATTTCCGAATGCACTGTAAAAATACTGTAGTGAAAGAGAACTGTAATATATACTATAGTAATTACTGTAGTGTTTTTGCAGATTGAAGTGTACTGTAGTATTTACTGTAGTGTTTTAACGGAATGTACTGTGCTGTAGTATCTACTGTAGTGATTTTGCAGACTGTAGTACGGTATACTGTAGTATGTACTGTAGTGTTTTTGCGGACATTACAGTAGTATTTACTATAGTGTGGTGATATAGGGAGGGGAATGGGCATGGTATATGCAAATTAAATACTGTAGTATTTACTATAGTATTTTATAGTATACTACAACATTCTATAGTAAGTACTACACATGATAGAGGGATACTACGGCGTGTAGTATAGTATTCTACAGTATACTACAGTTTATTGTAGTATTTTTTCCTGTGGGTGCCTATGTGACAACATGACAGCTCCTTAGTCAATATTTGAAGACAATACGACATTACCTTGAAATTATACTGTTTGTACATGTGTATCCTATCAACAAAGGCTATTTTCAGTACAGTTAGAGTGATGGCTTCTGTGGGGGTTACATCCCTGACAGCAGTCAGTTTGTTTAACCTTCCAATAGTCTGTGACTTTAAACAGAACTCACATTTACTTGGCAATTGAAATGAACGGCACATCTGAAGTTATGTACATACCATAGAATCTGGGTATCTTATGGTAACAGTGTTTGTTGAAGTTGAACAGTATATTTTCTTCAGTCCTTTTCTGCAACCCCGGTGCATGTGTTGTTTTCTTACCCCTGCAGATTAACTGTGGGGATTACGGGAAGCCGAAGCATGTCTCTGCATGGGGTTGGCCTTTATGATGAATACTTGTCTGGAAAGAGGAGAAATGAGGCATAGAATAGTGCCAGGGGATTCGCTCTTGGCTTTAGATGTTTGTCTATTAAATCCTTTCCTGACATCAGTTACACTAACAGTTATGACAAAAGGTTGGTGCGTGTGTGTTCATGTTTGTGTGAAGATTTGTGTGTATGTAGGCTCTGTGTGTGATCTCTTGTGTCAGTACATGTATTTTGTATGTTTGTGAATACATGGTCCATAGTGTTTGTGTATGTGTTTATTTTGTGGGTTAGTATGTTGTCTATATGTGTATCATCCATGCTTTTGGTTTCCACACTGAAGACCATTACGAGTTCTACCTGTGCCAAAACCTTCTCCTGTCCGGACCTCCACCAACTCCAAACCTTTCCGCTCATGTGGGAGTCTGGTGGACAGTCCTCCTACTGTGCTCTGTTGATGACTTTCATAGGCCCCCCGTCCTGGCCCACTCTTGGCTCCTGTCTCAGCTGTATGCCCCTGTCCTGGCCCCTGCTCTAGGAGGAAGGTGTGGAGTGCTCTTAAGCCTGGTTAGGGTCAATGAGGGTGTTCCACACCATCAGATTTACAGTCAACTGAACAAGAGGCTAGAGCTTGTTTGAGTTGGGTTGAACTCTTGCTGTAGTAGGCTATTAAAACTTTAAACAGAATGGCTGTCCTGACGTATACAACTAGAAATGTACAGAAAAGATTGAAACCCCAGGAAAACGTACTGTACCAGAGGCTGACAGACAGGTCGACGCCCCTCTGACAAAGAGCTGATTTACAGATAGAAATGCTGCACCACAAATAAGCTCTCCAACTCCCTCCTTTGATGTGACATATTCAAATGTTGCAAATCTAGAAAAGTGACAATACAAAATATTTTAAATATGAATGAAATACAACATTAACAGCTTCTTTTCCTCCTGTCCTGCAGGTAAAAGAGGAGGGAACCATGAACAGTCTGGTGGAAACAGAGGACGACCAATACAGTCCAATACATCTCACTGGGCTCGGAATATGTTGCCCCCTCAGTCCCAAACTGCACCACGATGGGCCTGGTCTGAAGAGCACACAGCAGTACACCAAATGGCTCCCCAGCCGCCACGAGGCCAGCCTGCTGCCCATGAGAGAGGATCTGGCTCTCTGGCTCAACATGTTTCTGGGTAGGGTGACCTTCACATGGTTTTTATGGTGTTACAAAACACCTGCAACAAACCTGTAACCATCTTGGGGTTTGGGGCTTTTAAAACACTTTTAACAAGGAATGTGTCTAAACTATGACTAAGATAATGTGATGCATTGGTTTAGCTCAATTCTTGTGGAACATAGGCCTATTTTTGTCATTTCTGAACGTCAATAAAAATGTCACCCAATGACATACAGGTTATGCGAGGACATGAAATTGGATCATACATTTTATATTGGATAATGGGGACATAGCTATTGGTTGGTGTTCTAAACTGGAAAGGCACACATTAACCTAAATCCTTGAAATACTCCTGTATGTCTGGTCACTGAAAGGAACCCTGTTAAGATATTATTGGAAGGAAGTCAGGAAGGGCCTGAACATGTCACAGCCTGTGTGTGTCTGTGTCGGGGAGATGACTAGTTAATATCCATCTCTCACACGTCCTGACCAGTAAAGGGGTCATTTGTAATTGTAGTATGGTCAGGGTGTGGCAGGGGATGTTTGTTTTGTGTGTTTTGGGGTTTTTTGGTTTTAGGGGATTTTGGTTCTAGTTTTCTGTTTCTGTTTCCATGTTTGGCCGAGTATGGTTTCCAATCAGAGGCAGGTGTTTTTCGTTGTCTCTGATTGGAAGTCATACTTAGGCAGCCTGTTTTTTCCTTTGGGTTTGTGGGTGGTTGTTTTCCGTTATAGTCTTGTACCTTACGGAACTGTCGTTTTGTCGTTTGTTAGTATTATTGTTTAAGTGTTCACTTTAATCAAAATAAAGAAAGAAGATGAGCACTATACCCGCTGCGCCTTGGTCTGTCCCTTTCGACGTCTGTGACACATGAGAATGAAGTCGTTAATAATAAGGTCCCATTAACAAGGCAAATGCTTCAGTTTAATATGGCATAATAAAAATGCATTACTCCAGAGCAACGCCCTTATCATTATTCACAAATAATGCTGGAGCAGTATAGTACATCTGTGTCATCGCAGTGAGTAGTAACCTCAGGACAAAAACACCTGTGTAATGACATATAATGCCCTACGTGATCAGTATGTAGCCACTATATAGTCACTCATCATGTACAGCTGATTTTTGTATTTTTTACAAAACATTATTATTAGATGTAAAGCACACAATGATGTAAGACAACAATTTGATGTCAAATGGGCTCCCCTTTCTGTGATCTGTTTAGCATGGTGTTGGTGACTAACATTTCTCACCAGACTCTGGGGTCACGGCTGACAGCCTGATGGACAGGCTGGATAATGGGGTTCTGCTGTGCCAGCTGGCCGAGGAGCTACAGGAGAGAATGATCCAAGCCAGCAATGGCAAGGTAACATACAAACATACATCACCATAGACAGCATACATTACATGATCACATTTAAGAATATTGATCTTTCATCAACTTACTTATGCCATACAGATGTCTGTATTTCAGTGGCTCAGTCTAAAGATACGATCTGCAATTGAGCCATCTCTGGTGTACATTTGGTGTATTTTTTTATTATGTTGAAACCTAGCCGTCACTTGAAAGTAGACAATAAAGGACAGAATGTTTCACTGAGAGTCTCTGGTTTTGAAGTCACCATTTGTGGTTCTCCTCACCCCTTCTCAGAGTGCTGCTGATACTGACTGAGAACTGCATAATGCCATTGTGTTTACTAGTAACTGTTTCCTACATTTATTTTAAAAATGACTCAATATTGTTTATAATCTTACACAGAATCTGCCCAAGTGCTGGTTCTTGGAGTTACTTTCTATGGTTCACATCTGACTAGACATTTGGAGGGAATTTAATTAAAGGCCCAGTGCTGTCAAAATTATGTTTTTACAGTTTTTGGTTTTTAAAATATTGTTCAACAGCTGATGAAACTAACACTGTAAAAGTGTGAAAACATTTGATCAGTGTTATTTCCTGATATTTGCTGGTTGAAAATGCAATCTACACAGGACCTTGTAATCAGCAGGTTTTGCATGGGTGGAGTTTCGGCTTTCCTGGTGACATCAAGGCCCAGTGCAGTCAAAAATTAGATTTTCTTGTGTTTTATATACATTTCCACACTATGAGGTTGGAATAATACTGTGAAATTGTGAAAATGAGGATAATGCCATTTTAGTGTAAGAGCTGTTTGAAAAGACTGCCTGAAATTACAGCCTGTTTTGGTGGGATGGAGTTTTGGCGGTAAATTAGTTAATAGAGCAATAACAAAGAGAGTTCCAAACCTCTCTGGCATTAACAGTTCGTTTTCAGTTTGCCCTTCCCCATTCAGACCACTCCCAGACAGTCCTAGCAAAATTCTTGCTTGAGAAATAGTTTTTTTGCTAAAAAAGCTATTTCTGTTTCTTTTGGAAACTGTTTATGGAAAACTATTACAGTAAGGTACTTAATTGTTATCCAGAAATGATTTGATATTGACATAAAAATGGCTGCATTGGGCCTTTAAGCAAATAATTAACGCTAAAAAGATAATGTAGTGGGATTGACCCCAAATTGTTCGGGGATTGACCCCGAACAAGGCACTGTTCCTAGGCTGTCATTGTGAATAAGAATTTGTTCTTAACTGACTTGCCTAGTTAAATAAAAAATAAAATAAAAAATAAAAAAGAGCTGTTATTAATAATTATAATGCACTAATTATATCATGTTATACACTGAGTAGAAAAAAACATTAAGAACAGCTGCTCTTTCCATGACACAGACTGACCAGGTGAAAGCTATGATCCCTTATTAATGTCACTTGTTAAATCCACTTCAATCAGTGTAGATGAAGGGGAGGAGACAGGTTAAAGAAGGATTTTTAAGCCTTGAAACAATTGAGACATGGATTGTGTATGTGTGCCATTCAGAGACTGAATGGGCAAGACAAAAAATATAAGTGCCTTTGAACAGGGTATGGTATGTAGGTGCGAAGGCTCTGTCAAGAACTGCAACGCTGCTGGGTTTTTCATGCTCAACAGTTTCCTGTGTGTATCAAGAATGGTCCACCACCCAAAGGACATCCAACCAACTTGACGCAACTGTGGGGAACATTGGAGTCAACATGAGCCAGCATCCCTGTGGAACGATTTCGAAGGTGTTCTTAATGTTTGGTATACTCAGTGTATTGAGCTGAATCTGAGTATTGACACCGACTTGATGATTGTCCCTGTGTATTTTCCCCAGGCCTTCGTCCGCAGGGTGATTCATTGGCGAGCTGATGCTACTTCTGGCTCTTTCTTTGCCCGGGACAACACTGCCAACTTCCTCTACTGGTGTCGGAAGATTGGTGTGGATGAGACCTACCTGTTTGAGTCTGAAGGTTTGGGTGAGTGCCTACTTGCTTGTCCATCTCCGTCTGGCACTGACAGGACACAAATCTGTCCTTAAACAGCCAATATCTATCAAGTTGTCTACGAGAGAATCTGTAAATCACTGTCAGAATCAACAAGATGAACACTGAAATTGTGTGGCTAATTGGCAACAGACCCTATAGTTAGTTCATTAACACACTTCTGCCGATTCTAATCTGTGCTCAGGATGTGCGACGTCCAGAGATTTACCAGAGATAATCTTATTGAGAAACAGTACACGTCATACACGTCACAAGAACATCTGCTTTTAAAACGTTCCCGACCCCTATCCCATCTCTACTCTCATCCATATATATACTCTCATACCCTCTTATCAGACCATGGGAGGCCTCTGGCAGTAGTCTCTGGAATGGTTTCTTTCTTGTGCCTGTTCTGGATTAGTAGCCTGTCCCCTGTGGAAAGACTGTGCTGTGTCCCATTGTCTTCTTCTCTGTCCTGTAGAAGCATGGCCCCACTTGGAAAACACTCCAGTGTCACCTGTCTTTGTCCTCCTCTGACTCCCTAGCTTTGATCTGTGACTGTCACTATGAAAACGCCAGCCGTGCTTCCTCACTAGCTGTAGAGGATTTAGCGAGTGAGTGAGATGGTTTAAAGGGAATGAAAGAGACAGATGTTCAGGTGGAGCTGGAAAGCAGGTCAGCTCACAGTGCTAGCTGACTCTGTACCTTGAATAGAGGGATGATATATTTTCTTCTGTGACTTGGATTGTCTTGTCTTAGGATCATGTATCACTCATTCATCTCTGTTTCTGTTTGATGCCTTCAGTACTGAGGAACATGGGAGACTAGTTATTGCATGTTGACCACATTTAGTGATATTAACTGTGTGTGCGGTATACCTATTCCACCTGGGCATGTTCCTGCATGGGCATGCTTGACACTGAGAGTGTTAATGTGTAGGTTTAACTACCATACACATCAGTTTGCCCCCTAGTCTGACTTAACTGGCTTATTGGTGAATTGCACTCAGAATGATAGGACATGTACATGATGACTACTGTATTTTTCAATATTTATGTTTGACAGAGGAATTTTAAAGTCATTCATACTGTATATTTTCATACGTACATAATTGTTTAAATTGTTGTACTTCAACGTACAACTACATGTAAGTGTATACTGTGTATTTATGGCATTATCTCTGCTCTACTCTCTTCCTGCTTTCTCTCCCCCCTCTTCCCTGCTGCATCCCTGGTGTAATGATGGATTTACAGAATAGAGCAATGACAAGGAACTTCATTGCCAATTTCAAAGATCAAAGGTTACCTATGGACATAGTCGGGAGGTGTGTCCAATGTGTCTCACATTTGAACTGTAATACCATAACTTTTCCCATTTTTTTGTGTTTTGGTGGTGCTTCCTTTTCATGTTAGGCTACTGAGAGAAGTTAATTTCACTACACAGTATATCCATGATTCCTTTCCCTCCAAAACAAAACCACACCTTCTGTCCCTGTGAAATGAAATGACATGTTTAGAACAAGATATGTTTTGCTAAGTATTTTAATCACTTTGGAGAGCCTAACTTTGAAGACTACTGATGATTACAGGCATTGAGCGTGCTGTGTTCAGCCTGCATGCCCACGTTTTCTTTACACACGTGTCTGGTGCCTGCAGGGATTTGAGTTCAGCTTCAAAGATAGCTGGGCGCTGGAGAAAGGCATAACCCCTCCTGAGTCCTCACTGACATTCACCCGTATTCAAAATGCTGCTCTTGTTTTCATTTTCCTCACAGATAATGTCCTGTTTTATCTTTGCAAGCATCTCTTTGGCAGCTGAATGATACTCGTTGTTAATTGGTAGCATGTGGGATGTTTGTGGTTCTTGAAATGTAAACACATTGGTTTGATCTTTATTCAATTTTGTCTGTGTGCTTCCTGATATTCAAATAGCTTGGTGCAGGATGAAGGTTGTTTTTGTGTGTCCTGACATCCTGACAGTCTGTATGGTTTGTCAAGGGCGTTCATGTAAACGCACATTTAGCTGCTGTTCATATCCTCAGGCTTTATACATAACGATAATACATTAATATGACAGTATTTGTTTAGCCGTGACATAAGTTGTGTGTGTGCTTTATGGGCAGTGCTCCACAAACAACCTCGGGAGGTGTGTCTCTGTCTTATGGAGCTGGGAAGGATTGCAGTCAGGTGAGTTGTCATGACTCTGTGTACATCATTCACTCAGAGACTTGCACAACTGCGCTTTTCCTAGTTCATGGAATCTTTCTTTACCAACCGTCTAACAGTCGTGGTGTCTCACTGACTCGCTCTCAGGTATGGTGTGGAGCCCCCAGGGTTGGTGAAGCTGGAGAGAGAGATAGAGAGGGAGGAGGGAGGGTCTCTCACCCCATCATCACCTCTGGCCTTCCCCTCACCCACAACTCTTCCCTTGATCTTACCGCTGCTCCATGCTCCTACACCCCCTGCTTCTGTAACCCCACCTCCCAGTCCAAGCCCACCCCCTTCCTCAGCCCCAGTAGACCCTACTCATCCAACTTCCATCTCATCCTCGTCAACCACCACTAGCACAACTTCCACTCAAACCTCATCTGTTACCATGGTCACAATCTCCACTCGGACCCCTCCCACAACACCAACCACAGATCCTATCTCAGCCCTGAGCCTTACAGAGACCCCTGTCTCCCCCTCTCCACCTCCTCCTTCACATCCTCCGCCACTGCCGTCACCTCCATCCCAACCCTCACCCTCTCCCTCACCTAAGCCCAAGGCACGTCGTTCAAGTAAATCATCTGCTAAGAAGACGCCAAGCACATGCAACTTGTTGGATGACATAGTAAGTACCTACTCTCAAATAGGCCTAAAGTAACCATGAATTACCCATCAATGTAATGAGAAATACAGTAGCTAATCAGTGCCATCTTTCCCCACTGACTGTATCATAGGAAAGATCTTAAGTATTGACCTAGTCTAGCACACCAGACTTCCTCTCCAATTGTTTAGCAAACATTCTTAGCGGTGATAATGCTGGTAGGTATAGCCTACGGGTAGGAGGAGGTTGTGTCTTTGCTTGCTTTATCTGAGAGATGTTTTGTGTTTCAGGTGAGAAACATTATCGAGGACCCGCCATGCAGCTGCCCCGCTAAGTTCCCTGTGGAGAAGCATCCTAAAGGACGCTACCGTGTCGGGGAGAAGGTCCTCTACGTACGAGTATGTCAACACCCCTTCCTTCACCCTAATTGTCAGGGTTAATAAACCTCAGGCAGTTGCGTGAAACCACGGAAGTAGATTATATTTATATTGTTCTATACAGCAGTGAGTGACATCATTTATAGGACACATACTGTATGGACATAAACATTCATTTAAACCAACAACCACATGAGGAAATGTAAGGATTTTAATTTGTTGGTGTTGACTTGATACCAACATATTACATTCTTTGCATTTCCTTATGTGTTTGTTTTTTAATCATGTGATATTTAAGAGTGTTGATTGACATATATTGAGCAATGAGGGTATGTTTGCTGCACTAAGCTGCAATAATTGGGAATCTGTAGAGAAGGACTTGTTCCAGGCAAAGCCCCATGGGATACAGGGTTGCTTGGCAACGGTAGACTGAGTTCACACCCTCTAATGGGAAAAAAAGTATTATTAAAACATGCCCAGGTTTGTATTCCTTTATTTGTCCTAATATGTATTGAATGTGTCTTACAAATAAGTTATTCTATATTATTTTGTTAAACAAAAAGTGAAATCTAAGCTAAAATTAACATTTATACTTGATTAAATTCAAAATACACATTTTACTCAGTTGCTCCATATCTAATATATTCTGATATGGACTATTCAATTCCATAGCTAATTTACCAATAGTTGGATGGGGTCGCACTCTATGGGCTCAATGAACCAGAAATGCATCAATTGCTTCCTCAGTGGAAGCTTTCCCTAAATGGCCTTGACGGACACTGTAGCATCGTCTGTCTGCTGTCCACACTGAGCTGACAGACCGAATCGTATGTTGTTTCTCATCTTTTGGGGACAATTGGTCACCAACAGAAGACTGTTTTAATGCTCAGTTAATCTTATTGAAATCCATTGGCTTAGAATGTGTTACTCAATAACAGTATGTGATTTAGCTGTCTTTGTCAGTAAGCTGACACGCTGAGTTACAACTGCATTCCTATTTTTCTTCCCTGAGAAACAAACACCTTATTTTTACTGCCCGTTTAGATATAATGGCTGCCTTAGACTCACGGAACACCTGTTTCTCAGTAATAGTCAAATGTCTGACATGGGAAAACATGCCCTTACGCCACATCAAACAAAATGGAGGTCATAAAAATGGATAGCCAAGGGATGTTGTTGGTTTATAGCCAAGTTCAGTGAGGCTGTATGTTTAGGACGAACATTTACAAAATGGAGAAATATGCGTACCCTGAAGGTTTCATGCTCAGGGTATTGTATTTTTCCTTTCTTTCATCCTTCAGTGTTTCTTGGCAACCAAGGTCATATGACTGGGGTTTGGTTTTGTGTGAACCGCTTGTCTGTTGAAGCTCTGTATTTTTCCTGATATTCCAGATGCCCTCCCCTGAACACACTTTGGCTTATTTTAGTCTTCTGTGGTTTCCTGAGCATAACTGCTAATTACAGATTTAATTACAGCAACATGGATTTGTGCCAGGCTACATTACCTTTTTAACTTTAGATTGTCTGTGTGCCCAACATCTCCATCCTAACTGTTATTACTGTACAGCAGAGGTATTCAACCGTGGGTCTGCAGCCCATGTACCGCAGGGGGTCCGAAAAAAAGATACAATTAAATCACTTTTTTATAGTATTTTTTATTTATTTTATTGATTCAATGTTTTTGAACACTGCATCGCAGTGCTAGCTGTGCCACCAGAGATTCTGGGTTCGAGCCCAGGCTCTGTCGCAGCTGGCCGCGACCGGAAGGCCCATGGGGCGACGCACAATTGGCCCCCCGGGTTTGGCCGGCCGGGATATCCTTGTCTCATTGCGTACTAGTGACTCCTGTGGCGGGCCGGGTGCAGTGCACGCTGACCAGGTCGCCAGGTGTACGGTGTTTCCTCCGACACATTGGTGTGGCTGGCTTCCAGGTTGGATGTGCATTGTGTCAAGAAGCAGTGCGGCTTGGTTGGGTTGTGTTTCGGGGGATGCATGGCTCTCGACCTTTGCCTCTCCCGAGTCCGTACGGGAGTTGCAGTGATGAGACAAGACTGTAACTACCAATTGGATACCACGAAATTGGGGAGAAAAAGGGGTAAAAGAATAATATATATATATTTTTTTTAAAGAATATCGCTAGCAACAACAGAATGATTGCATTGTGAATAACAAAAAAATAAGAGAATATATATATATATATTATTGTCATCCACACCAGAAAAGAGCATACCTTATTTTCTTTCTAATGTCACCTAATGTATGATGGGGTCCCTGGGTCGCCGGTTGCCTAGGAGGAGGTTCCTGGGCAAGGAAAGGTTGACGACTCCTGCTGTACAGCACTACCTGTAGGATACACAGTCCTTTCTCTCAATCACAAAAAACACACTTCTCTTCTCTGTATGAATAGAGCGCTACAGTCCACTCCCCTGTAAAGATGTTACCTGTGAATGTGTGGAGTGATGCCCTGATAACCCCTGTATGTCTGTCTGGATGTATGAGTCCTGTGATGTTTGCTTGGCTTTTTAAAGAGCAGAATCTATTGATTACTAAGACCGAGTCATTAGTGGTGTGATTCAATCAGACAGCTCATTGAAGCCTGGCCTGGTATGACACCCCCTCTCTCCACTGGAGATTTTTCAATCATGCTAGCCCTGGAGGGCTCCATGCAGCATTCTCAGCTGTTGAAGAAAGGAAGGCTTTTCTTCTCCAAGCCCAATTAAGCACCAGGCTTTATAGCAGGGATGGTAACTGTCTGGCACTGAAGAGAAGGGAGACATTAAAACCTCTCACAATATCATCTCACTTCCATTATTTCCTATTTCGATCAGAACACATAGGAGCTTTGTTTGGTTTGCTTTATATTTTAGCAGTGGTCTGACTGCTATTAAAAGAAGACATATCTCCATTTAAGCAATCATTAAAGTTCTATGGGACTACCTAAAAGGAAAAAGTAGCTTCATTTAAGAATAAGTAGGAGACGGTGGTTAGGATATATTAAAGTCCAAGCCCTTTTTGCATGTGACAAGATCCATAGAGTGAGATAAATGTGAATTTCTACAATACAATTACTCCATCTCTCATGTAATGACCAATGCAATCACAATCTTTCCTCAGAAGGGAATGGTTAAATAATGGCCCCTAGTGGATGATGGGTGAAGGCCTCTTCCTCCATTAGCATTCTCATGAATCTTTCAACAACAAACGGGAGGAGAGAGAATCAATAGAGCTGCCAGGGAAGGAGGACACAGGGGAATCCAGCAGTCAGCTTATGGGCTGGAGTAAAGGCACACGTGTGGGGGGGCAGGGGCTGTTAGAATGAATCTGATTATATAGAAGATGTCTGCCGCAGGGGGTTTTGTGCACAATTGCTGAGAAAGTCTACTTGCATAATTCCACTATGTGAATATTGAGTTTTGAGAGCCATAACAGTCATAACGTATTTTGACTAGTGTTCTGAGTTGAATAGTGTTCTGTTACATATGCAATTAATTAAATACAGTAACCCAAATATATTTTCCTCATAGAGTTCTTGAAATATAGTGCTTCCGAAAGACTACTGAAAAGACAAATCCTTATAGCCTACAGTATTTTATCCCACATTTGTATGGACAGCTCTAACCTAAGGTTGATGAATGGAAAAAACATAAATAGGTGTTTCCCTCCACTGCTCCCTCCCTCCCTCTTACCCTTGTGTTTGTGTGTTATGTCAAACTTGACCCCGCTGTCAGCAATAACATTTTAATCTGCCGGTGGACAGCTGAGGCAAATCACGTCTCAGGGGCTCCTTGGGTTGGTAAATGGGATTACCAGGCATTGTCTGTGTGCACGTGGGTGCTTGTGTATGTGCGTGTGTGTATTCACTTACACCCCTCCACCGTCCATCTCGCCATTAGTATGCATAGTGGAGGACAGGAGGCGTATAGCAGGGGTGTAAATCTGCTTGTATTATCACATTCTTAATGGTTCCATAATGAAGGGGTTATGGGCGATAAGGAAGGAGGGGGTGGGCCGGTGTTGACAGAAGGACGGATGGCCAGGCAAGGCCTCCTGGGAATCTAGATGTCTGTGTGGAGCTACAGCTTTGTAAAGAGACAGCGGTCTCTATTTCGCTGCTATCATTTTCTTACAATCCGACTGTATTATTTGAGAGCTGTTGCCATGGTAGCGTCAGGTTTGCACCAGACCAGTGGGTGATGTGTAGAGGAAGGTGTCTATGCAGTAGTTGTCAGAGGGCTTGATTTAAAGAGTGCTGATGTCTGTGTTTGCCTGCTATCACGAGTGTTCTAAGTGTAACTATGTACATGGTGACTTCACACCAACGTACCATTCATGAATGCTGTGTACGTGCCTGCGTGCCTGCGTGCCTGCGTGCCCGTGTGTGCCCGTGCGTGCATGTCTGTGGATTAGTCCACTGCATGTGCTCAGCTGGTGTCATGAGGCGGTGTTTCATTTGGTTTAATGAGATTTTGACAAAGCTGTCTCTTTCTATGGCTCAGAGATCATTTGACTTTCATGAGAGCTGTTACATAGGCAGAAGGAACTGGTCAATATTTGATTGGAAGGGTATCTTCTCTTGGCTCAGGGGGGGTCATACAAAGAGCAGTTTCAGTCTGGAGAGTGGATCATAACATTTTCCAAGGTTACTATGCCTTGGCCTACTTGAAATCAGACATAGGTGAAGGGGGATTCAAAACCAAGCTAGGTACTGATCAACAAACAAGTACTTTTGTTGTGATATGGTTGAATTGGTTAAGTTGCTCAAATGGAATAGCAGTCATGGGTTTTATTGTACCTGCTGTTTCTGACTATCCCCTCCATCTTGTTCTTCCTGCAGATGCTGAATGAGCATCATGTGATGGTGCGCATCGGGGGAGGCTGGGAGACCTTGGGATGTTACCTGCTGAAGCATGACCCCTGCCGAAGTCCACCGGTCACCCCGGTCAGGACCTGTCGGGCCAAAGGAAAGTCCCCCAACATGAAGAACTTCTCACCACTGTCACCAGACAGCTATATGGTGGTGGGGGCACACTACCGTGCCAAGAAATAAAACATGAATCTGTTCAACCATAACAGATAACTGACACCACAACCTAGCAATGAAGCTTCCTGGTTATTCTGAGCATATCAAGGTTTTTTCTGGAGATTTATTTGAGTGAAAGCTATTGCCTAGTGACCAGAGGCGTGTAATATATATATATATATATCTGGTAAGTTGGGTTTAGTGGCTCACATGTATGTAGAAAGGTTTATTTTATCATCTATTTTTAAGATTAGTTTGAAAAAAGTGATCTTATCTGTAAAAATCTATCCTGTTGTCTTTAAAAGAGTTGATCCAGAAAGGCTAGTATAGCTGAGGGGTAATGGTGTTTATTTTAATATATTGGATGAGGGCTCATCTCAAGACTGTCCAGTCATTTCTCTATAAGAATTGTTTTATTGTACTATAAGATATTTTTGATAGTACTCTGAGAGAAGACGATATAGGGACCATTTATTAAATGTTTCTTTTTCAGTATTTTATGTATATTTTGGAATGTACTCTGATTGAATATCATGTAATGACATCACATTTTTACCTTTTTTCATGCCCATGTACACTATGAATTTATCTGTAGTCAGTTGTTCGATGGTTAGCTCCTACCCTGCAGCCTTGACTCTTCCTCAATTGCTGGAATTAACACGACTGAGGACACAGCCAGAAAATACCCAACTTTCCTCTAGGTGGCACTGTGTCATAAGCAATAGATGGTACAAGCAACACCTAGCCCAGGGTTTCTTAGCCTCTGTGGCTGCATTTAGACATGCGGCATAATTATATTTTTTGGACCAATCAGATCAGCCCTAAAAATGATCTAATGTGAAAAGATCTGTGATTGGTCAAAATACCTATTGGTGGGAAAAAAGAACAGAAATGGCCTGCCTGTCTAAACGCAGCCTAAAATTATTACAGGGAATTCATCCACTGAGGTCCACTTAAAGTAAGTCTAGCATTTGGACTAAATCAGTGTCAGCTCACTAACTGACAGATGTCGGCAACATCCATGTGATTGTTTTTAAAACCTCATCAGTTCTGTATTAGTTTGGAGAATGAATATGTGCTACATACTGATGAAAGACAAACAGAGATGGATGATGGTTGTTGCTTTTATTGTGAAATCATGGCATTCGTGTAACTCCTCTGAAAAATGTGCCACATGTCCAACCAAAACTTTACTGCAGTGGTTGCAAGAACCATAATAGCCTATGTGATTATACTCTCCATGAGTGGGAAATAGTGTACATGTAAGCCCAGATGGGCAGTTCACAGGAAGAGGTTTACCTAAGCTCAGTGGTTTTCTGTCGTGACATAAGATGACATAGACATCTAAAATACATGAAATATACAGACACAGTTGACTTCAGAATAGTATATTAATTACATTTTATTTCAGTAAAATAAATTAGATTAAAAAATGGACAAGTTTGAATACATTAAAAGAAATGAACCATAATGATCTCATGCGAGACTATAATGTCTTTTAATCGTCTTTCTCCATCCTCGTGGATTGAACCAGTATAAATGACTTGTAGAAAATCATAGCAGTGCTACTTAAAGAGGTGCCACTTGAAATTGTGGCATGTGTACACAGTGTCCCACATTGCTCACACTGAACACTTTCCAGTTCCTCATGAAACACTAGAAGTCCCAATAAGAGAAGTACTTTGCTGTCACTTTTGCATACAAGTTGTATATTGTGCTTACCCCTTCTCTCATTCTTTTTTATGTGGCCATTTTACAACTTTTTCAGCATTCTTGGTACACTACCCAGATTTCTCTATCAACCGGATTAGCAACAAAACCTTTATCATTATTCAAACAACGCAATTGCAATAAATGTACTGTTTATTGTAGCAATTATCCATGCATTCAATACCATTGGCCAATTTAGAGATCTAAGGGACAAAACCTGAACATGTGTGTTGATATAAACTGGAGGAGAAGACTGTGGATGAGTTCAGAATGGCAGCAGAACACCACCAATATCCACAACTCTTTTACAAGTCTGAGGTGGTGCTACATGTAGTAACAATGTTTGGATGTTTCACTTTGTAGTCACTTTGAGGAAATGTTTTTATCTACAGTCAAACACTAATTCACTGGAAAGGTTATAGCTCATCACCTCACCTCATAACACTGCTGAAAAAGTGTCACAATGAGTGCTTTTTTTAATATAGGTAACAAAACAGTGTTACTTGAGTACTCTGTACTCACAAAATACATAAATTCCATCTTACCTGTAATTCCATCTTAATTCATGTGCAGTGCTAGCCTCCGAAGCCTGCCTGAACCCAGACCTGCCACAAACAAACTCCCAACATGGCCTGAGTTTCATCCCAGACCCTTTATGTAATACACAAGTGTGCTTGTATAATTATTACACCTCTCAAGTCTTGCGAGAACTGTGCACTTACAGAGTACATTAATCAAATGTCACCCAAATGAGGGCCTTTTGACCTCTCCTTGTCTCTATGAACTGCAAAGGGGACTCAGAAAACTGCAAAGGGCCAGTAAGACTGCCGGTTGCCTGGGGCAAAAGTGGCACTGAAATGAAGAAATGGTGAGCTCCCTCAATTCATTCAGGAAAGTGGTCGACTCAATAGGGATCCTTCATACTGAAGTGACGCAGATGATGCTTTAACAGGACATCATGTTGTCTGCTTACAAGATGCCACATTACTGGTCTTGTCTCCAAGAGACCTAAGCTGATTCCTAGTTTCCCCCTACTGAGGAAGAATACAGAGAACAGCTATGGGCAAGAGCAGACACCCTGCCTCAAATGTGAGGAGAGAAGGATTGGTAGACAGGAAAAAACAACATACCAGTGGTGTTACTGATGTAAACAAGATATTAAGTATGACTTTTTACAGCCCTACTGCTCACTCATTGTAAATCTCAACATTACCCATTTTCACTTACAGAAGAATATTAACAGAAATGTTGTGTTGAATCAGACATGTATTCAATGATAAACTTTAACAGAAGCTTTGGGAATCTATGCTGTGCAAATACCTGCATTTTGCAGCAATTCACACAAACCAAATCACTTAATGCATTGATACTTGCTACAATGTGTTGTGCTATGTGAAGGTTTTTGTGACAGAATACATTAAATGCAAGTCCAACACTGGTGTCTGCCGTTCAATTCCTGCCAAATCCAAGACGGCAGGTATTTCACTTATAACTGTAAATTACTGTCTGTCATTAATTCTAAGTTTGAATGTGTTACCAGAAGGTTCCATTTTTTTTTCATTGGACCCCGTCCTTCAACATACAATATTTGCTGTTCCTTAAAGGTCCAATGCAGATGTTCTTATTTCAATATCAAATAATTTCTGTGTAATAATTAAGTACGTTACTGTGATTGTTTTCAATTAAAATAGCTTCTTAGCAAAGAGCAATTTCTCAAGCAAGAATTTTGCTAGGACTGTCTGGGAGTGGTCTGAGTGGGAAAGGGAAAACTGATCAAACAGCTCTTACACTAAAATGGCATTATCAGCATTTCACAGTATTATTCCAACCGCATAGTGTGGAAATATATATAAAACACAGACAAATCACATTTTTGACTGCACTGGACCTTTAACTGCCTCTGCAACTCTCAAACAATACTTAATGCGCCTCGCGATCAATCTTATTCTTCTAATCATTAAGCATACAATTTATTCCAGCAAACAACATCACTGAAGACCCAAATTGCCATTGTTACCTCGAAAGAAACAGAAAAAAAATCTTATTCAAGAGTTACTTTATACAAACAATGACCTGAATCTACGTAGAGATGCATTTGTACATACTGAATCATAGAAGCACTGAAAGATTTGCTCTTCAAAAGCGCAGTTCTGTATTTTATCTTGCTGTTCCACCCCTGCCATGTCCAGTTTGTGCTCTTGGTCCTCTGCTGCAAGAAGCAGGTTTTATGCTTAAACGGTAAAGTCCTTCCTAGGGATAATGCTTGACATCAGTCAGCTGATTCAAAACAACGGACAGTTTATGCCAGCATAATGTTTTGTTGCGAACAATAACAAACACAGTACAGACCACCCGACTAAAAGAGGAATCATGACAGGACGCTCTGCCACGTTTTCTTGTTTGTTGGTTTGTTCCATTTACAGATGCTTGTTGTTTCTTTCTAAGCTTTTGGAGTGTGTGCTGTGTTGTGTGTGTTAAAAGAGAGCACCATTTTAAGACAATTCCTCTTGAAAACAAAAACAGACAAACAGTCGCCTTTAGGCTGCCATAGAGTTAGTAGTCAAACGTTTAACAACAAAAAGGTCTTGCCATGTCCCACAGTATTCTGGAGCCATTGCTCTGTGTGTCTTAGATGTACAGTAACTAGTACAGTTTGGTGTGGTTTGTCTTTGCTCTGTTCTCCCATGTACAATTTCTCTGGTACACTCATGATTCAGATGGATGACAGAGGTGGTATGGACAGGGAAGAGGGATGAGGTGAGATTGTGGTTGGACAAAAACGTTGGACGAAGTTGGATGGGTGTTGCTTATTTGTGCGCTTTGTGGGCCAGTCACACAGTCCCATCACACGGTTCCGTTCTCCTGTCTGGGCTTGTGGGCGGTTGTACGGGAGGGGGTGCTTAGGGATGGGGCCAGGGTGCACAGGAAACCAGCCAGCAGAGTGAGGCCTAAGCCCCCCCAGGCACAGAACATGGACCAGCCGTAGCCATGGCTAATATCCTCTGGGAGGCCATACATGTAGCGTGGGTAACGCGACAGCTCAAAGTTGATGCCCGCCACACATGTACATAGGGAGATGATACAGCATGTTCCTGAGGGAGAACAAGGAGACAAACGGAAATGTATGGTATTCACAACAACTTCAATGAACTATATACAGTATTAAGTCATTCCTATGTTGGTAGGCCTAGTGGGTCAGCCAGACAATAAATGGTAACATCTTCACACTCCATTTACAGAGATGTCATGATTTATTGTACATCTTATTATATAAACCTATATGTGTTCACACATATAGCTCTCTCTCACACACAAGTGCATATACCCAAAACTACTGTAGTCTACGCAATGCATCAAACAAAGACACACCTGCACACACACACACACACACACACACACACACACACACACACACACACACACACACACACACACACACACACACACACACACACACACACACACACACTCAACAGAGAAAGGAGCCAGCTCTTACCTCCCATGAGAAAGAGTAGTCCAGCTACATACTGCATGAGGTCATGCTGCTGACAGCAGCCCAGCACTCCGATAATCCAACCAAACAGGATGATGGACACGGCCATGCCCACAAAGCCAGCCGTCATCCTGCGTAGATCTGCACCAACAGACACACACCTCCGTCATTTTAGTGGACAAAGAACAGTGGAGATCAGAGCAGGAGGCCCAGTGGGATCTACAGCATGCACAGCACAGAAATGCAGTGTCTGCACAATCATATTCACGGCATATGATACATCGAAATATTCCTGACACAAATAGAGCCATACACCCTTACAAATCCCTGTCACTTCCTTCATAGAACCATGTAATCTTCCTTATCTTTTCGAAGGATATCAAAACTAGAGAGGGCAACAGGGAGGGGTGAACAGCGATAACAAGAAGATGAAATTGCTCTCAATGGCCGCCACTTTAAATGTATTTGATCCTGAGATAACAGTTAGAGAGAAAGAGAACTTGAGAGATAGACAGAGAGAGAGAAAATGATTGAACACAGGGAGAGTCCAGACATACTGTACAGCCAGTAAGACATCCATTAGACAGACAGACAGACAGACAGACAGACAGACAGACAGACAGACAGACAGACAGACAGACAGACAGACAGACAGACAGACAGACAGACAGACAGACAGACAGACAGACAGACAGACAGACAGACAGACAGACAGACAGACAGGCTCAGACTTACGGAGTGCATGCCACTCATCCTGACGGATGGTCTTGGTGATGTTGATGGGTAAATTCCGCGGAAGGATGGAGGAAGAGTAGTGATACTTGACTGGGATGCACCGCTGAATCAATCCTGAAGAATAGAGTTTCTGATTATGATAGAAACACAGTCTTGATAAGATCTTGATAAAACAGACTGCTTTGCAGACAATAAACTCAACCACTCAGTTAAGCATGTAGACACTACAGTAGTTCTAAAAGAGAAAAATAGTTTTGAGTCCTTTGTGTCACTGTGAATGATGTCATCATGCAATATCCTCAGTGTGCCTCAAAGTGAGAGACAGCTAGCTGTGATTCAGAGCAAAAACAGCATCCGGCATCATTCATGTAGATCAGCCTTTAATTATCTCTCAGTGCGAGGTGGGTATCCAGACCAATTATAACAACAGGAAGAGACGAGAGTTGCATTACTGTTTCATCATATCACTGCGATGAGATAGACCACCTATGCTCAAATTATTGCAAATATCTTCACATATTCCTGGATGTTGTGTACTGTAATCATTGTGGTTGATTTACCAACAGTTACTTGTTTGATCAGGGAGAAGGGAGATTTATGCTGGAATATGTTCATGACGTGGTTTTGTAAGTGTGGAAGAAGACCCCTGCCATAAAGCCTAGTCAGTCACCATGAATGGAAAAGGCTATATGGTTCTGGCATAAACAAGAGGAAGAATCAACAAAGAAAAGATGAACTAGTGTGAATGTTCAAAAAAGGGTTTACAAGGATTTAGCATTGAGTTCACTCAGTTCAGAGTACAGAAATACATAATTCATTGTTCTCATGTTCGGTGGGGAAGCACAATACATCCAGAAGAGCGGTGAGACATTTATGTCCCATGACTACTTCTGCTAAATCTAACATTGTGTGAGTCTCAAGACCAAGAGCTATGGATGGAGACTAATTTACTAAGCACTTGCTGAGTAGCAGATCTGACTACCAACTCGCTAATATTATTTGATACATTTTAGGTCAAAGGCAGCAAAAACAAGTAATCAAATGTGAGAACCCAATGTTGAGGCAGGGATATCACCAACACATTGGTATTGACACACCAAATGTGATAGAGTTGTCAAAAGTCACAGTGTGAAGCTCCACTCTTAGAACACCTGGACTTCAGCTGCAAACATTCAGCTATGTGAAGCTAAGGAAGTCAAAAGTACTGTATGCAGGCTAAAACATGGAGCCAACAGTTCACACCCTGATATGGAACTATAGCAGCCTGAGAGAGGAAATAGACATTTCTGGATTGGGTTCCATGTCCCAGTTACTGAGGAGAATCTATAGTATTGGCCAAATGAATCCCTTTCAATGTGCTCTGGTCTCATAGTGTGGTGGTAGCCAGATCTGTTTGTGCTTAAGCCAACTCATCTGTCGTTTGTTTTCATGCCATAGATGTAGCTTTGAATCACAAACATATCTGGCTAGTGGCTACCCCCTGGTCCCACCAGGTTACTTATATCAGTATTACTGTGGTGGTGGTGGTATACAGACCTACTAACTTCACTATAGAGACACTTTGAGGTTTGAGTTGTGAGGTGTCTGCAGATGCAGACCAACTCATCATTCTGAGAAACAAGGGAGCACCTAGAGAGAATATCATGTTGTCCAGTGGGCCTATGTGTCTCAATGCAATTCAACCTGAGGGTGTAGTGGATTTTGTTGTCGATTTATGATATGCTACAGATTACCTTATTCTATCAAAGAAATCAGCTCACTTTCCCACAATTCTGACAACAGTAACTGTTTACCTCAGCATGAGGGTCGTTCCACCAATTCGGTGCCTTTTGAGAAGTATAACTTTAGGATTATATATTTTTTTGCTTTCACCTAATTGTAACATTCTGTCATTAAGACCACATGTTCAACTGAATTTTTTTTACATCTCAAGTTAAATTAAAAAAAATGACTGTAGTAAAGTGCCTAATAAGTGCCAAATAAAGTAACAGGGTTGACCATAACAGGGTTGACCATAACATGGTTGAAGTCAGCCATACATCCATGTGTGACATAGGGAATGGAAGATTGTTGTGCGAAACAGAGAATGGCAATTAAATGCAAGCTACACCCCAAACAATGACATTGTTAAAACGTTTCAAGGGTTGACGTGATATGTTCGACCCGCTCAGTTTTCCACCACAAAACAGGCAAAAAAAGGAGAACCAGCTCACCTGCTTTTACACTATGATTTTACTATAGATGGGATGGTTATTTAACAAAATGCATGCATGCGCAGCTATGGGGCAAAGCAGACAGGGTTGGCTTAGATTGTTGACAACATGTAAACTATATTTCCTCTCCAATGTTTAATGAAAACAAATACATTTGCACAATGAGCACTTAATTGTTGTTTCTCAAATACATCGTTCAGTTGGTTAGCTAGCTAGCAAATTTGAGCCATATTGGCATAGACATGACATCAGTCAAAACACCTCAAAACAAGACATGGTATCAACAACAAGATACAACTAGCTGAAACGAGCCGTCTATGATTCCCCACATGGCAGCTTGTCATTGTTCTTAGTTGGCCATCCAGAATAACAACACAGACTTCTGCCCCATTGAATCGCGAGCATCGTTTTCGTGACGTTGTCAGCTAACCCATCTATTAGATGTTCAGAGTTTAGAAAAAGGAATAGTTTCAGCATATAAAAACGAGAGCTCAGTTCACGTAACAGGGTTGACCTTAAAATGAGGGACGGACGTAAATTAATCACTAATCACATAAAATAAATAATAATCTTCAGAAATTACTTTTTCAAAGCAACAAAAATAATTAGGGCTTTACAATGATGCTGAAAACTTGGGAACATTTTGGAGTCAAGTGGGTTAAAATCTTCCTAGAAGTCACCGAGGGTGCGTAGAGTGACGTGAAAATGCTGAATATTGGCACTTCAGTCTTTATTCTTGTTACAAATGTAAAGATTTATTGAATTCTCCAATTTATTTAATATAACAGACTTTTAAAATTCAACATTGGTGCACAATTTCTACTTAAAATATCAAAGGGATGCAAAATGAACTTTATTTTCGTGGAACAACCCATGAACATGTATGTTTTCACTGTCCTCTAGGCCTACTCTGGACCGTTTGAATCTGATTGAATACATTAGGAAAAGATCCTGGTAAACAAACATGCTATAATTTGTGGGGAATTCTCAAAAATATTCAGTGTCCTGAATTTCCTTGAACGAAGGTACTGTGTTTATGCTAACATTGATGCTGTTGTTCTCTCATTATTCGTCAGAATCTCAGAGTAGTCAGTCATGAACGCCTCATGGCATTGCACAGAAAGCCCCGCTGTTATGTATCGGACGAGGCAGTTCTGCGAGAATTCCATGCACTGTGATTTCCTCTCTTGCAGCTCAAAATTCCCACGAAGCAGGATGTTTATCAATAATTCAGTCGTTGGTCTTCTCTCGGTCTCCCCGGTGACAATCGACGCATCACCCATAACACATTATCTAGTATTTTAATGTAACAGACGCCAAATGCACTCAGCAAAATCGAACAGTCCAAATAGCACCTGATACAAAACCGTTTCGCTTTTACAAGTGAAGATCCCCCTTCCTCCGCCATAGCGTGCTGCTGCTAGGCGAACGGACTGGGCGCAAAGCCTGAAAAGAAATTCAGCACCATGGACAGCGCTGTACACACAAAGCGTAAAAAAATACGCAGGTGTCACGTCTTCGGCGTCACGTACACGACTGGCATTTCCATCTAGATGATTTACTGATTATTTATTTGCTACTGTAGTTTACAATGATGAACAAAAGCCCCTCTTGTAAAATATTATTATGGCAACGGCCCTACAGTGACAGTTATGAGCATCAGTTAATCCCATGCCCAGTGTGTCAATATGATCATGTTAAGCTTGGATCTGAGCATCATGCTTACACTCAGTGAGCAGCATCAGTACCACATCACACCAGGGCCTGATGTAGGCTATTAGCTGTAGCATCCTTACCTTTATATATGAGGTCCTCTGTCTCCAGGTCAAATCCATCTCGATGACACTTTCTCCAGAGCCCAGAGATGGTTGAATTGAACTGGCGACTGCAGTGGGACTCCATAGCTGATGCTGCAGCCAGAAAGTGCCGTTTTTCCCTAATAAGAGGCTGAGCTCCGGCACTTGGACTGTTACCTTTCCTTTCAATGCCCTTTGGGGGCATCTGGAGGGGGAGATTGCTATTTGAGATATAGATGTACCCCGGGTCGTTTCTCTTGTTGGCGTAGTTTTTACACCTTTCTCGGTGTCTTCGCGCATCTGTCTCATACCAAAAGTCGGTGCAGATTGCCATGGCTAGCAACCCCAACGCACAGAACGCTAAGAACAGCCCACTGCTGGTTAAAATTTTCATGGCGGCCATCTTCCCCACTCGATGGAGAGCCCAGACAGTCGCGAGAAGAATCCTCGGCTGCCGTGATGGTACCCCGTGTCAAAAATCCCGACGGCGCTCACACCCTCATGGACCTCTGGACAGCAAACATGATGGACGCCCCGGTTCTCTTGGGCTAGATGCTGTCTATTGTTGTCGTGCGTCCCGGAAGATGTGATGATTTTTCCACCATCTGTTTTGGTACTGGAAAGAGGAGAGGGGGTGGATGGCGACCAAAGCTGCGAGGAGTGGGTAGTGATGCAATGCACTCTCTCTCCTCTCGGGTTTCAGTAGGATGGGAAGAAACTAAGCACTGGCAATATATCTCTCGTAGGTTGTTCAATAATAATAATAATCATAATAATAATACTAGTGGTAAACATGTATGATTTATTAAATATGAATACATTGTGTTAATATACGAATTATATCATATGTATTATTATTAGTATTATTGTTATTTACATTTTACATTTTACATTTTAGTCATTTAGCAGACGCTCTTATCCAGAGCGACTTACAGTCGTGAATGCATACAATTTCATAATTTTTTTTCTGTGCTGGCCCCCCGTGGGAATCGAACCCACAACCCTGGCGTTGCAAACACCATGCTACAACTGTAAGGACCTGACAGTTGTTTTACTATCATATTAATTATATATATTGTGCCATGTTTTATGTATCATGAAGAAACACACATGCACATGGACCACATGCTGGATCAAAACCTATTTGTAACCCAACATATTTCATTACAAGCCTTTTCTGTGCACAGTTGACAAACGCACTGAGACAGGTGTGAGCTGAAATTCAACTGGACCCACCACAGCAATGGTTGGTGTCTTTGTTTACAAACTACCAGAATCCAGGTTTGATTGAATTGAGCCCACAGCCTTTCAATAAAGTGAAGTTTCAATGTATAAAACAACATGGAGACACACTGACCAAGGGATTCCCAAGGCCTACATCAGGCCTCTACAACCCAGTCCTGGAGAGCTACTGCCCTGTAGGTTTCCACTCCAACCCTAATCTAGCACACCTGATTCTAATAATTAGCTGCTTGATAAACTGAACCAGGTTAGTTACAACTGGGATTGGAGGGAAAACCAACAGCAGGGTAGCTCTCCAGGAACAAGGTTGGAGACCCCTGGGCTACATGATAACAACATCAATATTTAAGATGAATCAAACTATATTGCTCAAAAAAATAAAGGGAACACTAAAATAACACATCCTAGATCTGAATGAATGAAATAATCTTATTAAATACTTTTTTCTTTACATAGTTGAATGTGCTGACAACAAAATCACACAAAAATAATCAATGGAAATCCAATTGATCAACCCATGGAGGTCTGGATTTGGAGTCACACTCAAAATTAAAGTGGAAAACCACACTACAGGCTGATCCAACTTTGATGTAATGTCCTTAAACAAGTCAAAATGAGGCTCAGTAGTGTGTGTGGCCTCCACGTGCCTGTATGACCTCCCTACAACGCCTGGGCATGCTCCTGATGTGGTGGCAGATGGTCTCCTGAGGGATCTCCTCCCAGACCTGGACTAAAGCATCCGCCAACTCCTGGACAGTCTGTGGTGCAACATGGCGTTGGTGGATGGAGCGAGACATGATGTCCCAGGTGTGCTCAATTGGATTCAGGTCTGGGGAACGGGCGAGCCAGTCCATAGCATCAATGCCTTCCTCTTGCAGGAACTGCTGACACACTCCAGCCACATGAGGTCTAGCATTGTCTTGCATTAGGAGGAACCCAGGGCCAACCACACCAGCATATGGTCTCACAAGGGGTCTGAGGATCTCATCTCGGTACCTAATGGCAGTCAGGCTACCTCTGGCGAGCACATGGAGGGCTGTGCGGCCCCCCAAAGAAATGCCACCCCACACCATGACTGACCCACCGCCAAACCGGTCATGTTGGAGGATGTTGCAGGCAGCAGAACGTTCTCCACGGCGTCTCCAGACTCTGTCACGTCTGTCACATGTGCTCAGTGTGAACCTGCTTTCATCTGTGAAGAGCAAAGGCCACCAGTGGCGAATTTGCCAATCTTGGTGTTCTCTGGCAAATGCCAAACGTCCTGCACGGTGTTGGGCTGTAAGCACAACCCCCACCTGTGGACGTCAGGCCCTCATACCACCCTCATGGAGTCTGTTTCTGACCGTTTGAGCAGACACATGCACATTTGTGGCCTGCTGGAGGTCATTTTGCAGTGCTCTGGCAGTGCTCCTCCTGCTCCTCCTTGCACAAAGGCGGAGGTAGCGGTCCTGCTGCTGGGTTGTTGCCCTCCTAGGGCCTCCTCCACGTCTCCTGATGTACTGGCCTGTCTCCTGGTAGCGCCTCCATGCTCTGGACACTACGCTGACAGACACAGCAAACCTTCTTGCCACAGCTCGCATTGATGTGCCATCCTGGATGAGCTGCACTACCTGAGCCACTTGTGTGGGTTGTAGACTCCGTCTCATGCTACCACTAGGGTGAAAGCACCGCCAGCATTCAAAAGTGACCAAAACATCAGCCAGGAAGCATAGGAACTGAGAAGTGGTCTGTGGTCCCCACCTGCAGAACCACTCCTTTATTGGGGGTGCCTTGCTAATTGACTATAATTTCCACCTGTTGTCTATTCCATTTGCACAACAGCATGTGAAATTTATTGTCAATCAGTGTTGCTTCCTAAGTGGACAGTTTGATTTCACAGAAGTGTGATTGACTTGGAGTTACATTGTGTTGTTTAAGTGTTCCCTTTATTTTTTGGAGCAGTGTATATTCCTCCTTCACTCAGGCTCGGCTGATCCAAAAACATTGCTAACGTATATAAAAGGTTTTACACAACTTTAGAGAGACATTCAATCAGTACTTAGGGATAGGTTTCCGTTTACAATACAAAGCAAAGTTATTGTGAGTAATTACATTGTTATTACACAAGTATAAGAGCAACTTAGTGTAAAGTGTCACCAATGAAGATTTGAGGACATATTCCTACTCAAAATTGTGCATATGGGTCTCAATTGTTCATCTGAGGTAAAGATAGCAATGAAAACCGGCACATTGTTCAATAGTGCAACAATAGATGTCCTTGAAAGACTTTACATGCATTTGTTTTCTCTGGGTATACTATGTGCAATACTTGAACCCTTTAAATACAAGGTATGAAACATTTACATCAGACAAGGTTTGTGTATAATTTTTCAAAGTGTGCCAGATTTGAGTTTGGAGGTCCGCTGATCTTTAACTGGACTTGTCTTTCCTCGGACCGAGTGGGATCAAGATCTATCTCCTGTTAGAAATGTTGTGCAATGTTCCGATAGACGTTCAGAGGTGAATTACGCTCGAGGTCATCGGTGTTAAGTTTATGGATTTTCTCGCTTTGCGGTTTAGGTTGTCATTCATGTCTCATATATGGAATTAAAATGTCTCTCATAGCTGTCCACATTGAGACTAGATTTCTTGGTCCCGCCCTGTATGTCAATTATTTGACTTTCTTTCAAAATAGTGTTTATTTTAAAGACACAAATACACACCATAAGTCAATGATCTTAGGTCTGATACTGATTTAAAAATGTTTTCACTGTCCAGATCCATCTACACTTGTAAGATATCCAGACACTATGGGAGAATCTCAATTGCATCCTCTACTCGCCTCCTCCTCCATTGGAGGATGTCAGAGGGGAGGGACCTCTGGCTTTCTCATCCAATGGGTTTAAGAAGGCAAGGCGAAAGCGTGTGAGGAGTATTCAATTAAGATCCTCCCAATGCTGATCACAACCAGATCACAGTGCGTCTTTTAATCATCTACACCTGTCTGAAGGTGTGGGCACAATCAGAATGTGGACAAGATCAGGATAAATGGTGCGTGTTAGAACCAGGTATAAACGGAGCTTCAGTGTCTTAACTCACAGGAAGGCTCCCACAGACAGTAGGCTTCTCACAGGACTAAGGAAGCTAATCTGCAGGGGAGTCGTTATGGCAACGGGCTCTTGTCAAGAGTGAACAAACAATCAATACCCCCCTCTTCTGGCTCCCATTACATTTTAAGCCCGGACTCTTTGCTGCAGAACATGCGCTTACAGAAAACATATGTTTAGTGTGGAATTTTATTGTATAACATATTGATGCATAATCTCCATAGCATTCACTTAGTGTAACTTGTGAGCATGCAACTACCAAGAGTCAATACAGTGCAATTAGAAAGTATTTACACCCTTTCACTTTTTCCACATTTTGTTACATCCTAAATTAAACATTTATTAAATTAAACATTTATTAAATTGAGGTTTTGGGTCACTGATGTAAACACACACAACCCCATAATGTGAAAGTGGAAGAAAAAAAATCTTTACAAATGATTTAAAAATGAAAATCTGAAATGTATTGACTCATTAAGTACTCAATCCTTTTATGGCAAGCATAAATAAGTTCAGGAGTAAACATGTACTTAAGTCAAATAAATTGCACGGACTCTGCGTAATAGGGGGGGGGGGGGGGGGCAGACATTACATATCCCTTTGAACATGATGCAGTTAACACTTTGGATGGTGTATCATTACACCCAGTCACGACAAAGATACAGGCGCCATTCCCAACTCAGTTGCCTGAGAGGAAGGAAACCGCTCAGGGATTTCACCATGTGGCTAATGGCGATTTTAAAACAGAGTTTAATGGAGGATGGAACAACATTGTACTTTAGTTACTCCACAATACTGACAGACTGAAAATAATACAAATATTCCAAAACATGCATCCTGTTTGAGACAAGGCACTAAAGTAATACTGGAAAAAATGTGGCAAAGAAAATAACTTTTTGTCTTGAATACAAAGCATTGTTTGGGGCTAACACAACACAGTGTAGCACTTCATATTCCATGTACTTGTCATCAGCAAGGAATAGGTTGTTTAGGTTAAAAAGAAACGAAATAGAGCTAAGCACAGACAAAATCGTAGAGGAAAACTTGGTTCTGTCAGCTTTCCAACACTGGGAGAGAAATTCACCTTCCAGCAGGACAATTACCTTAAAACACAAGGCCAAATATACACGAGTTGCTTACCAAGACGTCGTTGAATGCTCCCAAGTGGCCTAGTTTCATTTGACTTAAATTGAACTGAAAATCTTTGGCAAGAATTGAAAATGGCTGTCTAGCAATGAACAACAACCAACTTGAATTTTTGTAACACATTTTTTTTTTTTTTAAAAGGGCAACTGTAGTATAAGCCAGGTGTGCAAAGCTCTTAGACTTACCCAGAGACGGAGCTGTAATCACTGCCCAAGGTGTTTAACAGACTCAGGGGGGTAGGATACTTATCTAATCAAGACAGCAATTTATTTTCCAATAATTATTTTTAAACTTTGACGTGAGTATTGTAGATTGCTGATTTAAAAAAATATAAAAAATGTTTTCAATCCCACTTTGTAACAAACATGAAAAAAGTCAAGGGGTGTGAATACTTTCTGAAAGCACTATATAGTAAAATCAAGACCACAAAAATATTTTGCATAATATTATTGTAACATTTCTAAATCATATTTTCATTAAGCTCTCATTATAATTAAGGAGTTCCAAATATATCTGTCTGAGTGTCTTAACAAATTAGCATTGTATACAATTGAAAGATACATTGATGTATATTCAAGCAAAAAGAGCATGTAACAGATTAAGCCTACACAAAACGCAATGGTGCGTGATGGAAGTCACAACAGAACTTGGAAAAAACATTGCACCATGTTACTTTCTGAAATACTTCAATAAATACTTAGCAGTACAAGCAGATACAGAAACCAATTAGACGCAATAAATATAAATTAGCCTGAAAGAGACAAATAGAAAGCGGCACATGAGCATACCATTTGAAGAATGTAAGGAAATGTGTATGCATTTTGTATGGTAAAGCCATGTGAGATTAAGTTTATACAGTATGCATGTGCTGCTCATATGTGTCTGATAAGACCTGTTTGAGTATGTGCATTTGTGCAATAAAACAGAACGAGACTGAGTGTCTGCCCATTATGGTCTGATGCTCTCAGATAGTCCAGTTACTTCCATGAAAGCTTCAATAAGCTTTCTTTAGCCCTCTTGCCACTTCAAAATGTCTGTCTCTGTCTGGGTTTGGCACATTAGTGTCCACACAGACAGTAGTCAGATCAGCAGACAAGGTGGACAGTTGGTGTAGAGTCCTGATAGAAAAAGCAGGTATCATGATTCAAGGTGCCGTTCTGATTGTCAGATCGCTTCCATGTTGATAGGATGTTTTGGCACTAGGTGGAGTATATAAAAAAAGTTCCATATAATAAAAAGGGCGATTGAACGCAATCTGAGGACTTAACTTTAAAGGGGGATTGCTTCCCAGTCCAGTGAATGTTGCGGTGATGTTTTCATTTATATTTTGATAAAGCAGGCTTGTCTTTTGAGCTCAATCCACTACGGCAGACAAGACGGCCATGACGGCAATGCCACAGCACAGAAGCAGGATCTGCAACAGGGAGTGTCTGGAAGAAAATAAGAAAAATGTTTTTGCTTCAGTGTCCGCCCATTCATTTTCATATTAGCTTAACACTTTTTGCCCTCTGCATATTTAGTCTCTTAGTGGGTATTTGCATGGTGGTCAGTGGCTGTCCAGACTGACCAGTGTACATACCCGAGGCTGGTCTCCTCCAGGAGGTCAGGCACCACGTTGACCAGGGCTATGTACAGGAAGCCTCCCGAGGAGAATGGTAAGATCCACGCTGTTGCATTTTCTACACAGGATAAAGTGGAATGAAAGACATTTGGTTTGGCTTAATAATTAAACAAAGCTTTTCATGCTGCTTGGATGCCAAAGCACTGAAGACTATATGGTTCCTTGATAGCCTATGCCAAGGGTGTGGACAGTTCTCGACACTGGCAGGAGCCCACCGGAGCGGAGTACCAGCACTTAATGGTCTACTGCTTTAGCTCCTGCACCGCTTATAGAATATTAAATCAAAAGTATTGTGGATCTCTTACACCTAAATATAAACAGTACCGGCACCCAAAATAAGTACAGTTTCTTATTTCAATCCAAGTCAAGCACCTGGTGTGGAGCTGTAGTTTCAGTGCTCTGCTGCTGTTTTGTATATGGAGGATGCTAGGCGGCTCACCTGTCCCTCTGGGAGACTGGGCACACAGGGCGAAACAGGCCCCCAGCACCCCTCCCAGGGCTGTGGATAGCTGCATGCGGGCGGCACTCCAGCGGTCAAACCCTGCACGCAGCAGGATGGCAAAGTCGCCCACCTAGAGATGAGCAAACATCATGTAAGCAATGTGTCACAGATCCCATTCATGTAAGGAAAAAAAGATGGGGATATCAACTAGAACTGAATCAATTCATGACTCAAAAACCAGTCATAATTAGCTTTCACTGCATGAAGTATGTTACAACAAAAAATATTCAAAATAAATAGGTCACATCACATAGCGAGTTTGAACTTACCTCATGGGGGATTTCATGGAGCAGGATGGCAAAGGTGGTGAGACACCCAACCTGTCAGGAAATACATAGAACATGTCTCTGATCAGGCTCTGCAATATATATATACTGTACAAGATGTGTTTCCGATCCTATACTACTCAAACTCTGATAACTCCTCTCCTGTACTACATTACACTGTGTATACATGACAATGTATGTTTCATGCATCCAACTGGGCTTCTACTTTGATAAACACCATCATGCCTGCATATAGAAATATGAGTGCAGATGGAAACCAAAGTAAATGGGATGCCCATGTGTGTGAGCAATGTAGAGACATCTAGCTAGTTTACTTCCTCTCTGGCAAACTCTCCCTTTGGCTCATGCTGTTAGCCTTATGCCTCTCCAGCTGGACGTTCTCCCCACAACTTTAGTAACGTAATCATTATTCTACATCAGAAAATAGCAAGGTAGAACTCAATGTCCTGACTCAATGTTCTGTACTGTAATAATGACAATACTGTACTTAGTATTAAAATCATAGAATTGTGTTGTTGAAACTAGTCTCTTAAGCAGGGGTGCAGTATCATGTCCATAGTGGACTGAGCTGAGAATAGTGAATGTTATGGCTAAGTGAGCGCTGATACAGCTATCAACAAGTCTGCCTAGGGGGTTGGGTCCTCTGCCAATCATGGGCACGAGGCTTTCAAATGCCAAAACAACCACCTTTCATAACATACTGTGGTCTGTAATAAATCTGCTCTAAGTTGAAGTATTGTATGCATTGTTTATGACCAAGGCGCATTTTGTTTAAATGTTTGCATTGAAATTAGTACCTGCTATTAGGTTTAATCTGCATTTATTAAAAACCCACACATGGGGACTATTTAATATAGAGCACCTGGACAGACTGTTCTGCAGACTAACTCACCTTCCTGCTGACCAGGAAGCTCCCTGCCACAGCCAGGCCATGGGTGAAGTTGTCAATGCAGTTGGCCAGCAGGTTCAGGTACCCACTCGTCTGCCAGATAGAAACACAGAACCAAGTCTATACAGGTTAACATTCAAAGGATCCCACAGCTGACTCACACTGAAGTCATATACATTCAGCGAAAGGGGTTACTTAGTATAGAGGATTTCATTTTGGTGGCTCTTAAGCAATGGAGACTTCCAGATTGTTCTCCCTTTAGTCATTTACATATGGCTTGTTAAAATGAACAATATCCCGCCAGACAAACTTTACCCATTTGATCCAACTTACCTTTATTTTCTTTGGAACTTGATGCAAGCTGCTCTTTGTCTTGGAGGACGAGCTCCACGTATCAGAATGGTGCCCATTGATGTGGGACAACGTCTCACTACTGGAGTCTGAGCTATGGGATGTCTGAGGAGAAGGAGTGACAAAAAAAATATATATATAAATAAATAAACTGGTATTAGCCCAATAAGCAGGAAATTCCATAGCATGCAAACGTTTACATAGTACACTACACATATAGATTCCATTGAATCAACCTACAGTACTGTGTTTCTTCTATGTCACCCATAGCTTCTCTCCTCCAACTACTGACTGCACATTACAGCCAAAAATTCCTGTCAGTCGTCACATCTTCCACTGAATTTGCGTGCTTTGAAAAAAAAAAAAAAAATATGTATTCTACCCCAGGCCATTCTCCTTTCCAGAGCAGGGCCGACTTCCCTGTTCCTTCCTTGTTTAGAGCCATTTACAGTACGGCGGCATTTATTAGTCAAATCAAATGAGGCAAATAGCCTGCTGTATTCTAAATGTGGCTGGGAAATGTTCTCTATTTTTGTAACCACACCACAAGGAAGAAGTCAAACTATACATATCTTCTGAAACATCAATCTGTCCCCTAATGTGTGAGTGGGCTGGGTAATTCATTGGAGAGTGGGAGTTTGACACCAGGTGAGATCGTGATTCATGACCCATGTCTCTGAATTGAATAATAACGGCATCTTGATACTGACATCGAAACACGCTTGATAAGACTCCATTTGTGGAATGAGCTCTGATCTACCCAGAGTCTTACTATCCACCCCTGAACACTCTCCTCTGGCCTCTCTGAAGTAGATGTAGCAGCTGCTTCCTCCCCATCTCTATAAATAGCTACAATGAATGAGCCCAGACATGGATGCCAATCTTCCTCCTCCTCCTGAGCAAAAGAGAAGGAAGAGGAAAGTGGTACACACACACACACACACACACACACACACACACACACACACACACACACACACACACACACACACACACACCTTTAGCGAGATGTATGGGGCATAAGGATAAGAAACAGAAATACCTGAAATTAAATTAAGGATTATCTCTTGAATAACAGAACATTTTAGCATATGGGATCACAAATGCAGTATGATTAAAAGTGCTGGTTTTCATCCTTTTCACCAGCAACTTAGAGCTGACTATATCAGTGAAATAAAATGGATAAAAAGGAAGCCTACAGACATTAAGGCCTTCGAAAGACTGCAGTTGTGTACCTCTGTTTTTACATACGCCACAAGAAGCTCTCCCATTTCTACAGAGCAAAGAACATCTCAACTCATCTAAATCCACACTGTCAGACAGGGAAAATGCACCACCCAAAACCACTCCATACCCCAAAACATCAAAGGAATCCTGAAGCTAATACTCTGCACTAATACCCACTCCAAATCCCATATGAAAAAGGGTCTCACTGGTATTAGAGAAATGGAGGGGAGCTAGAATACAGCTTTGATCCCAAGCGTGTCTAGCGGATAGACTCAGGGCTATGGCACAATGGGTCCCTGCATCAGATTGTGGGGGTAGGGGAGCGATAAGGTTGCATCAGTAACCATGTTCCAATCCAAATTAAAGTTATACCGCGTGAAAAAATAAATAAATCACAACAGCTGAGATGGAAAAAGGAAGCGTCGGTACAATTTCATAATTGTCAACAGACAATTTGCTTGTTCGACATGGTGGGATCTTTTTGTGTCGGTAAAATTAATTTGCGACAAATTGAGGTGGAAACTATTTATTGCCTAATTGTTGATAGCATTACCATCATATTGAGGTAAATTTGAAGTCAAGTCGATGCCATGATGTGCAGTCCTAACTTGAAAAAGCTTGACCAGTTTATTAGGCTTCAGATGAAAGAAGTTATGATGAACTTCACAGGGTGGTGCACAGTCATGAGCTTAAAGCTCTTTTCCAATAATTATTGAGGATCTTATTTTGTATGCTAGTGACATGATTTGTGCTTAGCTGCCAATTAACGAATAAAAATGATCTTATCCATCCAATCCTATAACCTAACCTGTCCACTTTATCAGCAAGCTGTTGTCTAGAGAGAATACGCCAAAACTAGATTGGGCACGTTTGCCATTTATCGCAACAGTTTGTGTGAAAAACCAAATAGATAAGAGTGGAGAGTGGAAAATGCAATGGAAACACATTGAACTTATGTTTTTTAGTCAGTACATGACAAACTTCAGCACCAAAGTGGTTTCTATGTACACTGCATCACAGCCTTTTATCCACAACATACCTGTTTGATAAAAACAAACCTATGGTGGAAAAATGTGCATCTCTTTTTTAAATGCACATTTTATAATATTCACATTCAAATCTGTAGAAAATTGGATTAGTTTGACTCAGATTTCTTATTTTCCATTTGGACTCAAACTCCACTTATGAAGTTATTTATAAGACCATTCTGGGAGATTCCCATTCAGGACATAATGTGTCATCACAGCACTGTTTAATCATTACCTTAAAGCTGCTTAAATTCAGAAGTTGATTGTTGAAGTTAAAATGCTAATGACTCATCACTGAAGAGTGGAATAAAAACTGATTGTGGTTTCTTCAGCCACAACACTATAAATCAAGATGATCTAATGTGCCTTGTTTAAGTTTAGATCCACTGAAGACCAGCTCAGATCAAACAGAAAGCCCTAGACAGAGCCAACTGAGCCACTAGCCGCCCCAATGCGTGGAAGAGCAGTGTCACTGTGGTACCAGTGAAGGGATTAAAGAGCACTGGTGCACTGGACACACCTTTTAAATAAATATGTGAGGGTTCCAGCATATGAGATGAGGTGTGTAATTAGATGCATGACATTAACCTTCTTTGGAAATACATGCACGCTATTTCTTTAAATAATTTGGGGCTATTAAAGAGTTGTATCCGGTGCACTGACTCGACTCTGTTGCACTTCTCATGTAGACAACATGGACAATAAAACAGCATTGAACTACTCACAGGGACATGCTGGCTGTTACCAATGGAGTCCTCCTGGCTGTTCTCATCTGGGAACATCTTCTCCAGGAGAAGGAAGGACAGCATGCCCATGATAACCCACAGGCCCTGGGTCCTGTAGTGGAGCTGGCTCTCGTCTGAATACAGGGAGGATGGAAGAGACATACAGTGTGAGAAAGGATCTATTTTAACAGGGATGACAAACTCATTGGAAAACTTCTCTAGGATTGCATGGTGACCCCCTTTTACATGGATCAGTGGAATGCAGGCATGGCTTAGGGTTACTCATCTCCACTGACTTCACAAAAGTCAGCAAAGCATTTTAAAAAGTGCATTTCTACATGACAACCAGAGGACCTCAGGTCAGGGAAACTTAATCCTGGGCCACATCCAGTTGTCAAACGTTGCAGATAGAAATGCCACGAATAGAGGGGACATGATGCCTTACTATACATCAGTATTTCCCAATGCCAGTACCCAATGCAAGCACACCTTATTCATCTCATTGAGCGCTTGATGATTAGTTAAGCTAAATCAGGTGTGCTTTTCCAGGGTTACAATTACTTTTTTTCTTCTTTAAAAAATAAAATAAATACTGGAGGACTGGAGTTTGGAAACACTGCTCTACTTGACAGAGAAGCATGTCTGTTTACATAGAAATATATATATGCAATGTGAATGTTCCAAAATGTTGTGTCCTGCTGAACACATCCCTGGTAATTCTAAATTAATCAACAAAAAAGAGACACTGAACAAAAATATAACATAACACGTAGTATTGGTAACATGTTTTATGGGCTGAAGTAAAAGATCCCAGAAATGTTCCATACGCACAAAAATCTTATTTCTCTAATGTGACAAATTTGTTTACATCCCTGTTAGTGAGAATTTCGCCTTTGCCAAAATAATCCATTCATCTGATAGGTGTGGCATCTCAAAAAGCTGATTAAACAGCATGATCATTACACTGGTGCATCTTGAGCTGGGGACAATAAAAGGCCACTAAAAATCTGCAGTTTTGTCATAATGCCACAGATGTCTCTAGTTGAGGGAGCGTGCATTTGGCATGCTGACTGCAGGAATGTCCACCAGAGCTGTTGCCAGAGAATTGAATGCTAATTTATCTACCATAAGCCACCCACAACAACGTTTTAGAGAATTAGGCAGCATGTCCAACCAATCTCACAACTGCAGACCACATGTAACCACGCCAGCCCAGCACCTCCACATGTGGGATCAGCCACCGGACGAAACTGTGGTTTTGCACAACTGTAAAATTTCTACAGAAACCATCTCAGGGAAGCTCATCTGCATGCTCGTCGTCCTCACCAAAGTCTTGACCCGAGTGCAGTTTGGCGTCGTAACCGACTTCAATGGGCAAATGCTCACCTTCAGTGCCCCATGGTAGCGGTGGGGTTTTGGTATGGGCAGGGATAAACTACAGACAACTAACACAATTGCATTTTAATCAATGGCAATTTAAATGCACAGAGATGCTGAGGCCCATTATCGTGCCATTCATCAGCTGCCATCACCTCATGTTTCGGCATGATAATGCATGGCCCCATGTTGCAAGGATCTGTAAACGGTTCCTGGAAGCTGAAAACGGCCCTGTTCTTCCATGGCCTGCATACCCACCAGACATGTCACTCTTTGAGCATGTTAGGGATGCTCTGGATCGATGTGTACGACAGCATGTTTCAGTTCCAGCCAATATCCAGTAACTTCGCACAGACATTGAAGAGCAGTGACAACATTCCATGGGCCATAAGCAACAGCCTGATCAACTCTTTGTGAAAGAGATGCGTCGATCTGTATGAGGCAAATGGTGGGCACACCAGATACTAACTGGTTTTCTGACTCATTCCCGCAACTTTTTTTTAAGGTAGCTGTGATCAATAACTGCATATGTGTATTCCCAGTCATGTGAAATCTACAGATTTTTTATTTTATTTAACCTTTAATTAGGGCCTAATGAAATTCTTTCAATGGACTGATTTCCTTATGAACTGTAACTCAGTAAAATCTTTGAAAGTGTTGCATTTATATTTTTGTTCAGTGTATATGTTTGCACTAAAACTGCTTTGAAGAGTCATTGTAAAATGCTATAGTGACAAATCGTTAATACTGAAGAGAATATCTGCACTTCCAATGTTAACTTGGAAAAAAATAAATGTGGTATACTGGGAATGTTAGCTGTCATTCCCTGTCTGTCTCTGTCAGTTTGAAAAGTGTCGAAATCAACTGTTTTCGCAAACAGACTATCTTTACAATATTGCTGACATGTCAGATACGTGATAAGCAAGCCTAAGGACACAGGCATTCCACTGGTCTGTGTGAAGGGTCAGAAGAGGTATACTGGTGGGGAGAAATAAGCACAGGCAATTTGAATGGGGATGTCTCCAGGAGGGATAAAGGGTATAGAAAGAACAGGAGGGTGCCTGAGAGAGAAGGTTGACCCACCTGGGCTGCAGGAGTGGGAATGTGCCCAAGCCTCCGGGAGCAGGTGGAGGAACACGTCACCCAAGAGACCACCAATGGCAAAGCTCAAGAGCTGCTTTAGCTTCCGACAGCCAGCTGGAGACACACGGAGAGTAACAAGAAAGAAAGATAGCAATTATGAAAAGTGTAGTTGAGGTAGGCTGTATCATGCATGATATACAAAAATGCTGGTTCTTCCCTGTTTGAGCTAAAACATTTACAGGCTTTATTTAAAATAAATCTGCAGAATAAGTGCTTTTCTACTTCTAGCTTTCAAATTAAGAGCCATTCAATATTTGCATTAAGTATGACTTAATGATAACTATGACAATTAAAGAAATAGGACTACTGGGAAATTTCTCAATTTATGGGCTCGATTTTTTTAAACTTCTGAATGAACAGCTTCAGAGAATGCAACTGCGATGGTATTACAAGATGGCATTAGTGATCTGACTTCTTTCTCCTTACCAATAAGCACAAAGAACCAGGACAGGCAAAGCCAGCGCCCTTCAGTGTTAATTGTGTTTTCTGAGAGGTGTTGAAATGCAATACATAGTGGCCTGGTTTCTCTTCTTTGAGAGTGAAGAATACAGCATGGCAATGAGGACACACCCAATTCAGCACCATTCACATTGACACATTTATCCAACTAGGCTTATGTCAGTGATACCTTTAGAATTACTTTCTCTGGTTCATTGTTATTTTTTTTTAACAAACACTGCAGGATTTGTGTGAGCCAAAAGCATAATCCCAATGGAGCAAAGGAATCATTGAGATTAGACCAACATTTTACAGTTTGTAACACTGTATGCACATAAATAGTACTGGCATCTCACATGGTTAAATACTCAATGCAACAACAAAAATCAGCAACGCAGCTTTGGAGATAGTGACTGTGGCCTCTATACACTCTACTTGAAGGCTGTGTTTAAAAGAGTGTGGTCAGGCAGAGTTCAGAACCACATGGTTCATCTCATTAGCAGCAGTTTCCTCAGAAAAATAGAGGTGCCATTGCTCCATATTTAAATGGCTCTTCAGAAGAAAAAAAAATGGTACAGAACCGTATTTTATAATTAAAAATGATGGCCAGCTCACAAGGGCCCCTTGATGATGTGAGGCATTTGCCTCTTCTGCCTAATGCTAAGTCAGTCACTGTAGGCTACCTCAGGATGTCTAATTCTGGGTGTGTGGTGATCAAGGCATAACCAGTGTGGCTCATTTTCAGAAGAGAGAGAAGGCCTACATTAGTCTGGCTAACAGCAAGGTTACGTATCAGTTTAGGTCACAACTTACCCGCTGTCTCGAGGGCCGCTCCTGCTTCAATAGGAATAACAAGAAGGGGGAAAATTCCACTGAGGCCTACAGCAACAGACCCAACCAGAGAGCAGAGCCAGACATCGGCACGTTCACTTGCAAAGAAGTCAGCTAAGGCCTGGAAGCCTAGGAACTCATCTGGAAGCCCTGATCCAGCGGCTGTGGCTGTGGCATGAGCCATGGCTGCCTGGGACATCTTCTCCCCACTGGACACCCCTCTGGAGGAGATGACCAGCAGGGCAGCACCAGTGAACAGTGTAGCCAACGCCCAGCTGGGCCTAGGGCCTCTTGATTTCATCTGTCCCTAGTTCCAGAGAGCACCTGCAACCAACAAGGACAATGGTGCAAGATGGAGAGGTAATCATAATGTAGATAGGCTTACATGCATTCTTAACTCAACATTGATACTTTCTCAAACAAATTGCATGCACATTCACTGCCAAACAGTTTGTATAGAGATTTTGGGCTAAGGTTGAGATATTGTGTGTGACCACTAATGGGTGATGACAGAAAAAATGGACAGGACAAAATAAATCCCTTGGTAGGGTAGTCATTCCACCAAAACAGATGGAAAAAGTGCTCCATGAGCAACTGCTTAGGTCTGCTAATGTCTAAGAAAACGTGTCTAAGGGGACCTATTGCACAGCATTGTGACATGAACTCAACCAAATAACTATGGTTGACGTTTAATTCAGAAAAGTATTATTATATTCACTTTATATGGCTGTGTGTGATAATGCCCGCGAGCCCCTTGGCCTGCGGTACCCCCCCCCCCATCTACACGTCAGCGCGCCTGCGTCGCATTTTGAATATGTTCATCAGAGCGCCGTTCACGGTCGACGAAATTCACAAATATAAGGGAGAAAGACATCCCTAAAAAGTTGGAGGCTGTTGTGAAGAATTCGCAAACATGGCTTGCAGGAACAAGTAAAATGCATGTTTACGTCAACGATAGATATGCTGTTGTGTGATGCCAGACAGCTCGCGCAGTAAAAGTTGACGACTAAACACAAGCGAGTGTTGCACACGTTCCCGGAAAGGCCCAAACATTGTACCATTTTGATGAATTGTAACAAAGTAACAATTTGTAGGCCAGCTAACGTTAATTATAATGTAACAAATCTCACTCACTGTAGCAACAGCTGTATCTGCTACGTTAGATATGCATCGTATGGATTTATTTAGTTAGCTAGGTGACCGTTTTTACTTATAGGCTACTGTTTATTTGGCAACCAGTTGTTATTTAATTCGCTTTGCTACTTGGAAAGTTATGGTCGTGACGCCCAAATGGCTGTCTATAAACAAACTCAGCTAGCACGCTTAACTAGCCAAGTCTAACGTTAGCATTTCAAGCCTTAGAAGTTGAAGTCAGTTAGTTTGGATTGCTAAAATCACGCAGTCAACTTAGAAGAAAAAGTACATACGTAATGTGACATAAAAAAAAAACCGATATGAATATATTTTACCCTGTTGTGATTCCTGAAGTTCTTCCACCAGTGTGTCCCTGCCATCCAGCTCAGTGATGCAGGCTAGCGCTGCTGTTCCACTCTCCAGCTGATTCCGCAGCTAACATTCCTGCCACGGCTTCCCCTTTTCCAGTGGCGCCACGTCACCGGAAGTGTATTTTTATTGCTGACAGGAGGGATGACAAAATGTAGTTTAGGCACTTATGTTTGCGATGGAGGTTTCTGGGGTCTATTCATTATGGAAACCGTTTACCGTTTAAGAACCAAACGGGATAAAACGGGGAGAGACCTACCTGGATTTGTCCAAAATAAACTCGTTTGCGTTTTCCGTTTAGAGTGAACGGTTGCTGTTGCCAAACGTTTTGCAACAGAATCGGTGTAATGATTACACCCCAGGTTTGACATTTGCCTGCAGTGATGTAGGTTTATGTCCTGTAATAATGCTTCTGTTTCATGTAAATGTTTGTATCAGTCATGTATCTTAAATACAGTTGTGGAAAGAGTACTTAAATGACATTTCACTATAGTAGAAGTAAAATTAATGACTTGAAAAATACTCAAAAAAAGTATAAGTACTCAGTGACAGTAACGAGAGTATATTTGTAATTAGTTACTTTACACCTCTGCGTAAAATAGTAGCCTATAAGGTCACCTCAAAATAAAATAGAAAGATATTTTGTATTTATTTATGTTATTTATTTGTTAAACCTTTATTTAACTAGGCATGCCAGTTAAGAACAAATTCTTATTTGCAATGACGGCCAAACCCGGACGACGTTGGGCCAATTATGGGCACCCTATGGGACTCCCAATCACGGCCGGATGTGATACAGCCTGGATTCGAACCAGGGACTGTAGTGACACCACTTGCACTGAGATGCAGTGTCTTAGACCGCAGCACTACTCTTTTGTTGTATTATATGGTGAAAATGAAATGTCATTAAACATTTTATTTTTTAAATGACGCAGACAATTTTTTTTAGGGGGTAGATCATTCCACCAGGGCAATAACATGTTAATGTTGATGAAGAAATCATAGTGAATATGATTATACATCCATATTGTGCTTTCAAAATAGGAGAGCTTATTTAAATGCAGCCAAATGGGACAGAAACTGTGCCTTCAGGGCAAAAAGGCACCCTCTGTGCCAAAAAGTTTTCAAGGCTTGTGTTGTTGTATTCACACTGTACCAGTGACCTGGAAGGTGATGGATGGTGAAGTAAATATTGGGGACCCATGCGTTATGATTCATGATGCAGTTAACGCCATGATCTATGGAATACAAATTGACTCCTGACAAATATGTCAGGCGGCCTACACTGTATCATCATGCCTTTGTAGTTCGACCACCAGATGGTGCATTTGACAGTTACAGTACAGAAGTTTCTAGATATGGCACTCAGTAATCTCGTCCACCGGACGGCTCTCTCTCTCTTGAGCCTGGGAATGAGGTTGGATTCCAATAAATACATAGATTCAGACGATTTCCTCTGTAATGATAACTCTTCCATAAGATTATTTGTGAGATCCATACTGATTGACCCGCCAATGGAAGTGTGTGTGCGTGCGTGTATATGTGCGCACACACGTTTGTGTGTGATTCTGCGCCTCTCTTTGGCCATTAGGTGCTGCTGTGAACCTGACTCTGGTCACTCCAGAGAAAGCCATCAAACTAGCTGCCAATGACTTCTTTAGACAGCACCTGTCCAAGGATGGGTGTGTAGTGCTCAGAGGCCTCTTTCAAATACCTGCCTGAGTGTGTGTTTAGAATAAAACATTGTATCAAGAAAAAGTATGACATTACTCTATAACACTTTCTACTCTTTTATTCTATATTTTTTAAATGATGCAGACATATTTTTTAAGGGGGTAGATCAGCTTTATTTATGCAGATAGATTGTGGCTTCCATCAATGTAATTGTCTGCATCATTTCCAATTCCCCATATTTTGGGGGTAAATATACTGTATATTAAAAAATCTTGCATGACTTAATTTATTTCCAAAATTAACAAATCATATGCGTAATACTGTAGGCAGTTCATATGAAAGATTGTTACCTATAACCAGGATTGTTTACCTATAACCAGGATTGTTACCTATAACCAGGATTGTTACCTATAACCAGGATTGGCATTACAAAAATGTCATTTTCGGCAAGTAATTATTATTTTGGCAAACAATTATTGTGATTCATCCTGTATTGTTCCTAACATCATTACCCCATAGCAACAGACGTGGGACACACAGACACACACACACACACACACACACACACACACACACACACACACACACACACACACACACACACACACACACACACACACACACACACACCCCTCCCTTCCCCCCCAAAAAACATCCCAGTTCCCAAATTAAGAGAGACTTGATATGCGAATGCATATACAGTTGAAGTCGGAAGTTTACATTCACTTAGGTTGGTGTCACTAAAACTCGTTTTTCAACCGCTCCACAAATTTCTTGTTGACAAACTATAGTTTTGGAAAGCCGGTTAGGACATCTACTTTGTGCATGACACAAGTCATTTTTCCAACAATTGTTTACAGACAGATTATTTCACTTATAATTCACTGTATCACAATTCCAGTGGGTCAGAAGTTTACATACACTAAGTTGACTGTTCCTTTAAATAGCTTTGAAAATTCCAGAAAATGATGTCATGACTTTAGAAGCTTCTGATAGGCTAATTGACATCATTTGAGTCAATTGGAGGTGTACCTGTGGATGTATTTCAAGGCCTACCTTCAAACTCATTGCCTCTTTGCTTGACATCATGGGGAAATCAAAAGAAATCAGCCAAGACCTCAGAAAAAACATTGAAGACCTCCACAAGTCTGGTTCATCCTTGGGAGCAATTTCCAAATGCCTGAAGGTATCACGTTAATCTGTACAAACAGTAGTACGCAAGTATAAACACCATGGGACCACGCAGCCATCAATCCGCTCAGGAAGGAGACGCGTTCTGTCTCCTAGAGATGAATGTACTTTGGTGCAAAAAGTGCAAATCAATCCCAGAGCAACAGCAAAGGACCTTGTGAAGATGCTGGAGGAAACAGGTACAAAAGTATCTATATCCACAGTAAAACGAGTCCTGTATCGACATAACCTGAAAGGCCGCTCAGCAAGGAAGAAGCCACTGCTCCAAAACCGCCATAAGAAACCCAGACTACGGTTTGCAACTGCACATGGGGACAAAGATTGTACTTTTTGGAGAAATGTCCTCTGGTCTGAGGAAACAAAAATAGAACTGTTTGGCCATAATGACCATCGTTATGTTTGGAGGAAAATGGGGGAGGCTTGCAAGCCGAAGAACATCATCCCAACCGTGAAGCACAGGATTGGCAGCATCATGTTGCGGGGGTGCTTTGCTGCAGGGGGGACTGGTGCACTTCACAAAATAGATGGCATCATGAGGGAGGAAGATTATGTGGATATATTGAAGCAACATCTCAAGACATCAATCAGGAAGTTAAAGCTTGGGTCTTCCAAATGGACAATGACCCCAAGCATACTTCAAAAGTTGTGGCAAAATGGCTTAAGGACAACAAAGTCAAGGTATTGGAGTGGCCATCACAAAGCCTTGACCTCAATCCCAAAGAACATTTGTAGGCAGAACTGAAAAAGCGTGTGCGAGCAAGGAGGCCTACAAACCTGACTCAGTTACACCAGCTCTGTCAGGAGGAATGGGCCAAAATTCACACAACTTATTGTGGGAAGCTTGTGGAAGGCTACCCAAAACGTTTGACCCAAGTTAAACAATTTAAAGGCAATGCTACCAAATATTAATTGAGTGTATGTAAACTTCCGACCCACTGAGAATGTGATGCAAGAAATAAAAGCAGAAATAAATCATTCTCTCTACTATTATTCTGACATTTCACATTCTTAAAATAAAGTGGTGATCCTAACTGACCTAAGACAGGGAATTTGTACTAGGATTAAATGTCAGGAATTGTGAAAAATGTAGTTTAAATGTATTTGGCTAAAATTATATTATGTATATCATGCTCAGCCATCTGGGGGCTTTGGCTTTATTGGACCAACCCTGCCAGGCAGGCTCAGACTCTTGAGGGGGCAGTGCTGCTTTAGTGGGTCACTGACCACCTTTATTTTTCTGTCTTGGCTGCATACAGGCTACTTGCAGTACGCCTATAAAACAGATAAGGATTTCTCCTTAGTGTGTGGGTCGCTCAGGTGGGTATCTAGGGTACAGGGTTGGGGACCGCTCCATCATGATCAGGCAATATTTATAATCTATTTTAAAATGTATATCCCATATTTGCACAAGATTGAAAGCTCTCTCTGTCACAACTCCTGCTTGCAGACCCATATGGGCTCTGGTATTTCCAACTTTTCCAAACACAAAAACACACACCCCACCTTCCACCACAATACATCCGTACATACCCACATACTGTGCCTTCTATGTCCTCTGTTTGCTGTGTTTTTATCCCTACCATCTTGAAAAACATTTGTTTACTATTTTGTGCAACACAATGGACACACGAGGGCCTTGAAAACACATGCAGATTGTTTGTGAGAGGTTAAGAAAACAGAAAACATGAATAATGTTCGCACTATGAGTCATCCCTGCCTGACTTGAGCAATGCATATAGAAAGAGGAACTTATGGCTGATGGGACAAGGGTCCATGAAGCAGAGTTTGATGGAAAACATAGTGTGTGCACACGTGCGTGCATGTGTGCGTGCTTGTCAATCGGCCATGTGATTTATCTTTGTCTTCTATCCAAGCCTTGTCTGATGGTTGGATCTTGTAAAGCTGAGTGCATTGGGGAAAATGAGGAATTGGGAATAAGAAGTGAGAAATCTGGATGTCCCCTTGCACGCCGGTCAGGGGCGGCTCCATGTCATTGTGAAAGAGATGATGGCCAACGAAACTGCTGGTGACAGTCAGGCAGTAAAACAGGGTCAGGGTCCTCTCTGTGGCCTGTCTATCCAGGCCATGCCATCAAAACCATAATTTTCTTGACAGTTGCTCTCTTTTTCGAGAATGTTTTTTTTGGATCTGATATTCTGATTATCCTCCGACATATGCATACAACCAGTTCTTTATTATCTTGGTAGACAGTAGACAAAACAAATAACTACGACTTACATTTGGATAACCCATGCCCGTAGCAGTGTGTCCACTCCGTTCTATTATAAACAACTCTCTGATATACATCCAAATCAATAAGGGCCCGTGGTGTGCAGTTCATCATATGGTAATCTAATGGAGTCTATGGCATACTACTGGATTGCACCTGCGGTATAAGGCCTGGAAGGAGCAAGTGGCTCCACAGAGGGAGCAGAAATCAGATCACAGACGACAACATCGCCCACTACCTCTAATCAAGCTTTGCTTTGTGGCAAGCTGTTTAGTTACCATCTGGTTTAAGGAAGAAGGAGAAGGAGAAGAAGAAGAAAATCTTTTGAGTTCCAGCTTAAATTGGTAAAATTAAGGAAGTTTTTAGTTCCCTAGTTAATTCAGTGAGTTATAGAAATCTCAGATTTCTTGCCCTCTGTGGCAATTTGCTTTAACCGACTCAATGAGATTCTCCTGCATTCACAGAGAGCGTACTACTATCCATGCTGCTCCTGGAAGACTTATGAGAGGGACGGTAAGAGTGAGGCTGGCTGGACCGAGAGAGACAAGAGGCGTTTCTTCCCATGAGCATCCTTTCATACAGATTGTAATGTTATGAAATATGTTTTTCTGCTGGTTTCAGCTCAGAGATATATCTGTATAGCTAGTGTTGGTATTCTTGCTACTTTTTATTGAATGAAGGAAAAAGTTGATGTAATGACAGAGGCAATTTGGCCTTTGTAGATCACTGGGTTACAGTTGTTTGCATTATATCCTTATCCATTATTTGATTTGATAGTCTTGGATAATAAGTTTGTTGAAAAATAAATGCTAATTTTCCCTTGTTGATCGTTAGTAGTATATTTTATCTTTGACTGAGAGTCAATGGGTTACATCAAGAGTAAACATTTACCTTTAAAAGTTATCTTTAGCTAACATCTAGGCAGTAGACCTATGGTCATCACTGGCAGCTAATACTTTGTGTCCACATTTGTCTTAATTTTGTTTCTTCTAAATGTAATTACTTGGTTTAGAATATGTTGTTATCACATCAAAACTAATAACAATACTCTTTAAATAATAACTAGAATGAAGTATGTTTGGTAACACTATTTGGATAGTCCATCTGTAGATGCTCTACAGACACTATCAGTAACATTTCAACTAACTATCTACTAACCTTAGCTCTAAGCCTAACCATTATCCTAACCCTTATTCTGAACCTAACCCTAACCATGACCTTAGAAAGCAGTTGCTTATCAACATAGTGAGTTGGAAAATCCGGACTATCCAAATAAAGTGTGAGCAAATGTTTTACTGGGCTATAACATGTTTCCAACTATTCAAGCTAAATTACTCGAGTTGTTCAAGAGAGTTTGTCAGAGGATGATTACGTAAATGATGTCAAAACCAGCACAGTGTGGACATTGATCTGGAGAAATCTTGGTCAAACAGAATAGATAGACGGAGTGCAACATTTCCTGTTGCGACGGTCTATGTATCCTGTTTTCCACAGTCAGTGGTCATGCATGTCATCCCCTTGTGAGAGGGTCTGTGGGTACGTTCTCGTGACCCGAAAGTGTGAGGCCACAGAGGTCTGGTAGAGGCTCTCTGTCTGTCCGAATTAAACTGACAGATTATGACATATGAGTAATCAAAGGTATCAGTTAAAGCCAGATATAGTCCTGACTAGAAATGTAGGCCTACATTGTGATTATTTTGCAATCCTTAAGAATACTTTTGCCACTATTATACAGTTGAAGTCAGAAGATTACATACACCTTAGCCAAATACATTTAAACTCAGTTTTTCATCATTCCTGACCTTTAATCCTAGTAAAAATTCCCTGTTTTAGGTAGTAGGATCAAATCAAATCAAAGTTTATTTGTCACGCCCGCCGAACAGGTGTAGACCTTACAGTGAAATGCTTACTTACAGGCTCTAACCAATAGTGCAAAAAAGGTTTTAGGTGAACAATTGGTAGGTAAAGAAATAAAACAACAGTAAAAAGACAGGCTATATACAGTAGCGAGGCTATAAAAGTAGCGAGGCTACATACAGACACAGGTTAGTCTGGCTGATTGAGGTAGTATGTACATGTGGATATAGTTAAAGTGACTATGCATATATGATAAACAGAGAGTAGCAGCAGCGTAAAAAGAGGGGTTGGGGGGGGGGGGGACACACAATGCAGATAATCCGGGTATTTGATTACCTGTTCAGGAGTCTTATGGCTTGGGGGAAAAAACTGTTGAGAAGCCTTTTTATCGTAGACTTGGCAGTAGTAAAGAGAACACTCTATGACTGGGGTGGCTGGGGTCTTTGACAATTTTTAGGGCCTTCCTCTGACACCGCCTGGTGTAGAGGTCCTGGACAGCAAGCAGCTTAGCCCCAGTGATGTACTGGGCCGTACACACTACCCTCTGTAGTGCCTTGCGGTCAGAGGCCGAGCAATTGCCGTACCAGGCAGTGATGCAACCAGTCAGGATGCTCTCGATGTTGCAGCTGTAGTACCTTTTGAGGATCTCAGGACCCATGCCAAATCTTTTTAGTTTCCTGAGGGGGAATAGGCTTTGTCGTGCCCTCTTCACTACTGTCTTTGTGTGTTTGGACCATTCTATTTTGTTGTTGATGTGGACACCAAGGAACTTGAAGCTACCAACCTGCTCCACTACAGCCCCATCGATGAGAATGGGGGCGTGCTCGGTCCTCCTTTTCCTGTAGTCCACAATCATCTCCTTAGTCTTGGTTACGTTGAGGGATAGGTTGTTATTCTGGCACCACCCGGACAGGTCTCTGACCTCGACCCTCTAGGCTGTCTCGTCGTTGTCGGTGATCAGGCCTACCACTGTTGTGTCGTCTGCAAACTTAATGATGATGTTGGAGTCGTGCCTGGCCATGCAGTCGTGGGTGAACAGGGAGTACAGGAGGGGACTGAGCACGCACCCCTGGGGAGCTCCAGTGTTGAGGATCAGCGTGGCAGATGTGTTGCTACCTACCCTCACCACCTGGGGGCGGCCCGTCAGGAAGTCCAGGATCCAGTTGCAGAGGGAGGTGTTTAGTCCCAGGATCCTTAGCTTATTGATGAGCTTGGAGGGTACTATGGTGTTGAACGCTGAGCTGTAGTCAATGAATAGCATTCTCACATTCTCACACAGTGTTCCTTTTGTCCAGGTGGGAAAGGGCAGAGTGGAGTGCAATAGAGATTGCATCATCTGTGGATCTGTTTGGACGGTATGCAAATTGGACTGGGTCTAGGGTGTCTGGGATAATGGTGTTGATGTGGGCCATTACCAACCTTTCAAAGCACTTCATGGTTACGGACGTGAGTGCTACAGGTCTGTAGTCATTTAGGCAGGTTGCCTTTGTGTTCTTGGGCACAGGGACCATGGTGGTCTGCTTGAAACATGTTGGTATTATAGACTCAATCAGGGACATGTTGAAAATGTCAGTGAATCACCACTTTATTTTAAGAATGTGAAATGTCAGAATAATAGTAGAGAGAATTATTTATTTCTGCTTTTATTTCTTGCATCACATTCCCAGCAGGTCAGAAGTTTACATACACTCAATTAGTATTTGGTAGCATTGCCTTTAAATTGTTTAACTTTGGTCAAACATTTCGGGTAGCCTTCCACAAGCTTCCCACAATAAGTTGGGTGAATTTTGGCCCATTCCTCCTGACAGAGCTGGTGTAACTGAGTCAGGTTTGTAGGCCTCCTTGCTCGCACACGCTTTTTCAGTTCTGCCTACAAATGTTCTATAGGATTGAGGTCAGGGCTTTGTGATGGCCACTCCAATATCATTGCTTTGTTGTCCGTGAGCCATTTTGTCACAACTTTGGAAGTATGCTTGGGGTCATTGTCCATTTGGAAGACCCATTTGCGACCAAGCTTTAAATTCCTGACTGATGGCTTGAGATGTTGCTTCAATATATCCACAAAATCTTCCTCCCTCATGATTCCATCTATTTTGTGAAGTGCACCAGTCCCTCCTGCAGCAAAGCACCCCTTCAACATGATGCAGAGCACCCCTTCAACCCCCATGCTTCACGGTTGGGATGGTGTTCTTCAGCTTGCAAGCCTCCCCCTTTTTCCTCCAAACATAACGATGGTCATTATGGCCAAACAGTTCTATTTTTGTTTCCTCAGACCAGAGGACATTTCTCCAAAAAGTACAATCTTTGTCCCGATGTGCAGTTGCAAACCATAGTCCGGCTTTTTTATGGCGGTTTTGGAGCAGTGGCTTCTTCCTTGCTGAGCGGCCTTTCAGGTTATGTCGATATAGGACTCGTTTCACTGTGGATGTAGATACTTTTGTACATGTTTTCTCCAGCATCTTCACAAGGTCCCTTGCTGTTGTTCTGGGATTGATTTGCACTTTTCACACCAAAGTACGTTAATCTCTAGGAGACAGAATGCATCTTCTTCCTGAGCGGTTTGACGGCTGCGTGGTCCCATGGTGTTTAAACTTGCGTACTATTGTTTGTACAGATTAACGTGGTACCTAACTAGAAGCACAAGCATTTCCCTACACTTGCATTAACACCTGCTAACCATGAGTTTGTGACAAATAAATTTGATTTGATTTGATTTCAGGCATTTGGAAATTGCTCCCAAGGATGAACCAGACTTGCGGAGGTTTTACATTTTTTTCCTGAGGTCTTGGCTGATTTCTTTTGATTTTCCCATGATGTCAAGCAAAGAGGCAATGAGTTTGAAGGTAGGCCTTGAAATACATCCACAGGTACACCTCCAATTGACTCAAATTATGTCAGTTAACCTATCAGAAGCTTCTGAAGCCATGACATAATTTTCTGGAATTTTGCAAGCTGTTTAAAGCCACAGTCAACTTAGTGTATGTAAACTTCTGGCCCACTGGAATTGTGATACAGTGAATTATAAGTGAAATAATCTGTCTAAACAATTATTGTAAAAATGACTTGTGTCATGCACAAAGTAGATGTCCTAGCCGACTTGCCAAAACTATAGTTTGTTAACAAGAAATTTGTGGAGTGGTTGAAAAACGAGATTTAATGACTCCAACCTAAGTGTATGTAAACTTCCGACTTCAACTGAAGCCTGTAAAAAATAAAAAATAAACTCAAATTAGTTTAGACCAGGGATGGGCAACTTTGATGGGGATGGGGGCCACAAAAAATCTAAACTCTGTCTGCGTACCCACATCCATACCCACACATGCAGTCAGTTGCAACAGACTCTAGGCTTTTGGGGGCCCAAAGCAAAAACATTTTCGGTGGGGGGGTGTCACCGTGCAAGCAAAACATTTTGCAGCAGAGAAAAAAAAATGTAAGCTGCAATATGTAACTTTTCATGCAATTCTACTAATTTTGCCATTGGGTGGAGATAAATGTTTGCAGTTTTTAACATGATATTTGAGTAAGAGTGACAAACAAAATCAATGGGCGCTCCCCAGTTGGTAATTGGACCATGATTACTAGAAGTTTAGATACAGTAGCTGGCTGCTAGACTAACTTAACAATCCAAAACATATTTAGCTGATGGGCTAAATGACTGACTGTCAGTGACTGACATAACAATAGAAAAACTGCTGATGCAAAACCAAATTTTGAAATTGCACCTTGTGTATTCTTCTATTCTAACTCAAAACAGTAAGTTGAGACTCTGACTGAGTCCCCCTCCAGTGTATTTTCTGAACTGCTAAATGACTACTAATGTCACACTGCGGCCCTGAGAACACAGGGTATTAAAGACATAGGGGTCTGTGAAGTAAGAGGTATCAATGTAACTGCTTGCTTATAAAGATGCTTTAGCCATCTGTCACGACTGTCTAGGACCAGTGGAGATGTGGAATCAGGAGCAGGAGACAGAGGGCCGGAGCAACTGTGTTTTAATAATAATAGTAACACGCAATAGCCGTAGGGCACCAGGCGTGTGGCGAAGTCTGCTAGGGGAAAAACACCTTCCCAAAATAAGCACACTGGAAAATAAGCGCACGGGGCGCAGCCCGGCAATATAATAGACAATAACAGTTTACAATCACAACTGTCCTGAGTGGACAATAAACAATCCCGCACGAGAACCCCAACTGAAAATACACACTAAATAACCCCCCACTAATGACAAACACAAAACAGGTGCGAGATAGACAGACAAAACCAAAAGACACAGAAACAACGATCGGTGGCAGCTAATAGGCCGGCGACGACGACCGCCGAGCGCCGACTGACCGAGGAGGAGCGCCACCTTCGTTAGATACTGTGACAGTACCCCTCCCCTGACTGAAGCCGCTCGCCGACGCCGGCCTCGGGGACGGCCCGGAGGGCGAGGCGCCGGCCGATCCGGACGGCGATGGTGGAATTCTTGTAGCATAGGTGGATCTAGAATGTCCGCCGCCGGAACCCAGCACCTCTCCTCCGGACCGTACCCCTCCCAGTCCACGAGGTACTGCAGGCCCCCGACCCGACGTTGGGAGTCCAGGATGGCTCGGACTGTGTACGCCGGGGCCCCCCCGATGTCCAGGGGGGGCGGGGGGACCTCCAGCACCTCATCGTCCTGCAGTGGACCAGCTACCACCGGCCTGAGGAGAGACACATGAAACGAGGGGTTAATACGGTAATATGAAGGGAGTTGTAACCTGTAACACACCTCGTTTATCCTCCTCAGGACTTTGAACGGCCCCACAAACCGCGGACCCAGCTTCCGGCAGGGCAGGCGGAGAGGCAGGTTCCGGGTCGAGAGCCAGACTCTGTCCCCCGGATTATACACGGGGGCGTCACTGCGGTGGCGGTCAGCGCTCTCCTTGTGACGTTCACCAGCCCTCCTTAGGCACTCCTGGACACCATTCCAGGTCTCCTGAGAGGGCTTCACCCATGCCTCCACCGCAGGAGCCTCCGTCTGGCTCTGTTGCCATGGCACCAGGACCGGCTGATACCCCAATACCACCTGGAAGGGTGATAGGTTGGTAGAGGAGTGGCGCTGAGAGTTCTGGGCCATCTCGGCCCATGGCACGAACTGCGCCCACTCCCCTGGCCGGTCCCGGCAATACGACCGCAGGAACCTGCCCACATCCTGGTTAATGCGCTCCACCTGCCCATTACTCTCGGGGTGGAACCCCGAGGTCAAGCTGACCGAGACCCCCAGCCTCTCCATAAACGATCTCCACACCCTGGACGTGAACTGGGGACCCCGATCAGATACAATGTCCTCGGGCACCCCATAGTGCCGGAAGACATGGGTGAACAGGGCCTCCGCGGTTTGCAGGGCCGTAGGAAGATCGGGCAAAGGGAGCAGACGGCAGGACTTAGAGAACCTGTCCACAACGACCAGGATCGCCGTATTCTCCTGGGACGGCGGGAGATCCGTGAGGAAATCCACCGAGAGGTGAGACCAAGGCCGCTGTGGAACGGGGAGGGGCTGTAATTTCCCTCGAGGCAGGTGCCTAGGAGCCTTGCACTGAGCGCATACCGAACAGGAAGAGACATAACGCCGAACATCCTCAGCCAAGGTGGGCCACCAGTACCTTCCCTTCAGGCCCCGCACTGTCTGTTCCACCCCAGGATGACCTGAGGAGGGTAGAGTGTGGGACCATCGGATCAGGCGATCGCGAACACCAAGCGGAACGTATTTCAGGCCCACAGGACATTGAGGAGGAGTGGGTTCTGACCGACCCGCCCGCTCGATGTCCGCATCCACCTCCCATACCACCGGTGCCACCAGACAGGAGGCGGGAAGTATGGGAGTGGGATCGATGGTCCGCTCCTCGGTGTCGTAGAGAACGCGACAGTGCGTCAGCCTTCCGGTTCCGGGAACCTGGAATGTACGAGAGGGTAAAGTGAAACCTCGTAAAAAACATGGCCCACCTTGCCTGACGGGGATTAAGCCTCCTCGCTGCCCGAATATACTCCAGGTTACGGTGGTCGGTCCAGATGAGAAAAGGGTGACGTGCCCCCTCAAGCCAATGTCTCCACACCGTCAAAGCCCTGACCACGGCTAACAGCTCCCGGTCCCCCACATCATAGTTGCGCTCCGCCGGGCTCAGCTTCTTAGAAAAGAAGGCACATGGGCGGAGCTTCGGAGGAACGCCCGAGCGCTGCGATAGCACAGCTCCTACCCCAGCCTCGGACGCGTCCACCTCCACTATGAATGGCAAGGAGGGGTCCGGATGCGCCAGGACAGGTGCATTGGTAAACAGAACCTTCAGACGATGGAAGGCTCTGTCCGCCTCTGCTGACCATCGTAGCCGCACCGGCCCCCCCTTCATCAGTGAGGTAATGGGAGCCGCCACCTGGCCAAAACCCCGGATAAACCTCCGATAATAATTAGCGAACCCCAAGAACCGCTGCACCTCCTTCACAGTGGTTGGGGTTGGCCAATTACGCACAGCCGTCACGCGGTCACACTCCACCTCTACCCCCGAGGTGGAAATGCGCTATCCTAGAAATGAGACGGCTCGTTTGAAGAACTCGCATTTCTCAGCCTTGACGTATAGGTTATGCTCCAGCAGCCGCCCAAGCACTTTACGCACGAGGGACACATGCTCGGCGCGTGTGGCGGATCAAATCAGGATGTCATCAATGTACACCACCACACCCTGCCCGAGCATGTCCCGAAGGATCTCGTCCACAAAGGATTGGAAGACAGCGGGAGCGCTCTTTAACCCATACGGCATGACGAGGTACTCAAATGGACCGATGTGGTACTAAATGCGGTTTTCCACTCGTCTCCATCTCGGATACGCACCAGGTTATATGCGCTCCTGAGATCTAATTTCGTGAAGAAGCGTGCCCCGTGAAATGACTCCACTGCCATAGCAATGAGAGGTAGCGGGTAACTGAAACCCACTGTGATAGCATTTAGACCTCTATAGTCAATGCACGGGCGCAGACCTCCCTCCTTCTTCTTCACGAAAAAAAAGCTTGAGGAGACGGGGGACTTCGATGGCCGAATGTATCCCTGTCTTAAGGACTCAGTGACGTATGTATCCATAGCCACTGTCTCCTCCTGAGACAGAGGATACACGTGACTCCTAGGAAGAACCGCGTCGGCCTGGAGGTTTATCGCACAATCCCCTCGTCGATGGGGGGGTAATAGAGTCGCCTTCGTCTTACTGAAGGTGATAGCCAAATCGGCATACTCTGAGGGAATGTGCACGGTGGAGACTTGGTCTGGACTCTCCACCGTAGTCGCGCCGATGGAAACTCCTATGCACCTACCTGAGCACTCCCTCGACCACCCCGTAAGAGCCCTCTGTCTCCACGAAATCTGCGGGTTGTGCGTGGCTAGCCAGGGGATTCCCAGTACTACCGAAAACGCTGGGGAGTCAATGAGGAACAGGCTGATACGCTCCTCATGACCCCCCCACGTCTGCATAACCAGTGGCACTGTGACCTCCCCTACTCTGCCTGACCCTAGCGGTCGACTATCTAGGGCGTGCACGGGGAAGGGGTGGTCCAGCTGAACCAGGGGAATCCCTAACCTCTTCGCTAACCCACGGTCCATAAAACTCCCAGCTGCACCTGAATCGACTAGTGCCTTATACTGGAAGTGAGGGGAAAAAATCTGGAAAACAAACAGAGGTGTACATGTGGTCGACAGGGGGCTCTGGGTGTGGCTGGTGCGGACTCACCTGGGGGGTCGAAGTAGTGCTCTGCCTGCCCTCCGAACTCCCGGGGGGACCACTCCAGCACCGGTCCACAGTGTGTCCTCTGCGTCCACATCGGGTGCAGGAGAGACCCCCCCCTCCGGTCCTCCTCGACGCAGTCCCCCCTATCTCCATGGGCTGTGTGGAGCGGGGGGACTGGGAGGCAGAACGAACAGGCCCTGACTGGAACGTCCCCGGGAAGCCAGCAGGTTGTCCAGTCTAATGGACAAATCCACCAGTTGGTCTAGGGTGGAGGCGTTGTCCCTACAGGCCAGCTCCCGGCGGACGTCCTCGCGAAGGCTACACCTATAGTGGTCTATCAAGGCCCGCTCGTTCCACCCCGATCCAGTGGCGAGAGTCCGGAATTCTAGGGCGAAATCCTGAGCGCTCCTCGTCTCCTGTCTCAAGTGGAATAGCCGCTCAGTCGCCCCGAGCCGAGTCTGGGCCATCCCAGACCGCATTGGCCCATTCCAGGGCTCGACCCGTGAGACAGGAGACGAGGACGCTCACCCTCTCTTCGTCGGAAGGGGGGGGGGGGCGGACGGTCGCCAGGTATAGTTCCAATTGGAGCAAGAACCCCTTGCACCCAGCGGCCGTCCCATCGAACTCCCGGGGAGGAGTAATCCGGATACCACCGGCGACCGCTTCAGGGGGTGTGTGTAGGGGCGCAGGGTGAGGGACCGGAGCTGGTCCAGCTGGGGAAGCACCTCTCTCCCAGTTCTCCAACCGGGCCAACACCTGGTCCATGACCGAGCCTAGGCGGTGGAGGAGGGTGGCGTGTTGAGAGACCTGCTCAGCCATGGACGGCGCTTCTGCTCCTGCTGACTCCATATTGGTGCGGGATTCTGTCACGACTGTCTAGGACCAGTGGAGATGTGGAATCAGGAGCAGGAGACAGAGGGCCGGAGCAACTGTGTTTTAATAATAATAGTAACACGCAATAGCCGTAGGGCACCAGGCGTGTGGCGAAGTCTGCCAGGGGAAAAACACCTTCCCAAAATAAGCGCACTGGAAAAAAAAGCGCACGGGGCGCAGCCCGGCAATATAATAGACAATAACAGTTTACAATCACAACTGTCCTGAGTGGACAATAAACAATCCCGCACGAGAACCCCAACTGAAAATACACACTAAATAACCCCCACTAATGACAAACACAAAACAGGTGCGAGATAGACAGACAAAACCAAAAGACACAGAAACAACGATCGGTGGCAGCTAATAGGCCGGCGACGACGACCGCCGAGCGCCGCCCGACCGAGGAGGGGCGCCACCTTCGTTAGATACTGTGACACCATCAGAGATTTGCATCTTGTAAACATAACTGCATTCAGACATCTTAAGTTGTCGAGTACTCAGTCACTCGCTTTCGTAGCCTAAAACCAAAGCGTCCATGGGTGCAAGTGATACAGTTAACACAACAGCATCCGTGTGCCTGTAGCAAAGTTGCACGCTGAACTTCTGGGCTGGTTTCCCAGACCTAGTCTTACTTTATTGCATATTTTATGAAGCATTGCCATTAATTAAGTATTTATATTCCAGTAAAAGACTTTATCTGTGTCCAGGCTCTTTGTCCACAAGTCATTGGTGGAAACCAAACACAGTAGACATTTTATTTACTGTGTTTTACCAAAGAAAGAAGCTGGTCTGATCTGTCAGGGACTGATAAGATACGATACGTATTATGTTTCCTTACTGTATGAAAAGGCCCAATGTGATCAGACAAGACAATCACTGAAATACCCCTATAGATTTATATTTTAAGTTTTGTGGCCTAGATCATACTGAAGTTTAGACACACAAATGGAGGCATTCACAGCAACCCCCCTCCCCATAAGGAACTGAATCTAAAAGAGAATTTCCCAGTTCCTCTTTTACATAGTGTGTGTGTGTGTGTGTGTGTGTGTGTGTGTGTGTGTATGATGATGATGATGATGATGATGATGATGATGGTCAAGACTGAAGTTGACTAACAGTAGAAATGTAAAACCAAATTATAGGCCTGATTCTGTTTGAATGTTATCTGCCTATTTCCTGTAACTTTTTACATTGTGAGAAACACACATTTTATGTATTGAGCCATTCATTCAAACACAGAATTGAAAGTGTGTTCTTGTCTTTCCCAAAATTGGATGAGCACAATGATGCCTGTTTAGGTTTCATCTTATTCTTAGCTGTCAAAGGCCTAGTAATCTGAAGCCTTATGTAGTATGTAGTAGACCTGTATGTGGATGTACTCTGTAAAGCAAGATACAGGGGAACAGAAATTACACTATATCATACTCGTCAAACTAACTATAGTGCTGTCCATGAGGCTGAGGGACCGACCTCTTACTGAGATGTCCACCGATCTCCACCTAATAGTTTTAAATAGATCTGGGAAACCTGAATGATTTCTGACAAAGCAGCATATTTTTGTTAGAGAAAAAAATATATATTCAAAAAGAGAGTCGTTGTGTGCTCTGAAAATAGCCGTGGTGAAAATAGCGTGCTGGGCTTGCTGTAACGTACGTAGTGTATTAATACTAAATGTCATCAGTTTTGCTCAGACAGCTGTGATTAACATGGGGGCCATGGACAGGCTGTGTGGTTTCAGCAGACCCACAAGTGGTAGAAGGATGCAGGGGACTCAAATTATAACCCCAGACCATGCAAGCAAGGCAAACTGAAAAGCCACGTAAACCAAAATCCAACAAAGTCCACCAACATCAAATGCACAGGCCTACCAAATTAAGATTGTTATACCGCAACCAGTAAGTCAAACAGATTGTTTGCCTTTGTTAATGTTGATTATTAAACAAAGAACGCACTGTATTTGGTGCTACGTAGCACATCAAAACATTATCAGATAAGGTTATAACAATTCACAGAAAATTCAACATAGTCTTTGATAGAGATAAAGGAGAGGAAAAACAATAGAATCCATTGACATCCATAATAAAGCAAATCTGACTACAGGGTTTTTGGTTGTGTGTTATATTAAGCTTTGAACAACCAAGGGAATATAATAATCATTCCGAAGTTATCCTCAGTGCGATTTGGATCTTACTATCTACAGTATTTCAAGGACCTGGTCATTATCAGACGGATGCACTCTTCCGCTGTCCAAACCTACACAAGTCTGTCAGTGGAGGCGTGTGTCCTCACTTCTCTTCAAGTTAAAACAGAGATGTTGTGTCAGGGAGAGATAGACAGACAGGGCTGGTTTCCCAGACACTGCCTTGTCCTGAATAAAAAAGCATTCTCATACTGTGTCCTGTAAACCAGACCATAGGGTCGGGAGAGAGGGTCATCTGAGTCTAGTAGCAGAGCTACTCTACACTGTATTCATTGTGAGGAAGAATATTTTGGTGAGAAAAACACATTTGGTCAGAAAATATTATATTTTAAATTTCTCAAGAATCCCCCCACCAACACTACTATTGTCACAGGAGGTGTTTTATCTCCTCTCCCTTAATCTCCACAGCTGTTGCAGGATTGCAAAAAGGAAGTGGCATGATTTTATCTGTCCAGCTAATCTACACACAGATAAAACAGTTGTTTGGATAGAAATGCAACAGAATTCATTGATGTATGTGAGTCATTATTTCAATGATATGGCTAGAACTCAAGCTACTGGTTTGTTTTTTAATTGACATATTTACACCACTAAGTTTATTTGAAGGGGATAGCATAGTATAGGGAATAACGGGTACAAGTGCCGAACCTTGCTGAACACCAAATCCAATGTACACACTGATACTGGTATGAGAAGTAGGAATTAAACCAGTTTAAAATGTTAAATGGCAATGTTATCTGGCATTGAAACATGGTAAACATGTTTAATATTATATTTGTAATATTCATCTAGATTTCCATAGTGTATGCAAGGTGTATGAATATGGATACCTGCACTTTAGCCATACAAAAAAACATTTAATTTGGTTGGCAAAATTTGGTCACAATGAGATGCAAAGACGCTACCCACTGACAGATGATGCAATGCTAAAAGACTTGACAGTTGAGACAGGCCTTGAAATGATTGGCTGGTTTGGGAGGCGACGCAATTGAGCCTTAATAAATGTGAGATGTTAGAATCTCCCCCTGACAAATCACCAATGACCAGGAACCACCACCAGACACACTGAGATGTGTACACCCACAAAGATATACAGAAGTCAAAATATCAGGTTCCCTTTTAATTTTCAGTCATTGAGTAGGGCTAATTTATTTATTTTTCTTAGACAAAATTTGAGTCCCAGAGAGTAGCTTGGCTTACAAGTGGATAAAGTTGTGTAGGCAGAGGGAGACATTTTGGGTTTCGTTTGGTGAGAGGAAATTTGGTAAACGTTGTGCAATGGTGCGGGAAAAGTTTTGAAAGAGTGTGAGAAACAATTGCAAGCTAAGTGCCTGAAGTAGGTCGGTTCAAGAAGAAGCCTTCATGTTGCATCCGTACAGAATGGAGGGGTACCTCATCTCACCTGGTCCTGTAAGTACACAATGAGTCAAACAATTTGTGTTAATTCAATTACAGGCCCAAGTACATACAGGTATGTGGTTATTTGTTGAGTTTATGTACTTGTTTATATACCACAGGATGTACTTATACAGAAAATGCATCTCAAGCATTGTAAGCTCACTGAATCCAAGTTTGAATTTCATATTAACGTTACATTTTTCAAATTATGATAATTAATTAAAATATGGTAATAGATTACTGTAACGTCATTCATTTTCAAACTCTTAAACTGGTACACAATGTTGGTACTTTTGTGGTCTACATACTGTCAAAAGAACAATATATCTAACATAATAGTTTATACAACTAACAATATGTTTTGTTTCACAAAAATCTATTTTGTAAGGTTATGACCAACCATGAAAAAAACCCAGCAAAAGTATTATTGTAAATGTCAATGAAGTTTAAAAAGCTCAAAATGTTCTTCAACAATGTCATTATCAACAAACATTATCAAGGGAAGAAAGCAATTTCTATATAGATGTTGAGTGTCAGTTCCTTGGAAACAATAATAAAACTTTATGTGAAGTTTTGTTCTGATTTCAGTCGAGGATATTCTTTTTGTTTTGACAGCCATCAGAAGACATGTACGAACCCGACATCTATAGACAACAGATGTCAGAATATTCATATCCGTACGTCATCGATGCAGAGAGTCAAGGAGGTGAGCTTTAAAACACTACAACATTTTTCCTAGTATTAATACCTCTTGTATTATCTATTGATAATCTTGATAACTATGATACAATGATATACTTTTGAAATTAATTTCCCTTTCTCTGATGAACTTACCATCACATAATTGGAGATGAAGTAAACAATCTGAATATCACTTATACGGAAGTGAATAGTGCCGGCCCAACTAGATATGTGTTTGACCAGGCCTGAGGAAATCACACACAGTAGCTATATTAAAGACAATACTGTACATAAAAGGTATCAAGACACTGCAGCTGGAGCCAACCATGTTGCCCCCATGGAGTACAGGAAACAGATGCCATTTCTGTCAGGCGCTCAACCTACAGTCGTAGAACAACTTTCCCCCCTGGGGTTTATTGAAATGGAGAGATTCAGTTGTATTTTCTCCTGTAATCAACTGATCCTACTGCCAAGAATAAACTGGTATTTACTAGTACGAGCTGTAGAATTATATAGGCTTTGCTCCATTTAACGAACTAAATTATTACAAAATAATAATGGCAAGTCTCTGGTGCAGTGTCAGGACCGAACACAACAGATCACTAAAACATGTTTACATGCGGAACGTTTTAACACATTTGTGACATTTGGGCTAAAAAGAAAGAAAAAGACAACTGCCAAAGCAAAGATGTGTGAACAGGAAACTGCCTAAAATATTTTGCTGAACACTTTTTAAACAAATAGCATACATTGTGTATTTGAAATCTGTAGTCAAATAGGTGTTCTCTATTCTATGCCATCTGAACATTGCCATTTAGTGTACACCTACCTCTTACTCTATGAACAACTAAAATGTTTCTCTCTGTTCAGATCACTGGGACTATCACACCACTCACCATGCTCATCCTCTGGACTTTGACAACCTGCCAGAGGGCCACTTCACTGAGCTCCAGAGTGTCCAGCAACTACATCTACCCAGTATGGCTCGTTACAGCGATGTTGACACTCTCTCTCTGGACCCTGGCCTTGGGGGACACAACCATGTCCTACCCCCACCGGTGAGCCCACCTCCCTGACCCCGCTTTTCCTCTATCACAGACAGAGCGTTGGAGTTGGTCATTCTTTTCAAGCAGATGTAGTGTACATGACTAATAGAGAATGTTCTGAATGTTCAGGACTAAAGCAAGTAGCAGAATTTATTTACATGTCCCCTCTAGTGCAATAGCAATGCTTCAGAAAGGTTTAATAACAGGTAAACATAAAATCAACCATCTGGCTTCAGATAAAGATATGCGTATGAAAAGTGTATCTGAGCTACTGTTTGTTACTGGTGAGCTGTGTTGCGTGGAGGATGTAGGGTGCGCCTACACACAGATGGTTTGACATTGTGGCCTTTTCCTAACTGGGGCCTGCTGGTGTTGCTACAGAACTATAATCTGCCAACTCACTAACGGCTGATGAACAAATAATATTTTTTTTAAACAGAAGTGGCCTCCCCAACATTATGTCACACACACACACACACTCACACTCACACTCACACTCACACTCACACACACACACACACACACACACACACACACACACACACACACACACACACACACACACACACACACACACACACACACACACACACACACACACAAATCATTGTCAGTCTTCTTAGTGTAAAATCTTACATTGTAAATATTACACTTTAAACAGAGAGCATTAATGAATGAGTGTCGATGAGAATATCCTTAAAGATGCCTTTTCTATTTGTGTATGGAACTGACATACTGCCTCAGAGTAGAAACAGTGGGTTTTTAGAACTGTGTGCTAAATGTTTGGACAGGATTTTAAACGGCCAAACATTCAAACTGCTATAACAGCAACCACACATCACACCTCATGCAGCGGGGCAGTGCCCTATAATCTTTGCCACCGCTGGGCTAACTTGAGATGATTATATCGTCAAGAACAGGTCAAGGTTAACAGATATACTACTCTTAAAAATATGGCGAAGGTTTGAAGTGAGAATCATGTAAATAAAACTTTGAGTTACAAGTTGTTATTATGGGTAGTCAGACAATACCTAAAAAAATATATATATATATAAAAATAGATACAACTGGTCTCCTGACTTGAAACATAGTCAAATGTAGCAAACTAGCAGCGACATCCTAAAATAATCAGAGCAAGCTAGTTAGCTAAGCATTTAGCAACCTCTTAGCTACACATGTTGAATTAAAAAATATAACTACTATAGCTAATTAGGTGTCAAATATACAAGTAAGTCAGGTAACATTTGCTTTATTGAAATGCTAAGTTGAATAAGCTATATGACAAAAAACAACAGGGATGGATAGTTATGCTGCTCCAGGGGCATCAATATAAAATGCTAAGCTAAACAGAACTAGTAGGCTAGCAGATAGCTATCTTTTACTAATGTTGAGTCAAAGAACAGTGCTTGCTAGCTAGCTAGGTCTCAAATAAATGTTAGTTTGGGTGAAGATAACCATAGGAGTTAGAAAAGGGCAATTCCACGACTCAGATTTTTCACTTAAAATGTATGCCAAACAAAACTGATTTATTTTAAAGTTTAACAAACCATACAGTGCACAAGGACTCTATGCACAAGGGCTACATTTAACAAATTACACAGAAAATGTAACAAAAACACATTTACTGGAAGAACTGTACAGATTCAAAGTTTGGTAACAGAATTTCTGTAAAATCTCCCTCAGTTTTTGTGTGTCCACGTTTTCCAAAAACTCAGAATTAAGAATTCAGAATTAGGATTCAACAATGTCTGCAGAAAGAATGGGGTGTCAGCTATGGCACGAAACCTTGACTTTGAAAAAATGTACACCGGGTAAATGATTTGCGGTAATAAAGTTTCATCATGGATCCCTGATCTGTACTACACAGAAATGTCATTCTCTTCATGGGGATCTATCCTAAATAGGTAAACAAAGGTATACATATCCTCCTTCGCATATTTGGGGATTATTCTACACAACGGCTATTATTTTAATGAGCTCCGCCCCCTAACGAGACCAAATTTGCTTGGTCCGAACTGGACCAAATCTGAACCAGTCATATATAAGTTTGGACATCAAAGTACACCAGCGAAGAGCTCAGTAGAGTACAATACAGTAGAGCACAGAACAGTAGAGTAGAGTTCAGTACAGTACAATACAGTTCAGTACCATAGAGTACATTAGAGTAGAGTAGAGTTTAGTATAGTTCAGAAGAGTACAATCTAGTACAGTAAAGTAGAGCATAGTTCAGTACAGTACAGTACAGTACTATACTTTTCTTTACTGTTCTGAACTCTACTCTACTTGTATTTACTGTACTGTATAGTACTGTGTTGTCCAAACTTGTGAACCCAACTGTGGTTTGTGACTACTGTGATTTCCCATTGTAGCCAATTAAATTGCAGAAATCCCATTACCGATTTTTGGGAAGTTCCATTACCAATTTGGTAACAGAATTTAGAGTTTTTAATCACATAATAATTTATTCACAAAATTGATATCAGTAAAAACACTATAATAATTGATAGCTGTACTTGTTACTTCTGTGAACTTTCATTATCCTCCCTCCTCATGAAGGAGAGAAAATAGAAAATATCTTAAAGATATGTGGGGTTTTGGTAACGGAATTTAAAAGCACAAGGCAATGTTCTTAAACTTATTAAAGGCAGAAACATGTAAATATGAAAGTGTTGATATTAGTTGGCAGGGGTCTTTACTTCAACATTATTGTAATTTTTAGGATGCAAAATGGTTGAAAAAATGTATATCTGCCTTAATTCCTCCTATGAACTTCACATGTTGTTGCTCATGGGTCCTTTTACATGGAAATGACCATATGTCCATGGCTGCCCTTAGGGCACCAAAGTGATCTTAAGCCAAACATTACTGCCCCCGGGGAAGAATTTAAACAGTGCATTCCAGTCTGCTTAAAGTCTGCTCTTAGTGCACCAAGTGATCTTGACCCAAACTAACATTTCTGCCCCCACGGTAGCATAAACAGTCTGTTCCATTTTTTTGTTGTTGATATCGCTTATTCAACTAAACTTTTAATAAAACAAATATTAACTGACCTACTGGCAGATTTGAGACCTAACTTGCTAGCTATTTTTATTTTATAATTCAACATTAGTAGGAGGTAGGTCTCTGCTCAGCTAAGCTACATTTAGCTTAGCATTTTACTTTTCTTCCCCCAGAAGTTTATATAGCTTATTCAACTAAATACTTTGATAAAGTAAATGGGAGCCGATTTACAGGTATATTCAAGACCTAGCTAGTTATATTCTATGACTCAACATTCTGTTTATAAATTTAACATGAGTAGTTAAGAGGTTGCTAAATGCTTAGCTAGCTTTCTATCTCTAATTAAATGCTTAGCATAAGGCTGCTAGTTTTCTACATTTTACTCTTTGCTTCAAGTCAGGAGACCAGTTGTATCTTAGAGATACTGTCACATTTGTTTGACAACTGTAACACAAACATGATTTTAAAACATTACAACTTGTAACTCAAAGTTATTTACAAGATTCAGAGTTCGAAACCAATCGGATTTGTTCTGCTCCAAACCAATCAGATTATTTCTGCCCTTAGAACAAAGTTGACTAAACTTCAAGTAAATCTGCATTTAAGCTCTTTTTCTCACACATTATATGTGGGAGAGAATCTCTTTAAGTATTCATTCAACTCTACTGTCACTTGATACATTCAAGGGAGTGGGTATTCACAGGAGACAGGTGATAATGATGGCTGGAATGGAGTGTTTGATACCATTCCATTTATTCTGTTCCAGCCATTACTATGTGCCAGTCCTTCCTATTTAAGGTGCTACCAGCCACCTGTGGTGGGGATAGTTGATTGGGGGAGTAAAAATGGTTGCCGTCATTAATAACACTTGCGCCTCACTGTGTATATAACATGATCAGCATGGTATCTAATTTGTTTAGTTGTAATTTCTCAGTGAATACTGCTCCAAAAATAATGTATTGTAATTGTAATGATGGTTTTGTATCATAATGACTACATGGTTATTGTTGTTTGTGGTGTCCAAGGTGCCATATTACCCTCGAGCCATGGGCTTCTTGCTCCCCTCTCCTCAGACGATGAGGAGCTCAGACGACGAGGAGCCAGGAGGCCGCAGCCCTCCACTAGAAGTGTCTGATGAGGAGTGTCTGAGGGACCACATCGCCCACGTAACAAGGGGAGAATTGGGTAAGGAATTCATTCATAAATGCATACCTAATATCTCACATGTTTGATTTAGCTTTTGAGGTCACAATAATCCTACTCCATGTAGGTCATAGGTAGCGAACATCCTCAACTGATTCATTGCATGTTTAACCATTTTGTCACTTTTATCAACATTAATATAGGCAACAAGAAGAAGATCCGTCTGTACCAGTTCCTGCTGGATCTGCTGAGGAATGGGGACATGAAGGACAGTATCTGGTGGGTGGACAGGGACAAGGGCACCTTCCAGTTCTCCTCGAAACACAAGGAGGCACTGGCACATCGGTGGGGCGTACAGAAGGGCAACCGCAAGAAAATGACCTACCAGAAGATGGCACGGGCTCTTCGCAACTATGGCAAGACAGGCGAGGTCAAAAAGGTCAAGAAGAAGCTGACTTATCAGTTCAGTGGTGAAGTGCTAGGGGGGAGGTCTCACTTGGAGAGGAGGCCATATTCCCATTTGTAGAGGGAGAAACATAGTGGAAGTCCTGAAGAACGTTAGAGTGAGAGTGAGAGATAGTTAACTGTATATAGTATGCAAGATGGTTATCAATGTAATAATTATTGTTTGTGTTCAAATCAACAATAACTGTTTTTGCTGCTCTTGTAAAAAGCATTTATGTGAACGTCAAAGCCAATGTCTTAATGGAATCTGACAATTAGCACATTTTGACTCAATGATCGCACACACACATCTGAACCTTTTACATTCCATAGCACGTAGAAACATGGCCGTTTTAAATGATACTGTCAATCATTATCACCAAAATGCTTACAGGAGTGGTTACACAGATGACCACTAGAAGTCCTCAGAGATCTCCTTTCTTAAAGCTGTCTGAATTCACTGACTTCTACGCACTGTTGGACTCACTGATCATTGTGCACATTTGACATCAATTAGACTTGGATGCAATGTAAACAAACAAAAAGACTGCGATAAAGAACTCTTTAGCATTAATGACATTGATTTGATACTCTGAGATGCACTGACTTTGGATAAGCAATTCCTGTAGCAGCACACAAACACAACATATTATACATTAGCTTTTGCTAATCAGAATTGAGTATTCAGCCAAGCCGTGGTATAAAGCTTGTATATTTGTATGACGGTATTACATGTGCATTACATACTAACTCAAGTTAGCTCAAGACTTTGGGAAGTAAACCCTTCTGAACATTGGGAGACTTAACCTGCAACCTTTCCGGACTGTCCCCTTGATCATAACTTCCCTATCACATCCCATTGACTTGTTCCTGAAATGGGGGAGGGTGAAGAGGCTTGTCACCCAGCCCTTATCATCTGCTTGTGTTTGGAGATGAAGCACAGACCCTTGCCTCCTCCGAGCTAGGGTGCAATCTATTCCTAGCCTAGGAATACCAACACAGGGATTTTTCTCCTATGATTGTGTATATGACCAGTTGTTTTTCCATACTCTATGTGCTCTCTGTATAACACATGTTGGCATGTTTGTATGTTGGCATGACTCAGTTACATATCTGCACGTGACGAACTCGAAAGCATTTCTATTTCTCACATGTCATGTGGTTTTAGTCGACTCATCCTCACATTGTTCCAGCACATCACAGACTGGCTTTAGCAAATCCTCTGGGAATCACAGCCATCTACGCAGAAGCCCAGTGGCCGAGCCAGATAATATATAGACATGTGGGCAGCCATGGAGACTTTACTGGGCCCACTGGCAGCAGACAAGGCCACCCCGTCCCCCACCATCCACCCACCCCCAGCCCAGTTATGTGGCAGCTGAAGCTTGTAGGTGTAAATAATTCTGGGTGCTGACACAGTTCTATGATGGGAGCACAGGGCACAGTCTGCAGTGAAAAGTGACGCAAAGTGAGGTATCCAGGGAGGACACTATCAAGAGACAGATAATAGTTTTAAGTGTATTTTCCCTACAGCACCTCTGGGATAAATCAATTAATAAATACAACTGAAAGGGAGACATAAAGGACAGGGATATAGTTAGAATAATTCAATTGAATAATGCAAAATCATAGAAACAGTGAGGATTGATTTAAGTGAACCCTCCTGCATTTATTACTGACTGAGCAATAAAACAAGGTTGAAAAGAAAAACATATACAGTACCAGTCAAAAGTTTGGACACACCTACTCATTCAAGGGTTTTTCTTTATTTCTGCTACTTTCTACATTGTAGAAACTATGAAATCTTGTAGTAACCAAAAAAAAGTTATATTTTATATCAAAATATATTTTAGATTTTAGATTCTTCAAAGTAGCCACCCTTTTCCTAAATGACAGCTTTCAACACTCTTGGCATTCTCTCAGCCAGCTTCACCAGGAATGCTTTTCCAATAGTCTTGAAGGAGTTCCCACATATGCTGAGCAGTTGTTGGATGCTTTTCATTCACTCTGCGGTCCAACTCATCCCAAACCATCTCAATTGGGTTGAGGTCGGGTGATTGTGGAGGCCAGGTCATCTTATGCAGCACTCCATCACTCTCCTTCTTGGTCAAATAGCCCTTACACAGCCTGGTGTGTTTTGGGTCATTGTCCTGTTAAAAATAAATGATAGTCCCACTAAGCACAAACAAGATGGGATGGCGTATTGCTGCAGAATGCTGCGGTAGCCATGCTGGTTAAGTGTACCTTGAATTCTAAATAAATCACTGACAGTGTCACCAGCAAAGCACTCTCACACCATCACACCTCCTCCTCCATGCTTCACTGTGGGAACCACACATGCGGAGATCATCCGTTCACCTACTCTGCATCTCACAAAGACACAGTGGTTGGAACCAAAAATCTCAAAGGACAGATTTCCACCGGTCTAATGTTTATTGCTCGTATTTCTTGGCCCAAGCAAGTCTCTTCTTCTTATTGGTGTCCTTAAGTAGTGGTTTCTTTGCAGCAATTCGATCATGAAGGCCTGATTCATGCAGTCTTTGCTGAACAGTTGATGTTTAGATGTGTCTGTTACTTGAATTCTGTGAAGCTGTTACGTTCGTTGATGGAAGGATTGGACCAAGGTGCAGCGTGGTAGGCGTACATCTTTCTTTATTCAATGAACACCAAAACAAATACAAACGTAACGTTCAGTAGGGCTACACAGCACAGTACCAAAAACAAGATCCCACAAACTAAGGTGGGAAAAAGGCTGCCTAAGTATGATCCCCAATCAGAGACAACGATAGACAGCTGCCTCTGATTGGGAACCATACCCGGCAAACAAAGAAATAGAAAAACTAGAATGCCCATCCAAATCAAACCCTGACCTAACCAAATAGAGAAATAAAAAGGCCCTCTCAGGTCAGGGCGTGACAGAAGCATTCATTTGGGCTGCAATCTGAGGTGCGGTTAACTCTAATGAACTTATCCTCTGCAGCAGAGGTAACTCTGGGTCTTCCTTTCTTGTGGCGGTCCTCATGAGAGACAGTTTCATCATAGCGCTTGATGGTTTTTCCGACTGCACTTGAATAAACTTTCAAAGTTCTTGAAATCTTCCGAATTGACTGACCTTCATGTCTTAAAGTAATGATGGACAGTCATTTCTCTTTACATATTTGAGCTGTTCTTGACATAATATGGACTTGGTCTTTTACCAACCCTACCTTGTCACAACACAACTGATTGGCTCAATTAAGAAGGAAAGAAATTCCACTATTTAACTTTTAACAAGGCACACCTATTAATTGAAGGTCATTCCAGGTGACTACCTCATGAAGCTGGTTGAGAGAATGCCAAGAGTGTGCAAAGCTGTCATCAAGGCAAAGGGTGGCCACTTTGAAAAATCTCATATATATGTTTACTTTTTTGGTTACTACATGATTCCATATGTGTTATTTAATAGTTTTGATGTCTTCACTATTATTCTACAATGTTGAAAATAGTACAAATAAAGACAAATCCTGGAATGATTAGGTGTGTCAAAACTTTTGAGTTTTACTGTATTGTTTTTAGGAAGTATAAGGTAGTTTGCAATAATAGCTGGGACACTTGAGAAATCTGGGCACACACAAGGTCAAGGTAAAACACAAAAAGAAAAGTCCTAAAATGATCAGGATGTAGTGTTAAGGATCAGGGTCAGACATGCCTTATTATCCCAAAATGCTCCACTAAGGTGTGGTTGCTCAACCGCCTCCACAGTTAACACTCCATAATACTTTACTCCAGTCAGTCTTAGTCTGTCATTTGCTCGCTATGTCACCAAGCCGAGGCTTCGGACGGTAGGCCCCTACTAATAAGATGCAAAGCTCCAGTGTGTCAGGCAACAGTATATGATTCAACCAGAACAGGACTTATTTAGAGAGGGTAAAGGTCCCACATATATGTGTATTACTTACTTGGGAAATTAGGTTTTGATGTAAAGTTCACTGCCATTTGGAAAGCTTGAATTACATGAAAAAGTATTGTTACATGACAAACATAAGGAAAGGTATTTTGCTGTTTACAGTGCTGCCTGTTCAGAAAATAAATGTTAAATTAACCAGATGGATGATGGAAAGCTGTGCACACAGCCATGGAAGGATTCCTGGAAGTCCTGGTTCACCAGGGGGAAAGCAATCACATTCCTGCCAACAGATAAAAGGATTACTCTAGCCTCCTGTCTGCTGTTTTCTGAAGCAGCTACTACTTTTTGCAAGGCCAGGCAGCGGCACAAATGTAGAAAGAGCAGGAGACGTTGCTGGACTCAGGTTCTAAATTTAACCCCCCACCTCCCATTCCCTCCCTCCCTCGCTTCGCCTGTCATGCAGCTGCGGTGTCGGGAGAAGGGATGGTTGAAATATGGTTTGCAGGAGGTCAGAGGGGTCTGGGGTTGTGTGAGTGTGGTGTGGAGGGATAGGGAGGGATGAAGTACACGTATATTATCTCATTGCCGGACAGAAAGGGGATTGGGTCTAGACATCGTGACAAAAGAGGGTGGGTTGGTACTGTTGTGAAGAGGGGGTTGCTCAGGAACCCCACTATTAAACGCAAGGGGTGAGCTAGGAAGGAGTGTGTAAGTTATTGTTGGTTACTTTCTGGAAGAAACATTCAATCAGGATGCCAGAGCCGGTCAAAAAAACAGGTAAGTGTGCTTGATCAGATTCCATCTTGTTTTACTGCAGCATCATTGTATCTCCAGCTGCTATCTAAAGACGTCACTGGATTTTTTTTAACCTCCTCTCCCTTTTCCCTCTGTAAAAACAAATCCCTCCCAATCTGTGGGAATGGTGGGACTTTTGATCACTGATCATCTCATGTCATAGTTTCTTGTCTTCACAGTTGCATTTCAGAGAGGTTACGTTTGAAAGTTGTTGCTGTTACAAGGGTGAACTTTACCAATGCCTGCCTCTTTAGCTTCATATTAGCTATGCATGTCTTCTGTGCAGTTTTGTCTCTCTATTTGATCCATTGAAATTGTAAAGGGAGTGTACAGTGCAAAAGTATTCAGACCCCTTGACTACTTCCACATTTTGTTATGTTACAGACTTATTCTAAAATTGATTAAATAGTTTTTCCCCCCCTCATCAATCTTCACACAATATCCCATAATTACAAAGCAAAAACAGGTTTTTAGAAGGATTTTCAAATGTATAACTTTTTTTTTAACTTCAATATGACATTTACATAAGTATTCAGACCCTTTACTCAGTACTTTGTTGAAGCACCTTTGACAATGATTACAGCCTTCAGTCTTCTTGGGTATGACGCTACAAGTTTGGCACACCTGTATTTGTGGAGTTTCTCCTATTCTTCTCTGCAGATCCTCTCCAGCTCTGTCAGGTTGGATGGGGAGCGTCACTTCACAGCTATTTTGAGGTCGCTCCAGAGATGTTCGATTGGGTTCAAATCCAGGCTCTGGCTGGACCACTCAAGGACATTCAGAGACTTGTTCTGAAGCCACTCCTGCATTTTCTTGGCTGTGTGATTATGGTTGTTTTCCTGTTATAAGCTTAACCTTCACCCCAGTCGGAGGTCCTGAAAGCTCTGGAACAGGGTTTCATCAAGGATCTCTCTGTACTTTGCTCCGTTCATCTTTCCCTCAATCCTGACTAGTCTCCCAGTCCCTGCCACTGAAAAACATCCCCACAGCATGATGCTGCCACCACCATGCTTCACCGTAGGGATTGTGCCAGGTTTCCGCCAGATGTGATGCTAGGAATTCAGGCCAAAGAGTTCAATCTTGGTTTCATCAGACCAGAGAATCTTGTTTCTCACGGTCTTAGAGTCCTTTAGGTGCCTTTTGGAAAACTCCAAACGGGCTGTCATGTGCTTTTTACTGAGGAGTGGCTTCCGTCTGGCCACTCTACCATAAAAGGCCTGATTGGTGGATTGCTGCAGAGATGGTTGTCCTTTTGGAAGGTTCTCCCATCTCCACAGAGGAACTCATGAGCTCTGTCAGAGTGACCATCAGGTTCTTGGTCACCTCCCTGACCAAGGACCTTCTCCCCCAATTGCTCAGTTTGGATGGGCAGCCAGCTCTAGGAAGAGTTTTGGGGGTTGATGGAGGCCACTGTGTTCTTGGGGACCTTCAATGCTGCAGAAATGTTTTGGTACCCTTCCCCAGATCTGTGCCTCAACACAATCCTGTCTCAGAGCTCTACGGACAATTCCTTGAACCTCATGGCTTGGTTTTTGCTCTGACATACACGGTCAACTGTGGGACCTTACATAGACAGGTGTGTGCCTTTCCAATTCATGTCCAATCAATTGAATTTGCCACAGGTGGACTCCAGTCAAGTTTTCGTATAAGGGGTTATTTGTTATTGTAGTTTGGTCAGGACGTGGCAGGGGTGTGTTTGTTTAGAGTGTTTCGTGGTTTGTTGGGCTATGTTCTGTTTTAAGAGGGGTGTTTGTTGAGAGTGTTTCGGGGTTTGTTGGGTTATGTTCTTGTTAGTCTGTTTCTATGTTAGTTCTAGTATGTCTATTTCTATGTGGTGTTTGTTGGGTTGACCTTCAATTGGAAGCAGCTGCTCCTAGTTGCTTCTAATTGAAGGTCCTATTTAAGAGGGGTGTTTTTTCTATGGGATTTTGTGGGTAGTTGTTTCGTGTATAGCTGTATGCCTTACAGGACTGTTTGTCGTCGTCGTTGTTTTTGTATACGTGTGTTTTGTTTTGGTTTCCCTTCTTTCTGCCAATAAAAAAGAAGATGAGTATACAGACTCCCGCTGCATTTTGGTCCACTTTATACGACGTCCGTGACAGAACTACCCACCACAAACGGACCAAGCAGTGGGCCCAGGAGGAGCAAGGATCCTGGGCCAGGGAAAGAAGGGAGCAGCACCAGGAATGGAGCAAGCAGCGCACTCGGGAGGTGATGGCATCCTGGTCACTGGAGGTATTAGAGGCAAGGATAGACTGGACGTGGGAACAACTACTGGACCATTGTAACAGCCTGCCTGGGAAGCAGGTGGCGGTGGAGAGGCAGCCCCAATAAAAAATGTTGGGGGGGCACATGGGAAGATTGGCTAGGTCAGGCGGTAGACCTAAGCCAACTCCCCGTGCTTATTATGGGGAGCGTGTGGAGAGGAGAGCGCCGGTGTATGCAGAAGTGCGCACGATCTCGCCCATACACACGCACAGTCCGGTGCGAGCGATCCCAGCCCCTCGCAAGTGCCGTGCTAGAGTGGGCATCCAGCCTGGAAGGAGGATGCCTGCGCAGCACATCTGGCCACCAGTGCGCCTCCTAGGCCCAGGCTACCCTACGCCTGCTCTACGCACGGCAACCATCAGGCCCCTGCACAGCCCAGTTCGCCCTGTGCAAGCACTCCGCTTGTGCAGGGCTACTATTACCATCCAGCCAGGACGGGTTGTGCAGGAGGTGTGCTCCAGACCTCCAGTGCCTACTCATGGCCCGGTGTATCCAGTTCCTGCTCCTCGTACTAGCCCTGAGGTGCGTGTCTCTAGTCTGGCGCCTCCAAAGCCAGCACCACGCACCAGGCCTCCAGTGCGTCAGCCCAGTCCAGTACATCCTGTTCCCGCTCCTCGCACTAGCCTTGGGGTGCGTGTCCCCAGTCTGGTACCTCCAGTACCAGCCCCACGCACCAGGCCTCCAGTACATCAGCCCAGTCCAGTACGTCCTGTCCCGGCTCCTCGCACTAGCCATGTGGTGCGTGTAAACAGTCTGGCGTCTCCAAAGCCAGCCCCACGCATCAGGCTTTCAGTGCGCAGTCCCCGTCCAGAGCTTCCGACGACAGTACCCCGTCCAGAGCTTCCGACGACAGTACCCCGTCCAGAGCTTCCTGCGACAGTTCCCCGTCCAGAGCTTCCTGCGACAGTTCCCCGTCCAGAGCTTCCGGCGACAGTTCCCCGTCCAGAGCTTCCGGCGACAGTTCCCCGTCCAGAGCTTCCAGCGACAGTTCCCCGTCCAGTGCTTCCGGCGACGTCCTACAGTCCGGAACCGAGAGTGACGGCCTACAGTCCGGAACCGAGAGAGACGGCCTACAGTCCGGAACCGAGAGAGACGGCCTACAGTCCTGAACCGAGAGAGACGGCCTACAGTCCTGAACCGAGAGAGACGGCCTACAGTCCGGAACCGAGAGAGACGGCCTACAGTCCGGAACCGGCGCAGCCAGAGTCGCCCTCCAGTCCGGAGCTCCCAGAGTCTCCAGCATCAGCCCGAGGTCTCCAGCGACGCGACTCAGCCCGAGGTCTTCAGCGATGCGCCTTAGTCCAGAGACTTCGGGAGGGGTAATATATAATAACCAGTTAGCGGGGGTGGACAGGTTAGGTTGGGGAGTAAGGCCGGAGCCTGAGCCACCTCCGTAGTAGGAGGTTGGGGGGGGGAGGGGGGGGGGTGTAGCACAAGAACCATCGGTGACGGTGGCCACCCTCCCTTCCCTCCCTTTAGTTTGGGATTATTTTTGTTTTGGGTTTATTTTTGTGTTTTTGTTTAAGGTGCATCCGGGGTCTGCACCTTTGGTGGTGGGGGGGTACTGTCACGTCCTGACCTGTATAAGGGGTTATTTGTTATTGTAGTTTGGTCAGGATGTGGCAGGGGTGTGTTTGTTTAGAGTGTTTCGGGGTTTGTTGGGTTATGTTCTTGTTAGTCTATTTCTATGTTAGTTCTAGTATGTGGTGTTTGTTGGGTTGACCTTCAATTGGAAGCAGCTGCTCCTAGTTGCTTCTAATTGAAGGTCCTATTTAAGAGGGGTGTTTTTTCTATGGGATTTTGTGGGTAGTTGTTTCGTGTATAGCTGTATGCCTTACAGGACTGTTTTTTCGTCGTTGTTTTTGTATACGTGTGTTTTGTTTTGGTTTCCCTTCTTTCTGCCAATAAAAAAGAAAATGAGTATACAGACTCCCGCTGCATTTTGGTCCACTTTATACAACGCCCGTGACAGCTGTAATGTAACAAAATGTGGAAAAAGGAAAGTGGTCTGAATATTTTCTGAATGCACTGTATAACCTTATTTGTAATTTGTCTGAAGAGCTTTCATTTGATAATGGAACTACTATGGTGTATCATCATAGTGCACTTCAAAGGTTTAACATCACAATTTACTGCAAAAATCCATGACAAACTGGACATCTTAAACGGAATTCTTTCATTCTGACTCATCCCTCCCTCTCCAGTCTCAGCATTTGCCAAGAAACCAAAGACTCAGGTGGCAGAGGAAGGGGCAACAGTGGTTTTTGAGACAGAGACAGAGAAGCCTGATGCGAAGGTGAGATGGCAGAGCAACACAAAGGACCTTGCTTCTGGCGACAAGTATATGATCAAGGCAGATGGAAACAAGCACTCACTTACCATCCAAGCAGTCACCAAGGAGGACGGCACTGCCTATGCAGTGATTGCCGGAGGGTCAAAAGTCAAGTTTGACCTTAAGGTGAAGGAGAAAGAAGTCATGGAGGAAGTCAAATTGGAAGTGAAGAAGGAAGTGAAGGAGAAGGAAGGTGGGAGTCTATTAGGCTGTAGACCTTTGTCCAGAGCCATACTCACGTATGAGCGCAGTGTGAGGAGCGCCGAGCACAGAGGCCACCAAACACCATAAACATATTTGTTGAACACTGAGCACTGTTTGTTGCACTGCTAGTTGTTATCACCTTCAATCACAGTCTGTTTTAGACAATTACTCAGTATGTTTCATTTCATCAAGCACAGAGCACAGTGTGTACTGTAACATTACCTACACAGTTGATCACACAGCAACCCTTTCAGCCTGGCAGTAGGAACTGTGTGTGGTTGGATAAAATGCCTGGGGTCAGAGAAAGAGAGTGGCTGTGGAGAGCTCAGACTTGGAGCAGCTCCAGCCTGTCCAGTGCTGCTGTGATTCACATCAAACCCTCCCTGATGACCTTCACCCTGGCCTGACACAAACAGATTGTTTCCTCATGAGTAACCACAGCAGCAAGTGCTCAGGATAGATAGTCACAAGAGGCATCTGACACGAGATAACACAGTGCACATGGAAACTTGATCCGTTCAAAGTTGATAAATGGAAATATTTGCAAGATAAGAGTAGACAAATGTGTAAAATAGGGACCTTGTAACAGTGGTATGGGCAGAAATGTTGCAAGAGGCAGGTGGGTTCAGGTGCAGAAGTTATGCTTGTATTTATGTCAATGGTGATCCAGACATTCAATTCACAATATTGACAAAGTAATCCAAAATAGATATTTCCAAACTTCTCATAACACTTATAATGAAAAAGAAAATGCCTAGAGGCAGGCAAATCTGTCTACTCCAGACTCAGGTTGGGGTATAACAGGCTCACATCAGCCTCCTAACAATTACCAAAACTGCCCCCCCCAAAAATAAATAAACAAACAAGCAATTATATTTTCTTAGCTCCCCCTGGGACATACCTCTGTCAAAATGATAGTTAACCCATAACTTGTCATGTAAAATGCATTTTCATTAATTAGCCTACATTGTGGAATAATAGTCTAAAGCAGACATAATAATCATCAGAACTTATTTAATTCACAGTCAAGTCATTCATAATATTGACGTCCTTGCAGGAAGGCCACCTACAACTATTAGAACGCACCCGCACACAAATACATTACAGATAGGCCCACTCAGAGCCATCTAGCAAAAGATTGTCTATTATATTGACAAGATAGTCAATTGACCGCTCCAACAATGGAAATATATGTCCTTTAAAGATGGAAGGATGAGGTGAGATCAGGTGGGACCATTCTAGCCAATGAGAGGGAAGATACTTGTATGAACAACAGGCCATAGAGATATACTGTATATCTGTGCCATTATAGCGTCTGTGACCATCTGGGCAGCACCATTGAGGCTGTCTCCATTTTAAAGTAAACAATTGTCTTCTTCTTCATTGGCTGATTGCTCCCAACTCTTAGGAATCCCCACCCAGTTGACTAATTTAAAATGGTGGAACCCCCAATGACAATGTCCTTGTTAAAATGGGTTATATCCATGATGAGACCTCTATCTATCTCTATGACAACAGGCACAACTCTGATATGAAGTAGTTTTTTTCAAAGTTGCCGAAATGCCATGTGCATTCACTTATATCAGTGCATTCGTAACAACCTAACAATTACGGAACTTCTATTCAATCAAATAAGCCTCACGTAGCAAATTAGCAATTCCATTTTTTGTTGACCAAATTCAACACTCTCTCAATGACTACTGCACATTTGAAACAGATGGGGAGCGCCATGGACAAACAGCAAACAAACACTTTTTATGGAAATAAAATTATCTCTTGCCTTGTGAGTCTTGAAAAGGTTCATATGCGCTATAAACATTGTGCCCACTCAGAGGTGAGGAAATAGTCAATGAAATGCAACAACATATCGTAGGCATACCAAACATGAATCAAAATGTGTGCAATGTTGCAAAAAACGGTAAGGGAATGACATTTTGTAACGCTAGCGATTACTGTACGTTTATGTGTAACATAGATTTAACAAACATGTTTATCAATTTGGGAAAACAACATCAAACATGTGCCTACGGAAACAAAGCGCTCTCAAATGTTAAGACATTTTATGAGTTAAGAGAACAACCGCATTGGCTAAGCTTAGCCACAAAATGTAACCCCTCGAGCATCCCATTGGTTCCTGCATGATGCCCCCCCTCGATCATCTCATTGGTTCCTGAATGAATGGCCCTCCAAGCATGCCATCTTCCTGCTTGTGTGACACTTTTGATATTGTGGATTTCCCAGGATTGTCTATGCAATTAAAATGTGAGTCAAGTGGAATTAAAGAACTATCTGAGTTTTTCGGGGGTCCACCACCAAAGAACATCCAGCCAACTTGTCCCAACTGTTGGAAGCATTGGAGTCAACATGGGCCTGGGGGGGGTATGCAACTCAGTATTCAGAAGGTGTTCCTAATGTTTTGTAGACTCAGTGTATATGGTCTACAGTCCGAGAAACATTCAGTTATATGAGTCTCTCATTGTAAATTGTTTGTTACCAGAGGAAGCCCAGGGTGGAGCAGGGGACCCAGCAGCTCCAGCTGCTACAGACACTTTAGCTCCAGAGGAGGCCCCAGCCCCAGCAGAGACACCTGCAGCAGCGGACACTACACCAGTAGCACCTCAGCCAGGTGCCAATATACAGGCACATGACACTCCAGGATTTGATGGTTAGACCAATGTTTACAGATTGTTTCCACCGATCCTTTGAGCTACTGGATACACGCTTGTGGTGATGTTGTAGGGTCACAATGCATGACAATGGAGACATTGTAATATACTTCACTGAAAAACTTGTGCACTGCACTTGAAAGTATCATAATTTAGCTTTGTATCAGCCTTCACAGAGCTTCTGTGAAGAAAAAAACCCCAACAAAAAACAGATGGTATAACTATCCTTGGTAGTTTACTTGCTCCCGGCTTCTCCCTAGCTCTGTCCTGTTTAACATTTTCCTGTTCCCTTCCCAGAAAGTCAAGCCCCTGACACGAAGACAGACCTCACTGGCCTGTTTACAGAGAAACCCCAGAGTGGGGAGGTTGCTGTGGGTGAGTGACACCATTACATATTAGTCATTTAGCAGACTCTCTCATCCAGAGTAACTTAGTGAGGAACAGCACCCCAGAGATCATAGTCATTCATGCAAGCAATTCATAAAGATATTATGGGCATGTCATGGCATGTTTCCCTACTGTTGTGTCCAGGTGAGAACATTAATTTTGTGGCTAAAGTGAATGCTGCTTCACTGCTGAAGAAGCCCACCATCAAATGGTTTAAGGGGAAGTGGATGGACCTGGCTAGCAAGTCTGGAAAGAGCCTGCAGCTCAAGGAGCTTTATGATCGTAACTCTAAGGTTAGACTTTTGTCCCATACATGATCATGTTACATACTGTTGTCACCAAGAACAGGTTGGACACTGCAATGAGCTGTTAAACCTAGAGATCGCCTTGCAAAAGACTTCAGAGGTTTTATGGTTTTCGCTGACATTATTATTACCAGGAATTTTTGGCCTTTGTTTTCAGGTCTACACCTTTGAGATGCAGATCATTGCAGCCAAGCCCAGTTTCGCTGGAGCTTACAGGTGTGAGGTGTCATCCCGGGACAAGTTCGACAGCTGCAACTTTGACCTAACTGTGCATGGTGGGTGCCCTCTCACACAGTACAATCACTAGGGGCAGATTAACAGAAACTACAATTGTTCTTATTTTCTCCTTAGTGCCTTTCTTGCTAAAGCATACAGTAAATATCAGTTATTTTTTATAGTACCTGTGGTATAAAAATCAATGATAGAGAAGAGATAACTGATTATTCTATCATGTTTCAGAGGCCCGGGCTGTGGAAGGGTTTGACATCAGGGCAGCTTTCAGGCGCACGTAAGCTCAAACATTTCTTTCTTTCTGTGTGTGTGTGTGTGTGTGTGTGTGTGTGTGTGTGTGTGTGTGTGTGTGTGTGTGTGTGTGTGTGTGTGTGTGTGTGTGTGTGTGTGTGTGTGTGTGTGTGTGTGTGTGTGTGTGTGTGTGTGTGTGTGTGTGTGTTGTCACAGGTGGTTGGTGGCACCTTAATTGGGGAGAACGGGCTCAAGGTAATGGATGGAGCTGAATAAATGGAATGGTATCAAATACATCAAACACATGGTTTGATGCCATTCCATTCTCTCTGTTCCAGCCATTATTATGAGCCAACCCTCCCCTCAGCAGCCTCTACTGGTGTGTGTGTGTTTGTGTGTGTGCGTGTGCGAAAGTGAGAAGGATTGAAGGAAAAGTATATCAAGTTGTTATTTAGCAAGCTGTATCAACAAAACAACACAAATCAACTTTGTACAATGGTATTAACTAAAGCATTTTTCAACAGCCCCAAGCTAGCAGTCTGTGCATATTGTTGGATGGTTATTTAAATGCTTCTCTTTTTTGTATACAGTATGTGCCAATAGACAATAAGTAAATGGGGTGTAATAGTATCTATACAGTCCTTTGGATATGTGAGAGAAATAACTATCTGGCAATGCCAACTTGTCAGGAGTGGAGCTGCTAAGAAGAGAAGTGGACCATCAGGAAGGTAGTGATAGTTTGCTGCAACATTGGGGGTTCATATCCAAACACTGGGGCCTCTGATTACCAAAAAGACTTCAGGGAAAGCTTTTCAGTCTCTCTTTTTCTCTGCTTTCCTTTTGGGTCAAACAGAGCCAGTTTCTGGAAATATGTAACTTCCTCGCTGAACTTTGAGAAGACAGCTATGGTGTGAAAGAGACAGGGTTTGACCTAACTCATCTTTTAAAGAGACCACCTTAGATGTTAAATCCACTGTGTCATTCTTTAGCTTGACAGCGTGAACACTGTCATTGTTTCAACTTTGACAGAACCAGCTTCTGGTCTGGAGGTGAGAGAGTACAATGGGCTGGTTTAACAAGCAGCTTAACAGCACACCAACTTTATATGTCACTCAAACTCTCTCTCTGATCTACCACAGGGTCTTTATCAAAACAGCGGATCCAGCTGCACAAACATTGAGCCGAAGGAGTGAGTTTTTGGTCTTGCCCCTGGTTTGATGGAATTGAAAGTGCCAGGATGTGTTAAGACACACAGGCTTTTCTGTGGCACTGGTTCTCCAGGGCTGTCGGATGAGAGATATCACTGGAGGAAGCCACCGCCGTGTGTTGTAATTCTACCACATAAACCACCAGGCCCTTGTTTAATCCTGATCGCTTCAGAGATCAGAGGAAGGAGATAAACACTTCCAGCCGCATATAAAACTGTTGTCCTCTCCCTGAGATCCCTCATCCCATTGATCAGAGTGGAATACAGATTTCATGGGGATTTTGACCAGGTGCTGGCATTCACCTTGAGTGCTTTGTTTTTTGATTGGAAGATTGTTGCTTCTCATGGTTACGCTAGTACAGGGTAAGCATCTATCTCTCCAACCAAACATCTGTCCATCCATTCTGTCTTTTATTCTTCTGTCTTTTCATTCATGCAACCACCCCTCATTCATCCACCCCTCATCTATCACCCCTCATCTATCCATCCATCCATTGATCATCATCTTTCTTTCTGCCAGAAAAGACAGTCTGTCTGTCTCTATCCGTCTATATTATACTATACTTCCAGTGCATCCCAAAGTTCTCTTTGTTTCTTACCCCTTCAAATATCTACCAGCTCCCTGCGTTCCACCTTGAAAAAATGTCAAGACCCTTTCTGCTACTGTCTGTAATTGTCCCCCATTATGAAATCGGGGAGGGGACTGTGGATTTGTCTCTGTCCGTTCCTTCGTACGTTAGTCACACGCGATAACTCAGACAGCACTGGCCTGATTTTGAAAAAACGTGGGTGAATGATACATCTTGCCACAGAGATCTGGCATTTACAAAATTACACTGATTCGTCCAAGGCAGGAGCTATAGTAATTAACTGAAAATTGGCCCAAGGGGGCATCATTTGTTGGGGACAACATGTTTGCTGTTGTTTTCAAGGGTGCTGCTCATCTCTTATGGTGATGATGATAACCAAACTGTCAGAATGCATTGCTTTGATAGGGTACTGATATTGTGTTATTGGCGCTGATATTTCTACAGCAGTGTGGATGGAAGTGAGGAAGCAGGAGAGTTGGACTTCAGTGCCTTGTTGAAGAAAAGGTGAGTGTGAATTATCTCAGATTATTTCAGAACAAAAAGTTGAGTAACATCATTATTTTCCAAATCAGTAAGCTTGTTTCTCTTGGGCATGTTATCTCATTGTGTCCATCTCTCTTTGTCACCCCCCCCTTCCCCTCCTCTATACAGAGAGTAAGTGACTACTACTAGTTTACCCAACAGATTGGATTAATGGAAATGTTTTCCCAGTTACTTTTTCACTAACCTGACTTCAGGTCAGTCTTGCTGCCTACTCACAATGCATCTTGAGTCCTCCTGCTAATCTCACACTGGTCCCAGACTACTTCTGCCTTGCACCCTCACACACCTCATGCCCTGTAGAAGACTCTGTCACTTCTACCACACAAGCTAGAACACATAGAGCAGTACACTATTAGATAAAAAGGTTCCAAAACAGTTATTTGGCTGTCCCCATAGGATAACCCTTTTTGGATCCAGGTAAAACCCTTTTGGATCCAGGTAAAAACCCTTTTGGATTCCATGTAGAACCCTCTGTGATTCCATGTAGAACCCTCCCTGGAACCAAATAGGGTTCTTCAAAGGGTTCTCTTACAGGGACAGCAAAATAACCCTTTTAAGTTGTAGATACCACATTTTCTTCTAAGAGTGCAGGAGATTTAGCACACATCTGAAGTGCAGGACATTTAGCACACATCTGAATGCAATAGAAGCTTTCACAACACTTTGTGGTCTGCATCTCTTTCTTCCCTATGAGTATCACTGCATCATCACAATGAGTCATTACTGACTCTCCAGACCTTCCTTCGATCTCCAGTCACAACTCCGCCTGTTTTCAAAGCAATGGTTTTTTTCCGCCCCATCACACACAAACATTGTTCCATCTCACTCAATCCCTTAATGTCAAACCCATCTGCTAGTCTAGTGGATTTCATGCCCTGGCATTTACCTTGATGTCATGCATTGACCTATACGGGCAAACACATTGTTTTAGGGTCTCTTGTTTGTTGAAAATGTGAATGTTTTTTTTTTTTCAAAATTCAAAATTCATAATGCAGTATAAATTATTCTGATTTGATGTTCTATATAATTCTGATTAATCGGAATTCATTTTCAATATTTTACAATAGCTATGGCACTTTTCTGTATGTCTGCAGACCATTGCAGCAGAAATGATATTTGTTGTAGGTGTTGTGCTTGTTTGCGGTCTTCATGGGTGGGTTCTAGGGTGCTAGCTTTTGATTTTGGGTACTGCAATGTATATTTGATGTGTGTATTAATCTGTTTGGTTTGTCGCTTGGGTTCTGCTTCGGGAATGAGTGCAGCAGTTTTTTTAAAGGTTCACCAGGTCATCGGTAAGAAACAATTGTTGTCGATGTAATAATATGCTATCTGATTGTTATGTGAAGACTGCAATGAGTTTTTGAGTGAAACCTGAATGCAAATATGACTTAGAAAATTGTAATGGAAAATTGCAAGTAATGAAGAAAATGTATAAGTAGGCCTATTGAGCATGGATAGACCTAACTGTTACTGTGCATGGTCAGTAATGTAACCTAATGATAATGCTAAGTGATGGCTTCAGACATTGGCTTACCTTGTCCCCTTGTGTCCTCTTTCTGTGCCAGTGCCTCTAAGTCCCAGGTCAAAAGTGAGCCTGATGAGGATGTATGGGAAATCCTCCAGAAGGCTAAAGCCAGTGAGTATGAGAAGATCGCCTTCCAGTATGGCATCACAGACCTGCGTGGGATGTTGAAGAGGCTGAAGAAGATGAGGAAGGAGGAAAAGAAGAGTGAAGGTTGGTATCTCTATCTTTGTGAAACCAACACTTATCCTTCAGCTCATACATTATGCATCCTGAGACTGAACCCATCCTAAAATGGACACCGCAAATACCCATTTAGGTACTCATCCCTTCAGTCATCCCTCCATGGAAGCCTCCACTGTAGAAGCTAGCTACTGTATCTGTATTTACAGCTAAATGTTACCTCTGCAGATCAGTATTGTTAACTATAGGAAAAGTAATTGCTCTCCACGTGTCTGTCTCCAAACCCCAGCTTTCCTAAAGAAGCTGGACCCTGCCTACCAGGTAGAAAAAGGGCATAAAATGAAACTATGCATTGAGGTGGCCAATGAAGACGTAGATGTAAAATGGCTGAAGAATGGGCAAGAGATTCAATCAACTGGAAGGTAGCCATCAGCGGAAAGGGTTTTCTGAGCTGGCATTCAAATTGAATGAATTACTGATGTACCATCTCTTACAAATGTGTGTACAACACATGCTTATTCAGCAACTCAACAATACAATTAGCTATCTCTCAGATTGCTGTATTATGTCATGCTAACGTTTCTCTTCTCTTCCCCCACAACACATGGATGGACTGTGCTGATCTTGCTGACCTTTCATGAACAGCAAGTAAGTACTTTCATCATGTCAAGCAACACATCTGAGATTGTTTTGCTAGGTACCGACAGTAGCAAAGGGCTGAAATAAGATAGACAGGAATACGACTGTCAACCATTGTAAATATGGAAGCTTTTTGGGGTCTCCACACTGCTGTCTACTCTGAAAACATGATGATGACTGATGTAAAACTGTTATGCTATCAACCAATTTACCAACTATCTATACAATGTATCATCAACAGGAAGACAGTGTTACACAGAAGGCTATTGTGGTTTGAATGTTGTCTATGTCTGTCAATAAGGAACATTTATTTTATTATGAAAGGTGTTGGTGAATAATTGAGTGGATAATGAAGGTTCTTGTCCATCTACCAGGTACATCTTTGAGAGTGTTGGCAACAAGCGATACCTCACCATCAACCACTGCTCACTGTCAGACGATGCCACATACACTTGTGTGGTCGGGGATGAGAAGTGCACCACAGAGCTCTTTGTCAAAGGTGCATGTGAGACAACTAAAAGTTACCAATCAACAGTTCAACATCAATGTTTCATTTGTACACTAGTTTGAATGCATTTCACACAGACATTATATTTGTGCCTGCGTGATGTTTAAGATAGCATCATGACATAACAAGGGAAACTCACAACAAGGGAAATAGGATTATTTGCTAAAGTGCCTGGTGGTATAATGGTGGTTCTTATTGTTTCTTTCTCTGTGTGTCTGCAGAGCCTCCTGTCACTATTACAAGTAATCTGGAGGACCAGATGGTCATGAAGGGTGAGCGGGTGGAGTTAGAGTGTGAGGTGTCAGAAGAAGGGGCTACGGTCAAATGGTAAGACGTTCTCTCAACCCACAAATCAAACTCAAACACTTCCATAGAAGGTGTGAGGAGGTCAACAATGGGTGCCATATCAGACAGTATTTTAAGATTTACAAAGTGCCAAGTCCCTGACCGAGGACATCAAAAGCATGGTCTGGCATACTGTTCACATTTACGTTATTTCACAGCAACTCGGATAGACACAACAGATGGCTGTAATAACTAATATGGTGACATTGTGGTACATTAGGTTGCATATAGGAAATAGCTGTACTTTGTGTTTCCCTTGTTAGAATTAATCCACATATCAAATCTTGGTTTGAGGATAACATTACTCTGGTTGTAAGGATTGAAACATATGTAGTTTTTGACTCTGCGCTGCATCGTGCACATTCCTCACATGTCCGGTAGATGGCATTTGTGTCACTCATGGCTTTAACGTGTTAGTCACCCCCAGGCTGTGACTTCCCTGATTGACAGACAGATGCTGACCTTCCTGTCACAGTGTCTCAGGTACAGTGTCTCTGCCACAGGGCTGGGCTATATATTACAGTGTCTCTGCCACAGGGTCTCTGCCACAGGGTCTCTGCCACAGTGTCTCTGCCACAGGGTCTCTGCCACAGGGTCTCTGATACGGGGTCTCTGCCACGGGGTCTCTGCCACGGGGTCTCTGCCACAGGGTCTCTGCCACAGGGTCTCTGCCACAGTGTCTCTGCCACAGTGTCTCAGTCACAGTATATCTGCCACATTGCTAGGGTGGATATCACAACATGCAGTAAATTATCAGCCACATGAAAGGTCACACAGGGCTGTTAGCACGTCCCCTGTCCTTTAGCGGAACGAGAAAGTAATCGTGAATTATGGTCACCCATCCAAAATACAACATTGTGATGTTCCTGGAATTGGGCCTAACCATGGGCACATAAATAAATATCTATCCGCCAATTTGGTTCTTTGGGCAAACATACAGTATCAGATTGCAATGATACCACTGTTAATACCTGTGCAACTGTGCCTTCATTGGTGAAAATTAAATAGTTGTGGTAAAGTGATGACCATTCAGAAAAGTGACATATTGAGAACATTTGTCAGTGCCGATGTGTAATGCAAAATGGCTGACAGTGTTACATCGGCAACTTTGTAACACTTTCACTAGATACTGTCTAACATAACCTCAAATCAAAGCTGTTATAGTGATACCTCTGACTGTGTATAAAGTCTTTATATAGTGTTGCTTAATATATATAGAAATGTTGATGTAAAAATTTAGATTAAATCAGACAATAATGGAGAATTTGAGACTGCTGGTGCTCATGTGGTGCTCTGTCTATGCAGGGAGAAAGATGGGGTGGAGCTGACAAGGGATGAGTCCTTCAAGTACCGCTTCAAGAAAGATGGCCGCAAGCACGTCCTCATCATTAATGAGGCAACTAAGGAGGACTGTGGCCACTACACAGTTAAAACCAATGGTGGTGAATCTATGGCTGAACTCATGGTGTCGGGTAAGTGCTCACGTCAGACAACACAACAGATTGAAATACATCTCTGCTCAACAATGTTGAACATGATAGCTAGTATCCGGGGGTCCAACCACCTGCAGTCCATAAAGCATGTCCAGTTTAAAGACAGACAAAGCAATCCTTGAACTAGAGTACTGGGCTGAAGATAAAAAAAAACAATGTGAATCTTCTTCCTCACCCTTCACCGAGACCCAGCCTACTCTTATGTCCCTGTCACTCCAAGCAAGCCCCTGTTCTGCCTAACCTTGAAACATGGCTGCCCACACCATCAACCATGTCACTATGTCAAGGCTACAGCACAGACACAAGTCTGTTCAAATACCAGCTAAAGTTAGAAGACATGGCCCATATATTTTATCTGAAGGGTACAGGCTCGTGCAGGTGACCCTCAATTGTCTATATGTGTCTTTGTCTGTCTCTGTCTCTGTCTCTCTCTCGCACTCTCTCTGTATGGGTTCTGTCTCTCTGTGTTCTCTTTCTCTCTCACTCTCTCTATTCTGTCCTGTTGTACTGCATGTTTAATTTCTTCTTAATATCTAATTAGTGCCAATAGGTGTATATTTATAGGGATATTCCAAAAAGATGGGGAATACAGCAAACTAAAAATGTTGTCCTATTACAGCGAGAATAGAGAATCAACCCACAGGAGAGGTGGTAGAGACATTGGATGATGACCATTCAATGAAAACGAATGTAGGAGAAAATCTAAACGAACGTAGGACAAAAATTAAATAACAGTAATTTAAACCATTACGTGATTGAACAACAACCATCAATTAACAACGTCACTTCAGCAGTTTCAACTGTGACAAACCTTAGCCGTGTCATAATGCATCTAAAAACACCCATTCTCCACCATCTCTTACAGTTTTTCTCGATTGTTTACACACATTTTCTGAAAGCATGGCTCATATTCTCAGAACTCTACACACAAATCAAAAAACACACACAATGGGCAAGACCCCTCAATTCTCCAGCAAAATTAAACTTTACATTCAAAACAATGTTATTTCTTATCAAAATGGTGTTTTGTTTTCAAATGACACACACAAACCATCATATGAATATACATTTATAAGAACCAGTTGAACACTGATGTGCTCAATGTAAAACACTATGATGAATGGAAAACACAGACAGTACATACATAAGTGTGTTGTAAAATATTTGAGAATATTGTTTTTATACTCAGAACACACAAATACACGGTAACAAATATATTTTATTTTTCCCACAAAAACAATGTACACAGTGTACATCCCATTCCCAACCAACACAAAGCTGCACATACAGTGGTCTACATACAAAACAGAAAAATTTAATGTATACAGTTACAGTAAAAAAATAAATAAAATAAAAATAAAAACCATGCTGCATCCTCTCTTCTGTTGTGGTCTGGCCACAGCACCTCATCCACATCACAAGCAATGTTTTCCCTGGCCAAGCAGCGGGGGAAATATCGCCTAGCGTGGCGATTCCAGCCATGAAAAGCATCAGCTGCTATATCTCCACATGCGTCTTCCATAGCTTGGAGAAGAGGTATACGCGTTTGTGGATTTCGGTCATACACTTTCCATCTCCAGGCAGAAAAAAATTCCTCAATAGGATTGAGGAATGGAGAATATGGAGGGAGATCAACAACTAAAAAGCGTGGGTGGGCAGTGAACCAGTTACGAACCAGAGCAGCCCTGTGGAAACTTACCTTGTCCCAAATGACAACGTACCTGAGCTGCTCTGGGCCATCTACCTGATCTGGTGGAATGAGTGTGTTGTGTAGGGTGTCCAGGAATGTGATCAGATGGGCGGTGTTTTAGGGGCCAAGGGTAGCATGGTGATGGATGACGCCGTGGTGGGTAATCGCTGCACACATTGTGATGTTCCCTCCGCGCTGGCCAGGGACTTGAACAATGGCACGCTGGCCTGGATATTCCTTCCCCTCTTTCGTCTTTTTGTGAGGTTGAATCCAACCTCATCAATGAAGATGAACTGGTGCTCCACTGCAGCCACCTCTAGCTCAAGGACTCTCTGAAACACACATTACAATATCAGAAATAGACATGGAGTGGTCACTATTGTGAAGCACAATCATTATGATTACAATATTGAAATATGTATAATTTATACAGTGTTGAGAGTATGCATCAATTGTGGGATTGTATAGGACTCACTTGCACGTAGTTATCGCAATTCTTTGACTCTTTCTGAATTGCGTTCAAATGGCACCCTGTAGACCTGCTTCATCCTGAGATTATTTCTGCGCAAGACACGGTCCAGTGTTGATAAGCTTACCCTATCAATATTTTGAAATATCTCATTGTTTTCTATTATTTTTCTTTGTATTTGACGTAATGTTATGGCGTTATTTTCTAGGACCATGTTCATGATTTCAGTTTCCTGTTCAGGAGACAGAACACATTCCCGACCACCTTGTGTTGGTAATCTTTCAGTTCTGCCAAACAAATAGTAAAATACTGTAAATACAAAGTAGGAATACATTTCCCAAATACTTGAAACATACTTTATTTTTACAGTCCTACAGAACAGTCCACAGGCAATACTGTACTACTGTACTCATTGAGTACTGTATTGAGATGCAGTACTGCAATTTTCTAGTGAGAGTAGATTTCTTACCTATTCTCATTTCAGAATGTCCGGATGATGGATGCTACAGTGTACCTGCTCAAATTTGGCTGTACTCTTTGCCCAGCCTCCCTCATTGTTAGACCATGGTTGACCACATGATCAACCAAAGTGGCTCGGATCTCACCAGAGATTACGATCCTTGGCCTTCCTCGTCCTCGTCCTTGTCCTCCCCGTCCTCCTCCTCTTACTCTCACTCCTCTGGCTCTGCCTCTGTTTCCAATGTTGGCATCCATTGCTCCAAAACAGAAGAGCTCACCTGTTGCCCTTTTATGCTAAAGCTCTGATTGCTAATTGTAAAACTGTGTGACGGGTGTTTGCCCATGTGATGAGTCAGTGTGCATATTTGAATGGCAGTGTGTTCATTGTGAAAACAAGAGATTTTCTGCATGAAAATTGTGCCAAATGCAAAGAATTGTGTGTAGTGTTTTGTCAAAAAGTGTGTTTTAGAACTGCAATTTGAGTGTAAAGCAGGAATTGTGCTTGTAGTTTAGCAGAATTGGTTCAGGGGGTTGGTGCATGAGTTACATGTTGTGGTCATTGTGTCTCAAGTACCAGTATTTGTGTGTAAACAATTGAGAAAAACTGTAACTAAACATCAGTTTATGACCGTTTTACAATCCTAACATGACCATAAATGCCCAGTCATTGATGTCAAGAGCTGCAGAGTGCAGACATTGGTTTTGCAGTCCTAAAGTTAGATCTGCAATTTGTTTGGAACATTTTGGATGTAGATGTACAGTACCAGTCAAAAGTTTGGACACACCTACTCATTCATGGGTTTTTTGCTATTTTTACAGTTTTAGAATAATAGTGAAGACATCAAAACTATGAAATAACACATATGGAATAATGTAGTAACCAAAAAAGTGTTAAACAAATTAAAATATATTTTATATTTGAGATTCTTCAAAGTAGCCACCCTTTGCCTTGATGACAGCTTTACGCGCTCTTGGCATTCTCTCAACCAGCTTCACCTGGAATGCTTTTCCAACAGTCTTGAAGAGTTCCCACATATGCTGAGCACTTGTTGGCTGCTTTTCCTTCACTCTGCGGTCCAACTCATCCCAAACCATCTCAATTGGGTTGTCAGGTGATTGTATAGGCCAGGTCATCTGATGCAGCACTCCATCACTCTCCTTCTTGGTCAAATAGCCTTTTTTGGTTACTACATAATTCCAAAATGTGTTATTTCATAGTTTGATGTCTTCACTATTATTCTACAATGTAGAAAATAGTAAAAATAAAGAAAACCCTTGAGTGTGTAGTTGTGTCCAAACCTTTGACTGGTACTGTATATAAACAGACATGTATGTTTGTATATATACTTTTATCAAACCAAATCAAAATCAAATCACATTTTTTTTTCACATGGGCCAAATACAAATACAAACTTATCATAAAATGCTTACTTAGGAGCCCTTTAACAACAATGCAGGGTTTTAAAAAAATGAAGTAAGAATTTTCTGCTACATGGACAAAAGGAAAAATAATAACACAATAAAATAACTATAATGAGGCTATATACAAGGGGTACCGGTACTGAGTAAATGTGCAGGAGTACGGGTTAGTCGCGTATGTAACGACGGTCATCAGGAATGGACCAAGGCGCAGCGGGTTGAGTGCTCATAATTAACTTTAATGAAAACACTTACACAAACAAAACCAAAACGATGGACGACGAATACAGACTTGACGGCAAAAGACAGCAATTCAAGAGACAACCTCCCACAAATTACAAACACACCCTAATATATAGGACTCTCAATCAAAGGCAACTAGACAACACCTGCCTTCAATTGAGAGTCCACACCCCAATTAACTAAACATAGAAACAGACTAACTAGAAAGAACATAGACTAACAGAGCAGTGACCAAAAAAAAAACGGAATACATAAATCAACTACCCTATACATAATACACACACCCCGAACCACATAAACCAAATACCCTCTGCCACGTCCTGACCAGCCTACACTAACAAAATAACCCTCATACTGGTCAGAACGTGACAGCGTAATTGAGGTAATATGTACAGTACATGTAGGTAGGGATAGAGTGACTACGCATCGATAATAAACAGAGAGTAGCAGCAGCATATGTGAGGAGTGTGAATCTATGTCTCTGTGTGGCGTCAATATGCATGTGTGTGTGTGTGTGTGTGTGTGTGTGTGTGTGTGTGTGTGTGTGTGTGTGTGTGTGTGTGTGTGTGTGTGTGTGTGTGTGTGTGTGTGTGTGTGTGTGTGTGTTGCAGTGTCAGTGTAGTATGTGTGGGTGTGTGGTTTCCAGTAAGTGTACATTGAACCTGTGCAAGAGAGTCATTGCAAAAAAATACATTTGAATAAAATAAGGGGGTCAATGTAAGTAGTCCAGGTAGCTGTCCATTTGATTAACTGTTGAGCGGTCTTATGGCTTGGGGGTAGAAGCTGTTAAGGAGCCTTTTGGTCCTAGGCTTGGTGCTCCGGTATCGCTTGCCGTGCGGTAGCAGAGAGAACAGTCTATGACTAGGGTGGCTGGAGTCTTCGACAATTTTTAGGGCTTTTCTCTGACACCGCCTGGTATAGAGGTCCTGGATGGCAGGAAGCTCGGCACCAGTGATGTACTGGGCCGTACGCACGACCCTCTGTAGCGCCTTACGGTTGGATGCCGAGCAGTTGCCATACCAAATGGTGATGCAACCAGTCAGGATGCTCTTGATGGTGCTGCTGTATCATTTTTTGAGGGTCTGAGGACCCATGCAAAATCTTTTCAGTCTCCTGAGGGGAAATATGAGTTATCGTGCCCTCTTCACAACTGTCTTGGTGTGTCTGGACCATGATAGTTTCTTAGTGATGTGGATACGAAGGAACTTGAAGCTCTCGACCCGCTCCACTACAGGCCCGTCGATGTAAATGGGGGAGTGCTTGGCCCTTCTTTTCCTTTGTCTTGCTAACGTTGAGGAAGAGGTTGCCAGGTCTCTGACCTCCTCTCTGCAGTCTATTTCGTTGTTGGTGAACAGCCCTGCTACTGTTGTGTCGTCGGCAAACTTAATGATGGTGTTGGAGTTGTGCGTGGCCACGCAGTCATAGGTGAACAGGGAGTACAGGAGGGGACTAAGCACGAACCTCTGAATACAAAAGTATCTTGTGTGTAGTATTTTGTTGTGTGTCGCTCAGGGGTTGTTGTGTTTAGTTGAATTTAAAGATGATGTCTGGTGTCTGGCCCGCCTTACAACAATAGTTTATCTGGGCCTCTATTCAAACTTAGCCATTGCCAAGAATTACAAGCTGCCAATCCCATTATGCTCTTGGGAGCAGCTTCTCATTGCTCCTGTCTGCTAACTTCATTCTGCTGTAACCTTCACTAAGAGTGGAGTAGTTTACATTGATCATTGCGGATTGAGCTTGCAGCGTCCATTGATGTCTAAAAGTATTTGTTTCCTGTGTGGATCAGATGCCCTATCCTCTATGCATCTGGTGTTGTATATACTGTATACTGTATACTATACAGTATATCAATGTCACCTAGGATTCCCTAGTAAAAGTCCCCCAGAAAAACCTTGGATCATAATGAACACACCCATACTGTGAAATACTTCATATACAACATACATTGTGAATCATCTCTGACCTCTGACCTCTGACCCTTTAGAGAAGGAACTGGAGGTGTACCAGAACATTGCTGACCTCACGGTGAAGGCAAAGGACGAGGCTGTGTTTAAGTGTGAGGTCTCAGATGAGACTGTGAAGGGTATCTGGTACAAGAACGGCGTGGAAGTGAAGGCCGATGCCAGGACCCATATTACACACATTGGCAGGTGAGAATGGTATCCATACTGTTGTACTGAGTAGGATCAGAAGGTTTGTTGAGTAGTTGGACAAATACTATTGAAAATTATGTTCTCTCACTGAAGGATCCACAAACTCACTATTGATGACGTCAAACCCGAGGACCAGGGTGACTACACCTTTGTTCCAGAGGGTTACGCATTCAACCTCTCAGCCAAACTCAACTTCCTGGGTACCTTTACAATTACACCATGTCATGTGCCCCTACATTTCGTAATGATCATTTTCATCTAATAAATTAATTGCGTGTTTGTCTGCTTTTCAGAGGTCAAGATTGATTATGTGCCTCGCCAAGGTATACCATGGTTTATTCTTCATCCTCGGAGCCTCTTATTCAATTGCAAAGATTATATGTCTTGGATTGCCGGATTAAGAATACATTTACATATGTTGCATGTCCATCATTCTTTACTCCTGAAGATCCTCCAAAGATCCACCTGGACTGCATGGGTCACACGGCCGACTCCACCATAGTGGTGGTGGCTGGGAACAAGCTGCGACTGGACGTGCCCATCACTGGAGACCCAGCGCCTACTGTGATCTGGACAAAGGGAGAAAAGGTAAAGTTGCTGGTTTTCCTCATTAGCCACACAGGCTAGCACATAGCCTCTATTCCAATCTTGTGTGAACGCTGGCCTCTGGCCAGTGGATGTTTAGGAGAGACTACCTCAGTTCCAATGACTGTACAGATGATCAGGTAAGGCTTGCTGTGAGAAGACTGAACCATGTTGTTTTGTCTGCCCCATTAGTAAGTCATAGGCTGTCTGCTACTTTGTATGTTCACTCATACAATTAACTCTTCCACTACCAGTGGCCACATACTGTTGACTAGCTTAATTATTAATGTTTCTTTCCTTGTTTTTTCACTATCAGCTATGGGATTGACCTTGTTTTCCACTTTCAACTCTGTGGTTTCCCATGTTCTCCATTGTCAACCTTTTTAATTTATGAATTGACTAATTGTTTCACTTTCATGGTGAGAGGGTCCCTTCCTCACCCATCCCAACAGGTAGGAGGTCTGCAGGTGATCACATGACCTAAATGCCTGCAGGTGACTGGTTGATTGCGGGGAACGGGAGGTTAGTTGGTGAGAAGGGGAGGACAAGAGGGGAATACCCTCTGGCCTCCTCTTCAGCACCCTTACTGCTTTACTCTGCTCATGTAGGCTGGCTCTGAGGTGGCGGCAGAAACATGGAGCATCAAGGATGGGGATGTGAGTGTGGCCCTAAACACCAACGCTGAGGCCTGTGCATGTCTCTTTTCAATCTCTGTGTTACTACTTCTCTCCATAACACCTGGGTTCCAAAAAATGCATCTCTTTCCGATGTATATTTCGTTTAGTGCATTTTTGTCAGTCTCATGCTGTCCTTCTTTCTCTTCTGACATCCCTGTTACTTTTTATTCCTCATGCTCTCACACACTGTTCACGTCAAAACGTCAAGGATTTTATTTTGTCTGTACCAATAGAGGCCTGGGTGGCAACATGTTGCCTGATAACTTAACACAGCATTCAATGCTAATTAAACAATGCATGCAGTTTCATACTTTCATGACGATCAGGTAAGAGCATGTTCGAAATATTTTGCTGAAATGAAAGACATCGAAGGGGTGACACCATGGCAGAACTGTAAGTATTATAGCTGCTTTTGCATGAACATTTCAGCTGAGTCTATGAGTAAACCTCCCAGTGTGGTTGGTTTTCATGCCAAAAAGCATGACCAGGTAAATCCTTTCCAGCCAATGTGTCTTGGAAAGTGTATTTCATCCTTTTTTGGCTTTGACAATAAACAGTATCATCAAGGTTATGTTCACTACAACAGACCGGAAACAAGCAAGCCGAAGCAAGGAGGGACCTACCTGAATTTGTCCTTTAAGAAACTCTTGTTTGCAACGGTGTGCACTAATGAATACACCCCAGATCAGATGATAAAAACGGTTCTATTACGAATTGGAATTGATCCCTTTAGTTCAGTTGAATGAGAATGACTCCACTAATGATCTGCTGTCCTTATGAGTCAGGTGATGACAGAGGGAGATGGAAGGCTCCACGTGGAGAGCACCAAGGGACACTGTATCTTCACTATTGAGGGAGCGGATAAACAGGACGAGGGCCTCTACTCTGTGATTGTGCGGAACCCTGCTGGGGAGGACAAAGCTGACATTAACGTCAAAGTTGTTGGTAAGATGCAACCACTGTCCACAAGGATTTTTGTTGATACATTTTTCTTTCTGTCATTAGTCAAAGAGATGAGAGACATTAGTTGAATCAGGTTGTAACTTGCTTATCCTGTATTTTACACTTCTTGAACTTGGGACAAAGGTTCTATCTGCATTTTTGTCCAAATGAAGTTATTGTCATAGCCTTGTACTGTTCAATGTTCTCTACCTATATAGTACTCTAAATACCCCAATGCATTTTGTTGTCCAAAAGAATACTAGATAAAAATTGCGGACACCATTCAAACCAATGAAGGTTTGAAACTTTAAAGCCAACTATCTCAGAATCATATTTTTGCAGATAGAACCTTATAGTCCCAAGTCATCTTATTCATGTTTTTTTTTTAATAGCCTTTTCTTTTCCTCAGATGCGCCAGACCCTCCCTCGGCCCCAAGGATCCTCAGTGTTGGAGAGGACTCCTGCGTTGTCCAGTGGGACCCCCCTAAGTCAGATGGTGGCAACCCGATCATTGGTGAGGATATACAGTAGCGTGCATAATGTCTTACCAGATCTTATGTTCAGGCATACACAATGCTCACTTGTTTACAGCAAACATGTGTAGAGAAAACAATTTGTAGTTTGATTATAGTATATTGACAGGTACAGTCACATGTCTATCAGTGGAGGCTGCTGGGATGACGGCTCATAATAATGGCTGTAACAGAACTGAACGAATGGAATGGCATCAGACACATGGAAGTCATGTGTTTGATGTATTTAACACCATTCCACTAATTCCGCTGCAACCATTAAGGTGCCACCAACTTCCTGTGATGTCTATAGTAACAATGTTTGACTTTTTCTTCCCAGGCTATGTGCTGGAGAGGAAGAAGAAGAAGAGCTACAGGTGGATGAAGCTGAACTTTGACCCCTACACTGATACTACCTATGAGGCCAAGAGGATGATAGAGGGTGTGGAATATGAGATGCGTGTCTATGCAGTGAACGCCATTGGCATGTCATGTCACAGCGCTGCCTCACAACCCTTCATCCCAGTGGGTGAGTTCCCCTCCTATGTGATTTTCTTTTATGGACATCTATGAAATTGAACTTGCCTGTTTGAGGGATGGGGAAATACATTTTGTTCCATGTAGCACCTCGTACAATCAGGTCATTCAAAATGCAAACAGATAGGTGTCAGCTTTCAAAACTTGTTGGTGTAAACTTTGGGCGGTGGAGAATGATTCATGGGATGAATGGTCATCATATTGGCGCGTGCTCTGGTGGGGCCAAGTCAGCTAAAGGTATCAGTCACTCGCCAGTCATATGATTACGTTTACATGCACACTAATAATTTGATATTAAACTAATTATGGCAGTAGGACCAGTATGGTAAGTCAGGTAAACACCTTACACTTAATCGAGGTAAGGTCAAAATCGAAGTAAACATATGCCAATTAAACACGGGTTCTCTAAGTAATCTTTTGAATTATTAGGACATGTGTAAACGGCTTAATCGGAGTCCCAGCAATGCATTTGATCTGCGCTTGTGCCAGCACCAGCAGCGCAAGCCTCCCTCTTGTGCGCGAGGGAAGTTACCACAAGAGGGCACAGTGGTCTGAAAGCATGTATCTTTACAACGCAATCATGTATTATGCCAAATCAATTAAATTAAACCATTACTTATGAGAAGCAATTCACCTCACATACTGTAACCTAACACCTCACATACTGTAACCTAACACCTCACATACTGTAACCTAACACCTCACATACTGTAACCTAACACCTCACATACTGTAACCTAACACCTCACATACTGTAACCTAACACAGTCTGAGCTAGCCCATGTAGATGAATAATGCAGAGAGGTGTGTGCAAACCTGTGTGTGCAAACTGAAAATATGCATCTTAGAAATAGTTCTCACATACAAACTGTATATGTCCGGACTCAGAATGAAATAGGCTTCCCAAAAATAACATGGTCACTGTGGTAGAATTTTTATTTTGATTGGTGATTTTGTGCATTTATTAAAGTCCCTTCAGGAAGCCTGATTTCAGATGTGTCCATGTAAACAGGATTATTAGGAAAATCCTTCTTCTTACATTGCATGTAAACGTTTTAATCAAACTATTATATTCATCCGTCTATTCACAATAATCATATTATTGTGTGCATGTATTGTCACACTGTCACATAAACACAACTTTAGTCCTGGCAGAGATGACTGATGTGTGATTTACACTCACACTGACCTGCTGTGAGCTGACCACGGAACATAAACAGAGCATAAAAACAGACGAAACAACCCCAATGTTCTGACTGCAGCTACATACCTGTATTCTCTGAAGATAATGTTGATATTACTTCCTTGATAATACAGTTGCACTAATATGTCACAAAATTACCAATTTGATGTATCAAATTGTATGTATTTTTTACATGATTTTAATTGAAAATGTGCAAAACTGTTTTCATCTTGAAGTATTGACGTCAGTGCGGTCTATCACTACAGTGAATTGTCTTGGGGGTTCGGCTACTGAGAGTTAAGTTCACATATCCCCTAAGCCATGTAAGGTCTACTATGGAATCACAACAGGCACCTGCAACCACTCAACAACAACACATGGTCATCTTGACATTTGGTTCCCATGGCATGCAGACTTGTGCTTGTAAGGAAAACATGTTTGGGTAGACGCTGGCTAAAATAAGACTGGAGGTGTTTTCAGGACAGAAATCAGAGTCTGGTTGAATTAAGGGGCTCTCTTTGCTGTGTCTCTTATTCTTTTACCTTGGGTCCCCTTCTACCTTCTCCTTCTCCGGGATGTGAGTGTGAACATCGAGGTATCCGGACGGACCCATCTCTCGTAAGACAGCTGATTAGGAAACTATCCGCGGCATCCCCCTCTATAAATAATGGCATGTAAGCGCGCGGCGGGGCTGGGACCAGCTGCTTAGAACACAGGGGCTAGCTGCTACTGTTGAGGCTGCTCTGGGAGGACATTGACCCAGCTGAACTGCTGCTGTTGAGTGCTATCACTGAGGCAGAACAGAGAGAGAGAGAGAAAGAGGAGCAGCAGCAGAGTAGATTGAGGCGTGTGGGAGACAAGGAACAGGAGGAGTACGACAAGCTCACTTCGAACAGAACTATCTTAACCTTATTCAAGGATGACCAAGCCAATGCTGCCAAAGATGGCCGAGAAGAAGCCGGCAACGGAGGAGGTTCCAGTGGATGGTGCAGCAAAGGCACCGACAGAGGGGGAGGCCAAGCCAGAGGCATCAGCAGCACCTCCTCCAGAGGAACCAGCCCCAGATCCAGCACCAGAGGCCCCTGTTGAGCCAGCAGCACCCGCAGCAGAGCCAGTCCCAGCAGAAGGAGCCCCAGCTCCGGCACCCCCAGCTGAGGATGGGGCCTCTCCGGCAGAAGGAGACCCACCAGCCGATAGAGCTCCTCCAGCAGAGGGTGCCCCACCAGAGCCTTCCCCGGCACCAGAGCCCGTACCAGAGCCGGAACCTCCAAGGAGTAGGCATTGATTTATTTTTCTCTAAGCTAGGGTCAACTATTAGGGGCATGGTTTGTGCTGTAATAAATACTGGGATTTCTTTAATGATGATAATAATTATGATAATAAGATAGAAGGTAGACCCTGGCTGTGGTTTCTGAGGTTCTGTTCTCTTTTTTACTGTTATTGTAAAGGGCAATATAAGTAGGAATGAACAGTGCCACCTTCATTGGTAAATCAGAGATGTTTGTTGTTTAATGTATATCTTGTCTCTCTGTATTAAAACTCACAGGCGCAAAAGAGAAGAAAAGTTTTCTACTAACAGACTTTCCTATGTTGTTGTTCGTGTGTTGGCTAAAAAGATGAAAAGGAAGTTTATCAAAGTATTATGTTTGCTGTGTTCCTGTACTGCCGTTAGCCACCGGTTGGTCTTTCCCATTCAGTCTGACCCTTTAAACACAGACTGCACTCTGACCTCTAGTACGTGCCTACATGGCCCCCTGTCTGGTTAACCTGTGACATGGGACCATGGGCTCGGGGGCAAGGCAACTCTGTAACTCAACCTCTGATGGCTGTCAGCTTGAGCTTATTTTAGGCTGCTTTTGCAGGATGTCTCTATGTGCTAATGTGTTGTTACATACAAACTGTTTATGTGGTACAAATCAGCTATGACAAACAAATTACAAATGACCTCAGGTCTCTCTCTTGATATTTGGAGGATTATTCATGAAATAAATCTTTAGACTCTTGGATGTAAACAAAAAATGTGTGAGATACTCTCCATTTGTTTCTCCATTGTTATTTACCCATTTTCTAAGAAAAATGGTGACTTGAACATGACATTAAAATTTATAGGGACTGAATGGTTTCCATAGTAGCAGTGATGCAGCTAGTCCAGTATTGCAGCCTTGTCTCATAGACTAGACGTAACATAGTAAAGGTAAATCCAAAACACTGATATTAGTATGATATGTCATGTTTGGTATGGTTACCACAGGAGGTTGGTGGCACCATAATTGGGGAGGACGGGCTCATGGTAATGGCTGGAGCAGAATAATTGGAATGGTATCAAATACATCAAACACGTGGTTTCCATGTGTTTGATGCCATTCCTTTTACTCTGTTCTGGCTATTATTATGAGCCGGCCTCCCCTCAGCAACCTCCACTGATGGTTACAGAAGACAGATTGTTACCTATGGGAAAAAACAAAAGTAGGGTGGTTGGTCGGGGTAGATGGGTAGGCATATAACGCAAACGTCTAGCAACCCAAAGGTTGTGAGTTTGAATCTCATCATGGAAAACTTCAACATTTTAGCAACTTTTCAACTACTTACTACTTTTGAGCTACTTTGCAACTACTTAGCAAGTTAGCATAACGTGAACGTCTAACAACCCAAAGGTTGCAAGTTTGAATCTCATCATGGATAACTTTAGCATTTTAGCAACTTTTCAACTACTTACGAGTGTTGAGCTACTTTGCAACTAAGCATGTTAGATAACCCTAACCACAACCTTAACCCTTTTAGCTAACCCTTCCCCTGATCTAACCCTTTAACCTAACTCATAAACTTAACCTTAACCCTAACCCCAAACCATAATCCCTAGCCTAGCTAAGGTTAGCCAGCTAGCTAACGTTAACCCCCCAGCCACCTAGCTAGAATTTCTAACATATCAAACGTTTTGCAAATTCGTAATATATTGAACGTGTCGCAAATCCGTAACACATTGTTCGTTTTAGAAATTCGTAACATGTAATACGAATTGTAATTAGTAAACATGTCATATGAAATGGGTAATGGACATCCACAAATGAATACATACCATCCTAAATGGAGTGGCTTGGATTTGCGTATTATTTATTTAACCTTGATTTAACTAGGTAAGTCAGTTAAGAACAAATTCTTATTTACAATGACGACCTACACCAGCCAAAGCCGGACGACGCTGTGCCAACTGTGCGCCACCCTATGGGACTCCCAATCACAGCCGGTTGTGATACAGCCTGGATTCAAACCAGGGTGTCTGTAGTGACACCTCAAGCACTGAGATGCAGTGCCTTACACTGCTGCGCCACTCGGGAGCCTGCAAGGTCCATACTAAATCTCCAATGTGCTAGCTCCATGTCAGCTAGCCTGCAGGGGAGCTTAACACATGGGTTGCGGTAAGGTTGGAGACACTGTATTTCAGGAAGTGACTCATGCTTTTATTGGAGGACCCTAGTTTACATGGCTGCTACCTGTAGCAACACTGCACTTTATCTGCAGCTAAGTTAAGCTGCCTTGATGCTGAGGCATCAGTTACAGGTAGCAGTAAATCCACAATAAAAAATATCCTGCCTTGACACCTGCTGACACTGAAATGTTTCCTTCTCTGTTTTGCAACATGTCTTCTTTACAGTCACATCCTGTGACATAACATATAGAACTATTGATGTCTTTTTTCTTGTCATTGATTTCTTATTTAGACTAGAATAATGTTGCTGATCTCCCTCTCTCTTCCTTTCTTGTGTCCCTCTCTCTCTCTCTCTAAGCCCCAACCAGTGAGCCTGTCGGCCTGTGCGTGGATGACATCAGTGACACTACCATCTCACTGAAGTGGAGAACCCCGGAGCATCTGGGCTCGTCGGAGCTGGATGGCTATGGGGTCGAGTACTGCAAGGAGGGCTGTGAGTACTGGGGTCCAGGAGGGTCTGGCATTCAATATTTTGATCCCTGACACACACACACACACACACACACACACACACACACACACACACACACACACACACACACACACACACACACACACACACACACACACACACACACACACACACACACACACACACACACAATATCTGGGTAGATAAGGAGGAGGATGGCATGAAAGCTGTTGAAGAGAGTATTTCAATTAGGAACACATTATTTAAAAACCAACCTAACAATATAGAAAAACTGTCAAATAAATCCAAACAAATACAAATGCAGCAAAATGTCCAACATTTGACCCTCTTACATAAAACGACACTTGCTAGCTGTATCACACTTTCCATGACGAGCCATTATCTAAAAAGCTTTGGTTTTAGTCTGACAACACCAAAGGCCTAAGTTGTCAAGAGTGGTTTGAGCCAGGGACCATTAGCACAATGCTTATGTAATTAAAGCAATCCCTTCAGGGCTGGCTATGCTGGCCAGCTGCACATCAATGTTCTAACTCAATCCATGAAGGCAGCCCTAGTTGTGATGACATATAGGGATGGGGCACTGAGATTTCTTCGGATGTTGCGTTTTGACAAGTCTGTCTGGCCGTCTCTTGCCCACAGCTGATGAATGGGTGCCAGCTTTCGAGGGTCTGACAGAAAGGACATCTGTGATCATCCGGGACCTGCCGACTGGGGAGAAGATGCAGTTCCGTGTCAAAGCCTACAACATGGCAGGGCCCAGTGCACCTACCTCCCTAGCACAGGCCGTCACTATCCGCGAGATCATGCGTAAGCATTCCCCTATGATTGACTAAAACTAATCCCATTTTACCCTCCCTCCCATACAATGAGCGTAAAGTCCAAACATGTACAAAACATAAATATATTTTTTACCAGGGAAGTTCCTAAAACACTTGCACTGTAAGAGTAAGACATCATGAGTTTGTTCAAAACCTAAAGGTTGAAATGGAAAGTAAGTGGGGTGTCCTGCTGTGGTCTCCTCTCTCCTATTTCTCTACAGTTTGAGATATTTAGCTGATGAGGCGTGAAGTTAGCCTCCACTACCCTACATGGATCTCAGGGCTCACAGATCATGTTTGGGAACATACATACATTGCCAAGGTCATCAGCTATTTCGCTCTCAGCACCTAACAGATTAGCTGTGAGATGTATTTTGAGGTCTCAGATGCACACTGAAGCCCCCGGCCTTTCCGCTTGCTGACAGGATGATACTATCACTAAGTGCTGATTGGCAGTAAGGCAATTCCACGGTAACAGAGTGACACTGAGACTCAGATTTGTCACCTTAAAATGTATGTCAAACAAAAATCAATGATTGCAAAGTTAAACAAAAACACATTTACTTGTTGAACAGTGCAGATGCAAAGTTTGGTAACAGAATGATGGCACAAACTCTCATTCTGTTACGAAACTCTGCATCTGCACTGTTCTTTAAGTAAATGTGTTTTTGCAACATTGTTAAAAGTAGTCCTTGTGCATAGAGTTTTATGGTTTGTTTAACTCTCCAATTATTGGTTTTTGTTTGACATACATTTTAGAGTGAAAGTCTGTGCCACTGTTACCATGGAATTGCACTGAAAAGCACTTGATGTTGTCAACTCACACTTACTATTACCTCACAGGCAATTGGTCAATGTACATGAACAGTAACTCATTAGACCAGTAATGGTGCCATCAAGCTAAAAGTGATAGTTGAAAGGTATTGTGGTACTTCCAGTCTCAGGGAAAAGTCTGAGCCATGAACCACCTTCTAGGGTTGGGCGGTATGCAGATTTTCATACCTTCAGACTGTTCCTGTACCATAGCAGGGTATACGGTATTACTGGCAGTGCACACAACGGCAGTATTTTTTCCCCAAAAACAATTCCCATAGCGGACGCTAGCTAAATGCAAAGTAACTTTATTTATTATATTTACTGCATTCGTACACAATTTAAAAACTCAAAAATGCTATTCAGAGAACAGCAAAAACAAGCAATTGACAACAATTGACTCCAGCCATTATCACCTTGGCTGCTGTAGCTTCATTCACCTCAGTTGATAAGGGACATAAATTACATTCTTCAGCAACATGTCTTACAGCAATTAGCTGCTACGCACTAGATCAGCACCGGGATTCAAAACTTGAGTTTAGTTTCAAGTCAAACAGCAGTTACCAAGTAATTTACAGCCATCTTCCACCTCTGCACTGTTTTGAGAGAAAAGTCGGGCTGTTCACTGCAAACAGCCTTCCCGCCCACTCCGAGGTGTCTGCATGGTCCTAAAGCCAGCCCAAATTCACAACCCTGATTGACAGTATTGAGGAGACGGTATACTGCTCAAGTCTACCACTTTCCCCGTAAACGCACACCACAAAATTGTACCCAAACACTTTTATTCATTGACATCTTATGATATTTTTGTTCACAGAGAAACCCAAAATCTGGATTCCTAGAAATCTCCGCCAGACCCTCATCAAGAAAGTGGAGGAGACAATCAACCTTGTGATCCCTTTCCAGGTATGGGCTAGCTAGAGTACATCCTTCACACTCTATAGGATGAATGTACTGTATATATGCTGGTGCCCTTGCCCATATGAGAAATATGTTGAATGACTTAGGAACTAGAAATGGCTATTTCCTTTTCTTTGGTGCACATTGAGTTATGGAATAGTGCTACCCCATGAAACAATACAGTTTACTGTAGAATACTACAGTAGGCCTACTTACTATAGAATTAAACACACTGTAGTATCCCTCGGTCATATGTAGTACAGATCTTAATTTGACCACCCTGTTGCAGGATAACTTTTCAGAAATGCAGGAAATTGAACACTTGTAGTGTATTTGAGGTTTAAAAAGGCTTCATTTTTCAACAAAAATGTCCATTAATTTAAATCCACATAATAATTCACGTCCTGATACTGCAGAATTATTTTCCTGCTGTAGCAAACAGGCCCAAATAAGATCCTACATCTGTATTTGCTATAGCATTTTGTAGTATACTGTAGAATACTATAGTAAACACTACAGTTTTATCCGCACCCAAAAATACTGTAGTAAATACTACAGTAATGTCTGCAAAACACTACAGTCCGCAAAAACATTAGTTTTTTATGTGTAGTAATACTACAGTATTTCATGTTCATATTCCCCTCCCTCATAACCCAATTTGTGCCACCCATAAGTGAGAAACCTACATGCCAAGTATAGACCATACTGTGTTCACTACAGGTTATAGAAAAGAGCAGAGGCTCTGAACTATCTGTTCAGACCCCAGTCCTACCTATCTACAGGTTTTGGAAAATTTGCTCTTTTAGTATTTGTCCAGTAGGTTTCCTCAAGGAGAAAGCCCCCTTTTGTATGTCAAAGATAATTGAACAAAAACACTATAGTAAATACTACAGTAATGACTGCAAAAACACTACAGTAAATACTACAGGATACTACAGTAAATCACGCTATGTCTCTTTATTTGTTTCTGCTTTTCCCTCAAGACTATAAATACATACAGCTTCAGTTTTGAAACTGTATCCTAGTAACACATGCAATTGACAGACTGATAACTGATACAGACATGATTCTCTTAAGCAGCTCAGTGAGTAACTGCTGAAAACCACAAGCCAAGGAGTCTGGGCCACCTCCAAATGTACCACCATCTACTGTATTCATTAGGAACACTTATCTAGGTTCAAATTTGCCATAAAAATATCTGAACAATATAATATTTCAAATGTATTGGTCTGGAGATGTACTGAAATCATCATCACCCCTGGAACTGTATTGATTATTTAGTAAACGTAGGTTATTGAGGAAAACCAATATTTCACACATATTAACTTACTTGTACTGCAGTCCTCCAGAATCTTGTTAAGTCTTTCTAAAAAATATTAGAATGTTTAATTTCCAATCTCAATTATTTTTTATTTTAGGGCAAGCCTAGGCCTGTGATCACCTGGAGTAAAGATGGGGAGCCTCTGAACCCAAAGCAGGTCAGCATCCGGAACAGCGACACCGACACAATCCTATTCATCCGCAAGTCAGAGAGGAAGGACTCTGGGAAGTACGAAGTCAAGCTGCAGATTGAGAATGTTGAGGACACAGCCAGCATCTCAATTCAGATAGTCGGTGAGGAATCCTCACAACTCTAATGGTTTGGAATAGAAATGTTTTATGATTGATCAGTGGCACTATCAGTTCACTCAGAATGGGTTTATGCTGTATCTGAGTTAACTATGAAACTGACACATCCCGTAAGCTGGTCCCTTTGCCGACATTATCAGTGGATATTGAAACAAAACCACACCTGCCCCTAAAATACAGCGTAAACAATATTCTACATGTACCCACCGTGTGGTTTACCTTTCTCTGTGATTGATTGAATTGGAGTTTAAGGTAAAGTTATGGTACAGTATGTTGACTCGATAAATATTATTTCTTATCTTTAGATTTGCCTGGGTCTCCAGAGAAACTGAAGATCATGGATGTTTGGGGCTTTAACGTGGCTCTGGAGTGGAAGCCACCCAAGGACAATGGAAATTGTGAAATAACCGGCTACATGGTTCAGAAGGCTGACAAGAAGACCATGGTGAGAGTCAATCTGCTGGGCAGTGTCTAACATGAAAATGTTCTCCTCATTAATTTGTGCAAGAGGTTCATATACGACAGAAAACTAGCAATTAATATTGGTCAGACAATATTAAATGAGTAAGGTTATACGAAGATCATACACTGCCCCACACATGGCAGGTTCAGGAAAGCATGATCTATATTCTAAATGATGATTAGGCTAATATTTATTTTCTAACTGACACACAGAGGTCATCCCAGTGTGTGTGTGAGAGGGCGAGCTGCCTGATAATTATCTGTTAGTTCTCTGGCTGGGCTCAGAGTGAACTATGCCAAGCTCTGAGTGTTAGAACGTTGGGTTTAATAACCATGCCATTGGCAAGGCAAGGTATCTAAGCTCTCTGACACATGGCCATAATTGACTAATGTATGTACACTATGTGACGGGAAGAATGCTACATGGTCACCGAGGGGTATTTTACCCTCCCTTGTGACACACAGTCAGCCACAGCTAGGCAGAGAGCCTTTGTGGGCAAGGAGAACTGCATTCTGGGCCTGTTTGTTTGAGCTCCAACTGCCACCTTCCACCACCCCAGGCAGCCACCCAGAGCACAGCAAGCCAAGCACACCCTGTTTTTAGCCCCCAGCCTTGGCCTCATACTGGACATGGCTTGTCTGTGTAGTGATGGAAACCCATTGTACTTCTGAGCTGCAAGGTTAGTGGCTAAATAAAAAGCTCCCTGTTCAGGTTTCACACAAGTCATTATTAGACCCAATTAATTTCCTCCATCTCACAATGGCAGGCTGTGAGATATGAGATTATCATGTTACAAAGAACAATATCTCAATTGGATATCAGAGATGCCCCATTGCTAAATATAACACAGTTGGGCCCCTTTGTTTGGCAAACACTCATAGGAGTTGGCATGCATTCTCATTCTCTCAAGACACGTTACACTGACATTGTGGTTTAGTTGTTCTGTAGTATTTTGGTAGCCCTAAAATAAGGTCTCACTTAAAAATGAAGATTTTGACTAAAATGTGGTTGGTTTTCAGGAATGGTACACTGTCTATGAGCTATATAGGCGAACTAACTGTGTGGTGGCTGATCTCATCATGGGGAATGAATACATCTTCCGTATCTACGCTGTGAACATGGTAGGCCTCAGCCTAGAGCCCTGCTTCTCAGCAGACAGTGCCTACATCCAGAAAACAGGTGGGCTCCCATACTTGGCGCACCGTTCATGACAGTAATACCACTCTGACATCACAACTATAAACAAACAATAGTTATGCATTTAACATGGTCATTGTGTATGCAAACTCAGCAAAAAAAGAAACATCCCTTTTTCAGGACCCTGTCTTTCAAAGATAATTTGTAAAAATCCAAATAACTTCACAGATCTTCGTTGTAAAGGGTTTAAACACTGTTTTCCCATGCTTGTTCAATGAACCATAAACAATTAATGAACATGAACCTGTGGAACGGTCGTTAAGACACTAACAGCTTACAGACGGTAGGCAATTAAGGTCACAGTTATGAAAACTTAGGACACTAAAGAGGCCTTTTACTGACTCTGAAAAACACCAAAAGAAAGATGCCCAGGGTCCCTGCTCATCTGCGTGAACGTGCCTTAGGCATGCTGCAAGGAGGCATGAGGACTGCAGATGTGGTCAGGGCAATAAATTGCAATGTCCGTACTGTGAGACGACTAAGACAGCGCTACAGGGAGACAGGACGTACAGCTGATCGTCCTCGCAGTGGCAGACCACGTGTAACAACACCGCAACAGGATCGGTACATCAGAACATCACACCTGCGGGACAGGTATAGGATGGCAACAACAACTGCCCAAGTTACACCAGGAACGCACAATCCCTCCATCAGTGCTCAGACTGCCCGCAATAGGCTGAGAGAGGCTGGACTGAGGGCTTGTAGGCCTGTTGTAAGGCAGGTCCTCACCAGACATCACCGGCAACAACGTTGCCTATGGGCACAAACCCACCGTCGCTGGATCAGACAGGACTGGCAAAAAGTGCTCTTTACTGACGAGTCGCGGTTTTGTCTCACCAGGGGTGATGATCGGATTCGCATTTAACTTTAAAGGAATGAGCGTTACACCGAGGCCTGTACTCTGGAGCGGGATCGATTTGGAGGTGGAGGCTCCGTCATGGTCTGGGGAAGTGTGTCACAGCATCATCGGACTGAGCTTGTTGTCATTGCAGGCTATCTCAACACTGTGCGTTACAGGGAAGACATCCTTCCTCATGTGGTACCCCTCATGCAGGCTCATCCTGACATGACCCTCCAGCATGACAATGCCATCAGCCATACTGCTCATTCTGTGCGTGATTTCCTGCAAGACAGGAATGTCAGTGTTCTGTCATGGCCAGCGAAGAGCCCGGATCTCAATCCCATTGAGCACGTCTGGGACCTGTTGGATCGGAGGGTGAGGGCTAGGGTCATTCCCCCCAGAAATGTCCAGGAACTTGTAGGTGCCTTGGTGGAAGAGTGGGGTAACATCTCACAGCAAGAACTGGCAAATCTGGTGCAGTCCATGAGGAGGAGATGCACTGCAGTACTTAATGCAGCTGGTGGCCACACCAGACACAGACTGTTACTTTTGATTTGGACTCCCCCCCTTTGTTCAGGGACATATTATTCAATTTCTGCTAGTCACATGTCTGTGGAACTTGTTCAGTTTATGTCTTGTTATGATCATACAAATATTTACACGTTAAGTTTGCTGAAAATAAACGCAGTTGACAGTGAAAGGACGTTTCTTTTTTTGCTGAGTTTATGTAGGAGCAGAATTCACATGAAATTCATTAAAAACCTGTGTAAAATCCATAAACTTTCTGAACATAAGTTGAGCACTGCACCTGTTCATCTGTTCATCAGGTTTCGAATACAAGCCTCCAACTTACAAGGAGCATGACTTTTCCGAGGCGCCTAAGTTCACACACCCTCTAGTGAGCCGTTCAGTCATAGCAGGCTACAACGCCACCCTCAGCTGCTCTGTCAGAGGCATCCCCAAGGTGAGATGTCCCTATACAAGCGAGAATGACAGAGACAAAGGCTATGCTGCTAACCATGAATGATATAGTGATTTATCACCATCAGAATGACCATCAAATCAGCATGACTATTACATTATCATCATGTCTGCTACTAGTACTGTAGGGGGACGACAAGCATGTCCTGACCAGTAAAAACTATGAGCCTTAGTTATAGCAGATAGACGTTATTTCATTGTTTTTCCATTTGCATTACTCTAGGTAAATCTAGTTCACATTGTAACCTCTCTCTCTCAGCCCAAAGTGACATGGTACAAAAACAAGATGGACATCTCCAACGAGGCCAAGTACCGTATGTTCAGTAAGCAGGGCGTACTCACCCTGGAGATCCGCAAGCCCTGCTCATTTGACGGGGGAGTGTACATGTGCAAAGCAGTCAACGCCAGTGGAGAAGACGCAGTGGAGTGCAAGCTGGAGATTCGCCGTAAGTATCCCTAACACTACTCATTTTTTCTCTGCTGGTGAGCTCCTTAACACACCTGGCCTGCCAACCAACTGCCAAATCCATTGTCATTCTTGTATGCTCAGTGGCCAGTTTATTAGGTACACCACCCTGTTCATGAAAATGGTTCGCTCCTACAGGCAATGAATCATGTGGCCATGGCTTGCTATATGAATCATGCAGACAGGCATCAAGGTTTCCAGTTACTGGTCGATTGAATGTTAGAATGGGTAAAACAAGTGACCGAAGAGACTTTGAGCGGGATATGATCGTCGGTGACAGGTGGGCCGGTTGCAGTATCTCAGAAACGGCCGGCCTTCTGGGCTTTTCACGCACGACTGTGTCTAGGATTTATCGAGAATGGAGTGACAAACAAAAACATCCAGTCAGCGGTAGTCCTGTGGGTGAAAACAACTCATTAGAGGTCAAAGGAGAATGGCAAGAATGGTGCAACCTAACAGGCGGGTCACAAACATGCAAATAACAGCGCAGCGGTGTGCAGAACGCCTTTCGGAATGAACAACTCGTTGGTCCTTATCACGGATGGGCTTTTGCAGCAGATGACCGGGTACCACTCCTATCAGCTAAACACAAGAAGTGGGTCCAGTGGGCACGCGATCACCAACACTGGACAACCGAGGAGTGGAAAAACATTGCCTGGTCCGAAGAATCCCGGCTCCTGTTGGATCATGCTGATGGCGGAGTCAGGAATCAGCGTAAGCAGCATGAGTCCATGGCCCCATCCTACCTGGTGTCAACAGTACAGGCTGGTGGCGGTGGTGTAATGGTGTGGGGAATGTTTTCCTGGCACACGTTAGGTTCCTTGAAACCAATTCAGCAATGTTTCCATATCCCGAAGAATTCAGGCAAAGTGGGGTCCGACCCGGTACTAGATGGGCGTACCTAATAAACTGGCCCTTGAGTGTACATGGGGATTGTTACAGTTATGACCACCGTAAATAGGGATGTAATTGTCAAGGTTTCAACTTCCTGTGTACTTCACTCTGTTTCCTGTCTGGAACAGGTACCCTTAGTACATATGTGTCCATCAAATATGAAGTCATATATAAATGTCTGAAAATGTCATAATATATGAATGCTCCCCAACTCATATTTGAAACATGCTTTGAGGGTTCCTTATGAAATATTACATTTGGACATCAAATCTGAGATGGAAGAATTCTACTTCTAGAACATGCATCATGGTAATGATAGTATGTTCCAAAGGGCAAATACAGTAAATCTATTCTTCCTATTTGAGATTTCATGTTAACATACACAGACATATCATTATGTCTTCATAAGGGTATATTAACTCGCTGACGGACCTTTGGAATGTACACCGGAATACATGTAAAGGTTCTAAATGGATCCTGCCACCATTACATGATCCATCTCTTCTGACGTGTCTCTCCTTCTGTCTGTAACCCCACCATGCTGTGTCCTGTCATGCTTCTACCCTTTTTATTCCCAGCACCTGGCACTTTCCCCCAAGGTAAGCCCCCACACTCAGTAATAACTGAGGTCAATCCCATTATTATAGAATTATAGAATTAATTAGAAAATAATAAAAGGTGTGCCAAAATACTTAATCCTAATTGCTTCTGTAAATCGCTCTGGATAAGAGCGTCTGCTAAATGACTAAAATGTAAATGTACTATACATTACTGTATGTAACAATGTGCAAGGTCCATCTCACTAAATTTAAGGGTACGAGAAGGTAAAATATATGACAAAATATTGGATAATGTGAAAGGATAAGACACGTTTTACCTTATCTGTACGCTATAGATTTCTGGAAAAATCTATCTTGATATTAACAAATTGAACTGGAGATGTTATTCTAATGCCAATGTTATTGAAGTAACAGTCATTTCCTCAGTGGTAAGAATTGATCAAATGGTACGGATATTATAAATAATATATTTATATAGTCTAGAAATAAAATGAAAAAAGACAATAATTAGACTGAATAAAGTCTAACAATGTGAAGTATTATCAGTCCTACATTAATCACCAACAATAAGTCCTAGTATGTTTGATTTTTGAATTGGAAATATGATTCACGACATAGACTAATTGCCTTGCAGCTCAAATCACCAAAGAGGAGAGGGATAAGCAGATGAACAAGGCTGATTAGATGTAAAGAAGCCGGTTGAAGATAGGGTGGATGTCCTGTCTCATCCTACACGGACCTCCACTGGGACCCTGGCCAGACTACAGCTCAATGTGAAGAGACCAGAGATAATCCATTAGCTTTCATTACCCTGTGTCCCACTACCACCTCATTACGTGCACATGTCAATCTTCCCCGTTCCCTGTTGTGAAATCATCTGACGTAGGTCATCCAAGACATTACATTCATCCACATTGGGTTATTGTACCTTTATTTATTTCATGGCATAATTTGAGGAGTAGCAAAGGACTGCATTGTTTGATTCACTCTGGCATTGTTTGTAGTAAAGGGTTATTGAGTATCAGTGGCATAGAGTATTTGTTTTATGTCTGAAAAATAAATGCAAAGCTTTGTCATCGGGCAGTCTCACTTATTCAAATGCAAGTCTATCCCAGGTTTGTAGGGTACCCAACCATACTCATATTCCCAGCTGTAAACTGGTTATAATGCAAGTTAAGTAAACCACTATCCCTGGTGTGGCCTGTTCGCTAGTGAGGCCTTATAAAACCCCACCATTGTTTAACATGGGAAACAGACAGTGGACAGGGGTTAACACTGAGATGAATACACAGGTGGAGCAGCACTCGTGTGCCTCATGCTGCCCTACCCACAGAACATGATCACTATGAGGTCAACAAACAGTTGACGCTCTGGCGCTTGAATGCCAGTGGGAATGAACAAAAGCTGCTGTGTATTAACGTAACAAAGTCTAACTAAGGCCAAAAGAGGATATAGCAATATGTTTAATGTCTTTGGCCAAGTGATGAGGTGTGGGGAGGGTTGGAATAGTTGGAATGTCCCATTCCCCCTGTGGGTGCATTGCTGGGAGGTGAAATGTTTGGTCAAGCCAAGTCCATTTCCAAACAGGGTGTGAGAGATAACGCTGCTCCTGTTGGTTTCTGAGGTCCACTGCCAACCACCTACCTTCATCCACTAGCATACATTCACACAACACATTTTCTAAACATAAACACATTCTTAATGTCAAACTTGGTGTAGATTTGACAGGTCACATTCAAGACCATAGTTCATGTGCACTTATCCACTTCCAGTAAGCCCCCATCATGTTGTTGTTACACACCCCGTGAGGTTTGGATGTGTTAAAGGAACAGGGGCACCCAGTGTGAATCAGGTGACATGAACACCATCAACAGGGTTATTTTTTACCCATAATGCTCGCTTTGAGGACAATACAGTGCCACTGACACGGCCCGCTACCAAAACCTGTGGGCTCTCTTTCACTGCAGCCAACTTGAGTAAAACATTTAAACGTGTTAACCCTTGCAAGGCTGCAGGCCCAGACGGCATCCCCAGCCACGTCCTCAGACCAGGCGCAGACCAGCTGGCTGGTGTGTTTACGGACATATTCAATCAATCCTTATCCCAGTCTGCTGTTCCCACATGCTTCAAGAGGGCCACCATTGTTCCTGTTCCCAAGAAAGCAAAGGTAACTGAACTAAATGCCTACCGCCCCGTAGCACTCACTTCCTTCATCATGAAGTGCTTTGAGAGACTAGTCAAGGACCATATCACCTCCACCCTACCTGACACCCTAGACCCACTCCAATTTGCTTACCGCACCAATAGGTCCACAGACGACGCAATCGCAATCACACTGCCCTAACTCATCTGGACAAGAGGAATACCTATGTAAGAATGCTGTTCATCAACTACAGCTCAGCATTTAACACCATAGTACCCTCCAAACTCGTCATTAAGCTCGACACCCTGGGTCTCGACCCCGCCCTGCCCAACTGGGTCCTGGACTTCTTGACGGGCCGCCCCCAGGTGGTGAGGGTAGGAAACAACATCTCCACCCCGCTGATCCTCAACACTGGGGCCCCACAAGGGTGCGTTCTCAGCCCTCTCCTGTACTCCCTGTTCACCCATGACTGCGTGGCCATGCACGCCTCCAACTCAAATCACCAAGTTTGCAGACGACACTACAGTGGTAGGCTTGATTACCAACAACGACGAGACGGCCTACAGGGAGGAGGTGAGGGCCCTCGGAGTGTGGTGTCAGGAAAATAACCTCACACTCAACATCAACAAAACAAAGGAGATGATCGTGGACTTCAAGAAACAGCAGAGGGAGCAGCCCCTTATCCACATCGACAGGACAGTAGTGGAGAAGGTGGAAAGTTTTAAGTTCCTCTGCGTACACATCACGGACAAACTGAAATGGTCCACCCACACAGACAGCGTGGTGAAGAAGGTGCAGCAGCGCCTCTTCAACCTCAGGAGGCTGAAGAAATTTGGCTCGTCACCAAAAACACTCAAACTTTTACAGATGCACAATCGAGAGCATCCTGTCGGGGTGTATCACCGCCTGGTACGGCAACTGCTCCACCCGCAACCGCAAGGCTCTCCAGAGGGTAGTGAGGTCTGCACAACACATCACCGGGCACAAACTACCTGCCCTCCAGGACACCTACAGCACCTGATGTCACAGGAAAGCCAAAAAGATCATCAAGGACATCCACCCGAGCCACTGCCTGTTCACCCCGCTATCATCCAGAAGGCGAGGTCAGTATAGGTGCATCAAAGCGAGGACCGAGAGACTGAAAAACAGCTTCTATCTCAAGGCCATCAGACTGTTAAACAGCCATCACTAACATTGAGTGGCTGCTGCCAACATACTGACTCAACTCTAGCCACTTTAATAATGGAAAAATTGATGTAATAAATGTATCACTAGCCACTTTAAACAATGCCACTTTATATAATGTTTACATACCCTACATTACTCATCTCATATGTATATACTGTACACCATCTACTGCATCTTGCCTATGCCGTTCAGCCATCACTCATTCATATATTTTTATGTACATATTCATTCCTTTACACTTGTGTGTACAAGGTAGTTGTGAAAATGTTAGGTTAGATTACTTGTTAGATATTACTGCATGGTCGGAACTAGAAGCACAAGCATTTCGCTACACTTGCATTAACATCTGCTAACCATGTGTATGTGACAAATAACATTTTATTTGAAACTCAGCCAGAGGAGCCGATTGGGAGAGGTGCCAGTGCCCTGTGGGACATTTATAGCCTTGACAATTTCAACAGCACCCTTGAGTGGCACTATGGTCAGTCAGTCAGACAGAACCTAACCCTGTAGGCAAAGAAAAACACTGACAGTCCTGACAAGGTCGAAATCAGACCAACTCAACTGTGTCACTGTGGTGCAAATAAATTATAAGAATGACTGAGAGTGTGTGTGTCAGAAATGTTGTACATAAAGCATTGTTTTTTTTAAGCAAATGGTTTTATATAGTTTGGTTTACAAAAATCACAGTATACAGTACATACTGTACATTCCTCCCACTAAAAGCATGACTTACATTGTTGTACAGCGTCACTGAATTTATTTACAAACAAAGCCTACAGTTCAAACCAAAATAACAAAATATCAATAGCATAAGAACACACACCTTACAAAGCACCGCTGGTAGCCACTAAAGTTGAAGAGGTAGCTTCCGTGGTTAGTCAATCCATCCCATTCTTGATTATTGGTTTTTCTATCAAAAATCATTTAAATATGGATAAACAGAGCAATACACACCGATTTGGAATTTGCATGTACGGGCTTCAAACATCTCCAATACAATCTGGACAGTTGGTTGGGGTTAAAATTACACTCAGTCAAAACGTTGACAAATCCATACAAAAAAAGAACATTTGTGATATAATTTCAAAAGCCAATGAGCTTCATAATATGGACACATTAACAAAATGTTGAGGGGAGGATATGCTTCCCTACATTGCCTAATTTCCTGAGCGCTCGCATGAATTACACAAGTGGATACAGGCTCCTAGGGTGTGGTGTGGTGCAGGCCCCATACGCAAAGTCATGCTCATGCACATCAAAACAGATATTCCCCTAGTCAAACCTGATCCAATAAAATGTTTCATAGTGAAACATTATCTACATTATATGTTGTTATTATATCATAATATACACCATGATATCCATTACACTGGCTACACTGCTGAGCTGTGGGATTGTGTGCATCTTGATCATAATTAATGGATTGTGAGCACCAATTATGTCCATTTTAAGAGAAGAAACAAAAAAATATATATTTTACTATAATGTCTCAGAGAACAATCCAGAAATGAAGGCCTTTGTGTGGCATCAACATTCAGCTCCAGAGGCTTAGTTTGCACTTGGTACATGCTGCATTTACCTTTCAAAGCCAACTTCCTGACACCTGAAATAACCCTGTCCATGGCCCAGACATTCTGCTCCTCTTTAAGCAATAAATTAGAACAATCCTGGGGGTAAAGCACAGTTCAACGAAATGATTTTCAGTCCAAGAGACAAAACAAAGTCATAAAACTCTCCACAACAACCTGGGAAGACTGTTGTTAAAACAGTGCTCTCTTCCATTCCCATGTGACATCCAAGATTGTATCACTCATAGCGAGGAAGAATTGTTGACACTTATTGTCAAAGATAATAAACATTTAAGTCATTGTACTTGTACTCTTGAGGAATGAATACAGGGCATGTGAAGATACATGAACAGATTCAGTTGGCTCACATTGGGAGGGCTGAAAATGCAGCTTTCCGATTATATTTAACACATTGTCAGTACCCCTTAATTTAAAGCCGCTGCCATACAATTCTCCTTTCAGATACTTTACATTCTCATATGAAAAACAACCCTAGAATGAGGATTATGATTACATTTGCTACATATACAAATGAATAGCGATTATGGCCTTGCTTTAACATCGACAGACCAGGGAATGACAACATATAAACACAATATATATATAACACAACAATAAAAAACTACAAAAGGATGGCACATAGATCCTTGCCTTACCAAGAGACGTGACAGATGAATTCAGGCTTGTAACATCTTGATAATGAGTTCGCTCTAAACCAAGAAGCAGGCACTGGTGGCAAGGTTTCCTCTTTTGTTACATATTTGACAGCCAGTTTGGTGTTATCACACACAGGAATCAGTTGTAAATCCTGAAGGGCAAAACAAGTGTTGGCCAAAAGTCTCAGGTCTCAAAGAAGTCTCATTTAATGCCAGATTCCCTTTTTGTGACGGTTGAGTCTGGTTCACACAGTGATTAAAGAAGTGCTTCCTGAATGATTTGTGTGCAGGGACCCTGCACATGTTTTGTTGTGTATCACAAACCTTTCTTTTTGTTATAGTGTCCAACACACACGCACACAAACAAACACAGATGCACACACACAGCTGAAGAGTGTCTCAGTCTTTGATGCGAGGTATGTTGTATGCGTAGTGGACCAGAGGGAGTCCTCGGCTCTGGCAGAAGCAGGCTCGTCCACAGGCCTGCACCTGGTCGGAACTGTCGGACACAAACGAGTCCCCCTCGTCAGCATACTCTGACTGGGCAGAGAGTGTGCCGCTGTCTGCCCAGTAGCCCTCCGTACGCTTGCCCGCTGCCGCACCAGCCGAGAGGGTAGGGCAGCTGTGGGACTTTACCAAGTGTCTGCAGACTGATGATGAGGAGGAAGAGGTCCTGGCGTATAGAGCCGCCTCGCAGTGCTCACACATGCCTGTTTCCCCACAGAGCTGGGAGTACACCCCACAGCCATAGCCCAGCCGTGTGGAGGAGTCTCCGTCCCCATCCACGACCCCAGAGCCCCCTGCACACTGCCCAGCCTTCACCCCCCGGGCCACAGCTCCATGGCCCCGCAGCCGCAGCCAGTCCTCACGGAAGGCGGGGCTGAAGAAAACGTAGAGCACGGGGTTAAGGCATGCCGGTAGGGGGAAGAAGATGAGCGTGACGGACTTGGCAATCTCAGGGCCCCCCGCGGTACCAGACCTGGCCAGTAGCGGGGCGAAGGAGAAGGCTGCAACAGGGCAGAAGAAGATGCAGTTAGTGAATATAAGCCATGCCACGTGGCGTACGGCCCCTGCCTGCTCCTGGTCTGCCAGCTCCACCCTGCCCAAGCCACAGTAGAGCTGGGTGTACACTGCTGCTGTGAACAGGTAGGCCAGAGCGTTGAGCAGCACCAGGGCCACAGTGACCCCCAGCGCAGGGCCCTCACCACCAGAGAAGGGTAAACAGAGAGGGGAGGCTGAAGGGTCGCTGGTACTGAGGGGCAAGCAGGCTGCTGCAGCCGCCAGGAGTCCCAGGAGACCAGCCGCCAGGGCAAAGCGTCGGTCCCTGACCCCCCTCTCGCTGCTCCTCCTGGGTGAGATGGCCTTCCCCAGGAGCCCCCTCACCGCCACGCTGCGCTCCACAGCCGCCAGGGGCAACAGCAGCACCGCCCACTCTGAGGAGAACACCGCCAGGGCCCCTGTTGCCCGGCAGCCCACCCCCGTCTCCCACCAGACCCCAAACTCAGCGAAGGAGCCCCAGGTGGCAGCATCCAGGACAGTGAGCACCCCCACATAGACCCCAGTTAGCAGGTTGGTGAGGGCCAGGAGGCCAACCAGCAGCCTGGCAGGGGAGAGGGCCAAGGCCCGGCAGGAGAAGGTGGCTGCCAGCACCAGAGTGTTGAAGATCAGGGCCACCAGGCAGATGAACCACACAGTCAGACGGATCATCCAGCTGCCCAGGAGGTGCTCACAGGGCTTGAAGGCTCCTGGAGGAGAGAGACAGAGTCAGCCTTCAGTTAGTAAAAGATGTGATGATGTACACAATTCAATGCTGTAGATGACAATAAAGTGACTGTGGTTTACCTGGAGAGGGAGAGCAGTGCATTACCATCGATATCCTCTCCACTTCTTCTCCACCTAGAACACAAAGATGAATTAGCTAATCAATTTCAATATACTTTTTATCCCTCCTCTGAATAATACTTGTTTATGTCAAGAGTGGTCTAATGACAAGTCATGACCGACATATTTTACCTGCAACCTTCTTGATGTCCTCCTCATCAGTGGAAGATGTTGAAGAATCACATCCCACAAATGCACAGCACTGGTAAGCATAGGGAACTGATACTGACCTGTAGACCACAATAGGACCATTATCATTCAAAGTGTTGCATGACCCCAACCTCAGTTACTGTAAGTGAATTGGGATTGGCATTACAGTGAGTTCACATCTAGTTCAGGACAGTGTGAGGTCATTTGGATGAATTACTAGGATTCTGACCTGAGTTTGGGGAGGCTCTTTGCAGTAAATACATTTTTCATCTGCAAGTTTCCTGTGAGTTTCAGTTGGTTCATGGAACTCAGTCCAGTTGTTGGAATGCTGGTCAGCGAGTTTAAACTCAGGTCTCTAAAACAAACAGGACATATTAGCATACATACATTCCAGGAACACACTACTAGCATGTGTACACATGTTTAAACAGTAATGTATTTGTTATCATTACTTGTATGAGAACGGATTTAGTTTTTACCACAGTACAGTGTTCTACTCACAGGTTTGTTAGCGCCGTCAAATAGAGGAAAGCATCTCTGTGGATGGTTTTCATTTCATTTCTACTCAGGTCCCTGCAGGAAAGAAAATGACTTAAAGATGTGTTCAGAATGAGGGCAGCAAATTAAGCATGCTTTTTTAAATTAGCCTCTGGCATGAGCTAGTGAAAGCAGAACTAAGTTAATTTCCAATGATATCTACTTAGGCCCTTTACCTTTAAGCCTCAAGGTACTATAGGCTGTGTGTGTGTGTGTGTGTGTGTGTGTGTGTGTATGTATGTATGCATGCGTGTGTGTACTCACAGCAAGCGCAGGGCAGACAGACCCTGGAATGTGTCCCTGTCGATTTGCTGGATGTGGTTGTGCTGCAGGCTTCTATAATTAGGACAGAACACAGAATATACACTCACAAAAGAAAGAAGGTGGGGGTCATCTTGAGTGTAATGTTTAAAAACGTGTTTGTGCTCTTGCTCACATTCCCAACAATATATACCATACTCACATTTCCTGCAGCTTTAGACAGCCCTGGAAGGAAGGCAGCTCCTCAATCTCATTGTAGGACAGGTCTCTGATGAGCAAAAGGATGAAATAATGTAATGTGGAATGTCACCAGCATTTATGTGAAATAGATTAATAAGGTAGGATAAGGGTGAGAGGTGAGATTGGGGATACTTACAGAGTCCGCAGCACCTTGAGATCCTCACAGAGCTCAACCGGTATGGCAGAAATCTTTGTGCCTGTCAAAGTACTGAGAAAGAAACACTCTGATTTAATTACCACTGACAAACTGTCTCACTTAACCTCAAACAAGGCAGAAAAAAATCTAAAATCACTCACAATCTGTCTAACACGAACACATTCATTCTAACATTGTTGGTCTGTGTCAGTTGTGTATGTTGATGTAAAGCGTCTGCTGTATTGTGTACTCACAGACTCTCCAGGTTGTTAGTCCCAGTGAGACAGGGAAACTCCTGCATCATACTGGCTCCACGTAGCATCCTGAAACACATACCTCACAGGGTTAGAACACAAACAGGAATGACACACCAGAGAATAACTTTAGTCGGAATCACTGTCCACTCGTAACATTAGATCATGGTATGAAATAAGCACCTGAGCACCAGCGATATTCAGTGTATTGTATCACATGGTGATTTCATACACTGTTATTGTAAAGCAGTTCATTCAGAGATCCTTACCACACTATGAATACAATGCTCAGAGTACCAGACTTGGTTTTCCAACAGATATGGACAGGGACTTACAGGGAGTGCAGGTCAGACAGGTTCTGGAAGGCTGAAGTTCCTACAAAGGACAGGGGGTTGTCATACAGGTGGCTGGGGAGGATAAGAGAAGAGGACACTTACAGTAAACTCATTTACTATGCGAGAATGGCACCATCTTCTGGACAAGTATCTTCTAGGGCCCATGGTCAGTCACTAAATTACCAGCTTGCTGCTGTCAGTCAGCCACTATATTACCAGCGTGGTGCTGTCAGTCAGTCACTACAGTGAGGGAAAAAAGTATTTGATCCCCTGCTGATTTTGTACGTTTGCCCACTGACAAAGAAATGATCAGTCTATAATTTTAATGGTAGGTTTATTTCAACAGTGAGAGACAGAATAACAACAACAAAAAATCCAGAAAAACGCATGTCAAAAATGTTATAAATTGATTTACATTTTAATGAGGGAAATAAGTATTTGACCCCCTCTCAATCAGAAAGATTTCTGGCTCCTAGGTGTCTTTTATACAGGTAATGAGCTGAGATTAGGAGCACACTCTTAAAGGGAGTGCTCCTAATCTCAGTTTGTTACCTGTATAAAAGACACCTATCCACAGAAGCAATCAATTAATCAGATTCCAAACTCCCCACCATGGCCAAGACCAAAGAGCTCTCCAAGGATGTCCGGGACAAGATTGTAGACCTACACAAGGCTGGAATGGGCTACAAGACCATCGCCAAGCAGCTTGGTGAAAAGGTTGATGCGATTATTCACAAATGGAAAAAACACAAAATAACTGTCAATCTCACTAGGCCTGGGGCTCCATGCAAGATCTCACCTCGTGGAGTTGCAATGATCATGAGAACGGTGAGGAATCAGCCCAGAACTACACGGGAGGATCTTGTCAATGATCTCAAGGCAGCTGGGACCATAGTCACCAAGAAAACAATTGGTAACACACTACGCCGTGAAGGACTGAAATCCTGCAGCGCCCGCAAGGTCCCCCTGCTCAAGAAAGCACATATACATGCCCGTCTGAAGTTTGCCAATGAACATCTGAATGATTCATAGGACAACTGGGTGAAAGTGTTGTGGTCAGATGAGACCAAAATGGAGCTCTTTGGCATCAACTCAACTCGCCGTGTTTGGAGGAGGAGGAATGCTGCCTATGACCCCAAGATAACCATCCCCACCATCAAACATGGAGGTGGGAACATTATGCTTTGGGGGTGTTTTTCTGCTAAGGAGACAGGACAACTTTACCGCATCAAAGGGACGCTGGACGGGGCCATGTACCGTCAAATCTTGGGTGAGAACCCCCTTCCCTCAGCCAGGGCATTGAAAATGGGTCGTGGATGGGTATTCCAGCATGACAATGACCCAAAACACACGGCCAAGGCAACAAAGGAGTGGCTCAAGAAGAAGCACATTAAGGTCCTGGAGTGGCCTAGCCAGTCTCCAGACCTTAATCCCATAGAAAATCTGTGGAGGGAGCTGAATGTTCGAGTTGCCAAACGTCAGCCTCGAAACCTTAAGGACTTGGAGAAGATCTGCAAAGAAGAGTGGGACAAAATCCCTCCTGAGATGTGTGCAAACCTGGTGGCCAACTACAACATTTTACATTTTTTACATTTTAGTCATTTAGCAGACGCACTTATCCAGAGCGACTTACAGTAGTGAATGCATACATTTCATACCATGCATTTTTTTTGTACTAGCCCCCCGTGGGAATCGAACCCACAACCCTGGAGTTGCACACACCATGCTGGCATTGCAAACACCATGCTCTACCAACTGAGCCACAGGGAAGGCCACAAGAAACGTCTGACCTCTGTGATTGCCAACAAGCGTTTTGCCGCCAAGTACTAAGTCATGTTTTGCAGAGGGGTCAAATACTTATTTCCCTCATTAAAATGCAAATCAATTTATAACATTTTTGACATGCGTTTTTTAGGATTTTTTGTTGTTGTTATTCTGTCTCTCACTGTTGAAATAAACCTACCATTCAAATTATAGACTGATCATTTCTTTGTCAGTGAGCAAATGTACAAAATCAGCAGGGGATCAAATACTTTTTCCCCCTCACTGTATATTACCAGCTTGGTGCTGTCAGTCAGTCACTATAGTACCAGCTTGGTGCTGTCAGTCAGTCACTAACTATAGTACCAGCTTGATGCTGTCAGTCAGTCAGTCACTAACTATAGTACCAGCTTGGTGCTGTCAGTCAGTCACTAACTATAGTACCAGCTTGGTGCTGTCAGTCAGTCAGTCAGTCACTAACTATAGTACCAGCTTGGTGCTGTCAGTCAGTCAGTCACTAACTATAGTACCAGCTTGGTGCTGTCAGTCAGTCACTATAGTACCAGCTTGGTGCTGTCAGTCAGTCACTGAGACAGTTATGTGTGTAAATATGATAAACTGTACATGCTTGTACAGTGTTTCCCAACCCCAGTCCTGGAGTACCCCCAACAGCACACATATTTTGTAGCCCCGGATAAGCAGACCTGATTCAACTGGTCAACTAATCATCAAGCACTCAATGAGTTGAATCAGGTGAGTTTGTCTGGAGCTACAACCAAAATGTGTGCAGTTGGAGGTACTGGAGGACTGGAGTTGGGGAACACTGTGCTAGTACATGAATGTGTGAAGGCTCAAGGTTCTATTCAATAGTATTTGTTGACAGTAGAACTGGTTTTGAAGTATGGCCTTACATGGTGCGGAGCAAAGGGTTCTTGTGGAAGGCTCCCTCAGGTACGGCTGCTATGTCGTTGCTGTGAAATCCACTGGAGTAAAATGAAAATATACACAGTGAAACAATTATTCTAACCACACTCTTTGGGATGAAGGTGGAATATTAAATATGCAACGATACAGTTGCAACAGCTGAACAAGATACAAATTGTGATTAGGAAAAGCGAGGGGTCCAAATTAAGTAAACTGTTATAGTTGCCAATATGTAAATGACCACTAATTCTGTATGTATGTGTGCTACAGCTTCCTGATTTCTGCACTTAACCTGTATGGGATAGGGGGCAGTATTTTCACGGCCGGATAAAAAAAACGTACCGATTTAAACTGCTTACTACTCTTACCCAGAAATGAGAATATGCATATTATTAGTAGATTTGGATAGAAAACACTCTGAAGTTTCTAAAACTGTTTGAATGGTGTCTGTGAGTATAACAGAACTAATATGGCAGGCAAAAACCTGAGAAGATTCCAAGCAGGAAGTGGCCTGTCTGCGAATTTGTAGTTCTCCTTTTGCTTCTTTATCGAAACTACAGGATCTGTGGGGTTACGTGACACTTTCTAAGGCTTCCATTGGCTCTCTAAAGTGTTCAGAAAGCGTATTGAGGCGTCTCCTGTCTCTGGGCAGAGTATAGGAGCACAGTTTGTCAGTGGACTGCCTGGTGACTAAGAGATTGGAAATGCGCATTCACGAGACCGACATTTTTTCTTTTGTCCTTTGAATGAATACACTATTGTCCGGTTGGAATATTATCGCTATTTTATGAGAAAAATACCATAAACATTTATTTTAAACAGCGTTTGACATGCTTCTAAGTATGGTAATGGAACATTTTGACATTTTTTTGTCTCAAAATGCGCTCGCGCGTTACCCTTTGGATAGTGACCTGAACGCACGAACAAAACGGAGGTATTTGGACATAACTATGGATTATTTGGAACAAAAACAACATTTGTTGTGGAAATAGCAGTCCTGGGAGTGCATTCTGATGAAGAACAGCAAAGGTAATACAATTTTTCTAATACTAATTCTGAGTTTAGTGAGCCCCGAACTTGGCGGGTGTCAAATTAGCTAGCCGTGATGGCTGAGCTATGTACTCAGAATATTGCAAAATGTGCTTTCGCCAAAAAGCCATTTTAAAATCTGACATAGCGATTGCATAAAGGAGTTCTGTATCTATAATTCTTAAAATAATTATGTATTTTGTCAACGTTTATCATGAGTAATTTTGTAAATTCACCGGAAGTTTTTGCTGGGAATGCATGTTCTGAACATCACACGATAATGTAAAAAGCTGTTTTTGGATATAAATATGAACTTGTTTGAACAAAACATACATGTATTGTATAACATAATGTCCTAGGAGTGTCATCTGATGAAGATCATCAAAGGTTAGTGCTGCATTTAGCTGTGTTTTGGATTTTTGTGACATATATGCTTGATTGAAAAATGGCTGTGTGGTTATTTGTGTCTATGTACTCTCCTAACATAATCTAATGTTTTGCTTTCGCTGTAAAGCCTTTTTGAAATCGGACAATGTGGTTAGATTAACGAGAGTCTTATCTTTCAAATCGTGTAAAATAGTCGTATGTTTGAAATATTGAAATTATTGCATTTTTGAGGTTTTTGTATTTCGCGTCACGCTCTTCCACTGGCTGTTGAATAGAGCGTGACGCTAACGTCCCACCTTGCCCATAGAGGTTAATGTGGCTAATTCCAGTTTCCACCATTAGATGGCATCTTTCAATCTAGTGCGTGTCAATTATTTGACTGAAGGTTAAATGGCTAATTAATCTATACTGCTGTCATAAAACATGGTAAATTCCATATCTGTTCAATTTTTTTCCCCCCATCAGAAATATGAAAGGACACCATCTGGAGAACAGTTGTGACTGTCCACATGAAACGTTGTGAAGTCATGATCTATTGTTCAAGATGTCCCAGTGATACTGTGAAAACAAAGGCCAGGTAATGAACCTAAGGTGCCTGCGTCTTTTTATCTAGTAGACATGTCCCTTATATCCATCACAAGTTCAAGGGATCAAGAAACCATTGTACAGGAACATTAAGACAGCCTCTCTCTCTACTACAGCGCTGACAGACAGGAGAGGAGAGCAACAAAGGAAAGGAAAACAGACAGAGGAGTGTATTCTTGGGGCCACTATTCAGACCCCATCATTAATCTCTCAGCTCCCCCTGCCAAGGTTCACAGTTCCACCGAGACACATCAACAGCTCACATTTCTACAAAAACACTACAGCCTGCATGCAACCACAGTTACACTGGAGAAAAGGCGAGGGGTCTCCTCTTTTTGCAGAAAATGATATCACCTCTAGGCCACATGCCACTTACTGACTAAACAACCTAATCACTCAAAGTTGACGTTTCAGATTTAAAAAATCTCACAAAGGGAATCTGTGTATGCATGTGCATCCCTGTGTGTCGGTGTTGTTGCGTGTGTGCTTCCATTTGTGACTGTGTGTGTGTGTGTGTGGGCGCGCATGTGTTTGTCATGGGACAGTACTCACAGCTCCTTCAGTTTGGGCAGTGCCTGGATTGCTTCTGGGAAGGTCATCAGGTTGTTGAAGTTAAGATCCCTGAGGGGCCAAAAGGAGCAGGGAGTTTCATAATCATTACACCACACAACACTCAATCATACTGTAACCATTCACTAGCAGTGCTGTGCAAACATACCTTAACGATAGTAAAATATTGATCTTCCAGTTTCAGGCACTACACCATAAAATAGCCAAGTGTACTGTAGCTCCCATGACAGACTGGAGTGCTCACATATAAGGTAGGCTTCTATAGTAAGACAATTCTCTTTATGCTTTATCAGTGTCAACGTTGTGAGTGAGTGTGACACTGCAAAAATAATTGTAACAGCCATTGTACGTCTAATATGGCTGCTGTTAAACCATAGGTCAGAATGTCTCTGTCCTCTCCGGGACTAAATCTGTTGTGTCACTGTTCAGGCTGGCGACGCAGGAGGAAGCGAACAATGGGAGGGTAGTGCAGATAGCCATCATTGCTCCATTTATCCTGGAGCAATTACAGGAGGAAGTGGACACACTGACGTCCCGGCTGCTCTGGGTGTGTGTGGGTGTGTGGGGGGGTGGCTCATACACACTGTTAATGAGTTTGTATTCAAATGTACTTACAGCGTCTCTAGGTTCTCTAGCCCCGTGAAGCAGCTCTCCCCAATCTCCTTAATTCTGTTATTATGCAGATGCCTGGAAGATAAAGGATATATTTATATTCCATTCCCGGCTCAAATTAGACTTCACTGTTGCAGACGAGCCAAAAGGGACATTGAACAGAAGGAACATGTATAGGATATCTAGTCTGTGTGATTGAACATCCAGGGAGGTTTTAATAGGGGTCCGTCTGGGTTATTTATTATATTTTTTTTTTACCCCTTTTTCTCCCCAATTTCGTGGTATCCAATTGGTAGTTACAGTCTTGTCTCATCGCTGCAACTCCCGTACGGACTCGGGAGAGGCAAAGATCGAGAGCCGTGCATCCTCCAAAACATGGTCCAACCAAGCCGCACTACTTCTTGACACAATGCCCACTTAACCCGGAAGCCAGCCGCACCAAGGTGTTGGAGGAAACACCGTACACCTGGCGACCATGTCAGCGTGCACTGCAGCCGGCCCGCCACAGGAGTCGCTAGTGCGCGATAGGACAAGGACATACCTGCCGGCCAAACCCTCCCCTAACCCGGGCGACGCTGGGCCAATTGTGCACCGCTCCATGGGTCTTCCGGTCACGGCCGGCTACGACAGAGCCTGGACTCGAACCCAGAATCTCTAGTGGCACAGCTAACACTGCGATGCAGTACCTTATACCACTGCGCCACTCGGGAGGTCACCCGTCTGGATTTTTAAGCAGGATATAATATAGCAATTCTTATTGACATACAACACGCATAAAACAAAATGCTCAATCTGCCACATGGCATCCCATCCTTTGTGGATGAACAACGCAGCACTTTTCACATCTTCCACACTCCCTGCCTGATAGTAAGACCCAATTCAATCTATTCATAAGGTAAATGTCCTCTGCAGCTGTCACCAGTGACCACAGTGATTGGTAAGTCAGGTATTATTGTGAGTGCTGGTGTGTCGAAGCCTGATGGATTCAAGGTCTTTTCTTCCTGTTTATTCTTGCCAGCCACTAGGGACACAGCTCTGTCGTATTTCCCTCCAACTGGGCCCCGCAGCAATAGCATTTTTCTTGTGCGTGTGTGTGTGCGCACGTTTGTGTGCGCATGTGTGCATGCGTGCGTTTGTGTTTGTAGGGGCATTCCACAGTAAGTGATGGCTTCATACAGTATGTTGATGTATTTAACTGAGAATTTAATTTGACTTGGAGTGGAATGGATTTGAACATCTGCAATGTTTCAATGGTAAAGAAGTGTAATCTGAGGGTTTGTTCCTTTGACACTTTGTTAAAAATATTACAATAATCTTACATGTAACTGTCTTTCATAATAAAAGTGGAGATTGTTCTATTACCCATGATTTCTACATTTTCTTCTTCCAACAGATGTAAATCTCCACCAAAAATATCTAATGTCTGTGCAACATCTGAATCTACAGTATACTATCAATGAGTTAAACACCCAAAACTCTCCCCTATGGGAAGGAGCACAGAACAGATCCTCCGATTTGACTTGAATAGTTCACACATGGGTTTAAATACTATCTTGAGTTTACTGAGCTTGCCTGGCACAATGGAACCAATAGAATAATCACAAGGAGTCCAAACCCTGCCCCTCTTGCACTCCAGAGAGACTAGAGCAAACGCTAAATGTATTTGAAAGATTTCAAATAGTATTTGAACCCAGGTCTGGAATAGATAGATCTGCAGCACTCACAGCACCACCAGACTGGTGAGGTTGGCAAAGGCATTGTTGGGGATGTGGGTGATGCGGTTGAGTGCCAGGGTGAGAGCCTGCAGGTTAGCCTGGTGTCTCATGGGGCCCACTGGGACCTCAGTCAGGCTGTTGTCATCCAGCCAGAGGTGGCGGAGCTGCTGCAGGCCCTCAAAGCTATCCTCAGGCACCGTCGTGATGTGGTTGGCATCCAGACGTCTGCAGAGGGAGGGGGGGAAAGAGATTTTAGAAAGCTTTATCTTACTAGTTATGTCACACCAATGTGTGAATCCTGTCATACATTCACCAGCATTAACATTCTCACGTTGAGGACATTTCATATTGATACAGCACATAACAGAGAGAGAGAGAGAGAGAGAGAGAGAGAGAAAATCAAGGGCCATGTAAGGAATGGTATTTATGAGGTATTTCTATTGCCTCAGTAGAAAAACATTAACACTACGGTCTTCCATTTTGAACAGCTTTCCATTGCCCTTAATCTTATTATCTGCAAATATTTGAATGAGCCATTGGATAGCCTACTACATTATAACGTATGTATAGTAAGTATGATGTTACTATACAAATTGGAATTTCATTACTCTTATAAATATTCTGCATTTATTTCTAACTATTTAGACTGCTCTGGTGAGGACTACAAACAAAAGGTTTTAAATAGCTTTGTTCTACAATCAAGGCTTTTACTAGTTTTGTATTTGGCTGGTGCTGCACATTCTGTTCCTCATTCATGAAACCTGCTCCTTAATGCTGATCTCACAACGTTCACTCTCTCCCTCGCAACAAAAACTCTATCCCTTTGTAATTCCGCTCTTCCCTTCACAGACTCCCTCTAAGTTTCACTCTCCTCTTCCCTCGCTCTCTTTCCACCTCCATATCTCTCTCTCCCTCTAAATTCCCTACGAGTCTGTGTTGGAAGCAGAAAGGCACGATGATTGACATCTAACTCTCAAAGGCATTTTACAAACCCAGCTAGGCTCTGCCAAAACATATTACTTCAGCCACAGACCTTAGCCCCTAAGAGAGAAAAGACTTCTGCAAAAAAAAAAAAAAAAAAAAAAATAAAAAGGAAAAAAATGAGGGAAAACGTGGGACTGAGGGAAAGGATCTGGAGAGGTGATAAATGAGGGAAAACGTGGGACTGAGGGAAAGGATCTGGAGAGGTGATAAATGAGGGAAAACGTGGGACTGAGGGAAAGGATCTGGAGAGGTGATAAATGAGGGAAAACGTGGGACTGAGGGAAAGGATCTGGAGAGGTGATAAATGAGGGAAAACGTGGGACTGAGGGAAAGGATCTGGAGAGGTGATAAATGAGGGAAAACGTGGGACTGAGGGAAAGGATCTGGAGAGGTGATAAATGAGGGAAAACGTGGGACTGAGGGAAAGGATCTGGAGAGGTGATAAATGAGGGAAAACGTGGGACTGAGGGAAAGGGTCTGGAGAGGTGATAAATGAGGGAAAACGTGGGACTGAGAGAAAGGATCTGGAGAGGTGATAAATGAGGGAAAACGTGGGACTGAGGGAAAGGATCTGGAGAGGTGATAAATGGCAGAAAGCTGGATTTTCAGCATGTCCCGGACCAGGCTTCCAGCTGGATCTCATCCTACACTATTCAGTCAGAGTCAAAAGAGGCACAGGGAAACAAAGATGGAGTAATGCTCAGTCATAGTCCCTCAGAGAGTGACATGCAGTAGTCACAGAGAGTCACTAAGTTAAAGTCAAAGGAAAGAGACGCTGAGGAGCTGGGGATTTGGAAACCAGTGCAGGGCTCTACACGGACCATTTTTACAAGAAGCACACGTTCGCGCCTAAGTTGAAAAATGTAGGCGGACACAAAGACATTTAGGAGCGCAATGAAAAATATTTCAGGTATTAAAGCTAGAATCCTTAATTATTATAGGCATACTGGTGCCTGAATTAAAATTCCAGGTCACACAGCAATAATTAAAATTGCCGCACTGTAGAGCCCTGCAAAGTCTAGGAAACATAACAACCCACAAACATCCCTTTCAAACCCATACAGGCAAAAACCAACCACATAAATAAATAGATGATGTTTAACTGTTGGTAAATGTAACGTGGTGGGGGGTAAAGACAGCATGGTAACCAGATGGTTATGTGTGAGCTGTGTAAAGGTTAGTGGAATGATGCAGGCCAGTCTAGAGGAAGCTAATAGGTCAATTGGATTGTAGAGTGAATGCTTCCCATTGTAAATGTCATGATTATGCTTGCGATGTCCATGAGGAGTTTTGCCATTTCAAGTCTCTAAAAGGTGTGTGTGTGTGTGTGTGTGTGTGTGTGGTGTGTGTGTGTGTGTGTGTGTGTGTGTGTGTGTGTGTACAGTCGTGTAATTCCAGATGGGTGAAGAGATAGGGGGACTCACAGAGACTGTAGAGAGTAGAGGTTTTTTATAGCTGTACTTGGAACAGTCTTCAGCTGGTTATTCTGCAGCATCCTGAGGGAGAGAACACAGTTTTATAACCTGAACTGTGGTCGCACCAACATGACTCCTCATTACAATTTCTGCACAACCAAACCAAATCACATTTTATTGGTCACATACATATATTTAGCAGATGTTATTGTGGGTGTAGCAAAATGCTTGTGTTCCTAGCGGCAACAGTGCAGTAATATCTAACAATTCACAGATCTAAAAGCAAAAGAATGGATTAAGAAATATATAAATATTAGGACGAGCAATGTCGGAGTGGCATTGACTAAAATACAGTAGAATAGAATACAGTATATACATAAGAAATGAGTAAAGCAGTATGTACAACATTATTAAAGTGACTAGTGTTCAATTATTAAAGTGACCAGTGATTCAATGTCTATGTATATAGAGCAGCAGCCTTTAACGTGTAGGGTTGAGTAGCCAGGTGGTAGCCGGCTAGTGATGCAATCTGCAGTCACGTGGCGCGTACGAGAATGAGAATATCAGCTCTGTATTGAGTTAAAGTGTGAACACAGTATGAAAATGTATGCACTCACTACTGTAAGTCGCTCTAGATAAGAGCGTCTACATTACATTTTAGTAATTTAGCAAAATGAACACAAAAGGATCACAAAGTGTTGCAGCCTCTCAACCTCTTATCTCTATAAAGGGTCAAAGTCATTGACTAACTAGCACCTCAGGCTTTGTTTCATAAGCTTGTGTATGGGTTCGGGGTGAAGTAGAGTGTACAGCATGCATTACAGTATACTTGACTGTGGGGAGCATGTGTGTGTCTCTGAGCACACATGTTTGTGTCTGCATGCATATCCCATATGAAAAAAATACTAGTGTATACTATGGTAGGAATAGTATAGTATTCACTCACTGTAGTGTTTTTGCGGACTTACCCACTGTATTGTTTTTGCAGTCTGAAGTCTGCAAAAACACTACATTGTATACTGTAGTATTTACGGTTTACTGTAGTATAAATACTGTCATAAAAAACAGTAGTATATACACTATAGTAATTGCTGTAGTATTTTTGCAGTCATTTCTGTAGTATTTACTAAAGTGTATTTGTTTTATCATCTATGACATAGAAGTGGGGGGCTTTCTCTTTGACGAAACATACTGGACAAATACTAAAAGAGCAAATTTGCCATAACCTGTAGGTAGGTAGGACTGGGGTCTGAACGGAAAGTTCAGAGCTTCTGCTCTTTTTTATAACCATAGGAAACATAATACACTTCGTGTACAAAGCATTACGAACACCTTCCTAATATTGAGTAGCAACCCCTTTTGCCCTCAGAACAGACTCAATTTGTCGTGGCATGGACTCTACAAGGTGTCAAAAGTGTTCCACAGGGATGCCGACTCCAATGCGTCTCACAGTTGTGTCAAGTTGGCTGGATGTACTTCGAGTGGTGGACCATTCTTGATATACACTGGAAAAACTGTTGAGCGTGAAAACCCCAGCAACATTGCAGTTCTTGACACACCCAAGCTGGTGCGCCTGGCACCTACTACCATAACTAGTTCAAAATTCACTTACATATTTTGTCTTGGCCATTCACCCTCTGATTAGCACACACACAATCCATGTCTTGAGGCTTAAAAATCATTAACCTGTCTCCTCTCCATCTACACTGATTGAAGTGGATTTAACAAGTGACATCTATAAGGGGTCATAGCTTTTACCTGGATTTACCTGGTCAGTCTATGTCACGGAAATGTTTTGTCCACTCAGTGTATATGGTCTATCCTTGGCATGTATTTTTCTCACTTACAGGTGGCACAAATTGGGATATGGGGAGTGAAATGGGCAGGGTATATGCAAATTAAATACTGTAATATTTAATATAGTAAAAAAAAAGTTTTGGCGGACTGACATTTCGGCAGTATTTACTAGTGTTTTTTTTGTGGATAATTCTGTAGTATTTACTATAGTATTCTACAGTATACTACAACATTATATAGTACTAGTACTACACATGATCAAGAGATACTACAGTGTGTAGTATAGTAAGTACTGTAGTATTCTACAGTAAACTGTAGTAATTCTTATGTGGGATGTGAGTACTTGACCATGTAGTATCCGTCTGTGGATTGTAGTCTCTACTGGACACAGATGTGGTTATGGTGACTATCTCCCTTCCTCTCTACTATCAGTAGTCTCTGTCGTCAAAGCAGGCTAGGGCCCAGGGGAACAGGCCCTCTGGTTTCCTGCCTCTTCACACACGTCACATGGCCACTGCTAGTTGGGAAGGAAGTAAACACCTCTGTTTTATTTAATTCGCCTGTATTTCATTCACCAGTTTTATTTACAGGTGTGTGTGCGTGTGAATGTCTGTGTGTTTGATTTTGTGTGGGTTGTGCCCGAGCACTCACCAGTACTGGACTTTGAACCCTTGGCTCAATGTACAGTCACAGAACATACAGGTATTATGAGTGTTTGTCTGTGTGTGCGTGTTGTAAGTGTGTGTGTAGGACCAATGTACGGCACACTTACAGGACTTTGAGCTGATGCAGTCCAGACAGAGCGTCAGGGTGGATGAATGAGAGGTCATTTCCTGCCAGTCGTCTGAGGTAGAGAGAGAGGAAGAGCGAGAGAAAAAGATGGTGTTCAATTCATGATTGCATCGAAAGCTAAACAATGATTCATATAGTAATCTATATGTTGTTGGTACAACTTTCAAAGCTCTCAATTTAACAGCTTCACTTTGAAATGTTAATGCATACAAGATAGAAAGTCATCAGACATCCCGGGTGGCCTAGTGGTCTAAGGTACTGCATCACAGTGCTAGCTGTGCCACCAGAGACTCTGGGTTCGAGCCCAGGCTCTGTCGCAGCCGGCCGCGACCGGGAGGCCCGTGGGGCGGCGCACAAATGGCCTAGCGTCATCCGGGTTAGGGAGGGCGCAGTGCACGCTGACCAGGTCGCTAGGTGTATGGTGTTTCCTCCGACACATTGGTGCGGCTGGCTTCCGGGTTGGATGCGCGCTGTGTTAAGAAGCAGTGCGGCTTGGTTGGGTTGTGTTTCGGAGGACGCATGGCTCCCGACCTTCGCCTCTCCCGAGTAAAAAAACAAAAAAAATAAGATTGAAAGTCATCGACCAAAAAAAACAAATGAAAATACCTCACAGGCTCCAGTTTGTGTTATCAGGCATAACATAACATAACGCCTGGGGTGCCAGAGAGACGCGTCAGTGCGACGGCATTTTGTCACTTCACCAGACACTCTGGGGAGAGAGTGGACACATTAGGACTGGGCCTAGGTTTCCCCTCCTGGGCCTGGTCTACCTCCCCTTCCCTTCCAGCCAGGATATCAGGAAGAACTGGCAGTGTGAATAATCATGTGGGGGCGGGTTGTCAGGGACTCATAGTTCCACCAAATCTGGCCTGGGAGATTAGCACCAGATTTATCACCCTCTGCAACTTGAGCCGGTTGGCGTTAGATTCCCCTGCAGCCAATAGCTGCTGGGTGTGAGCCTGAGAGCCTGGGGAATCTGGCCCCCCCAGCCCTACCCCCACAGCCCCCCACGGGGCCACTGGGGGCCCCCAGGGCGCGCACTGGCCCCCCGCGCGTCGACAGGGCCTAGCAACCCACGCTGTGGCGCTTCCACGGACCAATGGCGCCGACACTATTTGTTGTGGTTGACAAACATGGTTAGGATTTGGAAGGTTATATAATGGTACATGCTCTACAACTTGACTTGGCTCTGGCTCAAACCAAATGATTGCCTTCCAGTGGTGGATTCCACAGGACACGCTTCACCATCAAACACCCAAATCAATTTGGCTTCTCATGTGTCTTTATCAACTATTCATTGACTGAATCGTTTCCTTTTGACAGCATTTTCATTGTTTCCCAGCAGGAAATGAACTGTTGAAGTACTTGTAGCCAAAGGGGCCAGTTTCATGCACATACGTTAAGCCAACTACTTGACTCTCTTGCACTAAGTTTGCTGCAACTGCAATCCCAACTACTGACGATTAATAATAAATAATCTAGGACTCAAGTAACACAGCTTCAGGTTTGAAAGCAGAGTAGGATTCATGTGCAAATTGTATGTGGTTAGTGTGTCTGCCAGATTTATATGGTACTGTAAACTTTACGTCCACAGCCTTAGAGCTGGTCAACGCCCACATGTCTACGGCCCAGCCACCACACGCAGGCCTGCTAACAAATTGCTAAGACATCCTTCATGTTTCAGGGTGAAGAACCTCCCCACCCATTCTCTTTCTGTCAACAAATCCAGAACACATCCCCCTAGGCTTTGATGAAGGCAGAAGAATGTGCTAAGCCTTGTTGAGGAAAGACTAAATCCTTCCCTTCTGTAGCACCACTCCCACAACCACTCTTTCACTAAGAAATTCACTGGTAGACAACATACACTTCAACATCAGAAGGTAAAGAGACTAGGAACACGCACTCATGGAGACAAATGTGTACAGAGATACACAGACACATACACAAACACAAATTGAGGGGGAAGACTCCCCTACATCTCTTTATCGGTCAGCATGGTAGCTAGGTTGTGTTGTGCTGTGCTGTGTTCAGGATGGGAGGTGTGTATGAAGGAGGGTTGCGTGACTATCAGAGAGGGAATGTTTCTTTCTGGGCATGTCCCCCTCTCTCTCAGTCAGCCCTCAGGGCTGGAGCTGTGGTTCAGTGACACAACACCACCATGCCATCCGCTCAGTTCACTCAATGAAACCTTATGATTTGTTTCAAGGATGAGGCTAAGCAAACACAAATTAAAAACTTTAGACAGCTGTCAACAAAACAGCATTCCGAAGCACGAATATAACTGCTAGGCCCTACAGCGCTGCTCAGTAGGGTTGGGCGGTATCCTGATTTTCATATCGAGACAGCGTTTCTGTACCATACCGGGGTATACAGTATTATCAGCAGTGCACACAAGGGGAGCTAATTCAAACAAAACTAGTTTTTTGTTTCGTTTTTTTTGGGGCACAGAACAATTTAGGCAACAGGGATCCTGATCCAGGAGGGGATTGAATGTCTCTGCTGTAACCAAGACGCTTGACCTTGAAATCTAGCCACTCAGCTTGCAAGTTAGCAAACCAAATGCATAGCTGGAGCCCTCCGCCAGATATAATTGATTAACACATCTTAGGATTTCTTATAGTTAAAAGCAGTGGCGTAGCACGCACCCCATTTTTTTAAACAGTATTGAAAATGATACTGTCAGTATTTTGAAAAATACCCCAGTATACGGTATCTCCCAAGCCTACTGCTCAGCTCCAGAGCAGGATGGAACCCAGAGAACAGGTTTCACTAAGTATATATGACACTGGGCAGAGACCCCTGTCCCTGCCTGAAAGGTAATGTTGAGTGGTAGAGTGCAGCGAGAGTGCGTTTTTAGCCAGGTTGTCATGGAAACCATTGTTTTGCCTTCTTCCTTCCTGCCTTGCATTCCTCCATTTACAATGCGATGAAAAGTAAATTGCCCTTTGACAAAGCAGATGAAGTAGACCTAGTGTTCAGAAAAGAAGGGAGCAAAGACTTGTTCGAGGTGATAGACACAGACAGGCTAAAATAACATGGGCACAGAAGCAGCCCTGGAAGCAGAATAATGTTAGCTGGTCATTTTGCATTCTCAGGGTTGCATGTTACCTGATATCAGGTAGACAGATCTTATCTTTACTTCCAGCTCTGAACCAGACAGAGGGGTATTTCAAGAGTAAAAAAATGACACACACTCTAAGATTAGATATGCTCATTGAATGGATCCCAGAACTGAGATATGCAGTTGCCACCCTGCAAATTCTCCACGAAAACACAATGAAAGAAAGAATGTGATGCATCTCACATACATGTTCTCTGGAATCATACGTAGCCTATAGTCATGGTACTTTTTGATAGCCATCGTGGTATAACTTGCCCATTCTGAAAACACAAGCCGACTCTACAATGGCATGACTCTTTGGTGTAAGAGAAACTACAGGGTTCTTTATATCTTGTTGAGCAACTTGATGATCAAACACATAATACAACTGGTCTGTTGTGGTTGAAAACCACTGATTATCATATGCATGTGACAAACTGTAGTGGATAATGTACTAGAAAAGATTAATACTCACAGTTCTTCTAGATAGGGGAAGTTCTTGAAGACAAACGCCGGGAGCTCTGTGATGTTATTCATGCTGATGTCACTGTGGAACCAAACAACAAGTGTCATGAGTGGATCAGTATTTCTCTCAGGTTAGAAACAGAACACAGCCCTGATTCCAATTCAAATCTCAAACAATCAAGCTGGATTTATACTCCTAAAGACGCAACAACAGAGAATTGCAGAACTAGTACATAATGTTTGATGCCATGGTAGTGTGTAACAAATTCATCTTTTTGGAGGCATAACTAGTAAGTAACTGCTCAGAAGCATGCTTTCAACACTGTTACATTGGGTTTTCCTGTAGATTGGTAGAGGGAAAGTACTGTCATCTTCCCCAGGAGTATAATGATTCATTTGGGCCAAAACAGGTCCCCAGCAATACTGTAAACCCTTGAAGAAACGCTCCTCGTATTGCTCAGGGGACGTTCACTTTTCCAACTCACTGCAGAGAAAGACAGGCATGTAGCAGCACGACAGCTATGCAGACTGCACTCACGTTTCTTCCCCACCTGACTAATTCAGTATGTGACTTACATATGTCATACATAGAGAGTAGCCTTAGGCAAAAATTGTCATTGAATACAACTAAAGTTCTAGGAATTGAGGAGAGATTGTTATATAGGCAGGTTTAGTAAAGATTGTAAACTGATTTTAGAATGATCCTTAGTGCACATCCAACTTCCAATAAAAAAAACACAGGCTATAGTATAAAAACACAGCAAAAATGGTATGACACCATAATAATTCCCTTGTGTTCCACAACAGAGAGTAACTTTTAACTTTGGGCCACTCATCTTGATTAGGAATCCATTCATTGGTTTCAAAGAGGAGCCCATAGACACCAGATGTTAGAGTTGAACCACAACAGGACTGAAAAAACATCCTGCTTTTGATAATGAAGCGAAACCCCCAAAAAGGGTCGATCTTGAATTTCACTACCAGGCCTCCCCAACGTCTTGCATGTGTGTGCATGTAGGACTTTGGATCCTTAAAGGATCATATCGCCCGCCACACTCCCACCCCCCACATTTCTAACTACAAAGGCCCCCAACAGAAGCCCTCATCGTCCCTGCCATCTATCTTTCCCATCTCCAGGTTACCTAGCTTATCCAATTGCCTTCTAGGCTCTGTACAATGGAGCTTCCACCTTGATCCACCCCCCTCTTTATCCCCCCTACGGACTCTCCTTGGGGCGTTGTGTGGCCACTATTTGGAAGGCTTTCCCGGTGGTCCCTCCTTTGGATACATTCTGTCTCGCTGACAGCACCCCTACACCCGCACCCTGTAACCATCTTTCACAGGCTGTTGGCTGCCATGGTCAAGAGTGCAGGCAGCCACAGGGACAGGATGAAAGGGTGGTCTGTGAATGCTGTCACCCTCCCTCCCAGCTGCTTTAGTCATCAGGGGACCTGCCTATCCTACATAGAAATACAGCTGTGATACATATAGAAAAAACAGCACTCTTTGTGAAGCAAAAAAGTTATTTGCAAACTGTTTTGAGGGTATGAAATGTCAACATGACATCAAATAATGTAAAGGTGTCACTTTGGGCTCATATCAGCCTTGGTGGGAAACGGAAAGAATCACATTTCTAGCAAGAGTTGCCAAAAGTTTCACTTCTCAAGCGAGATTGTCCTACAGAAAAAAAGGAGATCAGCGACAAAGACATCCTTCAAAACACTAATCACATCCAACAGAGGAAAGTATGGGGAGCAGGCAGCAGAGGCTATTGTCAAGTCTCAACAGAGCACCTTTAAAACTCGCTGGGAATTCACTGCCAATCCAAGTAAATAGAGACACACAGATCATCCTTACTCAGAATAAAATGCCTGCTAAAAGACACATGATACCTTTCCAAACTCACTTTTGGGGTCAATGTCAAAGACAAAATCTATACCATTGAAACAATTTAAAAATAAGCAATAATTCATCATTCTGCTATGATGCAAGATGAGAATAAATATATTATCTCAGCATTATCTCAAAGCCATCCACAATCTCTCCATGGTAAGAGGGTCAAAAAGAGGTCAACCCTGTTCAAGTCTCTGTCAAGTGACAAATTATACTTGTTCTTTAGTTGGTTATTGTGTGTTCTCTGATGGTTGGAGCATGGTTTTAGAAAAGCTTGTGGTTATAAGCACATCCATAAAGACTTTGGTGCTGGGCTAATAAAGAAGGCCTGCACACTGTTTATGCTCCCAATTCACTGATTTATTGACAACGTATCGATCCGAAACAGATCTTGGTCAGAATGATTTTAACCTGAGCTCGGGGTTAGCTTTCCCCTCACAATTACACAGGCCACTGGTGTTTGTCCACAGACCAGACAAGGACCTCACCAAAGCCACACAAAAACCACAGAGCTCCACATTACAGACAGAGAACTATACATGGAAAGATTGCCAAGCAGTGCAAAGGCAGACCAAAAAGAGATTCAACTTAAAGCGACTCCAAAACCAAGGCGTGTATATGTGGTATGTGTGTGGGCGGATCAGACACTGGCTGGCATGGAGCCATGAGAGGGAGGGGAAGCTACCGTGCCAAGAACAGCAAGGATTGACAGACAGGACAACGGCAGATAACTAAGATAGAGATTTGGGGAAAAAGGTTACTATGTCTGTCCTTTGAAGATCTCTGGGTGATGAGTTGGAGGGCGTTGAAGGTAGCAAGTGTAAAAAGTATCTGATGTAGTCTCTGCAAGGGCCTTGCTTCAAGGAGGCATAGCCTTAGTTCAGATGTACCATGAATCCCAAGGTGATCTTCAAAGGAGGACAACTTCACTTCTTCAATACCTTTTGGCAGTGTTTTTTTAGCCGGCTAATGTCATCTGAATGAAAATCGATATCCTGCCAGTACGTCATTTGTTGAGGTAGAGAAGCCAAACCGGGCACCAACCCAACCACCTGCTTGCTGCTACCATTGACTACCTCAGAAGTAAAGCAAACTCAGTAATGCTTTGGCTTTTTAGCCCCCTGGTCCGTTGACAGCAGAGTTGTGGGAAAAAATGCAGGTAATGGGTAACTATTTTCTCAGCCGGCTGTTTCTTATTGATTAAAGAGGAGGTGAAGGTGGTGAGAATTGAGGAAGAAGACTGAGGTTCCCTGGCTGCCATGCTGGAAAGGAACAAGGGCACTTTGTATACACAGACGGGCAGAGTGTTCCACCATGGGAGTGCAGAAAAGGTCAAGCATTTACCACATGGGTACAAGGGGAGACTGATTCGCTGTAGCTAGAGTGCAAACAACCAGCCTGCAAGGCAAACATGTCAGTCCTAAAATGGTGAGAGACAGAGGGAGAGAAGTGATTGATATGGGAGTTGTTGTCGTTGGCTTTCATTTAACTTAGTTATTTCGCTATTCAAATGTATGCTTTTTATGCCAATTTACAACATTGAATTGAACCAAGAGAGAGAGATTGACAGAATGTGATGATGAGAGAGTTGGAGAGGACTATGGAAAAAGAGGATAAAAATTGTGAAGATGAGTAAGTGATTAGAAGTAAAAAAGGAGTGAGAGTTGTGTATAAGGGAGAGAGAGACAGAGCAAAAACGGGGGGGAAGGGAGAGAGAGAGGTCAACATTCTACCATCTTGCAGTCATCCTGTTTGGGAGTGGGAACCAGTGACTGGCTCCTTTCACCTCTGCTGACCATGAACAAAAGTATCATTCAGCTTAAGATGGATAGAGGGCACCAATGGCGAGTGAGCTAGCTGGACCAGTGAGTGAAAGGGCATTAGTCCCCCTATCCCCTCCCTCCCCTAAACTTGTGCTTGTTCACACTATGAAAGGACTTCAATTGAGATGAGATGTGAGAAGTGACCCCCTCCTATCCCAAACCCTCATGCCCCCCGCATGCACACATGAGAGCAAGAGTGCACACACAGTCACCAAGCCCTCAAGAGACTGAGATGTTCTTTTGTCACTCGTATCTGCAGAGATGCAGCAGGCATGCACTGTCAGAGGGGAAATTGGTGTACAGGGTGAGGGGGGTTCCAGAACTTATTTCTCTTTCTCCCCACCTGTTTTCCTCAGGCAGGAGTGTCTCATTTTCAGCTGCCAATAAAAAAGCATAATGTACACACCAACATGCTGCAGGCAGCTCCACCCCCCAGCCCACCTCTCCAACCTTCCCCTGGGCTGCTGGCTGGTGCCAACCCAACACTCTGATTTATGGACTGATAAAACAAAGGGCACAGGCCAATTCCCATCTGTGCCAAATTCTGAAAGATTATGTAAATCAACAGATGCGTAAATGTTAAAGTATTGTAGGATATTGGCAATGAAAGTGGCAATGTACAGTACTGTATATTATTTTGTGACTAAGTATATGGGTTACTAAATTTGAAGAATGACCACACATGAAATAAAAATGCAGGACAAGAGCAGGTCTAGTCATACCTCTGTCTGAAACTATTCCAATTTAAGAGGACGACTTTCAGAAGATGAAGTTAATGTTTTGCTCCTATTTCTGTTAGTTCTCTTCATAACAGAACTGCTGCCTTCCATTTTCCTCTCAGCTTCTATGTCCAACAGTTTCAGTACATTCATGGGGTGGCAGATTGTACTGGATGGAATCACAGCAGGAGGAAAATCACAAACAAAGCCAACCTTCTGGGAAACCATTCTCCCACCTCTGGGGACAGCAGGGCCTGCAAAGTGTCTCTTGTAAGACTGCTGGACCCGTCTGCTTCTGTCGTTATCTCTGCGTGTGTGTCAATTTCACTGTCTCTTTCTGTTCATTAATCTCTCCCTTCAGTAATTTTCCATATCTCAATTTATCGAGCTCTTCACTATTTGCCTGTCTTGCTGATCCCTGTGTTTCTGCTGTTTGAGCAAAAAAGCTTCCACTAAACCTCACAGCAGATGATGTGTACCCCAATTAATAGATTAGTGTGCCAGCAAACAAGCAACTTAATGTAAAGTGTTACCAAAATATATTTCTAGAAGAGTACTAAGGATGTAATTCCACTTTTGATGAGCGCTAACTGGGATTAAATGATTAAACAAACATTAGCTCACTTCCGGTAAGGAGCGTTACCAGCTCAGCTCAGCACAGCCTCCCTGTGCATTAACTCTGACAAAAAGAGTCTTTCTACAGCTGTGATGTGTCGCACTAATCCATCATGACCCCTGCCCTCTCTACTCACCAAAACACAGAAGGAATGGAAAGAAGGGGAGTTTAAGAGACGGAGAAGAGACATTGAATGGAGAGAGGGAGAGAGAAATACAAAGAGAGAGAAATAGAAAGAGAGACAGCTGCACTAAGGGTCAATTCCACAGTAACAGACAAATACTTTTACTTTAAAATGTATTTCAAACAAAAACCAATGATTGACCACTTTTAACAATTTCCACTGAACATTTTACAAAACACATTTACTTGAAGAATTGTCAGAGGAAATTGCTAAGTAGTCCCTGTGCATGGAGTTGTATCATTTGTTTGCAATCATTGGTTTATGTTTGACATAGATTCTAAAGTGAAAAATCACTCTGTTAGCGTGGAATTGCTCTAAGGCAACCCATCAAATACTCTGAGGGCTTGAACTGAATATATCACGTAGTTATGAGCTAAAAAGCTGTCACAAAGCATTTGGTTAACCCTTGCTCAGTGTAGGTGCACAAGAAGCCTTCAAGCCCACACTTCCAATCGTAATAAGTAGACATCACAATTGTAATACAATATTTGGGGATATGTTGGTAACTTACATGTAAGTCTGAAAAGATGATGATGTTTGATAACAGCATACACTACACTGTCTTAGTTGACACATTGGTAAATACCACGGTTTCTCTTCATTTTACCTGACACAAAACAACACTGGCAGTTTATTGGGTCAACTCTAGAGCGTGTGTATTTCTACAATTCTGCTGGATATTAATGAACTCAAGAAGTCAATAAAATGTACTTACAGTCCATGTGGTATAATGTTCAGGTACCTAGGTGGAAATAAAAGGTAAAAACCAACCCCTCAGCTTTTATGTTACATAAATAAAGGTGATGGTGATATTGTATATATTTAAATGTCTCGTTCAGTCTTGGATATGAAACTGTTCTGCATCAATACCCACCGGGCCCAGATGTCAATTCAACATCTATTTCACGTTGGTTCAACGTAATTTCATTGAAACGACATGGAAACAACTTTGATTCAACCAGTGTGTGCCCAGAGGGTAGTCTTCTCAAGGTCAGATCCTTCCTTCTTTTCCACATTAGGATGCACATTTCCTTGGTCCACCTTCAATAAATAACACATAGACTCTTTGACGCCCTTGGGCGGCTGCTCTGTTTATCATTAACTAAGACATTGTGAAACCTTTAAGGCTAGTTAACCAGAAATGTATTAACTACGCAGTCCCAGTCTCAGTTTCTACTCAGTTAGTAAAGCTCTTCCTCTTTCTCTCCAGCTTTTCTTGTTACAGAGACAAAGACAGACATGAAGGCGGAATCACAGGGAATACAGAAAAGAAACAATGACCATTCCTTAAAAATCAACTATAGGCTAACTAAAAGAGCCATGTCATAGAGCTTTTGGTTTAGTTGTTATTTTGTCTTGATCACAACAGTTTTTTCCTTTCGTCAGTTCCTGACCAAGATTCAGAATATTTTATTTTGTTAAAAATATAGTCTACAAATAATTTAACATTGCACATTTTCCCCATGTTGATAAGTTGCTTGAGCCACAATATTGTAAGGAAAGTAAATAAGACTTAATTATTATGGTGAAGTGTTACCGAACTGACAAATTCTGGGGTGAATTCTGGGTATCCCTGTAAGATGAATTTGAAAGGTTTTCCTGCATCACTTTGTAAAGGACATGTAATGCATATGTAAAGGATATGCAATGCAGAATATCAGCAAAACCACCACCACAACAACTGTCTCTGAGATGGGTAAGTGTGTCCAAAGTGTTGTCTTTTAGGGGTAGGCATACACCGAAAGTGACCTGGGACTTTCTCTGCCATGATGTGAGTTGGTGAGTGGAGCAGCATTCAGGATAAACAGTCTCAGGCAGGTATTTCTGGGATCTGTTCATGTCTGATCTCCAATTTTATAAAGACCAAATTAAAAGGATTACACCAAAGCATCATGAAGTTCCCTCTGTCAATGCCTGTTCTGGATCAAACCTTAGCCTTCTCACAGCAGTAGGCACAAAATGTCTTCATAGTTCTATTCCTTCACATGTCAACAAGGAGTCAGTGCAGACTACAGAGCCAAGACAGGCCGAAGAATCAGCAAATTAAGACCTTCTTGCTTTACATGGATGACGGGCTACTATTCCACATGTCCCTGAATATAAGTGTAAAAGATCATGGCTGTAGTCTAAGAAAGTGAAAGTCCAGGTCCCAGGCCAGGGAATATGCTATAGCTTGTATGCTTTTCAGTAGAGTAAAATACTAGGGTATAAGAGGGGTCATATCAAGGAAAGGTCAGCAAGTGAATGAGTTTGGACCAGCATGAACCATTTAGCAACCATTGCATTAAAACATAAATAGCTTAGCCAATACTGTATATACTGTACCAACCTTTCATTTTAAGGCCTACTTTTCCTCTGGTTGTTCTTCATTCTTTGTGTTTGCTCTTTCATACCAACCACAATAATGTGTTTGTTATCAGTTGAATAACTGATCCACAGCCCAAAGTTGTAAAAACGCACTCGATTATTTTGTTTCATTGACAGCCATTGTGCAAAAGTTTGCTCCAGTACTGACGTGGTGAGGTGCCCCTCTCGAGTAAGTAGTGGCCGACCTTACCGTTACAAACACGGTCTAACTAGGGAGAGATATTGATTCTAGGTTTAATCGTGTTTTATTAGAGTTTCAATATGTGTTGATACTTACAGATAGTAGGTGAAGGCGCTTAGACCAGTTGGGACAGTGGTCAGACCTTTCCCAGAGCAATCGGCGCCTCCGTCCTCGTCGCAGCTGCATGAGGACGAACAAATAGCCGGAGTGGATTGTCCTTGACCAGCCGCACCATCCCGTAGTGAAAACAACCGCAAAAATATCCAGATGACAAACACGCGCATGTTCTTCTTCTGTTCAGACTGAGCAAAAATGGCTTTACGTTTTTCTCTTATAAGGACATGTAGGCTACTTTTCGTGTGATTGCTCGGTTGTGATGGCTTGTCCAAGAAGCTTGAATACGTATTATTATTGATAGGTAGTCGACCACTTCAAGGATATAGAATGTTAATGCATCAGTCCCACCAAACATATATCCTTAACTACCCCTGTCAAGTCTGGGACATTTTCTTTACTCAAACAATGCGGTTTACCTTGCACTAAGTGTGCTCCTATTCATCCCGTGTGGAGTGTTGGTCCCATAAAAATAAGTATCACCCGTCCACACAGACGACAAAATCGACACCTTTTGCTTTTTTTCCGTTTTCGTTGTCCCATTAAATCAGCAAACCAGGCGGATCCGTGCGTGGACAAAATAAGAAGCCTCAATACAATTCTCCAACCGAAATGGGAAACACTTGGTGCGTTATTTTGCTATCGTTTCCCTCCTGATTTGTTTCCTGTAGAACAACACAGTCAGCTTTCAGCCATTCCTCACGTTTCCTTCCTTTGCTCCCTGCCACCAGCAGCCCGCTTTTTCTTGCTCACTCGGTAAGCACCCTGCCGGACAACCTGCCACACGATCTGCTGAATACAGTATGTTAATACTGACCTACATATTAATGATTTCACAACGTCACACTTTTGCTTTAGTAAGCAACATACTGCAGTTAATACGTTTGTAATTGTGTAACAATTCATTTAAATGATCAATTCATTTCCACCCCAGTCCTTTCTTTGAGTGTGGTACCATCTCAGGTTAGTCCTTTGGTAGTAGTTGGTCAATAACTGATATAATGGTAGGCTTACCATTCTTATTTTAATGAATTCCAACTGACTGAAATGTAGTTGTTATTATTAGATAGGCCTAATTGTCAGTTTATTATCATTTTACCATATGCTTTCTACCAATAATACTGTTGGCCTAAAATAAAGTATAACAAACAGTTTCTTCAACAACTACATGCCAGATGAAACGTGTTAGTTAGCCTTCTCAGGTCAAATGTTATTTGTTTGATTACATAATACTTTTCTTTGTGTAGGTCCTGTGATTTGTTGTTCTTTGATTTGTTGTTCTTTATCTTTTAAAAAAATGGAACCTTTATTTAACAAAGCAAGTCAGTTAAGAGCAAATTCTTATTTACAATGATGGCCTACCCCGGTCAAACCCTCCTCTAACCCGCCCTATGGGACTCCCGATCACGTCCGGTTGTGATACAGCCCGGGATTGAACCCGGGTCTGTAGTGACGCCTCTAGCACTGCGATGCAGTGCCTTAGACTGCTGCGCCACTCAGGATTTCTACTTGACTCCTGCCTCCAACAAGGGGGAATGTGAAAGTGTGACAACAATCCAGCCAGTAGAGTAGACACTTCTCTCTCAATGGTTTAAGAGTCGCTGTGCTAAATAGGACTCTATTTTCACCAAAAGGGTGGCAGGCAAGGCACTTTGTTACTTGTCCACTGCTTGTCCACTGCTCCCTCCTCCGCTGTGGTTGGGCAGGCAATCCTCTGTAACTTGTGGCAGAGCCTCTGCCACAGAGGTGACCAGTGTGAGCTCCCCAGAGGCATGCAGACCTACAGCGGGTGCTGTCCAAGGCACCATTCAGCCTGTTCAACATAAAAATATATGGATAGTGTATGATATCATTGATAAACGTTGTAGAACCAGCCATCTCTCCGAACTACGCAGCCAGCGAAGAAGGAAACTTCTTAAGGATGCCACCATCGGCAATAGCAGCTTTGAAAGAGACACAGGGGTACACATCATGCTCTGAGCATCATGGAATCAGGGCAGTGTTCTGTTTCATACCTGAGAGAAATACTGATCCGCTCATGATGCTTGTTGTTTGGGTCCACAGTGACATCAGCATGAATAACATCACAGAGCTCAGAGCATTCATTGTCAGGAACTTTGAACAGAGAGTATTCACCTTTTCTTGTACATTACTCATAACACAGTTTTTATTATACCCATTTGATAATCAGTGCTTTTTAAATACAACAGAGACATTTTTAGAATACGTGTTTGATCAATATGTTGCTCAACAAAATATTAAGAACTCTGTCTTTTCAATTGAAGTTTCTCTTACATCAAAGAGTCATGGCATTGTGGAGTCGGCTAATGTAGTGTTTTCAAAAATCCATACATTTTTCAAGCACCAAAATGATAGTCACAACAATGTCATCCAATAAGTTCTAACTGTTAGTAGTGCACATGATGGTGACATACTTATAACATACAACATACAGTGAGGAGAAAAAAGTATTTGATCCCCTGCTGATTTTGTACGTTTGCCCACTGACAAAGAAATGATCAGTCTATAATTTTAATGATAGGTTTATTTCAACAGTGAGAGAGAATAACAACAAAAAAATCCAGAAAAACGCATGTCAAAAATGTTATAAATTGATTTGCATTTTAATGAGGGAAATAAGTATTTGACCCCCTCTCAATCAAAAAGATTTCTGGCTCCCAGGTGTCTTTTATATGGGTAACGAGCTGAGATTAGGAGCACACTCTTAAAGGGAGTGCTCCTAATCTCAGTTTGTTACCTGTATAAAAGACACCTGTCCACAGAAGCAATCAATCAATCAGATTCCAAATTCTCCACCATGGCTAAGACCAAAGAGCTCTCCAAGGATGTCAGGGACAAAATTGTAGACCTACACAAGGCTGGAATGGGCTACAAGACCATCGCCAAGCAGCTTGGTGAGAAGGTGACAACAGTTGATGCGATTATTTGCAACTGGAAGAAACACAAAAGAACTGTCAATCTCCCTCAGCCTGGGGCTCCATGCAAGATCTCACCTCGTGGAGTTGCAATGATCATGAGAACGGTGAGGAATCAGCCCAGAACTACACGGGAGGATCTTGTCAATGATCTCAAGGCAGCTGGGACCATAGTCACCAAGAAAACAATTGGTATCACACTACGCCGTAAAGGACTGAAATCCTGCAGCGCCCGCAAGGTCCCCCTGCTCAAGAAAGCACATATACATGCCCGTCTGAAGTTTGCCAATGAACATCTGAATGATTCATAGGACAACTGGGTGAAAGTGTTGTGGTCAGATGAGACCAAAATGGAGCTCTTTGGCATCAACTCAACTCGCCGTGTTTGGAGGAGGAGGAATGCTGCCTATGACCCCACCATCAAACATGGAGGTGGGAACATTATGCTTTGGGGGTGTTTTTCTGCTAAGAGGACAGGACAACTTCACCGCATCAAAGGGACGATGGACGGGGCCATGTACCATCAAATCTTGGGTGAGAACCTCCTTCCCTCAGCCAGGGCATTGAAAATGGGTCGTGGATGGGTATTCCAGCATGACAGTGACCCAAAACACACGACCAGGGCAACAAAGGAGTGGCTCAAGAAGAAGCACATTAAGGTCCTGGAGTGGCCTAGCCAGTCTCCAGACCTTAAACCCATAGAAAATCTGTGGAGGGAGCTGAAGATTCGAGTTGCCAAACGTCAGCCTCGAAACCTTAATGACTTGGAGAAGATCTGCAAAAAGGAGTGGGACAAAATCCCTCCTGAGATGTGTGCAAACCTGGTGGCCAACTACAAGAAACGTCTGACATCTGTGATTCCCGACAAGGGTTTTGCCACCAAGTACTAAGTCATGTTTTGCAGAGGGGTCAAATACTTATTTCCCTCATTAAAATGCAAATCAATTTATAACATTTTTGACATGCGTTTTTTAGGATTTTTTGTTGTTGTTATTCTGTCTCTCACTGTTGAAATAAACCTACCATTAAAATTATAGACTGATCATTTCTTTGTCAGTGGGCAAACGTACAAAATCAGCAGGGGATCAAATACTTTTTTCCCTCACTGTACATTCCGCCACTGTGTGTGAACGCAACAGCAGCCAAGTTAGTTCGGATGGAGAGGAAGATCCTGCAAGATTGTCAGTTTTCATGTAAATACATTTGCATAATTTTGCAAGTGAAAGGTTCAAAGGCACATGTTATGATAGATTGTTTGAGAAGGAAATTGTCAAAGCAGAAGCACATTAACAAAGAAAATATCTATGTAACATAGCAGGTTTATCAAAGCATTGTTGGACGTACATAATGGGCAGCGGTTACAAATGTGTTTTTAAGTGACACATTTTACAAGTTTTGGATCCCTTGATGTTAAATGGAGTATGTAATACAATATTAGATTATGTCACATTTACCAATGCACCCTACATACGGACCTGTTATGTCACCTTTTATACAACCTTTATAGAGTTTGACATAAGTTTGAAGATTAGTAAAAACCTTTTTAATGCTATATAAAGCCTTTCTGGGGGGGGGGGGGGGGGGGAATCAGCTTTAATATTCCAGATAGATTTAGGGTTTTATCAAGTGAATTGTTTGCATCATTTGTAATACCCCTTATTTGTGTATCCCCCCCCCCCCCCATCACTACCACCCCTCCCTTGATTGGAGTAAGCTAACAATACATCCTCTACTGCTACTTACAGTGATTTTCACTCATATACTGTATACAGTACATGTAATTAACTAATTATGCATATATTCCTAATTTCCTCTTTCTGCAAGTGCTGGATTTCCACCCACAGTGGACAATCCACCATCCATTCTTATCTTAATTCCAACCCTCCGATGTCCACAGGTTAACCCATCTTTCCCAGTATAATACCATTTTGCTATTTCCTTTTGCAATACATCCCTCCATTTTACTGTAGTATCTTACGGGGGTCTTGAACCTCCCTATTTGTAACATTTCTACTGATATTGCCCTAAAGATAAATATTTTACCCAAAAGTATAATGACATTTCCCATTGATTGATTGTGTTTTTTCAGATCCCCGAACAATACAGTTTGCAGATCCATCTGAACTCTGATATTATGACATAACAACCATTCCTGGACCTGACTCCAGAAGTGTGCCACAGATGGACAGTACCAGAAAATATATTCTATTGATTCTGTTTGCTTGTGGCAATATGCACAGGGATGACTGTTCAATGCCCTATATAATTGAGCATTCTTTTTGTAGCAAGTGTTTTATATAATAACATAAATTGAAATGAACAGATTGATATGTCAATTGTTGTTTTATATGTCAGTTCATAGACCCAAATGCCAAGGTATTAGGACATCAAAGACCTGTTTCCAACTGACTGGAATTCTATGCGGCATAGATGTCAAACCTTTTGGCTTTAAGTGAAACAGAATTTTTATTTATACTAATCATTTTAAGCCATTTATGGTTTTTAATGAGTGGCAGACAGACTAATTCTTACATTTCTTCCTTAAGTAATTGCCTCTTTCAATTTTGTGGCAGAGCCGCAGAGTTGGTTATCATTTTGTATTGAGCTTACACCTCCATTGAGCATACACCTCTGTTGTTAGTTGCTTGTGTGACATTTATTTTTTTCAAAATTACAAATCAAATCAAATGTTATTGGTCACATACACATGGTTAGCAGATGTTAATACGAGTGTAGCGAAATGCTTGTGCTTCTAGTTCCGACCATGCAGTAATATCTAACAAGTAATCTAACAATTTCACAACAACTACCTTATACACACAAGTGTAAAGGAATGAATAAGAATATGTACATAAAAATATATGGATGAGCGATTGCCGAACGGCATAGGCAAGATGCAGTAGATGGTATAGAGTACAGTATATACTTATGAGATGAGTAATGTAGGTTATGTAAACATTATATAAAGTGGCATTGTTTAAAGTGACTAGTGATACATTTATTACATCCAATTTTTAATTATTAAAGTGGCTAGAGATTTGAGTCAGTATGTTGACAGCAGCCACTCAATGTTAGTGATGGCTGTTTAACAGTCTGATGGCCTTGAGATACAAGCTGTTTTTCAGTCTCTCGGTCCCAGCTTTGATGCACCAGTACTGACCTCGCCTTCTGGATGGTAGCGGGGTGAGCAGGCAGTGGCTCGGGGGTTTGTTGTCCTTGATGATCTTTTTGGCCTTCCTGTGACATCGGGTGGTGTAGGTGTGCTGGAGGGCAGGTAGTTTGCCCCCGGTGATGCGTTGTGCAGACCTCATTACCCTCTGGAGAGCCTTGTGGTTGCGGGTGGAGCAGTTGCCGTACCAGGCGGTGATACAGCCCGACAGGATGCTCTGGATTGTGCATCTGTAAAAGTTTGAGTGTTTTTGGTGACAAGCCAAATTTCTTCAGCCTCCTGAGGTTGAAGATTCGCTGTTGCGCCTTCTTCACCACACTGTCTGTGTGGGTGGACCATTTCAGTTTGTCCGTGATGTGTACGCCGAGGAACTTAAAACTCTCCACCTTCACCACTACTGTCTCGTCGATGTGAATAGGGGGGTGCTCCCTCTGCTGTTTCCTGAAGTCCACGATCATCTCCTTTGTTTTATTGACGTTGAGTGTGAGGTTATTTTCCTGACACCACACTCCGAGGGCCCTCACCTCCTCCCTGTAGGCCGTCTCGTCGTTGTTGGTAATCAAGCCTACCACTGTAGTGTCGTCTGCAAACTTGATGATTGAGTTGGAGGCGTATATGGCCACGCAGTCATGGGTGAACAGGGAGTACAGGAGAGGACTGAGAACGCACCCTTGTGGGGCCCTAGTTTTGAGGATCAGCGGGGTGGAGATGTTGTTTCCTACCCTCACCATCTGGGGGCGGCCCGTCAGAAAGTCTAGGACCCAGTTGCACAGGGCGGGGTCTAATGACGAGTTTGGTGTTAAATGCTGAGCTGTAGTCGATGAACAGCATTCTTACATAGGTATTCCTCTTGTCCAGATGGGTTAGGGCAGTGTGCAGTGTGATTGCGATTGCGTCGTCTGTGGACCTATTGGGGCGGTAAGCAAATTGGAGTGGGTCTAGGGTGTCAGGTAGGGTGGAGGTGATATGATCCTTGACTAGTCTCTAAAGCATTTCATGATGACGGAAGTGAGTGCTACGGGGCGATTGTCATTTAGCTCAGTTACCTTAGCTTTCTTGGGAACAGGAACAATGGTGGCCCTCTTGAAGCATGTGGGAAGCCGTCTGGGATAGGGATTGATTGAATATGAATATGTCCGTAAACACACCAGCCAGCTGGTCTGCGCATGCTCTGAGGACATGGCTAGGGATGCCGTCTGGGCTGGCAGCCTTGCGAGGGTTAACACATTTAAATGTTTTACTCACGTTGGCTGCGGTGAAGGAGAGTCCGCAGGTTTTGGTAGCGGGCCATGTCGGTGGCACTGTATTGTCCTCAAAGTGAGCAAAGAAGTTGTTTAGTTTGTCTGGGAGCAAGACATCGAGTCCGTGACGGGGCTGGTTTTCTTTTTGTAGTCCATGATTGACTGTAGACCCTGCCACATTTTTCATGTCTGAGCCGTGTCTGAGCCGTCTACTTTTTCTCTATACTGACGCTTAGCTTGTTTGATTGCCTTGCGGAGGGAATAGCTACACTGTTTGTATTCGGTCATGTTGCCCTGATTAAAAGCAGTGGTTCGCGCTTTCAGTTTTGCGCGAATGCTGCCATCAATCCACGGTTTCTGGTTGGGGAAGGTTTTCATTGTCGCCGTGGGTACAACATCACCGATGCACTTGCTAATAAACTCGCTCACCGAATCAGCATATACATCAATGTTGTTGTTCGACGCTATCCGGAACATATCCCAATCCACGTGATCGAAGCGATCTTGAAGTTTTGCTGTAATATTTGATCTACCTTTTCTGGTGGATGAAATTTAAATTGCAGCCAACTCTGTATGGCTTTTATTTTAAAATGAAGACACTTTAAATAGGATTACACTGTCAATCCACCAAAAATGTGCGGTTTTAATCTGCAAAAAGGCAAAGAGCCCCATCTTAAACATATGATGTGCCTCTCTTAAAAGCCTTCTGGAAAACCAGTTTGGATTTAGAGTTTCTGTATGTGCCTTAATATTCAAAACATTTAGTCCTCCACACTTATGCCTTCAGAAAGTATTCACGTTCCCCTTAACTTTTTCCACATTTTGTTGTGTTACAGCCTGAATTTAAAATGGATTAAATTGAGATTTTGTGTCACTGGCCTATAAACAATACCCCATAATGTCAAAGTGGAATTATGATTTTAGACATTTATACAAATAAATTAAAATCTGAAATGTCTTAAGTCAATAAGTATTCAACCCCTTTGTTATGGTAAGCCTAAATAAGTTCAGGAATAAAACATTTTAACAACAAGTCACATAATAAGTTGTATTGACTCACTGTGTGTGCAATAATAGTGTTTATCATGATTTTTTGAATAACTGCCTAATTTCTGTCACCAACCCATACAATTATCTGTAAGGTCCTTCAGTCGAACAGTGCATTTCAAACACAGATTCATCCACAAAGACCAGGGAGGTTTTCCAATGACTTGCAAAGAAGGGTACTTATTGGTAGAGGGTAAATAAAAAGCAGAAATGGAATATCCCTTTGATCATGGTGAAGTTATTCATTAAACTTGGCGTATCAATACACCCAAAGATACAGATGTCCTTCCTAACTCAGTTGCCGGAGAGGAAGGAAACCGCTCAGGGATTTCACCATGAGGCCAATGGTGACTTTAAAACAATTTACAGAGTTTAATGGCTGTGATAGGAGAAAACAACTGAGAATGAATCAACAACATTGTAGTTACTCCACAATACTAACCTAATTGACAGAGTGAAAAGAAGGAGGCCTGTACAGAATACATATATTACAAAACATGCATCCTGTTTGCAACAAAGCACTAAAGTAATACTGCAAAAAATTGTCAAAGCAATTAACTTTTTGTCCTAAATACAAAGTGTTATGTTTGGGGCAAATCCAATACAACACATTACTAAGTACCACCATCCATATTTTCAAGGTAGTGGTGACTGTATCATGTCACGTCATGGCTTGTAATCGTTAAGGAGTGGGGAGTTTTTCAGGATAAAAAATAAACAAAATGAAGCTAAGCACAGGCAAAATCCTAGAGGAAAACCTGGTTCAGTCTGCCTTCCAACAGACACTGAGAGACTCCCGAGTGGCACAGCGGTCTAAGGCACTGCATCTCAGTGCTAGAGGCATTACTACAGACCCTGGTTCGATTCCAGGCTGTATCACAACCGGCCGTGATTGGGAGTGCCATAGGACGGCACACAATTGGCTCAGCGTCATCTGTGTTAGAGTTTGGCCGGGGTAGGCCGTCATTGTAAATAAGAATGTGTTCTTAACTGACTTGCCTAGTTCAATAAAGGTTCAATTAAATAAATTAAAAAACAAATGTATCTTTCAGCAGGACAATAACCTAAAACACAAGGCCAAATACACACTGGGGTAGCTTACCAAGACAACATTGAATGTGGCCGAGTTACAGTTTTGAAAATCTATGGCAAGACTTGAAAATGGTTGTCTAGCAATGATCAACAACCAATTTGACAGAGCTTGAAGAATTTTGAAAAGAATAATGGGAAAATATTGTACAATCCAGGTGTGCAAAGCTCTTAGAGAATTACGCAGAATGACTCACAGCTGTAATCGCTGCCAAAGGTGATTCTAACATGTATTGACTCAGGGGTGTGAATATTTATGTAAATTAGATATTGTATTTCATTTTCAATAAATGTGCAAAAATGTCTAAAAGCATGTTTTCACATTGTCTTATGGGGTATTGTCTGTAGATGGGTGAGAAAAATAAATACATTTCATCCACTTTGAAACACAACAAAATATGGAATAAGTCAAGGGGTATTAATACTTTCTGAAGGCACTGTACCTACTGCCAGTACAGTATGGGTTGTTTCCTGATTGGTTCCACAGAAGAAGAAAAGGGGAGCTAAAACATGAATTAATCATCAGAAATAAGCTTCAGTTAATCTGCCAAAATGAAAACAAAATGCTATGCAGACATATAATTATTAGGATGTAGAAGAACAACTTACATGCAGTTGTTGTCAGCAGCAACCAAAAGAGATCCTCTGATAGTTCTGGGTTACTGTTGCTAAGAGTGTATTATTTGTTTAAACACATTTCCTCTTGCTTCTAGCTAGCATTTAGTTAGCAAAAGCAGAGGTTTGTTGCAAAATATGAATTAGATCTTCCCCATGCCATAGAGAGCTAACGTATTGAACATCAGCTAGCCATTTCTCTGACCAAGTAAAATCATGCAGCAGCATCGTTAATGTGGATATAAATATCAATGCAAAACAGCCTAAACAAATTAAAAGGGAACAATAGCTGTCATTTCAGAGTTTGATGTGACTGGGTTAGCTTTCATTAGCTGTTTTTTTTTCTAAAATCCCCATTACACTCTGAGGTTCTTTGCCTGGTTATATACAGTCGTGGCCAAAAGTTTTCAGAATGACACAAATATTAATTTTCACAAAGTTTGCTGCTTCACTGTCTTTAGATATTTTTGTCAGATGTTACTATGGAATACTGAAGTATAATTACAAGCATTTCATAAGTGTCATAGGCTTTTATTGACAATTACATGAAGTTGATGCAAAGAGTTAATATTTGCAGTGTTGACCCTTCTTTTTCAAGACCTCTGCAATTTTTTTTATTTTTTTATTTTACCTTTATTTAACTAGGCAAGTCAGTTAAGAACAAATTCTTATTTTCAATGACGGCCAGGAACAGTGGGTTAACTGCCTGTTCAGGGGCAGAACGACAGATTTGTACCTTGTCAGCTCGGGGATTTGAACTTGCAACGCTCTAACCACTAGGCTACCCTGCCGCCCCGGCATGCTGTAAATTAACTTCTGGGCCACATCCTGACTGATGGCAGCCCATTCTTGCATAATCAATGCTTGGAGTTTGTCAGAATTTGTGGGTTTTTGTTTGTCCACCCGCCTCTTGAGGATTGACCACAAGTTCTTAATAGGATTAAGGTCTGGCGAGTTTCCTGGCCATGGACCCAAAATATCGATGTTTTGTTCCCCGAGCCACTTAGTTATCACTTTTGCCTTATGGCAAGGTGCTCCATCATGCTGGAAAAGGCATTGTTTGTCACCAAACTGTTCCTGGATGGTTGGGAGAAGTTGCTCTCGGAGGATGTATTGGTACCATTCTTTATTCATGGCTGTGTTCTTAGGCAAAATTGTGAGTGAGCCCACTCCCTTGGCTGAGAAGCAACCCCACACATGAATGGTCTCAGGATTCTTTACTGTTGGCATGACACAGGACTGATGGTAGCGCTCACCTTGTCTTCTCCGGACAAGCTTTTTCCGGATGCCCCAAACAATCGGAAAGGGGATTCATCAGAGAAAATGACTTTATCCCAGTCCTCAGCAGTCCAATCCCTGTACCTTTTGCAGAATATCAGTCTGTCCCTGATGTTTTTCCTGGAGAGAAGTGGCTTCTTTGCTGCTCTTCTTGACACCAGGCCATCCTCCAAAAGTCTTCGCCTCACTGTGCGTGCAGATGCACTCACACCTGCCTGCTGCCATTCCTGAACAAGATCTGTACTGGTGGTGCCCTGATCCCGCAGCTGAATCAACTTTAGGAAACGGTCCTGGTGCTTGCTGGACTTTCTTGGGCGCCCTGAAGCCTTCTTCACAACAATTGAACTGCTCTCCTTGAAGTTCTTGATGATCCGATAAATGGTTGATTTAGGTGCAATCTTACTGGCAGCAATATCCTTGCCTTTGAAGCCCTTTTTGTGCAAAGCAATGATGACGGCACGTGTTTCCTTGCAGGTAACCATGGCTGACAGAGGAAGAAGAATGATTCCAAGCACCACCCTCCTTTTGAAGCTTCCAGTCTGTTATTCGAACTCAATCAGCATGACAGAGTGATCTCCAGCCTTGTCCGCGTCAACACTCACACCTGTGTTAACGAGAGAATCACTGACATGATGTCAGCTGGTCCTTTTGTGGCAGGGCTGAAATGCAGTGGAAATGTTTTTTGGGGCTTCAGTTCATTTGCATGGCAAAGAGGGACTTTGCAATTGCAGTTCATCTGATCACTCTTCATAACATTCTGGTGTATATGCAAATTGGCATCAAACAAACTGAGGCAGCAGACTTTGTGAAAATTAATATTTGTGTCATTCTCAAAACTTTTGGCCACTACTGTACACTGAACAAAAATATAAATGCAACATGTAAAGTGTTGGTTCCATGTTTCATGAGCTAAAATTAAAGATCTCAGAAATGTTCCATACACACAAAAAGCTTATTTATCTCCAATTGTGTGCACAAATTTGTTTACATCCCTGTTAGTGAGCATTTCTCCAAGATAATTCATCCACCTGACAGGTGTGGCATATAAAGAAGCTGATTAAACAGCAAGATCATTACACAGGTGCACCTTGTGCTGGGGACAATAAAAGGCCACTCTAAAATGTGAAGTTTTGTCACACAACACAATGCCACAGATGTCTCATGTTTTGAGCGAGCGTGCAATTGGCATGCTGACCACAGGAATGTCCAACAAAGCTGTTGCCAGAGAATTTAATGTTAATTTCTCTACCATAAGCCACCTCCAATGTCGTTTTAGAGTATTTAGCATCATGTGGGCAAGCTGTTTGCTGATGTCAACGTTGGAACAGAGTGCTCAATGGTGGCAGTGGGATTTTGGTATGGGCAGGCATAAGCTACGGACAACAAACACAATTGCATTTTATTGATGGAAATTTGAACGCAGAGAGATACCGCAATGAGATCCTAAGGCTCATTGTCGTGCCATTCATCTGCTGCCATCATCCCATGTTTCAGCATGATAATGCACAGCCCCATGTCGCAAGGATCTGTACACAATTCCTGAAAGTTGAAATGTCCCAGTTCTTCCATGGCCTGCATACTCACAAGACATGTCACCCATTGAGCATGTTTGGAATGCTCTGGATCGACGTGTACGACAGCGTGTTCCAGTTCTCGCCAATATTCAGCATCTTTGCATAGCCATTGAAGAGGAGTGGGACAACATTCCACAGGCCACACTCAACAGCTTGATCAACTCTATGCGAAGGAAATGTGTCGCGCTGCATGTGGCAAATGGTGGTCACAGCAGATACTGACTAGTTTTCTTATCCCTACGTTTTTTGTAAGGTATCTATGACCAATAGATGCATATCTATATTCCCAGTCATGTGAAATCCATAGATTCGGGCCTAATGAATTTATTTCAATTGACTGATTCCTTATATGAACTGTAACTCAATAAAATCAGTAAATATAGAACCTTTTTTAGTAAAGGGTTCTTTAATCTTGTCCAATGAACCTAAAGGTCCTATATAGAACCCCAAAGAACCCTTTTTTCTAAGAGTGTAGGCATCGTTTTGAGTAGATATCCTAAATGGGTGGGAGTACGGCCTCAGTGATGTTCATCAACCGTTGGAGGGCCTTGCGTTCATGGGTGGAGCATTTCCCATACCAGGCCATGATGCAACTGGTCAGGACGCACTCAATTGTGCAGTGGTACTATTTGGAGAGGACCCGGGGTGGCATGCCAAATTTCTTCAGATGCCTTAGGAAGTAGAGGCGCTGTTGCGCACTCTTGACAAGAATGGTGGTATTGTTGGCCCTTGTCAAGTTATCGGTGATGTGGATGCCGAGGAACTTAAAACTGCTGACTTTCTCCACTGCAGTCCGTCGTTGTGGATCAGAGCGTGTGCTCTCCTCTGCTTCCTGAAGTCGACAATCAGCTCCTTTGTTTTGCTGATGTTGAGAGAGAGGTTGTTGTCCTGACACCACAATGCCAGTTCACTTACCTCCTCCCTATAGGTTGACTCGTCGTTGTTAGTGATCAGGCCTACAACTGTGGTGTCATTAGCAAACTTGATGATGGAGTTGGTGTTAGCCACACAGTCGTGGGTGACCAGGGAGTACAGCAGAGGGCTGAGGACACATCCCTGGGGGGGTCATTGTGTTAAGAGTCAGTGTGGAGGAGGTGTTGTTGCCAATTCTCAAAGCCTGTGGTCTGCCCGTCAGGAAGTCCAGGATTCAGTTGCAGAGGGGGGTGTCCAGGCCCAGGGCCCTGAGCTTGGTAATGAGCTTGGAGGGAACAATAGTGTTGAATGCTGAACTGTAGTCAATGAACAGAATTCTCGCATACACATAGGTGTTCTTCTTGTCAAGGTGTGTTAGGGACACGTGAATTGCGATAGATCTGTTGGAGCAGTAGGCAAATTGGAGTGGGTCCAGTGTGTCTGGCATGCTGGTCTTGATGTGGGCCTTGACCAGTCTCTCAGAGCACATCATGATGATGGGGGGTGAGTCTGACGAGACCATAGTCATTTAGGCATGTCACCTTGGTTTTCTTGGGCACTGGGATGATGGTGTTCTCCTGGGACTACAGCCTGGGACAGGGATAGGTAGAATATCAGATGTCAGAGAAGACCCCTGGCAGCTGGTCAGTGCAAACTCTGAGGATGGGGCGATCTCTGCCATCTTGTGAGTATTTACTCTTTTGAGAGTTTTCCTCAGGTCAGCCTCGGAGAGCGAAAGCACCTGCTCACCCGATGCCGTGACAGCCCTCCTGGATGGCTCGGTGTTGTCTACCGTCGAAGCGAGCAGAAATGTATTAAACCCGTCTTGGAGGGAGGATTCAGTGGGCACCACACACCTGGATTTGCCTTTGTAGTCTGTGATAGCCTGTAGTCCTTGCCACATGCGTCACAAGTCTGAGTTGTCAAACAGTGATTCAAGTTTGAGTCTGTATTGTCTTTTTGCACCCCTAATGGATTTGCAGAGCTCGTACCTGCTCGCCTTGTACACATCGTGTGCAACTGAGTCATCAGGGTTCATTTTTCTGACATTGAATGCTGCAGTACGGGCTCATCATGGCACAGATTTCTTTGTTCCAATCAGTATTCTCAAAACAGTCCTGCAGCACTGAGTCCGCCTCCTCCGTCCAGTGCCTCCCTATTCTCTGTCCTGGACTCTCCCTCTTGAGTTACTGCTTGTAGGCGAAACAGAGAGACGTGATCATATTGGCTGAAGTGGCGATGGGGTGGCTTTGTACGTGTCACCGATGTTTGTGCATATGTGGTCTAGCATGTTATTCCCTCTCAGGGTGCAGGAGACATGTTAGTGATATTTTGGGAGAATTTGTTTTAAACTTGTTTGGTTAAAATCTCCTGCGACGATAAAGACTGCTTACAAGGGAGAGGATTCTCATTGGCTAATGGTCTTGTACAGTTCACTGAGTGCTGCCGTGATGTTGGCTTGTGGCAGTACGTAAACAGCTGTGGCAGATAGTGGGGTCGGCATTTTAGTATAAAAAACTCCAGATCAGGTGAACAGGAGCTCGAGATGTTTTCAACTTCGGTACACCAGGAATTGTTAATGAGAAAGCATATACCTCCCTCTACTCTTACCAGAAGCCACCATTCAATCCATACGGAAAATGAAGAACCTGTCTGGTTGAATAGCAGAGTTCAGTGTATTGTTCGTCAACCATGTTTCTGGGAAGACAAAGACCTCATTCCCTGATGTCCCTCTGCGATTGAAGCCTTGCTCTGAGTTCACAAAGTTTATTATCCATTTATGTAAATGTTGAGCGGCTTCACTGCAGGTAGATTGTATGTTTTAAAATATATATATTTATTTTAAATTAGCCATCACAATACTAGAAAGAGGTTGCTGCGTTGCCTGTCTTTTCAGTCTAGCTTGGCGTCTCCCTTACCTTCCACTTCGTTAACCGCGTTGCCTTCTGAAAGATACTGTACGTTTGTAGCTTCCGATCTAATGTCTGGTTTACTGACCCCTGCCTACCTTGACCTGTCTATTGCCTGCCCCTGTTGGATTAATAAACCATTGTTAATTAGACATTGTCTGCATCTGGGTCTTACCTTCGTACCTGATAAATGTCCAGAGGGTGTTTGTCGGTCGTAGGAAATTATTGCACAAACATTCTGAGCAAACAAAGTAATAATAGTAAAAAATGGCAGGACACGCACCCTACCCAGCACCACCTTGTTACACGCAGCCATCTTACACATAGGGTTGTGGTTGGGGGTGAGGGTTGAACTGGGATGTGGACATGACGCTAGGGTTAGGGTTGAAACAGGATTTGGACATGACGTTAGGGTTGAAACAGGATTTGGACATGAAGCTAGGGTTGGGCTTGTGGTTGAGGCTATAGGTTAAAGCGAGAAGTTTTATTTATGAAGGTTGATATGTATAATACTACAACATTCATTAAGGTGTCAGGACTGGTTTCATAAAGGTGTTATGAATGCATTATACTCCCTTCAAGTGATGTGTTTACTGTAAAAACTGTCATAGACACTTCTCATGGTTATGACGTAGTTATGAAGTCTTGACAGATGTCCTCCTAACACTTTTTACTGTAGCCTAATTTTGCCTAAGTGAGCAGGCGACATTGACTGTTTTGTCAACATACAGTACCAGTCAAAAATTTGGACACACCTACTCATTCAAGGGTTTTTCTTTCTTTCTTTTTTACTATTTTCTACATTGTAGAATAATAGTGAAAACATCAAGACTATGAAATAACACAAATGGAATCATGTAGTAACCAAAAAAGTGTTAAACAAATCAAAACATATTTTATATTTGAGATCCTTCAAAGTAGCCACCCTTTGCCTTGATGACAGCTTTGCACACTCTTGGCATTCTCTCAACCAGCTTCATGAGGAATGCTTTTCCAACAGTCTTGAAGTAAGTTCCCACATGCTGATTACTTGTTAGCTGCTTTTCTTTCACTCTGTGGTTCAACTCATCCCAAACCATTTCAATTGGGTTGAGGTCAGGTGACTGTGGAGACCAGGTCATCTGATGCAGCACCATCACTCTCCTTCTTGGTCAAATAGCCCTTACACTGCCTGAAGGTATGTTGGGTCATTGTCCTGTTGAAAAAGAAAGCTGGTTAAGTGTGCTTCTCACCAGCAAAGCATGGCCTACCATGCTTCACGGTAGGAACCACACATGCTATCACGTTTCAGGAGAAGACCCAGATGCAGACAGTGTTGAAGTAACAAAAGTCTATTACTAGTACGGGGGCAGGCAAAATGTCAGGTCAAGGGCAGGCAGAGGTCAGTAATCCAGATCAGAGTCCATAAGGTACAGAACAGCAGGTAGTCTCGGGTCAGGGCAGGCAGAGATCAATACTCCAGGGTGGTGTGACAAGGTATAGAATGGCAGGCAGGGTCAGGGCAGGCAGAATGGTCAAAACCTGGAAAACAGGAACTAGAAAAAGACAGGAGCATGGGGAAACGCAGGCGAACTGGCAACAGACAAACAGAGAACACAGGTATAAGATTTATAAGATGGCGTAGCAGTCAGACGTCTTTGTCTTGTCCCATGTATATATCTTTTTATATATTTTTCTTCGCATTCTATTTAATATTTTTCCTAAATCTCAACTTCAAAATACTCTCCTGCAACCCGCCTCACCCAATGTGGCGTGGATCTTTTTTTCTTTCTAAAGTATTTCTATTTACCTCCGAACAGGACTACCTCAACTGAAGCTAGCTAGCTAACTAGCTACCAGCTATCAGCTATCAGTCAGCTAACCACTGCTAGCGGTCATCAGCTAACGTTTAGCTCGGAAAGCTCTCACCAGTTTGTACAATGCGTTTCAAACCAGAGCATACCGGACCTATTTTTCTCTCCATATCCCCGGATTCCTACCGCAAACTCTGAACCTTTTCATCTGGATCATGGCAGCTTGCTAACCGCAACCCGGGTTGACTACTCCTGGTTAACGTTTCCGTCCCGGAGCAAGCACCAACTAGCCTGGAGCTAGCCGATGCTAGACCCATCTCCCGGCTAGGGCTCCTGGGCTACTCCTGAAGCCCACTCCTCGGCTACAATATCCGAACCCCTTCTTCTGCCGGTACGGGGCACGGAACCGAGCCGATCCTTCACGACTGGAATACCGACATAATCTGCCCGAGGATCCTAACATTTTTGTCATTTAGCAGACACTCTTATCCAGAGCGAATTACAGTAGTGAATGCATATATACATTTCATTTCATACATTATTATATATATATATATATATATATATTTCTTTTTTTTTCTTCTTCTCCGTACTGGCCCCCCGTGGGAATCGAACCCACAACCCTGGCGTTGCAAACACCATGCTCTACCAACTGAGCCACAGTTATGCTAACCACAGCCTGCTAGCTATCTATAGCATATGGGACTGTTAGCTGATCCATCGGCTAGTTTCTTGGACCACTATACCCATTTTGCCAATTGGACTTGGACCCCTCTGCTACTTGGAACCCTACTAATTCCACGACTGGTCTATTGACTTCACCGCACGAGGAGGCAAAAACAGACTTTCCCCCATCGCGACGTCCCTCTAAGGCCCTTATGCTAGCTCGCTAGCCCCGGCCTGCTAACTGCTAGCTTGCTAGCCCCGGCCTGCTAACTGCTAGCTTGCTAGCCCCGGCCTGCTAACTGCTAGCTTGCTAGACCTGGCCTGCTAACTGTCTGAATCGCCGTGTCCCCAGCCAGCCCAACCACTCACTGGACCCATACGATCACTTGCCTACGCATGCCTCTCCCTAATATCAATATGCCTTGTCCATTACTGTCCTGGTTAGTGATTACTGTCATATTTCACTGTAGAGCCTCTAGCCCTGCTTAATATGTCTTAACCAACCATGTTGTTCCACCTCCCACAAATGCGATGACCGGGTTTAAACGTCTCTAGAGACTATATCTCTCTCATCATTACTCAATGCCTAGGTTTACCTCCAATGTACTCTCTTCTCTTCCTTCCTCTGTACATTATGCCTTGAATCTATGCTATCGTGGCCAGAAACCTGCTCCCTTTACTCTCTGTTCCGAATGTGCTAGACGGTCAGTTCTTATAGCCTTTAGCCATACCCTAACCTACTTCTCCTCTGTTCCTCTGGTGATGTAGAGGTTAATCCAGGACCTACAGTGCATAGCTCCACTCCTACTCCCCAGGTGCTCTCATTTGTTGACTTCTGTAACCATAAAAGCCTTGGTTTCATGCATGTTAACATTAGAAGCCTACTCCCTAAGTTTGCTTTATTCACTGCTTTAGCACATTCTGCCAACCCGGATGTCTTACCCGTGTCTCAATCCTGGCTTAGGAAAACCACCAAAAACCCTGAAATCTCCATCGCTAACTATAACATTTTCCGCCTAGGTATTTGTAGTTGTCCACATATTCTAAGTCAGAACCGTCCAGAGTAGTGATGCTGGACGGGCGGGGAGGTGCGGGCAGCGATCGGTTGAAGAGCATGCATTTAGTTTTACTTGCATTTAAGAGCAGTTGGAGGCCATGGAAGGAGAGTTGTATCAAATCAAATCAAATTTATTTTTATATAGCCCTTCGTACATCAGCTGATATTCTCAAAGTGCTGTACAGAAACTCAGCCTAAAACCCCAAACAGCAAGCAAAGCATGTGAAAGAAGCATGGCATTGAAGCTCATCTGGAGGTTCGTTAACACAGTGTCCAACGAAGGGCCAGAGGTATACAGAATGATGTCGTCTGCGTAGAGGTGGATGAAAGAATCACCAGCAGCGAGAGCGACATCATTGATGTATACAGAGAAGAGAGTCGGCCCGAGATTTGGACCCTGTGGCACCCCCATAGAGACTGCCAGAGGTCTGGAAAACAGGCCCTCCTATTTGACATACTGAACTCTATCGGAGAAGTAGTTGGTGAACCAAGGGAGGCAATCATTTGAGAAACTAAGGCTGTTGAGTCTGCCAATAAGAATGTTGTGATTGACAGAGTCGAAAGCCTTAGCCAGGTCGATGAATACGGCTGCACAGTATTGTCTCTTATCGATGGCAGTTATGATATCGTTTAGGACCTTGAGCGTGGCTGAGGTGCACCCATGACCAGCTCTGAAACCAGACTGCATAGCGGAGAAGGTACGGTGAGATTCGAAATGGTCGGTAATCTGTTTGTTAACTTGGCTTTCAAAGACCTTGGAAAGGCAGGGTAGAATAGATATAGGTCTGTAGCAGTTTGGGTCTAGAGTGTCTCCCCCTTTGAAGAGACCGTGGCAGCTTTCCAGTCTATGGGAATCTCAGACGATACGAAAGAGAGGTTGAACGGGCTAGTAATAGGGATTGCAATAATTTCGGCAGATCATTTTAGAAAGAGAGGGTCCAGATTGTCTAGCCCGGCTGATTTGTAGGGGTCCAGATTTTGCAGCTCTTTCAGAACATCAGCTATCTGGATTTGGGTGAAGGAGAAGTGGGGGAGGTTTGAGCGAGTTGCTGTGGGGAGCGCAGGGCTGTTGACCGGGGTAGGGGTAGCCAGGTGGAAAGCATGGCCAGCCGTAGAAAAATGCTTATTGAAATTCTCAATTATTGTGGATTTATTAGTAGTGACAATGTTTCCTAGCCTCAGTGCAGTGGGCAGCTGGGAGGAGGTGCTCTTATTCTCCATGGACTTTACAGTGTCCCAGAACTTTTTTGAGTTTGTACTACAGGATGCAAATTTCTGTTTCAAAAAGCTAGTCTTAGCTTTCCTAACTGCCTGTGTATATTGGTTCCTAACTTCCCTGACAGCCATACCTTCTGCCCGAGATGATACCAGGGAGCTGAGGTGGTCTTGAGAAGGGCCGACCGAGCTCTCTTCCAGGTATGACAACAGCGGCGGAAAAACATCTGGGTCGAAGGTATGCCAACTTCTTCCTCTTGCTCGGGGAAGAGCGGGGGCTGATAACCCAGGTCACTCAAAGGGCGAGAGACCCGTGGCAGAGCAAAGAAGGGTGTTGCGGGCGTATTCAACCCACACTAGTTGCTGGCTCTAGGTGGTGGGGTTGGCGGAGACCAGGCAGAGAGAGTCATCTCCAGGTCTTGGTTAGCTCGCTCCGATTGGCTGTTGGACTGGGGGGCACCCGGAGGACAGGCTGACCGACGACCAAATTAGTGTGCAGAACGCCTTCCAGAACCGGGACGAGAACTGAGGACCCCGGTTGGAGACCATGTCCATGGGAGTCCATGGATCCTGAAGACTTGCTGCACCATGAGCTGGGCTGTTTATTTGGCAGAGGGTAGCTTTAGGAGAGGAATGAAGTGGGCAGCTTTGGAAAACCAGTCCACTACTGTCAGGATGGTGGTGTTGTCATCAGACGGGGGGAGAGCCGTGACAAAGTCCAGGGATATGTGAGACCAGGGACGGCGAGGGAGCAATGGAATTCGCTCTTCTCTGCTTTCATAAAAAGCTGGTTCTCCAGGAGGCGTTTGAGAACCTGTCGGATGTGGCGCACATGTTCTTGGGCGGAGCGGGAGAAGACGAGAATGTTGTCGAGGTAGACGAAGACAAACTGGTTCAACATGTTGCGGAGAACATCATTAACCAGAGCCTGGAACACAGCTGGGGCGTTGGTAGTCTTCCACTCGTCCCCTTCCTGTATCCGCACCAGGTGGTAGGCGTTCCGTACATCCAGCTTGGAGAACACGGTGGCCCCCTGGAGCGGCTCAAAGTCCAAGGAGATGAGTGGTAGGGGGTAGCGGTTCTTCACTGTGATGTCGTTGAGGCCACGGTAGTTGATGCACAGGCGCAGGTTTTGTCCTTCTCCACAAAGAAGAACCCTGTGCCGGCGGGGGAGGCAAAAGAACAGATGAACCCTGCAGCTAGGGAGTCCACAATGTAGGTCTGCATAGCCTTAGTCTCCGGACCCGACATAGAGTACAGTCGTCCCCGGGGTGGAGTGGTAACTGGGAGAAGGTCAATCCCACAGTCATAGGGTCGGTGCGGCGGAAGCGATGTGGTCCAGGCCTTACTGAACCCCTTCTGGAGGTCCTGGTACTCTGCGGGAATGGCGGAGAGGTCCGGGGCAACTTCCGTGCCCCCAGGAATAAGTCCTGGGGCAGGCTGCGTTGACTTCAGGCAATGAGCTTGGCAGAACGGGCTCCAGCCCATGATGGCACCAGCAAACCAGTCAATAAGGGGATTGTCTCGCTGGAGCCAAGAGAATCCCAATACCACGGGAACCTGAGGAGACTTAATGAGCAGGAATTGGATCGTCTCGCTGTGGTTCCCTGACACACGTAGGTTGATGGGGGTGGTATTGTGGGTGACCCGGACTATAGAGCGCCTGTCCAGTGCTCTAACATCCATGGGAATGGAGAGGGGCTGAATGAGGATGTCCAGCTCGGACGCCAGGGTAGCGTCCATAAAGCTCTCATCAACCCAATGAGTACCCAGAGAGATTTCAATTGGTTCCCCCACAGTAAAATGTCATGAAAAGGGGTGTGAGTAAGGGGAGAGGAAAAGATATCCATATGGCCCACCAGAGTAATCGGTTCTACCGGTGAGCCTGGTCTTTTACTGGACAGGTGGAGACGAAATGACCAGTTGTCCCGCAATACAGGAAACTCTTAGTGTGAAGCCTGTATAGCCATTTGGCTGGAGACAGCCTAGCTCTGCCTAGTTGCATTGGCTCGGGAAGAGGTGAATCGGCAGACTTCGGAGACTCTCGGGGGAACTCGGGTAGCCTCAGGTTCTCTTGGCAACAGAGCCGTCAGGACTTCCGGGATGCCTCGGAGGCGAGGTGCACTCCTTTGGCGGGCGAGTGAAATCTAATCTCCTCTCCTTCCTTCGTTCCCATAGTCGCCCATTGATCCGAATGGTCAAAGCGATGAGCGAGTCGAGATCCGTCAGTTGTTCCAGGGCTGCAAGCTCGTCCTTTACTTCCTCTGAAACTCCGTGCAGGAACATGTTGAACAACGTATCCGTGTTCCAGGCACATGCCAACATGCGGAAATCCACCGCATAGTCTGCCACATTGAGGGAGTCTTGCTGAAGCTGGAGCAACTTCTGGGCAGCCTCTCTCCCAGACAATGGAGCATCGAGAACTTTCTTTAACTCCTCCACGAACTCATCCAGACTGAAGCATACGGCCGACTGTTGTTCCCATACTGCCGTAGCCCAGGCAAGAGCCCTTCCGGGCATTAGTGTGATGAGGTACGCTATCTTAGAGCGGTCCGAGGGGAAGGAGGAGGGCTGCAGCTCGATGATGAGGGAATACTGAGCAAGAAACGCCGACAGGTGCTCGACTCTCCATCGAAGAGTTCCGGGGAAGGTAAGCAGGGTAACAGCCGGGTTACTGAGGGGCTGAGAAGTTACCGCCGTGGTAGGCTGCCTAACAGACAGCCTGCGGAATTGCTCCAGAAATGTGTTCAATGCTCAGTCATGGCGTTCAGCCAAGGTCTGGAAGTCTTCCATAAGACCACGAAGCAACTCCTCGTGCCTTCCATTGGTGGCACCTTGGGAGGAGATGGCGTTGCGGAGCTGGTCCGAGTCTGCTGGGTCAGTCATGGCCAGTTCGTACTATCACATTTTAGGGAAGACCCAGATGCAGACAGTGTCGAAGTAACGAAAGTTTATTACTAGAACAGGGGGCAGGCAAAACAACAGGTCAAGGGCAGGCAGAGGTCGGTAATCCAGATCAGAGTCCAAAAGGTACAGAACGGCAGGCAGTCTCAGGGCAGGCAGAGTTCAATAATCCAGCGTGATGTGACAAGGTACAGAACGGCAGGCAGGGTCAGGGCAGGCAGAATGGTCAAAACTGGGAAAACTAGAAAACAGGAACTAGAAACAGACAGGAGCAAGGGGAAAACGCTGGTAGGCTTGACGAACAAAACGAACTGGCAACAGACAAACAGAGAGCACAGGTATAAATACACTGGGGATAATGGGGAAGATGGGCGACACCTGGATGGGGGTGGAGACAAGCACAAAGACAGGTGAAGCAGATCAGGGTGTAACAATTTCCTAGTTTTGAAATTATTCTATGGTGTATAAAAATAAAGACAAACCCTTGAATGAGTAGGTGTGTCAACTTTTGATGGGTACTGTATGTCATACACCTATCATAACTATTTCCAATACATGGAAAATGACACTGCTTTGATACATGCTATTCAGTGACATAAGATGTCATGATATCTTTTGCACATTTAGTATCTTGTTTTCTCATATCATCATATTTTGTCCCGATGTGAGGGAAACAGAGGGCTCAACTCTTCTGTAGAGAAATAGTACCACTTAGTGGTGAGTATTTAAAAGTGCTCCTAAGATTTTTTCTTGGTCTCCCATGTAGGCCTACAGGAGAAGAAAAGACAGGCTGGGAATCGTAACTGCACTGCAGAAATACATTGTTATTGCACAACACTCAAATGTATTTCATGTCAAATGATTAATTTAACTGAGTGAAATAAATATGTTATTTTGAGGAAGGTAGTTGATTGCATCTGTGTATGCTGGTTATCTTAAGCTGCTAAATTGGTCTCATTCCAAATGCTCCACTTGCTTTCCATATTGGAGGTGGACAGGCCAAAATGTCCATTTATCCTCACTGTGATGATCCAGTTTACACTAATGAGCCGTGCCCCAGTCATGTTATCTCCACTCTGCTCTACAGACGTCCAGTCCTCACAGTCAACTCCAATACAATTATTTGTGTGGCAGAAAATGTGTCACCGACAACCATTTTCTCTTTTCTTCCTTCAGCCATAGTTTCAATAAGAAGCCAGTCCCCTTAGGGGCCTATAGAGTGTAAGACCTAAGATATTGGCAGCAGGGAGCAAAGGAAGGCATTAACACCAGATGACGCTGTCAGTCTGTCCTCAGAGATGTGTCCATGATGATCACCTGATGAAAGGCCTGTGGATGGTCAATGATCACTGTCAGGCCATCATAAAGCAGTGGTTGTCTGTAGAATACAGCTGGCAGAAGAAGGACATCACAGACAAACAGGATGAGAGAACAAAACAGACACAAATTTGCTAATAAATTCACAACTATTATTCACTTATGAGGAAATGAATTTCTTTCAGAAAGCACAGATATTTGTTGTATTGCTCAGGCATCATTACGTAAATAACCTTGGGGCATTGTCCGTTTTTGTAACCAGTCAATGGAGGCATTGAGGCTATGGTCGTTGCCAATGCGTTGTTGCTCGCATGATGTGTATCTGCTGGACCAATTACATCACGATGTGTGTCTGCTGGACCAATTACATCATCCACTGGCCCCTCAGAGAGCTGTATTGACTGAGAACCTGTTGTCAGGGAACAAAACAGAGGATGAATTTGATTGGCCTGAGATGGAAATGCAATGGGGCTTGTGGTTTGGATAGCGATGGTAGTGAAACCACAACTTTTACGAAGCAAATATCTGTCATTGTCGCCATAGAGTTCAAAGAGTCTTGACGGTCCATTTTACATGCATATGATGGGCAGCTAGTGTGGTCCTGTCATTCATTCTCTGAGCCTGGTATGACTGGGTATGAATGGTTGGTGTGTTGCTCGCCTCAAGTGATTTATATCATCAGACATTTACACCATCAACACAATAAACGCTGTTGTTTAACATGAGTTGATGACCTCAGCTATAAGCCTGGTCTGTCTCTTCATCTGTCTGTGTTGTAATGGGATGTATGGTGCAGATTGTCATCCGCAATAAGAATGTGCGGTGGAGTTACTAACTGGTTTGCAGTTATAACATAATGTTGTGAGAATTATTCTCTATAAAACATTTATGGAATTGCAAAAATACACAGGAATTTGGCCCAAATCATAAATTCATGACATACAGTACTCTATTAATGTGAACTCCTGGATAGAGGGCTTGCACCAAGATAGAAATGTCAAATGAGTTGTCTATTTGTCTAACCTTTTTGTGGGAAACAGGCAGTTCAGTAAACAATACAATGGAACAACAGATAATTATATATTTTTGTTTGATTTAGCAAAGTTTATTTGACAGAGAACATTTTCAGCTTGTGGTAGCAGAGGGCAGTAATGAATATATGTCTGACTCATACTCATACTAGCAATATATTCATATTACATCACAATTCTAGGGGGTTTCCATTATACAGCACCAGTGTGTCACCAATGATTATGTTAATGTTAGTTCTAGTGTTATTCCGTGGGAAATGTGTTTCCATAGCTAGGGCTGACACTGAGGACTTGTGAAGAGCAGAATCAACAACTTCTGCATCATCAAGACAGTTGCTTTGTGAGAAGGTGTTAACCGTGGAAGGTGTTAATCCATGTTCCCAGTTAGCCATTGTTATGTAAATGTTAGCTGAAAAGTGCCAGTGGCCTGGTCTTGGCCCCAAGTCAGAGCAGGTCCACTGAGCAAGTCTGAGCCTTTTTGGTAACACATTGGTCCTTAGTGGAAATTGTCCATTCATGTACCATTCAGCCATGCCTTTCTACAATTCAAATAATTAATCCTCTGAAAATAATGAACATTTTATGTTATGAAAATGAAAATGACAACCACTTCCTGAATTGACAACTGAGATGCAATTGACCATAAATTTGTGAGTTATTGTTTAACTGCAGCTTCAGCTCAAAAAAGAGATTGACAAATCAGTCACAGATCTACTCAGATGAAATGGCAAAGGAGTGTGAAAAACATACCAGTTTCATGCTAAATGCAAATGTGAGTCCCAGCAACCACAGAGAATGTGTCTGAGTTCATGTGTTCAAACTTACCCCCAATAGTCTGAACCATAATTCATTGAATAATAATTGAAACAGGCAAACGAAGGAGATGCAGAAACACATATCAAAGCCCATGTGTCCTTTAGCTCCAGGGTCTTTTTTGAAAGCATGCTGTCAGATTAATTTCCAACCTCTCAATCTGGTAGAAATGTTGATGGGTAGGTTTGGCTAATCCTGTCGGCTCATTGTGAAACAGCATTGGAAATGATGAAGCACCAGAAAACCATGCTACTCCCCCTTTGTGTACCCACAAAGTGCACTGGCCGTAGACAATGAACTGAAACATTGGTGTAATTTTAACATGGCAATGAGCAGGGGGGGTGGAATCAGTGCAGTGGATGCTAGTTCACTTAAATGCCTACCCTCTTGATGGAAGACGGGAAATGCTTGGCCTAAAAAGAAAAGCCCTGGCACAAAAATGTTTGGACAGATTCTTTTTCCATTTTTCTGTGTTGTCATACGTATATGTCCAAACGTACATTTTGTCAGCGGTAAAAATGTGTATTTCTATGAGAAGCTTTGGAGGTGGAATAGCAGCTTTTGTTTAGGCCCAACGAAGAGAAATAAATAGTTTCATCTTCACACTGCAATTCATCACTAAGAGGTGTGAATCTTCTTAGGGCCACAGATCAGGTGAGTCAGATGCTTTGTAATGTTATTTTCATGGTCACAGACCCTGCAGAAATGAAATAACAGTGCCTGCAGATTGACGTCATCTCCTGGAGCTGCATAAAGCATTCTATGGGACTATTGAGTTTTAGAATGACTCACAATGGCCTATCAGACTGTATTGTGATGCCATTTGGAGAAAGTGGTGGTTCTAATACAATCAAACAAACATGTTCTCTCTAACATATGTATATTATGTGAGATTTCAAAGAAATATCTGAGGACTGCTGTATAACAATACTTCTCCTGACCAAATGCCTCTAGAGAAAAGAAGCCAGACCCTTGAGTGGGGAGTGGAATCAGAGTACCATTGTAATCTAATTGAGTTGGCTATAGGAATATTACCACTGCTAGGATTGATGGAAACCAGTGGGCTGTCCAACACTTACGTACTCATACAGAGACATACTGTCAGTGTCGGTTACACTCACTACTCAATAGCTTTCCCTCTGTTATTAATGATGATCACAGCTTATGAATGCTGTTGGATCAAGTACATCATTAGACCCTCACTGCTCTCCTGACAGCTTACAGAACATTCATGCATTGTTTGCCCAACTCTCTCTAAATGTAGACTTCAGTACTGTATGATCCTGAGAACTACCTGTATATGGTGTACCTTTATTTTGTATCTCTCAACACCCCTACCCCACTCTCTCTCACTCACTCACTCACTCACTCACTCACTCACTCACTCACTCACTCACTCACTCACTCACTCACTCACTCACTCACTCACTCACTCACTCACTCACTCACTCACTCACTCACTCACTCACTCACTCACTCACTCACTCACTCACTCACTCACTCACATTTACCCAATAAGACATCTCTTGCATCCCTCTCAAATCACCACCAGTATTCCTTTTTCTTTCAGATAAAAAAAAAACACTCCCCACTGAGAGACAACGGAACGATTTCCTATCGGTTCCCAAGATCCAAACGGTGAGTGTGACTCATTGCCTTATGCAACACAAAGCTCATGGTTCTTCAAGCTTTCTCAGCGCTTTCCTTCTGCCTCTCTCTCTCTCTCTCTGTTCCTCAATGGTGCCGAGTTTCAAGGGTAGACTGAATGTCCTCTTCCATTCAGCTGCTATTTTGGTCTCCATGTCAACAAGATGTGAGTCGCCACACAAAAGAAACACCTATTTCATGGACACTACCTGAAATGTGTCACTATACAGCACACAAGTGAAATTGTTGTATTACCTGGCTCATTATCTTGCAATCCCAATATGCACAACACCTCCCTATGCATACTGCAGAACACTTGTATTATAATTATTTTAAAGCTGTATTGTTGTTACCAAGAATATTATCAGGATGTACACTTGATAGTATATGTTAATGTGTTACCACCACCCACTGCGACCTGTATGCTCTAGTCGGCTGGCCCTCGCTACATATTCGTCGCCAGACCCACTGGCTCCAGATCATCTATAAGTCTATGCTAGGTAAAGCTCCGCCTTATCTCAGCTCACTGATCACGATAACAACACCCACCCGTAGCACACGCTCCAGCAGGTATATCTCACTGGTCATCCCCAAAGCCAACACCTCCTTTGGCTGCCTTTCCTTCCAGTTCTCTGCTGCCAATGACTGGAACGAATTGCAAAAATCGCTGAAGCTGGAGATTTAAATTTCCCTCACTAACTTTAAACATCAGCTATCTGAGCAGCTAACTGATCGCTGCAGCTGTACATAGCCCATCTGTAGATAGCCCACCCAATCTACCTACCTCATCCCCATATTGTTTTTATTTACTTTTCTGCTCTTTTGCACACCAGTATTTCTACTTGCACATCACCATCTGCTCATCTGTCACTCCAGTGTTAATTTGCTAAATTGTAATTACTTCGCTACTATGGCCTATTTATTGCCTTACCTCCTCACGCCCTTTGCACACACGGTATATAGACTTTCTTTTTTTTCTATTGTGTTATTGACTGTACGCTTGTTTATTCCATGTATGTTGTTGTTTGTGTCGCACTGCTTTGCTTTATCTTGGCCAGGCAGCAGTTGTAAATGAGAACTTGTTCTCAGCTAGCTTACCTGGTTAAATAAAGGTGAAATAAATAAATAAAAATAAAATAAAAATGTGAAAGAGTATGCTGGCTGTTTTTAGAGTCGTTTTGGGTGGGCTTCTCCCCTGAGTTTCAACACACCTAGAAGCCTATTTTCATAGGCAACACCTCAGCTCATCCATATTTCTTCAACAATTTCTGCACTTCTTGGAAAAAGATAGATCCTTGTGTTGAATTACTTTGACACCGAAAGGGATTTTGGGTGTGAATCAAAAGAATGCTATATTCATAGGCTACTTTTGTCAAAAGGGGTGTTTCATCCCAATGCCATAACGTTTGTTGTTGTGTGCGGCACTGTCATGTTAGTGACTCATGTAATGGCAGACAGCTCAGGGGGAATAGTGTGAGAGAATAGGTTAACCTCATAAGTCGACAGTCGAGAAGAAAATATAATGGTAGCTGAGGGATTTGGTCCCCAGTTTACATTCACCATCATGACCAGAACGTTACCAGTGCAAAGAAAAGAGAGGAGATTTCTCTCTTAGTAGTGCTGACAGTTTTGGTTTGAAGCTACAGGGTGTTATCCATAATTCTTTGTTTATGTCCAGCTTCCATGGCTTGCAATCTGCAGAAGTTTCTCCCAAGGCAGTGGAAGCCTTTGGCTGCCCCACAGCTCTCTGCATAAACAGAGCAGCCTCCCTGATCAGCCGCTGGGTGTAAGCAACAAGGCTGGCCATTGTGAGACCAACCGGACGACTGCTGCTTAATGACTGTTCATCAGGCAGACCAGTGCATTCCTATCATCTTCACATATGTTCATACTTGTCCAATTTCTTTTGTATTAATATTGTTTTGTATTAATATGATTGAAGATATGAATGCACGCACATGTACACACACATAAGCTAGGCATACACACAGATTCACATATAAGCATCAGATGTTTTGTAATAAACATATCTTCCCCTCTCTGCCAGTTTAGTCAGTAAGAGGAGAACTCCTTGCTCATCGTAGCCTCAAGCACAGCCTATATATCCAGCCTACCCTTCTTGTCTCCAACTAATGAATAATTTCTCAGTCAATGTGCTCCGCCAGAACACATCAGAGGGCCAGATCACGTCACTGGACCTCTCTTACGCACATCCCTGCCAATGCAGCTAAGCAAGGCTTTTCCCATAGACCTCTGGGAGTTGTTGTTTTTGTTTCGATGTAATGGCTGGTGTTATTAGTTTGCCGTGAAGCGCAAAAATTCTGAGGGACTAATAGAGATAAATATATCTGTTCTGGGAAATTATCTGCAATAAGAAAACACATTGTGGCTTTTGATTAAATCAAATCTGAATCTATCGGAGACCTATATTATTCAAAGCATTATATACATATTCTTACAAACACAAAGACAGAGATCTTTACCAAACACAGAGCTATCTCTCTCCCAACTCACTAAATGTACCCTGTTGTAAGGAAGGCAGCATCAGCATCAGCAGCTGTTGGCATAGGAGGAGCTTCTCTGCTCTGTCCTTTCTGTGGCTGAGAACCCCCTCATGGAGTAATTAAGAATCTCTCCCAGCTGAGGAGCTGTGCCTTCCTAAATCACTCATACACACACACATGCACGCACACACACACACTACAGGCACATGCGCACACACACTACACGCACACATGCACAACCACTAGACACACACACGCACACACACACTACACACGCACACACACACACACACACCACACACACACACACACACACACACACACAAGTACGCAAGCGCATGCACACGCACATCAACACACACACAATCCCTTTCCCTCCCCCACCCCACCTTTCTGTATTATTCCATGTCATTTTAATATTTGTCATTTTCCCTTTAGTGCAATCTCTTCCTCTGTCCTACCATCTCCCACACTCTGTCTTTCTCACACACACACACACACACACACACACACACACACACACACACACACACACACACACACACACACACACACACACACACACACACACACACACACACACACATTTGAGTGATTTGAGTAAGTTTAAATCCTGCCGGATGTTGTAGAATTGAAATATACATGAGAATTTCCATTTTGATTCAGATTAATTTAGTAGGCACCAACCTGCGGTAAACTGGTTGTCTGTGTGTTAAACTCAAGTGTTGGACGTACTCACAGAAAGTTTCAATGTATCATACAGTTTTCTAACTTGAACCAAGGATACAAATTGATTACCTAGCATCATTCTTAAATGTAAATATTTAGCAGTCAATATCAAGCCAAAGCGTCAGACTGCCAACTGAAACAACAAACAGTAGTGCAATGAGACAAGACATGTGCCCCTGCCATTCTGTGGTCTCTCCAATTTTAGTCTCTTTGCCAGTCATGTGATTTTTATTTTTTATTTAACCTTTATTTAACTAGGCAAGTCAGTTAAGAACAAATTCTTATTTACAATGACGGCCTACCCCGGCCAAACCCGGCCAAACCCCGACGACACTTGGCCAATTGTGCGCCACCTGATTATAATCACGGCCAGATGTGATACAGCCTGGCCTCTTGCACTGAGATGCAGTGCATTAGACCACTGCGCCACTCGGGAGCCACTTTACCATTATAAGCATACAATATATGCCTGATGAAAGTCAGAATATATCTGAACTTACTGATAAATCTTCACCCACAAGCGTTCCTTTTTAGCGCGTTTGAATGCACGCACACACACAATTGAGTCATGGGCCCATTCGTTATGAGTCACTCAGATGGCAGGAGGGTCATTTAGAGTCACGGGGCCATTCGTTATGTCACTCAGATGGCAGGAGGGTCATTTAGAGTCACGGGGCCATTCGTTATGTCACTCAGATGGCAGGAGGGTCATTTAGAGTCACGGGGCCATTCGTTATGTCACTCAGATGGCAGGAGGGTCATTTAGAGTCACGGGGCCATTCGTTATGTCACTCAGACAGCAGGAGGGTCATTCCACCAATAGAATGCCTTTTGGGTAGTGTAATTTGATTGTTAAAAACTATTTATTTCACCTAATTTTAACATTCTGTCATAAAGTGCACATGTTCAACCTTATATGAGGTTGAATGAAGAAAAATTACTATAGTAAGTGTCAATTAAAGTAACAGGGTTGATGTAACATGGTTGAAGTTTTCATCAGTTATAAATCTCCTTGTGACAGGGGAAATGGAAGCTTGTTGTGTGCAACAGCGAGGGGCAATTTCATGCAAGCGTCACAAAAATATTGAAATTGTTAAAACATTTCTAGCCTATCTATCTACTGTTTGAGGTGTTATGCTCGACCGGCTCAGTTTTCTGCCACAAAACACCAGAAAATGGCCAAGAAGAGCAGAACCAGCTCACCTACTTTTACACTCTGATTTGACGATTGGATGTTCAATGTTTCTTTTGAAAATATATATAATTAAAAAAGGAATAGTTTCACCATATTAAAACGAGAGTTCAGTTCACGTAACAGGGTTGACCTTAAAATGAGAGATAAACGTAAATGAATCACTAAATCACTTGACAGAAATAATAATCTTCAGAAATGACTTTGTCAAAGCAACAAAGAATAACTAGGCCTTTATAATGATAGTGAAAACTTGGGGAAATATTTGGGCTAAGTGGGTTAAAATGTTCGTATAAGTCAGAGAAACATGTCAAAATGCACATTTTTGGCACTTTAATTGAATTTATTGAAATTTCCACATGCTCTATATTAAAGAGCAATTCATTTAATATAACAGGCTTTTAAAATTCAATATTGGTGCACAATTTCTACTTCAAATATCAAAGGGATGCAAAAGGCACTCTTTGTGGAAGGACCCAGAAACAATGCTGTTTCTATAGAGACTGGGTTCCAGGTGAATAGCACCTTTAATGAATTGTCTGCACAGCCCCCACCCCCACACACATCAACACAATATCACTAATCAGGTTTTCCCATTGAGGATTTGGAATTCTCATCACTAGACATGACTGACATGAACTTAATGAAGAAAGGGGATCACAAAAGTGCACTGCACAATGCCTCTAATTTGAAATATTCAATATACTGTAGCTCCTACATACTATAGTTGAAAAACATACAGATATGTATTGGGGACACAATATCCTGCTGCAATGATGCAATGTATAGTATATGCTTCCTATTTCTGCTTAACCCTCCCAAACGAAATGCGTCAGAATATTAGCCCTGTCCATATTTTCATTATATGACATCTAAGCCCTTGATGATGTCTTTTAGAATATTTGGAGCGATTTAAAACAGTTTAGGTGTCTCTTAGACCTTTACAGTATCACACTGGGATGCCATGACACGACAATTAGCTGTAAGAAATCCTGCAATCCTGCCTTATCCTATCATCAATAAAATAATGATTGCATTGGACTCCCAGAGATGCAGGTGCGTTATTGAAAAGATCAACTCAGACAATTTGATGATCATTTCTCTGTGTATCTAATTAAAAAACAAGCTCTGGCTATAAACTAGCAGGTGGCGATATTTAGTGCAGAGCCAAGAAGGAACGAGACGTGTCTTTCTCATCGTATGACACACCAGGAATACTTTTTTGTTGTTGTGAATAACAGACAAATCGATTTTGCCCTAGTGTCTTCAAAGCTTATACAATATCCCAATATCATATGTAAAAGGTATATTTATAGAATGATACTTAGAATGATCATACATCAGATGATCTCCCTCTTCACTATCGTTCTCTGATTATCACTGTTTTTTTTCTTATGTTTGAATCTCTCTTCTCACCTCTTACCATATCTCTCTGTGTGCCTATCTCCTTCTCTCATTCACCAAGACTTACTATCTGCGTCATCCTTCTTCTCCTCTCAAGGGCAACTCACTTAAGCTTTCATTGGCTCAGTGAATCGATGTTGTGATGACATCTCACATCCTGAGCTTAAGTAAATACTGGGCTGTTCAGAATTTTTTTAATTAGATTTCTCTATGTGAGCTTAAATCAAATGTTATTTAAAAAAAATATAATTATACAGTATATATATTTTTGGCATTTTATAAAAGTATAGACTCTGAGCTTCAAAATTATATATCATACACTGTAGTTGGAGGAAACATGGGAAAGTTATTCTGCTGATACACCTCTTATCCCACGCAGTGGTGTAAAGTACTTAAGTAAAAATACTTTAAAGTACTACTTAAGTCATTTTTGGGGGTATCTGTACTTTACTATTTATATTTTTGACAACTTTTACTATTACTTCATATATTTTTCCCTGACACCCAAAGTACTCATTACATTTTGGCAGGAAAATGGTCCAATTCACACACTTATCAAGAGAACATCCCTGGTCATCCCTACTGCCTCTGATCTGGCTGACTCACTAAACAAAAATGCTTTGTTTGTACATTAATATCTGATTGTTGGAGTGTGCCAATGGTTTGCATAATATAAGTCATTTAAAATTGTTAATACTTTTAATACTTAAGTACATTTTAGCAATTCCATTTACTTTTGATACTTAAGTATATTTAAAACCAAATACTTTTAGACTTTTACTCAAGTAGTATTTTACTGGATGACTTTCACTTTTACTTGAGTCGCTTTCGATTAAGGTATCTTTAATTTTACTCAAGTATAACATTTGAGTACTTTTTTCCACCACTGCACTTAGGAGACAAGTAGAGCGAAATGCCCTTGCTGAGATTTTCACACTTGCTAGAGAGCTCTTCTTTGTTTATTCATTCAGCATCATTCACACCCTCTTAAGCCTTAACCCCACCCATCTCTTCAAGATTTCACATGTAAACGCGTGTGAGCCAGCATGGCATTGTCCTCCAGAAAGTAGTCTCTCTACTTAAACTTTCTCCCACTTAAGCTTTGTCGATAGCCCCAGCTAAATGCAGGGCAGCAATGTTTTTTCAGAGCTGTAACAACACTTTTGCAGTTATCGATAGCTGTGTCTTTCCAAACATCTGCAGTAACAAAGATTATCGAAGCCCCCATTCTGTTAAATACAGAAGCCTGTGACATGACTGACCAATCAGGACTCATCTCTTGGCATCGCCAACCCCTCCATTATCTCAGCCAATCATGGCTAGTCAGGAAGGATCCTGTCTTTCTCCCTATATAGCTTAGTGCTTTCTCCCTGGCTAAACTAGGCTCATAATTAAACATTTTAATTAATATATACAGATCCAATACGAGTTTGTAATGAAGGCACATGAAAGTTCACATGTTCAAGAAGACATATCTGAAGAAAAAAAAGAAAACAATAATAATATTCAGACACAGTTCACTGCCGGAGCAACACCTGGAAGTAAAGAACATGTAGCTACAGTAGTCTCTCTATTCTCCTGACAGCTCCAGTTCTGAATGAGCAATCCTTTGGTCATTTGGACCCAACTGTTGCACTGCAAAAACGGTTCAAAATCTACCTGCAGCTCATTTAGTCAAATCAACATCCAATAAAAAAAAGTCTCACTAAATAACTTATTTTAGCTTTCCCAGGGGAGACGAAGTAAAGCAACTTGAGGGAATTTGAACAAAATTGGCTTCTTATAATTTAACCAAACTGAATTCCACCTGGACTGGCCGACCTCAGAGCAAAATATGAGCTCATGCCATGAATCCAAGAAAGGGACAATGCCAAATTGCACCTGACACTGAATCAATGAATTTTGACTAAACAATAGCTTCCCATATTGATCCAGTAATATCCAGCACTTTGGATTGCTGAATGATCACTATCATCTCATTAGGACATTTTAGCTTGAAGCAACTACAGTCACAAACACTTTCAACACACATTTTAGAAAGAGTGGTGTTTGTGTTCACGCACCATTTAACCAGCTCTGTTCCCTTCAAATGTCCAGCTCTGTTTTATTTAAAAGTTGGCCTGCCTGAACCCTTATTCATTCTGCCAGGGCTTTCATCAGCCTTTCCCTGCCATGGTAGGGGGTATGTCTTGGATCAATTCCAGTTGCATGATTAATCACTCTATTGAATAGCTTTGCCCAGGGCCCTGAACCTGAAACTCATTAAGCCACTGGCTCAGGTTGTCAATAGAAATAAGGTACAATTAAATGTCTCTGTTCCACGCCTCACACCAAACAGGAAGCCCACTAGTGGAGCGCGGAGCAGGTGCCACTGTCCTATTCACAGAGGGTCACTGTGAGGTCACGAGAGCGTGTCAGCCTATGGCATGGCAACCACTGAACACAGACCAGGAAGTCGAGGAGAGATTATCCTAATAGTGAGTCACAGTCTGATTCCTCAGATACCTATCCTGAAGTGGCATATGTTACTTGCAATGTCAAAAAGGTCATGTTTACAGAGAGGTGTTTATTTAATTACATTTGGAAAGGTTATTGGTTATTACAATCATCCTGTGCTTTATGAATGTATTATTTCCTCACAGAGATAAGATGGTGGTCTACAATCATCATCAGTTTCTACTATAATTTTCAGACAAATGTTACTTAGTTTCGTCAAGATACAAATAATAGATATACTGTATTTCCAACTAAAACTAAATGTCATTCATAACCTTATCCTCGGTTCCTCTGTATTCAAAGGATTGTTTCCCTATCCCCACAGAGGGTTACCATTCAGAGGGAGCCAGAGACCTGTCAATGCATCATTTTTATACCTAAGAAATCTGAGGGATCATGATTGATGCACTGTTTTGACGTCATTCCTTCAAAGGCTCAGCATCTTTGATTTGACAGCCGGCGGAGAGACAGGAGAGTGAGGGGAGAGGCAAAAGAGTGAGGAAGGTTTTCCAGATGACAATAAAATCAGCTAGCAGCTGCTGCTTGTTTTTGAGTGCTCCTCTGCAGTCCTTAAGACATCAGCCTGCTCCACACACATAATTACCTTACCACTCTCCAACACTGTGTCTCCGCTGTCCTCCTATGATGTGTGATTCTTTTATCAATGTGTGGTTTGTTTACATGATGTGACGTCCCTTCATTTTGTTTTTAGATTGTCTTATTGAATGGGCTCTATCAAGGTTTTAGATTTTCACGGGTGTGTAACACTATATGGAGGGAATCATACACTGTGCTGGTAGGTGTATGTCTTACCACGGACTCACATCTCTGTCTGTCTCCAGTGTCAAACTGTAGGACACTCTGACATTGTCTGCCTCGTCCAAGCCTTGCTTAAGGTATTGTCTGGAAGTGAAACGCAGTTCCTCCCTCCATGACTGAGAGGTTCATGCTCTGTGTCTCTCTTCTCTGTCCTGCTGAGGCCTGGCTCAATCCAACAGCTCAGTGGGCTACTGCATTAAGCAGCACCCTGCATCCATCTTTCTCTCACTACATTCTTACCTTCTGTGGTTCATCACTACAATGCACCAGTCAAGTTCAGGATTAGAAAAAATGGTAAATGAATGGGTAAGGTAAAAACTTTTATGCAGAGTAATTTATTTGTCAGGTACAGACCACGGCCTTCATTTTGGAACCAACATGCATACAGTGTTGCTGTAGCACCGCTAGTGTTAAAACAGCAAGTCAAACCCCAAAAGACACATAAATCACATCACTTTTAGTGTTTGGAAAACCAATTGACGCTATTAACCAAACACAGGCATGGAAAGTTGTGTCATTGGCTATAATTGTGATGGCATAGTTGGAATGCCTAAGTCTACTACCTCATCAATCAGGTGGACGGGTTATGGGATGCATGCATGTCTTATATGGTCAGATAAGGAACGTTGTTTACATTAATCATCATTTACAGTAATCCCTACAACATCAGTATGTTGATGATCTTCACCTTTTTTCCCAGTTGCATGGCCGTAAAGTGTTGGCTTATTCATCAACATTCCTAATAAGGCTTTACCTCATAGTAGTTTTAGTAGTGACATTCTAGGGTTCTCAGTAATGAGTACAGTCACCCATTCCAAAGGCTGTTGGCTTTCCAATGATAACATTTACATTGCAAGGAAACAATGTCAATGAAAGGATTCAGGAGATAGGGGCTATGTCATATATTTCTACCAACAAATTGGGGTTGTGCCAGCAACAGAAAAGTGTCTTAAGTCAATGCAGATATTTATGTTCTTTGCATTACTTCCAACCCACTCAGTCTATTTGTTTTTCTCCCCATCTCTCTCTATTGGTTTCTCCCTGTTTCCCCCTCCTCTTAGTGTAACCCCTACCTCCAGCTCCTGCAACCGCAGCCTGGCTGACTCATCGGCCCCATCATTAAGCTCTTGCCAAATCTCCCTGATTAAATGGTAAAGGATGAGAATAATGAGCTCTGTCGAGTATCCCTGGCCTCCCGCACGTTTTGGGACAAACAGGAGGCAAATATTAGCCGCTGGAGGCCACACAGGTGGCCATAAAACATAAAGGTGTATTTCTAAAGCTTCGCTCACATTTCTCAAAGCTGGGCCTATTTAAAGCTAGGAGGTAAGAGGTAGATTGGTGCATGGGGAGCTAGGGAGTTGGTGTGGTCGTCAGTGAGTGTGTTAGAGCACAACAGCTTACATCAAAGCTAAGTTTCATTAGTTCTCATGCCAGCCCCCTCCTTTTCTCCACCTCCAAAAACAGACGTAATGTGACGTTTCATCCATGTCATAAGGAGTGAAACTTTTGGAGGGGGAGTTAACCAGGCTGTGAAGCTAACACCTGCATCAGTATCAGTAACCATGGAGATGATGACTTCCACAATGAATTATCTTCTATCCATCGATATTAAGGTATCTCATGCAAACACTCATCACTGGCTAGTTATTTGCATGAAGCTGACGAATCACTGCACCTTATATGAAACACTTACGTCTCCTGAATGTTTTCCAATTCAGAAAACATGACAGACATGTTTGGTTATGAAATATAATTGTGTGCTTATGGATTGTTGGTTTGTTACATGTGATGCCTTGTCCTACATACTGGAGTGCATTGATGGCTGTGTCTCTCAGCTCACTGATCTAATTCAGATCAGTGGTCTGTCTCCCTGCATGACTTGTGGCTTCAAGTGGCCCATATTGACACTTTGGGGGCACAAATCAATACAATATTCTCAAACATCCTCCTGTATCTAGTGTGTACGTAAAACCTAAGGACTGCAACAGACTCCACAGAGCAACTCTCCAGATTTTTGGACGACGATCCCGAAATTAATTGCCACTCATTGCTAGTCTTAGGGATTTTGATATAGCTTTTTTCTGCTGCTTGATTTGAATGAAGACCTCTGCACTCCACTGGAGAGGAAATAAAATGCACTAAAATAACTTCTCTCTATGTAGCTTCAGAGGAATTTATAGCACATTGAGTCAACCACCTCATCGCCTTCCTATCTCAGAGACCCACTAAACACGTTTTTCTGTGTAGCGCAATATAAAGAGTTTAATTCACCTCTTCATATCTGAAACTCATTATCATAACTATGTTTGAAACATTTCAAAAGCATTTTGTCATTGATTTTGTTCCCCCTCTTTCTCTCTTTCTTTTTCCTATTTCGTTATATGGCATGTGCAATAAAATAATTAGTATCCTGTAGTCCGGCAATGGAGACAAAGTCCTCCTCTATGTGTGGAATAAGGCAGGGGGTGTAGGGGGATGAGTCATCCACAGGAGCGAGGTATGGAAATAAGGAATCTGGAGACTGTGGCCTCTCGCTGAGATGAAAACATGAGACTTCTGAGCATTAGACACGATCCTGCAGAACAAAGACAGCCAAAGTGATTACTGTAACGACGTGTCGATACGCACTCTTTATTGATTTATATTGGTTGTAATAAATTACAATGATATATTTTACTTTATAAGGACTGAATGCTAAATTAAGGCTACGAAGCTTGCTAGGACACGGCAGATCAGATCAATTAGCACCGAGGTGTGAAGTGAGAGGTGTCAAAGCCCTTGAGCCCAACAATGGCAGGAGAGTTTCACAACCCCCCACCCAATTGCAGAGGCCTTTAAAACCCCCTCCATCTGTGCAGAGGTCATTACAATACAATACCCCCTGGATTCATCTCTATTTTGAACTGATATGCAGCCAGGACACTTCAATTGTAAATTACCTCAATAAAAAACAATATTGTTGCTTTGATCACATCAGAAGATATCCTCCTCACAATCTCCAAAATACAACAGCCACATGACAACTTTGTTTGGACGTTGTAAAAGACCATTCGCAGAAACTGAAGAGATATAACTAGATAACAACCTCCTTTTCCACGTGCGAAAAAAACGGTGGATAGAGACTTGCTAGTTACGTTAGCTAGCTAGCAGGGGATTTTCTACAAGGAATCTGCCTCCCAAAAAATGCTTCTCCCAAGTGGGTGTGACACCTACTCCCGTTGCCTGCTGCACTGCTGCTTGGATTCCACCTGGCGATCTGTTCACCGTCTGCCCTGGCCTGTCTCCCCCTGTCTGGTACAGGTACCCCCACCATATTCCCCCTCTCTCCCGAGCTTTCGCTCGCCTCCAGCACACACACTGTTGGGGCGAGTGACTCTGAACTTACAATGGCTAGCCCCAATTTGTTAGATTTTTTTCTTTATTCTTTATTTTTCTTTAAACTTTATTTAACTAGGCAAGTCAGTTAAGAACAAATTCTTATTTACAACGACGGCCTACCAAAAGGCAAAAGGCCTCCTGCGGGGACAGGGGCTGGGATTAAACATTTTAAACATTTAAATATATAAATATAGGACAAACACACATCACGACAAGAGAGACAACACAACACTACATAAAGAGAGACCTAAGACAACAACACAGCAAGGCAGCAACACATGACAACACAGCATGGTAGCAACACAACATGGTAGCAGCACAATACGTTACAAACATTATTGGGCACAGACAACAGCACAAAAGGCAAGAAGGTAGGGACAACTACACGTCACACAAAGCAGCCACAACTGTCAGTAAGTGTGTCCATGATTGAGTCTTTGAATGAAGAGATTGAGATAAAACTGTCCCGTTTGAGTGTTTTTTGCCTGCTCATTCCAGTCGCTAGCTGCAGCGAACTGAAAAGAGGAGCGACCCAGGGATGTGTGTGCTATGGGAACCTTTAACAGAATGTGACTGGCAGAACGGGTGTTGTATGTGGAGGATGAGGGCTGCAGTAGAGGTGGATCAAAGAATCACCAGCAGCGAGAGCGACATCATTGATGTATACAGAGAAGAGAGTCGGCCCGAGAATTGAACCCTGTGGCACCCCCATAGAGACTGCCAGAGGTCCGGACAACAGGCCCTCCGATTTGACATACTGAACTCTATCAGAGAAGTAGTTGGTGAACCAGGCGAGGCAATCATTTGAGAAACCAAGGCTGTTGAGTCTGCCAATAAGAATGTTGTGATTGACAGAGTCGAAAGCCTTAGCCAGGTCGATGAATAGAGCTGCACAGTATTGTCTCTTATCGATGGCGGTTATGATATCGTATCAGTGATGTGTCCAATAAGGAGCATTGGTGGCAAATCTGATGGCCAAATGGTAAAGAACATCTAGCTGCTCGAGAGCACCCCTACCTGGTGATCTATAAATTATGTCTCCGTAATCTAGCATGGGTAGGATGGTCATCTGAATCAGGGCTAGTTTGGCAGCTGGGGTGAAAGAGGAGCGATTACAATAGAGGAAACCAAGTGTAGATTTAACCTTAGCCTGCAGCTTTGATATGTGTTGAGAGAAGGACAGTGTACCATCTAGCCATACTCCCAAGTACTTGTGTGAGGTGACTACCTCAAGCTCTGGTAAATGCTTATTTATAAAACCTAGGCCTCACTCCCTCCTATCTGAGATACCTACTGCAGCCCTCATCCTCCACATACAATACCCGTTCTGCCAGTCACATTCCTTTAAAGGTCCCCAAAGCACACACATCCCTGGGTCGCTCTTCTTTTCAGTTCGCTGCAGCTAGCAACTGGAACGAGCTGCAAAAAACACTCAAACTGGACCGTTTTGTCTCCATCTCTTCATTCAAAGACTCAATCATGGACACTCTTACTGACAGTTGTGGCTGCTTCGCGTGACGTATTGTTGTCTCTACCCTCTTGCCCTTTGTGCTGTTGTCTGTGCCCAATAATGTTTGTACAATGTTTCGTGCTGCTACCATGTTGTGCTTCTACCATGTTGTGTTGCTACCATTTTTTGTCATGTTGTGTTGCTACCATGTTGTGTTGTCATGTGTTGCTGCTATTATATGTTGTTGTCTTAGGTCTCTCTTTAAGCAGTGTTGTGGTGTCTCTCTTGTCATGATGTGTGTTTTGTCTGATATTTTTATTTTATTTTAAATGTTTAATTCCAGCCCCCATCCTCGCAGGTCTTTTGCCTTTTAGTAGGCCATCATTGTCAATAAGAATTTGTCCTTAACTGACTTGCCTAGCCAAATAAAGGTTAAATAAATAAAATAAATACAAAATATTTGTTGTTTTACGATACAACAGGGTGAGAGATTTTAGCGTTCTACATTCAAAATAGTTTTGATCTTCTACATGAGCCCATACATGTTCTGTGGATTTGACTTGGTATTAATGGAAGGGGGAGCATGTTGTTAGCTATTGTCATCCTTGTAGCGCTGGCAATAGCCTCCCACTAGCCGTGATCAATGTTATAGCAATTCCATCCCCTTTCCAACATCATTTTCATGATCTCCAGCACAATACCAGTGTCTACATATGTAGAAATGGTGCATTTCTACGTTTTGTAGAAAAAATATATAAAGTTAAAAAGATCTAGCCGATGATAGTGATTTTCAAACTATAATATTCACAGTGACTTGGGGAGCAAGATAGAAACTCGTTGCAGGTTTTGAAAATCACAGTTTTTTCAGCATTTTTTTAGGATCTTTCTTATCTTTTTCAACACAGATCATAGAAACATGCCGTTTTGACATGTTGTCACGACTTCGGCCGAGGTCGGTTCCTCTCCTTGTTTGGGCTGTGTTCGGCGGTCGACGTCACCGGTCTTCTAGGCATCGCCGATCCATTTTTCATGTTCCATTTGTTTTGTCTTGTTTTCACACTCAGCTGGTTTCAATTCCCTAATTACATGTTGTATATTTTCCCTCTGTTTCCCCCATGTCCTTGTCGGGAATTGTTTATTGTAAGTTCGTGTGCTATGTGTTACTGGTGCGCTACGGGTTTTGTACCCATGTGTTTGTTGTTTTATATGCCGTTAGTTTTATATATTAAACTGCTCCGGCTATTCACAAAGTTCTGCTCTCCTGCATTTGACTTCCCTGCCACCAGTTACGCACCCCTTACACATGTAGACTCTGGTATGGTGTTGGAGAACCTGAATATGAGGTTGAAAAGTGGCGGAATTGCCCTTTAAGGGCTATCATGTTTTATCTTTACAAACTCTTTAAGGTTGATGAGGAATCATGTCGGGGAGAGAGGGTGAATGTCAAGGTTTCCCACGGATACATGTAGTTATCTTCTCAGTACAGAGCCTCGTTCAGCTACAACCCCTGGTCAAGTGACCCATGAGTAACAACCCCTGCTCTATTTCAGAGCTGTGTTACTCTCCTATTCCTGTGTTGGTTTAATGAATCAACGAGAGGTTCATGGAGTACAAAGTCACATGTTGAGACATCCAAGGCAAGTGTTAGATGAAAGTGGTAATTAAGCCAGACACATTCGTGGCGCATAATTTATCACCTTTCTAAAAATATCATAGGTTCCATAAAAAGTCTATTAAATCGCTATAAATAGCATTAGTATCTTTTTGTAAGAAGGGAGAAAAGAAACCAGACTTGTTGTCAGTCAGTTTATCCTAAAACATGGTATTTAATGACAGCACTGATCTATCTGTCCACCGCAACAGACATTAGAGAAATAGAAGGCCTCTATTCTTCTGTCTCTGATTTTTTTCCATTTTTAAATTAGTATTTTTTTTTATTTCACCTTTATTTAACCAGGTAGGCTAGTTGAGAACAAGTTCACATTTGCAACTGCGACCTGGCCAAGATAAAGCAAAGCAGTTCGACACATACAACAACACTGAGTTACACGTGGAATAAACAAACATACAATCAATAATACAGTAGAAAAATAATCTATATACAGCATGTGCAAATGAGGTAGGATAAGAGAGGTAAGGCAATAAATAGGCCATGGTGGCGAAGGAATTACAATATAGCAATTAAACACTGGAATGGTAGGATGTGCAGAAGATGAATGTGCAAGTAGAGACACTGGGGTGCAAAGGAGCAAGATAAATAAATAAATACAGTATAGGGATGAGGTAGATTGGATGGGCTATTTACAGATGAGCAGGTGCAGTGACCTGTGAGCTGCTCTGACAGCTGGTCCTTAAAGCTAGTGAGGGAGGTAAGAGTCTCCAGCTTCAGAGATTTTTGCAGTTCGGTCCAGTCATTGGCAGCAGAGAACTGGAAGGAGAGGCGGCCAAAGGAAGAATTGGCTTTGGGGGTGACCAGTGAGATATACCTGCTGGAGCGTATGCTACGGGTGGGTGCTGCAATGGTGACCAGTGAGCTGAAATAAGGCGGGGCTTCACCTAGCAGAGACTTGTAGATGACCTGGAGCCAGTGGGTTTGGCGATGAGTATGAAGCGAGGGCCAGCCAACGAGAGCATACAGGTCGCAGTGGTGGGTAGTATATGGGGCTTTGGTGACAAAACGGATGGCACTGTGATAGACTGCATCCAATTTGCTGAGTAGAGTGTTGGAGGCTATTTTGTAAATGACATCGCTGAAGTCGAGGATCGGTAGGATGGTCAGTTTTACGAGGGCATGTTTGGCAGCATGAGTGAAGGATGTTTTCTTACGAAATAAGAAGCCGATTCCAGATTTAATTTTGGATTGGACATGTTTAATGTGAGTCTGGAAGGAGAGTTTACAGTCTAACCAGACACCTAGGTATTTGTAGTTGTCCACATATTCTAAGTCAGAACCGTCCAGAGTAGTGATGCTGGACGGGCGGGCAGGTGCGGGCAGCGATCGGTTGAAGAGCATGCATTTAGTTTTACTTGCATTTAAGAGCAGTTGGAGGCCACGGAAGGAGAGTTGTATGGCATTGAAGCTCATCTGGAGGTTAGTTAACACAGTGTCCAACGAAGGGCCAGAGATATACAGAATGGTGTCGTCTGCGTAGAGGTGGATCAAAGAATCACCAGCAGCGAGAGCGACATCATTGATGTATACAGAGAAGAGAGTCGGCCCGAGAATTGAACCCTGTGGCACCCCCATAGAGACTGCCAGAGGTCCGGACAACAGGCCCTCCGATTTGACATACTGAACTGTATCAGAGAAGTAGTTGGTGAACCAGGCGAGGCAATCATTTGAGAAACCAAGGCTGTTGAGTCTGCCAATAAGAATGTTGTGATTGACAGAGTCGAAAGCCTTAGCCAGGTCGATGAATAGAGCTGCACAGTATTGTCTCTTATCGATGGCGGTTATGATATCGTTTAGGACCTTGAGCGTGGCTGAGGTGCACCCATGACCAGCTCTGAAACCAGATTGCATAGCGGAGAAGGTACAATGAGATTCGAAATGGTCGGTAATCTGTTTGTTAACTTGGCTTTCAAAGACCTTAGAAAGGCAGGGTAGAATAGATATAGGTCTGTAGCAGTTTGGGTCTCCCCTTTGAAGAGGGGGATGACCGCGGCAGCTTTCCAATCAATGGGAATCTCAGACGATACGAAAGAGAGGTTGAACAGGCTAGTAATAGGGGTTGCAATAATTTCGGCAGATCATTTTAGAAAGAGAGGGTCCAGATTGTCTAGCCCGGCTGATTTGTAGGGGTCCAGATTTTGCAGCTCTTTCAGAACATCAGCTATCTGGATTTGGGTGAAGGAGAAGTGGGGGAGGTTTGGGCGAGTTGCTGTGGGGAGCGCAGGGCTGTTGACCGGGGTAGGGGTAGCCAGGTGGAAAGCATGGCCAGCCATAGAAAAATGCTTATTGAAATTATCAATTATTGTGGATTTATCGGTGGTAACAGTGTTTCCTAGCCTCAGTGCAGTGGGCAGTTGGGAGGAGGTGCTCTTATTCTCCATAGACTTTACAATGTCCCAGAACTTTTTTGAGTTTGTGGTACAGGATGCAAATTTCTGCTTGAAAAAGCTAGCCTTAGCCTTCCTAACTGCCTGTGTGTATATTTGTTCCTAACTTCCCTGAAAACTTGCATATCACGGGGGCTGTTCGATGCTAATGCAGAACGCCACAGGATGTTTTTGTGCTGGTCAAGGGCAGTCAGGTCTGGAGTGAACCAAGGAATATATCTGTTCCTGGTTCTACATTTTTTGAATGGGGCATGCTTATTTAAGATGGTGAGGAAGGCACTTTTAAAGAAGAACCAGGCATCCTCTACTGACGGAATGAGGTCAATATCCTTCCAAGATACCTGGGCCAGGTCGATTAGAAAGGTCTGCTCGCTGAATTGTTTTACGGAGCGTTTGACAGTGATGAGGGGTGGTTGTTTGACTGCAGACCCATTACGGATGCAGGCAATGAGGCAGTGATTGCTGAGATCTCGGTTGAAAACAGCAGAGGTGTATTTGGAGAGCAAGTTCGTTAGGATGATATCTATGAGGGTGCCCGTGTTTACGGATTTGGGGTTGTACCTGGTGGGTTCATTGATAATTGGTGTGAGATTGAGGGCATCAAGCTTAGATTGTAGGATGGCCGGGGTGTTAAGCATGTCACAGTTTAGGTCACCTAGCAGCACGAGCTCTGAAGATAGATGGGGGCAATCAATTCACATATGGTGTCCAGGGCACAGCTGGGGGCAGAGGGTGGTCTATAGCAAGCGGCAACAGTGTTTCTGGAAAGATGGATTTTTAAAAGTAGAAGTTCGAATTGTTTGGGTACAGAACTGGATAGTAAGACAGAACTCTTTAGGCTATCTCTGCAGTAGATTGCAACACCTCCCCCTTTGGCAGTTCTATCTTGTCGGAAAATGTTATAGTTAGGGATGGAAATTTCAAAAATATATATATATTTAGATTTAGATTTTCTGTATTTTTATCAAGTGTATAAAAGTTCATATCAGCGGCCCAAATCAGCATTGGCAGTAGTTGAGTACTTGGTTAACGTTCAGACAATAGGTCAATAGTACATTTTATTAAATAAATTACAGTTAAATATAATTATTTTGGAGCACATCCCTCTTTAAAGTCTCATCTCGCCAGGAAATTGTTACACATATTTAGAAACAGACTTTTGGATCATATTACTCTTTTTGTCATGTCCCTTGTTGCGTACTATAAAATATTTAAAAAGTAATTAAGTCCCACTCAGTGATTATCACATAAATCAGAGAGGATCATGGGGAAATGACTCATTGTGTAAATTCAGCCCTTCGCATGACTACCAGTATGATATAGTCCCAGCAGATTCTATCTTCGCTGATTTGTGGGTCACTTGCTACTGACAGTCACTGATATCAAGAAGATTATTTTCAGATATCATCTTGCAATGGATGATTTCCTTAATGTAATACATTTTGTTTGAATAACACAGAGATCAGTCCAAAACCAAAGGCTTTACCCACCAGGCAATTGTTTTGTTGCTTTGGTGCTAATCCATTAACGTCAATTATTAGTCCACATGTCTATTTACCTAACTATAGCAGTAACTAATTAGGTAGTCCTGACTTGTGCATCCCAGGTATAACACTTTCTAATCTTTGAAAAGGGGTTGTCCTATGTAGCCTGCCTTCCGTCAGCTGAGTGTGTCCGGTATCGTTTCTGACATTAACTCCCGTTCAGATTAAGAAAACTTTAATGTCCTCAGAGATACAATTCATCTTGCTGCAGTCATAAAACATATCACATATAAAAAATAAAAAAAATAGCTAAAGATATTTACAAACAAATAGGCAGGGTAAGTGCAGTTTCATAGTGCAAGTGCTAAGTGCAATTAGTCCAACATTTTGTTAAGTTACAGAACTGCATTTTGAATACTTGGCCCTTTTTTTTTAACCTTAGGTAGTCTGTACCTGCGGCCAGAGAGAAGGAGCTGGAATTCAGGGTGGAGTGGATGGGAAGAGTCAACCGCTATTTTATAAGCCTTATGGAGGGCGCGTTGCCCAGGTAGAGAGCTGACAGTTCTTCCTGTTGCTGCCCATGTAAAATATGTATCCATTAGCTCTCACTGCTTCTCAGGTGATTCTATTCACTGTCCTCCATGTTATTGCCTGGAATCAAGTTCTACACAGCACAAACTCAAGCACAGTACTGATGTGAATGTGTTTGATTCACCCTGCAGTGGTTCACATTGAGTGGTGGGGTAATGAATGCAAACTTCTCTGTACACGTAGACAGACACTGCCAGGCACACACAGTTTTCATCAGAAGAGAGTGAGAAGAGAACACAGAGAGAGACGTAGATAAAAAAGTGTATTTTCCTCTAATATGAGGCTTAGGGATTTAAGGTAATCTAATAAAGGTTTAGCGTGAGGATACAGAGGCTGGTGAGTCATAGGTCAGCGGTGGGCGGAAGGTGAGAACATCCGAAAGCCTAAAGGGTTTAGGGAGATAATGAGGCCCCGTGCAGCTCCCAAGTGCCCAACATTAAGAGTTATTACTTCTTCCCATATTGAGGCTCCAAGCACCTTGTTTCATGTGCAGCCTCACAACACGACAGCTCCCTCCCAGTCACACTGTGGTACGTAGCTACATACACAAACAAACACAAGGCGTGAACCAAAACATGTTTCCTGAGGTCAAGGTTTTAGGGTGAGGTTTGGTACGTGCAGTGGAACCATGTCGCCTCACTCACTGTATGTGAACATGCATGCATGTATGGAATTTCTGAACACATTACAATGGCCCTGAACAAATGTAAATGAGAATACCATAGGAAATAATGGATATCATCGATGTACATCCATATCCTTGGATGAATCTCCATCATGTTTGGATCAATGAATTTGTCTTGCAGAATAACTCAAAACATTGAGTGACCCTCACCAGTGGATGCTCCTCTTCAGAAGAAGGGGAGGACCATCCTCCTCATTGAATTTCATAAAAATAAAAAGAGTAAATCAATAAAAAGGTTATCTATTTTAGATAAAAGTATACTAAATCCAGTGCATTAGGAAACAATTCAGACCTCTTGACTATTTCCACATTTTGTTCCGTTACAGCCTTATAAAATTGATTAAATCGTTTTTTTCCCCTCATCAATCTACACTCAATACCCCATAATAACAAAGCAAAAACAGTTTTTTAGAATTTGTATTACTAATAAAAAACTGAAATATCACATTTACATAAGTATTCAGACCCTTTACTCAGTACTTTGTTGAAGCACCTTTAGAAGTGATTACAGCCTTGAGTCTTCTTGGATATGATGCTGAAAGCTTAGCACACCTGTGCAGGCAAACTTCATTCCATTTACCTAATTTATACCAGCATGTCACGTGTAACCAGAGGGAAAAAAACTCTAGACCACCTTTACTCCACACACAGAGACGCGTACAAAGTTCTCCCTCACCTTCTATTTGGAAAATCTGACCAGAATTCTATCCTCCTGATTCCTGCTTACAAGCAAAAACTAAAGCAGGAAGTACCAGTGGCTCGCTCAATATGGAAGTGGTCAGATGACACAGATGCTACGCTACAGGACTGTTTCGCTAGCACAGACTGGAATATGTTCCGGGATTCATCCAACGGCATTGAGGAATATACCACCTCAGTCACCGGCTTCGACGGCGTCGTCCCCATAGTGACTGTACATACATATCCCAACCAGAAGCCATGGATTACAGGCAACATCCGCACTGAGCTAAAGGCTATAGCTGCCTCTTTCAAGGAGCGGGACACTAATCCGGATGCTTATAAGAAATCCTGCTGTGCCTTCAGACGAACCATCAAACAGCCAAAGCGTCAATACAGGACTAAGATTGAATCCTACTACACCGGCACTAACGCTCGTCGGACTACAAAGAGAAACCTAGCTACGAGCTGCTCAGTGACGCGAGTCTACCAGATGGGCTAAATGCCTTTTATGCTCGCTTCGAGGCAAGCAACACTGAAGCATGCATGAGAGCACCCGCTGTTCCGGACGACTGTGTGATCACGCTCTCCGTAGCCGATGTAAGCAAGACTTTTAAACAGGTCAACATTCACAAGGCCAGACAGATTACCAGGACGTGTACTCAGAGCATACGCGGACCAACTGGCAAGTGTCTTCACTGACATTTTCAACCTCTCCCTGACCGAGTCTGTAATACCTACATGTTTCAAGCAGACCACCATAGTCCCTGTTCCTTAGGTAAGTAAAGGTAACCTTCCTTAAATGACTACCGCCCTGTAGCACTCACGATGGTAGCCATGAAGTGCTTTGAAAGGCTGGTCATGGCTCACATCAACACCATCAACCAGTTTCATTTAAGGACCAAAAAATGGACCACTGTGGCATATAGATTACAAAATATTTGGGAAGAGATTTTTGATGTACTGATTGCATGGCACATGGTTTATGAACTGATATTCAAAACGTATAATTTTTTTATTTAAATGTTATACAAAATTCTTGCAACCAATATATATACAACCTTCCCAGCTTTACAGATTTTGCTGTGAAGAGACATTAGTCATTAGATCATAGATTTTGGTACTGTCCATATGTAGTGTCATAACTGTCGGAAGGATTAGACCAAAGCGCAGCGTGTTGAGTGCTCATCTTCTTTTATTATGTAATAAAGTGAACACTTAAACAAAAATAACAAATCGACAATCAACAGTTCCGTAAGGCACACAGGCTATACAGAAAACATCCACCCACAAACCCAAAGGAAAAAAGGGCTGCCTAAGTATGGCTTCCAATCAGAGACAACGACAGGCACCTGCCTCTGATTGGAAACCATACTCAGCCACACATAGAAAATGAAAACTAGAACAAATCCCCTCTAAATAAACCAACCCCAAAACACACAAAACAACACCCCCTGCCACGCCCTGACCATACTACAATGACAAATGACCCCTTTACTGGTCAGGACGTGACATGTAGCTTGTTTTTGGTCCAGGAATTGCTAAAGAATTGCAACATTTAACTGGAACTAACGCTGCAGATAGCAATACTGGATGATTTAAAAAGTCATAGTCAATCGATCAATAATATAATAATACTTTTGGCAAAAAATATATATATTTTATTTACCATCTGTAGAAATTATTAGAATAGAAAGGTTCAGAACTTTTGTGAAGCATCACAGCACAGATGAAAAATATATGGCAAATAGAAATCAAACTGGATGGACATCAGAAAAACATGGGAGTGGTTGAGGGCAGAGGAAGGACCATTCAAACAAAATATAACTATTGCAATATATATTGTGTCTGTAAAATGTATATAGTATGTATAAGCTGGAAGTAGAAGCCTAAGTGTTATTGTTCATTAGTTTACTCTAATTAGGGGAGGGGTGGTAGGGTTAGCGGAAAATAATTAAGGAAAATATTTTTTAAAGATGCGTGTTTACAGTTGAAGTTGGAAGTTTACTAACACTTAGGTTGGAGTCATTAAAACTTGTTTTTCAAACACGCCACAACATTCCTGTTAACAAACTATAGTTTTGGCAAGTCGGTTAGGACAACTACTTTGTGCATGACACAAGTCATTTTTCCAAAAATTGTTTCCAGACAGATTATTTCACTTATAATTCTCTGTATCACAATTCCAGTGGGTCAGAAGTTTACATACACTAAGTTGACTGTGCCTTTAAACAGCTTGGAATATTCCAGAAAATGATTTTATGGCTTTAGAAGCTTCTGATAGGCTAATTGACATCATTTGAGTCAATTGGAGGTGTACCTGTGAATGTATTTCAAGGCCTACCTTCAAACTCAGTGCCTCTTTGCTTGACATCATGGGAATACCAAAAGAAATCAGCCAAGACCTCAGAAAAAAATGTGTAGACCTCCACAAGTCTGGGTCATCCTTGGGAGCAATTTCCAAATGCCTGAAGGTACCACTTTAATCTGTACAAACAATAGTACGCAAGTATAAACACCATGGGACCACGCAGCAATCATACCACTCAGGAAGGAGACGCGGTCTGTCTCCTAGAGATGAACGTACTTTGGTGCGAAAAGTGCAGATCAATCCCAGAACAACAGCAAAGGACCTTGTGAAGATGCTGGAGGAAACAGGTACAAAAGTATCTATATCCACAGTAAAATGAGTCCTATATCGACATGACCTGAAAGGCCACTCAGCAAGGAAGAAGCCACTGCTCCAAAACTGCCATAAAAAAAAGCCAGACTACGGTGTGCAACTGCACATCAGGACAAAGATCATACTTTTTGGAGAAATGCCCTCTGGTCTGATGAAACAAAAATAGAACTGTTTGGCCATAATGACCATCATTATGTTTGGAGGAAAAAGGGGGAGGTTTGCAAGCCGAAGAACACCATTCCAACCGTGAAGCACGGGGGTGGCAGCATCATGTTGTGGGGGTGCTTTGCTTCAGGAGGGACTGGTGCACTTCACAAAATTGATGGCATCATGAGGCAGAAAAATTATGTGGAAATATTGAAGCTACATCTCAAGACATCAGTCAGGAAGTTAAAGCTTGGTTGCAAATGGGTCTTCCAAATGGACAATGACCAAAGTTGTGGCAAAATGGCTTAAGATCAACAAAGTCAAGGTATTGGAGTGGACATCACAAAGCCCTGACCTCAATCCTTTAGAAAATCTGTGTGCAGAACTGAAAAAGCGTGTGTGAGCAAGGAGGCCTTCAAACCTGACTCAGTTACACCAGCTCTGTCAGGAGGAACGGGCCAAAATTCACCCAACATTTTGTGGGAAGCTTGTGGAAGGCTACCCGAAAAGTTTGACCCAAGTTAAACAATTTTAAGGCAATGCTACCAAATATGAATTGAGTGTATGTAAACTTCTGACCCACTGGAAATGTGATGAAAGAAATAAAAGCTGAAATAAATTATTCTCTCTACTATTATTCTGACATTTCACATTCGTAAAATAAAGTGATGATCCTAACTGACCTAAGACAGGGAATTTTTACTAGGATTAAATGTCAGGAATTGTAAAAAAAAAATGTGTTTAAATGTATTTGGCTAAGGTGTATGTATGACTTCAACTGTATATATAAATATATTTACAAAACATATATATGGGGGATTGGAAATGATTACATTGATGGAAGCTACAATCTATCTGCAATATTAAAGCTGATCTACACCTACAATGAAAAAAAGAATACAAATAATACAAAATCATCCTGGAAACCCTAGACCCACTCCATACCGCCCCAACAGATCCACAGAAGACACACTCCACACTGGCCTTTCCCACCTGGACAAAAGGAACACCTATGTGAGAATGCTGTTCATTGACTACACCATAGCCCACAAAGCTCATCACTAAGAGAAGGACCCTGGGACCAAACACCTCCCTCTGCAACTGGATCCTGGACTTTCTGATGGGCCGCCCCCAGGTGGTAAGGGTAGGCAACAACACATCTGCCACGCTGATCCTCAACACGGGGCCCCTCAGGGGTGCATGCTTAATACCCTCATATACTCGCTGTTCACCCAAGACTACGTGGCCAAGCACGACTCCAACACCATCATTAAGTTTGCTGACAACACAACAGTGGTTGGCCTGATCATAGACAACAATGAGACAGCCTATAGGGAGGAAGTCAGAGACCTGGCAGTGTGGTACCAGGACAAGAACCTCTCCCTCAACTTGAGCAAGACAAAGGAGATGATCGTGGACTCCAGGAAAAGGTGGGCTGAACACGCCCCCGTTCACATCGACAGGGCTGTAGTGGAGCAGGTCAAGAGTTTCAAGTTCCTTGGTGTCCACATCAATAACAAACTATTATGGTCCAAACACACCAAGAACATCGTGAAGACGGCACGACAATGCCTTTTCCCCCTCAGGAGACTGAAAAGATTTGGCATGGGTCCCCAGATCCTCAAAAAGTTCTACAGCTGCACCACCAAAAGCATACTGACCGGTTGCATCACCGCCTGGTATGGCAACTGCTCGGCATCCGACCGTAAGGTGCTACAAAGGTTAGTGCGTACAACCCAGTACATCACTGGGTCCAAGCTTCCTGCCATTCAGGACCTATATACTTGGCGGTGTCAGAGGAAGGCCCAAAAAATTGTCAAAGACTCCAGTAACCCAAGTCATAGACTGTTCTCTCTGCAACTGCACGGTAAGCGTTACTGGAGTACAAAGTCTAGGTCCAAGAGGCTTGTAAACAGTTTCTACCCCCAAGCCATAAGACTCCTGAACATCTAATCAAATGGCTACCCCAGACTATTTGCATTTTTAAGACCATAAAAATGTGTGTGAGGTGTATATTTTTGTTTCAAAATAGATTTGTTTAAGACTACCAAGAAACCCAGGAAGGGTTAAGAAATAACTCGAGGAGGGCCGACTTAAGAAACGGTGGGATATGAGACTGAGGAAGTCCTAAAACAGACATTTAATGTTCAACTGTTTTAGTTACTACTGATTCTGTTGTTCTTCCTTGTGAACGTTGTTTTTCCTTGTGAAGGTTATCATCAGTTTCAGATGTTTTCTTTTTTCCCCAACCACATAGTCATAAAATGTGTGTTCTACATACAGTCCAACAATTGGATGGACAAGAACCTCGGGGCAAGCTCAACACATCCATTGAGGTGAAATTAAGGTTTATGGTGTATTGGAAAATTACCTCCAAAGTCTCTGTCTACTGGTGTGCAGAAGAACACATTGTGCAGAGGTTAGCACAGAAGGTGACTGACCCAGCATACTGTAAGTGACAGACCACCTACTGTACAGTAGACGTGTGGAAACACAGAGGCCCATTAAAGAAGCTTACACAGTGGCACAAACACCGCTCAACTAAGACCATGGAACATGTTATGTTGTGTTAGGGTTAGGCTTGAGGTTAGGGTTGTTGTTGAGTTTAGGATTATGGTTGAACCAGGATGAGGATATGAAGCTAGGCTTAGGGTTGAAGATAGGGTTGTTGTTGAGGCTACAGTCAGGGTTTAATTGGGATGTGGACATGAAGCTAGGGTTGGGATTAGCGCTTGTTCATTTGTCATGAATCTTACAGCATATTTTCTAAAAAAGAGCTAATAATAAACTGTTGATTAAGAGTTATTAAATAATCACTATGACATGTGTATTCAATGCTAGCTTTAAATGCCATACATGGTAATTGACAACTGTTTCTTTATGTTAATTATACTCTGAAATTATCATTTTTTGGCAACACTTTTTTAATGAGGGGGAAAATGACTAATCTAGTTAGAAGTTACCTTTGGACCACGCAGATCCCCTGTGTCCATGAATCAGAGGATGAGTCATCTTCATTTATAAAATGCTCTGCTTCAGCACTAGGAAATGTGGTCTGTGAAATGAATTTAAATCTCATACTTATTATACCAAAACCATAGCCTTGTGATGCACTCAGGGTGAAGTCTACATCTGCCACGGTGATTCAAAAAGGGATGGAAACACACTCATATTGAGGAACAACACAATACGTAAACATAATCAGGAAATAATACATGATTCAAGGCGAGTTCTAACATGCAACATTAGATTACCTCGGCTGTTGCCAGTCTAAGAATAGCAGCTACTGTATAGGATACTGTATATACTGAATAGCAGCTACTGTATACATTACATAGAGAGATTCAAAACAGTATGACTTGATTTCTTAACCATGAACAAAACATTTTCATCACACCATTTGTGGCAGCTGCAGGTGAAATCATACGCTGTAGATTGTCATATTGCTCATTAATACTGCAATGTTCTCCAGTACATACCTAATGACCTAATGATACTGTATTGGTAGACTATTTGGAGTGAATAATGTATTCTATTTCTAGATTAGAGATATTGTTGTGTCTCACTTCAGACAATTTTAACGCATGGCTTTCACAACATGCTTAGTAAATACTAGGGTGTATACCTTGCTAGAGATGAAAATAAAGTTAAAGAACAAGCTCAGGCACATGTAATGAATTGTTAGCTTTAGCTAACTTATTAGTTCTACACTTGTTCAATCAAAAATACACACAAAAAAACGGTTACGTAATTTCAACACTCATCATATTGCTAATGAGCTGCTGTAACAATGCATCATTCATTTACAAAGTCATGTAAAAAAAAAAAAGGGGAAAAAAGTGTAAAGCTGCTCTGCATTCAATGTAAGTCTTGTTAGTTCCAGGATGACGCCTTTCCAGGTCCCAGAGGCAGGGTGAGCTGCTGCATTTCTCTATTTCTTTTCTGAATGAAAAGCTAAAAATATACATTGTATTTTATGAATGAAAGGCTAAAAATACAGCTCACATTCATCCATTCCCTGCTGCCTCCTTCCTTCCTCCACCACTCTCTCTCTCTCTTCTCTCTCTCTCCTCTCTCTCTCTCTCCTCTCTCTCTCCTCTGATATCACTGGAGCTCTAAGATCCAATGGATGACACTGCAGCTCACCCCCAGACATATTCATTTCCTGGGCTGAGACTCCAAATGTACGTATACATTAACACCTGATCTATAAAGACCCACCCAGTACTAGTCCTCAGGGCCTGCAGGGAATGAGAAACTTGTGAGTTTCCATTGCTGTGTCTGTAGTTTAAGCACATGCCCATATTCATATTAATAGCTGCATGCCCTGCTTCTCACATTCATCTTTGTGATGGGGCAGAGATGCTCAGTTAGCACAAATTATTGTAATATCACTCCTCGTGCAACCGATTAAATGGCCCTTTACTTTCCTGCCTCCTGTATCTACTACAGAAGAGAGTTCATGGGGATGACAACAAGGACCAGAATAAATAGTGGCCTGTATTGTCAAAATCATGAAAATTGTTAGACCTATTTTGTATTGCTTTTTACTACATGATACCATCCCAGACTGAATAGTTTTTTCTTCATAGAACTGCACTGCACACCATAGTGGTTTATTCTTTATTTGGTAACCAGTCGTTGTAGGGGTTAATAGCCCTAATTGAACTCTCCTCCTACTATTCAATATGTCATGCAAGATACATATTCCTACCAGGGTTGGGGTCAATTTGAAGTTGAATTTCAGTGTACTTCCTGAATTGACTGGAATTTAAATGGAATTGTCCCCAACCCTGGTTCTTATATCATACTTCTGTGTTCATGTCCCTGGTCTTCTGAATGGGCTTCAAGACTATATCATCACTGAGTATAACAAACATGGTCATACACTGAGTATAACAAACATTAGGAACAACTTCCTAATACTGAGTTGCCCCCCCCCTTTGCCCTCAGAACAGCCTCAGTTCGTCAGGGCATGGACTGTAAAAGGTGTCAAAAGCGTTCCACAAGGATGCTGGCCAAAGTTGACTCCAATGCTTTCCTTCAGTTGTGTCAAGTTGGCTGGATGTCCTTTGGGTGGTGGACCATTCTTGATATGCACGGAAACTGTTGAGCGTTACAAAGCCAGCAGCGTTGCAGTTCTTGACACAAACCATCTGGCACCTACTACCAAACCTCGTTCAAAGGCACTTACATTTTTTGTCTTGCCCATTCACCCTCTGAATGGCAAACACACAATCCATGTCTCTCTCAAGGCTTAAAGATCCTTATTTAACCTGTCTCCTCCCCTCCATGTCATGGAAAGAGCAGGTGTTCTTAATATTTTGTATACTCAGTGTATAAGATATATATAGAATGATATTCATGTTTGTGGATTAATTTACTTCTGCTAAATTCCTTTTATGACATTTTTGTACTGAAGAACATTCAAAAAGCCTACAAAATGTAAAAAAGAACTACAAGGCTACTTGCCACGTCACTTGCATGGTGTATTGTCTCTTAAGATAAATATGTTAAATTATATGTAAGTTAATTAAATTACCTTTAAATCAAGTCGGTCCACTCTGCACACACTACAAACATAACTTTGGTTACATTTTTTTCATCTTAATTAAGAGAAAATATATGAACTCAATCCCGTTTAATTTTCCAACCTCTCTTATTACTTGTGTATGAAGACATGGAGCCTAAAGGTTCTGATCCTGTAACTAAGTTGCCATTAGCAATACAAACCGAGACATCATACCAAAGGCCTGATGCATGGAAATACTGTTGGCGGGAGAATGTAAAAAAATGAAAATATTTATGTGCTCAGGCTTGCATACAAGAAAAATGATTTAATGAAAATCCCTCTCCTCTGTGTTAGCTCTCAGTGTGGGTGACACACTCCAATGCTGGCATAACATACTTCCCTTGACCCAGTTGATCTGAGGGTATTTACATAAGACTCATTCAGAAATATATTTCTCAGTCCTGAAAAATGTAAACTGCCATTAGCTGGCCTTGGCTTGCTGTACACAGCTCAGGATGCCTTGCCAGATCCCACTACATAGCACGACAAGTTTCAATATTTACATTCCTCATTGTCATAAAAAATGCCCCAGACTCAACAAAATGGAGAGTACATTGTGTGGCGCTCTGGCTATGTTCTTAAAAAGGAAACTGTACTTTCCAGGCAGTCATCTTCTGAATGTGGAGAATGTTATGATGTCACCTTGAGGAGTCCAAGGAACCCAGGAATGATCAATCTCTGTCTTGTAAACACTTCAATGTCTTTGGTCAGTGCTGTATGCCTTATTCATTCTGAGAATACTTGTCTCAGTTCTTTTAATTGTCTTCTGATGTAATCTCCTGAGATAAATTGACCAGAGACTTGGTGAGGATTAGGTTATATTATGTGAACCCTAATTGAAAAAATTAATCAAAAATGTTTATTGTGTTTTTCCATTAATTCCAAATGCATTAGGTTGAGGTATATTTATTATACTCCCTAAGTTTGTTTTATTCACTGCTTTAGCACATTCTGCCAACCCGGATGGCTTAGGAAAACCACCAAAAACCCTGAAATTTCCGTCCCTAACTATAACATTTTCCTCCAAGATAGAACTGCCAAAGGGGGCGGTGTTGCAATCTACTGCAGAGATAGCCTGCAGAGTTCTATCTTACTATACAGGTCTGTACCAAAACAATTTGAGCTTCTACTTCTAAAAATTCACCTTTCCAGAAACAAGTGTCTCACCGTTGCCGCTTGCTATAGACCACCCTCTGCCCCCAGCTGTGCCCTGGACACCATATGTGAATTGATTGCCCCCCATCTATCTTCTGAGCTTGTGCTGCTAGGTGACCTAAACTGGGACATGCTTAACACCCCGGCCATCCTACAATCTAAGCTTGATGCCCTCAATCTCACAAACATTATCAATGAACCTACCAGGTACAACCCCAAATCCGTAAACACGGGCACCCTTATATATACTGCTCAAAAAAATAAAGGGAACACTTAAACAACACAATGTAACTCCAAGTCAATCACACTTCTGTGAAATCAAACTGTCCACTTAGGAAGCAACACTGATTGACAATAAATTTCACATGCAGTTGTGCAAATGGAATAGACAACAGGTGGAAATGATAGGCAATTAGCAAGACACCCCCAATAAAGGAGTGGTTCTGAAGGTGGTGATCACGGACCACTTCTCAGTTCCTATGCTTCCTGGCTGATGTTTTGGTCACTTTTGAATGCTGGCAGTGCTTTCACTCTAGTGGTAGCATGAGACGGAGTCTACAACCCACACAAGTGGCTCAGGTAGTGCAGCTCATCCAGGATGGCACATCAATGCGAGCTGTGGCAAGAAGGTTTGCTGTGTCTGTCAGCATAGTGTCCAGAGCATGGAGGCGCTACCAGGAGACAGGCCAGTACATCAGGAGAGGTGAAGGAGGCCGTAGGAGGACAACAACCCAGCAGCAGGACCGCTACCTCTGCCTTTGTGCAAGGAGGAGCAGGAGGGGCACTGCCAGAGCCCTGCAAAATGACCTCCAGCAGGCCACAAATGTGCATGTGTCTGCTCAAACGGTCAGAAACAGACTCCATGAGGGTGGTATGAGGGCCCGACGTCCACAGGTGGGGGTTGTGCTTACAGCCCAACACCATGCAGGACGTTTGGCATTTGCCAGAGAACACCAAGATTGGCAAATTCGCCACTGGCACCCTGTGCTCTTCACAGATGAAAGCAGGTTCACACTGAGCACATGTGACAGACGTGACAGAGTCTGGAGACGCCGTGGGGAACGTTCTGTTGCCTGCAACATCCTCCAGCATGACCGGTTTGGCGGTGGGTCAGTCATGGTGTGGGGTGGCATTTCTTTGGGGGGCCGCACAGCCCTCCATGTGCTCGCCAGAGGTAGCCTGACTGCCATTAGGTACCGAGATGAGATCCTTAGACCCCTTGTGAGACCGTATGCTGGTGCGGTTGGCCCTGGGTTCCTCCTAATGCAAGACAATGCTAGACCCCATGTGGCTGGAGTGTGTCAGCAGTTCCTGCAAGAGGAAGGCATTGATGCTATGGACTGGCCCGCCCGTTCCCCAGACCTGAATCCAATTGAGCACATCTGGGACATCATGTCTCGCTCCATCCACCAACGCCACGTTGCACCACAGACTGTCCAGGAGTTGGCGGATGCTTTAGTCCAGGTCTGGGAGGAGATCCCTCAGGAGACCATCCGCCACCTCATCAGGAGCATGCCCAGGCATTGTAGGGAGGTCATACAGGCACGTGGAGGCCACACACACTACTGAGCATCATTTTGACTTGTTTTAAGGACATTACATCAAAGTTGGATCAGCCTGTAGTGTGGTTTTCCACATTAATTTTGAGTGTGACTCCAAATCCAGACCTCCATGGGTTGATATATTGGATTTCCATTGATTATTTTTGTGTGATTTTGTTGTCAGCACATTCAGCTATGTAAAGAAAAAAGTATTTAATAAGATTATTTAATTCATTCAGATCTAGGATGTGTTATTTTAGTGTTCCCTTTATTTTTTTGAGCAGTGTATATCATCCTAACAAACTCGCCCTCCAAATACACCTCTGCTGTTTTCAACCAAGATCTCAGCGATCACTGCCTCATTGCCTGCATCCGTAATGGGTCTGCGGCCAAACGACCACCCTCATCACTGTCAAACACTCCCTAAAACACTTCTTTGAACAGGCCTTTCTAATTGACCTGGCCGGGGTATCCTGGAATGACATTGACCTCATCCCGTCAGTAGAGGATGCCTGGTTATTCTTTAAAAGTGCCTTCCTCACCATTTTAAATAAGCATGCTCCATTAAAAAAATATAGAACTAGGAATAGATATACAGTGAGGGAAAAAAGTATTTGATCCCCTGCTGATTTTGTACGTTTGCCCACTGACAAAGAAATGATCGGTCTATCATTTTAATGGTAGGTTTATTTGAACAGTGAGAGACAGAATAACAACAAAACAATCCAGAAAAACGCATGTAAAAAATTTTATAAATTCATTTGCATTTTAATGAGGGAAATAAGTATTTGACCCCCTCTCAATCAGAAAGATTTCTGGCTCCCAGGTGTCTTTTATACAGGTAACGAGCTGAGATTAGGAGCACACACTCCACCATAGCCAAGACCAAAGAGCTCTCCAAGGATGTCAGGGACAAGATTGTAGACCTACACAAGGCTGGAAAGGGCTACAAGACCATCGCCAAGCAGCTTGGTGAGAAGGTGACAACAGTTGGTGCGATTATTTGCAAATGGAAGAAACACATAAGAACTGTCAATCACCCTCGGCCTGGGGCTCCATGCAAGATCTCACCTCGTGGAGTTGCAATGATCATGAGAACGGTGAGGAATCAGCCCAGAACTACACGGGAGGATCTTGTCAATGATCTCAAGGCAGCTGGGACCATAGTCACCAAGAAAACAATTGGTAACACACTATGCCGTGAAGAACTGAAATCCTGCAGCACTCGCAAGGTCACCCTGCTCAAGAAAGCACATATACATGCCCGTCTGAAGTTTGCCAATGAACATCTGAATGATTCATAGGACAACTGGGTGAAAGTGTTGTGGTCAGATGAGACTAAAATGGAGCTCTTTGACATCAACTCAACTCGCCGTGTTTGGAGGAGGTGGAATACTGCCTATGACCCCAAGAACACCACCCCCACCGTCAAACATGGAGGTGGAAACATTATGCTTTGGGGGTGTTTTTCTGCTCTGGGGACAGGACAACTTCACCGCATCAAAGGGACGATGGACGGGGCCATGTACCGTCAAATCTTGGCTGAGAACCTCCTTCCCTCAGTCAGGGCATTGAAAATGTGTCGTGGATGGGTATTCCAGCATGACAATGACCCAAAACACACGGCCAACACAACAAAGGAGTGGCTCAAGAAGAAGCACATTAAGGTCCTGGAGTGGCCTAGCCAGTCTCCAGACCTTAATTACAAAGAAAATCTGTGGAGGGATCTTAAAGTTCGAGTTGCCAAACGTCAGCCTCGAAACCTTAATGACTTGGAGAAGATCTGCAAAGAGGAGTGGGACAAAATCCCTCCTGAGATGTGTGCAAACCTGGTGGCCAACTACAAGAAACGTCTGACCTCTGTGATTGCCAACAAGGGTTTTTCCACCAAGTACTATCAATTTATAACATTTTTGACATGCGGTTTTCTGGATTTTTGTTGTTGTTATTCTGTCTCTCAGTGTTGAAATAAACCTACCATTAAAATTATAGACTGATCATTTCTTTGTCAGTGGGCAAACGTACAAAATCAGCAGGGGATCAAATACTTTTTTCCCTCACTTTAGCCCTTGGTTCACTCCAGATCTGTCTGCCCTTGACCAGCATAAAAACATCCTGTGGCGTTCTGCATTAGCATCGAATAGCCCCCCTGATATGCAACTTTTTGGGAAGTTAGGAACCAATACACACAGGAAGTTAGGAAAGCTAAGGCTAGCTTTTTCAAACAGAGATTTGCATCCAGTAGTACAAACTCAAAAAAGTTCTGGGACACTGTAAAGTCCATGGAGAATAAGAGCCCCTCCTCCCAGCTGCCCACTGCACTGAGGCTAGGAAACACTGTCACCATGTAACGCCTGTCGTTAGAATTAGACCAAGGTGCAGCGGAGGCTGTGTATTCATTATTAAAGAATGAACATTTTAATGAACATAAACACTCTATACAAAACACGAAAAGAAACGACAGCAAACAGTCCTGTCTGGTCCCAAATGAACACAACAGAAAACAATCACCCACAAAAGCCAAAGGAAAAATAGGCTACTTATGTGTGACTCCCAATCAGCAACAACGAACTTCAGCTGTGCCTGATTGGGAGCCACACACGGCCCAAAACAAAGAAATACAAAAACATAGAAAAATTAACATAGAACGCCCACCCAATGTAACATCCTGGCCTAACCAAAATAAAGAACAAAAACCCCTCTCTATGGCCAGGGCGTTACACACCACCGATAAATCCATAATAATCGAGAATTTCAATAAGCATTTTTCTTCGGCTGGCCATGCTTTTCACCTGGCTACCTCTACCCCTAACCCGGTCAACAGCCCTGCGCTCCCCACAGCAACTCGCCCAAACCTCCCCCACTTCCCCTTCACCCAAATCCAGATAGCTGATGTTCTGAAAGAGCTGCAAAATCTGGACCCCTACAAATCAGCCGGGCTAGACAATCTGGACCCTCTCTTTCTAAAATGATCTGCCAAAATTATTGCAACCCCTATTACTAGCCTGTTCAACCTCACTTTCGTATCGTCTGAGATTCCCATAGATTGAATAGCTGCCGTGGTCATCCCCCTCTTCAAAGGGGGAGACACTCTAGACCCAAACTGATACAGACCTATATCTATTCTACCCTGCCTTTCTAAGGTCTTTGAAAGCCAAGTTAACAAACAGATTACCAACCATTTCGAATCTCACCGTACCTTCTCCGCTATGCAATCTGGCTTCAGAGGTGGTCATGGGTGCACCTCAGTCACGCTCAAGGTCCTAAATGATATCATAACCGCCATCGATAAGAGACAATACTGTGCAGCTCTATTCATCAACCGCCTTGGTTTCTCAAATGATTGCCTCGCTTGGTTCACCAACTACTTATCTGATAGAGTTCAGTGTGTCAAATCGGAGGGCCTGTTGTCCGGACCTCTGGCAGTCTCTATGGGGGTGCCACAGGGTTCAATTCTCGGGCCGAATCTCTTCTCTGTATACATCAATGATGTCGCTCTCGCTGCTGGTGATTCTTTGATCCACCTCTACGCAGACGACACCATTTTGTATACCTCTGGGCCTTCGTTGGACACTGTGTTAACGAACCTCCAGATGAGCTTCAATGCCATACAACTCTACTTCCGTGGCCTCCAACTGCTCTTAAATGCAAGTAAAACTAAATGCATGCTCTTCAACCGATCGCTGCCCGTACCTGCCCGCCCGTCCAGCATCACTACTCTGGACGGTTCTGACTTAGAATATGTGGACAACTACAAATACCTAGGTGTCTGGTTAGACTGTAAACTCTCCTTCCAGACTCATATTAAACATCTCCAATCCAAAATTAAATCTAGAGTCGGCTTCCTATATCACAACAAAGCATCCTTCACTCATGCTGCCAAACATGCCCTCCTAAAACTGACCATCCTACAGATCCTCGACTTCGGCAATGGCATTTACAAAATAGCCTCCAACACTGTACTCAACAAATTGGATGCAGTCTATCACAGTGCCATCCGTTTGGTCACAAAAGCCCCATATACTACCCACCACTGCGACCTCTATGATCTCGTTGTCTGGCCCTCGCTTCATACTCAACGCCAAACCCACTGGCTCCAGGTCATTTAAAAGTCTCTGCTAGGTAAAGCCCCGCCTTATCTGGTCACCATAGCAGCACCCACCAGTAGCACGCGCTCCAGCAGCTATATCTCACTGGTCACCCCCAAAGCCAATTCTTCCTTTGGCCACCTCTCCTTCCAGTTCTATGCTGCCAATGACTGGAACGAACTACAAATATCTCTGAAGCTGGAGACTCTTACCTCCCTCACTAACTTTAAGCACCAGCTGTCAGAGTAGCTCACAGATCACTGCACCTGTACATAGCTCATCTGTAAATAGCCCATCCAATCTATCTCATCCCCATACTGTATTTATTTATTTATTTATTTATCTTGCTACTTTGCACCCCAGTATCTCAACTTGCACATCCATCTTCTGCACATCCTACCATTCCAGTGTTTAATTGCTATATTGTAATTACTTTGCCACCACGGACTATTTATTGCCTTACCTCTCTTATCCTACTTCATTTGCACATGCTGTATATAGATTTTCTACTGTATTATTGATTGTATGTTTGTTTATTCCATGTGTAACTGTGTTGTTGTATGTGTCGAACTGCATTGCTTTATCTTGGCCAGGTCGCAGTTGCAAATGAGAACGTGTTCTCAACTAGCCTACCTGGTTAAATAAAGGTGAAATAAAAAAATATGAAAAAATACAAATATATTTTCACACATATATAAGCAAAGTTGATATGTTCTATATACTGTAGTGTTTTTTGACTGACATTTGGCTTGCAAAACTAGGACGTTCCCAGAAACAGAATATCACAAGGGACAGTGTTACGGGCGTCGTATAGAGGAGACCAAGGCGCAGCATGTAGAGTGCTCATCGTGATATATTTCAATGGAAATGAACACTAGACAAAATAACAAAATGACAGCCAACAGTTCCGTCAGGTTTACAAACTAAACAGAAAGCAACTACCCACAAAAACAAAGGGAAAAACAGGCTGCCTAAGTATGGCTTCCAATCAGAGACAACGACAGACAGCTGCCTCTGATTGGAAACCATACCCGGCCAAAACATAGAAAACAAAACATAGAATGCCCACCCACCTATCACACCCTGACCTAACTAAACAGAGAAAACACAGCTCTCCTAGGTCAGAGCGTGACAGACAGACTTTACAACTGGGACTGTCCCCTAAAATCATGACAGCCTGATCAGCCTATTTTGATGGCGTAGTTGGCAGTTCTACAGAAATACTCTGTTATAGGTCCATAAACATCACCATGCTCTAAACATGGAATCCATTGTAGAGTTGAACTGCAATTTTTTTTAATGATTTAAAATAAATACAAGTCATTTTATTGTCCAATGCTGCATGTACAGTGCCTTCAGAAAGTATTTATACCCCTTGACTTATTCCATATTTTGTTGTGTTACAGCCTGAATTCAAAATTGATTAAATAAAAAAATGTCTACACACAATACCCCATAATGACAAAGTGAAAATACGATTTTAGACATTTGTGCACATTTTTGAAAAAAATACAGAAATATTTAATTGACATAAGTATTTACACCCCTGAGTCAATACATGTTAGAATCACCTTTGGCAGTGATTAAAGCTGTGAGTCTTTTTGGCTAAGCCTCTAAGAGCTTTGCACACCTGGATTGGACAATATTTGCCCAGTATTCTTTTCAAAATTCTTCAAGCTCTGTCAAATTGGTTGTTAATCATTGCTAGACAACCATTTTCAAGTCTTGTCATAGATTTTCAAGCAGATTTAACTAAAAACTGTAACTCGGTCAATCAGGAACATTCACTGTCTTCTTGGTAAATAACTCAAGAGTAGATTTGGCCTTGTGTTTTAGGTTATTGTACTGAGGAAAGGTGAATTAATCTCTCAGTGTCTGGTGGAAAGCAGACTGAGACAAGTTTCCCTCTAGGGTTTTCCCTGTACTTAGTTCCATCCCGTTTCTTTTTTATCCTGAAAAACTCCCCAGTCTTTAACGATTACAAGCATACACATAACATGATGCAGCCACCACTATGCTTGAAAATATGGAGTGTGGTACTCAGTAATATGTTGTTTTGTATTTGGCCCAAAAACAACACTTTGTATTCAGGACAAAAATGGATTTGTTTTGCCCCATGTTTTGCAGTTTAACTTTAGTGCCTTGTTGCAAACAGGATGCATGTTTTGGATTCTTTTTTTCTGTGCAGGCTTCCTTCTTTTCACTCTGTCAATTGGGTTAGTATTGTGGAGTAACTACAATGTTGTTGATCCATCCTCAGTTTTCTCCTATCATATCCATTAAACTCTGTAACTGTTTTAAAGTCACCATTGGCCTCATGGTGAAATCCCTGAGCGGGTTCCTTCCTCTCCCACAACTGAGTTTGGAAGCACACCTGTATCTTTGTAGTGACTGAGTGTATTGATACATCATCCAAAGTGTAATTAGTAACTTCACCATGCTCAAAGAGATATTCAATGTCTTTTTTAGTTGAGGTAGTCATTCATAAATCATGGTAACCACTATTATTGCACACAGAGTGAGTCCATGCAATTATTATGTGACTTGCTACGCACATTTTTACTCCTTAACTTATTTAAGCTTGTCATAACAAAGGGGTTGAATACTTATTGACTAAAGACCATTCAGCTTTTCATTTTTAATTAATTTGAAAACAAATTGAAAAGCATAATTCCGCTTTGCCATTATGGGGTATTGTTTGCAGGCCAGTGACACAAAAATCTACATTTATTCCATTTTAAATTCAGGCTGTAACACAATAAAATGTGGAAAAAGTCAAGGGGTGTGAATACTTTCTGAAGGCACTGTATGTTTTTTCTTCTTCTGCTGGCTATATTACCTGCACTTTAATATTGCCTGAACCCAAAATCTGTCATGTTTGTACTGTATTTGAGTACTTGCATGGGTCTGCATGCACACACGCAGAGGGTATAACAATGGAAAACCTCTGAAGCAGTTATGTGTTTCACAGCAGATGGATAGCTTGGCATGGATAGTATAGGATGACAACACCATAGAGTTTGAGGTAGTTTCTGCCAACCATAGACTGCTGGGAAACTGGAGCAGGAGGCATCAGGAACATGGGGGGGCCTTACAGTGCAGATTTTGAAGTCATCCAACGGAGAAAAAGTACAATATTAGAGGTCAGCCTTAGGTTTGTAATAAGTCCAAGGCCTCCTGCTTAGGATCTTTACATAGCTTCTGCAAGCTGTAGGGATTCTGGAACCACTCGCTAGTTGGCCCTTTCAAAACTTCATACACTTTTTTGCTGATATTTCCTGTCTTTAACAACTATGCCATTGTGCTTCCACAGAGGTTTCAAAAGCCCTTTGAGTGTTCTCTCTGACAGACCTTGGTTATAGCTTACTAAACACCTACAGTCATAATGATTTGAGTTATCGATCACAGGGATTTCATTGGTATTTCAAGTGGTGGATTTGTCCACAGAAATTGTTAACTTTTCCATAAGCATATTAAGAGCATCTGTTCAATCCCCACTATGATGTGCCTTATATTCAAACTATTATTGAGAACAATAAGAACATCCTACAGGACACAGCTAGTCTTTCTATGTCAAATGAATGCATAAGATGAATAACAATAATTTATGATTCAATTGTTGTAGCATTGTGGAAATACACCAGGCTGACAATAAAATCCAACGTTCTCTGGGGTTCTGTAGTTTGAAGTCTGATTGTGTCTTGAGAGCATCTATGGTAATATGAAAGCGCATATGCAAGTTATTAGTATTCCGCCAGAGGTCATCACTAGGTTTTGACCTCTTGGCATAAAGGCTTACTGTAGGTGTTGGACTGAGAGATGCAGGGTTGCAGATTCGAGTCCAGCTGGGTGTGAGGAACTTGACATAATGAAGAGCGGAGACGCTGTGTAGCGTGGGTAGTGTAGCGTGCGTAGCACAACACCAGCAACTTCCTCAATGGCTGACATACGAAGGGTCATGCATGGGCCCTCTCTTTTTTCTACCTTTGTTTTCTCAATTAGATATACACGTTGTGGTCAGCAAAATGACAGTATTGGATTATTTAATCATCTTCAATTTCATGGTCATTTCTATTTTCTGATGTTTATTAATTGTTATAAATGTTTTTTTTTCTTTCACTGGGGATGTTTGTTTGCATTTGAATGGTAATACACCCTACCAGAGCTTCTCCTTCCAGTCACATAGATGGTGTCTAGAGTGCTGTATGACTCATATCTAAGCCCCACTGCAGAGTATTGGATGTGATATGAATATTTATCAAGTTAACAATCCCTAAAAGTCACTCATGTCTAGCGTTTGTCCTCTTATCATTGCATCTTCAGAACTGTCTGCTTGCGTAAGCAAGACCAATAGAAATGTATTTGAGCTCTTCTGAACCATACCCTGCTTATTTATGGAACAATTTAGTTTGTATAAGAGACTGTGGCACCTATTTAAGGTTTATGTGGATGACGTCAAAAATGAATATAGGATCGATCTGTAAATGTTTTTGTTGCTTGCAACAAAGTGGAACCTATATACTGGATTGTGGAAAACACATGAAACCTATTAGCAATTAGTCTGCAATTTAGTTGCATGAAAATGAAAGGTGACCAATCTGATACAATCCTCACAAAAACATAGAATATTTGGTACCTACATGATCTAAATCTGACCAATGTTTTATCTTGATATTTATGGCTCAATGTATTTACAGCACATGATTCATCACCAGACAGAAATTCTACAAATAGTCTACATACCCAAAGTATCAAAACCGTCTGTGACTCATTTTAAAAGCAATATTTATTCTATATTCCCTCCAGTTGAACCTAAAAGTGAACACTATTTTTGTGTTTCTGTGTATCTCTTGAGATGGGAGGATGAAACTGACCAACTGAAATAACTTTTGTTTGACGTCACTACTTTATTTTTAGATGGTAATATTTGGGCGTGGAAGTGCCTTTTCATGTCAGTACAAATGCACAACATACACACTCAAATGCACACATCTTTCACTCTCTGACTCACACACACACAGACAGACAAACAATCACACAACCACACAAAAACACAGGTCAAAAATGATTGTATAAAATAAATAAATAATACAAAAAAGTATTGTATGTTCAAAAAAATATAAACAATTCTAATATTTTATACTAATACAATTGCTAAAATAAATATTTATTAATTAATTAATTATTTAATTTATTTCTCAAAAAGAAAGTGATAAAAATGATTGGCATTTCTGTTTTCAATACCTTTTAATACCTCACCTTGTGAGGATAATGGCACTGAGTATAAGTTTGGAGAACACACAAGGATGGATCTTAGACCATTCCTCCATATATAATCTTTCCAGAACCTTGATATCCTTAGTCTGCGCTTATGGACTGCACTCTACAATTTAAACCGCAGGTTTTCAATGGGGTTCAAGTCCAGAGACTGAGATGGCCATTGCAAAATGTTGATTTTGTGGTCAATGAACCATTTCTTTGTGGATTTTGATGTGTGCTTGGGGTTATTGTCTTGCTGGAAGATCCACCACTGGTGTGAGTGGCAAAAGAGATCTATTTTCATGTCATCTGACGAATGTAAATGCATGGAGATTGCTGAATGGCATTGTCATAGGAAGAAGGCGTGCTGAGGGTGCTGCAGCACCCCCTGATAAAAAAAAAATACAGTACCAGTCAAAGGTTTGGACACACATACTCATTCAAGTTATTTAAAAAAATATATTTTCTACATTGTAGAACAATAGTGAAGACATCAAAACTATGAAATAACATATGGAATCATGTAGTAACCAAAAAAGTGTTAAACAAATCAAAACATACTTTATAATTGAGAATCTTAAAAGTAGCCACCCTTTGCCTTGATGACAGCTTTGCACACTCTTGGCATTCTCTCAACCAACCTCATGAGGCAGTCACCTGGAATGCATTTCAATTAACAGGTGTGCCTTGTTAAAAGTCAATTTGTGGAATTTCTTTCCTTCTTAATGCATTTGAGCCTATCAGTTGTGCTATGACAAGGTAGGGGTGGTATACAGAAGGTAGCTCTATTTGGTAAAAGACCAAGTCCATATAATGGCAAGAACATCTCAAATAAGCAAAGAGAAACGACAGTTCATCATTACTTTAAGTGCAGTCTCAAAAACCATCAAGCGCTATGATGAAACTGGCTCTCATGAGGACCGCCACAGGAAAGGAATAACCAGAGTTACCTCTGCTGCAGAGGATAAGTTCATTAGAGTTACCCAGCCTCAGAAATTGCAGCCCAAATCAAAGTAACAGACACATCTCAACATCAACTGTTCAGAGGAGACTGCGTGAATCAGGCCTTTATGGTCGAATTGATGCAAAGAAACCACTACTAAAGGACACCAGTAAAAAGAAGAGACTTGCTTGGGCCAAGAAACACGAGCAATGGACATTAGACTGGTGGAAATCTGTCCAAAGGTCTGATTAATCAAAATGTAAGATTTTTGGTTCCAACCGCCGTGAGGCGCAGAATAGGTGAACGGATGATCTCCACATGTGTGGTTCCCACCATGTAGCACGGAAGAGGAGGTGTGATGGTGTGGGGGTGCTTTGCTGGTGACACTGTCAGTGATTTATTTAGAATTCAAGGCACACTTAACCAGCATGGCTACCACAGCATTCTCCAGCGATACTCCATCCCATCTGGTTTGCACTTAGTGGGACTATCATTTGTTTTCCAACAGGACAATGACCCAACACACCTCCAGGCTGTGTAAGGGCTATTTGACCAAGAAGGACATTGATGGAGTGCTGCGTCAGATGACCTGGCCTCCAAAATCATCCAACCTCAACCCAATTGAGATGGTTTGGGATGAGTTGGACCGCAGACTGAAGGAAAAGCAGCCAATAAGTGCTCAGCATATGTGGGAACTCCTTTAAGACTGTTGGAAAAGCATTCCAGGTGAAGCGGGTTGAGAGAATGCCAAGAGTGTGCAAACCAGTCATCAAGGCAAACGGTGGCTACATTGAAGAATTTCAAATATAAAATATAAAATATTTTTTTAAATGTTTATATTTTTTTATTTTTTACTAAGGGGTGGCTTTAAAATATATTTTGATTTGTTTAACACTTTTTGTTTTCTAGATGATTCCTTATGTGTTACATAATAGTTTTGATGTCTCCACTATTATTCTACAATGTAGAAAATAGTAAAAATAAAGAAAAACCCTTGAATGAGTAGGTGTGTCCAAACTTTTGACTAGTACTGTATATATCTCCAATCTCATAAAACATTTTAGAAAAAGGCTCATTACCGTTATTACTGACTGTATATACACAGTGCTATTCCCTCTATTTAAATGTTACACTTTCTGTATTCTGATCAACTTTGCTCACTGTGAGTGCTGTTTAGTAGACAGAAAATGACATGATGTCACTCAACAACAGTAATATTACACAAAACTAAACACACATGGAATGACAAAGAACTTTATTTTTGAGTAGCACTTTCCTGGTCCAAAATCAAATATTTATATTAGATGTTCCCTTTATATAATCCATCATATTATAGTAAGTAGGCCTACTGCTTCAGAATTTAGCAGTCAAAATCTTCTTTCACCACACTGACACCCTGTTCCTCCATGTGTGGGTCTGGGATTTTATTTAGCATATGGGCATCCATTGACAACATGAAACAGCCATTGGAAGCCCTACTGCACCAATCATTTGACAAAAATAGTAACTGTATTGTAGACTATTCTAATGCAGTGTGCTTAAATGTCCCTTGCCCTTTTTGAAAAAGAAAGGTTTTCCAGGTCTCAGAATGTCATACCTTTCCTCTATTCTCTCTCATTTTCCCTCTCCATTTTCTCTATTCCTGATACACTATTCATACCTCAGCAACACTTTTCACTTTCCTGACTAACAGTCCAAATGAGACTCAGCCTTTTCTCCCCCATCACTTTTCAAAGAACCATTCCTCAGCCATATACAGTACTTGTTTGTGTGACAGCTCAGTGTGTGTAATCTTCAACTCCCTGCGTGTCTGAGTCTTTGTGTGTGCATGTGTGCACCTCACCAAAATGAAATAGTATACCAGAATGGATTTCAGTCAGTAGGGGGAGAAAACACTTCACCCAGCTCTCAATCGCCAAGCACCTCCTCCTCTGACTCTCTCCCCTCTCCATTCTCTCCTCACCACAGTAGGCAACACCATGAGTCAGGAAAATGTGCGTTATCACAAGTGGCATGGCGAGCCTCACAGGCAGACTGAGAGTGTGTATGTGCTAAAAACATGCTTGCTATCCCTCACTTCAATAATAAATGAGAATCTTCACTGACAATGGTTGTGTTTAAGCGTTCCATTTTGCACCTCTGGGAACTGATCTGGTGGGTTTCAAGAGGACCTCAAAGTTCTCTGTCCTCGCTCTTTCTTAGTGGTTGTCTCACACACACACACACACTCAACACCATAATGTGTGCCTCTGAACACACTATCCGTGTATGTTAAGCAGCAACCAACACACTGCTGATTGGTGCATCTATATTTCTCAGTGTCTCCATTATACATTTAAGTTACACATGCAACTGTTTTTAAATCAATCGCTATGGAGTTTTGTTTCCACTATAATGACAAGGCTTTATTTTATGTGTGTTAACTCATTGCATCAGTCATGTAAAAAACCTTTAACCCATTCTGCTGTACATGATGAAATCAATGTGGTCATCCAGCTAATGTGCGGTGCTCATCGTGTCAGACTGATGAAGTATGGATGGAGTAGTCACCCTACTGCCTGAGATGATCGATCATGATGGGTGTAATTCCCTTTGGATTTGAAATTCCTCATCCAGCCACTGCCACATGTTTTCTTCTCCTCTCCAACCTGTTTAACTGTGACCCAAACACATTAGCTCTTAGCCTAATTGACTATCTCAGCATAACGCTCATTTGCAAAGTTTATAGAATGAATTATGATGTGGTCTGGAAACATGAGGACTATTGTTGATTAATCTCTGACACTCATTCATTTCGACGTATGTTTTCATAAGGGCCTCCTGCCAAACTGCTCCTGTTCAGTCTCAAGAGGCCTATGCTCTGTAAAAACAGAGTTATTTGTATTAGTCAAAGATACCATTTATCTTCCATACACCATTGGAGGATATTTTGTAACTTCTATTTCCTTTTATTGTATTGCAAATGTTTTCTTCTTCAGTATTGCATGTCTCTGGCTCTCTGGCAACTATAAAATGGACGGACGGCTGTATCACAACCGGCCGTGATTGGGAGTCCCATAGGGCGGCGCACAATTGGCCCAGCATCGTCCGGATTTGGCCGGTGTAGGCCGTCATTGAGAATAAGAATTTGTTCTTTATTAACTGACTTGCCTGGTTAAATAAAAGATTAAATAACATTAAAAAATATAAAATAAGAATTACCTATCCTGGACTGTTGCACACCTGTGTGCACTGTGGAAACTTAATTGCTTGCAAAGAATTTTAGATTACATTTCTCAATCAAATGCGTTAGTCATCCAAAGTGCCTAACAAGAACCCAGGCCTATACCTTAAAAGAGCAAGTTGAAGGGCCAGGGGAGGGCAGAGGATTGGAGACAGGGCCAGAGGGCAGAGCTGGTGTCAAGGCTGTGTCAGGGGCAGCTTTGCAGGGCAGGAAACAGGAAGCAAGCTGGGCAGTGCAAGACTGACCGGAGGCAGAGTAGGCAAACTAATCACGCCAAGGTTACAGTGGAACGAGTCTCTGGTCACATTTTACATTCAGTGGCCCTAGAACCTGAGCATTTACATAATAATAATAATGTGGGTACACATTGTTACAAACAATGCATTCGAAAGTATTCAGACCCCTTGACTTTTTCCACATTTTGTTACATTACGGCCTTAATCTAAAATATATTACATAGCTTTTTTTCCTCTTCAATCTATACACAATACCCTATCATGACGAAGCAAAAACTGGTTTTTATACATTTTTGCAAATGTATAAAACAAAAAACCCGGAAATAATACATTTACATAAGCATTCAAACGCTTTACTCAGTACTTTGTTGAAGCTCCTTTAGCAGCGATTACAGTCTTGAGTCTTCTTCGGTATGACGCTACAAGCATGGCACAACTGTATTTGGGGAGTTTCTCCCATTCTTCTCTGCAGATCCTCTCAAGCTCTGTCAGGTTGGATGGGGAGCGTCGCAGCACAGCTATTTTCAGGTCCCTCCAGAGATGGTCGAATGGGTTCAAGTCCGGGCTCTGGCTGGGCCACTCAAGGACATTCAGAGGCTTGTCCCGAAGCCACTCCTGCGTTGTCTTGGCTGTGTGCTTAGGATCATTGTCCTGTTGGAAGGTGAACCTTCGCCCCCAGTCTGAGGTCCTGAGTGCTCTGGAGCAGGTTTTCATCAAGGATCTCACTGTACTTTACTCCGTTCATCTTTCCTTCGATCCTGACTAGTCTCCCAGTCCCTGCTGCTGAAAAACATCCCCGCAGCATGATGCTGCCACCACCATGCTTCACTGTAGGGATGGTGCCAGGTTTCCTCAAGACATGACACTTGGCATTCAGGTCAAATGGTTCAATCTTGGTTTCATCAGACTAGAGAATCTTGTTTCTCATGGTCTAAGAGTCCTTTAGGTGCCTTTTGGCAAACTCCAAGCGGGCTGTCATTTGCATTTTACTGAGGAGTGGCTTCCGTCTGGCCACTCTACCATAAAGGCCTGATTGGTGGAGTGCTGCAGAGACGGTTGTCCTTCTGGAAGGTTCTCCCATCTCCACTGAGGAACTGCGGAGCTCTGTCAGAGTGACCATCAGGTTCTTGGTCACCTCCCTAACCAATGCCCTTCTCCGCCGATTGCTCAGCTTGGCCGGGCGGCCAGCTCTAGGAAGAGTCTTGGTGGTTCCAAACTTCTTCCATTGAAGAATTATGGAGGCCACTGTGTTCTTGGGGAAATTTAATGCAGCAAAAATGTGTTGGTAACTTCGTCCTCATGGCTTGGTTTTTGCTCTGACATGCACTGTCAACTGTGGAACCTTATATAGACAGGTGTGTGTCTTTCCAAATGATGTCCAATCAACTGAATTTACCACAGATGGACTCCATTCAAGTTGTAGAATCTCAAGAATGATCAATGGAAACAGGATGCACCTGAGCTCAATTTCGAGTCGCATCGCAAAGGGTCTGAATACTTATGTAGATAAGATATATATATTTTTTACATTTATACATTTGCTGAAATTTCTAAAAACCTGTTTTTGCTTTGTCATTGTGGAGTATTGTGTGTATCTTGAGGAGGGAAACAAATCATTTAATCCATTTTAGAATAAGGCTTTAACATAACAAAATGTGGAAAAGGTCAAGTGGTCTGAATGCTTTCCAAATACACTGTAGTTGGCCTACTTACAAACTGGCTTGCACAATTTCAAGAGAATCTTTGTTCAAATGTTTGGCAGCATTGTCAGTAGGGGATTTTATGGAATGTACCTTGAGGGCTCTATTTTAACAAACATAATGCAATGGTAAATCTTAGCGCTGGCAGTAGCATTATAGGGGGTGTCAGAAATCTTTTTTGATATTTTCACAACCGGAATAATAGGCACAGTAGCTGGTGCTGACGCAAAAGGGCTGGGTTTTGATGAATAAATAAGTTGTAGGTGTGTCGAGGCTTGGCCCCTCACTGGCCAATCAGAATGTGCTCCATGGTTAAATACAGTATGTGGTTGCTTCAAGTTTTGTATATATGTTCTTGTATTGTGTTGTCATCAACTCCAAATAAAATGTCCATTATAGCCTAGTTAGTTAAATAGCCTGCCCCATATTTGCTATATTAAACATGTTTGCAGTCCACATTGTTCTAATTGCATTGCTTCAATATGGAAATACATTGTTAAACATAGGCTATAGCATTCACCCTGATATATGTTCTAGGCCGACTGTAAGTCTGGACATTGCAGTCTGGACATGGATATGCCAAACGCAGTGTGGCATACAGGAGGTCAGCCACCAGAGGGAGACTCGTTGAGGCCTGGTGACAGACGGTGTATACATCACGAGGCGATGGCTCCATCTGCTGGACGTGCCAGGTTTCGACGAGTCCTCCGGCCAGGACTAATTGGGGCTGATTGGTGAGTAATCAAGGGCTGATTGCTCACCAGCTGTGCAAGGCCCATAAAGCTGCCAGAAGGGCAGCACACAGGGAGAGAGTGGGGGGAAAGAAAGGACTCCCGTATAGTTGGGGACGGTTACAGAGGTAACAGGAGTGAGTGCAGTTTTGATCCCGACAGGATACATCAAGACCCAGAGCCCAGAAGACGGTATCCTGGAGAGGGTCTCTTGGGGGAGACCTATCCTTTTTTATTTATTATTTAAATAACCATCCTTGAAACTGAGCTAATCCTACTCTGTCCGTGTCTGATCTGTGTAAACGTCTTGACCAAACCCCGGGTCTGCCACAAGTGGTGGAGAATGCGGGCAATCTGATAACGTGGTCAGATCAGGGTTGACGTTTACACAGCATCAGCATGGACGAGTTGATAGCTCAGTTCGCCCGGGCCCAACAAGCACAACAGGCGGTTCAGGAACGAACGCTGGAGGAACAGCAACTACAAAACGTCCGCCTCGTTGAGGAAATCAGGAAGCTGCAAGGAGGAGTGTCTCCTGAATCACATCCCAACCAGTTTTTAATCAAGCTAATGGAAGGTGATGACATCGAAACATACCTCTGTACGTTTGAACGGACAGTGCTACGGGAAGGATGGCCAAGGCCGAAGTGGGCAAGTCTGCTGGCCTCGGGGAATGCCCAAAAGGTGTATTGGGACCTGAACGACGAACAGGCGGCTAACTACGACAGACTCAAACGGGAGATACTCAGCCGCTACGGGTACAGCCTGGCCCATCGGGCTCAACGGTTCCACGACTGGAGGTTCATACCTGACGCATCCCCCCGAGTCCAGATGAGCAACCTACTGCGCGTCACCAGGGCATGGCTCCTAATCGACGTATCCACCCTCTCCATCCTCGACAAAGTGGTCCTGGATCGCTTCTTACGGGCGCTACCCTATGACATGAAAAGGGCAGCGAGTTTATGCGCCCCAGACCTTGGAGGGCCTCCTGGAAGCAGTGGAGACGCATCAGAACATTCAGGCCCTGCTGAGTGGGAACCGGGAGGAGTCGGCGACCCGTTCGAGGGGATGGAAGGACAGCCCCACCACTGTATCCCCCGAACCGACAGTTGGCAGGGCCAAAGGACCGCAAACTCGTGGAGAGACGGCTGGGGTAGGGCCGACCCGCCACCAACAACCCCAGGTAGAAGAGTCGATGCCATCAACTAGCCCCGGAGGCGAGGTGGGTCACGCCGTGAACTATGTTCCCTCCTGTTGGGCGCACCACAAATCAACTGCACTGTCCTGAGGCAGAGCCTGAACCAATGGAGGTAGGGGCCATACACCGTGTCGCCAGAGATAGCTAGGGCTCTGTCCCTATTGCGGCCAGGAGGGGCTTCAGTGGTGTCTGGTGCATCCCAACCCGGGGTCCAATAGAGCATAGGGACGGCCCAGTGACATCCGCCAGGCTCTGGGGAGGGAACCCGCTCCTGCCGCCTGCCCTCCAGAACGCATCTACATCCACATGGAGGTGAGAGATCGGCCGTTGACCTGGGCACACATCCCTCGCAGCTGGACAGCCAGGTATCACCTGCACCATCCAATCTCTCTCCGATAAATACTGGTGGCCCACTTTGGCGCAGGACGTCGCCGACTATGTCAACTCATGTTCAGTATGTACTCAATTCAAATCTCCCTGGCATGCTCCAGCAGCGAAACTACTTCCCCTTCCCGTGCCTCAGCAGCCTTGGTTACATCTGTCCATAGACTCTGTAATGGAGCTTCCCCTTTCTGATGGTTTTACCACTATTCTGGTTGTTATTGACAGATTATCTAAATCCTGTCGTTTTATCCCTCTCTCTGGTCTACCTACTGCTCTTCAGTTCGCTGAGGCACTATTCCAGCAGGTCTTCTGGCACTATGGCCTTACAGAGGACAACGTTTCTGACCGTGGTCCCCAATTCACGTTGCGGATCTGGAAATCCTTTATGGAGAAACTGGGGCCACGGTCAGCCTCATATCCGGGTACTGGCCTCAGTCTAAGGGGTGGGTGGAGAGGACCAACCAGGAGCCCGGTTCCTTCCCTGGGCGGAACACGCCCAGAACTCACTTCGTCACTCCTCCACCGGACTGACTCCCTTCCAGTGCGTCCTGGGATATCAGCCGGCTCTGGCTCTGTGGACTCCGAGCCAGACCAAGGCCCCTGCAGTGGACGAGTGGTTCCGGCATCAGAAGGATCAGGTGGACCTCCACCGCAGTGAGGCTCCCGTGTTCCATCCTGGTGATCGCGTCTGGCTCTCCACCTGGAACCTCCCGTCCTGCCGGAAGCTGAGCCCCCGGTTTATGGGGACCTCAAAGTCCTCCGGAGGTTCAACTACCGGATCTCACCCTCCTTTCATGTTTCCCTCAGGCTGGTGGTTCTTGGTCCCCTGGTTGAGGCTGTCACCCGCAACATCCCCTGGACATCGAGGAGACCCCCACCTATACTGTTAGGTCCCTCCTGGACTCCCAACCTTGTGGGGGACGGCTCCAGTACCGGTGGACTGGGAGGGTTACGGTCCTGAGGAGCGCTCTTGAGTCCCGATGGCAGATATCTTGGTCTCCAAAATAATATTTTTTCTTTTTTTTTCTTAATATTTACCCCCTTTTCTTCCTAATTGCGTGTTATCCAATTGGTAGTTAGTCTTGTCCCATCGCTCCACCCCCTGTACGGATTCGGGAGAGGCGAAGGTCGAGAGCCAATGTGTCCTCCGAAACACGACCTCGCCAAGCAGCACTGCTTCTTGACTCACTGCTCGCTTAACCCGGAAGCCACCCACACCAATGTGTCGGAGGAAACACCGTACAGCTGGCGACCGCAGTCCGTGTGTGTGCGCCCAGCCCGCTACAAGGAGTCACCAGAGCGTGATGGGACAAGGACATCCCAGTTGGCCAAAACCTCCCCTAACCCGGACGATGCTGGGCCAATTGTGCGCCGCCTCATGGGTCTCCCGGTCGCGGGTGGCTGCGACACAGCCCTGGATTGAACCCAGAACTGTTGTGATGCCTCTAGCACTTAAACCGCTGTGCCACTCGGGAGGCCCCATCATCCGGATTTTCTATCTGTCATGCCTACTCCTGCTCCCTCCCTCCAGGACTCTATGTCTCCAGTCTACTAACCGGTCCTAGCAGCGCACATGTGGCAACCATCATTGCGCACACCTGCTCCCCATCGTTAAGCACACCTGGACTTCATCACCACCCTGATTACTCTCCCCTCATATAGCCCTCAGTCATCAGGCAGTATTGGTTATGTTCAGTACACATATCCTGTTTTGTATTATCTTCATGTTTATTATTATTAAACTCACCTTCTGCACCTGCTTCCTGACTCCCTGTGTATACGTTACAGCTATGCTGGGTTTTTAATGAAATTAAATGGAAAACCTGTGCATCATGGCTGCATAGGCTGTGCTTCCACCTTTCAAAATCCATCCCATTATAAACTGTGTTATTGTTACGACCTGCTTTTTGTCTTAAAACTTCCCATTAGCGCTGCATGAAATTCTCACTTTTCGCTTGTTTTTAAGGACACATCTCAAATACTGCCACCCCTCCCACCTTAGCGCAAGCAAGCTGATGTTAAACTGATAAATTTCTGAACCTGGCGTTAGGGCTGGAAAATGCCAGTGCACCAGTTTTTACATTTGACACTTGCGCCTCCTTAGCGTCAACCGAAAATATAGCCCTTAAAGTGTTACGTAGTTGTTTAGGGCATTCCAATTTTAGCGACTTCCCTACTAATAGATTAAGGACACAAGTCATTTGTAACCAAGTGACTATGCATGGAAAGTATTTTAAGAAAAGTACTGAGACACTAGTATTTGGAATGTTTTGCATTCCGTTACCTTACATTAAGGGAATGCATCCTAAATCACATGGAGGCATATAAATAGTTAAGGGGTACGTAGCATCACCCCTCACACACACACACACGCATCCTCTGCCATCTTCTGCATTTTAATTGTCTCGCTGTTTGAAGTAACTCAAAGTGAATATGTGATTTGTCAATTGATTTTTTCTTTCTCCCAGGCTATGAATAAAACACTTTAATTATTCATGTGCTGACGTCAGACGTCCGTTTGAATGTTGTATGTGGTGCAGACCTCTTTCTCCGGGCTGGCTACTTCCCTTCCTTCACATACTCCCCCCTATCTGACACCCCTACCTGGCATTAATGGAACTCTAAGTGCTTACGTAGCAAGCAGCTTGCAGAGAGGCGTCAACCAATGAGAAGGCGGCGCCAGGCACGAGGAGGACGGGGCATTCACAAGCGTTGAATAATAATAAAAAATGAGTCTCTCTCTGCTGCATTCCCCTCCGCTAGAGGCTTGTCTATGCCATCAGAGAGATGTAACTCTCTGGAGCAGCTGGCTCCTATGGTAAACTGCCTCTCAAAGAGCACTGCTATGATTTGGCTGATTATGATTTCTCAGATCATAGCATCATATTCTCTGGGACATACTTATTTTCCCCTAATGAAGAAAAGATAGAAAGATTAAAAGTGGATATGGCACAATTAATAAAATAAAGAACACTTCATCTATCTGTTAATCTTTTATTCACATGCATTTTACCTTTGGTCAACACATTTTAATATGTTATATTACAAGTTACATTGCCTCATTATTTTATGCAATCATAACATAATGAGGCAATTGGCAGAAAAGGTTGTATTTCCCTTCACTACAAAATGCTAACATTTTGTTATATCAAAATGTGCTTCTTGTTATTTATTCCCTTTGAATATCTACAAATCTGTTTGAAAGATACCATTTCAATATGACGGATATTAGTATTGAATGGCCAGCTTAGCAATGCATCCACCAGTGTGGAAATTGGGGGACAAATGATGAATACCAAATCTGTCAACGGGATCAATGGGTGACATTCGGCCAATAGGGCAAGCGTGAATAATTGACTGGGTGAAACATTAGGCATAGTTCTTGCTCGTTCAGCGTTCCTTGTACGAACTTCAGGTGGAGAGAAGAGTAAGCTCACAAAAATTCACTCTTAACACATACAGTTGAAGTTGGAAGTTTACATACACCTTAGCCAAATACATTTAAACTCTGTTTTTCACAATTCCTGACATTTAATCATAGTACAAATTCCCTGTTTTAGGTCAGTTAGAATCAGCACTTTATTTTAAGAATGTGAAATGTCAGAATAATAGTAGAGAGAATTATTTATTTCAGCTTTTATTTCTTTCATCACATTCCCAGTGGGTCAGAAGTTTACATAAACTCAATTAGTATTTGGTAGCATTCCCTTAAAATTGTTTAACTTGGGTCAAATGTTTGAGGTAGCCTTCCACAAGCTTCCCACAATAAGTTGGATGAATTTTGGCCCATTCCTCCTGACAGAGCTGGTGTAACTGAGTCAGGTTTTTTAGGCCTCCTTGTTCGCACACGCTTTTTCAGTTCTGCCTACAAATTTTCTATGGGATTGAGGTTAGGGCTTTGTGATGTCCACTCCAATACCTTGACTTTGTAGTCCTTAAGCCATTTTGCCACAACTTTGGAAGTATGCTTGGGGTCATTGTCCATTTGGAAGATCCATTTGCGACCAAGCTTTAACTTCCTGACTGATGTCTTGAGATGTTGCTTCAATATATCCACATCATTTTCCTACCTCATGATGCCATCTATTTTGTGAAGTGCACCAGTTCCTCCTGCAGCAAAGCACCCCTACAACATGATGCTGCCACCCCCGTGCTTCACGGTTGGGATGGTGTTCTTCGGCTTGCAAGTCTCCCCCTTTTTCCTCCAAACATAACGATGGTCATTATGGCCAAACAGTTCTATTTTTGTTTCATCAGACCAGAGGACATTTCTCCAAAAAGTCTGATCTTTGTCCCCATGTGCAGTTGCAAACCATAGTCTGGCTTTTTTATGGCGGTTTTGGAGCAGTGGCTTCTTCCTTGCTGAGCGGCCTTTCAACCTGCCCGCTTGACCTTATCCCCTCCTCTCTTCTCCAGACCATTTCCGGAGACCCTCTCCCTTACCTCACCTTGCTCATCAACTCATCCTTGATCGCTGGCTACGTCCCTTCCGTCTTCAAGAGAGCGAGAGTTGCACCCCTTCTCAAAAAACCTACACTCGATCCCTCCGATGTCAACAACTACAGACCAGTATCCCTTCTTTCTTTTCTCTCCAAAACTCTTGAGCGTGCCGTCCTTGGCCAGCTCTCTTGCTATCTCTCTCAGAATGACCTTCTTAATCCAAATCAGTCAGGTTTCAAGACTGGTCATTCAACTGAGACTGCTCTTCTCTCTGTCACGGAGGCTCTCCGCACTGCTAAAGCTAACTCTCTCTCCTCTGCTCTCATCCTTCTAGACCTATCTGCTGCCTTTGATACTGTGAACCACCAGATCCTCCTCTCCACCCTCTCCGAGTTGGGCATCTCCGGCGCGGCTCACTCTTGGATTGCGTCCTACCTGACAGGTCGCTCCTACCAGGTGGCGTGGCGAGAATCCGTCTCCGCACCACGTGCTCTCACCACTGGTGTCCCCCAGGGCTCAGTTCTAGGCCCTCTCCTATTCTCGCTATACACTAAGTCACTTGGCTCTGTCATATCCTCACATGGTCTCTCCTATCATTGCTATGCAGACGACACACAATTAATCTTCTCCTTTCCCCCTTCTGATAACCAGGTGGCGAATCGCATCTCTGCATGTCTGGCAGACATGCAGAGATGTGTGGATGATGTGTGGATGATGGATCACCACCTCAAGCTGAACCTCGGCAAGACGGAGCTGCTCTTCCTCCCGGGGAAGGACTGCCCGTTCCATGATCTCGCCATCATGGTTGACAACTCCATTGTGTCCTCCTCCCAGAGTGCTAAGAGCCTTGGTGTGAACCTGGACAACACCCTGTCATTCTCCGCTAACATCAAGGCGGTGACCCGATCCTGTAGGTTCATGCTCTACAACATTCGCAGAGTATGATCCTGCCTTACACAGGAAGCGGCGCAGGTCCTAATCCAGGCACTTGTCATCTCCCGTCTGGATTACTGCAACTCGCTGTTGGCGGGGCTCCCTGCCTGTGCCATTAAACCCCTACAACTCATCCAGAACGCTGCAGCCCGTCTGGTGTTCAACCTTCCCAAGTTCTCTCACGTCACCCCGCTCCTCCGCACACTCCACTGGCTTCCAGTTGAAGCTCGCATCTGCTACAAGACCATGGTGCTTGCCTACGGAGCTGTGAGGGGAATGGCACCTCCGTACCTTCAGGCTCTGATCAGTCCCTACACCCAAAGAGGGGCACTGCGTTCATCCACCTCTGGCCTGCTCGCCTCCCTACCTCTGCGGAAGCACAGTTCCCGCTCAGCCCAGTCAAAACTGTTCGCTGCTTTGGCACCCCAATGGTGGAACAAGCTCCCTCACGACGCCAGGACAGCGGAGTCAATCACCACCTTCCGGAGACACCTGAAACCCCACCTCTTTAAGGAATACCTGGGATAGGATAAAGTAATCCTTCTAACCCCCCTCCCCCACCCTCCCCCCCATAAAAAGATATAGATGTACTATTGTAAAGTGGTTGTTCCACTGGATATCATAAGGTGATTGCACCAATTTGTAAGTCACTCTGGATAAGAGCGTCTGCTAAATGACGTAAATGTAAATGTAATGTCGATATAGGACTCGTTTTACTGTGGATAGAGATACTTTTGTACCTGTTTCCTCCAGCATCTTCACAAGGTCCTTCGCTGTTGTTCTGGGATTGATTTGCCCTTTTAGTACCAATGTACGTTCATCTCTAGGAGACAGAACGCGTCTCCTTCCTGAGCGGTATGACGGCTGCGTGGTCCCATGGTGTTTATACTTGTGTGCTATTGTTTGTACAGATGGACGTGGTACCTTCAGGCGTTTGGAAATTGCTCCCAAGGATGAACCAGACTTGTGGAGGTCTACAATGTTTTTTCTGAGGTCTTGGCTGATTTCATTTGATTTCCCCATGATGTCAAGCAAAGAGACACTGAGTTTGAAGGTAGGCCTTGAAATACATCCACAGGTACACCTCCAATTGACTCAAATTATGCCAATTAGCCTAACAGAGCTTCTAAAGCCATGACATAATTTTCTGGATTTTTCCAAGCTGTTTGAAGGCACAGTCAACTTAGTGTTTGTAAACTTCTGACCCACTGGAATTGTGATACAATGAATTACAAGTGAAATAATCTGTCTGTAAACAATTGTTGGAAAAATTACTTGTGTCATGCACAAAGTAGATGTCCTAACCGACTTGCCAAAACTATAGTTTGTGAACAAGAAATTTGTGGAGTGGTTGAAAAACTAGTTTTAATGACTCCAACCTAAGTGTATGTAAACTTCCGACTTCAACTGTACCTCTCTCTAAGTTTGATATTCAGAATATAATTTTGATGTTGACGTGTCCTTTAAAAATAAAAATAATGTTATCTACCAGCTGGTTTTGATAGGAAATAGTATACAGCGATCTGCACATACTACCTTCTTTCTAATGAATGACGGCCATTTATGAGAGAGAGAGAGAGAGAGAGAGAGAGAGAGAGAGAGAGAGAGAGAGAGAGAGAGAGAGAGAGAGAGAGGAAGATATATACTGACAACCTCATCCACTACAGATAGAAGATAGGTAGAAGTTTACAGTTGTTGCTTTTAATAGGTTTTGGAGAGCCTATTCAGAGCTCATAGTCAAGCCAGACTTATTTCATTCTGCTGCCCAGTCCCAATAAGACCTAGAATTAGAGAAAAGACTGGAAAGTTGTTTCAAGGTCTCGTGAATTAGAGGGATAAGAAATAGGGGAGAGGAAAGTGGGAGTGAGCTAAAGTTTGAGTTACCGCACAAGTACACAATTTCGTATGTTCACTATTTCACAGATTAAAGGTGTGATCCATACGCTTGACTACCAGTAAGAAGTGTTGCCCCGGCCAACACTTTCTATAAATAACTTTCTTGCATAATGAAACTCAAACGCGTTTGAATTGTCTATAGGTGTTTAACTATGTTGTTACTGTAGCAATCCAGAGATAAACATTTTAAACTCTTTATTATATCATTTCGGAAATGTAACGCAAATGTAAAAAAAAATGGTGAGCTTGTGAAAGAGGTGCTTGGGCTTTGATAATAGATTAATTTCATTTTGGAAGACTAAGGTCCTCCTGCATCATCACTTTGTCACGTTTGCCACAGGGAAAAGAAAATGGATTCCACATTGTAATTCAGTTGGCTGGGGGAGTGCAACCAAGGGTTAATCGCTTCATAGCATCACTTTTTAGAGTTTTAATAAACAATGGTAGAAAGATGTGTCTTTCTAGATGGCCTGTCTGTAATGAGGACTGCAATGTCCTCCAATAAACATAACGAAAATAAACACCAATTAGGGCATTTTACACACTTAAGATAGAGATAGGCTCTCTGAAATAAATGATGAAGGAGACTCAAGCGCTTAAAGGACTGTTGAGGAGATCTCATAAAAATGATGCTAAACAGGCTGAGGGACATATGACAAGCTACTGATGCTGATGATGAGTAATCCTGGAGTCACTTATCTTTTCATCCTTTTATATTCATTATTGACAACCAACGGCCGACTCAGAAAACTGTTCTGAAGGGTGAGGAGGGAGGGTTATGTGTCTGTGCTTGTTTTAAAAGTGCCTATCTCTGTTAATGATGGGTGAATCATCCCCCCCCCCCTTCCTGCCCCTTGTCCACCACTAGTACCATACAAGCTACTAATGAGCTCCTTATCAGCATCAAGTTACACTCTGGTCACACATTTGCTCTCTAACCTGGTAAATCCATAGAAATTCTGACTGGAGAATAATATGTTGCTGTACTTAACATTTAGCCATCAGCAGCAACATGAAGGGTGTCCCAGCTAGCACATTTGGTACTTCGGAAGTTGTAGGAAAGTATGTTTTTGGTTTCACACTAGTTGTCGGAATGAAGCTATACGTTTCATGGTGGTAAAACTGAACACTTTTTAAACGTTTTTTAACGGTGAATATTTTTCCTGTTTTGGGAACGTTTATTTTTAGGTTGCAGGTTCTGAGAATGTTTTACTCTGGTTCCTTGAAGGTTTTCCTGGGAGGTTTAATCTACACTCTGATAATGGAAATGATTTGGAGGTTTTTGAATAACTTCTTTAAAACTAACATAATTTTTCAATAAGACTTTTAATAACACTGCTAACTTATTTTGGGTTAACGTTAGACATTAATCATGTATTTTTTATTGTGACATGGCATGAGAGATTCAAACCTATCTTCTGTTCTCTACAAATGGAATTAGTCCACTGCCTCACCAGAATGGAGCTAGCATGCCATGTTTCTTCATGCATATAAAGCTGTTCATTTTAGTCTATTCAAACAGACCCAATTTCAAAGGAAACAAGCACTCATTAAAGGTACAATATGCAGAAATTGCTAAAATTCTAATAGTTCACCTAATTTCAGTTTATGTGACAAAACAAGCAATGGATAGTGTTGAGAATCATTGTACCATTTAAACCGCTGTAAAATATAACAAAAAAAAATATTATTTTCAGCTGGTGTACAAAACCAAAAGTAAAAGACGCAAAAACGAAACATAAGAACAGGAAGCATAGAAATAGTGCCCATAGAACAGATCTACTGCTTCTTAGACTTGCTTTCAGTGACAATTACATATCTATAACTCACATTTCTATGTGAATTTGGTCAGGTCGCCCAAAAAGTTAAATAGTGCAGCTTTAAGATCAGGTGAGGCCAATTAGTGGGCACGGCCAACACACCTGAACACTTCTCAAGGCTACGTGGGATGCTAGCGTCCCACCTGCGGGACACACTATTCAACAGCCAGTGAAATAGCATGGTGCGAAATACAAAACAGCAAATATCTCATAATTTATTTTTCTCAAACCATCAACTATTTTACACCATTTTAAAGATAAGACTCTCGTTAATCTAACCACATTGTCCGATTTCAAAAAGGCTTTACGGCGAAAGCATAAAATGAGATTATGTTAGGACATAAACTTCACAAGAATAACCACACAGCCATTTTCCAAGCAAGGACATGCATCATAAAAACCAAAAGTACAGCTAAAATATTCACTAACCTTTGATGATCCTCATCAGATGGCACTCATAGGACTTCATGTTATACAATACATGTATGTTTTGCTCGATAAAGTTCATATTTATATCCAAAAACAGCATTTTACATTGGCGCGTGATGTTCAGAAAATGTATTCCCACCAAAACTGCTGGTGAATGTGCACATCAATTTACAAAAATACTCATCATAAACGTTGATAAAATTTACAACAGTTATTGAAAGAATTATAGATACACTACTCCCGCCAAGTTCTGGCATCAACAAAACTCTGAATTAGTATTATAAATATTCTCTTACCTTTGCTGATCTTCGTCAGAATGCACTCCGAGGACTCTTACTTCCACAAGAAATGTTATTTTTGTTCGAAATACTCCATATTTATGTCCAAATACCTCCATTTTGTTCATGCCTTCAGATCACTATCCAAAGGCATAACGCGCGAGCGCAGTACCAGAGACGAAAAGTAAAATAGTTCCATTACCGTTCGTAGAAACATGTCAAATGTTGTTTACAATCAATCTTTAGGGTATTTTTAACGTAAAAATGCGATAATATTCCAACCGGACAATAGCGTATTCATTCCAGGAGAAAAAGAAGGAACGGTGCACTCGTGGTCTCACGCATCACCAAGCCCTTTGTCCTCAGGCAGTCCACTCATTGACTGAGCTACTATTCTCTGCCTAGTAACAGGAGAAGGATGAAAAAACTTTCTAAAGGCTGTTGACAGCCAATGGAAGCCATAGGAAGTGCAACGTGACCCCACAGACACTGTAGTTTCTTTAGGGATTCAAAAGAACTACAATTCTCAGATTTTCCACTTCCTGGTTGGATTTTTCTCAGGTTTTTGCCTGCCATATGAGTTCTGTTATACTCACAGACATCATTCAAACAGTTTTAGAAACTTCAGAGTGTTTTCTATCCAAATCTACTAATAATATGCATATTCTATTTGGGTACGTTTTTCATCCGGCCGTGAAAATACTGCCCCCTATACTCAACAGGTTTTAACAAGCTAGATGATAGAGTTTTGTTGACGCTGAGAACAGAACGTATATGTTTTTAAATAACATTCTTAGAACATTCTCGCAATGTTACTAAAGTTTTCTTGTGGTTTTTAAAGAAAGTTTTCTTAAAGTTCCCTGAGCTTGAGAACATTACCTTCAATAGAACCATGAGGAAACCTCTAGGAAACATTATACTGAAGTATACTGAAGTACAGAAGAATGTTGTTTCAAACCAGTTGTAGAATGTTCCTAGAACATTACCAAAATTAAATGTAATCATGTTTGAACTTTTTTTGTTAAAGTAATGAAATACCAATAATTTTGGTTTTGTTTTTGTGCTGAGAATGTTCCAAAGCCAGGCAACTATCCTACACCTTTCCCAGAAAGTTGTGGGAAGGTTGTATGCAAAATAATAAGACAACCATGCTCTCACCAAGCCCGAAAAACATGCTTCTCAGAATGTTATGTGCTAGCTGGGGTACTACATCTTAAAGGGTAACTCTCAACCCCAATTACAGCCTTTGCCCAACCCCTTAAAATAAAAAAATGAATGCATTTAGGTGAGAAGTTGTTGGTGAGGAGAATTGCTCATAAATATTAATTTTGGGGTGGGTAAATGTAGTTGCACCTGATCCCAACACTTTCTCACTAAAGCATACTTACCAGAAGTCCACTGGCATGCTCTGATAATAAAATGATGTGCATCGAGAGCAAATACGGCTCCTGACAGTTAGCTCACAGTGAGTGGTAGGGTGCTGAGTTCCTGAGAGCTATTGCCATTTGCGGAGTAAATTCTAATCACTCATGGACCGCAAAAAAAATATTTTATGTGGACTCACATTTATTGCGGTATTATGTTGGGATGAAAAGTGCAATCATCACCTTGAAAATGAAGATTAGGGGCTCAATTCAATCCAACCTGCAAGGCAGTATTTACCCAGAAGCTCTTTTTCAAATGGTCAAATTCACTCACAGATTGGTCTTGGGTTCTGTATAGAAACCTACAACTACTACCAGGGCGACTCCTTTCACAGGTATGCTTTCACTTTTCAGAATTAGAAGTGGGTGGGCACGGGATGAATATTTTAAATAAAGGATTTGAAAATATATATCTGCTCCATGTGGGATTAAAACTCCGAACCATTGATCTATGAGCCAACTATTTTAGCGGACTACAGCACCAATTAGTCTAGCGGTCGGGAAAACATACCATTGTCCACCATTGTCATTTATTTCTTGTTAAGATGGATGTATCTACGAATATAAACATATAATCCACATAGACTACATGTTTTTTTTTTGTTGTAAAATCCCATAAACGATAAGCAAAAACATCGAATTTGGTCATATGCATAAATGTGCCTTACTGCCTTTTGAATTTTGTGTATTTTGTGTAACATGTAGTCTAGTCAAGGAAGCATCATGGAAAATATATTGGCGCACTTCACTTACCAAGACCATTGACAAATAAGGCACGCTGTCACCTGCTTTTATAGTAAGCCTTGAGGTGGTAACAGAGTTGTGGATTCACATGACTTGGACGATCTGACTCGAGTCACAAATTTGATGACTTGAGGCTCGACTTGATATAAAATAAAATAACTTGAGACTTGACTTGGAGCCTCAATACTTGGGACTCGACTTTGACTTGAGACTGATGACTTGAAATGATCTGGCCAGGTTTTGTCACTCATTTTGTCACTCAGTCTCCGTGGATTACTCTCCACTCAGCCAGAGACAGTAGCCGCAGCATCGCGTTTCACTAGATTGGCTAGTGAAACGCACACTCAGCCCTCTGATTGGACCAGAAAACTGTCAATTAATGCAGGTCAGGGTGAGCTAGCGAACAGATTGCTGATTTGTGGTAAAGCTACAGGATTGGGTGTAGCGCAAATGTCAAATTGTAGGGAGAGAGGATAGCCATAATAAATAAATATGCAGCTCCAAAAGTTGTTTGGTGATCAATAACTTTTGCAAACTTGCCAGCAATGGGGCATCAACCAACAATTACTAGCTAAGGCCTACTGGTAGTGCTAAGCCAAGTGTGTTTTGAGGTTGTTTTGGTTTCGGTTAAATTATAAAAAAATAATCACGGTTTTCGTTTTCGGTTTTGAATATTATTTTTTACATTAAATGCACTATGCATTATGTGGGTTGAATGCTGTAACAACACAGAATAAAACAATTAATAAAAGTCTCATGAGGATAGTGACTGCGCATTACTGCTTATCACTTTTATCACTATTACTTTAACAAAATCAGTATTTCATTTGTTGTGTATATTACATTTGTTTTATTTGATTACTTTATTTCATTCCAAATCATCATCTCATATCTATAGATTTTCTGCCTATGCTGTCTGACAAAATCCCTATTTTGTAGTTCTTCAAAGTAATCAAGACATACTTTTATGACTGCTGAATACCAACTATCAATCACTTAGATCATGTATTTTCAGGTAGAGATACCTGGCGAATCAAAAACTGCTCTCTATATCACCTCAAGATCGCACATTCTTCTCTCTTCCTTAACAGTTTTAAAGAACACAGACCAGACAAGAAGGTGGATTATGGTCATTGTAGGTTATTATCACATTTTATGCGCTAAACTATGTAGAATATTGGCCTGTTGAGAACTCCATACTACATCGCACAGTTCAGGCTGGATCTGATTTATCTCTAGAGAAACTGCTATGTGCACTTTGAGCTCCCAGAAAAAAACCCTGAAGGAAATTGAATTAAAATAATTGAATCGACTTTGGTCAAACAAAAAATAACAGATATTTCGGCTTAATCGCTCAGCATTACCTACTGTTTTTTGGTATGTCAAAATTGGTTGAAAGGGACAATTTACTTGTAAAGCTTGCATATGGAATTTGATGTGAAAATGAATTGAACTGTGGTGAAGAAGCACCCTACTGTAGGTGTCGCTCCAATTGTGCTCTCCAAACTCCCACCAGTGGAGAGTGCTTTGTTCTCTTGTTGAAATCCCAGAAATGTTCCATATGCACAAAAAGCTTATTTCTCTCAAATGTTGTGCACAAATGTCCTTACATCCCTGTTAGTGTGCATTTCTCCATTAACAAGATAATCCATCCACCTGACAGGTGTGGCATATCAAGAAGCTGATTAAACAGCATGATCATTACACAGGTGCACCATGTGCTGGGGACAATAAAAGGCCACTCTAAAATTTTGTCACACAACACAATGCCACAAATGTCTCATGTTTTGGAGGGAGCATGCAATTGGCATGCCAACTGCAGGAATGTCCACCAGAGCTGTTGCCAGTGAATTTAATGTGCATTTCTAAACAATAAGCCACCTCCAACGTCATTTTAGAGAATTTGGCAGTATGTCTAACTGGCCTCACAACAGCAGACCACGTGTATGGCATCGTGTGGGCGAGCAGTTTGCTGATGTCAACGTTGTGAAAAGAGTGCCCCCATGGTGGCGGTGGGGTTATGGTATGGGCAGGCATAAGCTATGGACAACGAACACAATTGTATTTGATCGATGGCAATTTGAATGCACAGAATTACCATGACGAGATCGAGGCCCATTGTGAGGTAAATTGTTTTAAGGTATCTGTGACCAAAAGATGCATATCTGTATTCCCAGTCATGTGAAATCCATAGATTAGGGCCTAATTAATTTATTTCAATTGACTGATTTCCTCAGATGAACTGTAACTCAGTAAAATCTTTGAAATAGTTGCAAGTTGCGTTTATATTTTTGTTCAGTATAATTGAATGTACGGTTTCCTTTGTTCATATTTACCAGGTTATGTTAGAGTTTCGTGTGTCTGTGTCCTGTCTCCGTGTGTCTGTGTCCTATCTCTGTGTGTCTGTGTCCTGTCTCTGTGTCACAAGTGTCGTAGTGGAGAGAAGACCAAGGCGCAGCGGGTATGTGGATACTCATATTCTTTAATGAAAAAACACGCAGAGCATCCACAGTGAAAAAACAATAAATGATACTCACGACAGCAACAGTTTTGCAGGCTAACAAACGCAGTGCAAAAACAACTACCCACAACCCCAAAGAAAAACACACACTACTATATAGGACTCCCAATCAAAGGCAACTCAACACACCTGCCTTCAATTGGGAGTCCAATCACCAACACAACATTTAACACACAAAAACCCTGCCACGTCCTGACCAAAACTAATACAATTGCTCCCTCTGCTGGTCAGGACGTGACAGTACCCCCCCCCCCCCCCCCCCCTCAAGGTGCAGACCCCGGAATGCACCTTACAAAAGAAAACACAAAAATATCCCCAATACCCCAACAAAACCCATAAACAATAACCCCTAAACAATAAGGGAGGGAAGGGAGGGTGGCTGCCGTCAACGACGGCACTGTGCTACACCCTCCCTCCCCAACCGACCTATCCTGGAGGTGGCTCAGGTGCGTGACGTGGACCTCGCTCCACCTTCGGCGTCGCCCACTTCGGTGGCGCCGATAGCTGCGCCGGGAAGACGGGCCACTCGGGCTGACCCTGGCAGACGGACCACTCGGGCTGGGCCGGAGGACAGGCGGGCCACTCGGGCTGAGCCGGAGGACAGGCGGGCCACTCGCGCTGGGCCGGAGGACAGGCGGGCCACTCGGGCTGGGTCGGAGGACAGACGGGGCACCCTGGCAGATCCGGGCAGGCGGGCCGCTCTGGCAGACCCGGGCAGACGGGCCGCTCTGGCAGACCCGGGCAGACGGGCCGCTCTGGCATCTCCGGGCAGACGGGCCGCTCTGGCATCTCCGGGCAGACGGGCCGCTCTGGCATCTCCGGGCAGACGGGCCGCTCTGGCATCTCCGGGCAGACGGGCGGCTCTGGCGGCTCCTGACTGGCGGGCGGCTCTGGCGACTCCTGACTGGCGGGCGGCTCTGGCGACTCCTGACTGGCGGGCGGCTCTGGCGACTCCTGACTGGCGGGCGGCTCTGGCGACTCCTGACTGGCGGGCGGCTCTGGCGACTCCTGACTGGCGGGCGGCTCTGGCGACTCCTGACTGGCGGGCGGCTCTGGCGACTCCTGACTGGCGGGCGGCTCTGGCGACTCCTGACTGGCGGGAAGCTCTGGCGGCTCCTGACTGGCGAGGCTGGGCTGACACACTAGACGCCTGATGCGTGGGGCTGGTACTGGACGTGCCAGCCTGGAGACACGCACCTCAGGGCTAGTGCGGGGAGCTGGCCTGGGGCTCCATTCTTGCCCCGCAAAACTGCCCTTGTGCCCCCCCCAAAAAAATTATTAGGGCTGCCTCTCGAGTTTACTTAACTCTTCCATAGCCCTGGAAACGCTCATCCTTATCTCTGCCCACGTCCATCCTTCTTCCTCGTTCGTCCGCTGCTTGGTCCTTTGGTGGTGGGTAGTTCTGTCACAAGTGTCGTAGTGGAGAGAAGACCAAGGCGCAGCGGGTATATGGATACTCATATTCTTTAATGAAAAAACACGCAGAGCATCCACAGTGAAAAAACAATAAATGATACTCACGACAGCAACAGTTTTGCAGGCTAACAAACGCAGTGCAAAAACAACTACCCACAACCCCAAAGAAAAACACACACTACTATATAGGACTCCCAATCAAAGGCAACTCAACACACCTGCCTTCAATTGGGAGTCCAATCACCAACACAACACTTAACACAGAAAAACCCTGCCACGTCCTGACCAAAACTAATACAATTTCTCCCTCTGCTGGTCAGGACGTGACACTCTATCATTCTGGTTGTGCATAATAGGAACGTACAAACAGAAATAGGCTACGTTGCCTGCGCACTACGCTTTGGAATCAGTACATTGAACAAGATACAATTATTGTTCCATCTATGAATGGGGATGAAATATCATTAATAATCATTAATTCTGATAAAGATGAATGAACCAATGTAACAATGGATGTGGAAATTGTATTTTACAATGTAGAACCAGTTTATTGGTTGTAATTGCCAATGTTGTAATTGTATGATCCTGGGAGGGGCCAAGTGCTTATGTACTGAACCTGTTTGAGCTCCAATTACACAGATTCGATTTGGTTTCTCAAGGGGAGGCTCCAACTATGGGTAACTGCATACTTGGACTGTTTCTGAAAGTGGGCGTTGCAAAAGAAGTGGGTGGCTCAACAGTGATGGGTGTAAAATCAGCGCTCCATTATTGGTCAGACCGGCCATAGTCAGGATCACCGCTGGTCAGCTTAATGTTTACATTGCAGGTTAAGAGAACTTACGTAGCAGGTTAGGAGAATTAACGTAGCAGGTTAGGAGAGTGAGGTTAAGGTTAGGAAAAGGGTTAGGCTTAGCTAAAATGCATAGCAGGTTAGTATAATTAGTATAGTCAACCTGCCTTGCCTTCTGCTGATGTCATTCCCTTACCACTGCTACAAGGTCCCTATTTTACAATTACATCATCAAAAATGTGCTGTAGACAAAATAATCAAAAGAGCTGTCTGGTAGCCTCAATAAATAAACAAAGATTTGTAGTTGAACAAGTCATTGCATGTATCGATTTTCTTTTTACTTGAAAAAAACTCGGTGTAGCGCTCATTCCTTCAACAATAAACGCGAATCCGACCATCACTCCGGGTGAGACAAAACCGCGACTCGTCAGTAAAGAGCACTTTTTGCCAGTCCTGTCTGGTCCAGTGACGGTGGGTTTGTGCCCATAGGCGACGTTGTTGCCAGTGATGTCTGCCAGTCCTACAAGCCCTGAGTCCAGCCTCTCTCAGCCTATTGTGGACAGCCTGAGCACTGATGGAGAGATTGTGCGTTCCTGGTGTAATTCGGGCAGTTGTTGTTGCCATGCTGTACCTGTCCTGCAGGTGTAATGTTCGGATGTACCGATCCTGTGCAGTTGTTGTTACACATGGTCTGCCACTGCGAGGACGATCAGGTGTCCGTCCTGTCTCCCTGTAGTGCTGTCTTAGGCGTCTCACAGTACGAACATTGCAATTTATTGCCCTGGCCACATCTGCAGTCCTCATGCCTCCTTGCAGCATGCCTCAGGCATGTTCACGCAGATGAGCAGGGACCCTGGGGAACTTTCTTTTGGTGTTTTCAGAGTCAGTAGAAAGGCCTCTTTAGTGTCCTAAGTTCTCGTAACTGTGACCTTAATTGCCTACCGTCTGTAAGATATTAGTGTCTTAACGATCGTTCCACAGGTGCATGTTCATTAATTGTTTATGGTTCATGAAGATCTGTGAAGTTATTTTGATTTTTACCAATGATCTTTTAAAGACAGGGTCCTGAAAAAGGGACGTTTCTTTTTTTGCTGAGTTTATATCACTTTTGCAACAAACTGTCAAAATAAAGACCAGAATTGATGTGTTTCACTATTACTAAGCCTAAAGCATTTATTTAAAATGTTTATGAAAGTTACTCTTTAAGGCCAGGATTCAATCAGATTAGTTTACCCGCAATAACCGACAAACGCATAGCATATCATTGCTTTTGTTTAGGCGATGTCAGAGGTGTAACTGCATTGGTGCTGTCAAATTGGTGAGTGGCTGCTGTTGGGGTCATTGTGACGAAACCACACCCATCCTTATATCCCACCCGCGTTAGTTCAGAATGAGAAAGTGTTGGACATACAGAAATGACACTCAAATTGAAAATCATAAAACAAAATAAGGATTGATATCAGCCTAATCAAGGTTTAGTGGCCTAATATTCTGAACAACAATCCCTCCCATGATTGAAAGCTAGCTGTAATCATCAGAAGTCATATGAATCCCAAACAGCAGCAGAACAACAACAATGGATGGTAGTAATGTCTCAGGATGCACTTTGGGCTGCAAAACAGGTTCTTTCCAAAGAATAAATGTAAAATAAATATCAATATGGAAAGCACCTCCACACCACACCTGTCAACTCCCACTGCTTGCCCTTGTACAGTGCATTTAGTGTTTTAAGCAAAAGGGTACAGTACACACCTATATTCGAGTGTGATACAACGCGTTATTACCTAACAACTGAAAACAATGAAACATCCTGTCCAGCTCCAGATATTCTCTTTTGTTTTAATCAGTCTCCTCACTATTTGAGCTCACAAACAGAAACTTAACAGCTTGTGTGCTGGCTTTGAAGAATAATAAGGATGAAGGCTGATGTGCACCTCTCTCCCCTGTGAGCATGCCTGCCTGTGAGGAGGATAGGGAGAGAGAGGACTGGCGTACGCCACAGATAAAGTGATCCTCGTGAGGAGGCGGCACATTGAAGCAGATGCAGAGAAATGTGAGAGGGTGTCAGTGAGACTGGTGATGACGCGCTCATGGCTGCGGAGAGCTGGCGAGGCCGCGGCCCTGGCTCTGACTCACCTCATCCCCACGAGGCCTCCTGGCTGACGTCACTCGGCGGGCTGTGGCATTTCTCTGCTTCAACTTCACTTGCAGGCAGGCGCACTCGAACCCTCTCCTCTAAAAGACTCACACAAATATGTACACTCCCTCCTGCAGTCTCATTCACTCACAGCCTCTTTTCTGGCATATTGCTGTTTATTGCTGCTCATGTCAACACTCGTCTACCTAATGATTCCCTCTTAACCCTCAGCCAAAACCTTCTGGCTACTTAGTGCTGGAAACAGATGTAAATGGCTGGGTATATTGCCATTTTATCATGTCTACAAGATCAAATTAAATGAAAAACAATCACACTGGACTAGATCAACTGTTTTCTCCAGAAAAGTGACAGTTTTAGTCTGTTTGCCACCTACGCACAGGTCTCATGATGCAATAGTTGCATCACATTATTCAATGGGGTTTGGGCTGACCAATTTGGTTTATACCTTTTGTTAAGTTGGGGAGAACATCACTGGTTTTACTACTCAGGGGAAAATGAATGTACTGTGCATTAAAGGACCATGATGCTACAGGTTTGTGTACATTGGTGGCCTCTCCTTTTGAATGAAAACTATGCAAGAGAACCACACAAACACCACAAGTTAACAAAGCATAGATCAGTAAGAGGCAGGGGTACATTGCAATTAAATCATAAGTGGGCCTCCTCAAACGTGAAAATTGTACGTTATTATCTCGCCTGGCAAATAATGCATCAGTGGTAATTGCTGTGGCACTTACGACTTGTTTTGATCAATTACTTGTAATCAGCAATAATCATATAATTTGCCTGGTAGAAACCAGAAATACCAACAACTATTCCGGTCTCTTTTTTTGCCCTGCCTCCTCTTGCTCCCTTTCTTTCTCTCTGGTAAAATGTCAAGCATGCGGTAAAATAACCAACTGCCTGATTCAATGGTAATTGTATCTGTTAATAATGAATAAGGACAGTCTTAGTCATGCTGCTGGGCTGCAAGAGTGAATGTTTTGATGTGGAATATTAGACAAAAAATCATTGTGTTAAAACTGAGATGGAAGATACAGTAGCTATAGCTGTGTGTGTGTACGAGTGTGTGCATGTGACGTGATTCAGTCAGAGGAGGCTGGTGGGAGGAGCTATAGGAGGATAGGCTCATTGTGATGGCTGGAATGGAATAAAATTGTGGTTTCCGTGGAATAAAATGTGGTTTCCATATATTTGATGTGTTTATACTATTCCATTTATTCCATTCCAGCCATTACATTGAGCCCATCATCCTATAGCTCGTCCCACCAGCCTCCACTGGATTCCATATTTGTGTTGTACATACTGTACTTAAAATGCATCAAAGACAGTAGCCCCTCAATGAACAATTATTATCCAAAGATATTGACAGAGCTGTGGTTCAACAAGGCCATTCAAAACTACAAAAATACGTTTTGATACTTGATCTGTTTGATACTATTCCACTCCAGCCAGTACCACAAGCTCATCCTCCCAATTAAGGTGCCTCCAACCTCATGTGATTTTGACCCATAGCAAACACATTTTTTTATTATCTTTGACACTTGATCATACTGTTCCATAAATCATTTCAGCTACACCATGCAGCACAGTGGAATAATATAGGACTGATCACAAGTGTTTCAATTCACCTGGGACCAGATTGATTCTGGTAACAGTGTGGATCAAACAGACAAGGTGACAGTGTAAAATGAGGGAGGAGTCATCATAAAGACATAAAAAGGTTTAACCGAGGAGTGGAGGAATCATAGGAACCTTCCCTCTCATCATCTAATTAAATGCTCCATCACAGCTCACAAATCCAACACCAGGGATCATTAACAGTCTCTTTGGCCCTGATTAAAAAAGGAATCACCCTCCCCGCTAACTGCATTAGAGTTCACTAACGATGAGAGACAGATGCCGTGTCCATTATAGACAGACCACAGGACTCCTATTGGTACACTGCTCCAGCAATCTGACACACCAACAGGGTAGCTGCTGATAAGCTGCCAGGAGAGACCAGGCTGAGGAGGACTCCATTTGGGCCGTACAGGAGGATGTGCTGCTTTGTATGGAGTAAATGACACCTGCAACAAACCCTGCCATTACCTAAGGGTGATTGTTATGTCTGCAACCTCCAATTCACTGTCCTCTTAAAATGGTGCCGTGGTGAGAGCCCATGGACAGCCACTGGGAATATTACAGGTCGCAGTGCAAACATGATTTTCCCAGAGAAGGATAATGCAGCCAAAGTGGAGGGGCCGCTGGACTGAGTCAGGGCCCCCCACTGTGAGGAAGATGATTTTATTCTGCCGCCACTATCCAATACATTGCCTCATTGGTGTTGATTACTGATAGCTTCTGGTTTCTGGGCTTTGTCATTCCTCACTGTGCCAAAGAATCCTCCTGTCAGTGTGATTTACTTTATAGCACCTATTTTGTTATTTTAACCAACGACCAATAAAAAGAGATTGGTAAAAAATAACCCATCTCAATTAATCTATTCCCATGTACGAAAATAAATTGCATTTTTCAAAACTCTAAATTCATAAATGGACTTTGGTGAAGCCTTAACCAACATACTTTTTCCAATAGCCATACTGTGCTTACAAGCTAGAGCACATCTAACCTCAGGTCTGGAGAATTTACTGATGAGGTAAAACTCCTGGCCCCAAGTCCTATAGTAATGTCTGTGCCCTGTGTATATGATGTTACAGACTGAGCACAAGGTAATCCTCTAGCTCTGGGACTTCTCAGCCTGTCCAGTGTGTTGATCATTACCATATGAGCAGAGTGATGTGGAATTCAGTCCATTCATACAGTCCACTGGGGAGTCTGTCTCCAGGGTATCTACTCTCCTGAGACGAGACCATACTACCTCAGGTTACTATGTCATCTGACAACGCAGAGGGGTGCATTCTGTTACAGGTGAGAATAAAATAGATTATTTTGTGAACAGACTGAGTCAGAGTGGGGATATTTATGGTTGGGTTCAAGGCATTAGCTATGCATTCTCAGGAGGGGGAGGACTTCATAAATACTATTTTAATTTAATATTTTATTTTCCATATCTAAGTTTTAATTGAAAGTCAGCTAAATGCAGCAGATGCCCCCCTACAGTAGCTGTGCTCCCTGGCTCCGCTTCCATGTCTGTCTCCTCCCACAGTCCCTGCGTCATTCACAAAAATCATTCAAATGGCTTTGACCTCAAAGCCTTTTTCATTGAGAAATCTTTTTATAGCAGGAGCAGCAGAGACAAGCGGGGAGTGAGTGAGAGCAGGAGGGTGGGAGTTGTGAAGGGAGGGGGTTTGCAGACTGTGCTGTCCTTACCTGACTAGCAATGTACTCTGAGCCACTGCTTCTGCTCCTCTCCATCTCTCAGAGGGGGAGCCATTGGCCGGCACATGTGTCTGTTTCATCTCGTGTGACGAGCTATTGGCCAAGATACATATCTCTTCAGCTTCGGATAGTGAAAAATTGGCTGGAGCAAGCAACAGTCAGACCGTGCAACTATTGAACAGTAAACCCTTGGCTGGAATAGCCCTCTGGTTAGGGATTGGCTAGAGAAGGCTTTTGGCTCAAGCTACAGCAGTGCAGACAGGTTAAGTGAAACAGTGAGCTAGACTTGGAAACAGGCAAAAATACTTCAGCTCCTTTGTTCATCTCCCAGTTTAGCAAGAATGCACAGCACACACACAGCCTACACACGCATGTACTGCAGAGCTCCGATTCCATTGGTTGGGTCATGGGCATGTCTTCAATCATCGACGTTTTCCCAATTTCAAGAGGATGCCATTTTTTCAGCCATACTCATTGAATCTTAACATGATTCTGCCTGCTTTTTTCATTCAATGCATATTTCATATATTATCTTTCTTTTATTTTCTTCATTCTATACTCCCTTTTTCAAAGCTATGGATAGTGTTCCAAGACTTATTATAAATATAATTTCCCTTTTCCAAGGTGACTCGACAGCGGGGATCCAGCGTGCACGCCCAACCTCCACAAATAGCCTACCCCCCACCACCATACCATCTCCACTCAGCCCACTCAGGATTTCAAATAATGGACAAAAGGTGTCTAATTATGGCTAATTAGAATGAATGCAAGCAGGTATCTCATTACTTGCCCAGATATTCTGTTGACTCACATTTTTAATTGGTACATTAAAAGAAACAGCATGCAAAGTCAGGGTGGAGTTAGGCGATGAATGTATTCGTTTTGGTCTAGAATGAGCAGCCCAAAGCTAATGCACAGAGCAGGTAACAGGAAGTGTTAAACATTCTTCATTGCCCCTCCCACTGTAAATATAGCCAAATTTGTGGAAACATCTGGAAAAGTGTCAAATCGTTGTTAATGTAGAAAGCAGATCCATTCATAGCCTTATCCTTTGTCTCCTGACAGACAGGCTTATTCCAATATGGTCAAGGCTGTCAAATCTATTCCTTTTTGAGACGTATAGCAAACAACCGAAGCATACACAGAGAAAAGGACTGGATTTCAATTTTTATTTGCATTCAGTTACAATTTTCCTCTGTAAATCCTTTCTCAGAAAACTGAGGTGAGTTAAGAAACCGGTTTTGTGAGTTTGTTCCTATGGCAACTGACCCAATACACACCTTTTGTTAGTACATGGGGACAGACGTGTGTAACTCTTGTCTGCACATTGAAAGACTTAGCCAGAAACGGGCTTCTGAGAACTGATTAACATCTTCCTGGTAGGTATTACTTGGTAGTAATTCAATCCATGGATTGATACATGGCTGTTAATAATAGAGCAAGTTATCCCAACGACTGTTTACTTAAGCCACTGTTTCCATGGTAATTGAGAACATACAAGCACAGGTCAGGTCTCATTTACAACCACTGACATATCTGCTTTATGCTCATTCCCCTCCACACAAGATTAACTCAATTGATGTTCACAATGTACAGTCGTGGCCAAATGTTTTGAGAATGACACAAATATTAATTTTCACAAAGTCTGCTGCCTCAGTTTGAAAGATGGCAATTTGCATATACTCCAGAATGTTATGAAAAGTGATCAGATGAATTGCAATTAATTGCAAAGTCCCTCTTTGCCATGAAAATGAACTGAATCCCCCCCAAAACATTTCCACTGCATTTCAGCCCTGCCTCAAAAGGACCAGCTGACATGTCAGTGATTCTCTCGTTAACACAGGTGTGAGTGTTGACGAGGACAAGGCTGGAGATCACTCTGTCATGCTGATTGAGTTCAAATAACAGACTGCAAGCTTCAAAAGGAGGGTGGTGCTTGGAATCATTGTTCTTCCTCTGTCAACCATGGTTACCTGCAAGGAAACACGTGCCGTCATCATTGCTTTGCACAAAAAGGGCTTCACAGGCAAGGATATTTCTGCCAGTAAGATTGCACCGAAATCAACCATTTATCGGATCATCAAGAACTTCAAGGAGAGCGGTTCAATTGTTGTGAAGAAGGCTTCAGGGCGCCCAAGAAAGTCCAGCAAGCGCCAGGACCATCTCCTAAAGTTGATTCAGCTGCGGGATCGGGGCACCACCAGTACGGAGCTTGCTCAGGAATGGCAGCAGGCAGGTGTGAGTGCATCTGCACGCACAGTGAGGCGAAGACTTTTGGAGGATGGCCTGGTGTCAAAAGAAGGGCAGCAAAGAAGCCACTTCTCTCCAGGAAAAACATCAGGGACAGACTGATATTCTGCAAAAGATACAGGGATTGGACTGCTGAGGACTGGGGTAAAGTCATTTTCTCTGATGAATCCCCTTTCCGACTGTTTGGGGCATCCGGAAAAAACCTTGTCCGGAGAAGACAAGGTGAGCGCTACCATCAGTCCTGTGTCATGCCAACAGTAAAGCATCCTGAGACCATTCATGTGTGGGGTTGCTTCTCAGCCAAGGGAGTGGGCTCACTCACAATTTTGCCTAAGAACACAGCCATGAATAAAGAATGGTACCAACACATCCTCTGAGAGCAACTTCTCCCAACCATCCAGGAACAGTTTGGTGACGAACAATGCCTTTTCCAGCATGATGGAGCACCTTGCCGTAAGGCAAAAGTGATAACTATGTGGCTCGGGGAACAAAACATCAATATGTTGGGTCCATGGCCAGGAAACTCCCCAGAGCTTAATCCCATTGAGAACTTGTGGTCAATCATTTACATTTACGTCATTTAGCAGACGCTCTTATCCAGAGCGACTTACAAATTGGTGCATTCACCTTATGATATCCAGTGGAACAACCACTTTACAATAGTACAGCTATATCTTTTTTTTGGGGGGGGGGGGGTTAGAAGGGTTATATCCTATCCCAGGTATTCCTTAAAGAGGTGGGGTTTCAGGTGTCTACGGAAGGTGGTGATTGACTCCGCTGTCCTGGCGTCGTGAGGGAGCTTGTTCCACCATTGGGGTGCCAATCCTCAAGAGGCGGGTGGACAAACAAAACCCCACAAATTCTGACAAACTCCAAGCATTGATTATGCAAGAATGGGCTGCCATCAGTCAGGATGTGGCCCAGAAGTTAATTGACAGCATGCCAGGGCGGATTGCAGAGGTCTTGAAAAAGAAGGGTCAACACTGCAAATATTGACTCTTTGCATCAACTTCATGTAATTGTCAATAAAAGCCTTTGACACTTATGAAATGCTTGTAATTATACTTCAGTATTCCATAGTAACATCTGACAAAAATATCTAAAGACACTGAAGCAGCAAACTTTGTGAAAATGTATATTTGTGTCATTCTCAAAATTTTGGGCAACAACTGTACGTTACAAGTCTTAATATTGCCAAATCAGGATCCATGAACAAGAGCATAAAACAGAGAAAACTGACAACAATTGTTGAGTCTGAATCATTCCTGATTAGATGGGAGGAATGGGGGTCTACAGACTAAGGGGCTTAGAACCCTTGGACCATCCATTAAAGAACAGAACAAACAGGATTACCATTCTTATTTCAAATTGAATTCAAATAACCATGACGACTGTGTGACGTCGACTGACCTCAAAGGGAGGGGCGTCAAAATTCTACATACGGCATCGTTTCGCAGAAGATTAAAACACAGTTTAATGTTACTTGTGCTGTTTAGTTTCCAAGGTAACAAGAAGTGTATATTTAGAGTGTACAGAACAAGGCAGAGGGGAAGAAAATTGTTGATCCTCTTGATGGAGCAATTACAAATAGACAAGGTCCAATAGTACAGATCAAAACACCTCATCTGTTAACAGTTGGAGAAGGCTCATGAACGAAACAGTCATCCGCTCATTCACCGCCACTTGTGACACTTGAGTCACTTGGTATTTAAAGACATTACTGATTCATGCAGTGCAGTACACATTCGGCCAAAACTACCTAGGAAGTTGTCATCTCATTGCTGGAGTATACAGACATCAGTGAGGGAGGTTAGTGCCTATATCCGTTGATCTGGATACTCATCAGTCGGTTGGAGGCAACATTGTTCTGATGAATTAATTAGTCAAAAGAGCAAAGACAATTATGGGTTCAGCCAACGGGGAGAACTGAGGAAACTCAGAATTCAAGACAGAACTTGTTACTGTATGCAACTGTGTCAGCTCAGCCATAAAGTAATGCAGTACAAATTGAGTGAGTGAGTGAGTGAGTGAGTGAGAGTGACTTTTTGTCTTCCGTATCTCTGGCTTCAGCCTAGGTTGAAGATACCCAGATTAGAATATTTCGTAAAATAAACAGATTCATGGGACCAGCGCCGTTGCGAACTAGCATAGCTGGCCCCTTTGTTTTCTAATTCCTTCTCATTTATGCAAAGAGTTATGGGATATTAGAATCCTTGTCTTAACCTTTGTTATCTTCAACTTAGGCTTCAGCACAATTGTGTTTCCTATACTTCAAAAATTGTACACAAGTCACTTAAACTAAATTAAATAAATACTCAGTGCCAACACGCAGTATACTACGAACTACGGAGCACATGCCTACATGGATTGTTGACTATTAGTGCACGGCAGTTAAATACCAGTCAGCCTCAGCGTTCCACCATTAACAAGGCACTTGTTCTGTATGTCACCCGACCGACACCAGTGAGACTGCCTGGATATGATCAGTATGGTCGTGTCTGACGAAGACCAGCCTGGTGGTTCTGTAGTCTAGTTAAAAAACAAGGAGGATTTAATTGGTGCAGTTTGAGGCCAAGTTCCAGAGGGTTATTGTTTGAATGCTGCCCTGAGTTTGGCTGAGCGTCCCCGTGGATTCTTCAGTACGTCTTCTGCCTGTGGCATCAGCACCCCTCTCTGCAGGTCAACCCAGTGACCACTGTCCTTTTCCCCATCCTTCTCTTCTTCCTCCTCTTCCTCCCATCGCTGGACTCTCTGACAGAGACTCCGACGGGGTGGGGCACCTACATCCTCTCCATGGAGAAAACGCTTTACCAAGCGGTCCTCTAGTGAATGGAAGGTCAGCACACAGAGGCGGCCGCCAGGTTTAAGCATTGTCTGAGCAGTGCAGAGTCCAGCATGCAGTTCATTCAGCTCATCATTGACAAACATACGCAGCGCCTGAAATGTCTTGGTGGCAACGTGTGAGGGCCGCTGAAGCCGATCTTTGCGGGCATAGAGAGCGCTGGCTGCAAAAGATCCTAGAGACAAAGAAATGTTTTTATTTTAAATAAATCAAACAAATGACATGAAGCATTTATATAGCGCAGAAAGCATGTTATTCATCTGGAGAGCAGCATACCTGAAATGTTTCACATTCTATCCAGGAGACACATGGTTCTCAGCAACAGACCAAAAGTCTCACAGCTCTCTAATGACTCTTAGTTTTTAACCTAACTCCCAGTCTGAATAAGCCCCAATCATAGCCACATTTCCCCATATCCTGTCCAGGCTGCAGCTTTAATATGTGATTGACAATGACAGTAAGTAAAACCTGTAAATAAACAGGTGCTTGTGATAATACTTGAAAATAAAGTTGTGGTTCTCTTTCAGATTACTCTCTTTTCATCCCCCCATTTCTAGCAAATAGCCTATAATGGTTGCCTTTGCTTGTATGGTTTGATGACGCCATGTTCAGACAGACTGTGTTCAAGTAAGCTCAGATGGTCATGTTTGCATTTGGTACTGTTTGAAGTGCCACAAAACAATCTGTGCTGGGTGAAGAGCACGACCACTTCTCCCTGGCACTGATTGACAGGGAAGGGGTCCAGACTGCAGTGCCTTCCTGGCTGCTGAAGCGCTGCTCTGTTTCCTATCTGGAGCTTTGGTGTCCCCTGTCCAGAGTAATGCCAGCATTGACGTAGGACCCAGCCCATGTGTGTACGTGAGAGGAGAAGACGGGGAGGGCGGGAGAGAGATAGCACGAGGGGGGGAGAGAGAGAGAGAGAGAGAGAGAGAGAGAGAGAGAGAGAGAGAGAGAGAGAGAGAGAGAGAGAGAGAGAGAGAGAGAAGGGAGAGAGCAGTGTGGCATTTCTCTCCTCCTGCGTTCAACAGCACTGACTGTGAGTCACCCAGCAATCAATAGAAAACCTGCGCTGCGGCCGTGGCCCAGCCTCACCAAGTTGTGCTCTCTCTCTCTAATTTATCTTTCAAGGGTCTCACAGCTAGAGTGCATGAGAAAAAAATAAGCAAAGATGCCACAAAGCAGCAGACTGGGAAAGATAACACAAATCTAGCTACATCCAAACAATCTCATTGATCAACTGAACAGGCTGAACAAATAGCATTGCCAAACAGACACCAAATCCTCCAGACCTGTTGGAGGCAGCGGAGTACTGAAACCCCTCTGGGATGTAGTGGTTATTCCCATTTTATAAGACCAATCACTTTGTCTTCATCGCTAATGGATAAATAATATTCTAAAAATACTTTTGTCTAATGGTATTTGCTACAAGAAGAATTGAGTTTAAGAAACATAAGAATGCCCTTGTTTAAATACATTTCTTCTCCAGGTGATGTTACCCCTGGTGATTGTCTGGTCCGAAGGCTGACGTGATGGACTCTGTCTTGTTATGAAATGAAAGGGTATATGTTCTTTTCCATCTCATTTGTTTCTATAAAGGGGGTCAGGGAAAGGCATTCACTTCACAATCATATTACAGCAATTGCATCTCAATAAGGACAGTACTGCACTGTGGAACAACACACCACTAAAGATAAGGGATCCAAATTACATGGCTTCATTTGGAGTCCTGGAAGAACCATTCCTAGGCAGCCATACGCTGCATGTTTATGCACAAGAGTATTTCAGAGTGATGCTTGATTATTAGTTCATAAATCCTGTGTTCTATAAAGCAGTGAGGCACTTGAGGATGTATTACATCATTAATATTGTCAGGGCTTGAGGCATGAGTGCAACGGACTGCTCGTGAACTCTCCATGGAGCTTGGGCTTGTGCCGTGATGATTATTCGCTTCTGTGAGCTGAAACCACCGCCTCATTCACAGTCTGTGGTTAGTGAAACACCACCGCCAAATGTCACCAAGTTGCAGACACCATGACGAGGATAGAAAACATTCTCTCAACTTGACTTAGAATTCACATTAGAATGTTATTCTTTTGAGGTTGTTTAACACTGGAAAGTGTGATCTAGAAATCAACACAGCATTGCAATTCTAAGGGCTGTTCATTTGTAATTGAAGAAAACTAGGGTGTCCATTTAGCTGGGCAAACTTCACACTGACACAATGCATTTATTGCGAGGAAAACAACCATTACTAACCACATCCGTCACGTGAGTGAATGTTGGGTTGAAAGGCCACACGCTCCTACAACAGTCAATCATGTTATCCTCACTAGCTGTGTCCATCACCATATCAAGGATGTGCCTGTTCACTCTGCTGCGTTAACTCTCAACACCTTGAGTCCATTTGAGATGCATTAGTGGTTGGATACACCACTCTGACCCAGTGAATAACAGAGCCTATATGGCAGGAGTAGAAAACTAGATTCATCCGCCGGCCTATTTTTGTCAGAGCGGACGGTCAGGGGGCCGGAACATAATTAGAATAATGTTACACTGCAAATTGACCACATCTTAGCCTAAAAAGAGATTGTATTTGAAAATATCATTTCATACCTTGATTACATTGAGACATGACATATATATATATATATATATATATATATATAAAACACTTTTTTGGGGGGGAGAATTAATGTACTGGTGGTGGCCTCAGTCAGCCACAGCTGTGTGGGTTTACACAAAGGAAGGAAGAGAGAGACAAGGGGATGTATGGCGGGAGGGAGTGAGTGAGTGGGGGGAGTAAAAGGCTCTCAAGGCATCTGTCATTATGATGTCTCAACACCTTCAACAACCTAACCACCACTGCTTAATATGTAACAAAATAGATGCTGGGGTGCAAGCGAGAGGGGGTAGGGAAGACTCATTAGGCATTACTGTTGACTCTGGCAGGGAAGGGGGTGGGCGACAATCGGCTTAGAATTAATATATTGGAGCCATAACTGAAGCAAAACTGCATGATTGTGTTATACAAATGTAGGGAAGCTAAACACACAAAATTAATTCTAATAGTGTAATATTTGATCTGTTAGTGGATTGTTGCTTTTGTTCATCACACCCCAAATTGTTTTAGTTGTATTCATATCAATTTATATAAACTATGGGTTGGTTAAGTCATATTTATTTGACTGGTTTGTCTATTTCTGTGGTGTTTTTCTCCTCATGAAATCAGATCCATGTCCTTTAGCTAGCTCTGCTAAAGAGGTTTATAAACAGATGAATCAAATTCAAATTTCAGAATTACGTTCAGTACAATTAACTCTGAATGGCTCTATTGAGGCAGGAACTATTTGATTTAGTACGTCACTACATTTTCATAATACAGGCAAATGGAAAGGAAATGAAGGAGGCAGGGCTACTACTCCTTATAGAAGAGCTGCAGGGCTACTACTCCTTATAGAAGAGCTGCAGGGCTACTACTCCTTATAGAAGAGCTGCAGGGCTACTACTCCTTATAGAAGAGCTGCAGGGCTACTACTCCTTATAGAAGAGCTGCAGGGCTACTACTCCTTATAGAAGGGCTGCAGGGCTACTACTCCTTATAGAAGGGCTGCAGGGCTACTACTCCTTATAGAAGAGCTGCAGGGCTACTACTCCTTATAGAAGAGCTGCAGGGCTACTACTCCTTATAGAAGAGCTGCAGGGCTACTACTCCTTATAGAAGAGCTGCAGGGCTACTACTCCTTATAGAAGGGCTGCAGGGCTACTACTCCTTATAGAAGAGCTGCAGGGCTACTACTCCTTATAGAAGAGCTGCAGGGCTACTACTCCTTATAGAAGAGCTGCAGGGCTACTACTCCTTATAGAAGAGCTGCAGGGCTACTACTCCTTACAGAAGCGCTGCAGGGCTACTACTCCTTATAGAAGTGCTGCAGGGCTACTACTCCTTACAGAAGCGCTGCAGGGCTACTACTCCTTATAGAAGCGCTGCAGGGCTACTACTCCTTATAGAAGCGCTGCAGGGCTATCGGTAGCAAACACAGTGTTGAGCCCTGGCTCAAAATAAGCTCTGCACCCCAACATGGCCAAACAGTCTGGAAGGCTTCCAGCCACTGTAGTCTATGGGGCTTAAGAGATCTGCCTCCTGATCTAAGTGTGCCTGCAAAAAGGTAGAGAGATGAAGAGAGAAAAAGAAAGACCCGTCCAATAAACCTATAGCACACTATCATTTCAGTCCTGAACACCCCCAACCATTGCGCTACAAAGTGTGCCCCCTTACACAAATACAACCTCCCCTCCGCCCACATGGCATTCTTCCCTAGGCAACGGTGTCACCAGCAGCCTAGCTGACCCCCTGGGACCTGCACGAGTCAGGACCTCTTGGATTGATTGGAATAAAGATTGCTGGTGACTCGCTCTGCTCTTCAAAAGAGATCAAACAACTGTCCTCCCTCACACCTGTTCTCCCTGTGTGACGCACGTAGCGCCTCGCTCCGTAACAGCCATTGAGAAGACCTCTCTTTCTAGCTCTCAGAGGGAGGCAAAAAAAACATTTACAAAAATGCATTAAAAAATGATGATCCATCCTCAATCTGTGCATGAGTGTGTGTGCATGTGTGTGAACGAGACGGGCTGCGGGGATGGACATAAAATAAGATAGGGTGGGAAACGAAATCAAAAGCAACAAAGGGGAGGAGGAAGACGGGAGTGAGGGAAGGGAGAATGGGGGCTCGTGTGAAAAAGAGAGGTAAGTCACTCTCTCTTGTCAGAGCGGCAGACACACCCTACTCCAGACACATCTCTCTCCTCCTTATTAATAGTAATCTCATCAGCAAAGGGGTGTGAAAGGCACCCAAAACCCAGACAGGAGAGGATGATGCTTGAGATTAGAGCCATCGTGATTGTTCCCCAGACAAATAGGTCCCACAGGGAGACAGGGGCTTAATATTTCCCTATCGTTTCTGCCCTGAGCCTCAAAGACAATGTAGGGAATTAATGAGGGTACCTGCCACCACGCTGGCCAGCTGCTGTGTCCGGGTGATGGGGTAGACACTGCGTGCCTCCACCATGGCCGAGGCTATTTTCCTGGCATGCCTCTCCTCCCCATAGGCAGTGAGGATGGACGCAAGAGCCTGTTGATCTAAGGCATTCACAACGTCAGCGGCGCAGGGCATGTCGGGGTACCTACGCACAAAGAAGAGCCCAATTAGGCTGCTTGACGTCACGTCCTTGCTGACAGCGGCAAAGTCTGACATATCTCAGACACAGCTGAAAACCTCTGTGGCTAACAAGGGAGATGTAGCCAGTGGCAGAGCCATATGTCTATATTTGCCAGTTCATTTGTCTCCATTTACTCATCGACAGGTTCTCGGTACATCTCGTTAGAGAAACATAATTCATGTGGATAAAAATACAACTACAACAAAGTGTTAGGAGGGAAAGACATTTAACGCTTTAGAAGAATAACGTGCCAATGATCATACATATCATGTGTCGTTTTAGTTGGTGCTGGAAAACAAATGCAAAAGGTTATGTCAGAGGAAGAATCCATGCTGACCTCTGCATATTAATAATCCACATATGCCTCAACAGATTTGAATGCATAGAAAAGGAGCAGGCATACAAACATCACCTGTACAGTAGACCTTGAAATAGACAGTGTAGACTACTATCTACAGTTGAAGTTGGAAGTTTACATACACCTTAGCCAAATACTCTGTTTTTCACAATTCCTGACATTTAATCCTAGTAAGAATTCCCTGTCTTAGGTCAGTTAGGATCACCACCTTATTTTAAGAATGTGAAATGTCAGAATAATAGTAGAGAGAAGGATTTATTTCAGCTTTTATTTCTTTCATCACATTCCCAGTGGGTCAGAAGTTTACATGCACTCAATAGTATTTGGTAGCATTGCCTTAAAATTGTTTAACTTGGGTCAAACGTTTCAGGTAGCCTTCCACAAGCTTCCCACAATAAGTTGGGTGAATTTTGGCCCATTCCTTCTGACAAAGCTAGTGTACCTGAGTCAGGTTTGTAGGTCTCCTTGCTCGCACAAATTTTCTATAGGATTGAAGTCAGGGCTTTGTGATGACCATTCCAATACCTTGATTTTGTTGTCCTTCAGCCATTTTACCACAACTTTGGAAGTATGCTTGGGGTCATTGTCCATTTGGAAGACCCATTTGCAACCAAGCTTTAACTTCCTGACTGATGTCTTGAGATGTTGCTTCAATATATCCACATAATTTTCTTACCTCATGATGCCATCTATTTTGTGAAGTGCACCAGTCCCTCCTGCAGCAAAGCACCCCCACAACATGATGCTGCCACCCCCGTGCTTCACGGTTGGAATGGTGTTCTTCGGCTTGCAAGCCTCTCCCTTTTTCCTCCAAACATAACGATGGTCATTATGGCCAAACGGTTCTATTTCGGTTTCATCAGACCAGAGGACATTTTCCCAAAAAGTACAATCTTTGTCCCCATGTGCAGTTGCAAACTGTAGTCTGGCTTTTTAATGGCGGTTTTGGAGCAGTGGCTTCTTCCTTGCTGAGCAGCCTTTCAGGTTATGTTGATATAGGACAAATTTTACTGTAGCTATAGATACTTTTGTACCTGTTTCCTCCAGCATCTTCACAAGGTCCTTCGCTGTTGTTCTGGGATTGATTTGCACTTTTTGCACCAAAGTACGTTCATCTCTAGGAGACAGAACGAGTCTCCTTCCTGAGAGGTATGACGGCTGCGCGGTCCCATGGTGTTTATACTTGCGTACTATTGTTTGTACAGATAAACGTGGTACCTTCAGGCATTTGGAAATTGCTCCCAAGGATGAACCAGACTTGTGGAGGTCTCCAAGTCTTGGCTGATTTCATTAAATCTTCCCATGATGTCAGGCAAAGAGGCACTGCGTTTGAAGGTAGGCCTTGAAATACATCCACAGGTACACCTCCAATTGACTCAAATGTTGTCAATTAGCCAATCAGAAGCTTCTAAAGCCATAAAATCCTTTTCTGGAATTTTCCAAGCTGTTTAAAGGCACAGTCAACTGAGTTTATGTAAACTTCTGACCCACTGAAATTGTGATACAGTGAATTATAAGTGAAATAATCTGTCTGTAAACAATTGTTGGAAAAATGACTTGTGTCATGCACAAAGTAGATGTCCTAACCGACTTCCCAAAACTATAGTTTGTTAACAAGAAATGTGTGGAGTGGTTGAAAAACGAGTTTTAATGACTCCAACCTAAGTGTATGTAAACTTCTGACTTCAACTGTATAAACTTGAGATCTGCGATATGAACAATTATTGAAATAGGTTCATTGGTCATTTCAACTAGGGTAACAGAACAAGGGTAATATAATAAATATTTTTTTTAAGGAATATGAATTACAATAAAATGCCTTAATGAGTTAAGTACAATTGTCACACCTTATCATAACCTAAAAACAAAGGATATTTTGCTCCATGTCTGTTTATGCTGTCATAAGAGACAAAAATAGGTAGCTTCAAATGGTGTTTAAAATACATTGCCTACGGGGTTCCTCAAATGGGGCAAAAATAAACCACATAATTGACCAAGATGGGTTTTTACAGTGTAAATGGGAGGTAAAGATAAAAAACAGATGCAAGCCCTAATATGTTGTTAATCTACCACAGCAAGAGTGACTCATTCCTTCATCGAACACTAACATGATATACTAGTTCATGAACCACTCTGCTTTGCTACGGTGAGATGTATCGATCATTTTCATTTTGCTGCTGTAAGGGTTGGCTGATGCGGCAGAATCCTACTGATTATACAATAACAATTGCCGTTCCTCTCCACAGAAACATAATACCTGTCAATTTGAAAAGCTCATGTCAAATCACTGTCAAAGTCCTCGGAGGCAAGGATAGATTGATAGACTACAAATTCCAGGCCTTATGAGTACTCAATGTGCACACATACACGCACAAACACACACACACACACACACACACACACACACACACACACACACACACGGGAATAAATTGTTGACCCAAATGACTTTCCTCTCATGCCAGTGACAGAAGCAGGGAAATAAAATTGCCACCACAGATTATAAAATTTCCCAGCATGAAGTAGGAAGGAAATGCCGTATGTGTGTTGAGGAACACATACTATGTTAGAGTAACCTGGGCTGAAGGTAGTTCAATGTATCCTCCAGACACATAGGCCTATATCATTACTAATCACTGATGCTACCCTATAATACATAGTGATGGACATAAAATGACAATAATGCTTTGTGCAACTTGTGGCGAAATCCTGCACGGAGCCTTCACCGTGCGCTGCCACTTTAAGAGCGCATCAGCAGTGTCGGGGTGATTATGCGTGGTCCCACCTGTCTGCATCCATCCTCATGTCCAGAGGGCCATCCTTACTGAGGGAGAAGCCTCTCTCGGGACAGTCCATCTGCATGGAGGAGCAGCCAGCATCCAGAAGAACAGCATCCACACTACCTGACTGCAACCTCAGTCTAGACAGCAGGGCTCCCAGCTCACTGAAACGCCCCAGTAACGGGTGCACCCGGCCACTGGGGGAGGCAGGGAGGGAGGGGGGGAGAAAACCTTTCATCAGATAATTAAATGTCAGGAAAGAGACATGGAGAAATGGGTACAGATTATGTAAACACATTCAACACAGGTCAGAAATACTGTACAGGAATGTGTACAAAAACTCCTGTTGACACTTCCTGTTTGTTATGAACGCTAATGAGACAAATAAAAAGCACTATAAAAACCTTTAAAGCAAAAGTGGTTGACAGAAAAAGTCACCCTTTCCTTGCTGTTCAACACCCCTGTCTCCTCTGGACCCCATCCCCATGCAAATCCTTCCTGTATAACACACAGCTCTGTACAAGACACAGCCTCAACACACACACACACCCCTGTACAAGACACAGCCTCCTGCCTCAACACACAGACAGCCCTGTACAAGACACAGCCTCCTGCCTCAACACACACAGACAGCCCTGTACAAGACACAGCCTCCTGCCTCAACACACACAGACAGCCCTGTACAAGACACAGCCTCCTGCCTCCCCACACACACACACACACACACACACACACACCTGTATAAGACACAGTCTCCTGCCTCAACACACAGACAGCCCTGTACAAGACACAGCCTCCTGCCTCAACACACACACACACACACACACACACACACACACACACACACACACACACACACACACACACACACACACACACACACACACACACACACACACACACACACACACAGCCCTGTATAAGACACAGTCTCCTGCCTCAACACACACACACACACACACACAGCCCTGTACAAGACACAGCCTCCTGCCGCACACACAGGTTGTGGGATCTTCCCATCACGGTCTTGCATTTTTCATGTGACCTTTTCAGATAGTCAGCAGAGATGATGGCTGGTGTGAGCTAGAGGGGCAGCCATAAATCAGCCTAAGGGGTCACCCAACACTGGCAGACAGAAAGGGAGAGACATAGGCGGGGTCTTAGACACCACACCAACCTGACATATAACGTCTTCCACATCTCAGCACCGCAGACAATTGCGATTCCTCCTCATCTAACCTCCTCTAGTCTCCTCTCAATAGTCTTGTTTAAATGAAATAAAGGACCCCCATTGCTGCAATAAAGATATAATAGCAGTGGCCATCTCGATAAGGTCTCTCCCACTAACGGCTTAGCAAGGGGCGTTACCAAGCAGGCCTTGGGGTCCTTGTGTTTATACACCCACTGAAGCTTGAGAGACCAAAGGTTGAGTGGAGCATCTCCCCCGCGCTGTCAGGCCAGGGCTTTTCCTTATCATGCTCTAGAAGTTTTTCATTCTTCGCAGTAGTCATTAATATGCTGTAAAATCTATAGCAAGGCATTCTCCACACCCACGTGCTTCACAAGACCCGTCCACCCCCTCCCGGTCCCATCTCAACAGAGCAGTGCCCCCAGACAGAGCAACCATGCCTACTGTGTACCAATGCAGTATACAGTAAGACCTTATGTCAATATGCTGAGAATTTATGGCTTCTGCAGCTCATTGGTTTAAGACCGTTTTCATCAATCAGGACTCTTGATGTATTTCACTCCCTTCAGAGACTGAAGACCCCTAAAAAGTTACATTGGGTATAAAATGTAATAAAGTGTAGGAAAACTGATATTATCCATACAATGTTTCATGGACATAACATCTAAATTTACAAACCTTTGTTATCCCCCTAATTCAATTAAACTTGGTTACCATGGTAAACAACACAGTGTGTGGAGATGCATTTCATTTCATCCAGGTAGTTGACTTGTTTAAATGATTCGTAAGGTTTAATCATAAACTTGGTTTGGTACAGATGGTGTCGTGTCAATTCTTCTAGCCTCCTCCACAAATCGTACATTGTCTTCGGCAATAAGGCAGGCGAGCTAGGAGAGGAGGAGGATTAAGTAATGAAGAGACAAAGACCCTAACAAACTGTTATAGTAGTTATGGCTAAAACGTGTTGAACTACAAAAGATTATGATGGAGCTTTCTTAGTAAGGGATTTTAATCTATGGACTTTATTAATTGATAATTGCAAGAGATGAGACACTGGCCAAGTGGGCAATTTCCTTATCATTAGTAACCATTTTCAGTTACTATATTTAAGATCCTGGTACTTTTTTTCTACACACCCTCAGCTATGCCGGTTGAACTCCCCTCCACGCTGAGGAGGCTCCGATGCTCTGTTTCTGTGAGCCACAGAAGGATTTAAGAATATGCAAAACAGTTACAACGTTTTTTATTGATTAACTTCTTTATGTGGCTTAGACACATGGTTGGATATATAAATGCCTTATGTAAGGTGTTATATTATTAAACATGACCAGTTTCGGTAGTGTGTGTGTGTGTGTGTGTGTGTGTGTGTGTGTGGGGGGGGGGGGGGGGGGGGTCCAAGTATAATTGCTTTAGAGAACTGATCTATACGTAATTGTGCAACCCACAACATTGACATCATTCTTAACTTAGAACTGAATAAAGGTTGTCGTTGTTTTAAATGCCATCTCCCCTGGTCCACCTACAACATGTTAAATGATTGAAGAGAAGGCCACATTGGGGCATATGGTGGATTGAATGACCTTAAGTAATGCTGGAGGATGCCCTGCCCTGCTGAGTGAGGTAACAAGGGCAACCTTGTTTAAAAAATAATGATCAACTGGTTATTGTTACAACCACTCTCCTTCACGTGCATGTGTCAAACTATGGCCAGTAGGGACAGTCTTCCCTCTGGACAAGGTAGACCCCAATGCCCCAGGGTGGTGACTGGGGTTACTGTCCTGCAAAGAGCGCCATTCGTCAGATGAGATGTTAACACTGAGGCTCTGTAGTCACTACAACTTCCATGTCACATATCACATTAACTTCTCTAGGGCCAGTGGGACGATTTCGTCCCACCTACGTAACAGCCAGTGGAATCCCGTGGCGCGTTATTCAAATACCTTAGAAATGCTATTACTTCAATTTCTCAAACATATGACTATTTTACACCATTTTAAAGACAAGACTCTCGTTAATCTAACCACACTGTCCGATTTCAAAAAGGCTTTACAACGAAAGCAAAACATTAGATTATGTCAGCAGAGTACCCAGCCAGAAATAATCAGACACCCATTTTTCAAGCTAGCATATAATGTCACATAAACCCAAACCACAGCTAAATGCAGCACTAACCTTTGATGATCTTCATCAGATGACAATCTTAGGACATTATGTTATACAATACATGCATGTTTTGTTTAATCAAGTTCATATTTATATCAAAAACCAGCTTTTTACATTAGCATGTGACGTTCAGAACTAGCATACCCCCCGCAAACTTCCGGTGAATTTACTAAATTACTCACGATAAACGTTCACAAAAAACATAAATTATTTTAAGAATTATAGATACAGAACTCCTCTATGCACTCGCTATGTCTGATTTTAAAATAGCTTTTCGGTGAAAGCACATTTTGCAATATTCTGAGTAGATAGCCCGGCATCACAGGGCTAGCTATTTAGACACCCACCAAGTTAGGCCCTCACCAAAGTCAGATTTACTATAAGAAAAATGTTATTACCTTTGCTGTTCTTCGTCAGAATGCACTCCCAGGACTTCTACTTCAATAACAAATGTTGGTTTGGTTCAAAATAATCCATAGTTATGTTCAAATATCCTCTGTTTTGTGTAAAGTGTAAAGAAGGGTGACGCGCACGACGCATTTCGTGACAAAGAATTTCTAAATATTCCATTACCGTACTTCGAAGCATGTCAACCGCTGTTTAAAATCAATTTTTATGCCATTTTTCTCGTAAAAAAGCGATAATATTCCGACCGGGAAAGCGTGTTTACGTTCAAAGAGAGAGAAAATAAAAACATGGGATCCCCTCGTGCACGAGCCTCAGTCTGATGGTCCTCTGATCGGCCACTTACCAAAGGCGATAATGTTTTTCAGTCAGGGGCTGGAATTACATCATTCAGCTTTTTCCCGGGTTCTACCCAGAGTCTATGGGGGCCGTAGGAAGTGTCACGTTACAGCAAAGATCCTCAGTTTTCAATAAACAGAGCCAAGAAGCTCAAGGAATGGTCAGAGAGGGCACTTCCTGTACAGAATTTTCTCAGGTTTTTGCCTGCCATATGAGTTCTGTTATACTCACAGACACCATTCAAACAGTTTTAGAAACTTTAGGGTGTTTTCTATCCAAAGCCAATAATTATATGGATATTCTAGTTTCTGGGCAGTAGTAATAACCAGATTAAATCGGGTACGTTTTTTATCCGGCCATGTAAATACTGCCCCCTAGCCCTAACAGGTTAAAAGAGGTTTTGGGAACTGCTTCCATTTAAGTGCAACCCGCCTCACCCAATGTGGCGTGGATGTGGTTTTTTTTCTAAAGTATTTATTTCGATTTACTTCTGATCTGGAATCCCTCAACTGAAGCTGGCCAGCTAACTACCTACCAGCTATCAGTCAGCAAACCATTGCTAGCGGTCATCAGCTAACCTTTAGCTCGGAAAGCTCTCGCCAGTTCGAACAACGCGACTCAAACCAGAGCATAACGGACCTATTATTATTTTTTCCCCCCATATCCCCGGATTCCTACCGCAAACGCTGAACATTTTCATCTGGATCTTCGCAACTAGCTAACCGCAATTCCGGGTGACTACTCCTGGCTAGCGTTTCCATCCCGGAGCAAGCACCAATTAGCCTGAAGCTAGCCCAGCCAGGGCTCCTGTGCTACCACCGAAGCCCACTCCTGGGCTACAATATCCGGACCCCTTCTACTGCCGGTACGGGGCACGGAACCCCGCCGATCCTCTACGACTGGAATACCGACATAATCTGCCCGAGGATTCCAACAGGCCCCTCAGGCGCGACGTCCGCTGAAGGCCCATTCTGCTAACCGCGGCCTACTAGCTACCCAGAGCCCTACTAATTCCATGACTGGTCTATCGACGTCACCGCACGAAGAGGCAAAAACAGACTTACCCCCATCGCGACGTCCCCCAAAGGCTAACTTGCTAGCCCCGGTCTGTTAACTGCTAGCTTGCTTGCCCCGGTCTGCTAACTGCTAGCTTGCCTGCCCCGGTATGCTAACTGCTTGCCCCGGTCTGCCAACTGCTTGCTTGCTAACCCGGTCTGCTAACTGCTAGCTTGCCAGCCCCGGTCTGCTAACTGCTGGCTTGTTTAGCCCCGGCCTACTAACTGTTAGCATCGGCCTGCTAACTGTCTGAATCGCCGTGTCCCCAGTCAGCCCAACCACTCACTTGACCCATATGTTCACTTGGCAACGCATGCCTCTCTCTAATATCAACATGCCTCGTCAATTACTGTCCTGGTTAGTGATTACTGTCTTATTTCACTGTAGAGCCTCTAGCCCTGCTCAATATGCCTTAACCAACCATGTTGTTCCACCTCCTACATATGCGATGAAATCACCTGGTTTAAAGGTCTCTAAAGACTATATCTCTCTCATCATTACTCAATGCCTAGGTTTACCTCCAATGTACTCACATCCTACCTTACCTTTGTCTGTACACTATGCCTTGAATCTATGCTATCGTGCCCAGAAACCCGCTCCTTTTACTCGTGCTAGACGGCCAGTTCCTATAGCCTTTAGCCATACCCTTATCCTACTTCTCTGCTGTTCTTCTGGTGATGTGGAGGTTAATCCAGGTCCTGCAGTGCCTAGCTCCACTCCCACTCCCCAGGTGCTCTCATTTGTTGACTTCTGTAACAATAAAAGCCTTGGTTTCATGCATGTTAACATAAGAAGCCTACTCCCTAAGTTTGTTTTACTCACTATTTTAGCATACTCTGTCAACCAGGATGACTTAGTCGTGTCTGAATCCTGGCTTAGGAAAACCACCAAAAACCCTGAAATCTCCATCGCTAACTATAACATTTTCTGCCAAGATAGAAATGCCAAAGGGGGCGGTGTTGCAATCTACTGCAGAGATAGCCTGCAGAGTTCTGTATTACTATCCAAGTCTGTACCCAAACAATCAAGCTTCTACTTCTAAAAATTCACCTTTCCAGAAACAAGTCTCTCACTGTTGCCGCTTGCTATAGACCTCCCTCTGCCCCCAGCTGTGCCCTCAATACCATATGTGAATTGATTGCCCCCATCTATCTTTTGAGCTCGCGCTACTAGGTGATCTAAACTGGGACATGCTTAACACCCTGGCCATCAATTGATGCCATCAATCTCACACAAATTATCAATGAACCTACCAGGTACAACCCCAAATCCGTGAACACGGGCACCCTCATAGATGTCATCCTAACTAACTCGCCCTCCAAATACACCTCTGCTGTTTTCAAACAAGATCTCAGCGATCACTGCCTCATTGCCTGCATTCGTAATGGGTCTGCGACCCAACGACCACCACTCATCACTGTCAAACGCTCCCTGAAACACTTCTGCGAGCAGGCCTTTCTAATCGACCTGGCTGGGGTATCCTGGAATGACATTGACCTCATCCCGTCAGTAGATGATGCCTGGCTATTCTTTAAAAGTGCCTTCCTCACCATCTTAAATAAGCATGCCCCACTCAACAAATGTAGAACTAGGAATAGATATAGTCCTTGGTTCACTCCAGACCTGTCTGCCCTTGACCAGCACAAAAACATCCTGTGGCGTTCTGCATTAGCATCGAATAGCCCCCGTGATATGCAACTTTTCAGGGAAGTTAGGAACAAATATACACAGGCAGTAAGAAAAGCTAAGGCTAGCTTTTTCAAACAGAAATTTGCATCCTGTACTACTAACTCAAAAAAGTTCCGGGACACTGTAAAGTCCATGGAGAATAAGAGCACCTCCTCCCAGCTGCCCACTGCTCTGAAGCTAGGAAACACTGTTACCACCGATAAATCCACTATAATTGAGAATTTCAATAAGCATCTCTCTACGGCTGGCCATGCTTTCCACCTGGCTACCCCTACCCCGGTCAACTGCCCGGCACCCTCCACAGCAACCCGCCAAAGCCCCCACCATTTCTCCTTCACCCAAATCCAGATAGCTGATGTTCTGAAATAGCTGCAAAATCTGGACCCATACAAATCAGCCGGGCTAGACAATCTGGACCGTCTCTTTAAAAAATTCTGCCAAAATTGTTGCAAACCCTACACTCTAGACCCAAACTGCTACAGACCTATATCTATCCTACCCTGTCTTTCTAAGGTCTTCGAAAGCCAAGTTAACAAACAGATTACCGACCATTTCGAATCCCACCGTACCTTCTCCGCTATGCAATCTGGTTTCAGAGCTGGTCATGGGTGCACCTCAGCCACGCTCAAGGTCCTAAATGACGTCATTACCGCCATCGTTAAGAGACATTACAGTGCAGCCGTATTCATCGACCTGGCCAAGGCTTTCGACTCTGTCAATCACCACATTCTTATTGGCAGACTCGACAGCCTTGGTTTCTCAAATGATTGCCTCGCCTGGTTTACCAACTACTTCTCTGATAGAGTTCAGTGTGTCAAATCGGAGGGCCTGTTGTCCGGACCTCTGGCAGTCTCTATGGGTGTGCCACAGGGTTCAATTCTTGGGCCGACTCTCTTCTCTGTATACATCAATGATGTTGCTCTTGCTGCTGGTGATTCTCTGATCCACCTCTACGCAGACGACACCATTCTGTATACTTCTGGCCCCTCTTTGGACACTGTGTTACCTAACCTCCAGACGAGCTTCAATGCCATACAACTCTCCTTCCGTGGCCTCCAACTGCTCTTAAACGCAAGTAAAACTAAATGCATGCTATTCAATCGATCACTGCCCGCACCTGCTCGCCCGTCCAGCATCACTACTCTGGATGGCTCTGACTTAGAATACGTGGACAACTACAAATACCTAGGTGTCTGGTTAGACTGTAAACTTTCCTTCCAGACTCACATTAAGCATCTCCAATCCAAAATGTAATCTAGAATCGGCTTCCTATATCGCAACAATCCTCGACTTCGGTGATGTCATCTATAAAATAGCCTCCAACACTCTACTCAACAAACTGGATGCAGTCTATCACAGTGCCATCCGTTTTGTCACCAAAGCCCCATACACTACCCACCATTGCGACCTGTACTCTCTCGTTGGCTGGCCCTCGCTTCATACTCGTCGCCAAACCCACTGGCTACAGGTTATCTACAAGTCTCTGCTAGGTAAAGCCCCGCCTTATCTCAGCTCACTGGTCACCATAGCAACACCCACTCGTAGCACGCGCTCCAGCAGGTATATCTCACTGGTCACCCCCAAAGCCAATTCCTCCTTTGGTCGTCTTTCCTTCCAGTTCTCTGCTGCGAATGACTGGAACGAACTGCAAAAATCTCTGAAGCTGGAGACTCATATCTCCCTCACTAGCTTTAAGCACCAGCTGTCAGAGCAGCTCACTGATCTCTGCACCTGAACATAGCCCATCTGTAAACAGCCCATCTATCTACCTACCTCATCCCCATACTGTATTTATTTATCTTGCTGCTTTGCACCCCAGTATCTCTACTTGCACATTCATCTTCTGCACATCTACCATTCCAGTGTTTAATTGCTATATTGTAATTACTTCGCCACCATGGCCTATTTATTGCCTTAACTTACCTCATTTGCACTCACTGTATATAGATTTTTGTTTTCTTTTGTTCTACTGTATGTTTTGTTTATTCCATGTGTAACTCTGTGTTGTTGTATGTGTCGAATTGCTATGCTTTATCTTGGCCAGGTCGCAGTTGCAAATGAGAACTTGTTCTCAACTAGCCTACCTGGTTAAATAAAGGTGAAATAAAGAAATAAAATAAAATAAGTTCCATTAGGGTCTTCAGGAAGTGTGAAGATTGGCCATTAAATGGCGAAACTTCCATCTTTCTTAATCAACACCCTGTTCCAATTTCTGGCAAGGTTCTCCACAAGTGCTCAGCCTGCATCTATTCTCACTACTCAGTTTGCTCCAGAAAATGTCCCCAGTTGTCCACAAATGTTATAAAGAAAGCCCTTCCCCTGTCTGTGTACTGTAGGCCCATCCTGTAAGTAAGTATTGGTGGCAGTATTGCTGCCCTGGAGCTGGACCTTAATAAAGGAACAGAGCTTTGAGCTGCTGCAGTCTTCTTCATATGAACGTCTGTCACCTGTTTATCTGGGTTTGAAGTAGAGCAGATAAGGGTACACATATTCTGTCATTGTAAATAAGAATTTGTTCTTAACTGACTTGCCTAGTTAAATAAAGGTTCAATAATATATATTTTTTTTTATAAATAAAATAAATCCTTTGTTGGTTTGTTTAATCTTTTAAGCGCATCCTCTGACGGATGACACAGATGTACAGTACGGATGTACTGTGTAAAGATCGCGTCCTTTGTTTTCCATTTTCATGACTGTAAACTGAACACATTACACAAAAATGCACTATTTTCAGCAGCACTTGAAAACACACATCTGCAGATGCCATTCCCCTCCCAACGCCCCATCTTGAGGTAAAAGTGCCAGGAGTCCTCACTGTTGAGTGCTAAGTGTGTGTGTGTGTGTGTGTGTGTGTGTGTGTGTGTGTGTGTGTGTGTGTGTGTGTGTGTGTGTGTGGTGTGTGTGTGTGTGTGTGTGTGTGTGTGTGTGTGTGTCCAACGTGACGCGCTGCTTCTCCACAAATCAAGTCTGAAATATTCCCCAGTGCTGACCTGCTCAGCTCCTCTACCTGCGTCACTAAGGCCTAAGACAAGATGCTGATTGATTGCTTTCAGCAGGGGAGCAGTGATGAAAATATCTACAGGACATGAAAAAAGAACACACACAAAGTACCACCGGCGAAAGATGCTTGTGTTTGGTTTGGAATGTGAACTTAAGCAACCTCAACTCTGGAAGTTTAAACTAAACTTCAAAATAAACAAATGTAGCATGATGTGTTTAAGATGTAAGCCTAAGACTAAAGAGAGTTAGAGCTACGTAGATTATCAGTAGAGTGCCACAACTAATGTCGTTTCCTCTTTCTTCTCCCTGGTAGGCCTGTTCACTATATTTCTTAAGGATTGTCGCCCTAGGAGAGTGGAATGGTGTCTATAGTAAACATGATACATCAGGTTACTTGCTAAATGCTAATCACCCCATGCAAATCAATGACATGCAGACACCAATCACTAGTAATTTACTTTCTCTTTTTCCCCCCAGATGTGGCTTTTGTTAATTTTCTACCTAAAAGTTGCACACACATAAAGTCCCCTGTACGCAAGTAATAGCAATAAGAAAGATATCTCTGGTAATAGACTAGTGCGTAGAATCTCCACAATACTGTCACACTCAGAATAGAGAATTAAGTCTCAACATTAGGGCCTGGACAATAACAGTTTCGCAATACTCATTGTCGTGGCAAGGAAACAAAACACAGCGGATTTACCTTCTTTAGGAAAACAGCCCTAATATTGGAAACAAACAACATGATGTCATTCAGAGTCACATGTATTGATTTTCCAAGCTATAACACACACTATTTCACATACAGCAGGTTTATAAAGGACCAAAGACTTTGATCTGCTTCTCGTTTGCATTTTTGGCAAGGAAAAAAATATTGTGATACTGGTATCGTCCCAGGCCTTCTTTCATTTTGATTTTGGCACAAATGAAAATGTGCAACTGATTTGCCCATTGCTTGATGTTTCAGTATTGTCTCAATGAAGAGTTCAGCATTCGACTAGCCATGTGTGACATGTACGCGCCGTTACAAGCCTGCTAGAGTTAGCAGCAGGCTTCATACCGTAGTAGTACAGATGAAGCCTGAGCTGGAATCTGAAGCTAATTGAAGCTGGTTAGCTTTAGAAAACCCTGAGTAGATCCAGCTTCCTTCGTAGGATACCCCTCAGACCACTGCAACCAATGTGAAAGTTGTCAGGGCGTCTACTACACTAGAAAATCTAACTCTTCCTCTGGGCTCTAATCTAAGCAATTACATAAGTGCAGATTCACATCGCTCTTCAATAGTTTGCATCAAGGCTGTACTTTTTGCAAGGCAAAAGAGAAGTGAAATCAGTGAGGATAGAAATACGAGAGAGAGAGAAGAGAACGCTCTCCAGCCCTGTTGTGTGGAGGCATTGCGTGGGCTGCAAGGGTCTTTTATACAGGCTTCCAATAATATTAGCTAATTGCTAGATTTCTCTGGCTTCTCTCAACTCAAATCGTGAGTGGGTGTGGAAGGGTTTATAGCTGGGGTATATTGCTGCTGACAGAATGGCGTACTCTGATTTTCTCTTTTCCGTCTCATCCCCCTCTCATAGGCGCGTTGCTGTAGCAGACATTCCCCCGAGAGAGGTTTCCCCGGAATCTACGTAAAAGGATTCCTACCCACGCCATGGTCTTAGGAACATCTCATTTTCATCCTCCCTCATGCGCTCTCGCTCGCTCTCGCACACACTCTCTCCCTCATTATTAAACACAGTGGCCCGGTGTCTCCCTCCTCTCTCTTCGAAGTTTGCTGGGCTCTCCTCTCTCTTTACCTCCCACTCACCACTGACGGAACCTCAGTGGGAGGCAGCATCTCCCTCACACTGGGGCCGTGGGCCCCTGTTCTGACAAATGAGACGCCAGGCCCACCAGCTAAGCGTGGGGGGACTGGGTTTAAGTCTCCCTGACACAATGGATGTGGATGGATTGTGAAACGAGGGGCTTTAGCAGCAGTTACTCAGTGATTCATTTTTTTTCCAGGGTTTGAGGGTTGGCAGGGAGGTGGAGCGGGTTGGGAGGTGGGATGCATGCAATAGGCTGTATTGTGATCTAGCTAACCTTCAATCTAAACTATGATCCATAAATTGTTGACTGTATAACTTTGAGGGAAAATAACCCACATAACAGCATTAACAATGCAAGCACATACCAATCACATTCGGCAGTAGAGATATTGTGAAACAGACTTCATTAGAGTGTCTACTCTGTTTTGTAGTCTCACTTCAAATAAGTGTCTCTAAAGCATGTATATATTAATCATAATGTAAGCAGGTACAGTGCAATTAATTGCATTGTAGGTAGCCTACATTATTTACAATGACTTTTATGTTATTGCATATTAAGATGTGTTAAAGGGATCCTTTGTGATTTTGGCAATGAGGCCCTTTCTTCTTCCCCAGAGTCAGATGAACTCGTGGATACCATTTTTATGTCTTTGCGTCTAACGTTAGCACAATTTGTAACTAGTTAGCAACTTCCTTCATACTGCACGAAGAGACATAAAAATGGTATCCATAAGTTCATCTGACTCTGGGGAAGAAGAAAGGGCCTCATTGCCAAAATCACAAAGGATCCCTTTGATGTTCATTGACATTTCTACATGCAGATTACATTTGCAAACAAATGTATTTTGACTTGCAAATCTGTGAAATATGTGACTTAAGTACAATTTGTACCAATATTATACATACCACTGTAATTATTATAAAAAAGGCAATCACCTGTGTTCCTTGGCCAGCTGTTGAGCTAAGCTGAATGCTGTGGGGTCTCGGTCTAGGGCCACTACTGTCACCTCAGGAGAGGCCCTCAGGATGGCTTTGGTGTGACCTCCACCTCCAAAGGTCATGTCCAGAACAACCTATGGACACAGACAATAGGTAGTCTGATGTCAAGGACAGTGCTTTCAGAGGCCTTACAATGACAACCCTCTATCAATTAGCCTATACATAGTCCTCATTTCTATGGTAATTGCTCAGAGAATGATTAGTTAGCATACCTCAATTCCTAATGCACCATTACACTATGAAAGACAAAATAATCATGAAATGGCCAATCATATAATTGCAATTATATTATATATTATTGCCATTGTATTAATTGCTATCATGCACTTAAACATAGTTGTGAACATTTGAAGAACCTTTTAACCAACCGTACTGTTTGAGTCTCTTTTAGTTGTCAGAAAACACACAACAGCTATCCAGTTCTCCATTCGCATCCAAAAGTCAATTTGAGTCATCCTTGCCCCTCTTGAAAGATCTTTCTCAACTCAGCCTGCCGTCCAAGCTACACCCCAGCCTCCCACCATTAGCTCTGACAAATTGAAAACCCTAGTCATTGGCGACTCCATTACCCGCAGTATTAGACTTAAAATGAATCATCCAGCGATCATACAGTGTTTACCAGGGGGCAGGGCTACCGACGTTAAGGTAATCTGAAGATGGTGCTGGCTAAAGCTAAAACTGGCAAGTGTAGAGAGTATAGGGATATTGTTATCCACGTCGGCACCAACGATGTTAGGATGAAACAGTCACCAAGCGCAACATAGCTTCAGCGTGTAAATCAGCTAGAAAGATGTGTCGGCATCGAGTAATTGTCTCTGGCCCCCTCCCAGTTAGGGGGAGTGATGAGCTCTACGGCAGTCTCTCACAACTCAATCGCTGGTTGAAAACTGTTTTCTGCCCCTCCTAAAAGATAGAAATGGTAGATAATTGGCCCTCTTTCTGGGACTCACCCACAAACAGGACCAAGCCTGGCCTGTTGAGGAGTGCCGGACTCCATCCTAGCTGGAGGGGTGCTCTCATCTTATCTACGAACATAGACAGGGCTCTAACTCCCCTAGCTCCACAATGAGATAGGGTGCAGGCCAGGCAGCAGGCTGTTAGCCAGCCTACCGGCTTAGTGGAGTCTGCCACTTGCACAGTCAGTGTAGTCAGCTCAGCTATCCCCATTGAGACCGTGTCTGTGCCTCGACCAAGGTTGGGCAAAACTAAACATGGCGGTGTTCGCCTTAGCAATCTCACTGGAATAAAGACCTCCTCCATTCCTGCCATTATTGAAAGAGATTGTGATACATCTCAAAATAGGGCTCCTTAATGTTAGATCCCTCACTTCCAAGGCAGTTATAGTCAATGAACTAATTACTGATCACTGATCATAATCTTGATGTGATTGGCCTGACTGAAACATGGCGTAAGCCTGATGAATTTACTGTGTTAAATGAGGCCTCACCTCCTGGTTACACTAGTGACCACATCCCCCGCGCATCCCTCAAAGGCAGAGGTGTTGCTAACATTTACGATACCAAATTTCAATTTACAAAAAAAAAACGTTTTCATCTTTTCAGCTTATAGTCATGAAATCTATGCAGCCTACTCAAACACTTTTTATAGCTACTGTTTACAGGCCTCCTGGGCCATATACAGCGTTTCTCACAGAGTTCCCTGAATTCCTAAAGGACCTTGTAGTCATGGCAGATGATATTCAAATTTTTGGTGACTTTAATATTCACATGGACCCACTCCAAAAGGCTTTCAGAGCCATCATCGACTCAGTGGGTTTGGTCCAACATGTCTTCGGACCTACTCTGCCACAGTCATACTCTGGACCTAGTTTTGTCCCGTGGAATAAATGTTGTGGATTTTAATGTTATAATCCTGGACTATCGGACCACCATTTTATTACATTTGCAATCGCAAAAAATTATCTGCTCAGACACCAACCAAGGATCATCAAAAGTCATGCTATAAATTCTCGGACACCCAAAGAGTCCTAGATGCCCTTCCAGACTCCCTCCACCTACCCAAGGATGTCAGAGTACAAAAATCAGTTAACCACCTAACTGAGGAACTCAATTTAACCTTGTGCAATACCCTAGATGCAGTCGCACCCCTAAAAACAAAAAACATTTGTCATCTGAAACTAGCTCCCTGGTATACAGAAAATTATCCGAGCTCTAAAGCAAGCTTCCAGAAAATTGGAACAGAAATGGCGCTACACCAAACTGGAAGTCTTCCGACTAACTTGGAAAGACAGTACCGTGCAGTATCGAAGAGCCCTGACTGCTGCTCGATCATCCTATTTTTCCAACTTAATTGAGGAAAATGAGAACAATCCAAAATGTATTTTTGATACTGTCGCAAAGCTAACTAAAAAGCAGTATTCCCCAAGAGAGGATAGCTTTCACTTAAGCAGTGATAAATTCATGAAATTCTTTGAGGAAAATATAATGATCATTAGAAAGCAAATTTCAGACTCCTCTTTAAATCGGCGTATTCCTCCAAAGCTCAGTTGTCCTGAGTCTGCACAACTCTGCCAGGACCTAGGATCAAGGGAGACACTCACGTTTTTTAGTGCTATATCTCTTGACACATTAATGGAAATAATCATGGCCTCTAAACCTTCACGCTGCATATTGGACCCTATTCCAACTAAACTACTGAAAGAGCTGCTTACTGTGCTTGGCCCTCCTATATTGAACATAATAAACGGCTCTCTAGCCACCGGATGTGTACCAAACTCACTAAAAGTGACAGTAATAAAGCCTCTCTTGAAAAAGCCAAACCTTGACCCAGAAAATATAAAAAACTATTGGCCTATATCGAATCTCCCATTCCTCTCAACAATTTTAGAAAAAGCTGTTACGCAGCAACTCACTGCCTTCCTGAAGACAAACAATGTATACAAAACGTTTCAGTCTGGTTTTAGACCCCATCATAGCACTGAGACTGCACTTGTGAAGGTGGTAAATGACCTTTTAATGGCGTCAGACCGAGGCTCTGCATCTGTCCTCATGCTCCTAGACGTTAGTGCTGCTTTTGATACCATCTTCCACCACATTCTTTTGGAGAGATTGGAAACCCAAATTGGTCTACACGGACAAGTTCTGGACTGGTTTAGATCTTATCTGTCGGAAAGATATCAGTTTGTCTCTGTGGATGGTTTGTCCGCTGACAACTGTAAATGTCGGTGTTCCTCAAGGCTCCGTTTTAGGACCACTATTGTTTTCACTATATATTTTACCTCTTGGTGATGTCATTCAGAAACATAATGTTAACTTTCACTGCTATGCGGATGACACACAGCTGTACATTTCAATGAAACATGGTGAAGCCCCAAAATTGCCCTCCCTGGAAGCCTGTGTTTCAGACATAAGGAAGTGGATGGCGGCAAATGTTCTACTTTTAAACTCGGACAAAACAGAGATGCTTGTTCTAGATCCCAAGAAACAAAGAGATCTTCTGTTGAATCTGACAATTAATCTTGATGGTTGTACAGTCGTCTCAAATAAACCTTGGTGTTACTCTGGACCCTGATCTCTCTTTTGACGAATATATCAAGACTGTTTCAAGGACAGCTTTTTTCCATCTACGTAACATTGCAAAAATCAGAAACTTTCTGTCCAAAAATGATGCAGAAAAATGAATCCATTCTTTTGTCACTTCTAGGTTAGACTACTGCAATGCTCTACTTTCCGGCTAAAGCACTAAATAAACTTCAGTTAGTGCTAAACACGGCTGCTAGAATCTTGACAAGAACCAAAAAATGTATCAGATTACTCCAGTGCTAGCCTCTCTACACTGGCTTCCGGTTAAGGCAAGGGCTGATTTCAAGGTTTTATTGCTAACCTTCAAAGCATTACATGGGCTTGCTCCAACCTATCTTTACGATTTGGTCCTGCCCTACATACCTACACGTACGCTACGGTTACAAGACACAGGCCTCCTTACTGTCCCTAGAATTTCTAAGCAAACAGCTGGAGGCAGGGCTTTCTCCTATAGAGCTCCATTTTTATGGAATGGTCTGCCTATCCATGTGAGAGACGCAGACACAGTCTCAACATTTAAGTCTTTATTGAAGACTCATCTCTTCAGTAGGTCCTATGATTAAGTGTAGTCTGGCCCAGGAGTGTGAAGGGGAATGGAAAGACACTGGAGCAACGAACCACCCTTGCTGTCTTACTGGTGCTCTTCCATGCCGTCCCTAGGAGGGGTGCGTCAATTGAGTGGATTGAGTCACTGACGTGATCTTCCTGTTCGGGTTGGCCCCCCCCCCCCCCCTTGGGTTGTGCCGTGGAGGATATCTTCGTGGGCAATACTCGGCCTTGTCTCAGGATGGTAAGTTGGTGGTTGAAGATATCCCTCTAGTGGTGTGGGGGCTGTGCTTTGGCAAAGTTGGTGGGGTTATATCCTGCCTGTTTGGCCCTGTCCGGGGGTATCGTTGGACGGGGGCCACACTGTCTCCCGACCCCTCCTGTCTCAGCCTCCAGTATTTATGCTGCAGTAGTTTGTGTGTCTGGGGGCTAGGGTCAGTCTGTTATATCTGGAGTATTTATCCTGTCTTATCCAGTGTCCTGTGTGAATTTAAGTATGCTCTCTCTAATTCTCTCTCTTTTTCTCTTTCTTGCTTTCTCTCTCTCGGAGGACCTGAGCCCTAGGACCATGCCTCAGGACTACCTGGCCTGATGACTCTTTGCTGTCTCCAGTCCACGCTGCTGCTCCAGTTTCAACTGTTCTGCCTGCGGCTATGGAACCCTGATCTGTTCACCGGACGTGCTACCTGTCCCAGACCTGCTGTTTTCAACTCTCTAGAGACAGCAGGAGTGGTAGAGATATTCTGAATGATCGGCTATGAAAAGCCAACTGACATTTACTCCTGCGGTGCTGACCTGTTGCACCCTCGACAACCACTGTGATTATTATTATTTGATCCTGCTGGTCATCTATGAACATTTTAACATCTTGGCCATGTTCTGTTATAATCTCCACCCGGCACAGCCAGAAGAGGACTGGCCACTCCTCATAGCCTGGTTCCTCTCTAGGTTTCTTCCTAGGTTTTGGCCTTTCTGGGAGTTTTTCCTAGCCACTGTGCTTCTACACCTGCATTGCTTGCTGTTTGGGGTTTTCGGTTGGGTTTCTGTACAGAACTTTGTGACATCAGCTGATGTAAGAAGGGCTTTACAAATACATTTGATTGATTGATTGATCACTCTCTGCATCATCACTGTGAATGGGGATTGTGGAAAATGGTTGTCTGTGAATGAGCATTCAAATCAACAAATGGTAAAATGGTTGAACTGAGTAAATAAAATTGATGACATTTGTCAAAAGTATTTGTCTGAGAAAATCACTACCTAGCCGTCTCTCTCTTTTACTTCAGTGGTTTGTAAAATAATTGAGTCATCCAGACATCTTTTTAAAACACCTACAGAGTTGTTCTCTTCCAGTGAACAAAACACAATGAGCATAAACCAGTTAAGATATAACTTGTTTATCAAGGTAATTTGCTTATAGATCAGTCTATGTAAAGTCTATTCACTTCCCGACTGTTTTGGCTCACAGCTGCGTTTTTCCAGCTTGAAATTAAGACTCTCGGGTATCATATCCACATCCATTGGAGGCTGGGAAGTCCCGCCTAAACTTTCATTCGCTGGTCGGACTCTCCGTACACTTTTGGTGGAAGGATAGGTCGCACCCTCATATGCAGCACAGAGTTGGAAAACTAAGAACCGTCCACATTGATAGCAACTAGTTGTTCTACAATAAACAAATGTTTTTATAAATTATAAAAATGAACAATTTGTAGACAGTCATAATTCGTACTTCATTAGAGCAGGACAACATTTATAGGAGACGAAAGCTGAGATCTTAACAAATTCATAGAGTCACTAACCAACTCTGTGAGATGTACAGGAGGGGAGGAAAGAATGAATCAAGGCAGTGCTGCAAGAAATAAGGATACTTTTCTAACCCACTAGTTATATGATTAATTATTACAGTAAAAAGGCAGCTGAACTATTATAGGATGTAATTTATGAAGTTTATAGGAAATATACAGTACAAGTTTGGACACCTACTCATTCAAGAGTTTCTTTATTTTTACAATTTTCTACATTTTAGAATAATAGTGACGACATCAAAACTATGAAATAACACAATGGAATCATGTAGTAACCACAAAAGTGTTACACAAATCAAAATATATTTTAGATTCTTCAAAGTGGCCACCCTTTGCCTTGATGACGGCTTTGCACACTCTTGGCATTCTCTCAACCAGCTTCTCTCAATTAACAGGTGTGCTTTGTTAAAAGTTAATTTGTGGAATTTCTTTCTTTCTTAATGCTTTTGAGCCAATCAGTTGTGTTGTGACAAGGTAGGGTTGGTATACAGTAAAAGGACCGACGCTGGAGTCGAGAAGCAGGTATGGGAGTAGAACATTTAAATGAGGAACTGACAAAGAACAAGACAGGAACAGCGTCAGCACACGGGTACACAATTACAATCAACAATCAATGCAGCAGCAGGTAACAGAGATGGCGAACTGACAAATATAAGGGAGGTAATAAAACAGGTGATTGAGTCCAGGTGAGTCCAATAATACACTGATGCGAGTGACGGGGAAAGGCAGGTGTGTGTACCGATGGTGGCAGGAGTGCGTAATGCTGGGGAGCCTGGCATCTTTGAGCTCCAGGGAGGGGGAGCCCGGCACCACCCAGCGTCCCACCTGGGCAAGCCTGACGGGCCGGCCGAGGAAAGCGAGCTGGACAAGCCAGCTGGGTATGAAATCCCGACAAACCGGCAGAGGCGTGAGAGCCTGACGATCCGGCTGAGGCATGAAGGCCTGTCGATCCCGCTGAGGCGTGGGAGCCCGATGATCCGGCGGCGGCGTAGCAGCCTGACGATCCGGCTGAGGCCTGACGTGGGATGGGCGCCTTCCTGCACTAACCGGGGCAAGAAAGCCTTCATAAGAAGCACTCCCTGATGCTTCGTATGAAGGTTTCTGCATTGATTGTCTTATGTCCTTGTATACCCGTGTGCTGACATTGTTCCTGTCTTGTTTTATGTCTGTTCCTGATTGAATATTTGACTCCCCGTACCTGCTTCTCATCCCCGGCGTTGGTACTTACAGAATGCAGAAGCCTTCATACAAAGCATCGGGGAGTGCTGACGTTCCGGTTGTTGGTGACATCTAAATTTGAAATTTTTGGTTCCAACCGCCGTGTCTTTGTGAGACGCAGAGTAGGTGAACGGATGATCTCCGCAAGTGCGATTCCCCCCGTGAAGCCTGAAGGAGGAGGTGTGATGGTACTTTGCTGGTGACACTGTCTGATTTATTTAGAATTTAAGGCACACTTAACCAGCATGGCTACCACAGCATTCTGCAGCGATATGCCATCCCATCCCATCTGGTTTGTGCTTAGTGGGCATATCATTTGTTTTTCAAAAGGACAATGACCCAAAACACCTCCAGGCTGTGTAAGGGCTTTTTGACCAAGGAGAGTGATGGAGTGCTGCATCTGATGACCCAACAATCACCCAACCTCAACCCAATTGAGATGGAGTGAAGGAAAAGTAGCCAACAAGTGCTCAGCTTATGTGGGAACTCCTTCAAGACTGTTGAAAAAGCATTCCTCATGAAGCTGGTTAAGAGAATGCCAAGAGTGTGCAAACCTGTCATCAAGGCAAAGGGTGGCTACAAAATAGCAAAAATAAAGAAAAACCCTGGAATGAACATGTGTGTCACAACTTTTTTAAATATATATTCAGGTCCTACTCACCCATTTTTCATTAATAGGTTGTTGAATAGGTTGTTCAATAGGTTGTTCAAAGCATATGAAATTGTAAAATGTCCTCTATTATGAAAGGTGTACCGCAGGGGTCGATTTTGGGAGAAATTCTCTTTACTATGTATATAAATAATATTGGTCTATTAAATCCTGTAATATTCATCTGTATGCAGATGATAGGGTTATGTATGCCATTGCACCAACTGTTGGCCAAGCTGTTTGAGCTGCAATGTGATTTTGTTTCATCACAGAAGGCCCTTGTTGATTTAAAACTTTTACTTAATGCGGGAAAAACTAAATATATGTTGTTCTATAATTCAGGCAAAAATGTCACAGATGGACTACATTTTTACTCATTGGATGGTTCTCTCATTGAGTGGGTTCCAGCCTATAAATATCTGGGTGTTTGGATTGATAAAAAAACTCTTGAAAAACATACAGAAGAGCTAGTTATAAAGCTAAGATTTAAAGTGGGCATCTTTTTTAGAAATAGATATTGCCTCACTGTAAACACCAGGAAGCAGATTGTACAATCAACTTTCCTGCCAGTTTCTGACTATGGTGACACCATTTATCAAAATACAGCAGACACGTGACAGTTTTAATACTCACCACTGCATCCTGTATCAAAAGGTTGGCTGGTCCTCATCAAAGTCACGTAGATCAATGAATTATTGATCATCTTTTTTTGTTTACAAAGCCCTACTAACAAGTTTCCAACTTACCTAACTTTAGTGCTAACGTATAAAATAATGTGATACCAAACCCGTTCACAGGGTTGGTTAGCGCTGCAGATTCCTAGGGTCTACACGGAATTAAGTAAATCCGTTTTCACACTTCACATTTTTGGAATCGCTTACAAAATGCATTACATTTGGATTCCCTGGTGCCACTAGGGCATTTTAAACCCCTGATGATAAATGAGTTCACAAAGGTGTAAAATTGTGTGATTGATTTAGTAACTTGTTTATGATGGCTGTGATGTTCTGGTGTAGTGTACTTCTTATTGTATCTTGTTATATTTTGTATCTTTTGCTTTGTGGTCTTAGGCCACCATTGAAAATGAGACCCTGGTCTCAAATTGGGCTCCCCTGATTAAATAAAAGTTCATTTAAAAAAATACAGCAATCAGTAAACATCAATTGATCATGTATTTTCAGATACGTGAGGGTAGCCAGATCCATTCATCATGTAGCTAGCTAGCTAAAGGAAACAACGTGTCATTTAGCTTGCTTCATCAGAGATTAGGATTTTGGAAAGAGCTTGACATTGTCCTGGTAAAGTTGTCAAGTTGGACCACTGTCATCAACATTATGGATGGAAAGCAAATCAAACAATATTTGGATATAGCCATCTAGTTATTCTCCTGAAAGTGAGCTTGTTAACTAGCCATATTGACCTGATCTGTTATTAGCTAGCTGTCATGTCTGTCAGCAGCAATCATGATCAAACACAAAAACAACGTTGAAAGGGGATACTGCTTGCCAACTCCACTAGGTAGGCCTACGTTGGTGTAAGAAGTACACTAGTACACTCTACTTACATTTTTTCATTTTACATTTTAGTCATTTAGCAGACGCTCTTATCCAGAGCGACTTACAGTAGTGAATGCATACATTTCATTAAAAAAACCCTACCAACTGAGCCACACGGGACCACTATGTTTAGTCAACTGCAAAGTTTCTACCTGTAGCTTGCAAAGTAAACATCAGCAAATAGTAACGTTACATTGGCAAATGCACTCTTCTGCGGTTTGAAAGGCAGACCCCACAAGGGATGGGAAATTAACCTAAACCACTCATATTTGTCAGGTATTGTTCACTTTCATTTTATATCACTCAAATGTCCAATTAATGGTGGCCAATACGGAAAGATAGTGTGTGGCTACCCTCACTTATGTGAAATGGCATGATAAAATGATGTTTACTGATCATGAAAAGCTTTCAGTTACTTGCTGTAGGCCTATAACTTACGATAGAGCTAAATGTGTGCAATTCTTTTGCATGGAATAATCTGAAATGTGTAGTTCTGACTATGCTCTTCAAGGGGTGATGGATGATATTACAACCAAATAGTTAACATTTATTTAACAATCCCTTGAAAACAGCACACAGATGTCAATTGTTTTAGCGGAGCTGCAGGTTTCCTTGACCCCAGCAGGCAAGTCGAACGCTCTGCACCTTATTGTGACATTTTATTGATAATGACCTATAGCCACAAAGTTATAATTACGGCTAAACCCCACCTATTTCTACAATTAAGCCTCTTAAAATGTTATTTGAAACATAACCCTAACATTAACCACACTGCTAACCTTATGCCTAACCCTTGCCTCTGCCGAGTGGAAAGAATGGACAGAGAGCCTGTGACACGACTTCCGTTGTTGGACGTTAACAAGGTGACACTCCATCTTAACTCCTCCTCCACATTTACTGGATTGGTTGAATAGTGTAGAAGAGAACCTCCCCCCCCAAAAAAAAATTCTCCTCAAGACCAGTATGTAGGGGATCTAATTTGAGGTGTTAATTTTACACCTGCTATGTTAGGTTTTCATCCATTTTTATGATATAAACAATTTTGACTTTGTGACTATATAATCTAGTGGAAACCACTATGCCTGCTAACAATTCCATCTGAAATAACACTGTGCCTCCATAAGAATTTCATTATGTTCACATTGCTGTCCAAATCCCTGATTGTATTTATCGCCACTTGCACATTATTTCCCCTTGCTTCCAGCCTAGCATTTGGTTTGGTACAGCAGGGGTTAATATAAGCCTAGCAGTCTGCCTGTCCGGCCTCTGAAGATTTGTTTCACTTTTGAAACGCAAACTCCCCTGAAACCTACATAGAGAGTGGACGGGTGTCCAGACAGAACTCAACTTTATTTGAGCCAGGCGATATCATGCATCAGCGTCATTATTATGGATATAGCCAAGTAAATTCAAATAGAAAATAAGCTAAAACAAATGAAAATGCAGCTAGTCATTCCAGGTGAAATGTTTGACGTGACTGAGTTAGCTGAAGTTGGCTAGCTAGCTAGAAATGGTCAGAAACATTAGTCAGCCTGCATAGCAACAATTTTTGTTAGAATGTAGGACCAGTACTTTTACATAGCAATGATGCTAAATAATTAACGACTGGAGCAACATGATGAAAATAACTAAAGGACCTTATTGCTTTCGTGTAGGGCGGAACAATGCAATTTACCTGTGACTGTGCCTTATTGCTTAAATAAAGATCAGAGGATCAGAACTTTCTAACAGTACACAGCATTACTAGGTACTGTTCATGGCCCTCACATGAAGAAAAATAATTACTCGGGCATACTAATAAAGGTACGAGAATTAGTCCTGAACAGGTTTTAAGGCCGAAGCTCAGCATTCTTTTCCATTTTCTAAGCGACTGATTTAAAGTTCTGCAAATGTGCTCCAAAAAAACCTTATGCAAAATGTGCCGTAGCATTGGAACGTCGACCAGCAGAAAATGAATGGCTGCAGATAAATATACACTTACTTACAGTCTATATAATTAGCCAAATGCTTATTGGTTTCATTTTCAAGCTAATGTAGAACAGAGAACAACTAATAAAGTTATCTTGTTAACAACTACCACATACAGTGCTGTGAAAAAGTATTTGCTTATTTTCTCTATTTTTTCATATTTTTTTTAACTGAATGTTATCAGATCTCAACCAAAACGTAATATTAGATAAAGGGAACCTGAGTTTACAAAAAAATTGCTACTTATTTTATTAACAAAGTTATGGAACAAAAGTAATTGCCCTCTTACACTCAATAACTGGTTGTGCCACCTTTAGCTGCAATGACTGAAACCAAATTCTTCCTGTAGTTGTTGATAAGTTTCTCACATCGCTGTGGAGGAATTTTAGCACACTCTTGCATGCAGAACTGCTTTAACGGGTTTATTAGTGCTTTAACCTGTTAGGGCTAGGGGGCAGTATTGACACGGCTGGATAAAAAACGTACCCGATTTAATCTGGTTACTACTCCTGCCCAGTAACTAGAATAGGCATATAATTATTGGCTTTGGATAGAAAACACCCTAAAGTTTCTAAAACTGTTTGAATGGTGTCTGTGAGTATAACAGAACTCATATGGCAGGCCAAAACCTGAGAAGATTTCAAGCACGAAGTGGCCTGTCTGAGAAGTAGTGTTTCATCTTGGCTCTTTTTATTGAAGACTCAGGATCTGTGCAATAACGTGACACTTCCTACGGCTTCCATAGGGTCTCAGAGCCCGGGAAAAAGCTGAACGATATCGAGGCAGGCTCTGGCTGAAACACTTTATCGCTTTTGGCAAGTGGCCACTCAGAGTACTATGGGCTTAGGCGCGTGCCCGCTTCGACCGAATGCTTTCTTTTCCTTTGTCTGTTTACCTAAAAGCAGATTCCCGGTCGGAATATTATCGCTTTTTTATGAGAAAAATGGCATAAAAATTTATTTTAAACAGCGGTTGACATGCTTCGAAGTACGATAATGGAATATTTAGAATTTTTTTGTCACGAATTGCGCCATGCTCGCCACCCTTATTTACCCTTTAGGATAGTGTCTAGAACGCACGAACAAAACGCCGCTGTTTAGATATAACGATGGATTATTTTGGACCAAACCAACATTTGTTATTGAAGTAGAAGTCCTGGGAGTGCATTCTGACGAAGACAACAAAGGTAATAACATTTTTCTTATAGTAAATCTGACTTTGATGAGTGCTAAACTTGCTGGGTGTCTAAATAGCTAGCCCTGTGATGCCGGGCTATGTACTGAGAATATTGCTAAATGTGCTTTCACCGAAAAGCTATTTTAAAATCGGACATATCGAGTGCATAGAGGAGTTCTGTATCTATAATTCTTAAAATAATTGTTATGCTTTTTGTGAACGTTTATCGTGAGTAATTTAGTAAATTCACCGGCAGTGTTCGGTGGGAATGCTAGTCACATGCTAGTCACATGCTAATGTAAAAAGCTGTTTTTTTTATATAAATATGAACTTGATTGAACAAAACATGCATGTATTGTATAACATAATGTCCTAGGGTTGTCATCTGATGAAGATCATCAAAGGTTAGTGCTACATTTAGCTGTGGTTTGGGTTTATGTGACATTATATGCTAGCTTGAAAAATGAGTGTCTGATTATTTCTGGCTGGGTACTCTGCTGACATAATCTAATGTTTTGCTTTCGTTGTAAAGCCTTTTTGAAATCGGACAGTGTGGTTAGATTAACGAGAGTCTTGTCTTTAAAATGGTGTAAAAAAAAAAAAAATTGAAGTAATAGCATATCTAAGGTATTTGAATAACGCGCCACAGGATTCAACTGGCTGTTGAGTAGGTGGGACGCAAGCGTCCCACCTAGCCCATAGAGGTTAACGTGTTTATTAGCAAGTGCATCGGCGATGTCGTACCCACAGCGTCTATTAAAACATTCCCAAACCGGAAACAGTGGATTGATGGCAGCATTCGCGCAAAACTGAAAGCGCGAACCACTGCTTTTAATCAGGGCAAGGTGACCGGAAACATGACCGAATACAAACAGTGTAGCTATTCCCTCCTCAAGGCAATCAAACAAGCTAAGCTTCAGTATAGAGACAAAGTAGAGTCGCAATACAATGGCTCAGACACGATAGGTATGTGGCAGGGTCTACAGTCAATCACGGACTATAAAAGGAAAACCAGCCCCGTCGCAGACCAGGATGTCTTGCTCCCAGACAGGCTAAACAACTTCTTTGCTCGCTTTGAGGACAATACAGTGCCACTGACACGGCCCACTACCAAAACCTGCGGGCTCTCCTTCACTGCAGCCAACGTGAGTAAAACATTTAAACGTGTCAACACTCGCAAGGCTGCAGGCCCAGACGGCATCCCCAGCCTTGTCCTCAGAGCATGCGCAGACCAGCTGACTAGTCAAGGACCATATCACCTCCACCCTCCACCTGACACCCTAGACCCATTCCAATTTGCTTACCGCCCAAATAGGTCCACAGACGACGCAATCACACTGCCCTAACCCATCTGGACAAGAGGAATACCTATGTGAGAATGCTGTTCATCGACTACAGCTCAGCATTTAACACCATAGTACCCTCCAAACTCGTCATCAAGCTCGAGACCCTGGGTCTCGACCCCGCCCTGTGCAACTGTATCCTGGACTTCCTGACGGGCCGACCCCAGGTGGTGAGGGTAGGTAACAACATCTCCACCCCGCTGATCCTCAACACTGGTGCCCCACAAGGGTGCGTTCTCAGCCCTCTCCTGTACTCCCTGTTCACCCACGACTGCGTGGCCATGCACGCCTCCAACTCATTCATCAAGTTTGCAGACGACACTACAGTGGTAGGCTTGATTACCAACAACGACAAGACGGCCTACAGGGAGGAGGTGAGGGCCCTCGAAGTGTGGTGTCAGGAAAATAACCTCACACTCAATGTCAACAAAACAAAGGAGATGATCGTGGACTTCAGGAAACAGCAGAGGGAGCACCCCCCTATCCACATCGACAGGACAGTAGTGGAGAGGATAGAAAGTTAAGTTCCTCGGCGTACACATCACGGACAAACACATCACGCACAGCAGCGCCTCTTCAACCTCAGGAGGCTGAAGAAATTCGGCTTGTCACCAAAAACACACACCAAAAGCTTTTACAGATGCACAATCGAGAGCATCCTGTTGGGCTGTATCACCGCCTGGTACGGCAACTGCTCCGCCCATAACCGGAAGGCTCTCCAGAGGGTAGTGAGGTCTGCACAACACATCACCGGGGGCAAACTACCTGCCCTCCAGGACACATACACCACCCGATGTCACAGGAAGGCCAAAAAGATCATCAAGGACAACAACCAGTCGAGCCACTGCCTGTTCACCCCGCTATCATCCAGAAGTCAAGGTCAGTACAGGTGCATCAAAGCAGGGACTGAGAGACTGAAAAACAGCTTCTATCTCAAGGCCATCAGACTGTTAAACAGCCATCACTAACATTGTGTCGTGTCTTTGGCTATGCCGGATTAAGTGATATGACATGTTATTCTATAAAATCCTTTCTCTGTAATTAATATTACCTGATTAAGCTAATCATGTAAATGTAATTAACCAGAAAGTCGGGACACCACGGAAGAGTGTTTATAGAGCCGGTATCTTCCGAATAAACTCTTAAAAACGTAGTATTATTTTACATCGATAGCAGTCAATATTAATCGTCATATTTTCAGTCTCATAATGAAAGTTGTAAATTCTTGGTTATCTTCACGAACCCTGGCTAACAAGTTGAATCAGCAATACAAAATTGGGTTTAATTATTTATTTACTAAATACCTAACTAATCACACAGAATTACATATACACAGAATACAAATGAGGTCATACAGAAAACGACCCTGGTGGACAGAGCTGACATGGTGGCTTGTTACACAAAGAAAGAGGGTTGGGCTTGAATGAAAGAGCGGGAAGACTTAGGAACAAAGAAACAGCAGCTATGCTATCGTAAATACAGAATCTTATGCATTCTAAATTACCGCCCATTTGGAAAAGGAAAATGCAATAAATATTTACTCTGAGCTGCGATTCGGTAGATTGGTCGTAGATGCTGGCCGGGTTGGCCAACAGATCTTCCGGTCCTCGGAAGAATGTCTCTGGTGGTAAATTGGATACGTGGTGGTATCTTCGTCTGTGGTAGACTGGACCTGTCGTCCGTCCTTTCCTAGCCCACGTCTACAGCGGCCGCTGCTAACTCAACGGCTAGGAAGTATCACTTCTGTAGTGAATAAGTTCAAAGTTCATACCATTCACAACCAAAGCTCACGCCGAGGTTGGCTTAGTTCTGTACTTGACATGTGTGTCCTTGTAACGCAGAGGCTGCAGACCTCACGTAGTGGAAACCGGTTACATTGTGTCATTGTCTTATATAGTGGCGAGGGGAGAAGGGTGTGTCATCGTTTATAACCCATGTCTCTTCACAGGGGCGGGCCACTGATAAAGCAGGGCACTTTCCTTATGAAAACCCAATTCTCTTAATTGGAAGCTAAAATTACATTTAATCTCCTAACAAACAGTTTCAATATCAAACATTTCAATTGCTTAACAATTCGATGTGACTCTGATAACTAGAGGGTGTATACTTTCCCAGGTACAGTTTATGTCGTCCTGTCATCAGTCATAATGTCTCAGATGACAACCTAACTGACATCCATACTCATTAAGTTCCAAAGCATATTTCCAACTGGTTTTATTACCAAAATATGGTTCCTTTTCCCCATTTGTTTGATGTTCCCAGACTCTCTATATTTAACAAAGGCTATTCAACAGTCCTTCAGTAGGGTCAGAAAGAGAGGGGAAGGGAGAAAGGTATTTATGGGGGGGGTCATAAATCTTACCCACAGGCCAACGTCATGACAATTGAGTGGCTGCTGCCAACATACTGACTCAACTCCAGCCACTTTAATAATGCAAAAATTGATGTAATAAATGTATCACTTGCCACTTTTAACAATGCCACTTCATATAATGTTTACATACCCTACATTACTCATCTCATATGAATATACTGTACTCTATACCATCCACTGCATCTTGCCTATGCCGTTCTTTGACTAGAACATCCAAAACTTAAATTTGTTACATTTCAGACATTTTCATTTAGACTTGATTGTGTGTTTTGGATCATTGTCTTGCGCAGCAATCTCCTGTAAAATTCTCTGATACAGAGCAGAATTTATGGTTCCTTCTATTAAGATTAAGGCAAGTCATCCAGGTCCTGAGGCAGCAAAGCATACCCAAACCATCTCACTACCACCACCATGCTTGACCATTGGTATGAGGTTCTTACTGTGGTTCTTACAGTGTTTTGTTTTCGCTGGACATGATGGGACCCATCTCATCCAAAAAGTTGACTCAAGCACCTGGAAGCACCTGGATGAACATCAAGACTCTTGGAAGAATGTTTTTGGACAGATTATTCAAAAGTATTACTTTTTGGATGACATGGGTCCCATTATGTCTGGCGAAAACCAAACACTGCATTCCACAGTAAGAACCTTGTAGTCACTGCAGCTAAAGGTGGCACAACCAGTTATTGAGTGTAACATCAATCTGATGTTATTTTAATGGACAACATTTTTTGCTTTTCTTTCAAAAACCAGGACATTTCTAAGTGACCCCAAACTTTTGAACGGGAGTGTATACAGTACCAGTCAAAAGTTTGGATACACCTACTCATTCCAGTTTTTCTTTATTTTTACTATTTTCCACATTGTAGAATAATAGTGAAGACATCAAAACTATGAAATAACACCTATGGAATCATGTAGCAACAAAAAAGTGTTAAACAAATCAAAATATATTTAAGATTCTTCAAAGTAGCCACCCTTTGCCTTGATGACAGCTTTGTACACTATTGGCATTCTCTCAACCAGCTTCATGAGGTAGTCACCTGAAATGCATTTCAATTAACAGGTGTGCCAAGTTAATTTGTGGAATTTCTTTCCTTCTTAAAACATTTGAGCCAATCAGTTGCGTTGTGACAAGGTAGGGGTGTTATACAGAAGATAGCGGTATTTGGTAATAGACCAAGCCCATATTATGGCAAGAACAGCTCAAATAAGAAAAGAGAAACCACAGTCCATCATTACTTTAAGATATGAAGGTCAGTCAATCCAGAAAATGTCAAGAACTTTTCAAGTTTCTTCAAGTGCAGATGCAAAAACCATCAAGCGCTATGATGAAACTTGCTCTCATGAGGACTGCCACAGGAAAGGACGACCCAGGGTTACCTCTGCTGCAGAGGATAAGTTCATTAGAGTTACCAGCCTCAGAAATCGGCAATTAACTGCACCTCAGATTGCAACCCAAATACAATGCTTCACAGAGTTCAATTAACCGACATCTCAACATCAGACTGCGTGAATCAGGCCTTCATGGTCGAATTGCTGCAAAGAAACCACTACTAAAGGACACCAATATAAAGAAGAGACTTGCTTGCACCAAGAAACACAAGCAATGGACATTAGACAGGTGGAAATCTGTCCTTTGGCCATGGACATTAGACAGGTGGAATGAGTCCAAATTGGTCTGATGAGTCCAGATTTTAGATTTTTGGTTCCAAGCGCCTAGCGACACAGAGTAGGTGAACGGATGATCTTCGCATGTGTGGTTCCCACCGTGAAGCATGGAGGAGGAGGATGTGAGATGGTGTGGGGGTGCTTTGCTGGTTACACTGTCTGTTTTTTATTTAGAATCCAAGGCCCACTTAACCAGCATGGCTACCACAGCATTCTGCAGCAATACGCCATCCCACCTGGTTTGCACTTAGTGGGACTATCATTTGTTTTTCAACAGGACAATGACCCAAAACACACCTCCAGGCTGTGTAAGGGCTATTTGGCCAAGGAGAGTGATGGAGTGCTGCATCAGATGACCTGGCCTCCACAATCCCCAAACCTCAACCCAATTGAGATGGTTTGGGATGAGTTGGACCGCAGAGTGAAGGAGAGAATGCCGAGTGTGCAAAGCGGTCATCAAGGCAATGGGTGGCTACTTTGAAAAATATATTTTTTATTTGTTTAACACCTGTTTGGTTACTACATGATTCCATATGTGTTATTTCATAGTTTTGATGTCTTCACTATTATTTTACAATGTAGAAAATAGTAAAAATAAAGAATAAGTAGGAGTGAGTAGGTGTGTCCAAACTTTTGACTGGTACTGTATATGTTTTACACCCCCCAAAAATACATCTCTACATTTTGGAAAGGAAACAAGTTGCCAACTTTTGTGTCTTATTTGAGACAGAAGACTAAGGTTGTCGGCAAAGTCTGGGTGAGCGACCATACAATTCTAGTCTTGTCACCTCTAACTGTTTCAGACATGATCCACTCTATTGCCATAAGAACAGGGTGGCAGGGGTTGACCAGGGGTTTAAATGTCACTCGGTATGTTTTTTTATTTGATCCTGTCACAGAGACAGAGCTTTTCCCTGTCAGGACATGCTTGCCTTTTTTGTGTGACTGTCAAACAGAAGGTGGGGGCCAGCTTCTCCACACAAACTCTGTGACTGTCAAACAGAAGGTGGGGGCCAACTTATCCACACAAACTCTGTGACAAAATGTTACTTTACTGCCTTTCCATTCATTTTATTTTTCTACTATAAAGAATGTTATGTAAAAATGATTGATGTAGTGCACAAATGCCCAATTACAGAGCGGCCTACAGTACAATTATCTACATTGCACTTGCATCCAAATACAGCAGCTGTGGTCAAATTGTTATGCTCCCAGTGTAATGGGGCATGGCTTTGGAAAAAATGTATGACGGAAGAAAGAAAACGGCAAGCATCACATTTTTTGATTAGACCACAAATCATTTTGAATAGAATTTGTTTTGATAATAGTTTGTGTAGATCCCTACCAACGTATTCAGCTCATCTGGGTGATGTGGTTCATGGTGGTTGTGTGAAGAGTAACTTTGCCTTAAGACTTGTGTTAGCTCCCAGAGTGTATGGCTAGGCTTTAGCTCAGCGGGATAACAGTCTTGTGGCATGTGAGACAGCCGGGTTTGAACCTATTTGTTGACATTGGTGCCATGCCTCAGATCGGTCTTTACAAGAAGATCCTCAAAAGGGGCTAAAGTTGAATAAAGATGGTTTGGTAAGACATGCTTGTGCATTGCCTGAAAGTTGAGGACTTTGATATAATACATTCAGCCGCAAAAAATTCATAAAAAACAGTGAGCTAACACAGTCATGTGGTGTGCAGGAAACCCGGGTTCGAACTCAGTCGGTCACATGTACATAACCATAAGTATTCAGTAAACAAAGTTTAGCCATACTGTACTTTCAATATCTTTTTTTTTTTCTGTGCCTTTACAACCATATGCCTATTTATTTTGGGTTTGAAGGGAAATTGTTCTCAGCGTCTCTCAACAGTGGATGCTCCCCTAACCATTGCATTTTTTAAGAAAGTAAAAGGAAAACATTGCAGTCAAGTTGTCTATGGCTTATGACTTCTGCCTTTTGTCACATTGCATCAACAAAAAGAGCTTTTTGGTGGCCAACAGATGGAAAATGACAATGGGAAATGTCTTCCGTTCCCCACAAAAACATTAAACATGCCGATCGATAGTGACGTCCGAGATGGGGTGTGTGCGTGCATGTGAGAGAAGAGGTGATCAATGGCGTTTCCCTCTCCCATCTCCCCATCTAAAGCACAGCAGCAGATGGGGAGGAGGTGTGGGCTAGTGGGATGAGTCACACGCATAATGAACTCGCCTGTTGTGCCATTCAATACAAAAAAAAAGAAAAACAACAAAAATACAAACTGCAAAGTCTGCTGGCCTTTAACCAACATGTTTTATAAGACAACATCTCATGGCACAATAGGAACTGTGAAATGATACACACACAAACACTATCATACACAATCTACACACGCCTTCTTTAGTTGTATTATTTGTATATTGTTGTATTTAACATTTGTGTGACTGTTCTTGTTGTGTTTTGGTTTGTTTTTGTGTGGACCCCAGGAAGAATAGTTGCTGCTTCGGCAAAAGCTAATGGGGATGCGAATAAACCAAACGTTTCAAAACCAAAAGGGTAAGCATATGCTACTAAAAGGCAAACTAGTTATTAGACTAAACAAAAATTCACAAATTCTAGTCATGTCTTAAGTGTAAAACTAATATTATAAACTGTGGTTCGAGCCCTGAATGCTGATTGGCTGACAGCCGTGGTATATCAAACCGTATACCACGGGTATGACAAAACATTTATTTTCACTGCTCTAATTACATTGGTAACAAGTTTATAATAGCAGTAAGGCACCTCAGGGATTTGTGGTATATGGACAACATACCACAGCTAAGTGCTGTATCCAGGCACTCTGCGTTGCGTCGTGCTTAAGAACAGCCCTTGGCCGTGGTATATTGGTCATATACCACACCCCCTCAGGCCTTATTGCTTAAATGACACAGGGAATGCTCTAAAATCCAAAAGTTATTGGCGGAGTTAGAAAGTTGGCTGTCAGAAGTATTACAATGTAAATGTACTTTTAATCTGTTTGTCTGCATATGTCAAGACATGGCATTTGAGGGTGCAGTAAGATACCCAATGGGTTGGGCAATACTTTCCTCATCAATCATCTTGAAAAAACATATACTTAAAAACTGAAATCAGCCAATCCTGCATCATTAACACAATGGAAAGGTGAAATGCTCTATTATCTACATTTTTGAAGTATATGGGCGACGGAGAGAAACAAAATGGTGCCATTTGAGGCCATGTGGCGGAGAGTGATACGGGCGCGTGAGCAGGTGGGTCTGGGCAGAGTGATGTTGTGGATGTTTGTGAGAGTCTGTATGTTGTCGTTTGTAAATTGATGTTTTGTATTGTTAAAAATAAAATCGTTAAAAAAAAAAGGAAAACTAGTCTTCTATTGGGGCAAGCAGGGGATCCAATCTCATCAACTCTACCTCAGCTCAGGCCTCCTAAATCTTTAGAACTGTGGCCATAGAAACAACAATGCTGATCATGCCTAGGTGATGTGGATTGCTAGAGTCAAATATGATAATAAACAGTGTAGGCTTACTAGGCTATGTGGCAGTATTGGAATCAGAGTTAGATAAGGAGGAATTCACCTATGAGAATCAACTAATATTATTTTAAAATGCCTTCTAATACAGTACTAACCTGAAGCTAGTAAACCTGTTAATGTAATCACAGTACAACCCACTCCAGTCTAGACACCAATCCTCATGATGTCTCCTAGCCCAGTCTAGGATAACAAGGACTGCCTCTGGGCATGAACAGATAATCTATTACATTTTTAATCCATGCTTTAGATGTATGATGGGAAGATCACCACCATGACTGCTCATTGAGGATTAGGCGTGTGAACACATGGGACCTTTCAAGCTTCGGGCACCAAATATACCCCACAGTCCAATTTTGGGGGGAATGGCAAAACGTTTTCAGTGTACACTACATCGACTAAAACCAGATATACATACACTACAAAGAAAATGAAATTGACTTATATATTTTTTAATAAGATCATCTTTGAGAACTATCAATCACCAACAACAAAAAAGGAGAATCAAAAATGTATACATTCAGGAGTATTTTTGTCATGGCAGGATTTTGTTATGTTTGAGTCACTCAGATAGCATAAGCCATGCCAAAATGTGTAGAATTTCAAGAAACTGGATTAGGACTTTAAAACTGTAATTGTTTCTCCATGCTCCATCACAAAATTTGTAGAATTTCAAGAAATTGGCTTAAAAAAAGCAACATTTTGTCTCTGTGGCCAAGAGAAGTGCCGCAAAAAATTCTGGTCGGCGGCCGCACCAATGGCCAAGCCCATTGTCACCCCCCACATACCTAAGCCCCATTTTGATACAGAAAAAAACCCTGCCTATGTGTTAAACGTCATGTGACAAATGGAAACATATCCTACTACGCAGGGAGCATGCAATGCAACAAGTCTACCAGATCCAGCAGTGTCATTGGAGGGTATTTTCATTTGTTTACCCACAACTCTCCTCCTGTGATGTACTTTTAGAGCATGACGTCTGTTTTGAAAAAGAAAACGAGAAAAGGCCTCAAATATGAATGCCTTGTGTAACATCTCCAGAGGCCATCATTTTATGTGATCCTTCCCCTTTAAGCAACCTGCCATCTCGGCAACCAGACGGACCAAACAACTCCCTGAAGGATTTGGCTATAATGGGCTTGGCATTTGCAATGACGATTGACACTGAAGTTGGAGCAAATCATTCGCATACATACAGAGGGGTGTCTGTAGTGCTCTAGCCAAGTCTGCCTGGACCAAGACATCCTGGATCAGGCAGGAGGGGAAAGATATAAAGAAGCTGATTAAACTACATGATCATTACACAGCTGCACCTAGTGATGGGGCCAATAAAAGGCCACTCTAAAATGTGCAGTTTTGTCACACAACACAATGCCACAGATGTCTCAAGTTTTGAGGGAGCGTGCAATTGGCATGATGACTGCAGGAATGTCTACCAGAGCTGTTGCCAGAGAATTTTATGTTCATTTCTCTACCATAAGCTGCTTTCAATGTCGTTTTAGGGAAATTGGCAGTCTGTCCAACAGCCCTCACAAACACAGACCACGTCCGTGGCATAGTGTGAGTGAGCGGTTTGTTGATGTCAACGTTGTGAACAGAGTGCCCCATGGTGGTGGTGGGGTTATAGTATAGGCAGGCATAAGCTACGGACACGTAACACAATTGCATTTTATTGATGGCAATTTGAATGCACAGAGATACCATGACAAGATCCTGAGGCCCATTGTCATGCCATTCATTCAGCATGATAATGCACAACCCCATGTTGCAAGGATCTGAACAAAATTCTGTGAAGCTAAAAATGTCCCAATTCTTCCATGGCCTGCATACTCACCAGACATGCCCCCCTTTGAGCATGTTTGGGATGCTCTGGATCGACGTGTACGACAACGTGTTCCCGTTCCCGCCAATATCCAGCAACTTCGCACAGCCATTGAAGAGGAGTGGGACAACGTTCCACAGGCCACAATCAACAGCCTGATGCAACTCTATGCGAAGGAGATGTGTCGAACTGCATGAGGCAAATGGTGGTCAAACCAGATACTGGTCAAACCAGATACTGACTGGTTTTCTGATCCATGCCCCTACCTTTTTTTAAGGTATCTGTGACCAACAGATGCATATCTGTATTCCCAGTCATGTGAAATCCATAGATAAAGGCCTAATGAATTTAATTAATTTGACTGATTTCCTTATATGAACTGTAACTCAGTAACATTTTTGAAATTGTTGTGAGTTTATATTGTTGTTCAGTATACTTTAAAATGACTAAAACTAAATCAAACGGTGTAGAAATGATAATGGACCTACATTTATACAGTTTCTTGACTGTGTCCAGCTCACTAATAATCACCGGAATTAAAGCTACACAGTCGAAGAGTATAGAAATGTTCAAAAACTATGCAAGTTTTGACGGCGAGGAAATATAACCAATATTCAGTGCGGCCCCTCCAGACCCCGTTGAAGATCGAAGGCGGCCACTGAGACAAAATTAGTTTGACACCCCTGTCTTAGATTAACATATGTTAATGATGAGGTTGTAATCTGATTTGACAAGGCAGGAGGAAAGGTAAAGCAATCATAACAGGTGAGACACACATCTTGAACCTTAGCCTTGTGAATGAATGATCGTCAATATACAGTTGCATGCATGTCCACTAATCAATGGATGTAATATCTGCCTTTTCCAGCAGAGGGAACAGGAGAGTCAGGAGTGCCCCAAGTGTCACAGTTGGGCATTGAAACTACAAGGCAGTGGTACTGTAGCCTGCAGGGCAGTTGGGCAGTTGGGCATTGAAACTACAAGGCAGTGGTACTGTAGCTTGCAGGGCAGTTGGGCATTGAAACTACAAGGCAGTGGTACTGTAGTTTGCAGGGCAGTTGGGCATTGAAACTACAAGGCAGTGGTACTGTAGCTTGCAGGGCAGTTGGGCATTGAAACTACAAGGCAGTGGTACTGTAGCTTGCAGGGCAGTTGGGCACAGTCCCCTCACTGCATTCCTCTAAACACATTCTATGCTCAACATCCTAACAGAAAAAGAGGAGAAGAGTTAGATACTGCTAAAGGGTAAAGTTACACAATAGCCTATATGAAAATCCTTCAGGGATGCCCTTGCATTTTATAAAATGGTTTTACATATTGAGTTCATTAGTGATTTAGTTCATGCAGACATATGACAGTCTCTGGCTTATGGAAAGAAAGTTCACATCTCGATAATCTTCCTCTTCAGTTCATTAGGAAAAGGGAACAGGAACCTGAGAGATGGCAGAGGACTCACAAAAATCCTACTTGTGACTCCCCAGCCCGGGTCAGTTACAGTGAGGGATCTAAAATGTCATTGAGGGGAGTTTTTAAATATCTTGTTACACTAACAGACAGACCATTAGGGAGACCGATCCACTGGTACAGGATCGCTTTCCTTGTCGCATCTGTTGCCATGACAGGGATGGGGGAGTGGGTTTGCATTTCCCCCGTCACTCAAAGTTCAGAGCAAGATTAAGTATACATACATTTGTCAATCTTGTGATGGAGTGTGTGTATTTTATGTAGGGCGCTCAGTGTCTTCAATGGCTAATAAAGGTGCAGAATGTGATGGGGGTGAGGGCAGTTGTCATCGACTGGATGGCTTTATGGTTGAGAAGCAGAAGTGTCTCCTGTATAGCCGTTGCCCATGGATTCAATCAATTGCACGGAAGGCAGGCAGCCAACTGGCACTTACTGGTTAAGGCTATTAAGAAGCTGTAAAGAACTGTTAAACATCTACATTTACACTGAATCTTGAAGACTGGAGATAAAATCTTGGAATAAGGTCAATGTGCTTTACAGAAGAAGATGTTTTGTTTATTAGGGTCAACATTTCCCTCTCATCACAGACACGTGCAGATCTCACAAAGAAAAAACATCAGTGCTAATTCGGTATTTCTCGCTGCACACCTGTTCAGGAATTATAATAAGTGTAGGCCGAACACAGGGAGGGAATAAAACATAATACTGAAACAAAGATGTACAGTATCTGGACAAGGCAATTGGCAGGTAGCCTGGCGGGTATGGGCCAGTAACCAAAAGGTTGCTGGATCGAATCCCAGAACCAACAAGGTAAAAATCAGTTGTTCTGCCCCTGAGCAAGGCAGTTAACCCCCAACAACAAATGCTCCCTGGGCAGCAATGATGTGGATGTGGATTAAGGCAGCACCCCGTACCTCTCTGATACAGGAGGGCTGGGTTAAATGCAGAAGACACATTTCAGTTGTACAACTGACTAGGTATCCCACTTTCCCTTTACTTTAAACCAAGTTCTGTTGCTCCAAATGCACATATAATTTACAACCCACCACAGTGAAACAGAGTTCACACTTAATTTAAAATAGGTCTGCTTCAGAACAGGCAAGCCAGAGCCACGCTGAAGAACTTGCACTAATATACAGTATGGACCTTTGTAGCACAAGATGTTGTATCTGCATTTCACATTATTAACCAAGGTCAGTCTCATTCCCACTAGGATAACTTACTATATACAAACATGTCACAGAAACTCTTAACAGAATCCAATACAAACCAAGTGGAAGTTTAAAATGTTACAGAAAAGAAATAGCAAGCTACATCAGAAAACAAATAATTGTCTAGGCATCAACTCCATACACCAAGGCTTGAACAGCAGCAACGACAAATGAGAGGTGAATATCTCACGGACAAGAAAACTTCTAGCAATTACTCTGTCAAGACTGAGGTTATTATGTTTATCGGCTTCATTGCTGTTCGTGGCCAAGACACATGTGGTCTCTTGCCTCAACTGTCTCTACAGGCTTTGAATAGACCTACCTGAAAAACTTCCCTCTCTGTGTGTGTGTGTGTGTGTGTGTGTGTGTGTGTGTGTGTGTGTGTGTGTGTGTGTGTGTGTGTGTGTGTGTGCGCCGCCTGACAAAAAATGAGATGGCAAGAGGGCCGTCTTCAACTACCTTACTGTATGTAGAGGTAATCTCCCTTCTGTTAATGGAATGCAGTAGAGTTACAACAAATACAAGTATTCTTTGTCTATTCAAACCTCTAGAGATTTTAAGTAAAGATTTATTTTGGAGAAAGCTTTTAAGCTAGCAAGGACAAGACAGAACTGCATGAGCCAAAACATTTGTTACTATAACCACCCTGTCTGAGTAGGTTAAGGGAATATTTCCCAAAGAAATGAATACATTACCAGCTGAATTCCATCAGGAAAAAGATTCAGAAGCCCAGAGCACACAGTCTTTAGAACCCTACCATAAGCCCTCTGTGGAAGTCCGGCCAATGGCTGCCATACTAGAGATCTGACCCATCCTAACCTCGGAACCCATTAGCACATCTCTCGCCAGGTAGCTAGCTAACTCGATCTTCAAATTTAAATGAATGTCTGTTACGAGAGATTAGACCCATCACGATGTTCACAAAATCGTGACTGCCTTTTGTAGACCAAGACAGATTTTTCAGTCCAAAAAGTCAGCATGAAAAAAACCGATTGCATGCAAATCAATAACAAAACTACAATATAACATATTTTTTATAAAAACAAGTGATTTTTTTGGTGATTTTTCAGATGAAAGAAATTTACTTAAACCAATAATCACTTAGGCTTCTACCTTCAGTTTATATATCTTATACACATTTTACACACAATCTATTTTACAATAGTTATATTTTGTTTGTTTTTACTCCTTCCTCTATTTCTGATGTCCGTCCAGTTTGATTTCTATTTGTAACTGTGCTATTTCACAAAAGTTCAGAACCTATATACATTTTACAGACCCCGTATGTTTTACATTGGTTATCTTATTGGTCCCACCCTTCAGCTCTATTCAACCCCTCCCATCTATCTCTCAACATCATCCATTTTGGATTTCTATTTGCCATATATTTTTCAACTGTGCAGTGATGCTTCACAAAAGTATTGAACCTTTCGATTCGCATAGCTTCTACAGATTGTAAATTAAAAATAAACATTTTGGCTAAAATAATTATTATATTATTGATTGATTATGGCTTTAAAAAAAACAAACAAGTATTGCTATCTGCAGCGTTAGTTCTAGGCAAATGTTGCAATTCTTCAGCCATTCCTGGACCTGTGACCAAAAACAAGCTACATATGGACAATCCCAAAATAAATGATCTAATGACTCTGCCTCCTCACAGCAGAATCTGCAGAGCTGGGAAGATTGTATCCTCCATATATATAACATTCAATTGGTAGCAAGAATTTTGTATAGTAATTTCAATTGAAAAATTCGAAGTTTTGAATCCGGCGTTGCGTATCAATTCATAAACCATGTGACACGGAATGGGTACATCAAAAATCTCTTCCCAACTACTTTGTAATCTATACGGCACAGCTGTCAGTTTTATGGTCCTTAAATGAAATTGGTATATGTTTTTATTTATCACACTTTTCTTTAACCATTTATGTTCTTTAATACAGGGCCGACATACAAGTTCCTTACTTGCCTCTTCCATATTTGTGGTAATGCTGCAATTAATTGGAAGAAAGAAATGGACTTAGTGTGCAAGAGGAACTGTCCCCGGGACCCAGAGGTGAAATTAGCTATCCAATGTTTCAGTCAGTTCTACCTAGCACACACAGTCAGTGGACGAGCTCTACCTTCTTTCGCCCTTTGCTAGCAAGGAAAATAGCTACATTTTACTACACCACATAGGGTATTCAAGCTGCATTAAAAATATATATATTTGCACTTAATAAGTTTCTCATTATTAGATGGACTCAACATAACCAATTAAATCTATATTAATTCCTTTAGGGCTTAGGATCTAGTGTATTTTAAACTAATTGGCATTGCCCTTATATCTAGCCTAACATCAAACCACATAGGCCTACATCATCATCCTCAGAATCACAGGACATGGGGTGAGAACAAACAAAGGATTTTTTTTTTTTTATGGCAACCAATTCTGTCATAAATTCATGGCTTATTAATTGTCTCATTCCGGTGATCAACTCTTTAATGATCCTACAATCACTTGCTGTTTTACAGATCATGAGGCTACCACGTCGTGTCCCCAAGCCACACTGAGTGGAGGAGGACAGAGGGAATTGGGAGATAAATCTTCTCTCTCCATCAACGCCCCCAAAGATGTTTCTAGATGTTACAAATGCCATCGACAACTCCTGTCCGAGCCTCCTCTTCATAAAGCCCCTGTCAACCCTGCCTCCCACGGCAGGTGCCCTGAGACTGCCTTAACAGATACAGTGGTGGATGGAAAAGTAAGGAGGAGCCTGTATATGAAGCACTTAATTCCACCGTTAAAATAGACTGCAATGAATCACATACTGAACTTGTCAGCAAAATACATTGCTAGACAAATGTCTGAGCTATATCTGATGTGAAGAGTATTTTTTTCCTCTGTCAAAGACAAGCCAAAATGTTTCACAGGTAAAAGTCCAATATGGTGGCAATGTAGTCTGGAGGCAATGAATGGCAGCAGATAATGAGTTATTTGAATGTTCCAGGTTAAGGAGAAGGAGAAAACTCTTCTAAGTGTGAACATGAGTCATCATCCCATACCCAGAATTCTAGACAGATTTTGCCCTGTAGGTTAGTTATTCACCAGCACCACTTATTTCCAAATAAATGTGGACTTACTCATTTATATCATCACCATCAAATAATATGCAGATAGATAAAAGGTTTAAAATAAAAAGGCTTGTGAAAAAGTGTCAACAGATGTACGCAGACATCACTCAACTGAAGGAAGTGTTGATTTGAAGAAAAAAAGCAAGTCTAACGAGAGTGAAATTTGATGAGTAGGCTGAATCCAAGCCATAGCTTTGAGGTACGGAAATTATGTTAGTCATGCCTGCTGTCTCTGGGAGGGGGTGGAACTGAGAATATCAAATCATTTATTATAAAGCTTCAACTAGGGGCGTAGCTTAATATTGCACCAATATATTTTGATTGCCATTAATTTGAAATATTTCTTGCCACTATAGAGATGAGAAAAGCTCCAGAGGTTGGGGGATGAGGGGAAGGATTTAAAAGAAATGGCAATGCCAAAAAGCTCTTCTTAATTCATTTTAACAAGAACAAAACAAAAACAGGGTCAAACATGATACAGCGGATCCATTCAAAATGACTATGCGGTCAGTTGGTGCCCATTTTAAGACTCCACTTTGTCAAATGGATGAGAGAGTGTAAAAGTATTGTCAACACGGCGTGCAAAGGAAACAATGCAAAGTATTTATAGCCCAAATGAAACCAAATTGAAAGGAGGGGGTTCGGGGGTAGAATCCTCTAACTACTGTATATTCACAAAATGTAAAGAAGCAGAAGGAGAAATGGCTTCCCTCCTGAAGGTGAATTTTATGGTACTAAAGGAAGACAAAAGAAGAACAGGGTCATGTCCATTAGTATGTGTCAAGTGTGGCGTCAAGCTAAATGAAGACCTCCCAGTGAAAGAGTACTCATAGAAGAAAAAAATCTAGAGGCATATGAAGAGATGCTTCCGGTAGTTGAAGGCTGCTTTCACAATAACCGATGAAAGAAATAGAATTGGGGGCAGGGAGTGTTGGATGGGTTGCGAGACTGTGCCATCCTTCATCATGTACTGCAACGGTTTAAAGATTTCCTGATAAAGTGGATGCCCCAGGCATTTTGAAGACAGGAATTATCATCAGTCCATAGCTAGCTATTTTGTATACATCTAGCTGTTAGAAAGGGGGTGGGGTGTAGCCTAAGTGCACAGCATTTCTAGTTCAACCTCTCAGACACTATCAAAACACAAGAGAATTTTCACTTTTTAAGCCTTAGAAACCCCTGAAAGTCATTAAGGCACTAAAACTTCCTCAGATTTTAATCTATTATCTTTGTTTTGTGTCTTATATTGTTTTATATATATATTGTCTTATATATGTTTTGTATGGTACAGTTGTATCATGTTGTATCGTCTAGCAATATGCTAAATGACACATAATTCAATGTTGCCAATAATATGCAGAGGTTGGCATTCCTGGATGTGCTATGGGACTGGGCAGAATAAGCAAGGATGAGGAGTAGGACGGAAAAGAGTGTTGTGGGCCTGATCTGTTAAAGCCACAAAGCAAGCATTGATCCACAGTAAACAGCCTTCGTAGTGAAGCTCCTTTGAACAATAGATGGGCCGTTGAGCTTGACAATTTATCAGCGCACTTATACTGAAAAAATATATAAACGCAACAACTTCAAAGATTTTACTGAGTTACAGTTTATATAAGGAAATCAGTCAATCAAAATAAATGAATTAGGCTCTCATCTATGGACTTCCCATTACTGGGAATACAGATTGCTCACAGATACCTGTGTTGTCCCACTCACTTCAATGGCTGTTTGAAGTTTCTGGATATTGGCAGGAACTGGAACATGCTGTCGTACATGTCGATCCAGAGCACCCCAAACATGCTCACTGTGTGACATGTCTGGTGAGTATGCAGGCCATAGAAGAACTGGGACACTTTCAGCTTCCAGAAATTGTGTGCACATCCTTGCGATATGGAGCCGTGCATTATCATGCTGAACCATGGTGATGGCGGAGGATTAATGGCACGGAAATGGGCCTCAGGATCTCATTGCGGTATCTCTGAGTGTTGAAATTGCCATAGATAAAATGCAATTGCGTTCGTTGTCTGTAGTTTATGCCTGCCCATACCATAACCCCACCACCACCATGGAGCACTCTGTTCACCCCCCACCTGCCAACCTCCTCTTTTACGCTGCTGCATGTAGGTATAGTTAAAGTCACTTTAACTATACCTACATGTACATATTAACTCTGTACCGGTACCACCTGTATATAGCCTCGCTACTGTTATTTTCACTGTCATTTTACTGTTTCCTTTTTATTTTGTATTTCTTTACTTATCTATTGCTTACCTAATACCTATTTTTTTACTTAAAAATTGCACTATTGGTTAGGGCTTGTAAGAAAGAATTTCACTGTAAGGTCTACACCTGTTGTATTCGGCGCGCGTGACAAATAAACTTTGATTTGATTTGAAATAAGCTTTTTGTACGTCTGGAAAACGTCTGGGATCTTTTATTTCAGCTCATGAAACATGGGACCAACAGTTTACATGTTGCATTTATATTTTTGTTCAGTACAGTTTCTGGAGCAAGCACTATCCCCAATATAACTGTAGTATAATTAGTTTGCAAGGAAAACAAGCTGTAGTCTAGGTGTTATACTAAATACACTTTCCAAAGTTGTACCAAACAAAACCATTGGAAAAGCTGAGTAATCTAATGAGTAAACAAATATTAATGAGGCTGTTTATATCGGAGTTTGATAAATTACAAACAAAATATATGCCTATGCTGCCATAAAATAGAAGACACGGTGTAAAGGTATGAATGAAAGTATGAAAAATAAATAAAAACAAGTTCGCTACTTATCATCAACATTATACTACTTAGTATCAGTATTATTAAGGGAGAAAATGTTCAAGACCCAATCAAGAGGCAGGTTTAGGTCTATGCTATGTGCCCAGGGTAGGAGTTGAACAGTGGGGGAGACTGCATGTGTTCAGATTCCTGGTCTTCCCCTCCAAGGCTCTTATTTGTTTGTGTGGGAGCAGTGGATTGGTCTAGCTCCAATTAGCGAAACGGAAAGGGGGATACTTAGTCAGTTGCACAACCGAATACATTCAACCGAAATGTGTCTTTCACATTAAACCCAACCCCTTTGAATCAGAGAGGTGCGGGGAGCTGCCTTAATCGACATCCACATCATTGGCGCCCGGGGAGCAGTTGGTTACGAGCCTTAACCGCTAGGCTACCTGCCGCCCTTCAAGGCTAGTGCTTTAAGGATTATTGGACAACTAAAAATACAAAAACATCTCAGAAAATATTATTGTGACAGATTCTGGGTATTCCAGATTACAGGCATGTTTGAATAAGAACTTCCTTTGAAACAGACTTTTGAAGTTGTCAAAACATATCAAACCATATTACAATTATAGTAAAAATGTAGATTTCTAATACTTAGCTGGCAGGCACATCAAATCAAATGTTATTTGTCACATGCTCCGAATACAACAGGTGTAGACCTTACCGTGAAATGCTTACTTACACCTAAACCAATAATGCAGTTCCAAAAATAGAGTTAAGAAAATATTTACTAAACAAAAAATATTTACTACAACAAAAAATTTAATAAAAAGTAACAATAAAATAATAATGTGGCTACATACAGGGGGTACCGGTACTGAGTCAATGTGCAGGGGTACAGGTTAGTCGAGGTAATTTGTACAGTGAGGGAAAAAAGTATTTGATCCCCTGCTGATTTTGTACGTTTGCCCACTGACAAAGAAATGATCAGTCTGTAATTTTAATGGTAGGTTTATTTGAACAGTGATAGACAGAATAACAACAAAAAAATCCAGAAAAAAAATTCCAGAAAAATCCATGTCAAAAATGTTATAAATTGATTTGCATTTTAATGAGGGAAATAAGTATTTGACCCCTCTGCAAAACATGACTTAGTACTTGGTGGCAAAGCCCTTGTTGGCAATCACAGAGGTCAGACGTTTCTTGTAGTTGGCCACCAGGTTTGCACACATCTCAGGAGGGATTTTGTCCCACTCCTCTTTGCAGATCTTCTCCAAGTCATTAAGGTTTCGAGGCTGACGTTTGGCAACTCGAACCTTCAGCTCCCTCCACAGATTTTCTATGAGATTAAGATCTGGAGACTGGCTAGGCCACTCCAGGACCTTAATGTGCTTCTTCTTGAGCCACTCATTTGTTGCCTTGGCCGTGTGTTTGGTCATTATCATGCTGCAATACCCATCCACGACCCATTTTCAATGCCCTGGCTGAGGGAAGGAGGTTCTCACCCAAGATTTGACGGTACATGGCCCCGTCCATTGTCTCTTTGATGCAGTGAAGTTGTCCTGTCCCCTTACCAGAAAAACACCCCCAAAGCATAATGTTTCCACCTCCGTGTTTGACGGTGGGGATGGTGTTCTTGGGGTCATAGGCAGCATTCCTCCTCCTCAAAACACGGCGAGTAGAGTTGTTGCCAAAGAGCTCCATTTTGGTCTCATCTGACCACAACACTTTCACCCAGTTGTCCTCTGAATCATTCAGATGTTCATTGGCAAACTTCAGACGGGCATGTATATGTGCTTTCTTGAGCAGGGGGACCTTGCGGGTGCTGCAGGATTTCAGTCCTTCACAGCGTAGTGTGATACCAATTGTTTTCTTGGTGACTATGGTCCCAGCTGCCTTGAGATCATTGACAAGATCCTCCTGTGTAGTTCTGGGCTGATTCCTCACCGTTCTCATGATCATTGCAACTCCACGACGTGAGATCGTGCATGGAGCCCCAGGCCGAGGGAGATTGACAGTTCTTTTGTGTTTTTTCCATTTGCGAATAATTGCACCAACTGTTGTCACCTTCTCACCAAGCTGCTTGGCGATGGTCTTGTAGCCCATTCCAGCCTTGTGTAGGTCTACAATCTTGTCCCTGACATCCTTGGAGAGCTCTTTGGTCTTGGCCATGGTGGAGAATTTGGAATCTGATTGATTGGTTGCTTCTGTGGACAGGTGTCTTTTATACAGGTAACAAGCTGAGATTAGGAGCACTCCTAATCTCAGCTCAGCTCTAGTGTGCTCCTAATCTCAGCTCGTTACCTGTATAAAAGACACCTGGGAGCCAGAAATCTTTCTGATTGAGAGGGGGTCAAATACTTATTTCCCTCATTAAAATGCAAATGAATTTATAACATTTTTGACATGCGTTTTTCTGGATTTTTGTTGTTGTTATTCTGTCTCTCACTGTTCAAATAAACCTACCATTAAAATTATAGACTGATCATTTCTTTGTCAGTGGGCAAACGTACAAAATCAGCAGGGGATCAAATACTTTTTTCCCTCACTGTACATGTAGGTAGGGGTAAAGTGACTATGCATGAAATCAGACTGAAGACTGCTTGTTGACAGTGTTAAAAGCCCTGCTGCACCTGCCCTTCACTATCCCATACCAATGTTTCCCCAATAACAATAACAGCAGCATCATCCTGGGAATGACAGAGTCAACTCAACCCTACCTACAAGCCAAATATATGGCACTTCACTTCCCTTCACTAGCAGAGTGTTTATTCTGGGGCTGTTTGAGCCGCATTGAGTGTGCTTGTACTATGACACAGATACAATGCAAACAGATGACCTACCCAACTAACAATAAGCAACAATCACAGTGCATACAGGAAGCTCTACGAGCCTGTTTCGTACAAGCTAAGGCAATGTGTGTGTAGACTAGACCATTCATAACTGGTACTAGTCCGGTTGCCCCAATTTCTGTTAGACAACAATATATGCTAACCGAGAGATTACTCGATTGTCACTTTGAGCCTTGAACATTTACCATGTTGGAAACCCAAAATGTTCTACTTTGGCTTGGGCAGTCCTAGCTTTTGTTTTGGTGGCCCCTTGCAGCTATATCTGCATATCAAATCTCACATCTTTCATGATGCAACCATTTGGGTTTGTGAGACATCATTTATGTGGACTAACTTCTGCTGGTGAAGACTGCTTAACTACATATCTTTTCATTCTGGTTTTGCCATATATATATATTTATTAGATTTTTATTCCACAGCCGACTAGTTGCAGGTGTAATTCAGCACCACAAGGAGTAATGCATCCTACCCCACCTGAACCCTGGGCCACTAAGCAGCCTGAGCAGGAACAAGGCCAACACTGCAGTATAATCCTACTATCAATGGGCTCAGTGTAGAACATTTAAAGCACTGGAAAACCATTATTTAACGTTACACAATCATGTGCATAGTGAATGCATATGACCTTATGAATTCGTAGATAAATTCAACATATGGTATTGTTGCCGTTAGTGTCGATATTGTATCGTATTGTTGTTTGGCTATGAGGTTTAAAAGCCTTGAGCTCCTATTGGATATTGAATTTGTATCAGAAACATTGAGTTTGTATTGCAAATACAATATTGTTAACATATTGGTATATTAAAGCCCAATGCAGATTGACCAAATCCCTGTTATAATCTTTTCAGGGGTTTTATTGAATGTGAAACATTCATGTTTATAAAAATTCACCTTCAGCAGTACTTTTTAACATTGCTAAGTGAAATCATCATGAAAGTTACAATTTTTTTAATTATATTACTAACAGTGGAGTGATTCCTTATTTTTCCCGGACCCTATTTTTAGCTATATTTTACATAAATAAATGAGTCATGTATTTAATTAATCAATTAGTTAATTCCCATGAGATAGTGAGCTGTGTGGCTGCTGATGGCTGATGCTTAGAGAACTAACAAGACACAAGTACAGGAAAATTCTGATAAAGAGGCAAAAGTGATGTTTATCAAACACTCAACCATCATTCAAGTACTATCCATTAGCTCAATAGAGAGCCACGTAGAGAAGTGTTTCCCAACTCCAGTCCTCCAGTACCCATAACAGCACACATTTTTATTGTAGCCCCGGACAAGCACACCCAATACAACTTGTCAACTAATCATCAAGCCCCAGATGAGCTGAAAGAGGTGTGTTTGTCCGGGCTAAAATAAAAATGTGTACTGTTGGGGTACTTGAGGACCGGAGTTGGCAAACACTGATTTAGATGATATGGGCTGCTTTTAGACAGGTAGCTCAATTGTGATATTTTGTCTCACTAAATTTGTCTTTGAACCAATCAAATCAGCTCTGAAAAGGATCTGATGTGAAAAGATCTGATGTGATTGGTCAAGGAACAAAATAAAATATTTGAATTGGGCTACCTGTGTAAATGAGACAAAGTCAGTCTGGTCTAAAGTAGGCTAGACATAACACTGTAGACTGAAGGTCATGCCAAAATGACTACATTATGTCGACAATCAGTTAAACTGGGTTTGCTGGCAAATTCATGAAATGTTTTACATCAGTGATGAGTTTAAAATGTTGAATTGTACATCAATAACCAATGATGATTACAGCGCCACAATGTTTGACATGTCCTGTATCATATGAAAATGACAGCACAGTGTTAGGGAGGGTCACAAAATGAAACAAGACAAAATGACAGGCTTCTCAACTCGCCCCCTCTGAACTTGCCTCAGACAAGAGAGCTAGTTTCATTTCCAGCGCTGTATTACAAAGCACTAAAATTGTTCCATATGCCTACCCAAACCTCTGTGACCTATGTATGCACTATACACAGGCCCCATTACTTATGAATGCATTTATTGGATCGATGCATTGTTAGCTGCCCCCCACGATTGTCAAAATAAACACAAAACCGCTAGGGGGATCCATGGTGGCATGAGCATACTTGCAACAAGAAAGAAAGAAATAGGGGTACATACTTTGAGGACTTGTTTTTGAGGACTGATTGTTTAAAGCAAAACCTGAACAAATCAAAATAAAATCTATTGTAAGCCCTGTTCAGCAGGTATAGCCAGATGAAGGTTCTGTCTCGGCTACTGATATTGCCTGGGGTTGTTTGGCATGCAAAAATACTTGTAGATCAATGACTGTTAACACAGTTACATGCAGCTCGACACTGAAGTAGACGCATCAGTTATCACAAAAGATGAGAGGTATTTTCGGAAGGTAGAAAGAAACCATTTTTGTGAACCGGCAATTCGTAATGTTTAAATACATGTTCTGACTGATGTATGCTACATTTGGATCCGCAGACCGATGCACTTCTATCTTAAACATTTTTGAATTGGGGACCGATGCGTAAATCGTTACATCCCTAATATTAACCCAAAAAAGAATTTATCTGCCGTAACTTTACTGTATCATAGCTAACAATTATTACATACATCTATTAATAGGGTTGCCTCAGAGATAGATAGAGGACGAAACATTGTATCTGTGCCATTATGGCATCATTAGAGCATGGTCAGATGAATTGAGGCCATCACCATTTTGAAGTAGTACATTTTCTTCTTCTACTACTACTTTATGAGTTGGTAAACAAACTGAAAGGGTCCATACGGCCACCTGCAGTGTGTTATTTGAACAGGTATAAAGCCAAGGTTGGCAATTTACTGCCACCTGCAGTTATGGAATGTTTGCTCATGTGTATAATTCATTGGCTGATCCCTCCTAGTGACCTGGATGGAATTATGTGATCCTTCCTTAACCCATAGGAAGTCCCAACCAGTTGACTACTTCATAATGGTGAAAGTCCCCAATGGCACTGCCTAATCTAAAACATGCTTTGGGGTACTAGAGTCCTCTATCCATCTCTATGGGTTGGCTACACTTCCAGGATTACACGCTAGCTAGTTACCTAGGAGTTTTCTCAGATGATCTGAAGAGAATATGAGGAAGATATGTAACTTCTTGTAACTTGTCAATCTGATCTTAAAAGCATGTCTCGGCAGAATTTTTTTATTATAATAAATACATTTATATATGTTTTTTAATGTGCAGTGGGGCAATGATTTGGCAGCGGTCGTGCGCCGCTGCTAAATAAATATAGGGGAACACTAAACCCCATACTCCCCCTCACCCCAAAGATAAAACTAATAAAGGAAATATTAGTGGACATAATGATAACATTAAATTCACAAACATAGCTGGAGATGTACTTTTTCAGGAAAAGGTTTCATTATGGAGATCTACAGTAATACATTTAAGAGAAATCCTCATTCAAAAAATGCAGTTTTTGAGCCCTCATTCAAACCCCAATCAAGGACATGTTGCAGAGATGAGTCATCATCTCAATCCAGCTGTCCACGGGGCATACATCTGATTAGCATACCCACGCTCACACACCAGGCGCAAATGTAAATATTGTAATAAAACCCTCCGTAATAACACTGCTCCCGTGTCTTGGAAAGGCTTTGCTTTGTTTATTTTTCCCACTTTCAGCCATATTGTATGACTGTGAGCAAGTACGCAAATAACAGTTATTAAAACTGGATTTCAGGTGCAGTTTTCTGAGATTCTTCTACAGGCAGCCTCCTCTCTATTCTGTGCCTTATGCTCTCTCTCCTGCCATTTTCATCATTAGTATAAATATCATCCTCATTATTGACAACATGAGTAACCATCAAGGCAGATATTCAATTGTACATTTTGATCTCAAGATATCAATAACTGAAGTCAAATTCATGGAACCTGTTGACAAAACAACCACATTCGGCACAGTAATGTTCTCATTTGTAATGTAAGCAACTAAACAAACTGGCACAAGGATACATTTGGGTGTGATATGATAAAAACGGCTATATTCACACATTATGGACTTATGCCACTAATAGTTTGCATGTACAGTACATTGATGTACATGTATCTATATGAAACTAAAGCCACAGACTGTGTAAGATGAAAGGGTTAACGTAGCTCAACATGACAGTCCGGTGGAGCACCCACAAGGGGGTTGTCTGCTCAGCAATGCTGAACCACCTGCTGCTCTATAGACTCAGGCACCCCATTTCACTAATGAAGTCCCAGACTCTCTTTCACACCACGCCCCCATCACCACTATGAAATGGTCTACTCATGAAAGTAATGAGCCAGGGAGGGAGAGAGACTCTGCTGGCCACTGATAACCTCAGACTAAACTTGCAACCTTATGAGACAAGGGCTTAATATCTGGCCGTCAATCAGCCCCGGTGCCCCTAGCTGGAGTGTTTAATTACAAGGATCAATTATTCACCAGCCTCCTCTTTCACTACACTGTGCTCCGAAAAACAATGGAGGAGTGAGAAGAAAAAAAACAGTGGCCGTGGCCCACAGGGGGGCCCAATTTTACCCTTGGGGGACAGTTAACCCCCTGCTCTTGTACATACACAGAGTGTACAATACATTATGAACACCTGCTCTTTCCATGACATAGACTGACCAGGGGAATCCAGCTGAAAGCTATGATCCCTTATTGATGTCACCTGTTAAATCCACTTCAATCGGTACAGATGAAGGGGAGGAGACAGGTTAAAGAAGGATTTTTAATCCTTGAGACAATTGAGAAATGGATTGGGTGTGTGTGCCATACAGAGGGTGAATGAGCAAGACAAAATATTGAAGTACTTTTGAACGGGGTATGGTAGTAGATGCCAGGAGTACTGGTTTTTGTCAAGGATTTTTCACACTCAACAGTTTCCCATGTGTCAAGAATGGTCCACCACCCAAAGGACATCCTTTGTCTGGTAAGCATTGACACCTTGTAGAGTCCCCAAATTGAGGCTGTTTTGAAGGAAAAGGGAAGGTGTTCCTAATATTGAGGTCGTTCTACTTCAAAAAGAACAAGAAAGAGGGTTTTCGACACCCACCATCTTAGATTGTTCTGAAATTGTTTGTTGTTAGAAACTGATAAGATTCTGTATACTGGTTGTTAGGGTGGGATTGGCGTGGGGTGCAGGGGGTCCGTGGGTGGCTTTTGACTATTTATTTGGATTCCTCAAATCTTACTCCCTCTTAGAAAAAAGTTTGGTCCAAATCAGATGTTAGGCATTTATTGAATAGTATATGAATCCTATAAATTAAAAAAATGCCAATTTGGGAGCAATTTAATTAGCTTAATTTATCAGAGATCAAATTATATTTCAACAAAATAATGTTGCAGGAATGCTAGTCTTATCTGTTTCTAACTACGGAAACTATTTCAGAACACAATCCGAGATGGTAGGTGTCATGAAATTACCCACTTCCAAAATACAGTCATTGGCATGGTTTTCTGTTTTTTCCCTGGGATGTTTTTCAAAGTTAGTGTGGGAGAACATCCTGCGAAGTGAATTTTACAGTTTTAAAGCTAGTTTCCTGCAATATTATATATTTTGCCAAACCCACTGGCTACAGGTTATCTACAAGTCTCTGCTAGGTAAAGCCCCGCCTTATCTCAGCTCACTGGTCACCATAGCAGCACCCACTCGTAGCACGCGCTCCAGCAGGTATATCTCACTGGTCACCCCCAAAGCCAATTCCTCCTATGGTCGTCTTTCCTTCCAGTTCTCTGCTGCCAATGACTGGAACGAACTGCAAAAATCTATGAAGCTGGAGACTCATATCTCCCTCACTAGCTTTAAGCACCAGCTGTCAGAGCAGCTCACAGATCACTGCACCTGTACATAGCCCATCTGTAAACAGCCCATCTATCTACCTACCTCATCCCCATACTGTATTTACTTATTTATCTTGCTCCTTTGCACCCCAGTATCTCTGGTATCTCTACCAGTGTTTAATTGCTATATTGTAATTACTTCGCCAGCATGGCCTATTTATTGCCTTAACTTACCTCATTTGCACTCACTGTATATATACTTTTTGTTTTCTTTTGTTCTACTGTATTATTGACTATATGTTTTGTTTATTCCATGTGTAACTCTGTGTTGTTGTATGTGTCGAATTGCTATGCTTTATCTTGGCCAGGTCGCAGTTGCAAATGAGAACTTGTTCTCAACTGGCCTACCTGGTTAAATAAAGGTGAAATAAATAAATAAAAAAATACAAATAAAAAAAGTGAATTATTTAGAATTCAAGGCACACTTAACCAGCATGGTTACCACAGCATTCTGCAGCGATATGCCATCCCATCTGGTTTGCGCTTAGTGGGACTGTCATTTGTTTTTCATCAGGACAATGACCCAACACACCTCCAGGCTGTGTAAGGGCTATTTGACCAAAAAGGAGAGTGATGGAGTGGTGCATAAGATGACCTGGCCTCCACAATCACCTGACATCAACCAAATTGAGATGGGGTGGGATGAGTTGGACCGCAGAGTGAAGGAAAAGCAGCCAACAAGTGCTCAGCATATGTGGGAAATCCTTCAAGACTGTTGGAAAAGCATTCCAGGTGAAGCTGGTTGGAAAAGCATTCCAGGTGAAGCTAGTTGAGAGAATGCCAAGAGTGTGCAAAGCAGTCATCAAGGCAAAGGGTGGCTATTTTGAAGAATCTAAAATCTAAAATATATTTTAATTTGTTTAACACTTTTTGGGTTACTACATGATTCCATATGTGGTATTTCATAGTTTTGATGTCTTCACTATTATTCTACAATGTAGAAAATAGTACAACTAAAGAAAAACCCTTGAATTAGTAGGTGTGCCCAAACCTTTGACGGGTACTGTAGATATAGCTCCATTATCTTTTCTAGATACTTTATATATGGTTTAGTCGTTAAGTTTACACTGAAACATGTAAACAAATATGTATGTTTTATCATTTTTTGGAGTGGAGGCAACGATTTAGCAGCGGTAGCCTTTATGTAAATAGAGCTATTTATGTAAATGCATAGGCAACCACAAACAGTTGCAAAAGTCTCTGGATAAGAGCCAGTTAGGTCATCCATTTCTTCACTTATTTATTTTTTTAATTAACAGACTGAACTATATATTTAAAAAACTATTTATGCTGAGTAAGTTGAATCTCCGCAGTTCAGCACATACACTTTCCTGTCTCCCTGTTTTTCAGACAGCAGAAAGTATAAAGGTGCTTTGATTTCCTAAAATGTATTTCATTATTTGGCTAACAAATTTTATTGGAACTAAAACACTCTTGTAAAAGGACATTGTTCTTGTTATGTATTTAAATTCAGGTAAGGAGAAGGTGTAACACGGGAGGCCATTTTAATTCCACAAGGGGGAGTGTGGTGAGACTGCAGTGGCCTCCTCGTTTTCCCTGCTAAAGCAGTAGTGGATCTTTCCCTGGACACTCAGTTGACGGCTCATTAATCTGCCCTGGCGGAGGTCCCCAATCCTGGCACCAGAGAAAAGGATTCCCCACACCTTGTCCTCACTCTCACCTGCCTGGGCAAACCACTGAGGTGAGGAGGGGACAAGGGCCACAACAACAAGATGAGGGATTCCTGGCAGCATAAAAACAAAGAAATCACTTTCGGGATGCCCTCTGTGAGTGGGCGTGTGAAAGCAGGAGGGGGGGCGACACACACGGAGAAACACTCACCCGCTATCATCTGTGGGCTGGTAATGAGGGATGCTGGAGGAGAAAATCTATTGCAGTGGTTGTGGGTGGATCTGACAAAGACAAAACACTCAACAATATTGAATTCCGGGGCTGGGCGACAGGCTTTTAGTCCATACATTTTGAAAAGATGTCTCTTTTCCTTAGAATGATTGGGCAGGTCGTGAATGGGGGCTGGATAAATGGTTCAACTTGCTGAGAAAAGTTTAAACTTATTCTTTCTTTTTAAACATTGTATAAAAGCTATGTTCTACACTTGTACAAGACAGTTTTCTTCATTGTTTCATTCAAACAATTAGGTTACAACAAAGGGAGTGTCAGGGATGATGCAGGGGGTTTCATCAAGGCTATTAACTTAGCCTGAGTAAAAAAGCCTAATTATATCATCAGCCAGGGTGTACCACAGTGATTTATGATTACTGACTGATGGGCTAGGAACATAGATACTCTCTGTATGTTCCTAGCTGACGGGGCAGCCCTGACATTATGTGGTGATGCTGACTGACACTACCTTCTCAAGTGGATTATGATCAGTCTTTAAACTAATGACTTGCAAGTATCAAAAGGAGTGACAGATGTACATAATGTGGTCTTTTAAAATATGGCCATCCTATTCATCTATTTCAAAATCGTAGTGGCACTTTGTTAGTGTTAATCATCTTCTGACACCTTCTTACTTTGATTCAATTGGATTTATTTTAGTCATTTTCATAGCAATAAGCAGAAAGAAATCCTGTTCCTCCATGTAAATAAAACACCCTATCCTCCAGCTACTCCTGTCTTGAGTAAACTAATAACCTCCAGGTCAGGAAAAGCCTGATTCTGCCCTGAGAAAGGATATCCTTCTCCAAGCCCCCGACCGCTGTCTCCCACATCACGGTTTATAACCACCTTTAGGCCTCACACTGCCCGTTATTCAATTAGCCAAATGCTACAATTGCATCAAGATGGTGAAGATAATTAGGTTAAAATGGTTATCTGGCTGGCTAAGCGCATTCACGTTCAAGGTGAATAGAAAAATATTCAATTGTACAAACTGTAATCTTTTAAGAGCTAATTTGGTGGTTAATGAGGCCAATCTAGTTTGGGTAATTTATGGTTGATGGGAAGGGAAGGAAGGCCAGCAGGAGAGCAACACTGAGGCTGCTTGAGATAAAGCTCATTTCTGGAGTATAAAATGGTTTTACAAGGTCCGTCTCTAGACTTATCAACTATCTCTAGACTGATCAGCACAATTAAGACCTAAGCCCACAACCTTATCGTCATTTCTGTAAGTAGTACAATCACTTGTTATTTTAAGGGCTGTGCATGTGCATCACTACTAGCCGTGACAGTGTGAGAGAAATGTGGGGAAATATCACAGTCCACCTGTGTAGATATCTGCGCTGGACTTCATGCGTGGGAGGCGGCGGGGCGTGAAAGGCTACATTGCCATTTACCCACTTTAGTGTAATTACAGCGTTTGCTCTCAGATACCCATCATCTCTCTAAGTGCTCCATTCATACACACTATGCTTAGCCTGACAAGAGCAACTACGCAGGGTTGATTGCTTTACAATAGCAGATCAAAATATTAATCTGACTCAGTTCAGTGATTTAAGTGAGTATTTGGCTAACATGGAGCGTGGGTTTCCCCCCAGTCATTGACTTGTCAGTGAAACCCCCACTTAAACAAACAGGGTCTGTGATTACACTACCTAGCTTCTCTACAGGACAGCTGATGGAAACAGAGTGCAGACACCTGATTGCCTGACTGGTTCATTAACAGAAATGGTGGGGGGATTTCACATGGAGAATCTCTACCATAAGAATTTCTATTGTAAGACTGCTTAAGTGTTTACATGTGCTGGTAGCTGTTTATTTACATGTATACCTTGACCAAGGCTGCTATTACACATAGCCTAATAGACCACATGAATGAATAAACATTTTATTTATTAAGAGCAGGTTTGTGAGACCTTATATTACAGTTTATAAATAGTTGCCATTGTCGTTGCAATGTTTCAGCGAGCAGTCTGAACATGACGCATTTCAATTCTCCATCAAAGACAAATTACAGTAAGAGCTGGATTCAATAAAACATGCCAAAGTAGGCTTAGTGTTTATGTAGTTTCTATTTACACAACTAGCCTACTTCCGGCACACACAAGTGTCTCAGTCTGAAAGCTGAAGAAGGTAAGATGGATGTGCAGTACCAAAAATATTCTGCTAATGTATTTGAGTATGGGGGAGGGGACTGAGTATGCCAATGTGTATATACTGGAATGCTGGTTTGACAATGTTGCTACGAGTGTAATTACAGCACAGGTAAGCACAACTTAAAGGGGCAATCTGTGACTACTACAACCCACATGGACTTTTAAATGAATGATGTATACCCACTGATTCTTGAAGAATATACCTTAGAAATTCCTCAAGAGCTTAGTTCAACTGTCGTACCCCATCAGAACACAAAATATTGTCTAAACTTGTTTGTAAATAATGTAATTATAAAACACTATGGCCTCAAAACATGGTTAAAACTCTAAATGTTGCATGATGGATAATCAGTCCATACATAGGTGTCTATGAATTTGAGAGTGGTTACATTTCTTAAGCCCCCTCCCTCAGCATTTTACCAAAACAGTGGCGGGGTGGCCTTTATTATTGTTTAAACAGCAGATTGCTGCTTTAATGTAAAGTATTACAGCTTTTAATTACTGTGCTACGTTGCCGGTCTTCCAGCTTTTAATATGTTTTATTTCAGCATTTGGGGTTGAAGCACAAACTGTATAAAGCAATACCGTAATATATATGCAACTAGGCTACACCCTAGATAGAGCCTGTCAATGTGCAGTGACTAGAATTACATAAAAAATCCATGTAACACTTGTTTTTAATGGCAAGCTCTTGGCAAGCTTTATTGGGACAGTTGGCCAATGGGCGGACATTGAAGGAGTTACAGTAAGAGGCGCTAAAGTTCAGGCAGGAGTGTTGCAGGCAGCACTCTATGTCCTGCCAACAGCCTTACGGTGGCACAATGCCTGACTAAGATGTTGACCCATGGCCCCCACCTGCCCTGTCCGTGCAGCATCTCTCGGCCACCCAGGGGGCCCATCAAGTCTCCCTCGGCACTGCCCACCAGAAACAGAAGGCCTTTGACTCATGTCCATCTGTCCTGGTAGTATGTAAGGGAAAGCCAAGGTAGTGGGATCCTGGTGACTTAATGTGCCCTCTCAAGAGAAGTAGCCAATCTTATGAACTGAGAAGCGAAGTTAGGCCATGAACAATCTTTCAAAGAAAGCAGATTTTCATATGATTCATCATTGGGGTAAAAACAGGCAAAATGCACAACAAACCTTACCTGCTGTTCAATAGAATATTTAACCATCAAGGGCTCACTAAGAAAAGGTGGGTTGACACACACTTACAGCTTGTTAGAGAAGAAAGACTTACCTCGCCAGGTTGAATATCTAAACATCGGAGCACTTCTTTAAGCATAACAGGTGTGTGCAGTGTCTGTTCAGCCAAGATGGTGGAGTCATCTTTACGTCTGTCCTGGTGACCAGGCTCCATGGGAGCAAAGCCAGAGTAGGACAACCTACTCCCCTTCCATGGCTGGCTGACTCTACAAGCAGCATCAAGAGCCACTCTCCATGATGATCTCAAGGTGGGACAAGCCGACACATGCTGGCATGCCATGGTCTGAAGAGAATTGGAAGGGGACAAACACACAGCAACTTTGTAAGATAATATTCTAGCTAGTGGCTAATGCAATACATGCCACTATATGTAGCTAACATTTCTAGCTAAGCTAGCTAGGTATCAGAAAATATAAATCATTGATCCGTTATTTCTATCTAGTTATCCAGCTACAGTAAATAGCTAGCTACTTAGCCAACTATACACTAAAAATCAAAGTGGGCTCCAGGGCACCTTTTTACAGTAGAGTACAGTACTCAGTAGAAGAAAACCACGTTGAAGAGTTATCAAATTCCAAAGTGGAGTACTGCGAAACAATGATTTGTGTAGCTACTAGCGTTAGACAGCTACTAGCTAGCTATTCTCAGGTGCATCTTCATAAAAAAACTCTCGGGGAAAAGTGTTCGGATAAGTGAGTTCCGTTCAGCTGTCGTAGCTAGGGTTACAACACCTTGAATAGCTTGCAACTGGACGATGGAAATCGTACTTAGGACATTGGTCTTGACGCAATATTATACTTACTTTGTTATGTTAGCTATGTGTCATAATGGTTTCATTTACATGATTAAAAAATTGTTAGAAAATAGCTAGAATACGAAAATAGTTTTTAAACCACTTCCTCCACCAGCACAGCAATCAAATGACTGCAACACCAAGCCCATCGACGTCACTCAAGGTGCATAGCCAATCAGCTGTTGCGAAGGAAGAGTGGGCTTGTTTTTGAAAAGACGCGCTGGTCTTGGGAGAAAAAGTAGCGGTGGCTGTAACGTTACTTGCTAGCAAGCCGCAATTGCAAATGTGAAACAATTATAGTCAAAGGTAAGCTGTGGGTGTATTATACTTCGCTCCAGAGCAAAAGTAATGTTTATGATGTATTTTACAACTCGCGGCACTTGCTGTTTTCGCTCGGAGGTGAGCTTATATAGCTCTTTGTTGACTGCTAACGTTAGCTAGCCACAACAAGGCACTACGGGCGACGAATACACGAGACATTCAAGTCGCCCTGTTCTTTATGTAACAACATATTTGTATATGTCCACTGTTTAAAATGTAATGTTGTCGAATGCAAGTAGCTAGCTATGTTATTACATCTGGCCACGCCCAATTCCACAAAGGCTGGTCTCTGCGCCACTCCATTGGAGTATATCAGATACATCATTCATCTTGGAGTTTTGTCAGCTAAAGCATCTTCCTTGTGATCTCTCAACTAGATCAATACACAATAAGAAGAGTCATGGACGTGTGCAGCCATGTCAAAGTGGTTGTTCGTGTGCGGCCAACTAACGACAATGAGAAGAAGTGCGAGAACTTCAGGAATGTGGTCCAAGTTGTGGACAACCACATGCTAATATTTGACCCCAAGGAACAGCAAATTACATCTTTCGGGGGACCAAGAGTTCGAAACAGAGATGTCAACAAGAGAGCCAATAAGGACCTGAAATTTGTCTTTGATAATGTTTTTGGGGAGGATTCTTCTCAGGTGGATATCTTTGAGAACACCACTAAAAGGATACTTGATGGAGTGTTGAATGGCTTCAACTGTACAGGTAATAAAATAGGCCTAAACCTACTAATCTTTACACGACTACACCTTCTGATTAGTAGGCCCTTGGCCCATTTTAGAAATAGTAATTAGTATGCTACAGTAGCCTACATCTTTGTACCACATTTAGCAGTTAAATTCCAATACATTTGGTGTCACATTTAAACCTACCAAAATCGGATTTATTTTAATTTGAAGTGGAAGTTTTGATAATGTTTAATTACTAATCCTCTGAAATGTTGCAGTCTTTGCTTATGGCGCAACAGGAGCAGGCAAGACACACACCATGTTGGGCTCAAGCAATGACCCGGGTGTGATGTATCGCACCATGACGGAGCTCTTCAAACGTATGGATCAAGTCAAGGAAGAGAAAATATTCGATGTAGCATTTTCTTATCTCGAGGTGACTCTTTGGTTTTGTCTGTCAGATTTTTCAATTAATAAATTTGCACAGAAATTACATTTACATTTAAGTCATTTAGCAGACGCTCTTATCCAGAGCGACTTACAAAATGGTGCATTCACCTTATGATATCCAGTGGAACAACCACTTTACAATAGTGCATCTAAATCTTTTAAGGGGGGGGGGGGGGTTAGAAGGATTACTTTATCCTATCCTAGGTATTCCTTAAAGAGGTGGGGTTTCAGGTGTCTCCGGAAGGTGGTGATTGACTCCGCTGTCCTGGCGTCGTGAGGGAGCTTGTTCCACCATTGGGGTGCCAGAGCAGCAAACAGTTTTGACTGGGCTGAGCGAGAACTGTGCTTCCTCAGAGGTAGGGGGGCCAGCAGGCCAGTGGTGGATGAACGCAGTGCCCTTGTTTGGGTGTAGGGCCTGATCAGAGCCTGAAGGTATGGAGGTGCCGTTCCCTTCACAGGTCCGTAGGCAATCACCATGGTCTTGTAGCGGATGCGAGCTTCAACTGGAAGCCAGTGGAGAGAGCGGAGGAGCGGGGTGACGTGAGAGAACTTGGGAAGGTTGAACACCAGACGGGCTGCGGCGTTCTGGATGAGTTGTAGGGGTTTAATGGCACAGGCAGGGAGCCCAGCCAACAGCGAGTTGCAGTAATCCAGACGGGAGATGACAAGTGCCTGGATTAGGACCTGCGCCGCTTCCTGTGTGAGGCAGGGTCGTACTCTGCGAATGTTGTAGAGCATGAACCTACAGGATCGGGTCACCGCCTTGATGTTAGTGGAGAACGACAGGGTGTTGTCCAGGATCACGCCAAGGTTCTTAGCACTCTGGGAGGAGGACACAAGGGAGTTGTCAACCGTGATGGCGAGATCATGGAAGGGGCAGTCCTTCCCCGGGAGGAAGAGCAGCTCCGTCTTGCCGAGGTTCAGCTTGAGCTGGTGATCCGTCATCCACACTGATATGTCTGACAGACATGCAGAGATGCGATTCGCCGCCTGGTTATCAGAAGGGGGAAAGGAGAACATTAATTGTGTGTCGTCTGCATAGCAATGATAGGAGAGACCATGTGAGGATATGACAGAGCCAAGTGACTTGGTGTATAGCGAGAATAGGAGAGGGCCTAGAACAGAGCCCTGGGGGACACCAGTGGTGAGAGCGCATGGTGCGGAGACAGAAATGAAGGAAAAATCTTCCTCCATCATACCTGGGAAATAAACACATTTTATTAATGAACAATCAGAATTTAAATTGTCAATAGAAATCAGTCAAGTTTTTGTCATAACTGGTTTGCAGGTCTATAATGAGCAGATCCGGGATCTCTTAGCTAATGTGGGCCCTCTTGCAGTGAGGGAGGACCCCTCGAAAGGAGTGGTTATCCAAGGCCTTACTCTGCACCAGGTTAGTGATCAACAGGTCATTTGTTGTGTCTGTCAGGTGTGTTGTACTTTTTTTTAAATCTCTTTTTGCTCGATGTGTTCTGATTTTATTTGTTTAAAAGTATTCATGTGACCTCTTGTAGCCTAAGTCTGCTGAGCACATCCTTGAAGCTTTGGATTATGGCAATCGGAATAGAACGCAGCACCCCACTGACATGAATGCCACCTCGTCACGGTCCCATGCTGTATTTCAGGTAGGCTATTTTAATGGAGTGGTGTCATCTACCTTTCCTCCTTTACCAGACGGCAAGCAGGTTTACCCACTGCAGTCACTGAACAGGTGAAGATTAAATTGTTGGTGTTCTTGTCCCACTAGATTTACTTGAAGCAACAGGACAGGACGGCCAGCCTTAATCCAAATGTCCGTGTGGCCAAAATGAGCCTGATTGACCTCGCTGGCTCCGAGCGAGCAAGTGCCACTAACGCAAAGGGAGCACGTCAACGGGAAGGCGCTAACATCAACCGTTCACTCCTTGCCCTGGGAAATGTCATCAACGCTTTGGCTGACCCTAAGGTATGTGTAAAGCATCTTGATTCATGTTTCTGTTTGAATAGGACCTTAAATTATTCAAAGGAAATGTTTCTGCTCACAGAATTCAATATAATTCAAAATGCTGGTTGATCTTTTGACAATAACACCCACAGGCATTTCTGTGTGACTCATAAACAATGTTGAGCAGGCCTGGGTGCTGCTACCTCACCACTGAGAATACACAAACTTATGTCTAGATTTAACACTAAGACAGGTGTGTCAAACTAATTTTGCCCTGGGGGCCGCATTCGGTCTTCAAAGTCCAGAGGGATGCACTGAAACTTATATTTCCTTGCCATCAAAATTTGCTAAAGATAGTCCTCTATCTATCATTTGGACTTTTCAATGCTCCCGGACTGTCTGGCTTTCATTTTTGGGATTATAAGCGAGCTGGACACAGTCAAGAAACTGTATGAATGTAGGATCATTATAATTTCTACACAGTTTCCATTTGGTTTTAGTCATTTTAAACTATTGAGTTCATTCCCCCCCCCCCCCCCCACACACACACACACACTTTTATCCAAAGCAAGTTAGTCATGTGTGCATACATTTTATTTATGGGTGGTCCCGGTAATTGAACCCACTACCCTGGTGTTACAACTGATTTCATATGTTTATCTCACCAGTGAATGGTGTTAGGGTTATCCCTTGCTGTCGTTCATTTTCTCTGTGCCAGTTGATTTCTGTGGTCACACTGCATTTTTTAAGGTAATTTTTTTTCTTTTTGTGGATATTTAGGTCGGTCTAGTCTAATTTATTCTGCCTTCATTTTGTCTCTATTTTGTTTAATTGATTGCAATTTTGCATCCTACTGGCAGCAATACTCCCCTGCTCAGTCGTTGCCAGAAAAAAAGTGAGCAGCTCCCTGTGACTCAAGGAGCCTTGCTTGGTCTGTTAGCAAGCCAAGTATTTGGGTAATATTTCATTCCAGTCGCATATATTAACCTGTCACTGAGTCTTCTTGGTTTACCACTGACCCTGGGGATTCCACAAGCAGGCCACTTGCATTTAGGAAATGCTGCACAAACATGCCACCGCTGTACTGAAATGTATTTTTTTATTTCGTTTATTTTTATGGCACCGTTGTTTGCTATAGGGAATGATACCTTGATGTCCCAGCTAGGACTGGTCCCATGGCTATGAATTGCAGTGGCACATTTAGCCTTTGTGGTTTTCTCCATTGGCCCATTTCCTCTCTCTCAGGCTGTTTCTCTGTACATTGTAAATCCTGCTCTGGCGAAAGACTCGCTCTGCTTAATTGGGACAACCTCCTTTTAGCTGCAAACTTTGAGCTCCCATAGGATCCGCTGGAAATATAAGGGTTTCCTGATTCCAGATGTAGGTTTCGGCCAGGGAGAACAGCTGGGCAGCCCCCAGCCCATTGCAGATCACTTTTCCTCTGCAAGTTCCTGTAATTCCTGCCATTTGAATCTCCATGCGACTGTGACTCACCTGAACAGATGTAATGTACTCAAGACGCATCTGTGCCATTAGTGAAGCCAGGCTGAATTCAGACATAGCACATTCACACCAGCAGAAGATAATGTGCTTGGGCGTTTTCAAATTCTATAGAAATGAACCTGTTTATGGAAACAAATAGTTACTGTCTGCCAAAAAGAATGTGTATATACAAAACATTAAGAATACCTCAGAACAGCCTCAATTTGTCAGGGCATGAACTCTACAAGGTGTTGAAAGCGTTCCACAGGGATGCTGGCCCATGTTCACTCCAATGCTTCCCACAGTTGCTGGAAGTTCTTTGTGTGGTGGACCATTCTTGATTCACACTGGAAACTGTTGAGCATGTAAAACCCAGCCGTGTTGCAGTTCTTGACACAAACTGGTGTGCCTGGCACCTACTACCATACCGCGTTCAAAGGCACCTAAATATTTTGCCTTGCCCATTCACCCTTTGAATGGTACACATACACAATCCATCTCTCAATTGTCTCAAAGCTTAAAAATAATTATTTAACCTGTCTCCTCACCTTCATCTACTCTGATTTTGAAGTGGCTTTAACAAGTGATATCAATAAGGGATCATAGCTTTCACCTGGTCAGTCTATGTCATGGAAAGCGCAGGTGTTCTTAATGTTTTGTACATTCAGTGTATTTCACTTCTAAAACGCCCCCCCTATACAGCCTTATTTGTGTGTTGTCCCATTGTCACTGGGCATTTACTGTATGCCTTGAGTCCCAATGGGGTCATAGGACTGTGGTAAATTCCATTTTAACGCAAGCAAGTTGGAATGAATTGATATAAATAAAAAAGCATTAATGTCCAGTGAGGTTTTTCAGACCTTTCCCCACCTCAAACCTGAATGTGTAGGCCTAACCTTTTCCTGTTTTGCACTTTTACTCTTTTCTCAGGCTAATGTTGCTTTTGCTATATTTATTTTAGCAGAGTAAGAAAGCCCACATACCATACAGGGACAGCAAGCTAACACGACTCCTTAAAGATTCTCTTGGCGGGAACTGCAGGACGGTCATGATCGCCAACATTAGCCCCTCCTCCAAATCTTATGACGACACCCACAACACACTGAAATACGCCAACAGGGCCAAAGAGATCAAATCATCGGTCAGTAAACTACTCACCCATCCCAACAATGTTATAGGATTTACTTAGGCCTCTTTGGCCGTGCTCTCCTTAGTGTACCTTCATTTGTAATAAACTCTGTTTTTAAAAGCCAAACATAAGTTCAGAGGTGGTTTTGACAGTGAAACTTGTACTACATGGCATTTCTTACAATATTTCTGTTTGTAATGCCTCTCTTTCTCCCTCCATACATTTTTACATGCATCTACCTGTCCTTTAGCTCAAGAGGAATGTTGTCAGCTTGGACAGTCACATCGGCCAGTATGCAGTGATATGTGAGAGTCAGCGAGAAGAGGTAATATAAGACGAAGCACCCATCTCTACTACACAGACTGGAGGCCTTTATGGCCAGAAAAGGTGTGGACATAAATTTCACAATTTATCAATGGTTTATGCCATTTCAGATCGTTCAATTGAAGAAGAAGTTGAAAGAATATGAGAAGATGGGCCCTCTTGTTCCTGGAGGCTCTAATACCATCTCCAGTCAGAACCAAACAGAGATTCACAAGTAAGCACTTATTTCTTGTGCCAATGTGCATGCAACAACCAAAAGGCAAAACTTGTATTTATATACTAATACAAGTTCTGTTATGCATAATGTGCACCACACTTGAGTGTTGTCCTTTAAACTTGTACACTTTAATTGAAATCCATAGATAATTTATAATATTGAGGGAAAAGTACAAAGCCCAAGGACCTGGTGGGTGGAGAGTTTGCTCTGCATTTTTGATAGGGGCAGCTGTGAGCCACGTAAAAAATGTAAATAAAACTACACAATATATCGATATTAGCTAAAAATGTCCTTCCTTCAGTCCCCTCTAAGGGCTGCAGTGGCATCTGTTTAAAAAGGGAGCGAGGGGAAGGGTGGGGGGGTGGAAAGCTGAATGAGTCTCATTCCCACGCATTTCATTCACCGGCATCAGAATTCACAACTCGCACAATGTGAGGCTCTGAAGAGAGGCAGCATGCTTCTCACACAATAAAAAATTCATCAGTCTGGCAAGGCCACGGCGGCTCCTACGTCACAGGGGTTACATTGGAGATTGCAGTCACATCTCAGCGGCTGCTCTCCACTGTCTGTTTATTTATTTACCTGCATACCCCTCTTCCTTTACCAGAATGAGACATTGTTGCAAGGCCTCTGCCTTATTGGGTAAAAGCTGCTGGGGGTGATCCAGGGCAGCTGCCTGATTTGAACACTGTTCAACCTGTTGAGTCGAACAATAACATGACATAGCATTTTTACTTGAGGAAGGGCAAACACTGAAATGTTTTTTTTTTTTTTTTATATAAACATTTGCCCTCCATTATTAAGCAAAAACTCTATTTAATGATAACTGGCTGGTTGCTCCTTTTTCTGGATAGGGTGTCAGAGTCCCTACAGAGCATTTTCTCCAGTCGTTCTCAGATCAGGAGGGAGCACCTTGTTCTGGAGCGGCAGCTGAAGGAGAACGAGTTACGTCAGCGCCACAGCGAGGAGTGCAACCAGCAGGCCCAGCTCTTCGGTGCCAAAGACAAGACTGAGAAGGTCTGTTAAAGGCCCTGCTTATCACCATGTCGTTTTAGCCAGAAAATGGTCCCAGAAGGAGCTTGTCTTTTAGGATGTACCAGTGATAGATGGATGTTTAAAGTGCATACACTCCTTTGTCATATCCCAATCTGATAGGCTCTGTTGTTGAATAGGCCACCTGCAAGCATGAGCGCAAGCTGGCTTCCCTGCTCACACAGCAGCAGCACATCCGCAAGAGGCTGGAGGAGGCTGAGCTGCGCTTCCTTGAGAACAACAGCTGGCTGCACCGTGTGGAGAATGACATGAAGCTACTGGGACAGGACTCCCAGCCACCAGTGGTGAGGCAACTGCTGGAGGGGTCAGGATATATGGTAGCTCTTGACCCAGGGTTGGTGTTAGTGGTATATGGTTTATTTTGTTCATATACTCGTAGGTGGAGATGTAGAGGAAGATAGTCCCTCCAGGATTCCGGGATTGTATTTTTGTAATTTTTTTGCTAAATCAACATTTCCCTGCATATTATGTGAGGGCTTGCAAATTTGACCAATCACTGCACTATTTCTGCATAAAACAGTAAAAACATTGCAATATTATCACAAAGCTGACCCATTACCACAGTACAAAAAGAGGGCTCGCAGTTCAAATCAAGTTATTTGTCACATGTGCCGAATACAACAGGTGTAGTAGTCCTTACTGTGAAGTGCTTACTTACAAGCCCTTAACCAACAATGTGGTTCAAGAAAGAGTTCTTGAATAAAGTAAAAAAGTAACACAATAAAAGAACAATAACTAGGCTATATACAGGGGGTACCGGTACCAAGTCAATGTGCAGGGGCTAAGGTTAGTCCAGGTAATTTGTCCATGTAGGTAGGGGTAAAGTGACTATGCATACAGTAGATAATAGACAGCGAGTAACAGCAGTGTAAAAACAAAAGGATGGGGGCAGGGGTCAGTCAATGTAAATAGTCCAGGTGGCCATTTAATTAAATGTTGAGCAGTCTTATTACTTGGGGGTAGAAGCTGTTAAGGAGCCTTTTGGACCAAGACTTGGTGCTCTGGTACTGCTTGCTGTGCGATAGCAGAGAGAACAGTCTATGACTTGGGTGACTGGAGTCTTTGACAATTTTTGGGGGGCCTTCCTCTGACACCGCCTAATATATGGGTCCTGGATGGCAGGAAGCTTGGCCCCAGTGATCTACTGGGCCATGCGCACTACCCTCTGTAGCGCCTTTGGTCGGATGCCATGCAGCTCTCAATGGTGCAGCTGTAGAACTTTTTGAGAATCTGGGGACCCATGCCAACTCTTTCAGTCTCCTGAGGGGGAAAAGGCATTGTCGTGCCCTCTTTATGACTTTCTTGGTGTGTTTGGACCATGATAGTTAGTTGGGTATGTGGACACCAAGGAACTTGAAACTCTTGACTAGATGCACTATAGCCCCGTCGATGTTATTGGGGGCCTGTTCGCCCCTCCTTTTCCTGTAGTCCACGATCAGTTACTTTGTCTTGCTCACGTTGAGGGAGAGGTGATTGTCCTGGCACCACACTGCCATGTCTCTGACCTCCCTTTTGACTGGCCATCGTTGTCGTGATCTACCACTGTTGTGTCGTCGGAAAACATAATGATGGTGTTGGAGTCATGCTTGGCCACGCAGTCGGAGGTGAATAGGGAGTACATGAGGGGACTAAGCACGCACCCCTGAGGGGCCCCCGTGTTGAGGATCAGCTTGGCAGATGTGTTGTTGCCTACCCTTACCACCTGGGGGTGGCCCATCAGGAAGTCCAGGATCCAGTTGCAGAGGGAGGTGTTGAGTCCCAGGGTCTTTTGGGTGAATTTTGGCCCATTCCTCCTGATAAAGCTGGTGTAACTGAGTCAGGTTTGTAGGCCTCCTTGCTCGCACACGCATTTTCGATTCTGCCCAGAAATGTTCTATAGGATTGAGATCAGGGCTTTGTGATGGCCACTCCAATACCTTGACTTTGTTGTCCTTAAGCTATTTTGCCACAACTTTGGAAGTATGCTTGAAGTCATTGTCCATTTGGAAGATACATTTAAGTCATTTAGCAGACGCTCTTATCCAGAGCGACTTACAAATTGGTGCATTCACCTTATGATATCCAGTGGAACAACCACTTTACAATAGTGCATCTAAATCTTTTTTTTGGGGGGGGGGGGGGGTTAGAAGGATTACTTTATCCTATCCTAGGTATTCCTTAAAGAGGTGGGGTTTCAGGTGTCTCCGGGAGGTGGTGATTGACTCTGCTGTCCTGGCGTCGTGAGGGAGCTTGTTCCACCATAGGGGTGCCAGAGCAGCGAACAGTTTTGACTGGGCTGAGTGGGACCTGTGCTTCCTCAGAGGTAGGGGGGCCAGCAGGCCAGAGGTGGATGAGCGCAGTGCCCTCGTTTGGGTGTAGGGACTGATCAGAGCCTGAAGGTACGGAGGTGCCGTTCCCCTCACGGCTCCGTAGGCAAGCACCATGGTCTTGTAGCGGATGCGAGCTTCAACTGGAAGCCAGTGGAGAGAGCGGAGGAGCGGGGTGACGTGAGATAACTTGGGAAGGTTGAACACCAGACGGGCTGCGGCGTTCTGGATGTGTTGTAGGGGTTTAATGGCACAGGCAGGGAGCCCAGCCAACAGCGAGTTGCAGTAATCCAGACGGGAGATGACAAATGCCTGGATTAGGACCTGCGCCGCTTCCTGTGTGAGGCAGGGTCGTACTCTGCGAATGTTGTAGAGCATGAAACTACAGGATCGGGTCACCGCCTTGATGTTAGTGGAGAACGACAGGGTGTTGTCCAGGGTCACGCCAAGGTTCTTAGCACTCTGGGAGGAGGACACAATGGAGTTGTCAACCGTGATGGCGAGATCATGGAACGGGCAGTCCTTCTCCGGGAGGAAAAGCAGCTCCGTCTTGCCGAGGTTCAGCTTGAGGTGGTGATCCGTCATCCACACTGATATGTCTGCCAGACATGCAGAGATGCGATTCGCCACCTGGTTATCAGAAGGGGGAAAGGAGAAGATTAATTGTGTGTCGTCTGCATAGCAATGATAGGAGAGACCATGTGAGGATATGACAGAGCGAAGTGACTTGGTGTATAGCGAGAATAGGAGAGGGCCTAGAACAGAGCCCTGGGGGACACCAGTGGCGAGAGCACGTGGTGCGGAGACAGATTCTCGCCACGCCACCTGGTAGGAGCGACCTGTCAGGTAGGACGCAATCCAAGTGTGGGCCGCGCCGGAGATGCCCAACTCGGAGAGGGTGGAGAGGAGGATCTGGTGGTTCACAGTATCAAAGGCAGCAGATGGGTCTAGAAGGATGAGAGCAGAGGAGAGAGAGTTAGCTTTAGCAGTGCGGAGAGCCTCCGTGACACAGAGAAGAGCAGTCTCAGTTGAATGACCAGTCTTGAAACCTGACTGATTTGGATCAAGAAGGTAATTCTGAGAGAGATAGCAAGAGAGCTGGCCCAGGACGGCACGTTCAAGAGTTTGAGAGAAAAGAAAGAAGGGATACTGGTCTGTAGTTGTTGACATCGGAGGGATCGAGTGTAGGTTTTTTCAGAAGGGGTGCAACTCTCGCTCTCTTGAAGACGGAAGGGACGTAGCCAGCGGTCAAGGATGAGTTGATGAGCGAGGTGAGGTAAGGGAGAAGGTCTCCGGAAATGGTCTGGAAAAGAGAGGAGGGGATAGGGTCAAGCGGGCAGGTTGTTGGGCGGCCGGCCGTCACAAGACGCGAGATTTCATCTGGAGAGAGAGGGGAGAAAGAGGTTAAAGCACAGGGTAGGGCAGTGTGAGCAGGACCAGCGGTGTCGTTTGACTTAACAAACGAGGATCGGATGTCGTCGACCTTCTCTTCAAAATGGTTGACGATGTCATCCGCAGAGAGGGAGGAGGGGGGGGGGGATTCAGGAGGGAGGAGAAGGTGGCAAAGAGCTTCCTAGGGTTAGAGGCAGATGCTTGGAATTTAGAGTGGTAGAAAGTGGCTTTAGCAGCAGAAACAGAAGAGGAAAATGTAGAGGAGGGAGTGAAAGGATGCCAGGTCCGCAGGGAGGCGAGTTTTCCTCCATTTCCGCTCGGCTGCCCGGAGCCCTGTTCTGTGAGCTCGCAATGAGTCGTCGAGCCACGGGGCAGGAGGGGAGGACCGAGCCGGCCTGGAGGATAGGGGACATAGAGTCAAAGGATGCAGAAAGGGAGGAGAGGAGGTTTGAGGAGGCAGAATCAGGAGATAGGTTGGAGAAGGTTTGAGCAGAGGGAAGAGGAGAGAGAGAGCGAAGGTTGCGACGGCGCAATACCATCCGAGTAGGGGCAGAGTGAGAAGTGTTAGAGGAGAGCGAGAGGGACAAGGATACAAGGTAGTGGTCGGAGACTTGGAGGGGAGTTGCAATGAGATTAGTGGAAGAACAGCATCTAGTAAAGATGAGGTCAAGCGTATTGCCTGCCTTGTGAGTAGGGGGGGAAGGTGAGAGGGTGAGGTCAAAAGAGGAGAGGAGTGGAAAGAAGGAGGCAGAGAGGAATGAGTCAAAGGTAGACGTGGGGGGGTTAAAGTCACCCAGAACTGTGAGAGGTGAGCCATCCTCAGGAAAGGAACTTATCAAGGTGTCAAGCTCATTGATGAACTCTCCAAGGGAACCTGGAGGGCGATAAATGATAAGGATGTTAAGCTTGAAAGGGCTGGTAACTGTGACAGCATGGAATTCAAAGGAGGCGATAGACAGATGGGTCAGGGGAGAAAGAGAGAATGTCCACTTGGGAGAGATGAGGATTCCAGTGCCACCACCCCGCTGGCCAGATGCTCTCGGGGTATGCGAGAACACGTGGGCAGATGAGGAGAGAGCAGTAGGAGTAGCAGTGTTATCTGTGGTCATCCATGTTTCCGTCAGCGCCAAGAAGTCGAGGGACTGGAGGGTAGCATAGGCTGAGATGAACTCTGCCTTGTTGGCCGCAGACCGGCAGTTCCAGAGGCTGCCGGAGACCTGGAACTCCACGTGGGTTGTGCGCGCTGGGACCACCAGGTTAGAGTGGCAGCGGCCACGCGGTGTGAAGCGTTTGTATGGCCTGTGCAGAGGGGAGAGAACAGGGATAGACAGACACATAGTTGACAGGCTACAGAAGAGGCTACGCTAATGCAAAGGAGATTGGAATGACAAGTGGACTACACGTCTCGAATGTTCAGAAAGTTAAGCTTACGTTGCAAAAATCTTATTGACTAAGATGACTAAAATGATACAGTACTGCTGGCTGGTGAAGTAGGCTAGCTAGCAGTGGCTGCGTTGTTGACTTTGTTTGAAAGTGTAGCTGGCTAGGTAACCTCGATAGTTTCAGTACTACACCTTTATCATGATACAAAGGCAACTATGTAGCTAGCTAACAACACTAATCAAGACGTTCCTTTGTAATGTATTTAGTTTCTAAAATGCTGCTCGTCGGTAATAGTTGGCTAGGTTTGGAAAATGGCGTCGCGGGGGACGAAAATAGCTGGCTAGCTAACCTCGATATTTACTCTAAACTACACAATTATCTTAGATACAAAGACAGCAAAGACAACTATGTAGCTAGCTAACACTACACTAATCAAATCGTTCCATTGTAATGTATTAGTTTCTACAGTGCTGCTAGTCGGTAGAAGTTGGCTAGCTAGCAGTGTTGACTAAGTTAGGAGAACGGCGTCGCGGAGGACGAAAATAGCTGGCTAGCTAACCTCGATAATTACTCTAAACTACACAATTATCTTTGATACAAAGACAGCTATGTAGCTAGCTAAACAATTGCTCAGATCAAACAAATCAAACCGTTGTAATGTAATGAAATGTAATATTACCTGCGGAGCGAAGTGCATTTGCGACCAAGCTTTAACTTCCTGACTGATGTCTTGAGATGTTGCTTCAATATATCCACATAATTTTCTTCCCCTTGAAGCCATCTATTTTGTGAAGTGCACCAGTCCCTCCTGCAGCAAAGCACCCCCACAACATGATGCTGCCACCCCCGTGCTTCACGGTTGGGATGGTGTTCTTCGGCTTGCAAGCCTCACCTTTTTCCACCAAACATAACAATGGTCATTATGGCCAAACGGTTCTATTTCAGTTTCATCAGACCAGAGGACATTTCTCCAAAAAGAACGATCTTTGTCCCCATGTGCAGTTGCAAATCGTAGTCTGGCTTTTTTATGGCAGTTTTGGAGCAGTGCTCCTTGCTGAGCGGCCTTTCAGGTTAAGTCGATATAGGACTGGTTTTACTGTGGATATAGATACTTTTGTACCTGTTTCCTCCAGCATCTTCAAGGTCCTTTGCTGTTGTTCCGGGATTGATTTGCACTTTTCGCACCAAAGTACGTCCATCTCTAGGAGACAGAACGCGTCTCCTTCCTGAGTGGTATGATTGCTGCGTGGTCCCATGGTGTTTATACTTGCGTACTATTGTTTGTGCAGATGAACGTGGTACCTTCAGGCATTTGGAAATTGCTCCCAAGGATGAACTAGACTTATGGAGGTCTACAATGAGGTCTTGGTTGATTTTCTTTTTGATTTCCCCATGATGTCAAGCAAAGAGGCACTGAGTTTGAAGGTAGGCCTTGAATACAGGTACACCTCCAATTGACTCAAATGATGTCAATTAGCCTATCAGAAGCTTCTAAAGCCATGACATAATTTTCTGGAATTTTCCAAGCTGTTTAAAGGCACAGTCAACTTAGTGTATGCAAACGTTTGACCCACTGGAATTGTGATACAGTGAATTATAAGTTAAATATTCTGTCTGTAAACAATTGTTGGAAAAATTACTTGTGTCATGCACAAAGTAGATGTCCTTACGACTTTCCAAAACTATAGTTTGTTAACAATACATTTGTGGAGTGGTTGAAAAACGAGTTTTAATGACTCCAACCTAAGTGTATGTAAACTTCTGACTTCAACTGTAGGTGTTCCTTTTGAGTCAGCAAGAATTTCAATGTTAGACAATCATTGCACATTTACAGCATAATATGGTTCAATCAAGCCACACGTCAACACACATTTTTTTTCCTCGTCAGTGCATTGTTGCCCGCAAATATCACACAAAATCCTCACAAAATCCAGGAGGGATTGTGAAGATTTATTGACAATGCTTCTTAATTGTAAGCTACCTAAACTAAGCCTTCTTTTTGGTTGCTGACTCGCTGGATAAGATCCATATAATAAACGAATTGCTAATTATACATAGAAATGGTTATACTTATAGTTAAGGTGAACTATCCCTTTTAAATATGTCATTTTTCATCTCCCAGAGAGAATTATAGAAAGGATGGGAACTCATCACAGGAAGTGATGCTACTTTTATTTTTGCATTTTTACTTTGTTTGTTTTTGCAAATATATCCCAACTTGTTGTGACAGTTTGTTTTCTTCCATCTGTTCTCCAGGTAATTAGAACTGTGTTTATTTTATTGCTCTTGTTCACTGGTGGATGACTGAGGTGAATGGATCAATGATCTTTACGCATCCCTCACACAGCCAGTTACCTAAAACTATGTAGATTTCTCTTTCTCATCCCTCTTCTAGGAAGTGGCACAGAACAATGATTCATCCGCTTGTCAAATGTTCTCTGCTGTCGTTTCGTATACTCTTTTACGTCACTCACTGTTCTCTGCTGTCGTTTCGTATACTCTTTTACGTCACTCACTGTTCTCTGCTGTCGTTTCGTATACTCTTTTACGTCACTCACTGTTCTCTGCTGTCGTTTCGTATACTCTTTTACGTCACTCACTGTTCTCTGCTGTCGTTTCGTATACTCTTTTACGTCACTCACTGTTCTCTGCTGTCGTTTCGTATACTCTTTTACGTCACTCACTGTTCTCTGCTGTCGTTTCGTATACTCTTTTACGTCACTCACTGTTCTCTGCTGTCGTTTCGTATACTCTTTTACGTCAGAGTTGGATGACAGCTTTTTTTTTTTTTTTTTTACCCAGAAGACAGGTTCTCAGAGATGAAGCATGGCACAAAATAAACCCTTCAAGACTCATTGTCTTGTGCGTCACTGATGACTCCCTGCCAGCTTGTTCTCTAGCTGTGGTCAGGGTTACTCAATATGTTCCCTCATGGTCATTTCACCAGCTCTTCCCCTTTCCCCCTCAGGTACTCCAGAAGGACCTTCGCTGCCACAGGCTCCAGCTACAGGTAGAGGACCTCAAGCAGCACATTGAGCAAATGACCCACCTCATCGGCATCCAGGACCAGGAGAATAAACAGACTAAAAAGTAGGTCATTTTTTTCTTTTTCAGTATTAAACACGTAATGTCACCATACCAAAATTTGGACTTCGATACCGATATTCATTGTTGTATTTGATACTCTTTACCACAGTGGAAAAATACCTCACTTACTGTGTAAAACATGTGGCCAAGCCAACGCTCCAGCTGGAAGCTACTGGGTGTGCAGGCTTTTGTTCCTGTTGAGCAGCTGATTGCTGGAGTCTGGTATGCTACAGCAGGGCTGGAACAAAAGCCTGGCATTGCGTATCAGAGTTGAATCATCCACCTGTATCCACTGAAGACAGAGAGTGGAAATGCAGTGATATTACCATAAGATGGCCTTAAGTCTTAAAGGGGTTTGTCAGACTTTTCAGACCTGTCAAGTAGACTTAAGTCAATCTGAGCCAATACTCCACAACATCTGTTGTACAGATATTGCTACATGTTTTAGAAGGAATCTTCAGGCCTCAATCCTACATGAATGGGCAAATATGGTCAGGTAGATACAGACACATTAAGATGGGGATGATATGAAATAATATTTATGAAAAATAGAGTGAGTCATGTGACTCACACTGTACTATGTATGAATTGCTGTGTGCCATCCATACCTGTGTCATACATTACCTCCAGAGAATGTACAGTGTCGTTATCGCTTACTTATATGAATTAGTGAATAGAGAGTATTCGTCTTGTGAATTATACTATACTAGGTGTTGCATATATGTGCAACAAAATTCACTTTGGCAACTTTACACTATAAATTGTGATACTGACTCAACAGGGCATCTTTTAAGCCTGAGTTTCATGCTTTCTTCTGTTCAGAATGGTGCACATGCTGCTGCCTGCCTACAGCAGACAGTACTGGACGCTGAGGGGGTTGGGCCTGGTCACAGCTGCCGACGAGGCTGAGAACCAGGACCTGGAGCACTTGGTCCTCAGGGAGAGGGGTGTGGTCTGGGCCGATCAGGAGAAGGCAGGGGAGCAGAAGGACGAGGAGACCCAGGCTGAGGGTTCCAGGCTTAGGCCAGAGCTCGCACCCATCCTGTCATTTTCACACCGCATCTGTCCCCATCAAAACAGTCCCTGCAGTAGTAAGTCATGACTTCACACCTTATGTTGTCTTAAAAGACGCAGACTTAGCTTCAACTCCCAGTGACAACGATGACATGTAATTTCCCCATGAGGGGTATACTACAAAACTATTGATTTTCTGCTTCATTAAGAAAGCTAAAGTTCAGTATGTGTTTTTGGTTGTTGATTTAATTAGACCATGCCCATTCTTTCTAAAAAATCTAAATATATTTTGGCAAGTTAGCTGGCCATTGATCTTGTTTTGTAGTATAACCCCCTGGTTGACTGTTTAATCATCTGTTGTAGAGCTTTATTTTCAGGTCACCAGTGGCCATACAGCAATATCTGGTGGCCCTGGGCTATTGGGCTCTATTTACTGTTGATCATGGGAGCCTACACACACTGGAGCCACCATTCTCCAGGTCCTATCACACCCTGTATAACCCAGCACCAGTGCGCCATCAGGCCTCCTTTCATGACATTCAGCCCCTAGGAGACAATGGAGCGTGAACCAAAGCTGGCCAGCAATACTTAATTACTATGTTGCTGTCCATCAAATGTCAGCAGGTGCACCCCGCACCTGTCCCCCTGCACCCGTCACATGCTTGTTTCCCTGTGTCTTTTATTTAGTATTTTTGGCCCTGTCCACTTGTGCTTGTAGTTGAGTGATATCCTGTAATTTAACCCTCCTTTCACAAGCCATGAGCACAAATGTATGATACCAGATCTCAATAGGTCCCGTCTGTTTGTTCTATTCCCTCCGTTTTCACCTTGCAATGACTATCCTGAAGACTACTGTTATTATTTATTTAAAGCTACATTTAGTTAAAGGCCCAGTGCAATCAAAAGTTGATTTCCTACATTTTATATATATATTTACACTCTATGAAATTATAAAAAATTATGAGGATGCCCATTTTAGTTTAAGAAAAGACAGCCTAAAATGTCTGCCTGTTTTGGTGGGATGGCATTTTGGCCTGCCTGGTGACATCACCAAGTAGTTAATAAGAAAGAGTTCCAAACCTCTCTGCCAATAACAGCTAGTTTTCCCTTCCCCATTCAGGCCACTCCCAGACAGTCCTAGAAAACGTCTTGCTTGAGAAATTGCGCTTTGCTAAGAAGCAATATTTGTTTCTTTTTGACCATTTTTAATTGAAAACAATCACAGTAAGGAACTTAGTTGTTACCCAGAAATGATTTCATATTTTGATTAAAAATGGCTGCATTGAACCTTTAACCCCTTACACTTGTGGGAATTGGATAGGGATAGAGCTAAATTGAAATGTTTCTTACAGAAAAAATATGGAAATGCATAACCATGGTATAAATTACAAGGGAACAGTTTGGAGATTATGGGAAAATTATTAGACTAAAGGTGAGGCCAACTGTTCAGCTGACACAAGACTGAATCCAAACATTACACTGTTGATTTTATGTGCATTTTTAAATTGACAGTAATTGTCGCTGCATTTCTTTTAAATTTTTTTTAACTATCTGGGTCAGGTGGGTGAAATTTGAGCGCTTGTTCTATTGCCAACATGACTAGCAAAATGATAAAATAGGATTTTTGTGAAAGCCTAACACTAAGAAATTCAGAGAAACAGATTGAAATTTTGGTGTGCACGGAATGGATTCATGAGTAAATCCAAATGCATGGTTCGCGGCAAATTTTCTTCACAATACAACAAACAGGCTCATTCTGTTCAGGACAACCCAGGGTATAACGCCATGTTATCTTGTAACTGTACATCAAACATAGTAATCATAAACGTTGACAATGTATATTACATGAGTTTTATGATATGGAAATGTGAAGTGCATGTTGGGACTCATGGGTTTTAGGCTTGCTTGTATGACATCAAAGCAGTATTTATTATAATCCTTAGCGTCTCATCTTTCAAAATACATAGAGTCCTTGTAATTGTAATTTACAGCATTTCCCTCACTCAGACAGACAAAACATTTTCTAAAGTTGCCCAATTAGCGGGAGGGATTGGGGCAACTTGTCGTGTGCGGTGCTCAAGTTCAGAACGGCGCTCAAGTTCAGAACGGCTGTCAGTCAAAACCCATACAGAGCTGTGAAGTGCAGAGCCTGAGTTCTGACGTCATGTATAGCATGTTACTGTATTGTTCCAATTTAAGAGCTTATCATTGTCCAAAGCTGCCATTTTCAACCCATATACAGATACAAGTGTAAAGGGCTACCCATTCTTTAACCAGGCAAGTGTACAATAGCAGACTTTGCTACACAGCTCATGATGACTATTCACATTTACCACAGCCAAATGCTGAGGCACGATTGTGTCTGTTCTATTGATAACTGTGCAGGCTGAGCTGTGATGCTAGTCATGCTGTGTGTTGTGCTGATAACTGGGGGGTTGGCATGGTATTCATGAAGGAGGCTGTGTTGTTGAACATACTGTTGTCTGTCACTCAGGTGCTGAGAAACATAAGAGGAGAGTCTCGCTGCGCCTTCAACCCAATCCATCATCGAAAGGTAAACCTGTCTTTACTCTCCCTCAGGCCTGCTAACCTGGTCATTAATCTAACAGCTTGCCACATGGAATCCTTCATAGTGACAGTCAGAGGGGATCAAATATGTCCATCAAAGTCATCACTCCTGTGGTAAAAGCTCTGTTTCAGCTGTTAATTGTTCATCAGCAATTTCAGTTGTGATAAAACTGGTTTCAGGATTCACTAGTATAAACTTGGGATGTTAACAGAGAAGGCTTGTTTCAGAAGACCACAAGGACTGAAATGGTTAAAATAATGAACTGGCAATATTAAACATCCCCACTGTAGTGCTCAAACTGAAGTGAGAAATTAGTAATATTGATCTGTGGATTAAGTGTTTTTTGTTTTATTCCCACTGATCACTGGTGTTTAGTGTAACAACTTAGTTTCCCTTCTGCCATCCTCGAGATGATGGGATATCAATTGGCACTTCAACTGATTCTTAAACGAGGAAAAATAAAATAGGCAAACTGTTACAGAAACTACAAAAAGTATTCTGACATGAAATAGAATTTGATTTCCAGTTGTTCGATTTCCAGCACTGCAGACTTTCTGGTCTGGAACTAAAGAGATTTTGTGAAAATGAAATAACACTCCAGACCCCTTTAGAGAAAGAAAAGGACTGGGAAAACCTTTAGGGAAGTATGTGAAATATGGCCGTCCAAATTGTCTGTAATGATATTTTCTGCTGAACAGATGGTCTACGTTTGATTGAAACACATTGTGGGAAAGGTCGGCTACGTTTTTAAAGAAAACAACACCGGACGACCACAGTGCAACAGGAAATGGCTTTAAAACCCCTTTTTACTAGGGCTGGCACAATTACTGTTTAACCGTCATGAAAATAAAATAACCCTCATAACAATTTTACCTTTTTTTTTTGTGGAACGGCTGACTGAAGACGGGACGGCCGGGCATTTGTGCGGTTGAGTCTGTTTCTACAGTAACATGGAATGTTAACAATGTGATAACTTTGCTCCTTGCTGAAACAAGCAAGGTGTTGTAGCAAACAGGCAGCAGCACATGCAGTCAGCAGCAGAGCAGAGGAGAAAATATGTGTATTTTATTTTGCTATTCGAGCTGTAGTAACGGTGATCACGGTCAATAACCGTCATCCAAAATTCCATGACCGTCACAGCCTTATTTTTTGCATGTCTTATCTACTTCAAAATGGCTTTTTGTGATTGTGCATTACATGAATGGCCTTAAGGGTTTATCATAGTCCAAAACCAGTACACATTCGCACTGCCGTGTTCTAGAATATTGGACCGTTGGCTTTCATACTTTCTCATTCTGAGTGCACCTCGAGCAGTTTCTCCAACTGTCAACACTTTCAAGTGAGTAGAGGACGCGTACCGGAGACGCGTTGGTCGGGAATTGTAGGGAGGTGTGTGTTCGGGCTTTGTGTCCCCTGCAGATGGTGGTCTCAGAGCCAGGTAGCTATGTCACAATGGGACACTGGACTATCGCTTCTCTGTCTGTGCACTATGATTTATGCTTTAGATATGAAATAAGATCTTGTCCAAGTCATGTTACCTGTTTAGTGTGAAATCCTTGATTTATTCTGTGTTTGTGCAACTAGCATCAGCGCTTGATAATGATTGAGTATGGAGATCCTCCCTCTTCCAACCTTTTCATTACCGCACCATCTCTAAGTGGATACGAGGGCAGGTCACCACACATGACCCTCTCAATAGGGTCCTGCTCCCCGCCAGTCCAATGCCTTGTACCCATAACCTTATCTCCCTTCAGCACAGGATGGCCCACACAATTTCAATCACTCTTCTCTCTCCAACCTCGTTCTGTGCCAGTCTTACTTTTTCCTGCTCGATCACACTCTCCCTCCTTGCCCCCCTCCCCCTTTCCTCCATATCTTGTACTCAGTCAATCCAGCATCCAGCCCTCCCAACCCAGGCTGCTCAAACCTCATTCATGAAAATGCAAATTCACTGCAGGGAAAAGAAGGTAGGCAAGGCAAGCGTAAACGCCCCTGCCCGTCAGCGATAACAGCAGCAGCACTATAAAGAGGGAGGCAGCAGCCAAGCGACCCTAATACGGTGCGGTCTCCACCAGAAATAGCACCTCATGCATGTATTAATCCTACAAGCCAAAAATATGTGATTGAAAGAACTTGGCTGCCATTTATTGCCGGGCCAGATCTCCATCAGAAACGGTACCATTTATCACTGTCCCCTCATCCTGCCTTGCTATCTGAGCTGTGACTCAAATTTCCTAAATATTGCTTTCTGCTCTTCGTACGAATAAATAGGTCCATTAATCTTCCATATTCCCCCCTCCCTTTTATGATACGCAAGTAAGTTGTTAAAAAAAATTAGCATTGTCACTTAAAAGCTTCTACATTAAACAATTTAGTTAGTAGTTCTATTTTGTCTGTGCGGGGGTCGGTAGGCAAATTGATATGTCAAATCCACCACCACACAGTTCACATTTCTGGGAGTTGCCTCCTCCTCAGTAAAATGTTGTAGGTAGAAAGCGGCGTCACAGGGCTGTGGTCAGCAGCATGTAAATGATGCAACCGCAGTGTCTCACTGCAACAAGTGAGTCTGCCTCCTCGTGCTCTGATGCAACGTGCTCTCCACTTTACTTTTACACACCAGCCATTAACCTCGAACAACCCTGCTTACTTATGTTCTTTAGGTGACATAATCATCAATCTCAGCCAGGTTTTATCATAGTCTATACTATGCTTGTAAAACATAATTATTCATGTTAATACGTTTAAGCTCTGGTTACAGAATGAAATCCCAAAGTTCTATTCATAACATTTAGGCCGGTTAATGGAAGACACGTTTTCTATTAAAACGACTTTGGTGTATATTAAAAATGTATTGTGTAGCCTATATCAATTATTCCCATTTAATCAGTTGTATGTAAAGTTAGTTGTATCTAAGTTAGTCTTGATCAAATGACCAATAATTAACAGTATGTAGTGTGTATGCCTCATCCTCACTGATGACTAATATGGTGATCCATTCAGTGTAGCTGTATCCTTTATACGACAGGTTGCTGAGCGTGTGAGTCATCCATTATGGCTAGTGATTGTGAACCACTTATACCATGAAATAACTTATCCTATGTCCACTCCTGCGTTGTCGGCCATAAGTTGTTTTCCCTCATTCCTTGCTTTGTGTTCCATAAGGATTTTATGTGGCCTTGTTATTTTTGCTTGATTGGTTAAAGGTCCAATGCAGCAGATTTTATCTCAGTATCAAATCATTTCTGGATAACAATTAAGTCAACTTACTGTGATTGTATATCCATAAATGTCAAAAAGAAGCAAAAATAGCTTCTTAGCAAAGAGTAATTTCTCAAGCAAGAATTGTTCTAGGACTGTCTGGGAGTGGTCTGAGTGGGGAGGGGAAAACTAAAAACTAGCTGTTATTGGCAGAGTGGTTTGGAACACTCTCTTATTGGTCTATTAACTAGTTTACTGCCTGGCGACGTCACAGGGCAGGCCAAAACTCCATCCCACCAAAACAGGCTTACATTTTTGTATTTTCAAACAGCTGTTATTAAACAGTTATTCCAACCTCATGGTGTAGAAATATACACTGAGTGTACAAAACTTAATGAACACTGACCAGACTGACTAGGTGAATCCAGGTGAAAGCTGTAGTCCCTTATTGAATCCACTTCAATCACTGTAGCTGAATGGGAGGAGACCGGTTAAAGAAGGATTTATGAGGCAATTGAGACATGGCTTGTGTATCTGTGCCATTGGGGGAGAATAGGCAAGATTATAAGATTTAAGTGCCTTTGAACAGGGTATGTTAGTAGGTGCCAGGCACACCGGTTTGTGTCAAGAACTGCAACGCTGCTGGGTTTTCCACGCTCAACAGTTTCCCGTGTGTATCAAGAATGGCCCACTACCCAAAGGACGTCAAGCCAACTTGACACAACTGTGGGAAGCATTGGAGTCAACATGGGCCAGGATCCCTGTGGAACGCATTCAACACCTTGTGGAGTCCGTGCCCTGACTAATTGAGGCAGTTCTGAGGGCTTTAAGTCTTGGTTTCTTTGAAACATCAAATTATATTTTTATTTTGCCTCATTCGATTTGATTCATTTTCTTCTTTCCTCTACTTCGCCATCTTCCATGTGACAGTAGCTGGGCTTGTCGGGACTGGTGAAACTCGATTTGTGGGCATGAATGTGTCCCGGCCCTTACTCCCTTACACTTCTGATTAATGTCTGCACTGTGTAAAGGTCACCAGGTTCACTTTCTTTGGCTACCTCTACACTTCTCCAACTGCCAAAAGATGAGAACCCATATTAGGCCTACTGCAGACGTGGACTTCTCCTTTCAGTATTTTACAGAAAGGTTATTCCTTCACCTTTCAATGGTGGTGATACTGTCTTCTTTTTATACCGGTGCCACCTAAGATCTATTCAGATGTGATTTGTTTTCTTAAAATATGAGTATGGTGCTTCAACACAGATGGTAAGGCCATGCAGGGGTTAAAGTTGTCCAGGAGGGTGATTATTTGGGGTATTAAAATAAAAACACTCCAGACCACACGTGAATGTCTCAGACTAGATAGAATGTATGTAGAAACTGTAATGGACATATCTATTTTCAAATAATTGCCCTTTGTTAAAAATCTATTTGCGGTCATGAAAAACATATCGGTCATAAAACAAATCTGTGCAGCCCTCCGTTGAATTTCGACATCCCGATGTGGACCTCGAGGCAAAACATTTTCCCTCCGATCTGAGATCGACTCCAGTTCCAGTCATGGGATAAAACATAAAATTAAAAAATATACTTTCATCCCTGGGCCATGTATGACATTGCTATGGCAAACTACTGCCATGTTGTTAGTGAATACCCACATGCTGACAGCCTACTGTGATTTAGACTGGATAATGCATTCTTATCTTGCACTTGAGCTCAAACTAGTAAACCAAGTAGCAAGGCCTCACCAACCACTAACAGAAAGTGTTCTGGCTGAACAGGATGAACCCTGGACCCTGTTCAGGAAGAAGCTTATAGAACGCTCCCATATAAATGTGTGTAGAACAGACGTGACTGTCAAGTAAAATATGGAAACCTTTACGTTTTTATATCCGCAACATTCCAAAGGTTTTACCTCACTGAATACATCCCAGGTGTATACACTTCCATGTAAGTGCTTGGTGGGGGATGTTTATGATTTGTTTTCAATTTCAATTCCATTTGACCTACATTCATTAAGTGATTTGTAGAGCTAGGCCAAAATTGAAAAAATCCTCTAATTGTCAATTCGAAGTACATGGATTGGACTGTATTGAAATGGAATTGACCTTGATGAAGTGTGTTGTGTAACTTGATAGCAATTTATTTGATCATGTATAGGCCTAAATTTGTTAGGTTCTTTGTAGCTTCTTCATAAAAATGAAATCCTATTGATGTTGTTTTCTAGGCCCAGCGGCCCAGGTGACAGTGATGGAACCCATTCCCAAGAAACCTACCAGGAGGAAGCTGGCAGTGTCTCCACCAAACCCTGGGAGTGTTGTCTCCGCCTCAGCGCAGGTTCCCATGGTCCTCCAGGAGGTCTTAAGACAGGAGGGGATGTTTCCACTGCTCTACACTCCAGAGGCCAGCAGTACACTCAACAGGCCTTCACTCCTGCCTCTCCAGCACTCTGCAGTCAATGACCCCAACATGACATTTGACATTGAAGATGGTGACAATGAAGCAGCTCTTGCCAACGCTACCGTCGTCCTTTACCAATGTAGCCCCAATCATCAGGCTGAGACTTCGTGCCCCTTGAGTCCAAGCCAACAGCAGGCTCCCCGAGCCAATGACATGAGCAAACCCCCCAAAAGGTGGGTGTGGTATTGTCAAAGATGTTCATCATACTCCGTCACTTCAACAGTCCAGTTTAATATTAGCTGCTGAACAATGTAAAACAGTGCATACATTCATAGATTAAGACTTTCTCTGTATAATTGTTTTTTTTTGCCTCTCTTAGTATTACAACGATTCACATTTTTTATTTTACAATTTGTCCCAGGTGACAGACTGGCAGAAATTGTATTCGGGTTCGAGCCCCTCCAAATACTTATTTCTAAACGTTGAGCTGCCTTGTCTCTTAAGTTTTAGGTATGAGCAAGTGGCGGTGACAAAGCTCAGAATTGTCTAATGTAACAGAGTGCTGTACTCATTCCAGTGTGTTTATATGTATTGGTCACATGTCAGGCTGTTGAAATATTGAGAAGGAAAGTGACATTGCCTGACTTGTTGTTTCCCACAGACTGGAGATGCCGTCTCTGTTAGACATCCGACGTGGCAAGACCTACATGGCCATGACTTCGGCTGCGCAGGGCAAACGCAAAATAAACTGGTAAGTGTGGTTGTGACGTACACGAAATACATTTTTCTAGTGAAGCATCAGGGAAGGAAGTGTTGTGCTGCTCAGATATTAACGTATTTCATCCCTTGTGTTTCCATCTCCCCCTGTAGCAGCAGCAGAGAGCAGGAAATTCTTTCAGCACCCAAGCGCATAAAGCAGGACTCCACAGTAGTAGCAAGCAGACCACTAAGAGTGCGTCGTTTTGCTGGTGAGTGCAACAATACCAGTATTTCTCCCCTGAAGTGACCCAGGGAAAGAGTGTAGTTTGCTTTCATTCACTATTTATAAAATATATTAAATGTGTGGCTTTTTCCCCCTCTAAAATCCCCATGTTCATTTCAATTAGTAGTGCTTACACTCAGAGCTTATGCCTACATCTGTCAGCTGCAACACAAAGTTCAGGGCAGGGCCAGGCCAGAATATGCTTTTTTTTATGTGCCTGTTATGAAGGACACAAGCTTTTAGAAAGCCAAGCTGTTTTTAATCAACAATGAAGGAGCTTGTCTGCCTGTTACGTATGGCATGCATTTTATTTTGAAGGATTTTGTTTGGCTTTTGGACAACTGCAGAATTTGGTTTCTCATCAGATTGCATACTTTTGATGTGATGCATTTTAGACAGCAATTTGTTTTATTTTTCAATTTATGTAATCTAAAATAACCAACTTTTTTTTGAATGAATGAATGGATTTTTCACACTGCAAAGGAAAAACATTTAATTTGAAGCTCTCCGTAGAGCCCCCGTCTGTATCTAAGCATTGTGTTTCTCCTTAGGGTCAGAGGAGAACGAGCCCAGAAGAGTTATGAGGAGTGTTTCTGAGGGGAATCTCCACCTCATGGATGTTCAGAGGAAAAAGTCCATATTCTATAAAACCTCCCAGAAATTCAAGAGTGTGACAAAGAGGATGTGAGACCTGCTTTTGGCCAGATGTTGCTGATGTCGTGTAGATATTGGGGAATCGTGTGTAGCTATGGAGAGAAAATAAGTCCTATGGATTTCTTGAATAGTTTTTGCGTGAATTGTGTAGGATTCTGAAATTGTTATTTTTATTTTTATTTTTGTTTGTAGAATTAATGTTTTTACATTATTTCCTACATTAACATTTGTTGTACCAATAATTTGCTATTGTTATTTAGTAATAAAAATTAACTACTAATGTATGTGGCTGGTTTTTACCATGAATAATTCAACTCGTCAAGTCTTTTTTTTCTCGAATGGTTCATTTCTGAGCTTTTCCCTGTTTACTGTACATATATTTCCTTTCAATGTGAAATTGAACGGAAGGGGTAGATTGAGTTATCAGACATGCTGTTTTACTGTCAAGTCATGTGGCCATGCATGTGAATGCTGTTGACATGGAGACTTGTGATGTTCGTTCATTCCGCTTGTAACCCATCTGTATAGGGAAACTCATTCACCTGTGGAACTTTTTTTCACTGTTCAATATCAGGCTACACATAAACAGAAATGAAGGCTCATAAAATATTGTTTAAAATGTTGAACAGTGTTCAGAATTCCTACTCACTGAGAGCTGTATTGACCCTATCTAGTTGCCGCTCTTAAGTAAATGCATTTGTTTTCTACCAGCTCTAACAATAGGTGTTGTACATGCACTTTGATACCAGCTCTCTTTTGTAATGGCTGTATATATCTTAAAGGGGGAAAAATCTGACTTACATTATGTCTGGAAAGAAGCCAACTCATCACTTTGAATTCAGCCTTTCCATTGCACAGCATCCAATGTAGATCTTTTTTAGCCAGGAAGCTCAATACCAGGTGCACCCCCCCCCCCCGTTTTCTGTAACTGGTCTAAACACAATTCTCCATTATGTCAAAAAGGAATTATGTTTACAAATTCATTAATGAAAAGCTCATGTCTTGTTACGGCAAGCCTAAATAAGTTCAGGAGTAAAAATGTGCTTAATAAGTTGCATGGACTCACTCTGTGCAATAAGTCTTTTTACAATTTTTAATTGAATACCCCATCTCTGTAACCCACACATAATTCTCTAAGATCCCTCAGTCGAGCAGTGAATTTCAAGCACAAAAACGAGGGAGGTTTTCCAATGGTTCGCAAAGAAGGGCACCTAGTGGTAGATGGGTAAAAATAAAACTGACATAAATATCCGTTTGAGCATGTTGAAGTTATTAATTACACTTTGGATGGTATATCAATACACCCAGTCACTATAAAGATGCATGCACCCTTCCTAACTCGGATGCCGGAGAGGAAGGAAACCGCTGAGAGATTTCACCATGAGGCCAATGATGATTTTAAAACAGTTTAATGGCTGTGATAGAAGATGACTGAGGATGGCGCAACAACATTGCAGTTACCCCACAATACTAACATAAATGAGAATGAACAGAAGACAAATATTCCAAAACTTGCAGCCTGTTTGCAATAAGCCAATAAAATAATACTGCAAAGTAATTAACTCACCCTGAATACAAAGTGTTATGTTTGGGTTAAATCCATCACCTCACTGAGTACCACTTCATATTTTCAATCATGATGGTGGCTGCATCATGTTATGGGTATGCTTGTCTTCGGCAAGGACTAGGGAGTTTTTTGGGATATAAGAAATATAATTGAGCTAAGCACAGGCAAAATCCTAGAGTAAAACTTGGTTCAACAGACACTGGGAGACAAATTAACCTTTCAGCAGGACAATTACCTAAAACAGAAGGCCAAATATACACAAGTTGCTTACCAAGACAACATTGAATGTTCCTGAGTGGCCTAGTTAGTTTTGACTTAAATTGGCTTGAAAATGTCTGTCTAGTAATTATCAACAACCAACTTGACAGAGCTTGAAGAATTTTTGAAATAATAATGGGCGAATATTGTACAATGCAGGTGTGATTCTAACATGTATTTTGGAAAAAGTCAAGGAATGTGAATACTTTCTGAAGGCACTGTATGCATATTGTTTCGTAAAGTTGTTCTGAACCCACTGCCCGCAAGTCGTCATGACGTCAAGATAGCCTGTTGCTTTGCCCTGTACAGAGCTCGGCGCGTCCGGGTTGCGCCTGTTTTCCAGTCTGCGCTGTATGGAGATTGCGCACGCCCGGTATCCAAACGTGCATTGCTTGAGATGCGGTCACTGGTCAAGTGTGTGTAGCAAGCTACCACAGCAGCTTAACATTTCATTAACACACGGCAACGCTTGATTTACGTCATCAATATTCGGTCTGGTTGGCTGATACGCTCAGCACAGAGGCAGAAAGACATAAAGAAGAGCGCCTGAACCAACGACCCTCCGACTCAACTCCATCCCTTCTTCAGTCGGAAGTTACACGTGTGTCAGGGCAGCAGCAACACAGGTAGTCTAGACTCTAGCTAACCACCACTCAAATATCTACACGAGCCACTAGCCAGCCTGCCATATATCATGAGTTGGAAGATCATAAATATTATATTATTAAGTTATTATTTTAAAACGTTTAATTTTGAGCACCCCTGAAATGTCTGTGCACGGTGCTGCTCAATACAAATATCCGCACTCTGCTGCGCAAGTAGACACCTCTCTCATTCACAAGAAACTCTTCATTGTGATTTTTTTCACCAAGAGAGGCAGGTCTTGACTAAAGTTTATTAACTTCCTCTGAGCCAATGAGGTGACGACTGCGTTTTACCCACTGACCAATGGGACAGATTGAGAGATTGTAGGTGGATGTTGCTTAGCAACTGCAGGTAGAATCTAGGATCATGTTGGTATCATTGTCTTATCTTACCTCCCAGAGAGACATTACATGTTATGTGTTGTGACTTTTTAAGATGACATCTGTTTAAATGCGTAAAATAATTTGAAGTTGTTAAGTCTGTTTTTATACTTAAATTAAAACCTTATTTCCTTTTGTAATGTCACTGCACAATGTCCCTTTAAGTCAGACCACTTTTAATTTAATAAGATAAATACCCAAAGAGTGTACAAAACATTATGAACACCTGCTCTTTCCATGAAATAGGCTGACCAGGTGAATCCAGGTGCAAGCTATGATCCCTTATTGATGTCACCATAAATCCACTTCAATCACTGTAGATGAAGGGGAGGAGTCAGATTAAAGAAGGATTTATAAGCCTTGAGACAATTGAGACATGAATTGTGTATGTGTGTGTAACCGATGTGAAATGGCTAGTTAGTTAGCGGTGGTGCGCGCTAATAGTGTATCAATCGGGTGACGTCACTCGCTCTGAGACCTGAAGTAGTTGTTCCCCTTGCTCTGCAAGGGCCGCGGCTTTTGTGGCGCGATGGGTAACGATGCTTCGTGGGTGTCAGTTGTTGATGTGTGCAGAGGGTCCCTGGTTCAAGCCCAGGTTGAGGAGAGGGATGGAAGCGATGCTGTTACATTGGTGCCGTGACCCGGATCATTGGTTGCTGCGGAAAAGGAGGAGGTCAAAAGGGGGGTGAGTGTAACCGATGTGAAATGGCTAGTTAGTTAGCGGTGGTGCACGCTAATAGTGTTTTAATCGGGTGACATCACTCGCTCTGAGACCTGAAGTAGTTGTTCCCCTTGCTCTGCAAGGGCCGCGGCTTTTGTGGCGCGATGGGTAACGATGCTTCGTGGGTGTCAGATGTTGATGTGTGCAGAGGGTCCCTGGTTCAAGCCCAGGTTGAGGCGAGGAGATGGACGGAAGCTATACTGTTACATGTGCCATTCAGAGGGTGAATGGGCAAGACAAAAGATTTAAGTGCCTTTGAACGGGATATGGTACAGTGGAGGCTGCTGAGGGGAGAATGTCTCATAATAATGGCTGGAACGGAGCAAATGGAATGGCACCCAACACCTTGAAACCATGTGTTTGATGTACTTGATACCATTCCACTGATTCCGCTCCAGTCATTACTGTTCTCACCAATTAAGGTGCCACCAACCTCCTGTGGTATGGAAGTAGGTGCTAGGTGCACCAGTTTGTGTCAAGAACTACATCGCTGCTGTTTTTTTTTAGGATCAACAGTTTCCCGTGTGTATCAAGAATGGTCCACCACCCAAAGGACATCAAGCCAACTTGACATAACTGTGGGAAGCATTGGAGTCAACATGGGCCAGCATCCCTGTGGAACGCATTCACACCGGGAGTCCGTGCCCTGACTAATTGAGGCAGTTCTGAGGGCTTTAAGTCTTGGTTTCTTTGAAACGTCTAATTATATTTTTATTTTGCCTCATTCAATTTGACATAACTGTGGGAAGCATTGGAGTCAACATGGGCCGGCATCCCTGTGGAACCTTGTAGTCCAGGCCCCAACGAATTGAGGCTGTTCTGAGAGCAGAAGTTTTTCCTAATGTTTGGTATACTGAGTGTATACTGCCAACCCATTGGAAAATACCTTCCTTAATTGAGACATAAATGTGTTATAGTACTTAATCAACGGCCAGGTTTTCTACTGCAGAATAATGGGAAAGGCCTACTATTATCAAATTAATGCTGCTAACTGCTATAGTTATAGTTGTGCTATTAAAAAACATTGATATGACAAAATGAAACCTTTATTCCCATACTTTCCTAGACCCTATGTTCTTTATTGTCAGGTTGCATCTTGTATAATTGTATGATTTTCCAGCTGAGGGGAGTTTGGCTGGACTTTTAAGGGAGGCTACTACTGATAAAGCTGAGCGCGAGAAAGAACATGGTTTGAGGGGTAGATGCTGAAGTTTAAGACAGATTGCAGCTTGCTGTTTCCATGACTGGTAAGCAGGAAAACAAGCACAGACTCCCACACAAACATACGCACTCCCCTCCTACAATGCTGCCGTCTCCCACAAGGCAGCGCGTCACAGCTGTGATCCTTTAGTCTCCTGACTAATTAGAGAAACTGAAGTCTTAAGACTCTTCTTGAGTGAAGAGTTGCTTTTTATTGTTTCAGTCACCCCCCTTTTTTCTTCCAGTAGTTTTTCAGCTTTTACTTTTACTTAACTACACTTTACTCTGTGGAGTGTCTTGGTTCGGTTTATCTTTGTAGGTGGCTGTGTTTCTGAAAGTCTGTTTCTCAACCCAAGTCCAAAAAGGATATATTAAACATAGAGATCAGGCAAGGTGACATAATACTACGTGCATGAAAGACATTATCACCCAAAAATATTACCCAAAAGAAGGGTGGGGAAAACCTCTCAAGATTCACCACTTCATCCTCAGGAGGGTCCAGTACAAGTATAAACAAAATAATCTTACACAAGTAATATCACAGTAATGACTATCATTATAAACCACAAAACAAGAGCATGTCAACAGAACACAGACTCACCTACAGACAAATAGAAGTCAAGTTCTTCAATGCACCTTGTGGAAACAATCTAGTCATAAATGTTACTACATAATACTAAATTACTCTTTGCTTGCATACACTTAAATATATTAAGACTTTGACTACCATTCAAGCTACTGTAAATCACTCTGCAGAATAGCATTGTATCGGCAGTATAGAAATGAACAATGCTATTTTTCTAAAGTGATTGTGAAGGTAGGAATGAATTCTGTCCTTGGTAATCAGGGAGGGAAAACAGACAAAATAGTATCAAGCGTTTCTCTTGCAAGCTTAAAATCTATTTTGACCAGGGTTTTTTTTATCAGTAAACGTATTTTCTCCTGAGCCTAAATAAATGTTTTACACTGAATCCTGTCTGCTGGCATTAGCTCTATCCCAGCATCAGCACCAAGCAAACAGCTTTGAGCCATCCCTGCCAAGTAGGTGGCCGACCATCCTCCCTTACGATCTCAACAACACCACACAACTGTGATGCAGGGTTTTTGTTAATCTCTTCAACTGTAGAGAGATTGGAACTGTTCACATTTGAAATTCAATTGCCTGCACTTAACTCTGGCTTCTCTATTTCCTACTGGGTCTCTGATGCTCATTAACCCTGTGTGACCCAACATTGTAAAAATACCAGCTAAGTCACCCGTGATACAAGTCAGTATTTGACGTCCATCCATGTCTGAGGGTGCCAGGAGAGGACATGGATATCGGTCACTAGGGGCAACAGTGAGCGCTGTTACCTTCAAGAAGGTTTTGATTTTGCTAGGGTATTGGGGACGGGATAGTGGATGGGTGTAAGCAACTGCCTCTGATCCCAAAGGTTGCAAGTTTGAATCTAGCAATAGAAAGTTAACCCTTACCTTAACCATTCGAAATGAATGCCTAACCTTAAGAATTTGGAGTTAATGCCTGAACTTAACCCTAAACTTAAGAATGTGGAGTTAATGCCTAAACTTAACCTTTAACAAATTTGTCGTTTGGAACAACTTTGAAATTTGATGTTTGAGAAACATGGATGAACATCTAATTCTGACGTGAGAGCTGGTAGCAGCATACAGTGTGTTCTTAATTGCATCCTGCAATCATGTCAAACACTGCATAGTACATCTCCGTAGACCCAGATGTATCTTACAATAATATTTGTTCAGTGTCAGTATGATTGCTGTAGCATCAGTAGCCTCTGGAAAATTTGAAAACTGTCCACTCATCTAACACCACACTGGCCCCTACACAGGCATACGTTGTAGGCCATCCATGCATGTACATGACATGAAATATGTTTTCCTGTCTTTTATAAGATGTAGTGATTATGTACAAAAGAAAATAATCTAGAAACAAACATTCTGAATCAGAGCGAGAGGTAGTTTTGTAAGTGTTGCAAAAAAAGGCTAAATTGGGTTTGAAGGGTTGACACACTGATAGATACACTCTAAGAAAAAAAGCTGCTTTCTAGAGTTTAAACAGTTTTTTTGGCTGATCCATAGGAGAACCCTTTGAAGAACCCTTTTGGGTTCCATTTAGAACCCTTTCCACAGAGGGTTCTACATGGAACCCAAAAGGGTTCTACTTGGAACCCAAAACGAGTTCTCCTATGGGGACAGCAGAAGAACCCTTCCTTTCCAAATTCTGCAAATATGGACAACCAAATACTTCAAGAGTAACTTTGATGCCCTCTCTACACATCTAAATAACAAAACTGTATATCTTTTTTTATGTAGTTTATAAGGTCAGAATACTGCTGTTGACGACCATTCATTTTATGGTAGAGAAGTTAGATTGAAAGTTCTCTACAATTTAAGATAGAAAGGACAATCAGATATTACTCAAAGTAAGTTATATGTTCTCCATACACAGAAAACTAAAAAACTAGTGTGTACTTTAAAACATATAAACATTTGGATTGTTCAAGTTGATCAATTTGGCTATTTCAGACAAAATATAACTTCATTTTAAATGTATATACCATTAAGACAATATTTTTCATCACATGTAAATGCTTATGGTCCATTTTGATGTGATTTAAATATAATTTATTACCAGAAATTGTTGCTACCATTGAAGCCCAATGTTTCATTTTTGCAACATTGGAAACTGTATGACATAAAGAAATGCATTTGAAAGGATGATGAGGAAGCTGCGGGTGTAAACCAAAGTCAAAAGTTAGAGTAAGTCAGTTGGAGGAGAGTAGTACAGTATGATGATGTTTTATTACCATGTTTTAATTATCATTATCAATCCAGTGAAACTGGCTTTTCATAAAGGGTAGCTTTGGTATCTGTCCCATGTTGCTTAATTTAAATATTTAAAAAGGGTTTATGGAAATTTCTGTCATGCACCCTGGATTTGAAATGTAAAGCAGGGCAGCAGAAGATGGTTGCTGGGACCCACTCCCTACCAACAGAACAGGACAGAACCCTGGCATTACATTGATTTGGGGTTCTGATATATTATTTCCTGGATCTGGGCCTGTGCTAGGAGATACTGCAGTCCATCGGCAGTTGCCTGACAAGTGACACCTACTTTAGCTACAGAATAAGGTAAGGTTTGCTGCACAGATTCCTTTATGCTTGGATTGCACAGGTAGAATAGCACCACAGGATCTTGTTTCGCCATATTTTATGGTTCAAATCTTTCCATGGTTTCCTGTCAAACTTGATAACCTCAATGGAGATGTTAGTGTCTCATTTTCAACTGGCCTCATAAGTACAGTACATGTGGATGACCTTAGATCTGCTTTATCAATCAAGGTGAGTGATCTAAAGCAAGCTATACAGGTAACTGCCAAGATAATACCAAGATAAATACCAACATAAAGTGTCCTAATAGAGTGTTGGGCCACTATGAGCCAGAACAGATTCAATGCACCTTGGCATGGATTCTACAAGTGTCCAGAACTATTGGAGGAATGTGACACCATTATTCCACAAGAAATTCCATAATTTTGTGTTTTATTGATGGTGGTGGAAAACACTATCAGCCGCCACTCCAGAATCTCCCAGAATTGTTCAATTGGGTTTAGATCTGGTGACTGAGATGGACATGGCATATGGTTTACATCATTTTCATGCTCATCAAACCATTTAGTGACCACACGTGCCCTGTGGATGGAGGGATTGTCATCCTACTGGACCATAGCCATGGTAGCCAAAATAATGGCCTGCCCAGCATTTTTATACATGACCCTAAGCACTGCTTAATGTTAATTGCTTAATTAACTCAGGAACCACACCTGTGTTTAAGCACCTGCTTTCAATATACTATCCCTCATTTACTCAATTGAAGTGTTTCCATTATTTTGGCAGTTTCCTGTAGCTATCAGTAACATTATTGTTCTGATAGGTCATCCACGATATTCCATAAATGTATAGACAGCTGTACATTAGCTTGTTAGTTGTTGTCAGTTTCTACTCTATATATGTATATTATGGTGCATGATTTCATTCGAATGGATTCATTTCATTAGATTGAATTCATTTAATTTTGATTTTGATTTGAAACTCCTATTTGGTATCATCAGGTACCATGAATCTGCCTTGATTTATTGGTGGTTAATTTGCAGAGAGATCTTAGCAGGGTGTCTAGCTAGGAGATTGAATACACCAGTATTCAAATATAATATATTGGCTGATTGGTTGGTTGGTTTGTTAGAATGGTTATAAGAAGGATATTCCTAATGCATATATTCAGTGTTTTGCCCATATACTGTATCCTGGTCCTGGACCATTGCTTAAAGGAATAATCCACTCAAAAGTATACTTTTTTTTCATTAGTCCACTGTTGATAGAGTCCCAAAATGTGTTGCATGTCAGCAATCAAGTTTTCAAGATATAGAACTTTTCAAAAAGCAAGTTGTTGCCACATCATCATGATTCATGAAGAATGGGTGGTGGGTACAAATAATCTCTTTACCAGGTAATGTCTGCTGTTGTGAAATAAAGTGACATAAAATCACTATATAGCTGTGATGGCTCAGCAGTGTGCTCAGCCCTGCTACCTCTACTCAGGAACTCAGCCAAAACACACCCAAAATGTATAGAGCTTGTGATGACTCACCCTCAGGGGAATGTGTTGTATTGTGCAGGTAGCCTTGCATTTCAGCACTACAGCTTTACCCCAGCTTTGCCACGATGTTGTTCACCATCTGAATCGTGCCTTCTGAGTATGATTTTCAGATTGATAAGCGATTAGGTTTTGAGTAAGGGATCTTCAAAAAGACATGCTAGACAAAATAGACTGAAGGCTATGTAGCTGATGTCTATATTTGGCCATTTTTATTTGAAAATAAACTATTTCACCTGGTAAAGAGGCCCTTTGTGAAAGGAAAACAGAATCTGAAGCTGTAATGATGGTAGATGTGCCACAAACACAGTATATTGTATGGTTTCAACCTCAAGGGGTGTTTGACGCAGGGATTACGAACTGATTACTGTTCAGAGCCCAGTTTCTCAACCTCAACCTTCAACCTTTCCTTATTCAAATAGTGTAAAAACAAAAACATCTGACCTTCTCTATCCAATTACACAGCATTTACTAAATTAACATGTAACAACATGGTAATACAATGTTGTTGCTATTAATTACTGCTTTACTACACAATAATAAGTGTAACTTAATGTGAAGTGTTACCAAGAACCTAGATATCCAAAAGGAACAAAATAGGCTGATATAAGTAAATTGTATTGTAACAGGGCAATATGTATTTATATTTAATCAACATTTATTCGTAAAGCATGCACATTTGGAAAGATGAACTGCTGTTGTGCATGAACATAGTCTATCAAAACAGGTTAACCTTGATCAAATCAAATCAAAGTTTATTTGTCACGTGCGCTGAATACAACAGGTGTAGACCTTACAGTGAAATGCTTACTTACAGGCTCTAACCAATAGTGCAAAAAAGGTATTAGGTGAACAATAGGTAGGTAAAGAAATAAAACAACAGTAAAAAGACAGGCTATATATAGTAGCGAGGCTATAAAAGTAGCGAGGCTACATACAGACACCAGTTAGTCAGGCTGATTGAGGTAGTATGTACATGAATGTATAGTTAAAGTGACTATGCATATATGATAAACAGAGAGTAGCAGTAGCATAAAAGAGGGGTTGGCGGGTGGTGGGTGGGGCACACAATGCAAATAGTCCGGGTAGCCATTTGATTACCTTTTTGATTACCTTTTTGTCCTAGACTTGGCACTCCGGTACCGCTTGCCATGCAGTAGTAGAGAGAACAGTCTATGACTGGGGTGGCTGATGTTGACCAGCACAGACCAAAGGTTTCTCTCAAAGACATGGCGCAGTGCCAACACTGTGTATTAACTCTTCGTGTTAAGGTCATGATTGGAGTAGAGAAAGCTGATCCGAGAACAACGCTTCCAGTCCTATCAATCATTCCATGATATACACAGCATGTTCTTCTATGCTCCAATTATGCCCTTAGTGTTATACTTCCTTTTATACTTGAAAAGGTCCTTATGTTTGACAGAACAACAAGAGAAGAATCTTTTGTCCATTACTTTTTGTCCTTGCATTGGCAAGGCTTTTTATGTGTACTTAGAATGGTAGAATACTTAGAATTGTGAAGGGAGAAGATGTCAGTTGGAGTTCCTTTGGTTACATAGACATCTGGGTAGCTCATGTCTTCATCAGGAGAAGCAGACATTTGTAATTGTTGACATTTAACTGTATTTGCAACGTCTTACTGGCATTGCAAATCCCTTCTTGTTTGTACAAATATAGCTCTCAAATAATAAAAACAATATCCAGCAAGTTAGTGAGACACCCACACTCATTTACAGCGATAGGCAAATGACCTTAACGATGACTCATACCATTCGCTTAAAGACTTTTTAAAGCACATTAAAAATCCTTTCATTCCAAGCCCAGGTGCCCCTGAGAAAGAAGAATGGTGTAAAGCTTTTCTGTGAAGAGCGACCATGGGGCCATGGTTATTGTCAAAAATGCCCTCCCAAGTAAAATCCCCTGGAAACTCCCCTCATGTTCTAGTGCACAACAAACATATCAGTCATGTTTATAGAAGTGCAAATCATAAAGCCTGCATAAATAATGAGTCATTCACAAACATGACATAACAGCTTTGTAAATCATTCATAAGCTTGTGTCATACTTTGGGTGACATAGCTCATACTGAGGTGGCTGCAATGGCATTACCACATGGCAAAACACATGATCTACACAGCATATCACATGTTACAGTTCTACAGTATGTCATTCTTTAAATAGTAAATCATGTCAAATGACCGGTATGTTATCTCATGGTTAATTATGGTGTGCTATAGCATAATAATACTAAATCAACCAAGAAGTACATGCTGGAAATAATTTACTAATTACATTTTAAATGTAAACTTTATTTAACTAGGCAAGTCATTTACAATGATGGCCTATCATAAATATGTTGTGTATGGAATAGATAAAATAGCGAGTTTATCTGTAAAATCTCTGGAGTAAATTCATATTCTTATGATAGTGAATTAGTAAATTGGTGTGGCGCTGCAGGTCAGTTTACTGTGGGTAAGCATGCATCTAACATAGGTTTTCAGAATGGGACAACAAAAAAGAGGACTTAGCTTCCCTGCCAGCTGCCACAACAATGTGTATTTGTCCAATCCGATCAGATCTGAGAGTACCTCTTTGCTAAAACCAGTAAGAACCTGACACTCATTTTAGGCCTCAGGCCTTAGAGGTGCAAGTGTTAACAGTCCCTGTCTTATCTGGCTGCATCAAGTTAACTTGGTTGTAAAAAAAAATAAAGTTGTGTAATTGGAGTCTTTAACAGGTCGTAAAAGTGACTGAAATGATTCTGATGCAGTGATATTATATTTCTGTGATGGTCAGGGCAGACAAAAGCACACAGCAAACTGCCAGAGCAAAGCATGTCATCTGAATGGTAAGTCTTCTTTGCAGTGTATTACATCCAAAGGCTTTGTGTCCCAGAATTTGGCTGGTAGAATGCACAAAGGAAGCAGTTTGTTCGCCCCTGACAAGTGTGCTTTTATTTGCCGCAGCCCTTTGATGTATAGAGAAACTTTGGCTGTGATATCCCTTGTGGACAAATGCAATCCCACTCCTTCGTATCATCCTTAACAATTCCTCACCATTCACTGGAGTGCCTTTATTCACTTTAAGACCTTAAATTTTAACCTTTGTGCCTACCGTCTGTTTCTCAAGTGTAATGAGGAATTTTGTATGACTTTATTGTTGGGGGTGGATAGTCAGTTGAAGTGAGGGACATGTTAGGAATCGTTGAGTAATGCTACAGAAGCATCACATCACAAACACATTAGCCCTGTGTTGATGCTTCATTAGCTATCCTATAGTGGCATTCAGCTTTGCACCTGCTGGATTTAAAAGGATTTCAAGTTTTGAGACAAATATTCTACCTCAATTATATTCAACATCAGTAGCAAATTGCTCACGGCGGTGAAACAAAGAAAACATGTTGACAGGTTAAATAATATTTGTTTGTAAGTCCAATGGATTTAAACACAGCGGCTGCATGGGTCTGGTCATTTTCTTAGGTATAAGTTGATAATATAAAAATGCTAAGTATCTGCATGGAGCCAGAGAAGTTTGAGATTTACACAAGGCCCCAACACTGTAATTGTGTGTTGACTTTCTGTGTTGACTGACAGCTTTGTTCTGACTGTATGCTTGAATAAAAGTTTTTCTCTTATCTCAGCTGCCTTCTGTGAACAACATCATGAATAGAACCCAACCGATCATGACCCCTAAACTGCTTTTCCCATAGCATAGACAAAAGTATAGATATGAGTCCTACTCCAGTGAATAGAGTGAGGGCTTAAGATGGAGTAACAGATAGCTTTCAGGGGTGTGAAAGTTGGATGCTGAAAAGGGGATGGTATGACCAGTATTTCTCTCTCACTTATTTGTAATGGGAGTAGTTAGCTTTGAACTTGGCCCCCAGCAGAAACTTCCATGAGTATGGAAGACAGTGTCTCTGACTACTGGACTAATATCATTATATTGTAAGAATTGAGGGTCAATCTACTACACTTCAGATAGTTATTTATTTATATTAGTGTAATGGACTGTGTGGGTTGTCAGGCTAGTCATGAATGCAAATGATCAGGTCAGCACTCCATGGAAGCCTGCAATGCCTTTGGCCTGGCTAAGGAACCGTATGCAAATGTACTTATTCAAATGTACACCTACTTCTTTGTACACATACATGGGCCAATGAACTACTGCTTTTTGACTGAGCAATACCATCACTGTATCTGTCTCTATATGTTGTTTATTAAGAGGAGCAATTCTTACCCTAGTGAAATGGGTGTGTTCATTCTTACCCTCAGCTCAGGGAGAGGGCAAACAGCTCTACAGACTTGCAAAAGCCCCAAAAGTAATAGCAACATGCATATTTACTTTCTTTTAAAATGTACGTTTGGTTCTGAAATGTTGCAATTTAGTGATGAGCTCAGGCAAACCTGACAGGGTATGATTTATGACAAGCTCAGAGCTGGCAGCATGCAACAGGCCCTTGCAGAGCCATAAACAAACACACATCACCCCACTGGGCAAAAACTGGTTGAATCAATGTTGTTTACACATCATTTCAACAACAACAACAACAACAAAAATATGATGACGTTGAATCAATGTTGAAAACTGATTGGATTTTCAAAAAGTACTTTTTTTCACCCAACTTTTTGCCTAAATCCAACATCATGGTGACATTTTTTGTTGATTTCACATTGAGGTAATGTTAGTTGAACTGACGTCTGTGCCCTATGGGATGTGACAACAACAAGGACGAGAGTTAAGAAAGAGTAAAAACATACATTGTTATGAAGGAAATGACTGATAGTCTGTAATGACTATGCCGACTATTCCTTTTCCTCATCTAGACTTTATTTTACCCCATATCATTGTGGTTACCTCAGGGTTTTGGCCATGAAGGCCAGTCACTTTATGTCACAAGTTGGACCAACAGAATATGACTTGGGTATGACACTAGCAGGTAGACTGGGGAGGGGACATGTAATCTGATAAACCTAGATTGATTCTGATGTTGCAGTGCAGCATGACAGAGAAGAACTACAAAGAGTTCAGCACACCGTGATGAGAAGATAAATAGGTTTGCTAGTGTTCTCTTCCTAAAGGGCAGTCGAAATACGAGAGGGGTGTCTGTGTTACAAAAGCATCATTTAAAACAATTCTCTCTTTTCTCTCTGTCCTTTTGTGACAGAAAAAATACTTACTCTTTCTGCATATTGGATTCTTAATGGTAAATAAAAAGGGAGTGAAACAGTTTCGCTGTCATGCTAGTAATTGTGCAATCCATGTGCTCAGTCTGCACTCATCTGTAGAGCCTAACATCCTGTAAACAGAGACATGGGGAGAGAAGTTGAAGAGATGGACTGGGATCTGAGGGTTAGAGATATCCCGCCATCAGTGTGTACGCTATTTTTAGCGCAGGTACTAGTAACTCGTGACGTGAGGCACTCATTATCAATATTTATGGAACAAAGATTGAGACAGAGTAATGATACGCAGTCCTCTTAGGACCCATCCACCCATAATAGTTTTCGTTACAGGCAACAAAGGAAAATGCTGATGGACAAAAAAATGGTAGGCGGGCACTTTACATTTAGTAATGATTTCAGAGACCAGGCTATGCCCAAATGTAATTAACAGACGTAAACAAGAAAGCCGGATGACCTAAAACACATGTTAAACTATAAAGAAACACACATTTTAAATAAATAGCTACAGGTAAACAAGCTAAGGATTGTATTTTGGCCTAGCATTTTCCAAGCTAGCACTGCAATACTAACGCTATTTCACCTGTTGGAGCCTACTGAGAGAAACCCAATGTAATCACACATCTCTAAGGACTGCACTACATGCATAAGTAATAATGCATGAGGAATCTATTGAGGAAATTATCTTACAAACCCTTCAAAACAATAAAAAAAAGTGATTGAATTCTACCAGACTGTGGATCTATTGATTTGATTTTGATTATTAAATCAGGGTAAAACTGATATTGCAACTCAAAACTATGTACTGTTGCTATAAAATGAACAAAAAACTAAAGCCTTAGTGACTATTGTATGATATGAGAGAATCCTGGATAGAGAACCTACAGGTAGTTAGTTGATGATGCTGCAGGTGAAAAGTTGCTCACCCCCTGCAGAAACAGACTGGCCATAGGGCAGTTAGGGCAAATGCCATATTGTCTGGTCCATCTTTAGCAGTGGGCAGGTCTAAATAGGTTTTTTTGTACAGAATTATCATTATTTGGCTAACAATGGGCCTCAAGGGAAAAAATGGGCCGGTGTATTAGAAATCCCTGGGCCGATTTCAGGTTCCAGTCTGACCCTGTGAAGAATGCATAATGGTGGGACCTGTGAGTAGTTATCACAGGAGTAGGTCTAGTTTCTGTTCGTTGAGGATTCGGGAACTGGAAATGTATCATATCAATGTGTTGACTCGGAGTAACAAGTTATCATATGTTTGTTACAATGTTTTTTGCTCATACTGAGTTTTTGTGCTGACTGAAATTGAGTTCCTTTTTGTGTGCATAGTGAATATGCTGTAATGGAACATTGTCTCATTGGTTTTAATTGCTTTGGGACTTTTGTTTCAAGATTGCTAAAATGTACGGTCCCTGCTGTTCACTGACCTGTTTTGCTTTAAACATGAAGTTCTTGGTACATGGCCCCATTGTAGGAATCCCTTCCTGGAATGGTCTTGGTGTTGATTAGTCTTGGATCTGTCCAATCACAGCTTGGAAAGATAAGAAGAGAATAATCCTAACAAACCAGTTCATCTACAACACTTAAAGTCATGTGCATGTTTTGTAGACAAGAGGTGACTGATATTGTAGGGTAGTGCATATGGCATAGGGGAGAATTCCATGCCAACTAACACGCAGTCCAGGAATCAAGTGATCAATTGGTGACCTCGGAGTCAGCCATAAGATATTGTGGTGCAGAGTGCGGGGGAGGGCATGGATAGTGGAAAAGGGGCGAGCATGAGTCAGTGGCAGAGTGTGTGAAAGCTGTGGGAGCAGAAGAAGCGTTAACAACATAACAAGTAGATGTAAGTCAAGTTGCCATGTTATGAGGAGGACTAAGGAGGACTGAGAGTAGGATGACGGTAGAAGACGGAGAGGTGACGGGTGAAGTACATTCTAATGTACCACCTTCTATGTGCTTGTGGGAGGGCTACCACTAATCAATCTGAGTGATCTAATAATGTGTGGTTCATCCACAGTTTGCCTTAATTTAGCACGGAGCTGATCGGCGTCTAAAATATGTGAGAATTTAACTAAAGAAAATGTAGTATCCATTGCCATGGAGGGAAACTGATTTATTTTTGGGTGCTGTTATTTTTTCCAAACAAAAACAGTGTTAGGGAATAGCCTTGCTGTAGAACAGGTATGGAAACTACATCCACTTTTAGTTGGTATGTGATGAGCTATGTAATTAAATATATTTTCTATGTGATGTTTTTTAAGGTATCAAGTTGATTTCAGGGACTTCATAGTCTTGCACAGCCCTCTTGACTTCCATAACCCACCCCAAACACACACACAGTAACACACATATGTACAAACACACACACACACATACACACAGGTTGATGGAGTTTATGTATGTTTACCTGGGGAATGCTATCTCTACTCTAGAAGTGGTCCTTTGAACTGGAAGTTAAAATAGACATACAGTATGTACAGAATCAGAATTAAGGGAGGGTTACCATGCATGCAAGTGTCAGTGGCATCGTGTTTTCGGGTACAGCCCTCTGATTGAGTTATGTGTTACATTGTTAAACCTAGTTGTCTAATTAGTCCGACAGTCCACGTAGCCTATGTGGTGCGTGCAGTGTGCATATGCTAGAGATCTAATGTAGCCATAGGCTACCATTCCTACAGTATTTGCCATGAGCGACGAATTATTAATACCATTCTGTTTCACTTATTTTACAACTCCCTAGATAGTTCGAATCCTGGTTCAAAGTTGGGCAAATATCTCCTATTACTCTTGTTACTTACAAGTACATTTGTAGCGCATATAGAAGTGTCACAGGTGTGACGAATACCCCAAGCATAGCGCTTCGTCACTGCATAACAATTAGATGGCTGAGTGTTCGCCGTGCAACTGATGGAATTTTACTGAAAACAGATATCGCGTTTGAACTTGGAATTAATGGTTGTAAACTGAAATATTTAGGATTTAAACCATTGAGGTGTAGGCTACAACAAAATACCTAAACATATCTAGAAGTTTAGGGCATAGCTTAGGCTACTTGAAGACGTGGATTCACTTCAGATTTGTCTAGGCATTTGAAAACGAAGCAAATAACAGTATATTACAAATGTAAGTATATGAGTCTGGCTCTGTTCCGTCCTCAACGCTAGTTTGATTGTTTAGCAGCAACAAGTTCTCAAAGAACATCATCTCACTAGCGAGAGGGACGATAAAAGATTGAGAATTGTTTGTCTTATCGGGTATCATCCCACCTCTGATTGAAAAAAATCAAAATGTTAAAAGTTGTGCCGGCTTTGCGTAATATTGCCTGAGTGGTAACAATAGATAGGCAGCAAAAGCTATAACCTAGGCTACTTCGTACATATGTCTTATATTGTACAACTGTTAGGGGGGCTCAACATTATTGTGCAAACAGCCTAATTTAAAGAACTGAGATAGTATTCATTGAGTGGTCAGTTAGGGTCCCTCATAAACTTGACTGCCTTCGCTTATTTCAATCACGCAAGACCTCTAATGGCGTTGTCCGGGAGAGGGTATTGCGTATATCTGTCTTTCTATCTATACAGGCTTTTGTGAAAATCGCGGCTGGTTGTTGTTTGTCCTGACTGTAGAGCCACCAAGGTGTTACAGAGTTTAAGCACGCGGAGATTGCAAAGGGTTATTAGATTGATAAGTCACGGAAGTGGTGGGCGATCTACTGAGCACAGCAGAAGTTCTCATATGATGACTTCAAACAAGACACATTACCTACCTGCATCTGTTGGAGTGAGTGGATATTAACACACTTCTATCTCCAGGACAGCGAAGAGGAAAATGGTAAGTAACATGGAAATACAATCGAAACAGGAATGGTATCCAAGAAATAGCAATGCTTGCGATTTAATCCGGGAATTAATATAGGCTAGCTGGATGATGGGATGGACTATGTGGGCTACTTAAGAAACTCTCAACAGAGACCCATGTGTTTGTTAAGAAGGATGATATTGGCAAAGCTTGCGTAAAAATATTGGAAGACATTTCTAAGCTCAAGAAATGCAGGTAAATGATGTATTGGGATATATTGTATCATCTGTGCGCGCAATGAGCGAGTGCGCTGTATTGTCTTTGAGGGCTTTAAGGTTGTGTATATTGCTAACCAGGGTTTTATGGTATGTATTGAATATCTTTTTTTCAAGTGTGGTGCCAATGAAAGCAACATGTGTGTACCTGTCGTTCTGCCCTGTACATGACTTGAAGAGTGCGACAATAACGCAGTAGGATCAGCATTGTTAGGTGTACAGCTATTTGGAGATGCTATTTGATTGAGCCTTTGTGGTGACTAGAGGCTTTTGGTATAGGTGCTGCTTTTCTTAAGGTCCGGCCAACATGTGATCAAATATTAACAGGACGGGCTTGGGGAGAAAAACGTTCACGTGACAAGGCGTTGGGTAGCAGTAGAGTAAAGCAGTATCAAATGGCACTTAACAAAACTATAGATTTTTTTTGCCCCCTTAGTTACCCTCGCTGTGTTATGCTTTCAGCACGTTGGACAGAGGCACCGGAGTCGTTGCATGGACTAAAACACCAAGTGGACATCAACTCTCTTTTGCTGTTCCCTTACCAAAGCTGGGGAATTTTTTGCAACTTTTGGTAAGAGTATGCTGAGGGAGCCCTGTGATCTAAAACGGAAAATAGGAGAAAAGCGCGTATCAATGAAGGGCTTGCGCTTTGAGATTTGTCTCGCCACTTAGAGCATGTGAAAGTTGAAATCTTAGAGCCGCTGTATAGGGCGTGCGTTCTTTTCAAGCTCCAGTCTTGGTATACCGCGTTAACTTTGTGAAATGCAAGTCTTGGTCTTGGAGATCTAACCACTGATAGTGGTTGTCAGCCCTTAAAAAGGTAAGAGTTCCCTCCAATGTGATTCATTGTTATTCATCCGCCATCCTTGTCATTATCGACTATATTGTTTTGTGGTTTCAAATTGAACTTGGATCCTATCAAATGCACCGTCATGGTATTGTGCATTGATTTGCGTGAAATTATATCCAGCTAATTATTTTCCAATTTGAATTACTATTTTGATTTGATTTGATTGATAACAGTCAGCGTTTATGGATTTATGCAGGGTGCTATTTCACCTCATCAAAGTTTCGTTTGAAGGATGTATATTTTTACACAGATTACAATATTTATCATTACTATGAGTACATGATGGAGCCTTAAATGAAACACGCAAAGCACTCGTTTAGGTTTATGCTGTAGACATTTAGCAAACGCTCTTGTTCAGAGTGACTTACCAAGGCTATGCATGAAGGGAAGCTTAATACAACTCGTAAACAGAACCTTTAGAATCACTCAAATATATTTTTTTTACATTTACTGCAACACAATCTAGGCTACGGTATCCTGTCTCCCAATCGAAATGGAACTTTGTAATGCGCAATTCATGAATCATTCTACCCGGCACTAAGCAGAATAATGGTGCATGTCCTAAATAAAATATTAGTCTCAACCCAGGCTACCTCCTTCTCACTGATTCGCTTCATATCTATCTATCTATCTATCTATCTATCTATCTATCTATCTATCTATCTATCTATCTATCTATCTATCTATCTATCTATCTATCTATCTATCTATCTATCTATCTATCTATCTATCTATCTATCTATCTATCTATCTATCTATCTATCTATCTATCTATCTATCTATCTATCTATCTATCTATCTATCTATCTATCTATCTATCTATCTATCTATCTATCTATCTATCTATCTATCTATCTAGGCCTATATGTATTTTTCATATCAAACTATTTTATTCCTCTCTCGACCCTAAGCTGCAAAAAATAGCTTACTCTTATCTGCTTAACATCTTACCATCCTCCGTCATCGCGATCAAATCACTTGTGTTTTTACTACGGCCGCTCCTCGGTTTCATTCATACTGCGCTTTCACTCTAGCGCTAGCATCACCTGCTACCCGTCTTTGTCCGCGCGCAAGTCTGTGCAGCCCACATTCGACCTGTCGGAGACAACTTCCACGTTTACAACAAATAGCAAAACCACAAATTATTGCACAATGATTTAATGAAATATGAATAACACACACATTACAGAAAAATCCTCGCATAGAAATCAGAGGAATTTCAAAGATGCAATCAGAGATATGAAATTACATGAAAGATAGGCGTGGTCAAACTGCCTATTCACAGATGTTAGGCTATGGCTGGCTAAAGGTGGTGCGAGATAAGATGGCTTGATAACAAATTGTCTGAAAGCAGTGTGTTTTTAAGACAGTATAAAATCAGACATGCAAGATTGCGATGATCTTCAAATTGATTAGTCCGCGACAATGTTTTTGCTGACTTAACAGCCAACGGACTTTAGAAATTCGTCTTGCGTGCCAGCGAAGAAACTGTGGATATTGTCTGTATTCAATCTATCTCTTTGTACGGCTTCAGTTCAAATATTCTGATTTCAGGATGATGCTATTGAATGGCAAACAGCTGCGCGAGAAACCCTAAGATATCAACGCCCACAAGCGCTCGCAGCCCTGTTTTAATCAAGAGGCTTCCAGTGGGGTTACATTTCAATGCATTATTGAGCCTATCCTCATTTATAGGCTACGTCTGAATTATTACAGCTTCATTGTGTTTTTAAATGACATGTTTAAGTTCAATTCTAGCTTGCTTTAGAGAACCAAATAAGGCTCTTTAAAACATAGTCCATGCGTGACTCATTATTTAATTAAATAATGTACTTAATAATTTAACGAATTGAGTATACTTATTAGGCTATTGCCTATAGGAAAGCAGGAGACCCGTTAGCTAGGATGACGCTGTGTGTTGTAACATATATCAGCTGCAACAATAAGAACAAGAGGAATCATGTTATTATTATGAATCAAATGTTTTATATAATAGGCCTTATAATAAGATGATAATTACTAGGGCTATGCTTAACGAATCGATCGCCTAAAACGTTTTCGTTTTATTTGTTGCAGTGGGTTTATGAATGAGTAGACCAGCGACAATATGACAAATTGGCTGCATACAAAGCAACGTGTATATTGTTATTTATTCGATTTTTAGGTTATCTGTTATATTTCTTAATTTGGTCAGCTTTTTCTTTTAATAATTTTCCCAGGAATAACATATTTTCTTCAGGAAAGTCGTAGCGAGAGGAGACGTGGGTTTATGTGTAGGCGTGCGGAGGGAGGGAAGAGCGGAGGCGGGATAGGGGGGGTCTGTGGGGTGGCACGACACACTTTGTATGTATGAAGTTTTTTTTTAGAACTTTCTGCAATGTACGTCATCGGATCAGTCCATAAATGGGGTTGTGTTATCTTACTGAGAATCTCCCTCAACCCGCCCCCCTCTCCGCACTCTTAGCGCTGCAGAGTTGGGGTGGGCGTCAATAACAAATCTGAGGATGGTGGGTTTCATTCCAAATAACATGAAATGCTATTGTGGCATCATATTTGACAGAATATGCGTGTTTCATTCTTTATAGATGACTCACAGGGGCGATGAGAGATATTTCTGTTTGCGTTCCTATAAAGGTGTTTAGTTTCCCGAGTCAACCTTTCATGAACTTTAAATGGTGAGGGCTATGAACATGTATAGCTGTAGCTGTAGCCTATAGCTCTCGGAAGTATTTTATTATTTTACCTGGTAGGATCTGAAGTAGGCTAATAGTTGATAACACTCCAGTTGGAACTCTGAGTCTCAACACAACATTTTTACAAAAAAAATCAGTTTTCCATCCTTTTTGTGCGTAATTGGATAGGGGATAGTTTAACATTTCCGTAACAGTAAAAAACAAAAACAACAAAAGGCTAATGATTATCATAATATTGATTGGCTAATGATAATAATATTACAATAACCGGATTATAATTGGCGGTGGCGTCATCATTTTCATTATCAACACCTCCACCCATCTAATTATCATGTCATCATAATGAGTTATGGCGGGTTGAAACGTTTGAATCCAGCTATTTATCTATTCAACGATGCCGAGACACATCTTGGTTAGTTTAAATCATGGGAATACACGATTACAATAGCTGATCCAACACAATATGTCGAGGTTGTTGTTTCCAAAACCAATACCTTGCTGTGCTGCTTGTCCAGTAATTGTAACCAACGAGACAAGAGTCTGACTGGCTGCTGGCATGACGCCACTGCAGGACAATTCGTTGTGTGTATGCGTGTGTTTGTGTGTGTCTAGTGGGTGTGTGTGTGTGTGTGTGTGTGTGTGTGTGTGTGTGTGTGTGTGTGTGTGTGGTGTGTGTGTGTGTGTGTGTGTGTGTGTGTGTGTGTGTGTGTGTGTGTGTGTGTGTGTGTGTGTGTGTGTGTGTGGAACAAAGAGGTCCGATGAATTGCGTCTGTTCAGAAAACAGAAAAGAGGCATAAGGGAATTGTCATATTTACAATCAACTCAATTCTGTTCTTACATGTAATTGATTAAAGAGAGTGCATTGTACTGAATGTGCTCAGAAAAATAGATGTAATTGTTAAAGCATTTGTTGTGCATGCATATTATGCATATGTCTCTGTACAGTAGCCTAATTAATATCTGTATACAGCATAACTTTTAGATGTCTTATGTGGCAAAGTTTGACTCAGGATACCTGCCATGAGTGTTTGAATATGGAATGGTATGCTGAGCTCTGCCACTGGTTGGCTTTCCACACTCTTTTGGTATTGACATCAAGTTGGATCCCTGTGTTATGGACAGGGGCGAGCGACTCATTTACCTTACCTATTGAAATACTTAGGTGTAGTGCTCAAATAAGAGCTCAGCTTAGATCCCCCAGACTTTCTGACAAACATTGTTCTGTGTCTGTACATTTCATTTGTGTGAGTTGGTGCTGCAGTCAATTTGACGAAACAAAGTGTGTGTTTTTGTTTTGTTTTGTTTGTGTTGTGGTGTGTGTGTGAGAGAAAAAGATATATGTGACTTCTTGCAAATTCCCCTGAACTGAGCTTGTTATGCATTATGCATTTTCTCATCCAGGTGTTCCCACAGGGTTTGGGCAGTATATACATAGACAGACTAGAGTTCAGACTTACCACTGGTTCTTAATAACACTATAGCCAGACATTCATTATGTTTCATGGGAAGCAGAGAAAGGGTTAATTGTACCCTGAAGTGTGAATGTTGATATAGACATTTACATTACATTTTAGTCATTTAGCAGATGCTCTTATCCAGAGCGACTTACAGTAGAGAATACATACATTTCATTTTATGCATTTTTTTGTTGTTGTACTGGCCCCCCATGGGAATCGAACCCACAACCCTGGCGTTGCACACACCATGCTCTACCAACTGAGCCACAGGGAGAGTAGCTAATTCTCAGCAGATATGCTTATGATAGCCATGTTGATGCTGCCACAGAGCCTTGTTATTCTATCGTCTGATTACTTCCAAGAGGTATCTTCTGAAGGTGTCTTAATTGAATGTTCATGTCACAGTGTGGATCTTGGCATCGCTGACTTGTCAGAATGATGTCACAGTTGGCAAGAGAAGATGTGAAAGATGTATGCCTGTGTGTAGTGTCATCAGTGTTGTTTTGGGCATCTGGTCAGTGAAGAGCAGGTATAGGGTGCCACAGTGTGTGCTTCTTGTGTTCGCTAAGTGAAGACTATCATGTTGTATGAGCCACACTTTAACTTCAAAACGTTATTCAATATTTCTAAATTATTTGTTTATGGACTTCAGAACCATCTATTTAAAAGTTGATGTCTGTTTTAGTTTTTAAAAGTTTAGTTCACCCAAAATACAAAATGAAGTTCAATGTTCACTTACATTGAAAATGGTGTAAAAGCTGGAGAGAGTGTATATTCCATACTTCAGATTTCTGATTACTGCCACCCTAAGGGAACCTATGGGAGTGAACAGGGCTCCATCGCCGTGCTCTAAATTGCATGCTCAGACCACCTCAAGTAGCCTAACTTTACATGTTTATATACAAATATTTTTTTAAATATCATGCTGCCCTTTTCTGAGTAGAAAATTGTTCAATGGGTAAAAGAAAGCATGAGTATACCGCTTCTGTCCAAGGATTGTAACGTTATGAAAGAGGTGAAACAAGGAAATGTTGGCTTGCCACACCATTCATGGTAAAGCACCCATCACTCTTGAGAACTCCTTTTGCATAGCAATGACACTTTTTGACAAAGATAACCCTAGTAGGAGATGTCCCACACGTAACTTTAAGAATTATGTCTATTTTCTGAAAAAGGATTGGTGATTGTCTGAAATCTTTTATTCTGAAAGTGGCATGATGAAAGCCAGTTTGGTTCACTGCTCAACATAATATAATGGTCTTATGTTAGCATGAGTAAGTGTGTCTGAGTTTTAGTTTAGGGGCAGTAAGTTCTGATCAGGCACCCAATGTAACCTTCATCAGACACATAGTGTACTGTGGGTGCAAGGGCTGATCATTTGCGCTGACACTTATAGTATAGCATAGGATAGCATTGCATAGGATAGCAAAGCATGGTACTCAGTATTGGTTAGCTCTTTCTGACTTTGCTTAATCGTGACCCAACTATGCATTTTAAATTCAGTTGCGATGCACTTTATTTCAGACACGCTGAAAATCATTTTAAAGTTCTACACAAAATGCTAAATAATCTCCTCAAACAAACTCTCATAGGTAACAAGTCTCATGAATTTTCTACTACTTAGAACGCCACCTTGCATTGTGCTGTATTTGCAGATATGAGAGAGAACATGTTGTTGTTCTTCTAATGAGATGCCAAGTGATTTATTTATCAATTACCTTTTTGGAACAGCCCCCGTGCAAGATCCTTTTTTTTGGAGTCATGTCGCTCAGCGATTGCTGATGCAACTCTTTGTCATCCAGAGTTTGCCCTCGCCTACTGTGATCCTTCAGGGAGGGCTATATTCATCTTGGCATGTCCCCAGGTGTGTTGGAGGTGGAGTGAATCACAAAGCAGGTGTGAGCATTCAATCCCATACTGCTATATGCCAAGTAAGAACCATCCACCTCATTAACTTGTACAGAGAAGAATCACGATGGCAATATAGCAAACACATCAAAATAAATCTTTCATTGGAGGAGGTCCAAGCCACAAGGACAATGAGCTGTTTCCTTCATTTGACTGAGGTTGAGCCCAGAACCATTTCCCTTCATAACTTGACTTCTCTAAAGAACACACACTGTGTGCTTAAGTCAAAAACTTTATTAATCTAAGTGAGACCTTTTTTTCCCTTTTCCAAGTTTATTGATTCAAGCCTTATTGAACACTTCTGGGATCTTCAGAATAACGTGTACATTGTCTTGAGTATATACCTTTAATATTGAGAAGCCTTGCATTTAATGATAAGACTTTTGCTTTCGTATGATTAAGTTATGTGTAATGAGAAGTTTACAATTTTATTTTAGGGGAAAAGGGAATGGATACAATTGGTATCATGGCAAAAAGTGTCTACCAGTAGGCTTTCCGCCTGCATAGATCCTAACAACTAGGACATGGAATCTTCTCATTATATAGGCTGCCTGGAAGCGGCGCTGTTCAGTAGCTCTAGTTCGCAATCAGCGATCAGTCCTTCACTTCGCGCAAATCGTGGTGCTGTCTGCGGTTCTGAATGTTTAGTATGCGGCGTGTTGATAGAGGCGCTGTCCGTGGTGCTGAATGTTTTGTTCGTGGTCACGCTGACTGCAACACTGTCAATGGTGTTGTTTTTCTCGCGCTGATTGCGGCGCTGTCCATGTTGCTGAATATTTGTGCACTTGTATAATGGCACAACGAGGGATTACCACAGATAAATTATATGTGCACGCATGATTATATGTCACGTTGGATAAAGGCGTCTGGAAAATGGCTATTTTGTATTGAATCTGCGGCTTCTTCAATTTAAGTTACAACAATTTCGAGAGCTAGCCTATTCGAATGCTTCTTTATCTTAACTTTGGACATTCCCTGAGATAGTTATATCTACTTGTAACCCATCGTTTTGTTGGTATAACATAGCTTACCTATGGGATCTGACGATGAACCATTTCAAAGGCTTAGGAAAACGAGGTCTAGCTAGGCAGGCTTACCTTTTGCATTTATAACACATCTCCTAGTCTATACAGGAACATTTCAGTGTATCCACTGCTAGTCGTAAATCTTCTGTAGACTTAATCAATCCCATACAGAATATACACTTAGTTATAACACGTTAATGAAATAATTATGTAGCAGTGTGTGATGTGTGCTTCTGTCCAATTTCACAACTAAAGTAGCGGTGCTCTCTAAAGAAATGCCATATTTCTGGTAAAATGCATGGAATAAGAATCTCTATTTTTAGGGAGGGTATTGGTTTTCTTATTTTCATGATTTATTTGGGATTTTTTTTATAATATATATATATACATATATAATACATATATATATATATATATATATATATATATGTATATAATATATAATACATTGATATATATATATATGCATAAGCCTTGGACATCTTATCAGATCTAATCACATCTTATCATGACACGCAATGTAGCCGCAGAATCAAATGCGTTATTATTTTTTTATGTACAGTACAGCTACAAAAATATCACATCTGATGTCAGTGAAACACGGAAGAAAGATCCATGGCCAATCCCTTCTTTATCCCACTCCCATCTGTCGACCAAAGGCGTATAATAACCATGATGAGAGCTAGGCCTGCTTTAGGACTCTGGTAACCGTGTTTGGTGGCAAGCAACCAGTCAGCCAGTGGCGAGTCACATGTTGCAACGTCATTATGTAGTAAGTTACTGTAGTTGCAAGGGATGCAGGCGTCATTTCAAGCTCAAGAGGTCTCTCATCGCATAGTGCCGTCGCGGTGCGGCGTATAGCATGCAACCCCTTCGGTTTTAAGCGATCTCCAAAGGAGCCGTGCAGCCATGGGAGTCCATTACCTCGACCATGCAATTTCCACCATCAATAATTTAATCTATTTGCTCCAAAGCTGAAGAGATATCCCGAAGCTGTCGGACAGTACAGGGAAAATATAGCTTAAGTAATTACACAGGGGGTTGTCCAAAACATCCCAGATGACACGGTCCTGTTGAATGGTCTCCTTTACGACTGGGCAGTAAAAGGTATGTTTTTCTAAACTTTTTTGATCATGTTCGCTCTGCTGTGTCGATGCTCGCTTGTTTTGTGAGTGGGGAGATGTTTTAAAAGTATTGTAATCAAGTTGGGGATCATGCAGGCGCACCGACTCGGTCGCAGTTTGAGAGAGGATACGTGTAACTCTATCCTCTTGTTCATTAATAAAAAACGGCGTTATTATACTGATTGAATTTCTAATAGGGACCACGAAAGGGGTCAGTGGAGGTAATCATTTAGTTTTCTGATGTATTTAGCTGATTAATTAATGCGAAGGGTTGTACATTTAGCCATGTTGGCTATTGCCACTGTAAGAAATAGGCGAGTAGGCTACATTGCATACCCACATGGGCTGTAGGCCTATTGTAGATTATTCCTTTTAACCCATAATCCATAAATGCAATGCATCTAAATGTTATGTTACATAATATAACATCGTAATTCAGATAACACATTTTTTAGCTATCTGTAAATTGACTATCTTTTCTAAAAAAAATAGACAGGTTTGTAAGCAAATTATGAAAACAAAAGTTGAATGTAGTCATTAAGACTTTATAGGAAACTTGAGACCTATGGTCAGCTATACCCTGCAGTGTTGGTCTAGCTCTCTCTTAATCCGGATAACCTCACAAGGCAAGGCGAGGATGAATATACACATTTTAAAACGAATCCCTACATGGAGCAGTCGCGCAATTATCAAGGAGCACGCAGAAAATACACAATTATGACATTTTATGCGCTCAAGTTCGAGAACAAACCAACGGCGCCGCGATACTGCTGTTTTACCAAGTAAACCTTGTTAATGTTTGGTGTAGAGATTTTTTTAGCTTTCTGTCTGAGATTGTTGCTGTTTTGTAGTGTAGTCTAGTTTGTCTCGGGACATTGCATCAAATAGTTCTGAAAGTAGGTTCCAAATTTGGCACAGACTTGGAAAACTAACTAAATATGAATTAATACCATACGGTTAACACGATTTTCTTTTTGTTTAGTAACCTTTTGCTTTTTCAGTCTACAAGTGTTCATGTTTTCCTTTTTGACTTTGTTATCGCCTTAAAGTAAGTAAGTAAGTGTGTGTGTGTGTGTGTGTGTGTGTGTTCGAGAGAGAGAGAGAGAGAGAGAGAGAGAGAGAGCAAGGATGTGTCTTAAGAACATTTCATGGTCTAATACGCCATCTAGCGCAAATATATGGAAACAGCTTGACACCAGTTTTAAAGTAGGACTTGGTGTAGGTCTAATGTGCTGCTGTTGACCATTTATCTTATTATTATTAATATACACCACTTGCAATCAAATTCCAATCAACATCGTTTTAAGATACTACTGATTTCTTTAAATATGAGTATGTGCAGTAGGCTAATAAGCTAACTTGAGCACTGTTGATGAAAGTCATTATCCTCAAGACATGTCTTTCATCGCGTTACTAAATGTAATTATCCTAAGGGTTTATAAGGGCTATTTAAGGGTTGTAAAAATCCCAAAGAGAGCATAGAGTACTGGGCTTGTCGACCTATGTGGGGACACTGTCTGACAGTGTCAATAAATTCATTGACATGTAATGTAGACCTTATGTTTATTTATTCATTAAGATGGCCTACACTGGTATTCCAGGCTAGCAATTGGCAACTTGTCATTTTGACAGCCAATGTACACATAATAAAATATTGTTAGGCTGTGGTTTTGAAGCAGTTTTACCTGTGTGACCTGCTTGGCAGTCACGTTGACAGGCTAGCATGCTGCACCACTAATTAGTAGTAAGTGCAACTTGCGGATAGACATACAGGAAATGTTGCACTTATTAGAGTACTACGTTTATCAGGAGGTGGCTTAAGTATGAAGTGGGTAACCTTTGAATATTATGATAGTTATATATATATAGGCTATTGGACCTGTCTTTTGTAAACTGCCACATTAATGACACTCACTGGTTCTTTCCAGAGGAAGTGGTGGAGGACAACGCCCACATTGTCTATCAATGGAAAACATGCCACTTGGGCCTTCATGATCTACTGGAACATATTCCAACAGTCTTAACATGTCTTGTTTTAAGTGGTCATTACATTTATTTTATGATTCTTATCCATTTCAAGATGCTATTGCAAGTGTCAGATGGGGAGCAGAACTCTCAAAACAGGCATCCACGTGGTGTCTTGGTTGGATCTGTTAGCTATTATGGGGAAAAAGGATAATGGTGTAACATTTGTATATTGTGACTGAGTCCTCTAGTATGTTTCCAAAATATATAGTTCATATAAATGAAGCATTATCTTTTAGGTAGGTTTATTTGGAGCACATCCAAAGGTCATATTTGAATGGACTGGATAGGAAAACATGTTGATTGGTGCAGCTATAGCACAAGCTGATGTACAGGGATCTTAGATCATCTGGAGACTGGGTATTTTCCCCCTCGTATTGACTTACTTGACAATGTGTTTTCAAAGTGAAAACATCTGAAAAAGAGAGGCGTGTTAAGACAAGAATCTTGAGAAAATGACTCTTTGAAAAAGAAAGTTAGTATGTATTGCCACAGAAAATTTGCCCACATTCATGACTGTGTAAGTTAAGTGTAAGTGAAATATGAAGTCAATATTGTCATGTGCTGAGTTTTGTACATGGTTGAAACACCATTGTGTTTGTGAATCCACTCCAGCATCTGTCAAAGGGAGATTTTTCATTATAATCCCCACCTGGCACGAAGAGCAAACACTGCAAGGCACCAAGCTATCTCTAAACCCAACCGTATAGCCGTGCCTGCCTCTCTCACAACAATTGAACAGGTGCTCATCTGAATGTGTCATCGCAAAGCCCTGCCACTATGTGGAAATCTGTCACCTTTTATCTATAAACGTTCTGAATGCACCAAATGCAACTGTAAAGGACTGATTTTATTTATGGAATCTTGATATTACGGAATATATGTTATGGCTGGATAGAGTGTGGAAGTTTGCTTGTTCTCTTCCACACACATACTGTACATATACAGTACATGATAATTATATATCACTGCACTGATTACCTGGAGATAAAAAAATCTTGACCGTAAAATCCAATTCAGAGCTGAAGATATTCTCAAATCTAATATATTAAATGAAAACATACCAGCCATGGTGAGAATCACTTTTACTTTGGTTTGAATTAGATAGGTCTCAGAGAGTACTGTTATTCTGAGCCAGTCCCACAGCAATGAAGTGATTCATCGTCTAGATTGCATTTTAACAGGATGTTGATTGAGAGCATAAGCCATATTGATTTTCCTGATGGAAACAGGAAATAGCCGAGTTAGAAATAAAATTATTTGTTGTTCCCGGTGTGAGGAGGCCCAGAGGACTGGCAGGCAATTGCACACTGATGAGTGGCACTGCCCCCAAAACACCTCCCCTCCATCCTGTCCCCTATGGAGACCTGGGAGAGACGTCATCTGTGGTTGTTATGCTGCAAAATGACGCCTGCACTGACTCCCCACCCCCTGTTACTGCAATTTAGCCCCAGTGATCCATCAGGGAAGAAGGACTACTACCTCTGCTGCAGCATCTTCTACATGAAGATGGACCCCCAATCAGTTCATGTATCAATAAGCAGTGTGATGGGATTTCAGTCCATGTATTTGTTTTCCTTGATCATTGGGGCAGCCTAATGACTGGATTTGACAGGTCACAGGAACACTTTATAGGATTATAAAGGATTACCTCATATGAATGATTATTTTCAAATTACAATATTGAGAAAATGTTGGAATGATTTCCTGCTCATCTATGTTTGCTTGGCTGCGTTTTGTCTCCAAGGTTGTTTTGTCGGTAGGAGGAAAGATGTTCCCATCCCCCTGCAAACACGTACAAACCAAGCCCTCCCATCCTCTCCTCCTCCATCCCCTCCCTTCCCTCTAACACACACTCACACTCTGGAGAAACACGTCACTGAGCTTGGGGACTCAGCGGCTCATTAAGGAGAAGGATGTGATATTCTCAATCGAGACTGTGAGACTCCCAGCACGCCTATTTATAGATGCAATATCTCTATGGCAGTCACTGTGGCGTTGGCTAATCGCAGCCGTGGCCCCAGACGCCAATTAAGAATGAAACAAATGCTTTTTAGGTGGAGTCTGCCCCTCCCTTCTGCTAAGGTCCTTCCGTCCGCCACACTGCCTGGTGGGGGAGCGGATCTGCTTGGAGCGTATTCCTGCATCAGGTCGGGACACAAGGAGGGCGGCATGCAGAGTGCAGTCAAAGCCCTGCCGTGGCTATTTTTAAATGCCCCCCTCTGGAGAGAAAGAGCTAGGTTTCTTATTGTGGTTGTTTTCATATGTTTGACTCTGGGTCTGGGATGTCCGTGGATATGTTGAATTGCTGTGACTCATAGGGCATAAAGGTAAGAGAAGCCATTGTGAGCTAGGGGTAAAGGATGAGGATGAGGGGGTGTGTGTATATTGATATATTTTGGCTCTGTTGGGCCCTTTTGGCATTCTTTCCCTTGTAATGTCTGTGTACCAAATTTATGTGAGCAGCTGTACAGAGTATGCATCTGATAGAAGGGGTACGTGAGTGTGTCAGGATGCAAGTACATTACCTCTCTTCACTTTTCTAACCAGTACTTTACTGACTCTCTCTCAGTCTCTGCTAGCGGTAATGCTTACTCTCAGCATTCCTTTATTTAAACATCTCTATGTCCCTTAATAAATCCTGCTCCCAATTTGACCCTATCAAGTTTAGCATATTAATGGTAATATTACAACAAATATTGGTTGCCTTTTACAAAATTACACAAAATAAACAGTCACTTATCTGAACCTAGTCAGAAACATTCATGTATTCAACCAATCAATCGATCAATAAGTTTCTATTAACCCTGTGGGAAATGTGGTGTGAAGTCAGGATAACACATGAAACGTGTTAGGCTACAATACATGACATTGGATTGGAAACATAACTTGCCTGTTCAATAGCTACACTGAAAAAAGTATTCAGGCCACATAGCGTTTATGATACAGTGCATGCCATCCAGGGATTACAACATCAAATATGAGAAAGATAATGATGATGATAATGGTGATGATGATGATTATGATGAAGACATACTGTAGTTTCCTTATCAGTTTAACATAATTGTTTAAAAAAATTGTTGTTATTTGTCGTTGTTGAAGAAGAGAAAATAATGATATATTGGGTTGCACTTCATAGTAGGATGGACCATTAGGAGATAATTGGCAATCTAATGCTTTGGCATTTAAAGCATGATGCCTAGCCACATCCACTCCCAGTCTGAAAAAACTTGGCCTCAGTTGAAAACGCTGGTGTCAGCAGCCCTTAATGTTGCTTCTGGGGCCTTTGTGGGAAATATTGTATGGGAAATATTGTATGGGAAATATTGTATGGGAAATGAGGAAACCGAAAAAATTGAATTCACAAGAACAGCACAATCATGCGCAATTAATTCAACTAGGTCTGGGTTGTTATTTTTAAAGAGGTCCAATCCAGAAAAAAATATCCAATCATGTATGGTAATTACTTATGCTGTTATTTTCAAGTTGGCCAAACAGTAGTGGGCATTCACGGTGGTGTCAGACTGCTGGCTTTCTTTGCAGCTGGAGGAGAAATGTGATACTCTGGTAGGCGTGCATCATCTAATGGTGCTTAGTAATAACTGAAAGGAACACAATTAGATTGTGATCCAACCTTGAAATATTATGGAATACTGTAATAATGAGTGTATTATGTACAGTATTTTGTATAAGCACACAACTCTGATAACTCAATGGAAGAAAAGTGTTGATATATTATATAATACATAATATAGCTACATAAGATTATATACATATAAGTTGCACTAACATTTCATCCTCTCTCCCCTCTCATCCCTCTCTCTCCACTCTCTCTTTCTCTCTCTCTCTAGTTCCACCAGGTTAGAAGAGTGATGACCATCCTGTTCCTTACTATGGTTATTTCATACTTCAGTTGCATGAGAGCTGCTCCCATGAGAGACGCCCCGGGTATGCGGGGCCACCGAACGGAAGGCTACTTGGGTGCTGCAGTGATAGCTGGCCAGGGCCACGGGACTCCACAGAGCGGGGGTGGGCCGGGCCAGCATGGGGGACTGCCCTCACTCACAGACACGTTTGAGCAGGTGATTGAGGAGCTCTTGGAGGTGGAAGGAGAAGCAGCTCAGCTGGGGCCTGGGGCTGACAAGGGCCAGGGAGGAGGGGGTCCTTCCTCTGTGGTCACCACGGAGACCAAGGATGTCGACCTGTATGCATCGCGGGTGATGATCAGCAACCAAGTGCCTTTAGAGCCACCGCTGCTTTTTCTCCTGGAGGAATACAAAAACTACCTGGACGCCGCTAACATGTCCATGAGGGTGCGGCGGCATTCTGACCCGTCGCGGCGTGGAGAGCTGAGTGTGTGTGATAGTATTAGCCAGTGGGTGACAGCTGTGGACAAAAAGACAGCAATAGACATGTCTGGGCAGACCGTTACCGTCCTGGAAAAGGTCCCTGTCCCCAATGGCCAACTGAAGCAATACTTTTATGAGACCAAATGTAACCCTATGGGGTACACAAAGGAGGGCTGCCGTGGAATAGACAAGAGGCATTATAACTCCCAATGCAGGACAACCCAGTCCTACGTGCGAGCGCTCACCATGGATAGCAAAAAGAAGATTGGCTGGCGGTTTATAAGGATAGACACATCATGTGTATGCACATTGACCATTAAAAGAGGAAGATAGTGTATATAATGTATAGATTTTATTGAGAGTTTAAAAAAGAGAGTAAAGAGAAAATATCTATTTGTATATATACATAACAGGGTAAATTATTCCGTCAAATGAAAATTTTATGGACTGCATGTAAAAAAAGATGAAGTTTATACAGTAAAAGTGATACTACAGTCTATTTATTGAACATATTCATGACCTTGTAAACAATTAAAAAAAGATCTGATCAGTCATTTGCGCCCAGTTTAAATTACTATATCACATTCCTCAAGACATTGTGGTTTGTTTACGTTGCCAAGAATGTGAGAAAGAAGGAAAAGAGCGATGAGGATGAGGGCGAGGGTGAGGACGAGTTCCATTAAAAAAAACTTGCATGCTGCTTCAATTGTGAATTGAGAATTTGTCCACCTAAGAAAAAAGGATATGATACCGACCAAAACATTCCGTTTACATACCCAACAGTAAAAGGGTTTTCCTCCTCAGTACTTTATCTGTTTACTGTTCTAAACTTCTCAAGGTAATGTTGGAATTACATACTATGTCAAGGTGCTGTTGTCAAAGCTTTGCTGTTTATTTTTTTATCCCCACCAGAGGACAAAATATAAGAATATATATATATATATATAAAATTTATTCATTGACATATGTTTCTGGATTAATATAATTCATTTTGTATGTTGTGAAGTTGTTTGCAATATTAAATTGAAATATTTGAAGAAATAAAAATGACTATAGGCAACTGAAAAACAAAACCAATGTCAATAAAGTTTGAACCCTACATTTCTAGTTACACTGCATAAACATTAGATGAAAACATGGACGGATGGACGGCCAGAGATCAGCAGACAGATACATAAATACCTATCTTTCCTACATGCATACCTACCATCCTACCTACCTACGTACCTGCCTGTCTGCCTGCATGCATGCAGACCAGAGGAGGCTGGTGGGAAGAGCTAGATGAGGACAGGCTCATTGTAATGGCTGGAATGGAATGGTATCAAAACATATGGAAACCGCATGTTTGACTATGTTCCATTTATACCATTACAGCCTTTACAATGAGCCCATCCTCCTATAGCAGACAGACAGACAGACAAACAGACAGACAAACAAATAGACCAGATAGATTTTATTTTCATCAGCATTAGCTTGGTTATAAAAGCCTCAATATATACTCAATCAACAACACAAAGAATCAGAACAAATAGTAGGCCCATAAGTCCACGTCGTATAGCCTAGGCTACAAGCTGATCCTTGATGACCTCTGAGAGGTTGATGATGAGCACATTCAAAAGTTTTCCATCCTGAAGACAGGATCCTTGACTGGTGAATTCCTTGGATGGGCCATCTCAACCCTGTCCCATCGACACAGGTAGGTGTCCCATGCCTAGAAATGGATGGACAACATTCTCTCACAAAGGATACCAAAACATGCCTAATTGTGATAATAAAAGATAACAATAAAAATGCATTCAAGGTATATTCCGGACGATTTGCACACACAAATAGCACTTAAATTATTGCATATATATCTATAGTACTCAGAAAATTGCATTTTATGATAGAAAAATCACTTTTCTAAACATCATTTGAAGTATCCTTCCAAAGTAGAGGCCTACATAATGTGTTTACAAGTCTCCTATCACAACAAAAACATCAAACTTTGGACAATAGTCTATGTCCTCAGTTTTGCAGTTATTATAAGGTAACACAGTTTAATACATAGTAATGAGTACTAGGCCTATGTAGTGTTTCAGCTTTCAGAAAGGAAAATTCCTTATTGCTGTGAGAAGTGAAAATTAATCAATAGAAATGCATACATTATGCAAGCGCTGACAGAGATCAAAATTATGGTTTTAAACATATTGAATCAACATCGTAGGTTTACAAAGACATTTATAAACAATTCATTTTGGGTTATGAATAATGATCAGATAAGACATTTTAATAACTGTACGTTAAAATCTATCATTTAAATAACCATTGAAAAGCTGTAAATATTGCAGGTTATACATTTAGGACACCACATTTTCTAAAATATCAAATAAAACTTTAGTGATATATGACTTCTCAGTTTTTCCCACATCGTGTATTGGGCACATCGACCGTATATTGCGCCGTTTGCGTGTCCTTGACGCAACAACAATCCCCGTCAATACAGCTCAAATCTGTTGTTTATCGCCGAGTGGAAATTTTGCTAGTCTGATCATTTCTCCTGAACAGTGCCGGATTTAGGCTATTATGGCTTCTTTGGGGGAACCTGTTCGACTGGAAAGAGGTAAAACGTCAAACAAATCAGATTGCTTGATCAATAATAATGGTTAAAATTATGAAAATACACACACTAGCCAAACAGATGGCTAGCTAGTTAACGGTAGCTAATCTGGAATTTAATTTAGTTAGCTAACGTTAGCGCTAGTCATTTAATTTTGAAATAACTAGCCCGAAGTACAATCATCTCTCAAAAGTCAAAAGAAAAATAGATTATTTCAATATAATCGCTTTAGTTTTCAGAAAGACAGATGGGCTGAGTTGCTAATGTTGTAGCCAGCTAACGTTAGCTAATTTAGATAACTATCCTCTAAGGCTGGTAGTTTGCAGTGGTGTAAAGTACTTATGAACAAATACTTTAAAATACTAAAATCGTTTTTGGGGGTATCTGTACTTTACTATTTCTATGTTTGCCAACTTTTACTTCACTACGTTCCTAAAGAAAATAATGTACTTTTTACTCCATACATTTTCCCTGACATCCAAAAGTACTTTTACATTTTGACAGGAAAATGGTCCAATTCACACATTTATCAAGAGAACATACCCTGGTCATCCCTACTGCCTCTAATCTGGCGGACTCACTAAACACAAATGCTTTGATTTTAAATTTATGTCTGAGTGTTGTATTGTGCCCCTGGCTATCCATAAATAAAATTAAAATGGTGCTGTATGTTTTGCATAATGTAAGGAATCTGAAATTATTAATAGGTTTACTTTTGATACTTAAGTATATTTAAAACCAAATACCAAAACCAATAGACTTTTACTCAAGTAGTATTTTACTGGGTGACTTTTACTTGAGTTGTTTTCTATTAAGGTATCTTTACTTTTACTCAAGTATGACGAATGGGTACTTTTACTGCCACTGGAACTTCGTAGCTTCCTAGTAATGTTAGCAGTTGCACCCAAACAAAAGTTCAGCGTCCAGTATGTAGCTAGCTGTAGCTCAGTAGCTAGCTAGGTTAGTTTGAAAATGTTGCGCCGAAAGCCCGGACTATGTTACTTGCAGTCCTGATGATACAAGTCCCTGTCCGTTGAATTCTACCATGTGTTTACAAGCAGTGTGATGAAGATTTGGTAATGATCAGCTATGCCTGCATCATAATACCCTGTGCATGGACAGATTTACTTCATCAATCTACAAAATCAAAAACCAACAGACTCCATTACGCGTGTGCTGGAGTGTTAGATCCTCTGCCTCAAGCAATTATTTCCCAAACTAAAGTCTCTAAATCGATGTCAATTATTGGTAAGGTCTCTGACGGTGTGTGGTCTCCATGTTTTCTCCCCACAGACATTTCCCGGGCCATTGAATTGCTTGACAAGCTCCAGAGGACGGGGGAAGTGCCACCCCAGAAACTGCAGGCACTGCAAAGGGTCTTGCAGAGCGAGTTCTGTAATGCTGTGCGAGAGGTGAGCTGTGACGATGCCATTAAATGCCCATCACACCCTTCAAAGTTCAACTCAAATTATATGGCCAAATCTGGACCTCAAGGCCAGAAGTACTGCTGATTTTCATTCTCCCCCTCCAATCAGTGTGATTGATTCAGACCTGGGGCACCAGGTGAGTGGAAATAAATAATCAGCAGTACTCTGGACCTCCAGGCTCTGATTTGTGTACTTGTGTGACATGGGGCTGATACAGACAGGCCTATAAAAACATGAATTGTTTGATTGCTGCCTATAGACTAGTTATTTGATTTCAGATGTAAGATTTGTCATTCCTTCAATGTCAGTGTATAGTGTTGTGATTACGAAATAAGATATCTAGTTTGAGGATTAATTAATAGATTGGAACCCTGGACAGCAAGAACTACCAGGATCTCCATTTTTAACATGTCAGACTTTTTGAAGGAAGTAATTCAGCTTTGCAGTTTGCATTCGACTAACCTTCTTTCTGCCTTTTCTAAACAACTCTGTAGGTGTATGAACATGTGTATGAGACAGTGGACATTAACAGTAGCCCTGAAGTCAGGGCAAATGCCACAGCCAAGGTATGTCAAAACAACAACAACCAATATTAAACAACTCTGTAGGCAACTCTGGGTTAACAACCTCTCCTCTCTTGCCTTGTAGGCCACTGTTGCAGCGTTTGCGGCCAGTGAGGGGCACTCACACCCTCGCGTGGTGGAGCTGCCTAAGACGGAGGAAGGACTTGGCTTCAATATAATGGGAGGGAAGGAACAGAACTCTCCTATTTACATCTCACGCATCATTCCTGGTGGAATCGCTGACCGCCACGGGGGCCTCAAGAGAGGCGACCAGCTTCTTTCTGTCAATGGGGTGGTACGTGTCGTTTATGCAGTCTCTGGTTGTGTCTGAATACCCGTACTTGCGTTCTAAATAGTAGGCATTTTGGGAAGGCGAAAAAGAAAGTTTCGTAGAATGTGCAATTTCGAAAATTGAGCATGCTTTAAACATTTCAGGATGTCATACTCATTTTGGCTTTTTGTCTAGTAGAATTTGCTGCACACTTGAGGAAGATAATTGTATTTCGAGGCCCACGTGTGTCTGACAACAGCTGAGGGGACAAGCTGTACCAAAATGAATGAACGTAGGGAATCGACACAATTGCGCATTAGATGATGTAGGATGAGCCTAGTATGCTGTTGTATTTTGCTTACTGCATTCGTTTTTACTAAACACAACGTTCTAAATAGTACAGTTGAAGTCGGAAGTTTACATACACTTAGGTTGGAGTAATTCACTTGTTTTTCAACCACTCCACAAATGTCTTGTTATAAACAAACTATAGTTTTGGCAAGTCGGTTAGGACATTATTTGACCCCCCTCAATTCTCAAAAGCGTGTGCTCTCATTATGATAAAACACTGGCTTAGTTAAACAGACCAACAAAAAAAGTGTCCCTTGTTTAGTGGTTTTACGCATCATCATGATGATGTGGCAACAACTTGCTTTTTGAAAAGTTCTATATCTTGAAAACTTGATTGCTGACATGCAACACATTTTGCGACTCTATCAACAGTGGACTAATGCATACTTTTGAGTGGATTATTCCTTTAAGAAATGGTCCAGGACCAGGATGCAGTTGAAGTCAGAAGTTTACATACACTTAGGTTGGAGTCATTTAAAACTCGTTTTTCAACCACTCCACAATTTTTTTTGTTGACAAACTATAGTTTTGGCAAGTCTGTTAGGACATCTACTTTGTGCATGACACAAGTCATTTTTCCAACAATTGTTTACAGACAGATTATTTAACTTATAATTCACTGTATCACAATTCCAGTGGGTCAGAAGTTTACATACACTAAGTTGACTGTGCCTTTAAACAGCTTGGAAAGTTCCACAAAATGATGTCATGGCTCTAGAAGCTTCTGATAGGCTAATTGACATCATTTGAGTCAATTGGAGGTTTACATGTGGATGTATTTCAAGGCCTACCTTCAAACTCAGTGCCTCTTTGCTTTATATCATGGGAAAATCAAAAGAAATCAGCCAAGACCTCAGGGGGAAAAAATGGTAGACCTCCATAAGTCTGGTTCATCCTGGGGAACAATTTCCAAACGCCTGAAGGTACCACGCTCATCTGTACAAACAATAGTACGCAAGTATAAACACCATGGTACCACGCAGCCATCATACCGCACAGGAAGGAGACGCGTTCTGTCTCCTTGAGATGAACGTACTTTGGTGCGAAAAGTGCAAATCAATCCCAGAACAACAGCAAAGGACCTTGTGAAGGTGCTGGAGGAAACCGGTAAAAAAGTATCTATATCCACAGAAAAACGAGTCCTATATCGACATAACCTGAAAGGCCGCTCAGCAAGGAAGAAGCCACTGCTCCAAAACTGCCATGGGGACAAAGATTGTACTTTTTGGAGAAATGTCCTCTGGTCTTATGAAAAAAAAAATATAGAACTGTTTGGCCATAATGACAGTCGTTATGTTTGGAGGAAAAAGGGGGAGGCTTGCAAGCCGAAGAACCATCCCAACCGTGAAGCACGGGGTTGGCAGCATCATGTTGTGGTGATGCTTTGCTGCAGGAGGGACTGTCAAGGTTTTGGAGTGGCCATCACAAAGCCCTGACCTCAATCCTACAGAAAATGTGTGGGCAGAACTGAAAAAGCGTGTGCGAGCAAGGAGGCCTACAAACCTGACTCGCTTACACCAGCTCTGTCAGGATGGAATGGGGCAAAATTCACCTAATTTATTGTGGGAAGCTTGTGGAAGGCTACCCAAAACATTTGACCCAAGTTAAACAATTTAAAGGCAACGCTACCAAATACTAATTGAGTATATGTAAACTTCTTACCCACTGGGAATGTGATGCAAGAAATAAAAGCTAAAATTTCTCTCTACTGTTATTCTGACATTTCACATTCTTAAAATAAAGTGGTGATCCTAACTGACCTAAGACAGGGACTTTTTTACTAGGATTAAATGTCAGGAATTGTGAAAAACCTGAGTTTAAATGTATTTGGCTAAGGTGTATGTAAACTTCGGACTTAGTATGCAGTTTAAGTAAATAGCAGGCAAGCCAGATTTCGGACACGGCTACTATCAATATACATTTATCATATTCAGTCACCTAATTTTGTCTGTTATTTAAATTAATCCTCCTTTTATCTCTTTCTTTCCCCAGAGTGTGGAGGGGGAGCACCATGAGAAAGCTGTGGAGCTTCTCAAAGCTGCCCAGGGCGCTGTGAAGCTGGTGGTCAGGTACACTCCTAAAGTCCTTGAGGAAATGGAATCCCGCTTTGAGAAGATGAGGTCTGCAAAGCGCCGGCAACAGAACAGCTATCCCCAATAGTGTTTTTCATCACTGGCACGCAATTCCCTTATCTTTCACCCTCGTCCAGCCATCTGTCCCAGTCACAATTTTAACCTTCTAAAACTTAGCACACTAAGTTTAGTTTGTATCCACATATATTATATTTCTACCTTTTCTACACCCTACCCCTGCGACTTCTGACACTGTCCTCCACACCACGACTCAAGGCAAACACTAGATTTATCATATTTCTACAAGTAGTTGGTCATTCACGCTTTACATGTGCATTACATTTTGGGCTGACATATTGAATGCCGTTTGAAGACCTGTGAGACCCACCACAGATTGATTGAAGAGATGGTATTTTTATTTATTTTAGTACAGCCTTTATAATGTGCCTCAGGGCAATACAATTGTATTTAGTCTTGTACTGTCATACTGTCATTCAAATTACCCTCATTTTAATTTGGGTATAATACTAAGCTCAGATGATTTAACACTTCAATATCAGGTTTACTAAGCATTTGCAGGAATGCAAACTTCACACCTGCTATTTTTGAGGGCAAAAAGAACTGGTAGTAATAGAATACATTTGGGGTATAGAATATATATATATATATATATATATATATATATATATATATATATATAATCGAAGGAATTGGGAATTGTGTGTAAATTTGATATAGAAATATTGTATTTTGTGTTTACCAGTATATGAAGGCTAAATGGAGACTGTTTCACCATTGTCTCTCTTTTGTTTTTTTTCCTCCTGAAAATAACGTGTGAACGTTTTGGGAGGTCTGTGTTTAGTATTCTAATCTTAAATTGTTAAGGAATTAAATAATACATTCTCTGAATTTATTTTTAACCTCGTGCGGATGTTTTTACTGTCTTACAAGCGTTAAAAATAGATTTTGCTGTCTCATAAAATATTCAGCAACTTCTAGCTTTTGCATCCCATGAATCATTTAGAGCCTTCAAATGTGTAGGTTTTCAGTGGGATGGGAGAAGCCTTACTAAGCACAGCATATGTCTTTTAAAATTCAAATAACCTTTTCTCCTTATGACAGTAAGGGGGGACAGTGTACAATTTTGAGACCTGAGGCAAACCTGACATTTTTAAATATTTCAAGAGAGCAATAAGTCAGAACCTTTCGAAACCAGAGGGGTATTTCACGAACAGGGTCAGTGGATTTTGAGATTCCCCAAGAAAGCTGCATTCCATAGCCATTTTTATAATTTCTTTGAGTTATTTTGCTCTATTCACACTTCAACGGTGTGGCCAACTCATTCGAGGTGGGTTTACAGTAGGTCGGCCAACTTGTCGCAGCGACGACACAAAAATGCCATTGTTGTCGAACACAAACTGACGTTTCCAAAAAGTATAAACGAGAAAAAGACAATTGCACTACCACCAGCATGGTTGTTTGAAATAGTAAACCCATTATTGAATGGCATTCATTAAAAAATGCATGTGATCTACTGGTATGTGAAACCCACCTTCACTAATACAGTTCAAAATAAAGACCAATAATGTTGCTAAGCTTTGTTTGAGTTAACAAAGCCATATTTTTGGTTGCTGACTTTGAATGATTACTTTTGACCTATAAAATTAGGTACATGTCCCATTTGGGTGAACTATCTCTTTAAGCTGTGAACTTAATTTGGCATCACTGATTTCAATTTCAGATGTTATTTTTTCACCTGAATAGTATAGTTTGTAATTTTTATTTTATGATGGTCACTCGTGAATGTACTGTATAATTCCAGTTGTATTGATAAAATAGATTTTAACATTTTTGCTGAATTGAATAAAATGTATTCATCTAAATCATAAAACATTTTGTATTTCCTTCACTCTAAAGTTTTCTTCACTTCATAAAGAAAATATTCTATGTTCTATTCATACTTTTAAACAGATGTGTAAAATAAACAAACGCTTAACAGATTTGGCACCCCATAGCAAGTTGGTTACATGTCGGCTTGCCCCTCAGTATGATTACTGAAATGTTGTCCTTGTCACTGACATTAATGGTTTCAACAGAATGTTCAGGACAGTTACCTTGCCAATTCCTAGAGCTTTGTGAAACACCCCTCAGGTTTCTACCCTCTTATATTTTGGAAGGGTCAATAAAATATTTTTCTAAGTGTTTTCTTTTGATATTTTTATTTTTTACAAGGGATTTTCATGAGAGGAAAAAAATCCTGAAACTATTTGTATTCCTTTTCTGACTGTTATATTCTTGTTTTGAGTACGAAGACCAAACTTGCAACTTTTATGAGAACTATTTGATATCATGTTGAATGTTTGCTTGTTTTGGACTGTTAGGTCTACTTACAAAATGTGCTGCTTTCAGTTTATTCTGTCCATTTGTATTGTGTTACGTTGATGTGGATGTATAGAATTATTTAGATCCAAAAACTGCACAAAATAAATTATACCATGAAAAATGTTTTTATTTGCTTATTTTTATTCTCAACTTACTATTATCATCACTTTTATTGTATATTTCCTTTAACAATTGTAGTTTTAACATCCTTTTTGTTTAGGAGGCCCACGTTTTTTGTTTGATACCAAATTTTGAAGATGCCATATTATGTCATATTGCCAGAGGAAAGAATGGTACTATAGTAAGGGCTCTGTACCGTTTCATAGACTATGGCACTATGTTGGTACTAATGTAGTCCAAATTAGGTGTCTGTTCTACGGTCACAGCACAGTCACAGCTCCATCTGTCCCGTTATTGACCACTGAGAGTCAATGGCACTTTGCTGGACTGAACAGTGGCCCAATCACTTACATGCCGCGTATAATTATCACCATGTAGTGATTCCAGTTTCCCTAAATGTATTTTTTTTCTGACATTTTTCATTGGGTTGAGGCCGCCCGGCCCCCGGACCATCTCCTCACTTCGTCTTGCAAATCAAGTGCACCCTGCATGAATTTTCTCCTCCAATCAAAATTCATTCGATTTCCCCGCCCATCACGCGTTTTTCCGTTTCCCTCCTGCCTTGGAACTTCCTTTCCGCCTGTGTAAATCTCGTCGTGAACACGCATCTGCCTTCTACGTGTCAAGTGAGTGTCTTTTAAAGGCAATTTAGTATATATACACCCAGTGAAAATAAGTCCAACACGGCACCATAACGTAGGCATTCCCTTCAAATATTTGTCTTACCCCTAACCTAAAATTGGACAACAAATAATGTATTGGAGAGGAGCATGCTAGCCAGTTAGCTTGCTACCTAACAGCCATGACATATCACCATGTGTACTCGCTCTCACTATTGTCTCATAGAAACAAGGCCCAAAACTGTAGCTAGTGCAGTGATTGGTAACATTATTCACTAGGGAGTTTTTCAATGCCACATCTTCATGTTCTGATTGAAGAAATAACGGTTATCAGTGACAACCTCACTAACTGGAACTTTGTGCACAGTGTGCTAGCAACCTCGGTTATCTAGCCAACGTTACCGAGTTAGCTAATCAGATGTTTTGAGTAAGGCAATGAGTCCTAGTGTTTGGTAAAGATGCCCAACTAACGTATTTTTTTGTCACTTAGATTCTGGAGGTGTATAAGTATCACTCTTGAAACAAATGCATAATAGGTATTTGTAGGCCTAGTTACTTGATGATCTGTGGGTATGACATGGACAATTGTTATACTTGTTTCTGCAGGTTATAGGGTTATACTGCGACGTTCCCTTTGAGACGCATGTGTACTACTTGTATTTGTCTAAAGTAACTTAACTGTATTGGATATTTTTTTTTTTAATGCCTTGTTTTTTTTGTCATATGATGTATAACTGCATCATGATCTGTATTGCAGAATGCGTTACGTTGCTGCATACTTGCTCTCTGCCCTTGGTGGTAATGCCAGCCCACAGGCTGCGGACATCAAGAAGATCCTGGAAAGTGTTGGCATTGAGGCTGACAACACACGCATGGAGAAGGTATGTTTAATATCACATGTTTTACCTTATCTCAGTGTTGAGTAAAAAAAACGCACAACTTGTGTGTTCTGAAAGTTTAGCTCAAACAGGAAACATGCAATTTCTATGGACCACTAATTTCTGACCCCTTTTTTTTCCCCCTTCAGGTCGTCACTGAACTCCGTGGCAAAAATGTGGAGGAGGTGATTGCCCAAGGTGAGTTGCAGAACTGTCAATGCATAATGAAATGTCACTGAAGAGAACACATCTACTTAAAATGAAAACCTGAATTGGTCATTCTGGACTAAGCACACTGGTGGTTTAATCTGCTAGAGATTTGCTTTGAAACTCTAGCACGGCATTTCTGCCACTGTATTAGTGTTATTGGTATATACAACAATGTAGTTGTAATTAAATCAGTTAACTGTAATTTCTCTGACAGGCTATGGTAAACTGGCCAGTATGCCAGCAGGTGGTGCTGTGGCAGTGGCCAGCTCAGGTGGAACCGCTGCTGCTGGAGCAGCTGCCCCCGCTGCAGGTGAGCATACATCAGAGCCCACATGAGTGTTCTAGATCCTTGTCAAGTTGACCTTTTGGATGTCCATTTTCCATACCAATCTGGGCTCAATGCCTTCTAATGGGCTGTTAAGTTATAGATATTGATGTGCGGGTCAGCTCAATATCGATGGGGCACTTGGTCAGGCAAGCTAAAGCTTATTTGCCTTTACTAAATACATGGGAAATGTTATAGTAATGACCAGAACAGTCTCAATGCAAACAGCATTAAAACAGTTTCATTGCTAAATGCATGGATTTTTTAATTGGTATTACATCAAGGCTGGTAGAATGGGACCGTTTTAAAAACAGCAGGTCAGTTTCGGATTAATAGATGGCTGATCAGCACATTACTAGTTCATAAAGGGCAGTTTATTTTGTTTATTAACATGTATTTTGGTAAACTGTTTATTATATTACTTTCACTATAACTAGCTTTGAATATCTCTGTTTTCAGACAATGTATTTGGTGAAGATGGTATTGTTAATTGATTACTGTGATCTCTTTACAGCTGAGGAGAAGAAGGAAGAGAAGGAGGAGTCTGAAGAGGGATCTGATGACGACATGGGATTCGGCCTGTTCGACTAAACTTGTTAAATCTGAAATAAACTTTGTAAAAAAGGAAAAGGCTAAATGTTCCGTGTATTTTCTGCATTGGGTATTTTGCTTAATGAAAGGAAACTTTTTTTTGTTTCCATCTGGACACAGCCGCTGAAGCAGTTGGGTGCTGCATAGCCCTTGATCATGACTTCCATTACATTACACAAGTCATTGGATGAGGGTGTCTTCTGTACTGGGGAATTTTGTTAAGAGCCCTTGATGCTCACTTTGAACATTACCACACATAACTTGCGGCAGTGTTTTGAAAGCAAAAGGACCTTATCTTTCATATCAGATAGAAATGTAATAAAAAAGGATTAGGGTTCCCACACAAACATCTCCATGTTACAGTGTGTTTACAGAAAACAGATTGAAGTTAGTCTACTTACTACCTGTGCTAATTGGCCATCTGTGTCTCCTAACGTGTGTAAATGGATGCTACAAAAGGGTTGCCACTGGAAAAATACTATTGGCTGCAACTGTTAACTGTACAGCAAGTGTATTTAGCATTTGTGAAATTATTTTGGGATATGAAAGTAGACATTTATGTTTATAGAATTGTACCACAATTGAGAATCGATTCAGGTTTAGATGGAGTATTTGGCTGTTTAGGCTTCCAGAGCCACATCGCCTTTAAACAACATGTAAGGTCCTTGGACTATAAGGGGTAACGTTAGGTACCTTTAATCCATTTTTGGGCTTGGTGCTGCAGTGCAGCCATGTGAAGGTGCAAGGAGTCATTTGCTTGCTATTGTACATTTTAAATCTAGTTCTATTTTGGGAATTATAGTCAAGGTGTGTGACTGGTATTGATTGTCGACTAATTTGACTGCTACTACACTCAAATGATTTCGGTAGTTGCTAGTGTGCTAAAAGGTTAAATTCATGGATAAAACAGCAGATGGCGCCATTTACCCTTCTGCTACTGACCCTGTCCAGAAACAACCCGTCTCCCTCCGCACTTGTCTTAAAGTCTTGAATGGGTACTATAACAAATGTTGAGCTCATGAATCTGCATGTAAACTACCCAAGGTCCATGTAAAACATCACAGGCTAATACATACATTAATAGACAAGGACAGAACTACATACACACATTTCAAATCAAATGTTATTTGTCACATGCGCCGAATACAACAGGTATTACAGTGAAATGCTTACTTACAGGCCCTTAACCAACACTGCAGTTTTAAGAAAATACCTAAAAAAAAGAGAGATAAGAATAACAAAAAATAAAGAGTAGCAGTAAATAACAATAGCGGGCTATATACAGGGGGTACCGGTGTCGAGGTAATTGAGGTAATATGTGCATGTAGGTAGAGTTATTTAAGTGAACATGTTTAGATAATAACAGAGAGTAGCAGCAGCGTGGAGGGGGGTGGGCAATGCAAATAGTCTGGGTAGCCATTTCATTAGCTGTTCAGGAGTCTTATGGCTTGGGGGTAGAAGCTATTTAGAAGCCTCTTGGACCTATACTTGGCGCTCCGGTACCACTTGTCGTACGGTAGCAGAGAGAACAGTCTATGACTAGGGTGGCTGGAGTCTTTCACAATTTTTAGGCCCTTCCTCTGTCACCGCCTGGTTTCGAGGTCCTGGATGGCAGGAAGCTTGGCCCCGGTGATGTACTGGGCCGTACGCACTACCCTCTGTAGTGCCTTGGAGTCGGAGGCCGAGCAGTTGCCATACCAGGCACTGATGCAACCCGTCAGGATGCTCTCGATGGTGCAGCTGTAAAAGTTTTGAGGATCTGAGGACCCATGCCAAATCTTTTCAGTCTCCTGAGGGGGAATAGGTTTTGTCGTGCCCTCTTCACGACTGTCTTGGTGTGCTTGGACCATGTTAGTTTGTTGGTGATGTGGACGCCAAGGAACTTGAAGCTCTCAACCTGCTCCACTGCAGCCCGGTCGATGAGAATGGGGCATGCTCGGTCCTCCTTTTCCTGTAGTCCACAACCATCTCCTTTGTCTTGATCACGTTGAGGGAGAGGTTGTTGTCCTTGCACCACACAGTCAGGTCTCTGACCTCCTCCCTATAGGCTGTCTCATTGTTGTCAGTGATCAAGCCTACCACTGTTGTGTCATCAGAAAACGTAATGATGGTGTTGGAGTCATGCCTGGCCATGCAGTCATGAGTGAACAGGGAGTACAGGAGGGGACTGAGCATGCACCCCTGAGGGGCCCCCGTGTTGAGGATCAGCGTGGCGGATGTGTTGTTACCTACCCTTACCACCTGGGGACAGCCCGTCAGGAAGTCCAGGATCCAGTTGCAGAGGGAGGTGTTTACTCCCAGGGTCCTTAGCTTAGTGATGAGCTTTGAGGGCACTATGGTGTTGAACCCTGAGCTGTAGTCAATGAATAGTATTCTCACATAGGTGTTCCTTTTGTCCATTTAATATAAGTTGTCCATTTAATATAAGTATACACATTTATGCCTTCATAACCATGTGATTCATAGACTACTGAATGCAAGTGAAACACGGAAATCAAAGTACATTAAGATGTGTTACAAATAGGCTGCTGACACTGCTAAATTCCCCTGATGTAAATAATGCTACCATGTTCCTGTAGTTACCACCCTTAATGGGTATCCTGGGTATAGACTTTTACAGTTACCACCCTCAATGGGTTTCCTGAGGTAAGATGTAATCTCTTAAAGGTCCAATGCAGCCGTTATCTCAATATCAAATCATTTCTGGCTAACAATTAAGTACCTTACTGTGATTGTTTTCAATTGAAATGGTCCGAAATAATCATATCTTAATAGCAAAGAGCAATTTCTCAAGAAAATAATTTTGCTACGACTGTCTGGGAGTGGTCTGAGTGGGGAGGGGAAAACGGAAAACTAGCTGTTATTGGCAGAGAGGTTTGGAATGCTTTCTTATTGGTCTATTAACTAATTTGTCAACAGGCAAGCCAAAACTCCATCCCACCAAACAGGCAGAAATTTCAGCCGTATTTCAAACAACTCTTACACTAAAAGGGTATTATCATAATTTTCTACAATTTCACAGTATTATTCCAACCTCATAGTGTGGAAATATATAAAACACAGGAAATCACGTTTTTGACAGCACTGAGCCTTTAAATTTGTACAACTTTTGTTACAGCTACCACCCACTATGGGTTTCATTAGGTAAAATACAACATTGGCACCTCCTCACCACCGATGAAAGGCGTCTGCATGCTTCCCAGCCAAAACAGTTTGTGCAAAAATTATGACAACATTTTGTGACATTTTGGTTCGTTTTGGACTTCGGCAAGGTTTTTTTTGGTTGTTCAGGCACACAACATTTTTTCTTGAGGCAAGCCGAAGTCGGTGTCGGTAGCCAAAGTCAGTAGCCGAATGCAATTGGTTAACAGTAGGGATTCTTCAATTAAATGCCTGTTGTCATTCAAAGGGAGACGACTCCTTCTCATGCACATTTTTTCACTTGAGAAATACTGCACCAAAGATCCTAGTCAGATGCAAAATTATGTGACGAAGATCTCCTCTGCAAAAAAATGTCTAAATTAGTGTATACTGGCTACAACATGTGAAAATGGACAAACAGTACTATTGCTGCTTTTTTCAAATTTTTCAAGCGAAAGTATTTTTTAAGGTAGTATGCGAGCACACTTGTTAGGTTCGGCTAGGCGCCAGGCAAATTGAAGCATGCTGACGCCTTAACACAGGGGCCTCAGCCCTCTGCTGTATTCTCTGTTCTCGCACAACACCAACTCCATTATCAAGTTTGCTGACAACACCACAGTTGTAGGCCTGGAAAACAACAACGACGAGTCAGTCTATAGGAAGGAAAGTGAACTGGCATTGGGGTGCCAGGATACCAACCTCCCCCTCAACATCATCTAAAGAAAGGGGTTGATTGTTGACTTCAGGAAACAGAGGAGGGAACGTGCCCCAATCCACATCAATGGGAGTCAGCAGTTTTAAACTCCTCAACGTCCACATCACAGAGGACTTGACATGGACCAACAACACCAAAACTCTTGTCAAGTGTGCGCAACAGTGTCTCTACTTCCTAAGGCAGCTAAAGAAATTCGGCATGCCACCCCAGGTCCTCTCCAAATACTACCGCTGCACCTTCAGAGCGTCCTGACCGGTTGCATCACAGCCTGGTGCGGGAATTGCTCCATCCATGACCACAAGGTCCTCCAGCAGGTGGTGGAGACAGCCCAGCACAGGACATCTACTTGAAACGGTGCCCGAGGAAGGCCCGCAGCGTCATCACGGACCCCACACATACCAGCTACGAGCTGTTCACTCCTTTACCGTCGGGCAGACAGAATTGGAGCATGAGGTCTGATGCCAACAGGCTCAGAGACAGTTTCTATCTACAAGCCATCAGACTGCTGAACACTTGAACTGGACTGACCACCTGCTCTGATTCTCCACACCTGAGCACAAATGCACTCACGCACACACCAACACACACAGTCGTGTTTAACTAACCTTGTGGGGACACACAATTAATAACCATTCAAAATCCTATTTTCTAGTCATATGCTATTCTCTCTGCTACTACATGGCAAGCGGTACCGGAGCGCCATGTCTAGGTCCAAAAGGCTTCTCAACAGCTTCTACCCCCAAGCCATAAGACTCCTGTAAAGCTAATCAAATGGCTATCCAGACTATTTGCATTGCCTCCCCCCCTTCTTTTACGCTGCTGCTATTCTCTGTTTAATATTTATACATAGTCACTTTAAAAACCTCTTAACTCTTAAGGATCCGCCCCTTTTTTTCAATTTTCTCCTAAAATGACATATCCAAAACGAACTGCCTGTAGCTCAGGACCTGAAGCAAGGATATGCATATTCTTGATACCATTTAAAAGGAAACACTTTGAAGTTTGTGGAATTGTGAAATTAATGTAGGAGAATATAACACATTAGATCTGGTAAAAGATAATACATAGAAAAAAACGTGTTTTTTATTTTTTTTTGTACCATCATATTTGAAATGCAAGAGAAAGGCCATAATGTATTATTCCAGCCCAGGCGCAATTTAGATATTGGCCACTAGATGGCAGCAGTGTATGTGCAACGTTTATACTGATCCAATGAACCATTGCATTTCTGTTCAACATTTTGTATCAAGACTGCCCAAATGTGCCTAATTGGTTTATTAATACATTTTCAAGTTCATAACTGTGCACTCTCCTCAAACAATAGCATGGTATTCTTTCACTGTATTAGCTACTGTAAATTGGACAGTGCAGTTAGATTAACACGAATTTAAGCTTTCTGACAATATCAGATAGGTCTATGTCCTGGGACATTTTCTTGTTACTTCCAACCTCATGCTAATCACATTAGCCTACGTTAGCTCAACTGTCCCGCGGGGGACCCACCGATCCTGTAGAAGGCTTTTAATTTTAACTCTACTTACATGTACATATTACCTCAATTACCTCAACTAACTGGTGCCCCGGCACACTGACTCTGTACCGGTACCCCCTGTACATAGCCTCGCTATTGTTATTTTACTGCTGCTTTTTAATTATTAGTTACTTTTTTTTTTTTTAAATACATCAATTTTTCAATTAACACTTTTTCTTTCTTTTTTTTTTTCTTCTTGAAACTTCTTAAAGCATTGTTGGTTATGGGCTTGTAAGTAAGCATTTCACTGTAATGTCTGTTGTATACGGCCCTTACCCTAAACCAACCCTAACCTTAACCCCAAAACCAAACCTTAACTCCTAACACTAAGTCTTAAACCTAATTCTACCCCTTACATTAATTCTACATTAACACTAAACCCCCTTGAAATAGCATGGGGAATAACAAAATGTCCCCAGTTGGTCAAATTTTGTTTGTTTACTATTCTTGTGGGGTCTTCTGGTCCCTATAAGTAGAGTTCAACACGTCCAGACATACACTACCTGACCAAACCCCCTTGAAATAGCATGGGGAATAACAAAATGTCCCCAGTTGGTCAAATTTTGTTTGTTTACTATTCTTGTGGGGTCTTCTGGTCCCTATAAGTAGAGTTCAACACGTCCAGACATACACTACCTGACCAAAAGTATGTGGACACCTGACATTGCACATGGTGATCTTAGGCTTGTGTGCGCCTTTTCGGCCATTGAAACCCATTTTATGAAACTCCCGATGAACACTTCTTGTGTTAACGTTTCTTCCAGAGGCAGTTTGGAACTCAGTAATTCAGTAATGAGTGTTGCAACTGAGGACCGAAGATTTTTACACGCTACGCGCTTCAGCACTTGGCGCTCCCCTTCTGTGAGCTTGTGTGGCCTACTACTTGCTCCTAGCCATTTCCACTTCACAATAACAGCCCTTACAGTTGACCAACTGACGAACTGACGAACTGACTTGTTGGAATGGTGCCATTGTATGACGGTGCCACGTTGGAAGTCACTGAGCTCTTCAGTAAGGCCATTCTACTGCCAATGTTTGTTTATGGAGATTGCATGACTGTGTACTTGATTTTATACACCTGTCAGCAACGGGTGTGGCTGAAATAGCCGAATCCACTAATTTGAAGGGGTGTCCACATATCTTTGCATATATAGTGTACATACATCCACAAACACATATATATGCATGCTATCACAACTGCAGCTAGCAGACTAGTATTGTTAAATTGTTAAATACTGCACAATTTAAACACTTGCCCCCCAAACCCCCTTCCCCAGAACACGTGTAAATATTAGACTATAAATTGTGCCTTTGTAACGCCCTGGCCATAGAGAGGGGTTTTTGTTCTTTATTTTGGTTTGGCCAGGGTGTTACATTGGGTGGGCGTTCTATGTTCATTTTTCTATGTTTTTGTAACTACAGCTGTAGTTCGTTGTTGCTGATTGGGAGTCACACATAAGTAGCCTGGTTTTCCTTTGGGGTTTTGTGGGTGATTGTTTCTGTTTAGAGTATTTCCTAACAGGACTGTTTTGCTGTCGTCTTTTGTTCATTTTTGTAGTGTTCTCTTTTGTATTAAAATTAATTCAAGATGAACACATCCTCTGCTGCACCTTGGTCTTTCTCTAACGACAACCGTTACAGAATCACTCACCAAAAATGGACCAAGCAGCGGAGGAAGGAGCAGCACAAGGAGGGGATGAAGCAGCGTGCTCGGGAGGTCATGGCATCCTGGTCGCTGGAGGTGTTGGAGTCAAGGATTGACTGGACATGGGATCAATTATTTGACCACTGCAACAACCTGCCGAGGGAGAGCGATGGACACGGGAGGCAGCCCCCAAAACATTTTTTGAGATTGGCGGAGTCAGGCGGTAGACCTGAGCCAACTCCCCGTGCTTACTGGAGGCAACGCAGTACTGGTCAGGCACCGTGTTATGCGGTTAAGCGCACGGTGTCTCCAGTGCGCATTCATAGCCCGGTGTGCTATAGGCCAGCCCCCCGCAAGTGCCATGCGAGTGCAGGCATCGAGCCAGGACGGATTGTGCCGGCTCAGCGCGTCTGGTCTCCAGTGCGCCTTTTCGGTCCAGGTTATCCTGCACCGGCTCTGCGCACTGTGTCTCCAGGGCGCTGGGAGGGTCCAGTTCGCCCAATGCCTGCGCTCCGCCCGTGCCGGGCCAAAGTGGGCATTCAGCCTGGAGTGTGGGTAAAGAGCCTACGTACCAGAACTCCAGTGCTCCCCCACAGCCCGGTTTATCCTGTGCCTCCTCCTCGGACCAGGCCTCCAGTGGGTCCCCCCATCCTGGTCAGTCATGTGCCTCCTCCACGGACCAGGCCTCCAGTGGGTCCCCCCATCCTGGTCAAGCCTGTGCCTCCTCCACAGACCAGGCCTCCAGTGGGTCCCCCCATCCTGGTCAAGCCTGTGCCTCCTCCACGGACCAGGCCTCCAGTGGGTCTCCCCATCCTGGTCAAGCCTGTGCCTCCTCCACGGACCAGGCCTCCAGTGGTTCTCCCCAGCCTGGTGAGTCCAGTGCCTGCGCCCAGAGCCAGGCCTCCTTCATGTCTCCCCAGCCTGGTGAGTCCTGGGCCAGAGCCGCCAGAGCCGCCCGCCAGTCCGGAGCCGGCAGAGCCGCCTGCCAGTCCGGAGCCGCCAGAGTCGCCCGCCAGTCCGGAGCCGCCAGAGCCGCCCGCCTGTCCGGAGCCGCCAGAGCCGCCCGCCTGTCCGGAGCCGCCCACCTGTCCGGAGCTGCCAGAGCCGCCGCCTGTCCGGAGCCGCCAGAGCCGCCCGCCTGTCCGGAGCCGCCAGAGCCGCCCGCCTGTCCAGAGCCGCCCGCCTGTCCAGAGCCGCCAGAGCCGCCCGCCAGCCCGGTGAGTCCTGTGCCCAGGGCCAGGCCTCCTTCATGTCTCCCCAGCCTGGTGAGTCCTGTGCCTGCGCCCAGGGCCAGGCCTCCTTCATGTCTCCCCAGCCTGGTGAATCCTGGGTCAGTGCCGCCGGACCCGCCCGCCAGCCCGGAGCCACCGGAGCCGCCAGGGTTGCCCGCCAGCCGGGCGCAGCCAGGGACGCTCGCCAGCCGGACGAAGCCAGGGTCGCCCGCCAACCGGGCGCAACCAGAATCGCCCGCCAGCCAGGCGCAGTCAGGGTCGCCCACCAGTCCTCCGGCGCGGCCAGGGGCGCCACCTAAGTGGTCGACGCCGAGGGTGGAGCGGAGGCCACGTCCCGCACCTGAGCCGCCGCCGTAACAAGGCCCACCCGGACCCTCCCCTCCAGAGTCAGGTTTTGTGGCCGGAGTCCGCACCTTTGGGGGGGGGGGGGGGGGGGGGGGGTACTGTAACGCCCTGGCCATAGAGAGGGGTTTTTGTTCTTTATTTTGGTTTGGCCAGGGTGTTACATTGGGTGGGTGTTCTATGTTCATTTTTCTATGTTTTTGTATTTCTTTGTTTTGGGCTGTGTGTGGCTCCCAATCAGGCACCGCTGTAGTTCGTTGTTGCTGATTGGGAGTCACACATAAGTAGCCTGGTTTTCCTTTGGGGTTTTGTGGGTGATTGTTTCTGTTTAGAGTATTTCCTAACAGGACTGTTTTGCTGTCGTCTTTTGTTCATTTTCGTAGTGTTCTCTTTTGTATTAAAATTCATTCAAGATGAACACATCCTCCACTGCACCTTGGTTTTTCTCTAACGACGGCCGTTACAGCCTTCCTGTATTATACTTGTTTAAAATGTTTATTCTACTTAGCCATTTACTTTATGTTCATAATCTTATCTTTTAATATTTCTTATTGCAAGTAAGAATTTATTTGGAAGGTGTATACCATGTGTATCCTGTACATACAACTAATAAAACTTGAAACATTCATTAACATGAAATAACCAGGCCTTGAATCTTGAGCCTTGTTACAGTCTATCGCCCTTAATAACGGGTTAGCTGAGATATAGTGTAACGTGTTACAGTACCACCCGCTATGGGTTTCATTGGGTAAAATGCAACATTCATGAACATGAAATAACCAGGCCTTGATCTTGAGCCTTGTTATAGTCCATCACCCTTAATGGGTTAGCTGAGATATAGTGTCATGTGTTACAGTCTACCACCCATGAAGGGTTAGCTGAGGTATTGTGCTGGGCTTTGGCCCTGCTCATAAAATGAACAAGGTCCCTGTGAATCAGTTGTTACGCTCCTGCTCATGTAAAATGAACCAGAATCAGATGGGAGTTTCACCTAAGGTCCTTGGCTCCGCTGAGGCTTTCACCTCAGCCACCGTGATCAGAGTTAACAGACGTGAAAGCAGCAACCTTGAATCATGTAGAGTTTCCTCCCTCTAAAGTTTCAACTTAATGATATACACCTTCATTTCCCTACACCACATTCACACCCAGCAGCATCCACCAGTCACACACATACACACACATCAGTACATACTTCGGTATCATGGACAGAACAAGATTTTTAAAAAGAATGCACACTTTATACACTTATGCCTAACATTCCATACATCAATAATACTTTGCTCTACTGAGGCAGGCCCAGATATCCTAATGTCACCGCACCAATGTTCTTTAAATAACTTGAGAGATTCTCACATCAGTCACCCACTGGGCACAGACGTCAATTCAATGTCTATTCAACATTGGTTCAACATAATTTCATCGAAATGACATGGAAACAATGTTTATTCAACCAGTGTGTGCCCATTGAGTAGTCAGAGAGCTGAACAGAGTATCATATCATACAGAGCATGACTGAAGTCCTTACTCTACTGAGGCGTTGCTTAAAATTGCTTTCTCTAAGCAGGCCCTGATATACCTTTAACCCAAACACCAGACGGGCTCGAGAGGGAGATGCTACAAGCTATTTAGGTCAGAGGCGTTGTGATGTGCTTTTTTTTGCCGGAAAGTTGCTCTCTGATGGTCCAATTACCCTTTGTGTTGAATGAGTGAGAGTTGCAGATAAGTGATAACTAGGTTAATGTCAACTTGTGTAAAGAGTTTGTAAACATAATAAGGATGCAGCTGTCAGCATTGGTGTGCTTTGTCAGCAGCTACTGGTTGTTGGGCAGGTGGTATATTGGCTGTGCCAAATAATCATTTAAGTTTTGTGCCTCCACTAGCCCCAGTAAACACAATTTGCTGAGTCCGAACAATGCAATGTTTCTATCTAGGACACAGGAAGGAATGAAACATAAGCTGCCCTCCCAAACAAAAAGGCAGTAACTGCTCATAGAGTAGAACTGAGATAAATGGCTTCAAAGTTTTTTAATTGTCCAGCCAAATGAATTCTAGGGAGATCATTGGAGATGTATTGATCTGTTGCCTTATGTCATGACGTTGGCCTGTGGGTAAGGTTTATGACCCCCCCATAAATACCTTTCTCCCTTCCCCTCTCTCTCTGACCCTACTGAAGGACTTTTGAATAGCCTTTGTTAAATATAGAGAGTCTGGGAATATCAAACAAGTGGGGGGAAAGGAACCATATTTCGGTAATAGAACCAGTTGGAAATATACCAGGTACTTAATGAGTATGGATGTCAGTTCGGTTGTCATCTGAGACATTATGACTGATGACAGGACGACATAAAGTGTACCTGGGAAAGTCTACACATTCTAGTTATCAGATTCACATGGAATTGTTGTTCAATTTAAATGTTTGATATTGAAACTGTTTGTTAAGAGATTAAATGTAATTTTAGCTTCCAAATGAGAGAATTGGGTTTTCATAAGGAAAGAGCCCTGACCAATCAGTGGCCTGCCCCTGTGAAGAGACAGGGGTTATAAACGATGAAACACACCCTTCTCCCCTCGCCACTATATAAGCCAGTGACAAAATGTAACCAGCCTGTTCCGGGTACGTGAGGTCTGCAGCCTCTGCGTTAAAAGGACTCACATGTCAAGTACAGAACTAAGCCAACCTCAGCGTGAGCTTTGGTTGCGAATGGTATGAACTTTGAACCCTTATTCACTACAGAAGTGATACTTCCTAGCCGTTGAGTTACCAGCGGCCGCTATAGACGTTGGCTAGGAAAGGATGGACGACGTATCCAGTCTAACACACAACGAAGATACTACAACGTATCCATTTTACCACCAGTGACATTCTTCCGAGGACAGGAAGATCTCTGTTGGCCAACACGGCCAGCATCTACAACCAACCTACCGAAGCGCAGCTCAGAGTAAATATTTAGTGCATTTTCCTTTTCCAAATGGGCGGTAATTTAGAATGCATACGATACTGTATTTACGATGGCATAGCTGTTTTCTGGTTCCTCAGTCTTCCCGCTCTTTCATTCAAGCCCAACCCCCTTTCTTTGTGTAACAAGCCGCCATGCCGGTTTAGCCCACTAGGGCACATTCTCCTATAATTTCCTTGTAACCATATCTGTTTGTTATGCATTTCTGTGAATTACTTAGATTAGTAAATAAATGATTTTAAGACAATTGATGTATGGATGACTCATAGTGAAGACTGGGTTCGTGCAGATAACCAACAATTTACAACGTTTGGAATGAGACTGTCGAGGTAAATAACACATGATTAATCAGAGGACTCAGAGATCAGATATTATAATATCTGAAAGTTATATTAGGAAAATTATAACTTTGTAATCTGAATATTTTCCTTGGTGCCCCGACCTCCTAGTTAATTACGTTACACGATTAATCAGTTTAATCGCGTAATAATAATTACAGAGAGTTATTTGATAAACATGTCTTCAGTTTAATGATGCCAAAGACACAACACTTACTATGAGTACATTTTTTATTCATGTTGACCCTGACCTCTGACATGACCTTTGACCCTTAAACGGCAGTTACTGCCTTCTTCCTTGGCATGATATGTTATAAATTGCAGGGTAATACCAAAGCAAAGAGCAGTATCTGCCATTTTCATTTGTTAGTTTACTATACTTCTCATTTATGCTATTAATACAAGAGCAGTGTAATTACTGACAGTGTAATAGAGTTGAAACTGCATCCTTTGTGTGTCTTCCACTAAGATACCAGTTGCATTTACATAGAGATGTAGGGTCTGCGTCAGTCACATTACATACTGTGTTTGACAAATAGCCCATGTCTTGTTATAAGAATAAATGTGAAAAGCAGCACAGCAATTGTTTGAATTACATGAAATGATTACCTGTCTTGTGATATATAATGATGGAACATGATAGAAGTATGACATAGGGTAATAAAAATTATAAAAAATGACCATGAGATTGCTAATAAAAACATTTTATTTGTATTTTTTCAAATGACACTTTTGAATGAATAAATAAATAACAGCTTTAAGAATACATTTTAAACATATTTACATGTTCATATTCATAAGAGGACCCAAATGACATTTAGCTACAATTGATAAAATGCTGAATAGTTACATTTAATTTTTAAGTAACATTTCATTTTTAAGTAAAACTTCTTCAGTGCTCTACCACATCACTCCTCATCCTCAGCAATGCTGTTCACAGCCAAGGCATTCCAGAACTGCCTTCGTTGCAGGCATCAGAGGACACAGCTTGGTGATTATGTCCATCTTCTTGGACTCTTCTATCCCTCTATCCTGTGTACGTAGCGTCGAGGGTGTCTCTAGAGTGACTTTCTTCATGATAAAGTCAAGCTCTGTGAAGTCCTTTTCTTCATGGGAGACTTTGTAGAAGAGGCTCCTGGATCCACGCCTCAACTGGATCTCAGCCATCTCTGCCAGCTTTGGTGCTGCTGCCTTCTTCAGCTTGACGATGGAATGGCCAGCTTTCCATGCCAGGAAGTTTTCCTTTTTCATTTCGACCACCTTGCCTGCATTGGAAGTGGCGACCACATGGAGGAAGTCCCCGAAGTCGTACACCACACCTGCAGGTCGAGCTTTCATTTCCTGTTCCATGCCATGGTGGAAACTGACTGCACTCATGAAGGTGTGTCCTGGCTCGAAGAACTTGAGGGTGATGTCCTCCATCAAAGTTGAGTCAGCATTGACAACACTCACCAGTGATGTTAGAAGGCACCAGTTTTTGTTTTGAGAAGTGCAGTTATCCACCCAATACACTGCATGCTTGACATCTCTCTCCCTCTCCAATGCTGTTACGTAAAATGAAGTAATCTCCTCTGCCTTCTGACCAGCTGTTCCTTCATGCCATACCACTGAGATTGTTTTCTTCTTCTTTTGAGACTTCTTTCCAATGGTGGAGAATGTCTCGTGATAGGCAACGATTCTTCTTGTGAACAATGCTGTTTTCACACCTGGCATGCGAGGGAGCATGATGACTTTTTGCGTATCAACACTCCTCACAGACCAGTCCTCAGGCCAATCTTTCTGCGCATCAGCCTGGTAATGGCTTCTGCTCTGCCCTTTAGACTTGTTATGTTCCTCATATTTCCTACATTGCATGCAGTCGGGGTTGGTGATGGTGAATTCAGGTGCTGCATGACTGTTGTCTTGGCAGGCTTGGGTTTCCATGGCCTCATTCTCCCTGTGTGCCATCTTCAGATGATGACCCTGCACCAAACAGAGCTCGCACTCCTCTTCTCCAAGCTTCACAAAGCTGATGTTCCTTCCCTTTACCGCCTTGCGATAGGTTTCGTAACCGCAGCTGGCATCTTTGTTCTTCTCCTTGTAATCATTATGCATGAACCGAATATTGATGTCACTAGGTAGGTAGAGGCGATGTGGGGCATGCTCTCATCTGTAGTGGCTGATTTGGGGATGGAAGGACTCAATGTGTTGCAGGATTGGATTCATGTTCAATTTCCTCGCTGAAGCTTTCTTTCCCCTCTGATCCTTTGGTGGAATCAGTTTGGTGGTGATTGACTTGCCCATCATCGTGACAATCAGCGTGTCATTTTTGGGGTGGTAGCCCAATGTTGTCAGGAAAAACTCTTTGTACACCTGTTGTGCAGAACCGCTCTGGTTTGGAAGATGGTACAGAAACGACCTGCTGCGTCGACTGTCAGCGCCAACAGTGATATTTTTCTTAGATTGCTGTGCCACCATGTGGAAGATCCATGTCCTCTTCTCCTTATACTTCATCTCCCAATAGTTTTCCCATCTTTCCTTTTGCCTACCCTCTGAAATATTCTGAGTACATTGTCTCTTGCATTTGGGACCACATGGCTTACCCATTGGTGGAATCTTGGATTTCTTGTTTGATAGGTTGTCTGGATGGACTTTACACCCAATTACATTTTATAACCTATGTTTCAGTGCCCTCATTACTTGTTAGCGCATGACATCAATATACACTGAGTGTACAAAAAATATGTGTGTGTTGACACATGGTCATGAGTGTGTCCTTCAATACCACTGGTGACAGTTGGGAGTGCCACCGCATGACATTGTGGCCTCATTGAAAGAGTGTGTGCGTTAGTGGTGCACCTCTCAGCTGTTGGTTCACCCACCCGCAATTGCTAATAACCCCCCCCCCCCTCCCCGAATGTATGTGATAAAGTATGTATGAGATAACAGCCCGCACCCAACCCCTTATGCTTGATCCAAAAATGTGGTCATAGGTATTCTTTGTATGGAGGGTGTGACGCAATTGCGGAGCCGCCGGAGGCATGCAGAGGCCAAATCAAAATCCATACCGCATTGTCGTGCACCTCTCAAATTGTGTAACAATGCGGGGGGCTCCGTATAGCTCCGCATTGACATTATTGGTTGACTATAGGTGGGGGCGGGAGGTCCAGTATAAACACAAACTCACTTCCTTGACAACTTCCTTCACAATAGCTCTGCTCCGCTAAGCGCAAGAAGAATGAAAGTCCTGACGTCTGCGGCGGCTGCATCGCAGGAAATGCTGTACGGCCACTTCAGATGGCGAATTGACCATGCAGAGCCTTTAACAGTGTACAAAACAAAACCTGCTCTTTCCATGACATAGAATGACCAGGTGAATCCAAGTGAAATCTATGATCCGTTATTGATGTCACCTTTAAATATAAAGTCCCTGGTTCTGGTACCGGTTCCGATCGACATTTTTGCTAAAAAATTGTTCTGTGGACACAATAGACCAAATGGCTTGCATTGAGTGATAGCCCTGGTTCCCACGGACATTGTAGGATATTTATTGAGCCTGTATGACATAGGATGTGAAATCTGAATACACTTGAAACTCTTCTGACAGTCCAGCAACACCTTCACTCATGCCGCCAAACATACCCTCGTAAAACTGACTATCCTACCAATCCTCGACTTCGGCGATGTAATTTACAAAATAGCCTCCAACACTCTACTCAGCAAACTGGATGCAGTCTATCACAGTGCCATCCGTTTTGTCACCAAAGCCCCATATACCACCCACTACTGCGACCTGTATGCTCTCATCGGCTGGCCCTCGCTACATATTTGTCGCCAGACCCACTGGCTCCAGGTCATCTATAAGCCTTTGCTAGGTAAAGTTCCGCCTTATCTCAGCTCACTGGTCACGATAACAACACCCACCCGTAGCACACGCTCCAGCAGGTATATCTCACTGGTCATCCCCAAAGCCAACACCTCCTTTGGCCACCTTTCCTTCCAGTTCTCTGCTGCCAATGACTGGAACGAATTGCAAAAATCGCTGAAGTTGGAGACTTATATCTCCCTCACTAACTTTAAACATCAGCTATCTGAGCAGCTAACCGATCGTTGCAGCTGTACTCAGCCCATCTGTAAATAGCCCATCCAATCTACCTACCTCATCCCCATACTGTTTTTATTTACTTTTTTGCTCTTTTGCACACCAGTACATCTACTTGCACATCATCATCTGCACATCTATCGCTCCAGTGTTCATTTGCTAAATTGTAATTACTTTGCCACTATGGCCTATTTATTGCCTTACCTCCTCACGCCATTTGCACAAACTGTATATAAAGTTTTTTCTATTGTATTATTGACTGTACATTTGTTTATTCCATGTGTAACTCTGTGTTGTTGTTTGTGTCGCACTGCTTTGCTTTATCTTGGCCAAATCGCAGTTGTAAATGAGAACTTGTTCTCAACTGGCCTACCTGGTTAAATAAAGGTGAAAGAAAAAAAATAAAAACTCCTGGCTGAACCCTACCTCAGCCACTGACAAAGCACATGCCTGCATCTTAAAAGACTCTACATGGTCAATCCAATGTCTGCAGTGGCCGTACCGCATTTATACCTCTTGCCTTTGCTGAGCAGACCAGAGCTGTTGTCAAGGAAGTTCTTTACAGGACCTCCCGTCCTCAACTTCCGTCAACCAATGTCAATGCGGAGCTATACAAAGCGCTTCGCATTGTTATAACATTTGGAAAGACGCATGGCAATGCGCATTTTGGCCTCTGCATGCCTCCACAGGTAGCTGCAATTGCTTCACGCCATCCATTCCACGTCTCCGACCACATTATTTGATCAAGCATAAATTGGCTTTGAGCCTAGATCGTAGAGTAGCATGAGAGAGTGGTTACATCACTGTAGCACATTCAGAGATCGATTTATAGCCATTAATCTAAAATGATTCATAGATTTTAAACAAAAAACACTTTCTGTTTGTCATAAATGGACAAGATTTAACGAGTTCAGGAAGCCAAGCTAGATGGGGGCAGACGTTTTGATCAAGAGAGACCTTTGGAAAATATGCACATTTTCTCTAACACTAAACATACAAATATGTATTTTACAGTTATAAAGAAGGTGACATTTATAGTTAGTCATTTTATTTCATTATGCAAAGCATATAAGTCTAGTCTTATTCGTACAGTTTTGTTGAATAGGAAATACATTATACATTTTTTTATATTTTTATCATATTTGTACTATTTACTTGAGCTTGTGTCCTTAAAAGTGACTACACCTCAGCAATTTATAATTATTTTTACCAGAAAGTTAAGATTTGAACCTGTCTTAGAGTATGTATGTAACGCCCTGGCCATAGAGAGGGGTTTTTTGTTCTTTATTTTGGTTAGGCCAGGGTGTTACATTGGGTGGGCGTTCTATGTTCGTTTTCTAGGTTTTTTGTATTTCTTTGTTTTGGGCCGTGTGTGGCTCCCAATCAGGCACAGCTGAAGTTCATTGTTGCTGATTGGGAGTCACACATAAGGAGCATGTTTTTCCTTTGGGTTTTGTGGGTAATTGTTTCTGTTAGCGTTTTGCACCTGACAGGACTGTTTGGCTGGCGGTTTTCTTATTTTTGTATAGTGTTCTTTCTTCTATTAAATATTTCATGATGAACACTAACTCCGCTGCACCTTGGTCTACTCTCTCTCACGACAGCCGTTACAATGCAGCATTACTAGCTATTGTTTATGGACCTCTCATGATAAACAATTACTTTTGGGGATTACATAGATTACAATTTGTTACATCTAACTGGTTAAATCCGCTTCAATCGGTGTAGATGAAGGGAAGGAGACAGATTAAAGGATTTTAAAGTCTTGAGACATGGATTGTGTATGTATGCCATTCAGAGGGTGAATGGGCAAAACAACAGTTTACTCACAGACATTATTTTAACAGTTTTCGAAACTTCAGAGTGTTTTCTATCCAATGCTACCAATTATATGCATATCCTAGCTTCTGGGCCTGAGTAACAGGCAGTTTACTTTGGGCATGTCAGTCATCCGAACTTCCGAATACTGCCCCCTAGCCTTAAGAAGTTTTTCAACCACTTCACAAATTTCTTGTTAACAAACTATAGTTTTGGCAAGTCAGTTAGGACATCTACTTTGTGCATGACACAAGTAATTTTTCCAACAATTGTTAACAGACAGATTATTTCACTTATAATTCACTGTATCACAATTCCAATAGGTCAGAAGTTTACATACACTAAGTTGACTATGCCTTTAAACAGCTTGGAAAATTCCAGAAAATTATGTCATGCCTTTAGAAGCTTCTGATAGGCTAATTGACATAATTTGAGTCAATTGGAATTGTACCTGTGGATGTATTTCAAGGCCTACCTTCAAACTCAGTGCCTCTTTGCTTGACATCATGGGAAAATCAAAAAAATCAGCCATGACCACAGTAAAATCAGTCCTATATTGACATAACCTGAAAGGCCGCTCAGCAAGGAAGAAGCCACTGCTCCAAAACTGCCATAAAAAAAGCCAGACTACGGTTTGCAACTGCACATGGGAACAAAGATCGTACTTTTTGGAGAAATGTCCTCTGGTCTGATGAAACAAAAATAGAACTGTTTGGCCATAATGACCATCGTTATGTTTGGAGGAAAAAGGGGGAGGCTTGCAAGCCGAAGATCACTATCCCAACCGTGAATCACGGGGGTGGCAGCATCATGCTGTGGGGGTGCTTTGCTGCAGGAGGGACTGGTGCACTTCACAAAATAGATGGCATCATGAGGCAGGAAAATGATGTGGATACATTTAAGCAACATCTCAAAACATCAGTCAGGAAGTTAAAGCTTGATCGCAAATGGGTCTTCCAAATGGACAATGACCCCAAGCATACTTCCAAAGTTGTGGCAAAATGGCTTAAGGACAACAAAGTCAAGGTATTGGAGTGGACATCACAAAGCCCTTCAATCCTATAGAAAATGTGTGGGCAGAACTGAAAAAGCCTGTGCGAGCAAGGAGGCCTACAAACCTGACTCAGTTACACCAGCTCTGTCAGGAGGAATGGGCCAAAATTCACCCAACTTATTGTGGGAAGCTTGTGGAAGGCTACCCAAAACGTTTGACCCAAGTTAAACAATTTAAATGCATTTCTACCAAATACTAATTGAGTGTATGTAAACTTCTGGCTGACTGGGAATGTGATGAAAGAAATAAAAGCTGAAATAAATCTCTCTCTCTGCTATTATTCTGACATTTTACATTCTTAAAATAAAGTGGTGATCCTAACTGACCTAAAACAGGGAATTTGTACCTGGATTAAATGTCAGGAATTGTGAAACACTGAGTTTAAATGTATTTGGCTAAGGTGTATGTAAACTCTGACTTCAACTGTATAGCACATAATATGCTTCCTAGCATTGGGAAGAAGTGTATGATGAATGACATTACTTGGAAGGTGCAAATGAGAGATTGTGAGACCTAGCGGCAAAGGAAACGAGACAGTTTTATTCATGGGTTGGATTTTCAACCAGTGTTTATGGCATTATGTTGCAGCATTTTCTGTTGTGAGTATATGATACACTGTATGACAATGACCCGACAGTCCTCTGCTCTGGGTGGCTGACTGTCTGGTACATACAGTGGTTATTAACTGTGTGTAGCATACCAGACAGACAGAGAGAACTGTGGTGATGATAGTACTGTTTATCTGCTACAGCTGTTCAGTGTCATGTAGTGTCAGTATTTAGTCACATGGTGATGGTTCTTCCCATTATTTAAAATCAGTCTAGCCTGAAACTTGTAGCCACACAACTGTAATTAAAGAATTTATCATGGTTTTGTATACTTATCTGAATTTGCCCTATTTTTCCACAATGATAATGCCAATCAACTTAGTAGGACAACACCATAAATAAGTAATTTCACTGATGGTATCTCATTCATGTGGCCACAGTTAGACTCTCATAACTTATTTTAATGTGATTTTAATGTGTGGCACCCATTGTGTTTGCGATTCTGAGATATTTTGTGTCGATCAGACTATGACATCTGTTCTGCTGTTGTCACTTCTGGGAAATTCAAATACCCTCTTCAAAATACCTGTTATGTAATATCATGAATTGTCAGCATCTCTGCTAAGAAAAGGTGGTCTACGTGACTGTTAAGTGTATTGTTTAATTCCTTATTTGATTAATCCTGTTAATTGTGTAAGGCCAGCAGTTTTTAAAGTGTGACCTGACCAGGGAAAAACTCTGGGTCCATCCTTGGGAGCCTTAGCCTAGTATTTCTTTGGTTTTGTCTGTTGGTCTGGAAAAACTCTAGGCGAGGGATCATCAACTAGATTCAGCCGCGGGCCGATTTCTTCTTGAGCGGGGCCGGAACATAGACTACAAATTGACTGCAAGAAGCCCAAGCAGATATAATATTTGACTAGAACATAATAATTTCAAACCTTGCTTGCATATGATCTCTCTATTATGCGTGAAAATAAATTTGAGTCATTCAGCAGACACTTATCCAGAGCGACTTACAGGCGCAATTAGGGTTAAGTGCCTTGCTCAAGGGCACACACATCATTTTCACCTAGTTGGCTCGGGGAACCCTGCTCTAGGCTCTACTCATGCGATACCATTTTCATCTGTTTGCTATGTCTCACTTAGTAAGAAAGGATTTCAAACAAGTGTCTTGCTTTACCATATAGTTTACAAAAGTTTGACGAAATAGAGTAATATTTTATATGAAAAAAGGATGTGCTTTGACAGTCCCTCGTTGCGCCAGTCTCCTCCCCTTACTGCTTTTGACGACGTCATTCCCTATTTAACCACTGCGCAACGCTCACGATTATCAGTTTGCAGAGGAGAGTAGTGGTTACCTGCTTCAACAGTGCTTGAACGGCAACCTTCTACTCTTTCGAAGCAATTTATTTTTGATTCAATTCATCCCTTTTTAAGAACCAAATTAGATCAAGCTATCCATAATACTTCGAATCACTCACACCACCACTTCGGACCAGAAAAACCACAAGGTAAGAAAATAACATCTAGCTAAGAATAAATTATTTAACTAATGTTAGCTGGTTGGCATAATAGTTGGATGGATGATGTAACTTATCGTAGTTAGCTAGCCACTGCCGCCCAAGGCCGTACTAGTGAGGGTGGCTAGCTACGTTAGGTAAGAAGCTACGCTACCTACTGTAGCCAGCTAACGTTAACAAGCTTGCGACGATGTGAAATGCGTTGTAACGTTAGCGTAATAACGCGGAGTAATTTTACAATGCTGAAATAGCTACTGGTAACTAGCTAACAGTTGTCAATGTTATAATGGCGGTGTTTTTCGATATCATGGTGTTATACTTCATATGTCCTTGTTTTGCCAAATAATGGCGTCCAGTATTGGCAACTATTTTTCCATGATCGTCTCCTTGATTTGCCGTTGCGTCGTCACAGCACCAATTTCTCGCTGCGGTTCCAGACGTAGCGTTTTCGCCATCTCCTACGCACACCGCGCCCTTTGTTCTTCTCTGCCTGTATGCGCGCGGTTGCTGTGACTTCTGTTTCAGTGAGCGCTTCTCGTTTGCGGCAGAATTAAGTGGCTAAATGCTATGAACTAAACATTGTCACTCTGAACTCGCTAAATATTAATTGGTAACACTGACGGCCTTGGTCGGTCAAGTGCAACGATCTGTTATATTGGCTAGATGGTTGATTTAACAATGGAAATGCATGCCTTCAGAGGCGAGATACATCTAGCCAATCTTTTGTAGAAAATATCAATTCCCTAGTTAACAACCTAAACATTTTATATTCGCTCAAATAAACTTCACCTATCAAAATAGCAATTTCGTTTTTTTAAACCTTTTATTTAATTGGTAAGTCCGTTAAGGCCAAACCTGGACGACGCTAGGCCAAACCTGGACGACGCTAGGCCAAACCTGGACGACGCCGGGCCAAAGGTTGGTTTTGTATCAATCCTGGCCACACCGGGCAGCTCACATGTAATCAATTCGGAGTGCAGTTGCATTCAACCGTTCTAAATATTGGTTTACTTTGAATATCCCTACAGGGTTAGTTGGGACCATCGATACGTTGGTGTACTATATATGGGACTGTTTCCACATTTCAATGACTTAACCTCAAACTAACTAAAATGTGTACACATATTGAAAGTATTTCACTAGAACTAAGGTCTGCAAAATGATAACGTTGTCCCCATTTACACTAATTTATAGATGGTTCCGAAGTAGCCCCAGAGGTTTATCCAAAGACCAACCAAAATAATAATTAGGTTAACTCTTCCCACCTATCGAACCAATTCTTGTTTGAGTTCAGTCATAGCCACTAGCATTTCTTAATGAACCAAATCTAAAGGCTGTATCAGGAAGTGCAGTTGCCCATAAAGCAGACCGTCTGCTAATCTGCGTGTACATATTTTGGGCGGTGTCAATCCTCTTGCTGCCTCTGGGTGCGATGCGCATAGATAAGGTCTGAGTATCTAGCTAAATAGAGGAATATATTTGTTTCACTATTTAGTGGCAGCTGGATTTGCAATGACAATGACCTACCCATTGTGTTGAAATGCATCAGTTTTGATGTTAGTTGAGCACTGGAGAGGTGCACGCTTCATAAAGTCCAAATACTTACGAGACTCATGCTCTTAGCCAACTAAAGGGCTACACTGATGCATCTCTCATAACCAAACAAACCATTTATCTATTGAATGGACTATGACCTGATGGCACCAACCTTCTGTGACGTTAGACTGTCTGACTCTTCAATATTGAAATCTTCACTTTGGCATCAGGGCTCTCCATGCTGTTTTAAAAGTGCCTGACTTCATTGAACCAAAGTGTGCCCTCCTTTCCTCTTGACAGTTAATGCATTTCCATTTCAGAAACATGACTTCTCAGGTGAGACAGAACTTCCATCAGGACTGTGAGGCTGCCATCAACCGGCAGATCAACCTGGAGCTGTACGCTTCCTATGTCTACCTGTCCATGGTAAGAGCAAGAGACTGGAATGGAGATGAAGGGTTGGGCAAGCGCAGTCAAGGACACTAGTATGACAAATTAAATGACTGATTAGATTACAGGTACACGGAGTAATGTGATGTAGAGTTTACACCCCATGATGGTGCAGATGGGGGTGTTCAACACGCTGGCCTCTGGCATCCCATTTAATACTAGGGCTGGGTGGTAGGGCCTAAATCACCTTTGTTTTCAACCTTGTCAGTGATTCACTATTTTATTTAGTTATATCACACTCTGAATAAGCTATGTTGTAAAATTCACTGCATTTCAGAAGTTGGCAATAATCTCATGAATTCAGGCTTGTGAAATTATATCTAGGCTAAATATAAGCCTTCCACAACCATAAGACTCACTAATAATTTAATCAAAGTAGTTTCAAGTGCTTTGTTTAAGTAATCACTGATAACAAGGGATGCTAGCATGTTTATGCCGCTAACTTTCGAGTCATTCAGCACTATCTGTAATCATGGTAGTGTAGATGTGTTTAACATTCTACTCTTATTTAGTGACTCCAGAATGATGATGCATTATTTACCATTCATTTCTATTGGATGCAAAATAATCAGAAACAAACAAATGCATCCAACAAATTTGTGTAGTCACAAGCTTGATGTAGTCATTGAGCGCTAGGAATATGGGACCAAATGCGTAAACTTTAATACACGTTAATTTGTCTCAATAATTTTGGTCCCCTAAAATGGTTGGACTATGTATAAAAAGGGCTCTACTTTCTAAATGGTTGACCTGATATGGGTGAAAATGCCCTTAAATTAAAGCTGATCGTCTGCACTTGAACCCCATAGTCATTGTATCATTTCAAGTGCTGGAGTACAGATCCAAAACAGTCCCAATACTTGTGGAGCTCATTTTATCTGCTTACTGATCTCAGTGATCACTGTGAACACACATTGAGTCCACTGATAGCCAGTCACTACTTATGTCAAGATGATCATTTTGATATTGTGCTTTTGATTTGGCAAACCAAGTTAAGGTCTAGTGATCAGCTTTTTATAGTAGAACTGGAACCAGCCTGGTAGCTTTGAACTAAAGGTCGTTACTTTTCTCTCCGTCTCAGGCGTATTACTTTGATCGTGATGACCAGGCCCTGCACAACTTTGCCAAGTTTTTCAAGAACCAGTCCCACGAAGAGCGTGAGCATGCTGAGAAGCTGTTGACAGTTCAGAACCAGAGGGGAGGGAGAATCTTCCTGCAGGACGTCAAGGTGATTGTGTGTGCGCTAAGTGCTTGTGTGTACGTCCATGTTTCGCCTGTTAGGAAATGCATGCTTTCAACGGGAGTTTAGTATGGGGATATGGTAGTGCCCATCTAGGGAGGGCCAACAGGAGATTGAGGGTGTGGACCACTTATCTTTCACAGACATTTAAACCGCTGTGAGTCATTGAAACTGTCAGGGATAAATGTACGGTTGCAATGAGAGAACATTAAACAGCAGCCCTACTGGATCCTAGAGAAAGACTTTGCTTACAGAGTAAAGCAATGAGAGGTTCAGGAAACAGACCGAACTGATATTTTAAACTTGACTGATTGGCTACCTAGCTGCTTAATAACTGTGTACTCCAGTTTGTCTGCTCTAAGCCAGTGGGTGGTGGCTTGTGTAGAAGCTCAACTGCTGCTCTAACAGCATATGTATGGCTTGTTCTAGAAACCAGAGAAGGATGAGTGGGGTAGTGGTGTGGAGGCCCTTGAGAGTGCCCTGCAGCTGGAGAAGATTGTGAACCAGTCCCTGCTGGACCTGCACAAGGTCTGCTCTGAACACAACGACCCACACGTGAGTATATGGAGACAAGAACTATACACAGGCAAAATACCATGTTATTTTTAACAGCACGATGTTAAGGATTTGTCTGAATATTTTAAATCCTAATCTAATCCACCCACATTTCACATATAATTCAGGATATCATAAACAGGGCCCCAAATATGAAAAACCGGTGTACTTCAGGTCTTTGCCGTGTACACTTTCGTCAGTACCAAGTCCAGTGGGTCACATGAAGGGCTTACTACTCTGGGGTTGTAAAAACCCTTTTCCTCCAGGTTCTAGAACACTAGAGATTATTCATCCCTGTTCTGTTTGAGGCATCACTCCACTGACTTTTGCTTAACCGTTTTCCTTGTGCTCTCATTTGTCCTTTCCTCTCTTTCTCAGCTGTGTGACTTCATTGAGACCCACTACCTGGACGAGCAGGTGAAGTCCATAAAGGAGCTGGGTGACTGGGTGACCAACCTCCGCCGCATGGGTGCCCCCCAGAACGGCATGGCCGAGTACCTGTTTGACAAACACACTTTGGGGAAGGAGAGCACATAGATAGACCCTCCATCTTCTTGCTATATCTTATAGCTGTAGTTCTGTCTTGCTTGATAGATCTGACTCGTCTGTTTCTGTCAGGGACTGGCATCAATAAAGTTTATCCTTGAATCCTTAGTTTGCGCTAATCTTCAACCAGTTCCTATAAGCCATTTCCCCAAGCCTATGGCTGTTTTCCCCTCTTCAAATTGACGGTCTTGCCTGCTTTTGTTTTGATGGCAGTTGTCATCAAACTGAATAAAACCCTCTGGATTCTGATTTCTGCAGATGTGTCATGATTAGTCTAAATGGTCTCATCAGTCAGACATGGTTAAACAAACTGATCAAAACTGGTCTGACACACAATGGATGGCATAAGGACCATTCAAGAAGTTCTAGTGGATGCTAGAGAATTGAGTGACTGTAAATTGATTAAAATGGCACTATTTAAAAGAAAATATTAGAACCTATTGCAAATTCAGCTGATCACACTGCAATAATATGAATGCATGTGCAGAGCTCCAGTGATTCAATGCTCTTAAACTTCAACACCTGAGTAGCTCTGAAAGGATTTGATACTGTGTGTATCACTGAGTACACCAAACATTAGGAACACCTTCCTAATATTGAGTTACTCTGTGTATATTCCAATATATTAGTTTCATTCCAAAATGCTTTATCCACTAACTTCATGTTTTTCATTCAAGAGTGCTTATGGATACCTTTGAGTAAAATGTTACTGTTCTCAGGTTTCCATCCAACATTTCTATGCACGTGAAGTACATGTCGGATGAAAAATGTCATCACCGTCCTGATGGAAACACAAGATTTGTCGTAAACTTTCTAAATGTTGACATGACTAAATGCAATAGACAAGGTGGGATCCTTTTGTCTGTAAAATGTTATGCGAGATGGAAAGGCTTTTGTGCAAATATTGATTTAATAACCATATCAAAGTAGTCATGAGATGCCGTGTGGTCCTACCACTTCGACTTTGGGAAGCGTACAGTTTATTAGGCTACAGATAATGAACTTCACAGCATGGTGAAAGTGCAAAGATGAGCTTGATGCTCCTTTCCAAAAATATTGAGGGTCTTATTCTGGAGATGAAATGAACAACCAATGCTTGGCTGCCATTTGACAATTAATAATCTTGCTCCTTTGTCAAACTCATGTAGGCCAGGGATGCGAATCTGGTGGCCCATGTGTGCTGCCCCCCCCCCCCCCAAAAAAAAATGTGGGGGATTCAATTTACTGTTGAGATAGACTACACAAGGTGCAATTTTGAAAGTTGGTTCTGCATCAATGGTTTTTCTGTCAGTCACTGACAGTCACTCAATTAGCCCATGTCAGCTTTTCTTTTCAATTGGTAAGTTAGTCTAGTGGCCAGCTATCTAAACTTGTATTCATGGTCGAATTACCGAGTGGGGGACCCTCATTGATTTTGTTAGTCACTCATATTTTAACATCTCTACACTGTCAAAATGTGTAGAAATGTTGCTTAGGACCGGCTCTGGCTTAATTTGTGGGTATGGATGTGGGTACTCAGTTCTGCGAGCCACTGCAGCTCCCCATGATAAATTCCGATTTTTTTTTTTTTTCGTGACCCCCACAATTTAAGTTGCCCATCCCTGATGTAGGCTATACCCGCACTGTATCTACGAGCTGTTGGCTAGAGTGCATGTGCCAATACCAGAGTGGGCACATTCGCTATATTAACTCAATATTTGATGTAACAAAACCATCAGTTGAGAATGTGATGGAAACCAATTTTACGTTTAACCGCAAACATTTTTTTATGCGCACTACGTCATCACGCACAGACTTATACGCAAAAAGTTAATTTGGTGGAAACGCATCTGGTTGGGAAATCCAGATATTTATGCGGATTTGAGAATATTCACATGAAAATCTGGTGCAAATGGGATGGAAACCTTGCTATAGATTAAGATTTGAGATGTATATTAAAAAGGTTTTGTGGCAAAATGCTATATATCCATTGTTTAGCTGGAATGGAATGTTCGTATCCTGTAGATTTGACATACAGATATATTACTTTATTGATACATTTTTAAATATTGATGTCACAGACAGACATATCAGTAGACAGGAATTCTAATAATTTCTAGTTTATGTACACCAGTGGAGGCTGCTGAGGGGCGGACAACTCATAATAATGGCTGGAATGGAGTAAATGGAATGGTACCAAACGTGGTTTCCATTGACTCCATTCCAGCCATTACTGTGAGCCGTCCTCTCCTCAGCAGCCTTCACTGATGTGCACAAAAAATTAAGAACACCTTCCTAATATTGAGTTGCACCCCCTCCCCCCTTTGCCGTCAGAACAGCCTCAATTCGTCGGGTCACGGACTCTACAAGGTGTCGAAAGTGTTCCACTGGGATGCTGGCCCATGTTGACTCTAATGCTCCTTCAGTTGTTTCAAGTTGGCTGGATGTCCTTTGGGTGGTGGACCATTCTTGATACACACATGGAAGTGTTAAGCTTGAAAAACCCAGCAATGTTGTAGTTCTTGACACAAAACGGTGTGCAGGGCTCATGCTACCATACCCTGTTCAATGGCGCTTAAATCATTGGTCTTGTTTCAATTGTCTCAAGGCTTAACAATACTTGTTTAACCTGTTTCCTTGTATTCATCTACACTGATTGAAGTGGATTTAACAAGTGACATCAATGAGTGATCATAGACTGACCAGGTAAAATATATGTCATGGAAAGAGCAGGTATTCATTTAAGTGATAATTCCCTCGAAACGGGTGTTGATAGGCCCGAGATGAAGTCGAGGGCCGGCAAACCGTGCCAATATATCCTCTAAACACCTGCTTCGAGTGCATTATCACTTTTATACAACGGGTTACCAACATATTCAAATAATGATTGACATATTTTAATAAAAATGTTATTTTGATAAATTTATTCGTACTATTTCAGCCTTCCACGAGATATAGTCCCAACACACATCTAAAGTTGCTACCCAAGCCGGCTGGTCATTCGTTCTATCGGTTCGGTTGCCAGTGACGCGACTCCGTCGTTAAGTCTTTTTGTTCTGTATCTACGGACGCGACCCAGTCGCTAATGATGAGCTAATGATGCACAATTTCCCCTGGCATAGCTCTTTCGTAAGGACACTGTTGTTCAGAGGAGCTAGCCAACAACACAGCTAACAAAATCACTTCAAATTGAAGCTGGAAAGACTGCAAACTAGCTGCATTTCATTTTGTTTGACCTGTTTTCTATTGACATTTTTTGTATATATCCATACAAATTATGCCAGCTGATTTATGATTTTGACTGGCTGAGAAAAAATGTATTTCTGCCCACCTCGACCCCTACACGTTCATTACTATGGGACTGCTGGAGAACAAATTTCAATATTGAAACAATGTTGATAATGTCGGAGAGACAGACAGCAAGGTTTATACAAATCTCCGCTGTTGAAAACCAAATGCTAGTCTAAAAGAAATGGGATATAATGTCTAGATGCTTTTTTATAGTGGAGATCACATTTATAAATTGCCTGGCTGGGTTGATGAGACAGGATTGCGCAGTGAGATGGAACAGAGTAAATAGGCATTTCAACAACATAGCTTTAGCCGGTGGTAACTTGTGGATTATAAACTGGGTGATTAGAGCCCTGAATGGTGATTGGCTGACACCCAGGGTATATCAGACCGTATACCAGGGGTATGACAAAACATTTAGTTGGTAACCAGTTTATAATAGCAATAAGGCATCTCTGGGTTTTGTGGTATATGATCATGGCTAAGGGCTGTATCCAGGCACTCTGCGTTGCGTCATGTTAAGAACAGCCCTTAGCCGTGGAATATTGTCCATATACCACACCCCCCTGGGCCTTATTTCTTAAATAGACACAGGCTGGAATGCGGTTTTAACCAATTAGCATCCAGGATTAGACCCACCCGTTGTACAATATGTTTTGTACACTTAGGGTGTGTTCGTAAATTCACTCTGGCTATCTACTCCGATTTCAGAGCACATCTGAGTATGCCAGAGCGCAGAATAACTGATGAATTTACGAACGCTCAACACCCATTGAATGTGGCTGGTGTCAGTAAACGTTGGCAAAAAAGCGTAATTCAATTGTTGACAGCGCAACAGTTACAGTCACCAACGCTCTGGATAACATGAAAACAGCCTAACCAGCTCTGCTAGAGTGACAATGGGGCCAGCACAGTAAAATGATGAGAGTGAGGTGTTTACGAATGGACAATCTGACAACGCTCTGAATTTAGGAACGCCCAGAGTGCCCTCTGAGTGCACTCTGGCACCCCAGAGTGAATTTATAAACACACCCTTATCAGGGTTGGGTAGGTTACTTTCTAAATGTAATCCGTTACAGTTACCTGTCCAAAATTGTAATCAGTAAAGTAACTTTTGGATTACCCAAACTCAGTAACGTGATCTGATTACATTTGGTTACTTTTAGATTACTTTTCCCGTAAGAGGCATTAGAAGAAGACAAAAATGTATGTTACCTATTGAATGACATCTATTGCAGGATAAATCAATGTTAAAGTTTACATAGCTGACCATATATGGATGTTACGTTTTACTTGGGTTGGTTAAGTAGGCTTCTAACCCATCACTTTCTACTACATATAATAATAGGATTAAATGATATCTTTATATTAATTATATAATGTATAAATCACAATATGGATGTTGCAACTACAGATTGCCCCTTTAAGTCTATCAAACGTGTGCGAGTTTGAGCATGTGTCCATTAGGCCTATGGATGTATTTTATTTATCAGTTTGAATTAGATTGAGCAATAAAAAAAAACATTTTTATTCCATAGGCTGGGATCCGCACTATGCAGATGTTGAAAAAGTGCATTTTTCAATGGCTGTCCACTGGTTTCACAAACAATGATTGATAGGCAGCTTAAATTTCTTGAATTCAACCATTATTGGCTTCAAATACACATTTAGATTTGTGAACAGCCATCCACAACAATCACAATCCATAAGGCGCAAATAGCTAAATGAGAGAGCAGCGGTGTGATCAATGCGCTATGTAGATATCAATAATAACTTATATCCATATCGCCGTAGACTACACAACTGCTGTCATCCTTACCTCCAAGCGTTAATTCAAGTTGGATAGTCTTTGGATGCCGACAGCAGTCGCACAATTGGAAGACATAGCTTGAACTGTAGCCTAAAAAAACCCTATTCCTATTCCTTCCCACGATCTATCAAACACATTTACATTTACATTTAAGTCATTTAGCAGACGCTCTTATCCAGAGCGACTTACAAATTGGTGCATTCACCTTATAATATCCAGTGGAACAACCACTTTACAATAGTGCATCTAAATCTTTTACATTTGGTGTGTCATACTGGTCTCTGACTTGTGGTCAGACTCGCTCGTGTGGAACCACCTTAAACTTGCGCCTTTTTTCAATTCTGATTTGAATGTCATTGAGAAAACAGAGAAGTGTCAAAGATTTTATTCGCAAACATCCTTTCTGAATTTAAAAGTAATCCTCGAAGTAATCATCTAGTTTTTCAAAAGTATCTGTAATCTGATTACAATATTTTTGCTGCTAACGAAATGAATTACAGTTACCGTTTTTTGTAATCCTTTACATGTAACGGATTAGATGTAGTCCATTACTCCCCAACCCTGCCCTTAGGGGGACCGAGGTAAAGACAGTTTCAGGTTGGATATATGACCGATATTCGCATGTAGTTTTCCTTACATCCACCAACAGCAGTTAGGTACCGTCAACAAAGTGACAAATCACATTTTTCAAATTTCAATAGCTCTTTAACCATTACTCCTAATAATTTCAAAACTGGTTGTAGCTAACCCGATGGCATAGACACACATTGCACACAATTATTTTTTGTCGATTTACATCTCACACAATGCAAAAAATATAAAAAATACTAATTACTGTCCATGAGTAACCTCAATCTTGTGGATGTTTGGGCCAATAAAGTGCCAACTCAATTCTACCATTGACTAGTCTCTTATGCCCCTATTAACGGGGACACAGGGCAATAGTTTTTAATCTAAACCAGCCCTTTTTTACTGGAGTACACTAACCCCTAATTGGGGCTCTTTTCTTGACACACAGTAGCAGTTTACCAGATAAGAAGTGAAGAAGATCAAAAAGTAGACTGTTGTAAGGGTGTATTACGTTCTGAGCTGGCCCCATTGTCATATCCATTCTGGATTCTGAGTGGTAAAATCATGAAAAATACCTCTATGTATGTGTATACTGTATGTGGGAATGTCTTATGTCCGTCCTACATGTAGTGTTGATACTGCATATATCATTAATTACTATTGCAAAGAGAAGTATTATGTTCAACAACTGACATTTTCTGATATTATTTTGACAAACACACTTTAACACACTTTGGTGCTTACAATTCATTCTCTATTGTCATAGACTTGATGGGCACTGTCATCTGTGATCTTTGTGATATGACTTTCTTTAAGCACGTACTGATGAAACTGTCACTTCATATTTTTTTCTTAAAGTCTACAAACAGTATTCACTCTGTGATAGGGTTGGATCCTATATGCTACTTTTATTATTGTCCTGTAAATGGTTCAGTGCCTATAATTTAGGCTGTGTGTAGAATGGGGCATAAAGGAAATGACCTCTACTAGATTATAGTGATAAGGAAAACCGTATACAGTTTTGGCCTGTGTATTCATTTGCCTATAACTGATCAGAATTCATTTATGTTTACATAAAAAAATATAATACTTCAAAATGAGAAGATCCTGCCATGGAAAAGATGACTGGGTGGACATAAAGTGGAAAGGAGGGGAAATAACTCACACCATGCAGCAGGACACCTTCAGCTGCGGGGTCTTTGCAATGCGGGTTTGATAGATATATTTTCAATAATGAATGGTTTGCTGTTATGTGACAATTAGGTCAAAAACTCTAACAAAAACAAAAAGTAAATGTAAATTCTTTATTTTTATGTAGTTGTGTCAGACAGCCATATGTTCAGTTCATGCCTATGATTTCAGAGTTCAACAAAGCCAACAACTGCTTCATGTGTGCCACTGATAAAGAACCTGGATGTGGCCCAAAGACTGACTGGGTTAGTAACTTTATTTAACATGTTTATAATCTTTTGACAACAGTGACGGCATGTAAGACAATTGATGATATAACACAATGGATGGCTAATTCGTCATTCAGCATTGATATTTGATATTGTTTATAACGTGTTACGCTTTGTTTTGTTTTAGATTGAATGTTTTGCATGCCAACGGTGGTTCCATGTGCTGTGCTAGGAATGAAGACAAAAGAGTTCAGAGTGAAGAACACAAACCGGAAGTGCTGTCTTTGTTGTTGAAAATGTATGCTATACCCCATCCACACTGAAGAGGCTCTGAAATGTACATCAACCAGGGATAAAGAGAAAGTTAACACTGTGAAATGTTTTGTACTTATTTGAAGTAAAGTGTCTGTTGACATGTTGGAAAAGATTAAAGGTCTACAATTTCTGTTTAGTTTGTCAATATTCAATTTTTATTCATTGATTTTCTGGTGGTTACATGATAAGTATATGTATTGACCAGCAAACCCACTGCAGCCTACCTCACTAGTTCACTCTCCATCCCTGCTTTGGACAATTAATAACATGGCTCTCGTACTTGCACTTTTCCTTTATGGTTGATATTAACGATGAAAGGAGATACTGTCTGTCTCTCTCCTATTGTGTACCGCTTATAAATACTGTGGAAAAATACAAAACAGGGACAATAAGTACTTAGAACTACCAATTATTATAGATAAATATTAAAGAAAAGGGTAAACACAACACTGGACTGAACCCCCTAATTGTCAAACTAATATTAATGTACAACAGTATAAAAGATACATAACTAGAGGTTATGCAATATGAGTGTATATCCACTGCACACTTCTTAGGTGTGTAATTGACATGACCAAGGAGCTTTAAAACTATGAAAAATGTACGTTACGCTGCTTGATTTTACAGAACACAAACAAGAGTGTGCAATATATATGGCTAGTCCGTGGACATTCTGAAGTTTGTTTGAGACCAGTAGGTCACATGACCAAGGAGCTATTGAAGTTTTTAAGTTTTAAAAATTAATGTGAAATCTTGTGAGATGAAAATGGACAAACTAAAGGGTGTGAAATGTGTAGGCCCACGAGTGAACATTCTGAACCTTGTTTGAAGTCAGTAGGTTACATGACCAAGGAGCTATTGACATTTTTCTGTTGGAAAAATTAATGTAAAAATGTGTGAGATGAAAATGATCAAACCAAAGTGTGTGCAATATAGAAGGGTAGTCAGTGGAAATTCTGAACCTTGTTTGAGTCAAGTAGGTCACATTACCAAGGAGCTATTGACATTTGAATGTTAAAAAAGTTTGTACTTTGTTTACGCTCCCTAACTAATTCAACGAGGAACTTAAAATGCTGCTCACATTTCCACATTTGTTAGCTTTGGAAAGCGAATTAATGTGTAAATCGTGAAAATAAGACCTGTGCAATGTTGTGCGCAATTTTTCCACATCATGACACTTATTTGGAGTCTATGGCTCAAGTGGTTTGAAAGCTATTGAGGTTTGAAAGGGTGAATATCCGTTAAATATCCATCTTCAAACTGTCTTTTCATTGGTACAGGGGGGTCTATGACATCATCCTATCTAGGGTTCTATATCTATGATCACCAATGTGTCATTTGTACAGTTCTTAAATATATATGTGACATTTGACTGTAAAACTTGGCAGTGCTACTGCTTTCTCTGTGAGTGAGGGTGGATATATGGCATTTTTCAACAGAATATGATAGTCTCTTTGCAATGAAACTATCTAATGATAGACTTCAAACAAATACATGACTGTCATTTAATAACCATGCCCTGATGGGGAAAAACACACACATCTCTGTCTTTATTTCATCATGTCAACTGTCTATTTGGGGCTACGGTTTGTTTTGGGCAGGACAATGGTAACTCTGTCAAAAACAGGATGTGATGCTGAGGAAATTCCGAAGTTTCATTTCCAGTCAGAACTGTTAGTCAGGAAAGGAGAACTGGCATCTCAGCTGGCTTCCACTACCAACAAACATTACTGTGCTGCAAGTTTATAATGTTAAACTAAAACGAAAACTGAAACGAAAACGAATATTAATCATGAAAAACAATTGCTCATACATTTATACTGACTCTACAAACAATCATCATATACGCTGCTGCTACTCTGTTTATCATATCCTGATGCCTAGTCATCTTAACCTTATACATATCTACCTCTATCACTCCAGTGTCTCTGCACATTGTTAATATGGTACTGACCCTGTATATAGTCACCTTACCCCTATACATATCTACCTCTATCACTCCAGTATCTCTGCACATTGTTAATATGGTACTGACCCTGTATATAGTCACCTTACCCCTATACATATCTACCTCTATCACTCCAGTATCTCTGCACATTGTAAATATGGTACTGACCCTGTATATAGTCACCTTACCCCTATACATATCTACCTCTATCACTTCAGTATCTCTGCACATTGTAAGTATGGTACTGGAACTGACTCTGTATATAGCATGCCTACTTAATCATGTTCTTCTTATTTTTATATCTTGTGTGTTTTTGTTTTACCTTGTTGGGGTTAGAGCTTGCAAAAAAGGCATTTCACTGTTTTTTTATTTAACAAGGCAAGTCAGTTAAGATTAAATTCTTATTTACAATGACGGCCTACCCCAGACAAACCCGGATGATGCTTGGCCAATTGTGCGCCACCCTGTGGGACTTCCAATCACAGCCAGAGACGATGCCGCCTGGATTTGAACCAAGGACACCTTTTGCGCTGAGATGGAGTGCCTTAGATGTAAGAAGGGCTATATAAATAGCCCTGTGTGATGGGTAGCAACAGGGTTCAGCTTCACCAAGTAGAAATAAGTAGCCTCAGCAGCTGCACTCAGCATCTATGTGATGAGCCCTGAAATGCAGCTTGGAAAACATAAGCATCATGTCTTGATCCCCCAATCTGTGTATACATTTATGTGGAAGGTTCACCGGGTGAGCAATGATGTGTAGTTAATGGGTGAACTATGTTAAGTCAGGTTTACCTGACAATCATAACATTCAAATCTGAACGTGCATGGCAGATATGTGGTGGAATGGGTATAGTGTTATGTGGATGTATTTATTCATGATGTATTAACAAACTAGATGTGGTAATTCTCTCCAATACCACATGTAATCCATTCCTGGCAATGAAAAATACATGAGCTCATACTGTACATATAAATGAAAGCAGACATTGAGTAGACAGACCACTCAAATCATATCAAATCAAATCAAATTTTATTTGTCACATACACATGGTTAGCAGATGTTAATGCGAGTGTAGCGAAATGCTTGTGCTTCTAGTTCCGACCATGCAGTAATATCTAACAAGTAATCTAACCTAACAATTTCACAACAACTACCTTATACACACAAGTGTAAAGGAATTAATAAGAATATGTACATAAAATATTTGAATGAGCGATTGCCGAATGGCATAGGCAAGATGCAGTAGATGGTATAGAGTATAGTATATACATATGAGATGAGTAATGTAGGGTATGTAAACATTATATAAAGTGGCATTGTTTAAAGTGGCTAGTGATACATTTATTACATACATTTTTCATTATTAAAGTGGCTAGAGATGAGTCAGTATGTTGGCAGCAGCCACTCAATGTTAGTGATGGCTGTTTAACAGTCTGATGGCCTGATCCCCGCTTTGATGCACCTGTACTGACCTCACCTTCTGGATGATAGCGGGGTGAACAGGCAGTAGCTCGGGTGGTTGTTGTCCATTATTATCTTTTTGGCCTTCCTGTGACATTGGGTGGTGTGGGTGTCCTGGAGGGCAGGTAGTTTGGAATTTGTATTTGTGGTCCTGGCGACTGGACCTTTTTTGGAACACAATTATTTTGGTCTTACTGAGATTTACTGTCAGGGCCCAGGTTTGACAGAATCTGTGCAGAAGATGCAGTAGGCCCTCCTTGGTTGGTGACAGAAGGACCAGATCATCAGCAAACAGTAGACATTTGACTTTAGATTCTAGTAGGGTGAGGCCGGGTGCTGCAGACTGTTCTAGTGCCCTCGTCAATTCGTTGATAGATATATATATATATATAGCTCTGTGGAAAGAAATGTGTGTGTTTTTTGCCTATTTTAACCGCACGCTTGTTGTTTGTGTACATGGATTTTATAATGTCGTATGTTTTCCCCCAACACCACTTTCCATCAATTTGTATAGCAGACTCTCATACCAAATTGAGTCAAAGGCTTTTTTGAAATCAACAAAGCATGAGAAGACTTTGCCTTTGTTTTTGTTTGTTTGTTTGTCAATTAGGGTGTGCAGGGTGAATACGTGGCCTGTCGTACAATAATTTGGTAAAAAGCCAATTTGACGTTTGCTCAGTACATTGTTTTCACTGAGGAAATGTAAGTGTCTGATGTTAATGATAATGCAGAGGATTTTCCCAAGGTTGCTGCTGACGCATATCACACGACAGCTATTGGGGTCAAATTTGTCTCCACTTTTGTGGATTGGGGTGATCAGTCCTTGATTCCAAATATTGGAGAAGATGCCAGAGCTAAGGATGATGTTAAAGAGCTTTAGAATAACCAATTGGAATTTGTTGTCTGTATATTTCATCATTTCATTGAGGATACCATCAACACCACAGGCCTTTTTGGGTTGGAGGATTTTTATTTTGTGCTGTAGTTCATTCAAGGTAATTGGAGAATCCAGTGGGTTCTGGTAGTCTTTAATAGTTGATTCTAAGATTTGTATTTGATCATGTTATATGTTTTCGCTGTTTGTTCTTTGTTATAGAGCCAAAAAGATTGGAGTAGTGGTTTACCCACACATCTCCATTTTGGATAGATAATTCTTTGTGTTGTTGTTTGTTTAGTGTTTTCCAATTTTCCCAGAATGGGTTAGAGTCTATGGATTCTTCAATTACATTGAGCTGATTTCTGACGTGTTTGTCCCGCAGGTCTGGGAGAGTGTCTCGCTGGTCTGGGCGGGGTGTCTATTGATCTGTGGCTCCTGTGTGAAGTGTTGGGGCTGCGTTTGAGAGCGATGTCCTTTAGGGTCCGAGCGAAGATGGGCACTGCTGCCTTGTATGGGTGGACCTGGTCATAAAGGCTGTTCAAGTCCATGGTGGGGTCACGGGAAAAACTTGCTTTTACCTGCTGTATGGTAGCAGGGTGGAAGTCTTTTTGGTGTAGCAGGGTGGATATAACCACTTGTGCATTAGGGAAAGTAGAAGAAGCTTTTTCAATCACTCCCTTGAGTGCTGTGGCCACCCTTTCCTGCTGTGTTCTCAGGTCGTTTGTGCTGTGTGTATTATTATGTGGCTAGGTGACCCTAGTTGGTCCTCAGACAGAAGGTCTAGGGCGCGTTGGGTGTTTGGACACCAGGGTTTAAACACACTGTGTTTGGGAAAAAGTTTTTTTTCTTGTATATATTTCCTTTTTGAGTCCATAAGGAGTACAATCTATGTCTTGTGTATGTCCTCCGTGGGTGTGGGGCTGTTGTCAGGAGGGCTATAAGGGTGGCTGAAAGGGGGGGGTGCTCAGAGGTGGTATGATCCCCTGGGCTTGGGGTTCTTCATTTGTCTGTCCCGCTGTGATGTTGACGTGGTCAGGGTCTGGGGTGGACTGTTCTGCTGTGGTGTCGAGACTTTTGTTGGGAGCTGAGGTGGGTTGTTCTGCCTGCTTCTCTGCGGGGGTGGCCACCTCTCTAGTGGGTTGTTCTCTGTCACACGACATCCCCCTCACCCTCTCCTCCAGCAGTCTGATCCTCTCCTCCATCCCCCTCACCCTCTCCTCCAGTAGTCTGATCCTCTCCACCATCCCCCCCACCCTCTCCTCCAACAGTCTGATTCTCTCCTCCATCCCCCTCACCCTCTCCTCCAGCAGTCTGATTCTCTCCTCCATCCCCCTCACCCTCTCCTCCAGCAGTCTGATTCTCTCCTCCATCCCCCTCACCCTCTCCTCCAGCAGTCTGATCCTCTCCTCCATCCCCCTCACCCTCTCCTCCAGTAGTCTGATCCTCTCCACCATCCCCCTCACCCTCTCCTTCAGCAGTCTGATCCTCTCCTCCATCCCCCTCACCCTCTCCTCCAGCAGTCTGATCCTCTCCTCCATCCCCCTCACCCTCTCCTCCAGTAGTCTGATCCTCTCCTCCATCCTCCTCACCCTCTCCCCCAGCAGTCTGATCCTCTCCCTCCATCCCCCTCACCCTCTCCCCCAGCAGTCTGATCCTCTCCCTCCATCCTCCTCACCCTCTCCCCCAGCAGTCTGATCCTCTCCTCCATCCCCCTCACCCTCTCCTCCAGCAGTCTGATCATCCCCCTCCATCCCCCTCACCCTCTCCTCCAGCAGTCTGATCCTCTCCCTCCATCCCCCTCACCCTCTCCTCCAGCAGTCTGATTCTCTCCACCATCCCCCTCACCCTCTCCTCCAGCAGTCTGATCCTCTACCTCCATCCCCCTCTCCCTTTCTTCCAGCAGTCTAATCCTCTCCACCATCCCCCTCACCCTCTCCTCCAGCAGTCTGATCCTCTCCTCCATCCCCCTCACCCTCTCCTCCAGCAGTCTGATCCTCTACCTCCATCCCCCTCTCCCTTTCTTCCAGCAGTCTAATCCTCTCCACCATCCCCCTCACCCTCTCCTCCAGCAGTCTGATCCTCTCCTCCATCCCCCTCACCCTCTCCCCCAGCAGTCTAATCCTCTCCGCCATCCCCCTCTCCCTCTCCTCCAGCAGTCTGATCCTCTCCTCCATCCCCCTCACCCTCTCCCCCAGCAGTCTAATCCTCTCCGCCATCCCCCTCTCCCTCTCCTCCAGCAGTCTGATCCTCTCCTCCATCCCCCTCACCCTCTCCTCCAGCAATCTGATCCTCTCCTCCATCCCCCTCACCCTCTCCTCCAGCAATCTAATCCTCTCCTCCATCCCCCTCCCCCTCTCCTCCAGCAGTCTAATCCTCTCCGCCATCCCCCTCTCCCTCTCCTCCAGCAGTCTGATCCTCTCCTCTAGTGCTCTGTTCTTCTCCTGCTCCTGCTTTTTCTCCTGTTGAAGTTGTCTCATCACAGTCCAGAGTGCAGATATATCTCTCTCCACCTCCAGCTCTTCGGGTCTGGTTAAGGGGGTGTTGTTGTACTGGACTGTTGTCTGGGTCTGTGCTGACTGGAGTGTAATCACCTGCTGTTCCAGCTCCACCTGCTTTACCTCCAGCTGGGTAAATGTATCCTTCATTTCAATGAGGGAGTAGTACTCTGTGCTGGGAGGTTGACTTTCCGCTTGGAGTTGCTCGTCTGTGGGGTTATATAATGAAGAGGTCTGGTCTGACCCGCTCGGGGTGGGGGTATCTTTCTCAAGGGAGAGCTTCTCCTACTGAGCTAATTCTTTGATTAGGTGAAAGTCCAGCTGAAACTGTTTGGGGTTGCCCTGTACCAATACTGTTCCAGAATTATAGAGATTTATTTTAGCTGACTCAGAGTCCTCGTTGTCTAGTATCCTGAGTTTCTCAACAGAGAGGTAGTGTACTAATATAGCACTGTGCCATGCCAGGGGATGGTCTGGTTAATATAGCACTGTGCCAGCCAGGGGATGGTCTGTGTGGAAGATGAGGTTGCTGATGTTCCCATTTTTATAATAGTCAGGAAAAAGTGTCTCTTGATTTTCCATAAGGAGCTTCATTTTGTGCTCTTTTCGTGTCTTATCATTCTTTACATACACAAGGTACTGTATTTTAATTACCTCTGAACAGCAAGAGGCAGCTTCTAAGGCCTCTCCATTTGGTTGAAGTAGACTGTGCGACTCTCCTGCCATTGTTGGGCTAAAGGGCTTTGACACCTCTCAGTTGACACGTCAGTGCTAATTGAAGTTGTATCAAGCATGGCAGCCTTTATTTAGCATTCAGTCCTTATAAAGGGATGTAATGTATTTTTCTTTTTGGCTTTTGGAAATAAATATAGCTTCAGACTAAACATTACTCACTCAATTCCAGGTTGGAAGGTGTTTTCAAGTTTCTGTTGTTTTCCAGAGCATTTGCTGTATAGCTTTGGAATAATACTCTTTGGTAGCTGTAAACCTTCCAGGTGATTACGTAATTCCGTCCAAAGTCAGGTTGTAGGTTTTGAGTTTTGAGTTGGAGTGAAGGTTATGTTGTAGAGAGTTGTATCCTGTATTTGTCCCTGACAAAATATCCAAGTTTATTTAACTCTTAATCTATATATTTTTAAGAACGTGCTGAAAAATGCAGGAACTGTAAGGGGTTTCGTGACTGGCTGCAGGGAAGTCAGGCGCAGGAGAGCAGAACTGGGTAAAAACCGGAGCAGTTTAATGAGCAAATCCAACGGCACCCAGAACAACAAAATATTGGTACAAAATAACCCATTGCGAACCAGCCAGAGTGCACAAACACTTACAACACACAATTTCACATACAGACATGGGGGGAACAGAGGGTTATATACACGACAAGTAATGAGGAAATGAAAACCAGGTGTGTGGGAAAACAAGACAAAACAAATGGAAAATGAAAGGTGCATCGGCGATGGCTAGAAGACCGTTGGTGTCGACCGCAGAAAGATGCCCGAACAAGGAGAGGCACCGATTTCGGCGGAAGTCGTGACAGGAGCTCATCTGCTCATGACCTCTCCTCTCTGTCTTTTCCTTTTCCTTTTCTCTCTCCCTCTCCCTCTCAGTTTGCCTGCCAAATTGATCAATGGGGGAATTGATTGGTGTGACTGATTGGTGTGACATGTGTATTTCCTATTGACCTAGCCAATACCCATCTCCAGAACCAGCAAAATGGTTACCGTCTCTACACCAGCATGTATGTACAATGCTGGTCAACACACACTTTTAACCAGTCTCATTTAGAAATTCTAAAACAAACTTGTAGTTTGCTTGTAGCATCTGCTTACCTCTGCTTGATTCTCTGAGGTCTTTGCACAGTAATCCTTAATGTTCACTACACAGGTCAGATTGCCTTATCAAGACCATTCGATCCGAGGGATACTTTGGCATGTACAAAGGTAGGACAAAATTGTGTGTTTGTGTGTATGTGTGTGTGTGTGTGTGCGTGTGTTCATGCGTGCGTGTGTGCACACAGGTTTGAGCATGTTCTTTGTTTATGACTCTGTGAATCTCTATTTCTTTGGCCATTAGGTGCTGCTGTGAACCTGACTCTGGTCACTCCAGAGAAAGCCGTCAAACTAGCTGCCAATGACTTCTTTAGACAGCACCTGTCCAAGGATGGGTGTGTAGTGCTCAGAGGCCACTTTCAAATACCTGCCTGTCAAATACAGTCATACACCAGTCGTAACTGACTGGTTCACCAACCTCTTGCCCACTCTGATCTCTTTGAATAGATGTACTTGAAAGATGTAGTGTATACTATATCAGCTTTAACTAACTTCTTGTTTGGATTTGATATACATATCACAAATAGGATTCTAATAATATCTTCACTATGTGCTGGGGTCTACTGGTAATACATTAGAGGTATAAATATTTTGTAAACATACAGCATGGATGATAGGACCGATCCCCTAGGCCCTGCAGCATTATCCGCATGACATACCTGGGCTATCTTTAGCGTCCCTCAACATTTCCATGGGGACCAAAAACATGGCTGATAAATTATTGAGTGACCTGCGCTAGTGAACTGGTGAATTATTAACATGTTTCTAAGACTGTGTGAGTGCGTGTGTGTGTGTGTACATGTGTGTGTGCGCATGTATGTTTCTTTATGTGTATCACTAATGGTATGTTTATTGATTTATGCGTGTTTATGGTCATGTCCTTTGTGTATAGAAACAGGCAGTTTTAAGTTGTATGCATTTTGTTTAATGTATGTAAAACACTTGAGATAGCACCAGACCATCCAGAGAAATTAGCAAAGTCATTGAACTAAAATAATTATGACATTTGTTTTCTCTCTCTGTCAGAAGCTCACCCTGCTGAGGGAGATGCTAGTGGGTTGTGGTGCTGGTACATGTCAGGTAAACTCAGCCTCAGACAGCTTTCTACTACCATCTTGTGGCTCAACAGTAATTATGCACACTAGTTGTGTGTCTGCCTGGGTGTTTGAACTCTTTTGAAACAGTCACACTGTCTCTCCATCTCTCTGTCTCTCCATCTCTCTGTCTCTCCATCTCTTTGTCTCTCCATCTCTCTGTCTCTCCATCTCTCTGTCTCTCCATCTCTTTGTCTCTCCATCTCTCTGTCTCTCCATCTCTCTCTCTCCATCTCTCTGTCTCTCCATCTCTCTGTCTCTCCATCTCTTTGTCTCTCCATCTCTCTGTCTCTCCATCTCTCTGTCTCTCAATCTCTCTGTCTTTCCATCTCTTTGTCTCTCCATCTCTTTGTCTCTCCATCTCTCCATCTCTTGGTGCAGATCATCATCACTACTCCCATGGAGATGCTAAAGATCCAGTTACAGGATGCAGGGTGGATAGGTGAGAGATGGGTAGAAGAAGGAGAGAGGAGGTTGTATGTTCCCCTGTTCCCAGTCAATGTTTCATGACTAACCAATATCTTGTCAGCCAAACAAACACAAACAGATCACAGAGATCTGATCAGTTAGAACCAGTAACAACCAGCATTGTTATTGTATCAATGTAAAATTGTTATTTTATTGCTTGACCACATTTGTGACTCTTCTTTGTGTTCCTGTGATTCCCCAAATGTATTTTTGTTTGCCAACTTTTCCTGAGGCATTCCTGCTTCTCTGTCCCTGGTTGATGATGTCACACTGATGATACTGATGATGTTGTGTGTGTTATGACACATGTACAGGCTCAGAGGAAGCTGATGTCCAAGGCTGCAGGTGGGGCCCCTGGGGGTCCAGTGGAGTTGAGGTCCCATACAGCAATGCAGCTCACCCGGGAGATGGTAAGGACATCTCCATACAGCAATGCAGCTTACCTGTGGATGGTAAGGACAGTCGTGTGTGTTTATACAGGTATGAGTGTGTATACAGTTGTAAGGTTTTTCCGTGCATCGGCAAGACTTAACAGCTGCCTCCGTTAAGACAAGGAGTGGAGGTCTGTGTCTATTTGTCAATAACAGCTGGTGAGCAAAATCAAAAATGAATGTAGTCTCGAGGTCTTGCTCACCTAGAATATCTCATGATAAGCTCTGTAGACCACGCTATTTACCAAGAGAGTTTTCATCTATATTTTTCGTAGCTGTCTATTTACCACCACAAACCAATGCTGGCACTAAGACCACCCTCAACGTGCTGTATAAAGCCATAAGCAAACAAGAAAATGCTCATCCAGAGGTGGATCTCCTAGTGGCTGAGGACTTTAATGCAGAGAAACTTAAATCCGTTTTACCTGTTACATGTGCAAAAAGAGGGGACAAAACTACCTTTACTCCAAACACAAAGACGCGTACAAAGCTCTCCCCCGCCCTCCATTTGGCAAATCTGACCATAATTCTATCCTCCTGATTCCTAGCAAAAACTAAAGCAGGAAGTGCCAGTGACTTGCTCAATACGGAGGTGGTCCGATGACGCAGATGTGAAGCTACAGGACTGTTTTGTTATCACAGACTGGAATATGTTCCGGGACTCATCCAATTTCATTGAGGAGTATACCACATCAGTCACCGGCTTCATCAATAAGTGCATCAATGACGTTGTCCCCACAGTGACCGTACGTATATACCCCAACCAGAAGCCATGAATTGTAGGCAACATCCGCACTGAGCTAAAGGGTAGAGCTGCCACTTTCAAGGAGTGGGACTCTAACCCAGACGCTTATAAGAAATCCTGCTATGCCCTCAGGTGAACCATCAAACAGGCAAAGTGTAAATACAGGACTAAGATTGAATCCTTCTACACCGGCTCCAAAGGTCGTCGGATGAGGCAAGGCTTGTATACTATTACAGACTACAAAGGGAAGCCCAGCCGCGAGCTGCCCAGTGACACAAGCCTACCAGACAAACTAAATTACTTCTATACGCGCTTCGAGGCAAGCAACATTGAAACATAGATGAGAGCACCAGCTGTTCCAGACGACTGTGTGATCACCCTCGCCGCAGTCGATGTGAGTAAGACCTTTTAAAAAAAATGTTAACCCCCTTTTTCGATCTTGTCTCATCGCTGCAACTCCCAGTGGGCTCAGGAGGCGAAGGTTGAGTCCTGCATCCTCCGAAACATGATTCACCAAACCGTGCTTCTTAACACCTGCTCGCTTAACCCAGATGCCATCCACACCAATGCGTTGGAGGAAACACCACCAACTGTGAGCCTCCCTATGGGACTCCCGATCACAGCCAGTTCTGATACAGCCCAAGATTGAACCCGGGTCTGTAGTGACGACTCTAGCACTGCCTTAGACCACTGTGCCACTTGGCAGGCCCATGAGTATGACCTTTAAAACAGGTCAACATTCACAAGGCTGCAGGGACAGACGGATTACCAGGATGTCTACTCCGAGTATGTGCTGACCAACTGGCAAGTGTCTTCACTGACATTTTCAACCTGTCCCTGGCTGAGTCTATAATACCTACATGTTTCAAGCAGACCACCATAGTCCCTGTGCCCAAGAACACCAAGGTAACCTGCCTAAATGACTACCGACCCGTAGCACTCACATCTGTAGCCATGAAGTGCTTTGAAAGGCTGGTCATGGCTCACATCAACACCATCAGCCCAGAAACCCTAGACCCACTACAATTTGCAAACCGCCCCAACATATCGCTACTGCACTCAACACTGCCCTTTCCATCCTGGACAAAATGAACAATTCCGTGAGAATGCTGTTCATTGACTACAGCTCAGCGTTCAACACCATCGTGCCCTCAAAGCTCATCACTAAGTTAAGGACACTTGGACTAAACACCTCCCTCTGCAACTGGATCCGGGACATCCTCACCGGCCGCCCCCAGGTGGTAAGGGTGGGCAACAACACATCTGCCACGCTGATCCTTAACACAGGGGCCCCTTAGGGGTGCGTGCTTAGTCCCCTCCTATACTCCCTGCTCACAAATGACTGCGTGGCCAAGCACGACTCCAACATCATCATTAAGTTTGCAGAAGACACAACGGTGGTAGGCCTGATCACCGACAACGATGAGACAGCCTATAGGGAGGAGGTCAGAGACCTGGAAGTGTGGTGCCAGGACAACAACCTTTCCCTCAATGTGATCAAGACAAAGGAGATGATCAAGATAAGGAGGGCCAAGCACGTCCCCATTCTCATTGACGGGGCTGTAGTGGAGCAGGTTGAGAACTTCAAGTTCCAGGGTGTCCACCTCACCAACACACTATCATGGTCCAAACACACCAAGACAGTTGTGAAGAGGGCACGACAATGCCTATTCCCCCAAAGATTTTGCATGGGTCCTCAGATCCTAAAAAAAGTTCTACAGCTGCACCATCGAGAGCATCCTGACTGGTTACATCACCGCCTGGTATGGCAACTGCTCGGCCTCCGAGGGGCTACAGAGGGTAGTGCGTACGGCCCAGTACATCACTGGGGCCAAGCTTCCTGCCAACCAGGACCTAGAGAAAGGCTCCACATTTTTTTTCTTAATTTAACTATTATTTTTATTAAAACTGCGTTGTTGGTTAAGGGCTTGTAAGTAACCATTTCACGGTAAGGTCTGCTACACCTGTTGTATTCGATGCATGTGACAAACAATATTTGACACAGGAAAGTCAGGAGGACACCTACAGTGGAGTGACAGACTGCATCAGGTAACCTCTCCTTCTCACTCTAACTCTTCCACTGCTTCCCTCCTGGTTTTGACAGGCATTTTCTGATCGATTATATCCATATTATCTGATGATAGAACATTACAACCTCTACTGGTACTATGAAATAAATGGAGAAGGCATTTTAGGCTAGAATATACAGTGCCAGTCAAAGGTTTGGACACACCTACTCATTCAAGGGTTTTTCTTTATTTTTAATGAAGACTGTAAATTGATTAAAATAGCACACTGATTTTTATGAGATGGAATAATTAAACAAACTATTGCAAATTCAGCTGATCACACTGCAATAATATGAATGCATGTGCAGAGCTCCAGTGATTCAATGCTCTTAAACTTCAACACCTGAGTAGCTCTGAAAGGATTTGATACTGTGTATCACTGAGTACACCAAACATTAGGAACACCTTCCTAATATTGAGTTACTCTGTGTATATTCCAATATATTAAAGAGTTTCATTCCAAAATGCTTTATACTGTCACAACTTCTGCCGAAGTCGATGCCTCTCCTTGTTCGGGCGGTGTTCAGCGGTCGGCGTCGCTGGTCTTCTAGCCATCACCGATCCATTTTTCATTTTCCATTTGTTTTGTCTCGTTTTCCCACACACCTGGTTCTCATTTCCCTCATTATGTGTTGTGTATTTAACCCTCTGTTTTCCCCATGTCTTTGTGTGGTATTGTTTATCTGTTTTCATGTATGCGCACGTTAGGCTGGTTGCGCTGGGTTATGTTCAAACCGTATTTGTATTTCGTGTTCGTTTGTGCCATGTGCTTTTGGTTCGCCAAATAAAAGGCTCCGTTTTGCTACCAAATATCTGCTCTCCTGCGCCTGACTTCCTTCAGCCCTTCACGCATACCTTGACTCCGAGTCCCGTGTAGCTCAGTTGGTAGAGCATGGTGTTTGCAACGCCAGGGTTGTGGGTTAGTTTCCCACGGGGGACCAGTACGGAGAAAAAAATGTATGAAATGTATGCATTCACTACTGTAAGTCGCTCTGCATAAGAGCGTCTGCTAAATGACTAAAATGTCAAATGTTGACATATACACCAACTTTTCAAGTTTTCATTAAAAATGAGTGCTTATGGATACCTTTGAGTAAAATGTTACTGTTATCAGGTTTCCATTCAACCTTTTTATGCACATGAAGTACATGTCGGATAGAAAATGTTACGACCGTCCTGATGGAAACACAAGATTTGTCGTAAACTTTCCAAATGTTGACATTACTAAATACAATAGACAAGGTGGGATCCTTTTGTCTGTAAAATGTATTATGCAAGAGATGGTGGTGGAAAGGCTTTTACGTGCAAATATTGATTTAATAACCATATCGAAGCATATCGAGATGACGTGTGGTACTCCGACTTTGGAAAGCATACAGTTTATTGGCCTTCAGATGAAATAAACTATGATGAACTTCACAGCATGGTGAAAGTGCAAAGTGATGAGCTTGATGCTCCTTTCCAAAAATATGAAGGGTCTTATTTTTTGGATTGGTAAGTTAGTCTAGTGGCCAGCTATCTAAACGTGTAATATTCATGGTCGAATTACCGACTGGGGGACCCCCATTGATTTTGTTAGTCATTCTCACTCAGATATCTTACTAAAAACGGCTAACATTTCTCTCCACCCTATGTCAACATGTGTAGAAATGTTGCTTAGGGCCCCCAAAAAGGCTGGGGCCGGCTCTGGCTGCATTTCTGGGTATGGATGTGGGTACTCAGACCCGCGAGCCACTGCAGCCTCCCTTGATAAATTCATGATTTTTTGTGGCCCCCACAATAATTTAAGTTGCCCATCCCTGATGTAGGCTATACCCGCACTGTATCTACGAGCTGAGTGCATGTGCCAATACCAGAGTGGGCACATTCGCTATATTAACTCAATATTTGATGTAACAAAACCATCAGTAAAAATGTGATGGAAACCAATTTAACATTTAAGTCTCTGACTTGTGGTCAGACTCGCTCGTGTGGAACCACCTATACTTGCGCCTTTTTTCAGTGCTAATTTGAATGTCATTGAGAAAACAGAAGTGTCCATTTTTTTTTCTCAAACATCCTTTCTGAATTTAAAAGTTATCCTCGAAGTAATCATCTAGTTTTTCAAAAGTATCTGTAATCTGATTACAATATTTTTGCTGCTAACGAAATGGATTACAGTTACTGTTTTTTGTAATCCTTTACTCCCCAACACTGTCCTTCGTGTACAGGGGGGTCTATGACATCACCCTATCTAGGGTTCTATATCTATGATCCCCAATGTGTCATTTGTACAGTTCTTAAATATATATGTGACATTTGACTGTAAAACTTGGCAGTGCTACTGCTTTCTCTGTGAGTGAGGGTGGATATATGGCATTTTGCAACAGAATATGATAGTCTCTTTGCAATGAAACTATCTAATGATAGACTTCAAACAAATACATGACTGTCATTTAATAACCATGCCCTGATGGGCAAAAACACACACATCTCTGTCTTTATTTCATCATGTCAACTGTCTATTTGGGGCTACGGTTTGTTTTGGGCAGGACAATGGTAACTCTGTCAAAAACAGGATGTGATGCTGAGGAAATTCCGAAGTTTCATTTCCAGTCAGAACTGTTTCTATTAGTCAGGAAAGGAGAACTGGCATCTCAGCTGGCTTCCACTACCAACAAAACATTACTGTGCTGCAAGTTTATAATGTTAAACTAAAACTGAAACTGAAACTAAAACAAATATTAATCATTAAAAAAATGTATGCTCATACACATGACATGCACATACATTTATACTGACTCTACACACACTCATCATGAAACACTGCTACTACTCTATTCATCATATATCCTGATGCCTAGTCACCTTACCCTTATACATATCTACCTCAATCACTCCAGTATCTCTGCACATTATAAATATGGTATTGGAGCTGACCCTGTACATAGCATGCTTACTTACTTTATCATGTTCTTTTTATTTCCATATCTCGCAGGTTTTTGTTCTCCCTTGATTAATGCATTGTTGGGGTTAGAGCTCACAAGAAAGGTATTTCACAGTTAAGATCAAATTCTTATTTACAATGACAGCCTACCCCAGCCAAACCCAGATAACGCTGGGCCTATGGTGCACTGCCCTATGGGACTCCCAATCACAGACGAATGTGATGCAGCCTGGATTCAAACCAGGGACTGCAGTGACGCCTCTAGCACTGAGATGCAGTGCCTTAGACCGCTGCGCCATTCGGGAGCCAAAACTGTACTTGTGCATGTGACATTAAAACTTGAAACTGAAACTTGAAATAAAGTAATTAACAGACCTATTTGAAAAACTAAAAATATACTGAAACTATTATCTTTTACTAAAATATAATAAAAAACATCATCAAATCAAATTTTATTGGTCACATACATATATTTAGCAGATGTTATTGTGGGTGTAGCAAAATGCTTGTGTTCCTAGCTCCAACAGTGCAGTAGTATCTAACAACTCACGACAATACACACAAATCTAAAAGTAAAAGAATGGATTTAAGAAATATATAAATATTAGGACGAGCAATGTCAGAGTGGCATTGACTAAAATACAGTAGAATAGAATAGAGTATATACATATGAAATGAGTAAAGCAGTATGTAAACATTATTAAAGGGTCTAGTGATTCCATGTCTATGTATGTAGGGCAGCAGCCTCTAAGGTGCAGGGTTGAGTAGTCGGGTGGTAGCCGGCTAGTGATGGCTATTTAACAGTCTGATGGCCTTAAGCTGTTTTTCACTCTCTCGGTCCCAGCTTTGATGCACCTGTACTGACCTCGCCTTCTGGATGATAATGGGTTGAATAGGCCGTGACTCGGGTGGTTGATGTCCTTGATGATTTTGGGGGTGATATGTCCACATGAATTATGTTCAGTTTTTGTATTTTTTTCAGAGGAAGGCCCTGAAAATTGTCAAAGACTCCAGCCACCCTAGTCATAGACTGTTCTCTCTGCTACCACACGGCAAGCGGTACCGGAGCGCCAAGTCTAGGTCCAAGAGGCTTCTAAACAGCTTCTACCACCAAGCCATAAGACTCCTGAACATCCAGTCAAATGACTACCCAGACTATTCACATTGCCCCCCCCTCTCCTCACCACTGTCATTCTCTGTTGTCATCTATGCATAGTCACTTTAATTAACTCTACCTACATGTACATACTACTTTAACTAACCGGTGCCCCCGCACATTGACTCTGTACCGGCACCCCCCTGTATATATTGTTATTTTTTACTGCTCCTCTTTAATTACTTGTTACTTTTATCGCTTATTCTTATCGGCGCACGTGACTAATACAATTTGATTTGATTTGTTTCTAGGCTGTCATTGTAAATAAGAATTTGTTCTTAACTGACTTGCCTAGTTTAAAAAAAAGGGGATGTGGAATGACTCCAATGTAAAATTGGAGTCATGAGAAGGGCTGACCCATCACCTTATATATTACTGCCCCACAGTTATGACATCCCAAAAAACACACAAAAAACTCTACAACCCATATTTCTTCTAGCCTCCCACAAATGCTTTATGTTCTTAACACTAAAACTGAAACAAAATAATATAAAAATGAAATATAAATATTTTTATACAACTTAAACTAAATAAAGTTATGTAAAAAATATAAAAATATAATTCATTTGTAAAAGTTTCTAAAACCCAAATTCCATGTTGACATTATGGGGTATTGTGTGTAGGCCAGTGACATAACATCTTAATTGAAACATTTTACATTCAGTCTGTAACAAAAAAAAATGTCAAAAAAGTCAATGGATGTGAATACTTTCTGAAGGTACTGCACATGTCGACAGCAGAGGGAGCACGCCCCATCCACATCGACGGGGCCGCAGTGGAGAAGGTGAAAAGCTTCAAGTTCCCCTGTGCAACAGCGCCTCTTCAATCTCAGGAGGCTGAAGAAATCCAGCTTGGCCCCTAAGATCCTCACAAACTTTTACAGATGCACCATTGAGAGCATCCTGTCGGGCTGTATCACTGCCTGGTTCGGCAACTGCACCGCCCACAACCGCAGGGCTCTCCAGAGAGTGGTGTCAAAGACATCAACCACCCAAGTCACTGCCTGTTCACCTTGCTATCATCCAGAAGGCAAGGTCAGTACAGGTGCATCAAAGCTGGGACCAAGAGTCTGAAAAACAGCTTCTATCTCAAGGCCATCAGACTGTTTAATAGCCATCCTTTGCCGGCCTCCACCCAGTACCCTGCTCTGAACTTAGTCATTGTCACTAGCTACCACCTGGTTACTCAACCCTACACCTTAGAGGCTGCTAACCTATGTACATAGACATGGAATCACTGGTCACTTTAATAACGTTTACATACTGTTTTACTCATTTCATATGTACAGTATATACTATATTCTAGTCAATGCCATCCCATTCAACTATTGCTGTATATATACTATTCTATCCTATGTATTCTATAGATATACTAAATATTCTATCCACATACATCCATAATGTCTATACATCCCATCCCATCACATACATATATATTTATACTTCGGACTCCGACATTGCTTGTCGTACTATTTATATATTTCTTAATTCCATTCTTTTACATTTAGATCTGTGTGTATTGCTGTAAATTGTTAGATATTACTGCACTGCTGGACCTAAGAACACAAGCATTTTGCTACACCCACAATAACGTCTGCTAAATACGTGTATGTGACCAATAAAATTTGGTTTGATTTGTAAACAAGAGTAATAGTGACCAGTAGCAGGATAAATAGATACTTAATGGTAATGGAAATCAATAATCAATGAACAGCAACATAGGTGTGAGGGGGAGCAGTAATTGTGTAAGCCGTAAGATAAAGGTGCAATCTATACGATGTGGACATGTAAAGTGCTTTTCATGTCTATGTCCACTAAATACCTGTATTCTACCCTACTATAGTAGTCTATAATGAATCATATCATAAGGAATCATTCTCTCATATTAGGTGAGAGGCAAACTTTTGGAACCTCATCCATCATGACAATTACGACATTAAAAGCAGAAAAACAAACTGCATTGCCTCCATTAGTCTTATTAATGCTGACACATCACATTTTGATGTCTTGGTTTTAAAGCAATAGGCCGAGTTACACAGTTGAGGAGTATCCTCCTTATTGCCAAAGGTTTCAGAGCAGGTACTCTAATCTTATAATGACCTGGAAATTCCTCATATTGTGTACAGACAGACACTTCTGATCGTAATAGCTTGGGAGGACGAAGTTAGGGAATTCCAGCTTTTGGAAAACTAAACTCCTCCTTGGTCTGAGTGGAATATAAGAACAAGCTGCAGACCACAAACCAACACAAAACACAAGGGAGTTCAAACTGCCTGACTGACTAACTAACTAAGGAGCTGAAAGGTAAGAGATAACTCTGTTATATGAGGCAGTCACAGTTTAAGTTGAATAAATGATCTGTAAATATGTCAGCAATTCATATAGTAGCCTACGTTCTCTCTCTCCATGTTTCTTTCAGTCTGTCACATCTGCAAGTATGAAGCTGCTTCTAGCTGGACTTGTTCTGACCCTCATTGTAGGAGCTCAAGCTCAGTGGTACCGCTTCCCTGGTGAAGCTGCTCGAGGTCCGTTTATACACTTTAATCATTGTTTCTTCATTGTTGACATAAATAGATACATAAATCAAGAGTAACACATCATTCAAGAGTAACAAATCATTCAAGAGCAACAATGTACTGTATTTGAGGACTCCTTTAAAGTCATTGTTATTTCTGAGGCTAGTGGTTTGAAATGTTGTAAAGTTCCTTGGAAGTGTCAAACTCAACATCCGTGTCCTCCTGACCCTGCAGGTGCTAGAGACATGTGGCGTGCATACGACGACATGAAGGACGCCAACTGGAATTAACAACAAATATATTGCACTTAATTACTGCTTTTGGTAAAAATGTCATATTCTCAATAATTATTTTGCCCAAATGTTCTGCTAATAGACAGGTACATGGTACTGAAAATTTGTATGCAATCTATTTCAAAAGTGTTGCAAAAATAAAGTGATTACGCAGCTAAAGACCAAATGTCTTTCTGTATTCAGCATAATACGACTGGGAAGGTTGGAACGAAGTGTTCAAATCCTGAAATGTACACTCAAATGATCGGGGGTTGACATTTTCTCAGCTTTCAACTGGCAACGGGTCAGCCCTTTACAACTAGTAACTGGGACATTTGGACAGTGGGTCAGCCATACATAGTACATGTTTTTCATAGGATAGACATAGAAGAAGCTGAGAAAAACATAGGAGACATAGAAGAAGCTGAGAGTATTGCAGGTGACGCAGTGATGTGAACTTTGAGGGTGCAACAACAATTCTAAGCCAATAGAAGTTGTGCATTTATTTGCCTGTGCTCATCCCTAAGCCCCCTCCCTCTCGCCAACACAACACACACCGTGTCCTCCCCTTCTCACTTACAACCAATAGATGCTGGTTTAATTGACCACTGATCCACCAGGCCAATTTGTTGAGTGTAACGATATAGCAGGGAATCCTGTTATTAGCAGGGCAGGGGAAGTAAGGAGGCCTGCAGGTACCATATAGGCTTGAACAGCTGGTCCAGGAGGATGGTAGGTCAGTTCATTACAAATTGCAATTATAATATTGGTATCTGCCACGTCCATTTCAGTATATTTGTTAATCATTGAGGGTCACTGATGAAATCTTTGTGAAAATAGAGACATGCTCTGGAACAAAACTGGTGCCAGGCTATCCTTGTTGTGACATCACAAGAGAAACATGGGGAGAGAGGGCAAAGGGGAGAGGATGGATGCCCCTGCTGTTAATGGAACATGACAGTTTGAATGAGGATTCAATTCAACATACTATGCAACTCTATTAAGACAGGAGGATAGATGAGTAGGTTACGTATAATTTAACACAGATAGATAATATGCATAAAATTAGTATACCGTTAGGCTTTTGAACATAACCAGTCATTATTACAGAATGCAGAATTACAGGCATACTGTAAAATATGCACAGACATATAATGTATTGATCAGCCTGACCACACCTCCACACAAGCAACCAATGAGAGTATGGTCCAAAGTACTGTACCACCTTCTTTGGAACCGACTTTGAACAGACTGAGTGAGAGAGAGAGAGAGAGAGAGAGAGAGAGAGAAAGAGAAAGAGAAAGAGAGAGAGAGAGAGAGAGAGAGAGAGAGAGAGAGAGAGAGAGAGAGAAAGAGATGAGCTAAGAAATTGTAACACAGAGGAATTGTAACTCAGGTATATTGCTTTCCTAGGTTTTCTGTTTTTGTCACTCTTAATTTGAAAATATGAACTTTAGGGCTCAAAGTGATGTCAACAGCAATAGATATTGCAATATCAATACCATAGATTTCGCTATATCATGATAAACTTCACCTGAGATGTGTAATGGGTAGCAACAGGGTTCAGCTTCACCAAGTAGAAATAAGTAGCCTCAGCAGCTGCACTCAGCATCTATGTGATGAGCCCTGAAATGCAGCTTGGAAAACATAAGCATCATGTCTTGATCCCCCAATCTGTGTATACATTTATGTGGAAGGTTCACCGGGTAAGCAATGATGTGTAGTTAATGGGTGAACTATGTTAAGTCAGGTTTACCTGACAATCATAACATTCAAATCTGAACGTGCATGGCAGATATGTGGTGGAATGGGTATAGTGTTATGTGGATGTATTTATTCATGATGTATTAACAAACTAGATGTGGTAATTCTCTCCAATACCACATGTAATCCATTCCTGGCAATGAAAAATACATGAGCTCATACTGTACATATAAATGAAAGCAGACATTGAGAGAGACCTCTCCTGTGGCTTCTCTTAGGTACTATTCTATGACCAAGGTTTTTGCACAGCACAGCACAGCACAGCACAGAAGATCCTTTTATAAAGACAACAAATTGAAATATTTGGTCAAAGGTATATTATTACAAACCTGCAAAGAGAGAAGGAGTGCTGTGAGCTGACAGACTAGACCTCAAACAGATTTACACCCATATTTCTAATCACAGTATTGGATGTCCCATCTCCCTCTCTCTTTCTCTGCTTTCTCTTAATCCATTAAAATACAATGCACACACACACACACAAATCAGGAGAGATTTGGGAGGAGTAGGAGTAGAGGAAATAGAAAGAGTGGGGGTTAGAATAAGCGTTGATTGAGGTTGTGCCATGGCGGAGATCGTTGTGGGCTATACTCGGCCTTGTCTTAGGACGGTAAGTTGGTGGTTGGAGACATCCCTCTAGTGGTGTGGGGGCTGTGCTTTGGCAAAGTGGGTGGGGTTATATCCTGCCTGTTTGGCCCTGTCCGGGGGTATCATCGGATGGGGCCACAGTGTCTTCTGATCCCTCCTGTCTCAGCCTCCAGTATTTATGCTGCAGTAGTTTATGTGTCGGGGGGCTAGGGTCAGTCTGTTACATCTGGAGTATTTCTCTTGTCTTATCCGGTGTCCTGTGTGTATTTAAATATGCTCTCTCTAATTCTCTCTTTCTCTCTTTCTGTCTTTCTCTCGGAGGACCTGAGCCCTAGGACCATGCCTCAGGACTACCTGGTATGATGACTCCTTGCTGTCCCCAGTCCACCTGGCCGTGCTGCTGCTCCAGTTTCAACTGTTCTGCCTGCGGCTATGGAACCCTGACCTGTTCACCGGACGTGCTTGTTGCACCCTCGACAACTACTATGATTATTATTATTTGACCATGCTGGTCATTTATGAACATTTTAACATTTTAACATTTTGACCATGTTCTGTTACAATATCCACCCTGCACAGCCAGAAGAGGACTGGCCACCCCTCATAGCCTGGTTCCTCTCTAGGTTTCTTCCTAGGTTTTTGGCCTTTCTAGGGAGTTTTTCCTAGGGAGTTTTTCCTAGCCACCGTGCTTCTTTCACATGCTTTGCTTGCTGTTTGGGGTTTTAGGCTGGGTTTCTGTACAGCACTTTGAGAATATCAGCTGATGTACGAAGGGCTATATAAAAATAAATTTGATTTGATTTGATTTGATTTGGAGGGTAAGGATTGATGTGATTGGTCTAGAAGGAGGGTGGCTGTACAATCAGCTTCTTCTGAACGCATGGCTCAATGAATGAACACTCTTCATTTCAGGTAGCCTGCCAACATAACATTGAGGTAAATACTATTATGCCCAGGCATAAGCCAAGTACTTTCTATGCACAGATGTTTCTCAAAGCTTTAACTGAGTGTCAGATTACTGTTCTGATATGGATTTGTACTCTGTTCTTTTCCAGTTCTCCTCCACAGCTGGCCAATTACTTGACTGAGTTACTAACTGACTGAAACTGACTGTTGAACATTGGCTGGTTGACCGAGGTATTCTCCATCTATCTTCCACTAATCCATTGTTTTCCTTAAACACGGAGGTGCAGATCACATTTACAGATACAGAGACAGAGAAACTGCCAGAGTAACTGTCTCAGATAGATGGCCGACAAGCAGATCAGGTAAGTGCGGATAAGGATATTGATGGAAACAGAGGATTTTGAGAGGATTTTATCAAATGTTTTAATTGATGTTCTAGGTTGAATCTTGAACTAATCCCTCCACCATTATCCCTCTCTCTCATTCTTGTTTTTCTCTTTTGTTATTGATTGGTCATTGTCACCTTTTTGATACCTTCTCACCCTTCTCTCTTTCAATTCAATTCAATTCAATTCAATTGGCTTTATTGGCATGGGAAACACATGTTAACATTGCCAAAGCAAGTGAAGTAGATAATATACCAAAGTGAAATAAACAACAAAAATGAACAGTAAACATTACATTCACAGAAGTTACAAAATAATAATTCCATTACAAATGTCATATTATGTATATATACGGTGTTGTAATGATATGCAAATGGTTAAATTACAAAAGGGAAAATAAATAAACATAAATATGGGTTGTATTTACAATGGTGTTTGTTCTTCACTGGTTGCCCTTTTCTTGTGGCAACAGGTCACAAATCTTGCTGCTGTGATGACACACTGTGATATTTCACCCAGTAGATATGGGAGTTTATCAAAATCAGGTTTGTTTTCGAATTCATTGTGGATCTGTGTAATCTGAGAGAAATATGTGTCTCTAATATGGTCATACATTTGGCAGGAGGTTAGGAAGTGCAGCTCAGTTTCCACATCATTTTGTTGGCGGTGTGTACATAGCCTTTCTTCTCTTGAGAGCCAGGTCTTTCTCAATAGCAAGGCTATGCTCACTGAGTCTGTACATAGTCAAAGCTTTCCCTAAGTTTGGGTCAGTTCAGGGGTCAGGTATTCTGCCACTGTGTACTCTCTGTTTAGGGCCAAATAGCATTCTAGTTTGCTCTGTTTTCTTGTTAATTCTTTCCAATGTGTCAAGTAATTATCTTTTTGTTTTCTCATGATTTGGTTGGGTCTAATTGTGTTGCATTCCGGGGGCTCTGTGGGGTCTGTTTGTGTTTGTGAACAGAGCCCCAGGACCAGCTTGCTTAGGTTCATCTCTCTGTAGGTGATGGATTTGTTATGGAAGGTTTGGGAATCGCTTCTTTTAAGGTGGTTGTAGAATTGAACGGCTCTTTTCTGGATTTGGATAATTAGTGGGTATCGGCCTAATTCTGCTCTGCATGCATTATTTGGTGTTCTACGTTGTACACAGAGGATATTTTTGCAGAATTGTGCATGCAGAGTCTAAATTTGGTGTTTGTCCCATTTTGTGAATTCTTGGTTGATGAGCGGACCCCAGACCTCACAACCATAAAGGGCAATGGGTTCTATAACTGATTCAAGTATTTTTAGCCAGATGTTAATTGGTATGTCATTTTATGTTCCTTTTGATGGCATAAAATGCCCTTCTTGCCTTGTCTCTCAGATCGTTCACAGCTTTTTGGAAGTTACCTGTGGCGCTGATGTTTAGGCCAAGGTATGTATAGTTTTTTGTGTGCTCTAGGGCAACGGTGTCAAGATGGAATTTGCATTTATGGTCCTGGCGACTGGACCTTTTTTGGAACACCATTATTTTTGTCTTACTGAGATTTACTGTCAGGGCCCAGGTCTGGCAGAATCTGTGCAGAAGATCTAGGTGCTGCTGTAGGCCCTTCTTGGTAGGAGGGCAACAACCCAGCAGCAGGACCGCTACCTCCGCCTTTGTGCAAGGAGGAGCAGGAGGAGCACTGCCAGAGCCCTGCAAAATGACCTCCAGCAGGCCACAAATGTGCATGTGTCTGCTCAAACGGTCAGAAACAAATTCGCCACTGACGCCCTGTGCTCTTCACAGGTGAAAGCAGGTTCACACTGAGCACATGTGACAGACGTGACAGAGTCTGGAGACGCCGTGGAGAACGTTCTGCTGCCTGCAACATCCTCCAGCATGACCGGTTTGGCGGTGGGTCAGTCATGGTGTGGGGTGGCATTTCTTTGGGGGGCCGCACAGCCCTCCATGTGCTCGCCAGAGGTAGCCTGACTGCCATTAGGTACCGAGATGAGATCCTCAGACCCCTTGTGAGACCATATGCTGGTGCGGTTGGCCCTGGGTTCCTCCTAATGCAAGACAATGCTAGACCTCATGTGGCTGGAGTGTGTCAGCAGTTCCTGCAAGAGGAAGGCATTGATGCTATGGACTGGCCCGCCCGTTCCCCAGACCTGAATCCAATTGAGCACATCTGGGACATCATGTCTCGCTCCATCCACCAACGCCACGTTGCACCACAGACTGTCCAGGGGTTGGTGGATGCTTTAGTCCAGGTCTGGGAGGAGATCCCTCAGGAGACCATCCGCCACCTCATCAGGAGCATGCCCAGGCATTGTAGGGAGGTCATACAGGCACGTTGAGGCCACACACACTACTGAGCCTCATTTTGACTTGTTTTAAGGACATTACATCAAAGTTGGATCAGCCTGTAGTGTGGTTTTCCACTTTAATTTTGAGTGTGACTCCAAATCCAGACCTCCATGGGTTGATCAATTGGATTTCCATTGATTATTTTTGTGTGATTTTGTTGTCAGCACATTCAACTATGTAAAGAAAAAAGTATTAAATAAGATAATTTCTTTCATTCAGATCTAGGATGTGTTGTTTAAGTGTTCCCTTTATTTTTTTGAGCAGTATATATGTTTAAGAGGGTGGGGCTGCATCTCTGTCTCACCCCACGGCCCGGTGGGAAGAAATGTGTGTGTTTTTTGCCTATTTTAACCGCACGCTTGTTGTTTGTGTACATGGATTTTATAATGTCGTATGTTTTCCCCCAACACCACTTTCCATCAATTTGTATAGCAGACTCTCATACCAAATTGATTCAAAGGCTTTTTTGAAATCAACAAAGCATGAGAAGACTTTGCCTTTGTTTTTGTTCTGTTTGTTTGTCAATTAGGGTGTGCAGGGTGAATACGTGGTCTGTCGTACAATAATTTGGTAAAAAGCCAATTTGACATTTGCTCAGTACATTGTTTTCACTGAGGAAATGTAAGTGTCTGATGTTAATGATAATGCAGAGGATTTTCCCAAGGTTGCTGTTGACGCATATCCCACGGCAGCTATTGGGGTCAAATTTGTCTCCACTTTTGTGGATTGGGGTGATCAGTCCTTGGGTCCAAATATTGGAGAAGATGCCAGAGCTAAGGATGATGTTAAAGAGCTTTAGAATAACCAATTGGAATTTGTTGTCTGTATATTTTATATTTTCATTGAGGATACCATCAACACCACAGGCCTTTTTGGGTTGGAGGATTTTTATTTTGTGCTGTAGTTCATTCAAGGTAATTGGAGAATCCAGTGGGTTCTGGTAGTCTTTAATAGTTGATTCTAAGATTTGTATTTGATCATGTATTTGTTTTTGCTGTTTGTTCTTTGTTATAGAGCCAAAAAGATTGGAGAAGTGGTTTACCCACACATCTCCATTTTGGATAGATAATTATTTGTGTTGTTGTTTGTTTAGTGTTTTCCAATTTTCCCAGAAGGGGTTAGAGTCTATGGATTCTTCAATTACATTGAGCTGATTTCTGACGTGCTGTTCCTTCTTTTTCCGTACTGTATTTCTGTATTGTTTTAGTGATTCACCATAGTGAAGGCGTAGACTCAGGTTTTCTGGGTCTCTATGTTTTTGGTTGGACAGGTTTCTCAATTTCTTTCTTATGTTTTTGCATTCTTCATCAAACCATTTGTCATTGTTGTTCATTTTCTTCAGTTTTGTATTTGAGATTTTTAGATTTGATAGGGAAGCTGAGAGGTCAAATATGCTCTTAAGATTTTCTACTGCCAAGTTTACACCTTCACTATTACAGTGGAACGTTTTGTCCAGGAAGTTGTCTAAACGGGATTTAATTTGTTGTTGTCTAATAGTTTTTTGGTACGTTTCCACACTAGATTCCTTCCATCTATAGCATTTCTTAAAATTACTCAGTTCCTTTGGCTTTGATGCCTCATGATTGAGTATTTCTCTGTTCAAGTAGACTGTGATTTTGCTCTGATCTGATAAGGGTTAAGTGGGCTGACTGTGAACACTCTGAGAGACTCTGGGTTGAGGTCAGTGACAAAGTAGTCTACAGTACTACTGCCAAGAGATGAGCTATAGGTGTACGTACCATAGGAGTCCCCTCGAAGCCTACCATTGACTATATACATACCCAGCATGCGACAGAGCTACAGGAGTTGTGACCCGTTTTTGTTGGTTATGTTGTCATAGTTGTGCCTATATGGGGGAAGGAATGCTGTCACCTCCAGGCAGGTGTTTGTCCCCCTGTGTGCTGAGGGTGTCAGGTTCTTGTCCGGTTCTGGCATTTAGGTCGCCACAGACTAGTGCATGTCCCTGGTCCTGGAAATGATTCATTTTCCCCCTCCAGGATGGAGAAGCTGTCTTCATTAAGGTATGGGAATTCTAGTGGGGGGATAATAGGTAGCACACAGGAGGACATCTTTCTCTGTTGAGATCATTTCCTTTTGAATTTCTAGCCAAATGTAAAATGTTCCTGTTTTGATCAATTTAATGGAGTGAGTTAGGTTTGCTCTATACCAAATTAGCATACCCCCTTAGTCCCTTCCCTGTTTCACACCTGGTAGTTTGGTGAATGGGACTGTAACCTAGAGGTTTATGAGGCAGATGACCTCAGGCCTCAGGATATACCAGAATGAGATAGTGAAGGCTTTGTGCTCTATAAAGTGTCCAATGTTGTTGGCCATGTGGTTTGGCCTCAGGCCAGTAAGTGTGAGCATAGCCTGCTGAGCATCTGGTACATGCCATTGGCTTGGGCTAGTGTAAGAGTGGGGGTTGGGCCTGTTTGCCTGCTCACGGCCTGAGCGTATGTGTGATTTCCATGTTGAGGCCCTCTTTGCGGGGGTGGGTTGCATGGGGTGGGTAGGAGGGGCATAGGTCTGATCTGAGGGGGCCTAAATGGGGTGTGGGCATGGTTGACTTGAGGGGGTGTTGATTGGTTGGGGTGGGTGTGTGGATGTGGCTGGTGGTGTAGTGGTCTGGATGTAGGTCCTCTCTGCGTGGGTCTTCTATGTGTAGGTCTCGGGGGGGGGGGGTCCGCAGGTCTGGGAGAGTGTCTCGCTGGTCTGGGCGGGGTGTCTATTGATCTGTTGCTCCTGTGTGAGGTGTTGAGTTTGAGAGCAATGTACTTTACAGTCCGGGTGAAGGTGGGCACTGCTGCCTTGCATAGGTGGACCTGGTCATAAAGGCTGTTCAAGTCCAGGGTGGGGTCACGGGAAAAACTTGCTTTTACCTGCTGTATGGTAGCAGGGTGGAAGTCTTTTTGGTGTAGCAGGGTGGATATAACCACTTGTGCATTAGGGAAAGTAGAAGAAGCTTTTTCAATCACTCCCTTGAGTGCTGTGGCCACCCTTTCCTGCTGTGTTCTCAGGTCATTTGTGCTGTGTGTATTATTATGTGGCTAGGTGACCCTAGTTGGTCCTCAGACAGAAGGTCTAGGGCGCGTTGGGTGTTTGGACACCAGGGTTTAAACACACTGTGTTTGGGAAAAAGTTTTTTTCTTGTATATATTTCCTTTTTGTGTCCATAAGGAGTACAATCTATGTCTTGTGTATGTCCTCTGTGGGTGTGGGGTGGTTGTCAGGAGGGCTATCAGGGTGGCTGACAGGGGGGGGTGCTCAGAGGTGGTATGATCCCCTGGGCTTGGGGTTCTTCATTTGTCTGTCCCGCTGTGATGTTGACGTGGTCAGGGTCTGGGGTGGACTGTTCTGCTGTGGTGTCGAGACTTTTGTTGGGAGCTGAGGTGGGTTGTTCTGCCTGCTTCTCTGCGGGGGTGGCCACCTCTCTAGTGGGTTGTTCTCTGTCACACGACATCCCCCTCACCCTCTCCTCCAGCAGTCTGATCCTCTCCTCCATCCCCCTCTCCCTTTCTTCCAGCAGTCTGATCATCCCCCTCCATCCCCCTCACCCTCTCCTCCAGCAGTCTGATCCTCTCCTCCATCCCCCTCACCCTCTCCTCCAGCAGTCTGATCATCCCCCTCCATCCCCCTCACCCTCTCCTCCAGCAGTCTGATCCTCTCCTCCATCCCCCTCACCCTCTCCTCCAGTAGTCTGATCCTCTCCTCCATCCCCCTCACCCTCTCCTCCAACAGTCTGATCCTCTCCTCCATCCCCCTCCCCCTCTCCTCCAGCAGTCTAATCCTCTCCGCCATCCCCCTCTCCCTCTCCTCCAGCAGTCTGATCCTCTCCTCTAGTGCTCTGTTCTTCTCCTGCTCCTGCTTTTTCTCCTGTTGAAGTTGTCTCATCACAGTCCAGAGTGCAGATATATCTCTCTCCACCTCCAGCTCCCCGGGTCTGGTTAAGGGGGTGTTGTTGTGCTGGACTGTTGTCTGGGTCTGTGCTGACTGGAGTGTAATTACCTGCTGTTCCAGCTCCAACTGCCTTACCTCCAGCTGGGTGAATTTATTCTAAAACAAACTTGTAGCTTGCTTGTAGTATCTGATTGATTCTCTGAGGTCTTTGCACAGTAATCCTTAATGTTCACTACACAGGTCAGATTGCCTTATCAAGACCATCCGATCAGAGGGATACTTTGGCACGTACAGAGGTAGGACAAAATTGTGTGTGTGTGTGTGTGTGTGTGTGTGTGTGTGTGTGTGTGTGTGTGTGTGTGTGGTGTGTGTGGTGTGTGTGTGTGTGTGTTTGAGCATGTTCTTTGTTTATGACTCTGTGAATCTCTATTTCTTTGGCCATTAGGTGCTGCTGTGAACCTGACTCTGGTCACTCCAGAGAAAGCCATCAAACTAGCTGCCAATGACTTCTTTAGACAGCACCTGTCCAAGGATGGGTGTGTAGTGCTCAGAGGCCTCTTTCAAATACCTGCCTGTCAAATACAATCATACACCAGTCGAAACTGACTGGTTCACCAACCTCTTGCCCACTCTGATCTCTTTGAATAGATGTACTTGAAAGATGTAGTGTATACTACATCAGCTTTAACTAACTTCTTGTTTGGATTTGATATACATATCACAAATAGGATTCTACTAATATCTTCACTATGTGCTGGGGTCTACTGGTAATACATTAGAGGTATAAATATTTTGTAAACATACAGCATGGATGATAGGACCGATCCCCTAGGCCCTGCAGCATTATCCGCATGACATACCTGGGCTATCTTTAGCGTCCCTCAACATTTCCATGGGGACCAAAAACATGGCTGATAAATTATTGAGTGACCTGCGCTAGTGAATTATTAACATGTTTCTAAGACTGTGTGAGTGTGTGTGTGTCTGTGTGTGTGTGTGTGCATGTGTGCGTGTGTGTGTGTGTGTGTTTTTTTTATGTATGTTTCTTTATGTGTATCACTAAGAGTATGTTTATTGTTTTATGCATGTTTATGGTCATGTCCTTTGTGTATAGAAACAGAGAGTTTTGTTCAATGTATGTAAAACACTTGAGATAGCACCAGACCATCCAGAGAAATTAGCAAAGTCATTGAACTAAAATAATTATGACATTTGTTTTCTCTCTGTCAGAAGCTCACCCTGCTGAGGGAGATGCTGGTGGGTTGTGGTGCTGGTCCAGACAGCTGATGTTCTGAAAGAGCTGCAAAATCTGGATCCCTACAAATCAGCTGGGCTAGAAAATCTGGACCCTTTCTTCCTAAAATTATCCGCCTCCATTGTTGCAACCCCTATTACTAGTCTGTTCAACCTCTCTTTTGTAACGTCGGAGATTCCTAAAGATTTGAAAGCGGCCGTGGTCATCCCCCTCTTCAAAGGGGGAGACACTATAGACCCAAACTGTTACAGACCTATATCCATCCTGCCTTTCCTTTCTAAAGTCTTCAAAAGCCAAGTGAACAAACAGATCACCGGCCATTTCGAATCCCACCGTACCTTCTCCGCTGTGCAATCTGGTTTCCGAGCTGGTTACGGGTGTACCTCAGCCACACTCAAGGTCCTAAACGATATCATAACCGCCATCGATAAAAAACTACTGTGCAGCCGTCTTTATCGACCTGGCCAATGCTTTCGACTCTGTCAATCACCGTATTCTTATCGGCAGACTCAACAGCCTTGGTTTCGCCTGGTTTACCAACTACTTCTCAGATAGAGTTCAGTGTGTCAAATCGGAGGGCCTGTTGTCTGGACCTCTGGCAGTCTCTATGGGGGTGACACAGGGTTCAATTCTCGGACTGACTCTTTTCTCTGTATATATCAATGATGACGCTCTTGCTGCTGGTGATTCTTTGATCCACCTCCACGCAGACGACACCATTCTGTATACATCTGGCCCTTCTTTGGACACTGTGTTAACAAACCTCCAAACAAGCTTCAACGCCATACAGCACTCCTTCCGTGGCCCCCAACTGCTCTTAAATGCAAGTCAAATTAAATGCATGCTCTTCAACTGACGGTTCTGACTTAGAATATAGACAACTATAAATACCTAGGTGTCTGGCTAGACTGTAAACTCTCCCTCCAGACTCACATTAAGCATCTCCAATCCAAAGTTAAATCTAGAATCGGCTTCCTATTTCGCAACAAAGCCTCCTTCACTCATGCTGCCAAACATACCCTCGTAAAACTGACTATCCTACCGATCCTCGACTTCGGCGATGTCATTTACAAAATAGCCTCCAACACTTTACTCAGCAAATTGGATGGAGTCTATCAACATTGTCACCAAAGCCCCATATACTACCACCACTGCGACCTGTATGCTCTCGTTGGCTGGCCCTCGCTACATATTCGTCACCAAACCCATTGGCGCCAGGTCATCTGTAAGTCTTTGCTAGATAAAGCTCCACCTTATCTCAGCTCACTGGTCACCATAGCAACACCCAACCGTAGCACGCGCTCCAGCAGGTATATTTCACTGGTCATCCCCAAAGCCAACACCCTTTTTCCTTCCAGTTCTCTGCTGTCAATGACTGGAACAAATTGCAAAAATTACTGAAGTTGGAGACTTATATCTCCCTCACTAACTTTAAGCGTCAGCTGTCAGAGCAGCTTACTGACCGCTGCAGCTGTACACAGCCCATCTGTAAATAGCCCATCCAACCAACTACCTACCTCATCCCATTTCAGCTTTTGGTTTTCTGCTCTTTTGCACACCAGTATTTCTACTTGGAAATCCTCATCTGCACTCCAGTGTAATTGCTAAATTGTAATTACTTCGCTACTATTGGCCTATTTATTGCCTTACCTCCTTACTTAATTTGCACACACTGTATACAGATTTTTCCATTGTGTTATTGACTGTACGTTTGTTTATCCCATGTGTAACTCTGTATTGTTGTTTTTGTCGCACTGCTTTGCTTTATCTTGGCCAGGTCGCAATTGTAAATGAGAACTTGTTCTCTACTGGCCTACCTAGTTAAATAAAGGTGAAATAAAATACAAAAATAATAAAAAACATGTCAGGTAAACTCAGCTGGGGTATCAGCCTCAGACAGTTTTCTACTACCATCTTGTGGCTCAACAGAAGTTATGCACACTAGTTGTGTGTCTGCCTGGGTGTTTGAACTCTTCTGAAACACAGCCACAATGTCTCTCCATCTCTTTGTCTCTCCATCTCTTTGTCTCTCCATCGCTCTGTCTCTCCATCGCTCTGTCTCTCCATCTCTCTGTCTCTCCATCTCTCTGTCTCTCCATCTCTCTGTCTCTCCATCTCTTTGTCTCTCCATCTCTCTGTCTCTCCATCTCTCTGTCTCTCCATCTCTCTGTCTCTCCATCTCTCTGTCTCTCCATCTCTTTGTCTCTCCATCTCTTTGTCTCTCCATCTCTCTGTCTCTCCATCTCTCTGTCTCTCCATCTCTCTGTCTCTCCATCTCTCTGTCTCTCCATCTCTGTCTTTCCATCTCTCTGTCTTTCCATCTCTTTGTCTCTCCATCTCTTTGTCTCTCCATCTCTCCATCTCTTGGTGCAGGTCATCATCACTACTCCCATGGAGATGCTAAAGATCCAGTTACAGTATGCAGGGTGGATAGGTGAGAGATGGGTAGAAGAAGGAGAGAGGAGGTTGTATGTTCCCCTGTTCCCAGTCAATGTTTCATGACTAACCAATATCTTGTCAGCCAAACAAACACAAACAGATCACAGAGATCTGATCAGTTAGAACCAGTAACAACCAGCATTGTTATTGTATCAATGTAAAATTGTTATTTTATTGCTTGACCGCATTTGTGACTCTTCCTTGTGTTCCTGTGATTCCCCAAATGTATTTTTGTTTGCCAACCTCCTGAGGCATTCCTGCTTCTCTGTCCCTGATTGATGATGTCACACTGATGATACTGATGATGTTGTGTGTGTTATGACATATGTAGAGGCTCAGAGGAAGCTGATGTCCCAGGCTGTAGTTGGGCCCTGGGGGCCCAGTGGAGTTGAGGTCCCATACAGAAATGCAGCTCACCCGGAAGCTGCTGAAGATCCGGTGCATCGCAGAGCTCTATAAGGGCCTGGGGGCCACACTCCTGAGGTAATCTGCACAGAGACACAATGGAAGCCTTGCAAGAACACACACAAATTATCATGATTCACATTTGTTGGACCATACCTCTGTTCTCTTAGGGACGTGCCATTCTCCATAATCTACTTCCCCCTGTTTGCCAATCTGAACAGTCTTGGTGGCAGTGGGGCTGATGGTCCCACTCCCTTCTATGTGTCCTTTGCATCAGGCTGCTTCGCTGGCAGTACAGCTGCTGTGGTGGTCAGATGACGCAGATGCTAAGCTACAGGACTGTTTTGTTATCACAGACTGGAATATGTTCCGGGACTCATCCAATTTCATTGAGGAGTATACCACATCAGTCACCGGCTTCATCAATAAGTGCATCAATGACATTGTCCCCACAGTGACCGTACGTATATACCCCAACCAGAAGCCATGAATTGTAGGCAACATCCGCACTGAGCTAAAGGGTAGAGCTGCCACTTTCAAGGAGCCGGACTCTAACCTGGACACACACACACAAGAAATCCTACTATGCCCTCAGATGAACCAACAAACAGGCAAAGTGTAAATACACGACTAAGATTGAATCCTACTACACCGGCTCCAACGCTCGTCAGATGTGGCAGGACTTGCATACTATTACGGACTACAAAGGGAAGCCAAGTGACACAAGCCTACCAGATGAACTAAATTACTTCTATGCAAGCAACACTGAAGCATGGATGAGAGCACCAGCTGTTCCAGATCACGCTCGCCGCAGTTAGTAAGATCTTTTTTACTCCCTTTTTCTTCCCAATTTCGATCTTGTCTCATCGGTGCAACTCCCCAACGGGCTTGGGAGGCAAAGGTCATGTCATGCCTCCTCTGAAACATGACCCACCAAACCGTGCTTCTTAACACCTGCCCGCTTAACCCGGAAGCCATCCACACCAATGTGTTGGAGGAAAAACCACCAATTGTTCACCGCCCTATGGGACTCCCAATCTTGGGCAGTTCTGATACAGCCCAGGATTGAACCCGGGTCTGTAGTGATGACTCTAGCACTGCGATGCAGTGCCTAAGACCACTGTGCCACTCAGGAGGCACACGAGTAAGATCTTTAAACAGGTCAACATTCACAAGGCTGCAGGGCCAGACGGTTACCAGGACGTCTACTCCGAGTATGTGCTGACCAACTGGCAAGTGTCTTCACTGACATTTTCAACCTGTCCCTGGCCGAGTCTGTAATACCTACATGTTTCAAGCAGACCACCATAGTCCCTGTGCCCAAGAACACCAAGGTAACCTGCCTAAATGACTACCGACCCGTAGCACTCATGTCTGTAGCCATGAAGTGCTTTGAAAGGCTGGTCATGGCTCACATCAACACCATCAGCCCAGAAACCCTAGACCCACTACAATTTGCATACCGCCTCAACATATCCACAGATGACACAATCTTTACCACTCTCCACACTGCCCTTTCCATCCTGGACTAAATGAACAGTTACGTGAGAATGCTGTTCATTGACTACAGCTCAGCATTCAACACCATCGCGCCCTCAAAGCTCATCACTAAGCTAAGGACCCTGGGACTAAACACCTCCCTCATGTACTCCCTGCTCACCCATGACTGCGTGGCCAAGCACAACTCCAACACTATCATTAAGTTTGCAGACGACACAACAGTGATAGGCCTGATCACCGACAACGATGAGACAGCCTATAGGGAGGAGATCAGAGTTCTGAAAGTGTGGTGCCAGGACAACAACCTTTCCCTCAACGTGATCAAGACAAAGGAGATGATTGTGGACTACAGGAAAAGGAGGGCCGAGCACGTCCCCATTCTCATCGATGGGGCTGTACTGGAGCGGGTTGAGAGCTTCAAGTTCCATGGTGTCCACATCACCAACACACTATCATGGTCCAAACACACCAAGACAGTCGTGGAGAGGGCACGACAATGCCTATTCCCCCAAAGATTTGGCATGGGTCCTCAGATCCTCAAAAGGTTCTACAGCTGCACCATCGAGAGCATCCTGACTGGTTGCATCACTGCCTGTTATGGCAACTGCTCGGCCTCCGACCGCAAGGGGCTACAGAGGGTAGTGCGTACGGCCCAGTACATCACTGGGGCCAAGCTTCCTGCCATCCAGGACCTCTATACCAGTCGGTGTCAGAGAAAGGCACAAATGTATTTTTCTTAACTATTATTTTTCTTAAAACTGCATTGTTTGTTAAGGGCTTGTAAGTAACCATTTCACGGTAATGGTGACTGATGTGAATACAACATTTCACGGTGACTGATGTGAATACAACATTTCACACCTGTTGTATTCGGCGCATGTGACAAATAAAATGTGTTTTGATATGATTTGATTATGCCTGCCGTGTGCCCTGTAAACCAATTGATACAGTTTGTGTGTTTCAGTGATTAAGACCAGAACTCAGACCATGACACAGGGAAGTCAGGAGGACACCTACAGCGGAGTGACAGACTGCATCAAGTAACCTCTCCTTCTCACTCTAACTCTTCCACTGCTTCCCTCCTGGTTTTGACAGGCCTTTTCTGATCGATTATATCCATATTATCTGATGGTAGAACATTACAACATCTACTGGTACCATGAAATAAACGGAGAAGGCATTTTAGGCTAGAATATACAGTGCCAGTCAAAAGTTTGGACACACCTATTCATTCAAGGGTTTTTCTTTATTTTTACTATTTTCTACATTATAGAATATTAGTGAAGACATCAAAACTATGAAATAATACCTATTGTCACACCCTGATCGGTTTCACCTGTCTTTGTGATTGTCTTAACCCCCCTCCAGGTGTCTCCCATCTTCCCCGTGGTCCCCTGTGTATTTATACCGGTGTTCTCTGTTTGTCTGTTGCCAGTTCGTTTTGTTTCGTCAAGCCTACCAAGCCTACCTGTCTCTCAATTGTTCCCGTTTCCTAGTTTTCCCGGTGTTTCCCATTCTGCCTGCCCTGACCCTGAGCCTGCCTGCCGTCCTGTACCTTTTCCCCACCTTTCTGGATTACTGACTTTTGCCCGCCCTGAGCCTGCCTACCGTCCTGTACCTTTACCCCACCTATCTGTATTCCTGACCTCTGCCTGCCCTTGACCTGCCTTTTGCCTGCACCTGTTCGAATTAATAAACTGTTGTTACTTCGACATTGTCTGCGTCTGGGTCTTACCTGAAACGTGATACCTATTGAATCATGTAGTAAACAAAAAAATGTTAAACAAATGAAAATATATTTTATATATTATATTCTTCAAAGTAGCCACCCTTTGGCCAACCTCAACCCAATTGAGATGGTTTGGGATGAGTTGGACCGCAGAGTGAAGAAAAAGCAGCCAACAAGTGCACAGCATATGTGGGAACTCCTTCAAAAAAGAATTCCAGGTGAAGCTGGGTGAGAGAATGCCAAGAGTATGCAAAGCTGTCATCAAGGCAAAGGGTGGCTACTTTGAAGAATCTCAAATATAAAATCAATTTTGATTAGTTTAACACTTTTCAGGATACTACATGATTACATGGGGGTTATTTCATAGTTTTGATGTCTTCACTATTATTCTACAATTGAAAAACTAGTAAAAATAAAGAAAAACCCTTGAATGAGTAGGTGTATCCAAACTTTTGACTGGTACTGTAGATACACCACTATATCACGACCCTCTTGTCGAACAGGAAGATTCTGCGCCAAGGGGGTCCCTCTGCTTTCCAGAAGGGGGTGTACTGCCGTGCTCTGGTCATTGCTCCCCTCTTTGGCATCGCACAGGTGGTCTACTTCCTGGGAGTGGAAGAGTTCCTTCTCAGCTTCCTGCCTCAACGGAACAACTAGTCTTGCACTCTCATACACAGCCCACACTGGAGCCAGGTAATCTGGTACCTTCCTCTCATACACAGCCCACACTGGAGCCAGGTAATCTGTTACTTTCCTCATACACAGCCCACACTGGAACCAGGTAATCTGTCACTTTCCTCTCATACACAGCCCACACTGGAACCAGGCAATCTGTCACTTTCCTCTCATACACAGCCCACACTGGAGCCAGGTAATCTGTTACTTTCCTCATACACAGCCCACACTGGAACCAGGTAATCTGTCACTTTCCTCTCAGACACAGCCCACACTGGAACCAGGTAATCTGTCACTTTCCTCTCAGACACAGCCCACACTGGAGCCAGGTAATCTGTTACTTTCCTCATACACAGCCCACACTGGAGCCAGGTAATCTGTTACTTTCCTCATACACAGCCCACACTGGAACCAGGTAATCTGTCACTTTCCTCTCATACACAGCCCACACTGGAACCAGGCAATCTGTCACTTTCCTCTCATACACAGCCCACACTGGAGCCAGGTAATCTGTTACTTTCCTCATACACAGCCCACACTGGAACCAGGTAATCTGTCACTTTCCTCTCAGACACAGCCCACACTGGAACCAGGTAATCTGTCACTTTCCTCTCAGACACAGCCCACACTGGAGCCAGGTAATCTGTCACTTTCCTCTCAGACACAGCCCACACTGGAGCCAGGTAATCTGTCACTTTCCTCTCAGACACAGCCCACACTGGAGCCAGGTAATCTGTCACTTTCCTCTCAGACACAGCCCACACTGGAACCAGGTAATCTGTCACTTTCCTCTCAGACACAGCCCACACTGGAACCAGGTAATCTGTCACTTTCCTCTCAGACACAGCCCACATTAGCCAAAGCCCTAAGGAGTTAGTCAGTCAGACAGAACGGTGTGTGTGTTCTAGACCAAAGTTTGTCCTCTGCAGAGAGCTGATCTGGGGTGTATTCAGGATTACCAAAGATAACATAAGATGTTGGCAGATGTTGGAAACAATGTACTCAAGCTGTGTGCCTAGAAAGAGTCAACATTGCCTGCAGCAAACGTAGCTGGTTGGTGACTTTGGTGATTACACACCAAACACAACTTGCTGCCCAGCCACCATGTTGGCACCATTTTGTGACTAGATGTCAGTTCAGGTACCTGCCTGAATTTGGCTGATAGAAACTCTCCTTTTCGTGGGCAAAATGTTTTCCATTTGGAGTAAACGGTTTTTGTTAGAAAACATTTTGCAACAGACAAAACGTTTTGCAACAGAATCTGCGAAATGAATACAACCCAGGTGTCATGATTATATTTAGGAGAAGTAGAGGAGTCAGGCGCAGGACACAGGGATCAATGTAAACAAACGTGTTTACTTAAATAATCAATAAGTCTTCTCCGAGGACAATACATATCGTGGAGAAAACACCTCCGTTCACACACAACAGGAATCAATTACCGACAAGACAAACAGGAAATGCAAAGGTTTAAATAATAAACATAATTAGGGAAAATCAAAACAGGTGTACACAATAAAGACAAAACCAAACGAACAGTGAAACATCGATCGGTGGCAACTAGTAAGCCGGTGACGTCGACCGCCGAACGCCGCCCGAACAAGGAGAGGGGTCGACTTCGGCGGGAGTCGTGACAGTACCCCCCCCCCCCCCCCGACGCGCGGCTCCAGCAGCGCGCCGACACCGGCCTCGGGGACGACCCGGAGGACGGGGAGCAGGGCGATCCGGAAGGAAGCGGTGAAAATCCTGGATTAATGACGGATCCAGGATGTCTTCCGCCGGTACCCAGCTTCGCTCCTCCGGGCCATACCCCTCCCACTCCACGAGGTACTGAAGGCCCCCCGCCCGACGTCTGGAGTCCATAATGGCTCGTACGGTATATGCCGGGGCCCCCTCGATGTCCAGAGGGGGCGGAGGAACCTCCCGTACCTCCGACTGCAGGAGCGGACCAGTCACCACCGGCCTGAGGAGAGACACATGGAACGGGGGATTAATATGATAATCAGGGGGAAGTTGTAACCTATAACAAACTTCGTTCAATCTCCTCAGGACTTTAAATGGCCCCACAAACCGCGGACCCAGCTTCCGGCAGGGCAGGTGAAGGGGCAGGTTTCGGGTCGAGAGCCAGACCCGATCCCCCGGTGCATAAACCGGGGCCTCACTGCGGTGGCTGTCGGCACTCGCCTTTTGGCGCCTGATGGCTCGTTGAAGACGTACATGGGCAGCGTTCCATGTCTCCTCCGAGTGCCGAAACCATTCATCCACCGCAGGAGCCTCGATCTGGCTCTGATGCCATGGTGCCAGGACCGGCTGATACCCTAGCACACACTGAAACGGGGTAAGGTTAGTGGAAGAGTGTCGTAGGGAATTTTGGGCCATCTCCGCCCAAGGGATAAATGATGCCCACTCTCCCGGCCGGTCCTGGCAATAGGACCGTAGAAACCTACCCACCTCTTGGTTGACTCTTTCCACCTGCCCGTTACTCTCGGGGTGGAACCCTGAGGTAAGACTGACCGAGACCCCCAGGCGTTCCATAAACGCCCTCCAGACTCTAGACGTAAATTGGGGACCCCGATCAGAGACTATATCCTCAGGCACCCCGTAGTGCCGGAATACATGGGTGAAAAGGGCCTCCGCAGTCTGTAGGGCCGTAGGGAGACCGGGCAAAGGAAGGAGACGGCAGGACTTGGAAAACCGATCCACAACGACCAGGATCGTGGTGTTACCCTGTGACGGGGGAAGATCCGTCACGAAATCCACCGATAGGTGTGACCATGGTCGTTGCGGAACGGGAAGGGGTTGTAATTTCCCTCTGGGCAGATGTCTAGGTGCCTTGCACTGTGCGCATACTGAACAGGAGGAGACATAAACCCTCACGTCCTTGGCTAACGTGGGCCACCAGTACTTCCCCGTAAGGCAGCGCACCGTCCGACCTATACCAGGATGACCAGAGGAGGGTGATGTGTGGGCCCAACAGATCAAACGATCGCGAACATCAAACGGCACGTACACGCGCCCAACGGGACACTGGGAGGGAGTGAGTTCTGCACGTGACGCCCGTTCGATGTCCGCGTCCACCTCCCATACCACCGGTGCCATCAGGCATGAGGCTGGAATTATGGGAGTGGGCTCTGTGGACCGCTCCTCTGTATCATACAGCCGGGACAGTGCGTCTGCCTTGACGTTCTGGGAACCTGATTTGTAGGAAAGAGTGAAAACAAAGCGTGTGAAAAACATAGCCCACCTAGCCTGGCGAGGGTTCAGTCTCCTCGCTGCCCAAATATACTACAGATTTCGGTGGTCAGTCCAAATGAGGAAAGGGTGTCTAGCCCCCTCAAGCCAATGTCTCCACGCTTTCAGAGCCCCGACAACAGCTAACAACTCCCTATCCCCCACGTCATAGTTTCGCTCTGCCGGGCTGAGCTTCTTCGAAAAGAAAGCACAGGGGCGGAGTTTTGGTGGGTTACCCGAGCGCTGAGATAGCACAGCCCCTATTCCAGCCTCGGATGCATCCACCTCAACTATGAACGCTAAGGAGGGATCAGGATGCGCCAGCACTGGAGCCGTGGTAAACAGAGCCTTCAGGTTACCAAAAGCTCTGTCTGCCTCAGCCGACCACCGCAACCGCACCGGTCCCCCCTTCAGTAAGGAGGTAATGGGAGCCGCCACCTGGCCAAAGCCCCGGATAAACCTCCGGTAGTAGTTGGCAAACCCTAAAAACCACTGCACCTCCTTTACCGTGGTTGGAGTCGGCCAATTACGCACGGCTGAAATGCGGTCAGTCTCCATCTCTACCCCTGACGCGGACAAACGGTACCCAAGGAAGGAGACGGACTGTTGAAAGAACAGACATTTCTCCGCCTTGACGTAAAGGTCATGCTCCAACAGTCGACCAAGCACTGTACGCACAAGGGACACATGCTCAGCGCGGGTGGTGGAGTATATGAGAATATCATCTATATACACCACTACACCCCGCCCGTGCAGGTCCCTGAAGATCTCATCCACAAATGAAGACGGATGGAGCATTCATTAACCCATACGGCATGACAAGGTACTCATAGTGCCCAGATGTAGTGCTAAATGCCGTCTTCCACTCATCCCCTCCCCTGATACGCACCAGGTTGTACGCGCTCCTGAGGTCCAATTTTGTGAAGAAGCGCGCCCCGAGCAATGACTCTGTCATACTGGCGATCAGAGGTAGCGGGTAACTGTATTTCACAGTAATCTGGTTCAAACCTCGATAGTCAATGAACGGGTGTAAACCTCCATCCTTCTTCTTCAACAAAAAATAAGCTCGAGGAGACAGGTGAAATGGAGGGCCGAATGTATCCCTGTCCCAGAGATTCAGCGACATATGTTTCCATAGCCGCCGTCTCCTCCTGTGACAGAGGATACACGTGACTCCTGGGAAGTGCAGCACCCTCCAGGAGATTTATCGCACAATCTCCCGGTCGATGGGGTGGTAATTGAGTCGCCTTCCTTTTACAGAAGGCGATTGCCAAATCGGCATATTCGGGAGGAATGTGCAAGGTGGAAACCTGGTTTGGACTTTCCACCGTAGTGGCACCTAAGGAAACACCTAAACACCTCCCTGAACACTGACAGGACCATCCCTTGAGAACCCTCTGTTGCCACGAAATAATAGGATCATGAGAAGCCAACCAGGGAAGCCCCAACACAACGGGAAACGCAGGAGCGTCAATCAGAAAGAGACTAATACTCTCTTCATGACTCTCCTGCGTCACCATAGCAATGGGAACTGTGACCTCCCTAATTAGCCCAGACCCCAAAGGACGACTATCTAGGGCATGTATAGGGAAGGGAACATCAACGGGAACAATAGGAATCCCTAATCTATTGGCCAAAGACCGATCTATAAAGTTCCCAGCTGCGCCTGAATCTACTAGCGCCTTATGCTGGTAATGCGGGGAAAACCCCGGAAATCTTATAGATAACCACATGTGAGCAACAGGGGGGTCTGGGTGAGTCGTGTGCCTACTCACCTGAGATGAACCACCAGTGTTCCGCCTACCACCTCGATTACCTGGAAAACCTCCCCAGCACCGACCAGCAGTGTGTCCTCTGCGGTCACCTCTGGTGCATGGAACGGTTTCCCCTCCGGTCTCCCTAGTACCAGCCCCGCCCAACTCCATCGGTGTTGGGTCTAAGGGACTGGAGGATGGAACCAACGGACCCCGATCTGGACGTCCGCGGGAGGCCAGCAGGTTATCCAGCTGAATAGATAAGTCCATCAGCTGGTTCAGGTGGATGGTGGTGTCCCTGCAGGCTAGCTCCCTACGAACGTCCTCTCGCAAACCACACCTGTAGTGATCGATCAGGGCCCGCTCATTCCATCCTGCACCAGCCGCCAGAGTTCTAAAATCCAGTGCGAACTCCCGAGCGCTCCTCATCTCCTGCTTTAAATGGAACAAGCGCTCTCCCGCCGCTTTTCCGTCTGGTGGATGATCAAATACTGCCCGAAAGCGGCGGGAGAAGTCCTCGTAGTTATTCCGAGTCGGGTCTTCCACCTCCCAGATGGCGTTGGCCCACTCTAGGGCTTTACCAGTCAAACAGGAGATGAGGGCGCTCACTCTCTCGCGTCCCGAGGGTGGCGGCTGGAGTAGGAACCCCTGACACCCGGCAGCTGCTCCGTCATACGCTCCCGGGAGCGAGAGCCGAATCCCACCGGATCCAGACGGCGGCTGGATAGGATCCAGAGGTGTGCCGGGCGGTGGTGTGGCTGGGTCAACGGGACATCCTCTCTTCTCCACTCTCTCCATGGTCCGTAGCACGCAATCCATGGCAGTTATAAGCTCCTGGATCATACTCGCCTGCTGCTGAACGCGCTCCTCTATCTGAATAGGCGAACTGGCTGCTCCTGCTGACTCCATTGTGGTCGGTAATTCTGTCATGATTATATTTAGGAGAAGTAGAGGAGTCAGGCGCAGGACACAGGGATCAATGTAAACAAACGTGTTTACTTAAATAATCAATAAGTCTTCTCCGAGGACAATACATATCGTGGAGAAAACACCTCCGTTCACACACAACAGGAAACAATTACCGACAAGACAAACAGGAAATGCAAAAGTTTAAATAATAAACATAATTAGGGAAAATCAAAACCGGTGTACACAATAAAGACAAAACCAAACGAACAGTGAAACATCGATCGGTGGCAACTAGTAAGCCAGTGACGTCGACCGCCGAACGCCGCCCGAACAAGGAGAGGGGTCGTCTTCGGCGGGAGTCGTGACACCAGGGTTCTGAGAGTGGCCCTTCACTCACAGCACTCAGCCAGAGTCAAGTCATCAAATCAAAAAGATAAAAACCCACCCTTGACATTTGTGCAAGCCCATCGCGATTAACATTACTGAAAGGTACATTTGTAGACCTTGTATGACCCTGTATCATAGTAACCTAGATTCTATATTGTGCTGGTTCTTCACTGGACCGTTATTCCCTCTTCTCAGGAGGACACATGCACGTCCAAGCACTTCTATGTCGCCACCCCTCTTCCCTCCCCTGTAGATATGGTGGGTGTTGGGTTATCAGTTGGAGTTGTGAATATGGATGTGCACTGAAGGTGTAAAACAGACTGACAGCTATTTTATTATTCATTTGAGGTAAAATAAGAACAGAAAAAATGTATTCCTCTCGTATATATTGCTGTCTGAAAAAAATGAATGGGATTGTGCTACCCGTGTTGCCTTGTGATTCTTTCTCTCTATTTGTGTGACAGCCTTTGGTGTGTGGTTTGTCCTCATTCTACCGTAACAAGTCTCAAGGAAATCTGAAGAGGCCCCCTGGACTGTGGTAACCAAGGAAACAATGGAGGGAGTGCTTCACCAAATTAATCTCTCAGTATCTCGCTGTCTCTGTCGGCCTGTCTCATTCCTACGGAACCATGTGTCCATCCAATAGCCAGATTCTCTAGTTCACATGGGCATGGCTGTCCTTGTGTCCTGTTGCTTTCTTGGCATTGTCTCCTTTGGAGGAGATCCATTTCCCACCTGCAGTATTTGTCTTTCTCCACTCCCATGGATACCACTCAGATCCCATTTGAAAACAAACAAGCAGAGACACTGTGTATAGAGGACACATTATTTACACCTTCCATTGTTATGTGATTATTACAGTGTTAGCATCTGTCCAGTAGATGGAGCAGGTGCAAGCAGGCATGCATTTAATGTATACTACATTTCATAGAATTTAATACAATTACAAGAAGGAGATGTAATGTTTGTACTATGATTATTATTGATATTATTAATTATTAATAATCATTCTAATATCTTATTATTATGTACTTTGTATGCTCCACAGGTGAATATGGCTAATACAGGGTGGAGTCAAGGAACAGGGTAAACCAATAAGAAATGGGAAGAAGGGAAGGGAGGAGAAGAGGGAGAGATGAGAGATGGGGAGATCGAGGCACTCAACCAAATCAGGGCATTGATTACAAAAGAAGTGAGTGCCCGGAGGGTGAGAATCTACTGCCAAGGACTGTCAAACACACACAGACCAGAGGGGATGTAGATGCCCCACCATCATTTAGATCAATTTCATCATATCAATCTAGATCCAATTTATCGTAGGCCTACTGTCACAGGCAGTGCCATACATTTCACTTTCATAAGACTTAAATTGCCTTCCTAGTGATCAATTAGCTTATTTACTATGACATTTCATATGTTGAGAAATTACATTCTCAAGGGGAATTGCAATAGCTATATTATTCACTCTGTTCCAGGGGAATGGGAGAGCATGGTGTGTAAATGGCTCGTGAAATGACCTCTACCTCCTTTGATGGGGTATAACAGGCAGGAATGTGTCTCAGGGCTATGAAAGTGGAAGAAATTGTACCAGCAAGTATGGTTGAAATGTATAGGGATATCTACTGTATGTAACTAAGCAATCTAAATCTGTTACGGTTCTGTTGTCATTATTTGCAATCTACAGAACAGTAAATGGCACTGGTTCATCAACAATTAATTTACTGTAAAATTGACATAACATTTTAGAAAACTGCACTTTATAGGTCTACATTAGCTTTTTCCCCCCAGCAGATTGGTATTGGGGAAAGCTGGTGGCTGCAAAATGACAATGTCAATGAAAACCCTTGAGGATCAAAGCATTGCTGAAGTTGCGTTGATGAAAGAGTTGCCTTGAGTTCGGAGGCGACAATGTGACAGGCTAATTAATATTCATGCTAGAGATATGAGAGAGAGAGAGAGAGAGAGAGAGAGATATGAGAGAGAGAGAGAGAGAGAGAGAGAGAGAGAGAGAGAGAGATGGAGAGAGATGGAGAGAGAGAGAGAGAAAGAGGTGGAGAGAGAGAGAGAGATATGGAGAGAGATATGGAGAGAGATGGAGAGAGGTTTTGGAATACTTGTTTGAGATCCAGCGTGCAGCTCTGAGTGGGCTGTAACCTACACTCTAAAAAATGCTAGGTTAAAAACAACTCAATTTGTGTAACGCCCTGGCCATAGAGAGGGGTTTTTTGTTCTTTATTTTGGTTAGGCCAGGGTGTTACATTGGGTGGGCGTTCTATGTTCCTTTTTCTATGTTTTGGTATTTCTTTGTTTTGGGCCATGTGTGTGGCTCCCAATCAGGCACAGCTGAAGCTCGTTGCTGCTGATTGGGAGTCACACATAAGGAGCATGATTTTCCTTTGGGTTTTGTGGGTAATTGTTTCTGTTTTGAGTATTTTCCTAACAGGACTGTTTGCTGTCGTTTTTGTTCATTTTGTAGTGTTCTCTTGTTTTTTTAATTAAAATTCTAATGATGAACACATCCTCTGCTGCACCTTGGTTCCCTCTTCCAGACAGCGTTACAATTTGGCTTATTTGGTAACCCTGCGCTGGGTAAATATTGGACAGACCACACGCTAGGTTATTTTGAGTTGCGTTAATAACCCAACATGTTTGGTTGCTTGGATTACCAAACATGGGTTAATTCAACCATCAATTGGTTTTTTATTCACTTTCATGCTGGGTCTTTTTTAATGTAATTCTAGGTTATTTTAAGGAGACTTGGCCTATTATGGGTGTGGCTTTAATATAGTTATTTTTGGCCACCCATGAGAGTAAATGTCATTCTGGTTAATCAATGTAAGTTTGTATATTACAAAATAAAATGTTTCTTGAATATTGTTGCAAATTACATATTTTAATCTAAAGTTAATAACATTATAATGGCAGCAGGTAGTCTAGCGGTTAAGAGCGATGGGCCAATAACCAAAAGGTTGCTGGTAGGAATCCCAGAGTTGGAGAAGTGGAAAAAGGTGGTGTTCTGCCCTTGAGCAAAGCAGTTTCTTGTGTGTCTCAAGAATGGTCTACCACCCAAATGACACCCAGTCAACTTGACACAACTGTGGTAATCGTTGGAGTCAACATGGGCCAGCATCACTGTGGAACGATTTCAACACCTTGTAAAGTCAATGCCCTGACGAATTGAGGCTGTTCTGAGGGCAAAAGTGTGCAACTCAATAATAAAAAGGTGTTCCTAATGTTTTGTACACTCAGTGTCAGTGAGCGAGAGCGATGCCAGACAGACAACTGAGTTCTGGGACAGAGAAAGCATTATCTTGCAGCCAAAAGGCTTACAATGAGACAGGAAGAGGCACATGGCCAGCATCGCTCCAAGGATCAGCATATCAACTCGAATCTCATGGAGTTGTCATTGGCTTCCATTATTATTGAGCACTCAAGGTTAAGGAATGGAAGATGAGTGAGACAAAAGTAGATGCTTATGCATAGACCATCTTGTAGGCCTACAACCCAGTCGCTTTAGCACATTTTGTTTGAAACATTTTAAATGTAAAATTAGAGTAAGAATGTTTCTCAATTTTATATGGGCTAGCCTACTTATCAATATCAATTAAATGCGTAATTGATAGCCCACGTCATTAAATACTTGGCATGTGGTCAAATGAAGATGCGTAAATAAGATTAGGCTACACCAAACTTTAATAGGCCTTCATAAAATAACAATTATTGAATGTACTGTTTGCCATTCGTTGTTCTACAACACTAGGGACCGCTGGTGAGCCATGTCAGTCATGTTGCTACGGGTGGACGTGAGCGGTGAGTAAATCAACTTTTCGTATTGGCTATAACAGTCTTATGGCGAACACAGATTGACTGTTAAAAATAACAGGCTCAAGGAATCGAGGATGAAGCAACGCTTATCACACAAAAATGTGAAGGATGGTAGGCTACAGCATGTGCGCGCGAGAAAAGGCAACCGTTTCTCACGCACGACCCCCCAATTAATTTGCCACCTGCAATTGGGAGTCACTGACAACCTGTCGCCCGTAGACTACCAACCAGACCAGGCTGAGACTACACATCTACAGACACCTATTCTCACATTTCCAGTTTGAGGCCACAAAGGCACACACATTTCCAGGTCTCTTTTTGTGGTGAATCAATCCCTCTCTCGCCCCCTCTATATGTATTAGCCATCTGAGACGGTTTCTGTAATTCTCAAAGGACATGCTTATGAAATGAAGGGATTATAATGATAATAGTGATTGAGGTGAGGATAAGGATGGTGATATAATGGTGATTGTAGACTAACATCTAACTAGGTCGAACGAGGAGCGTACAATTTGGTGACGATTAAGTCCCTTAAAAAATAGGCAACATTAAAGTGTATGGTTCCATCAGCTGACTGGAACCATAGCCCGAACACGGATTTTGACTCCAGCTGCGGGTACTTTGCACGGACTGCTTTCACGTCACCCCGCCCGTCTGCCGTCTGCCCGTCTCCTCCCTGCAATCTTATTGCGACCATCTCTTTTGAGCGGCTCTGAACTGGAGAGAGAGAGATACTAAATAGATTCAGCCACCAACATTACCTACCTGCGCGAGCGAATTACGGGGAGGACGCTCAAGTACGCGCGCGTCCACGCGCACTCGCTGAGTAGCAAGACAATATAAGGCAATAAATAAAAAGCTAAATTGGAATTGGAGTTTTCAACACGAAGGCTATTCCTTAAAAATTAAAATAGAAGAATACAGCTTTACTGAAAAAAAGCAACAGCCATGCATCTAAACAGAGAAGAAGGGAACAGCAAAGGTGAGAGAAAGACCTACATTTATATTTTCCATGCCAGACTGTCTGTCTCCCTTTTAGGCTAGTTTGTTTGAGGCTCTTATGATCGTTCAAAAATGCCCTTGAGTATGATTTGTTGGTCTTAAGTAATGATGCTGGGAGTCATCGCCACAACACAAGCAGCATGTTATTGCTGATTTTACTAGTGTCATCTCTATCACAATGCATAGCCCATGATTTTGTTTACTCGTAACATTCCTTGTCATCTGCCTGGAGGCTACCTCATCGTTCATAGACCGCACCAAAGGCAATTGTGTAGATGGAATGACTACAATTTGGCTGGCAGCATGGAGACTCGGGTGTAAGATAAAGATGCTTGTGCACTTGTTGTTCTCTCAGTATTGTTAACGTTAGCCTACATGCCCGAGTGTCACCGGTTTTTAAGTCAGCTAAACTGAGCGGCAAAGCACACAAGGTCATCTCATCTCCTATCATGTCCACGGGTGTTTGTGTCCCTGTCTGAGAGAAAGAGAGAGAGAGGAGCATATTGTATGTGTGTGCGTGTGTGTGTGTGGGGGGGGGGGGATGCACCTATTTAAGAAATGTATCCCACGTGCATCGGGGGCGTGACAGGTTACATGGAGAAGTAGTGGCCCTCTTCCCGCCCCTAAGTGTCTCCCCTGGTGGCAAGCAGTAGGCTGCACACCTTGACAGCAAACACCTGCTGCTCAGGGAGAGAAATGTGTGAACTGAATGATCCTCTGTGAAGACTGTCAGTAAACGTGAAATGGCTGAAAACAGCTTTATTCATTCATGGCCTCATTATGGCAGTGAAAAATGCACTTCCAATAAATCACCCAGTTCCAATAAATATTATTGGCTGTAGTCTGGATAAATAAGAAGGCCTAGTTCTATAAACACTGTGTCCCTTTGAACATCCCTTTTGTGACAGATCACTTGCAAAATAGGCCTATATATTGAGGGTCATTTACAGAGAGGATGGTGTCTGGAACAAGTGGGTTTCTGAACACTGTACTCTATAAAATGACCTAAATCTATCCACATAATATAGCAAAAGCAAATATTGCAAACTTTCATGAACACAGAAAATGTGAGATTTGTTCATTTCCCATCATCCACTCTAGAATTACTGGCTTATTTACTGGAGTTCCTACACTGCATGGCCAAAAGTATGTGGACACCTGCTCGTTGAACATCTCATTCCAAAGTCATGGGCATTAATCTGGATTTGCTGCCATGACAGCCTCCACTTTTCTGGGAAGGCTTTCCACTAGATGTTGGAACATTGCTGCGGGGACTTGCTTCCATTCAGCCACAAAAGCATTAGTGAGGTCGGCACTGATGTTGGGCGATTAGGCCTGGCTCGCAGTCTGCGTTCCAATTCATCCCAAAGGTGTTCAGTGGGGTTGAGGTCAGAGCTCTGTGCAGGCCAGTCAAGTTCTTCCACACTGATCTCGACAAACCATTTCTGTGTGGACCTTGCTTTGTGCATGGGGGCATTTTCATTCTGAAACAGGAAAGGCCCTTCCCCAAACTGTTGCCACAAAGTTAGAAGCACAAAATTGTCTAGTATGTCATTGTATGCTGTAGCATTAAGATTTCCCTTCACTGGAACTAAGCTGCCTAGCCCGAACCATGAAAAACATCCCCAGACCATTATTCCTCCTCCACCTAACTTTACAATTGGCACTATGCATTGGGGCAGGTAGTATTCTCCTGGCATCCACCAAACCCAGATTTGTCCTTCATAGTGCTAGATGGTGAAGCGTGATTCATCACTTCAGAGAACACATTTCCACTGCTCCAGAGTCCAATGGCAGAGAGCTTTATACTACTCCAGGCGAAGCTTGGCATTGCACATAGTGATCTTAGGCTTGTGTGCGGCTGCTCTGCCATGGAAGCCCATTTCATGAAGCTCCCCATGAACAGCCTTGTGCTGACGTTGCTTCCAGAGGCAGTTTGGAACTCAGTAGTGAGTGTTGTAACCGAGGACTGACGATTTTTATGCACTACGCATTTCAGCACTCGGCAGTCCTGTTCTGTGAGCTTGTGTGGCCTACCACTTCGGGGCTGAGCCGTTGATGCTCCTAGACTTTCACAATAACAGCACTTACAGTTGACCGGAGCAGCATCCTCTGAAACACAAACCAGCCAAGCCGCACTGCTTCTTGACACAATGCCCGATTAACCCGGAAGCCAGCCGCACCAAGGTGTTTAAGGAAACACCATACACCTGGCGACCATGTCAGCGTGCATTGCGCCCGGCCTGCAACAGGAGTCGCTAGAGCACAATGACATCCCTGCCGGCCAAACCCTCCCCTAACCCGGACAACGCTGGGCCAATTGTGCGCCGCCCCATGGGTCTCCCGGTCACGGCGGCTGCGACAGAGCCTGGACTCAAACCAGGATCTCTAGTGGCACAGCTACACTGCGAGGCAGTGCCTTAGACCACTGCGCCACTCGGAAGGCCCTATGTCAGTGGGATTATGCGGAGGGGACACACTGACTGGACCCCCCCCCCCCCCCCACCAGACTTTGATGCTATATTTAGCGAATTTTCAGACCTCTCCAGCGACTTTATTGTTAAAAGAGGCTAGTGTGAAATTCAGCTACTTTTCAGGCTGCCTTTGGGGAGTTTGACATCAAAGATTTCTATGGTTTTGTAGCATTTACCAACTTTTCCTACTAAAAGTCTGCTGCAAACTAAAGTGGGAGAAGCTGTCTGTGCAACAGAAGTCACCGCAACAGCGCACTTACAGGCGGAGAAGCACAAGGAGAGGGGGTGTGCGGCAGGAGAGTGGGCAAAAATGCTACGTCAGGGACCTGGTGCCGAGACATCGTCGCGGCAATGGCAAAACGTAATCTAGCCACTTCTAGCAATGAGTCAATGAGCCAATAGCGATTCTCACTGATAAATTGTTGACAAAACTGTTGATTTCAAATCAAATCAAATGTTATTGGTCACATACACATAGTTAGCAGATGTTATTGCAAGTGTAGTGAAATGCTTGTGCTTCTAGTTCCGACAGTGCAGCAATATCTATCAAGTAATATCTAATAATTCCACAAAAATACCTAATACACACAAATCGAAGTAAGGAATGGAATAAGAATATATGGATGAGCAATGCCAGAGCGGCATAGACTAAGATGCAGTACATATTATAGAATACAGTATATACATATGAGATGAGTAATGCAAGAAATGTAAACATTATTTTACCTGCGGGTGATGGGCAGGACTCACAGGAGGTATGTTGGTAAAGGAATTTAATCAAGCTATGTAGCCTTTTGATTTCTTCTTAATGAATAAATAAAACAAAAATGTTTTGTTGTTTCTCTGTAATACTAGCCACCTAGCCATTTTGTCACGGTTGTCGTCGGGAAAGGAGGACCAAAATGCAGCAGGATTGTGGATGCTCATCTTGAAGTTTATTTTAACTCAAAAGTGAACACCAAAATAATAAAACACAACGAACTCACGATCAACAAAACAGTCTTGTCAGGCTCATACACGCTAAACAAGAAACAATCTCCCACAACTACAAACACAAACACACCCTAATATATAGGACTCTCAATCAAAGGCAAATAGACAACACCTGCCTTCAATTGAGAGTCCCTACCCCAATTAACTAAACATAGAAACAGATTCACTAGACTAAACATAGAAATACATAAACATAACACAGTGCCCAAAACCCCCGGAATACATAAATCAAATGCCCTACTAAATCAACCACCACCCCGAACCACATAAAACAAATATCCTCTGCCACGTCCTGACCAAACTACAATAACAATTAACCCTTATACTGGTCAGGACGTGACAGTACCCCCCCCCCCCCCCCTAAAGGTGCAGACCCCGGACGCACCTCCTAAATAAACAAAACCCAAAACAACAACAACAAAAAATCCCCCTAAACTAAAGGGAGGGAAGGGAGGGTGACTGCCGTCACCGACGGCACTTGTGCTACACCCCCCCTCCCCAACCCACCTATGCAGGTGGTGGTTCAGGCTCCGGCCTACTGTCCTCCAGAATGCAGACCGACCCGATCAGCCTCGGGCCGTAGACAGACTCCCCTTGTTCCGGATCGTACGTAGACCTCCTCCACTCCACACTATAGGCAGACATTAGTTATACAGTTAATCATAATTCGTTTTAAATTGTCAGGCTTACTTAGTTCAGGGTTGCTGCTAGACTCCCTTGGTTTCGGGTCATCGGCAGACTCTGGGCAGACGGGCCACTCTGGCAGATCCGGCGCGGCGGGCCGCTCTGGCAGATCCCGGCAGACGGGCCGCCCTGGCAGATCCCGGCAGACGGGCCGCCCTGGCAGATCCCGGCAGACGGGCCGCCCTGGCATCTCCGGGCAGACGGGCCGCTCTGGCATCTCCGGGCAGACGGGCCGCTCTGGCATCTCCGGGCAGACGGGCCGCTCTGGCATCTCCGGGCAGACGGGCCGCTCTGGCATCTCCGGGCAGACGGGCCGCTCTGGCATCTCCGGGCAGACGGGCCGCTCTAGCATCTCCGGGCAGACGGGCCGCTCTGGCGGCTTCTGACTGACGGGCAGCTCTGGCGGCTCCTGACTGACGGGCAGCTCTGGCGACTCCTGACTGACGGGCAGAGCTCCTGACTGACGGGCAGCTCTGGCGACTCCTGACTGACGGGCAGCTCTGGCGACTCCTGACTGACGGGCAGCTCTGGCGACTCCTGACTGACGGGCAGCTCTGGCGACTCCTGACTGAGCCGACGCACTGGAAGCCTGGTCCGTGGTGCTGGTACTGGGGTTATCAGCCTGGGAACACGCTCCTTCAGGCTAGTGCGGGGAGCGGGAACAGGACGAGTCGGACTGGGCTGACAAACTGGAGGCGTGGTGCGTGGTGCTGGTACTATCCTCACCAGACAGCTAGCACGCACCTCAGGACTAGTAATGAACGCTAACTCAGGTGATATTATTAGGACACGCTCTATAGGGCGAATGTCGTGCCTAATACACCGACACAGTAGCTCTCTCATCCTTTTCTCCTCCAATTTTCTCATCATTTCCTTTATAGTCTCTGTTACTCTCACCTCCAATTTTACCCCGACTAGCTCTGGTTCCATCCTCGGCTCCGCCGATCTGTCCGTGTGCCCCCCCAAAACATTTTTCTTGGGGCTGCCTCTCCGGTTTCCTCGCCAGTCGTGTACCCCGGTAGCGTTCCCGGTCCTCACCGAATTCCCCTTGCTCCTTACTCCGCTGCTTGGTCCATTTGTGGTGGGAGATTCTGTCACGGTTGTCGTCGGGAAAGGAGGACCAAAATGCAGCAGGATTGTGGATGCTCATCTTGAAGTTTATTTTAACTCAAAAGTGAACACCAAAATAATAAACACAACGAACTCACAATCAACAAAACAGTCTTGTCAGGCTCATACACGCTAAACAAGAAACAATCTCCCACAACTACAAACACAAACACACCCTAATATATAGGACTCTCAATCAAAGGCAAATAGACAACACCAGCCTTCAATTGAGAGTCCCTACCCCAATTAACTAAACATGGAAACAGATTCACTTGACTAAACATAGAAATACATAAACATAACACAGTGCCCAAAACCCCCGGAATACATAAATCAAATGCCCAACTAAATCAACCACCACCCCGAACCACATAAAACAAATATCCTCTGCCACGTCCTGACCAAACTACAATAACAATTAACCCTTATACTGGTCAGGACGTGACACATTTTATGACGTTTTATAACTAGCCAGCTAGATAGGTTCCGAATCTCCCAACATTAGAACTATCTACCAAGCCATTTCAGGCTATCAATTAAGTTAAATTTGCTTGTCTGACTATCTTAGCTGGAAAGCCTGCTGGTGTAACGGCCGTTGCAAGGAGTAGACCAAGGCGCAGCGTGGGGAGTGCTCATCATTCATTTATTTACTGAGAACACTTTAAACAAAATAACAACACGACCAACAGTTCCGTCAGGTTCAACAACTACTAAACGGAAAACAGAAAGCAACCACCCACAAAACCCAAAGGAAAACAGGCTGCCTAAGTATGGCTCCCAATCAGAGACAACGATATACAGCTGTCCCTGATTGAGAACCATACCCGGCCAAAAGAAAGAAATACAAACCATAGAAAAAAGGACATAGAATGCCCACTCTAGTCACACCCTGGCCTAACCAAAATAGAGAATAAAACCCTCTCTATGGCCAGGGCGTGACAGTACCCCCCCCCCCCCCCCCCCCCCCAAAAGGTGCAGACTCTGGCCGCAAAACCTGACTCTAAAGTGGAGGGTTCGGGTGGGCCTTCCTTATGGCGGCGGCTCTGGTGCGGGACGTGGAACCCTCTCCACCTTTGACTTGGCCCACTTAGGTGGCGCCTCTGGAGTGGGGACCCTCGCAGCGGGCCCCGGACTGGAGGGCGACTCTGGCAGCTCCGGACAGGCGGGCAACTCTGGCAGCTCCAGACAGGCGGGCGACTCTGGCAGCTCCGGACAGGCGGGCGACTCTGGCAGCTCCGGACAGGGAATGCGCACTGGAGGCCTGATGCGTGGGACTGGCTTTGGAGGTGCCAGACTGGTAACACGCACCTCAGGGCTAGTGCGAGGAGCAGGAACAGGACGTACTGGACTGGGCAGGCACACAGGAGGCCTGATGCGTGGGACTGGCTTTGGAGGTGCCGGACTAATAACACGCACCTCAGGGCTAGTGCGAGGAGCAGGAACAGGACGTACTGGGCTATGGAGGCGTACCGGAGATCTGGAGCTCAGGGCTGGCACACACCGTCCTGGCTGGATGGTCACTATAGCCCGGCACGGGCGGAGCGCTGGCACAGGGCGAACTGGGCTGTGCTGGGGAATGATGGCTGCCGTGCGTTGAGCAGGCGCAGGGTAGGCTGGACCTAGGAGACCCGCTGGTGGCCAGATGTGCTGCGCCGGCGCACTTCTCCCTGGCTGAGTGCCAACTCTAGCACGGCAACGCTGAGGAGCCTGTATCAACCGCACCGGGCTATAGCTACGCACTGGTGACACAGTGCGTAACTCAGCATGACAGGGTGCTTGCTTGATCCGTCGCTCCCCATAATAAGCACGGGGAGTTGGCTCAGGTCTCCAACCTGACTTACCCCAACTCACCGTGTGTCCCCCCCCAAAACATTTTTTGGGGCTGCCTCTCAGGCTCCTGTAGCTCCCTTAACTTGTCCTCCCGTTCCGACTTCCATGTCCATCCTTCTCCCCGGTGCTCCAATCCACGCAACTTGGTCTTCTTTTGGTGGGTGGTTCTGTACTGGTTGTTGCAAGGAGAGGACCAAGGTGCAGCATGGTACGTGTTCATCATGTTTAATAGTTCTGAACACTGAATCAAAAACAAAGTGGAACAAAACGCAACAGCTCTGTCAGGTGAAAAACACAAGACAGAAAACAGAAAGCAACCACCCACCAAAAGCCAAAGGAAAACAGGCTGCCTAATTATGGCTCCCAATCAGAGACAACGATATACAGCTGTCCCTGATTGAGAACCATACCCAAAACAAAGAAATACAAACCATAGAAAAAAGGACATAGAATGCCCACCCTATTCACACCCTGGCCTAACCAAAATAGAGAATAAAACCCTCTCTATGGCCAGGGCGTGACAGCTGGCAAGGTTTCTAGACTTTAGAAAAGCAAGCAATTACTAAATGTACTGAATAAAACTCACATTCCTTTCAATCTTTTACCCAGATTTTATCAGAGCTGTAGAGAAGCATATGTGACCGACCGCCTTGATTCGGTCTTAAGTAGCAAAATTTGAAATATTTTTTTTTTACATTGGATAAAAGCAGAGATACAGAGCTACAAAATGGTATATCATACACTACATTTGAGGAACAATGGGAAAGTAATTCTGCTTTGGAAGTTGATAAACTTGTAACCTCCTTTGAGAAAATTCGCTTTGAATGTTTTGGAACCTACTGGAGAGCTCTCCTTTATGTCAAGTCACTCTGGTTCACACTGACTGTGTGCAATGCCATAAGAATCATCAGATCTTTCTCCCTCTCTGTCACAAATGCCATGGTTGCCCTTAGTTTGAAGATATAATCCGGAGACAGGTGTTCTCTTTTTGACTCCCTCTGCATTTGCAATCAAACACCAAAATTCTATTAATCTCTACCAGACATTCCACTGATTTCAAACTCGGTCAACTTATTCCGTGACAACAACACTGTTGATTGCTGTTTATTCCCCATCACTGTCATCAGAAGACTCTACAATGTCTTCTTCAATTAAAATGTTTTTACCTAAATCAGGGATTTCCTAATCATCTGATTAATTTTCAGAGTCAGAGAGAGTCAGCATGGCACGATCGTCCTCCAGTAAGTAGTCCATCACAACTTTTTCCCAATGACCTTTAAATTCAGGGGAGCAATGTTATTGGGAGCAGTAGCAACATATTTGCAGTTCTCCATGGCTAATGTTATATCTTTCGAAACAAACTGCAGTAGAAAGCATTATCTAAGCATAACGAGCAGCTCATTTTATATACATTAGATGCTACACCACACACCAATATGAAAAACATCTCTCGGCATGTTCAACCCACTCATTATCTCAGCCAATCAAGGTTCCTGTTTTTTTCTGTGGCTAAACCAACTTGGCTCGTAATTTAACAACTTTATTCACATTTACAGATGGCATACAAGTTTGTTATTAAGGTACATGAAGGTTCAAATGTTCCAGAAGGCATTTCTGCCAAAAAACACATTTTGATAAAAAAATAACGTTCAAATGACTATCCTGTGAAGTCGTGACTTCCAACATTCGCCATATGACATTTTTTTTTTAAAGAATCAGCAGTCAGGAGGTATGCTTAGATATGCGCAAAAAATACTTGGTTTAAATGTAATCATGATATTAGTGTATGAATTATGTTGCCATGATATGTGCCTGTATACCATGTACTGTGTTGTAATTTTTATGTCCTAGGCATGTTAGTGCAGTATATTGAGATGTGTGATTTACAACAGTCAAAATAACACCCTCATTAAAATGACAATTGAACAGGTAAAGAGGTATGCTAGATAACCTATGCAGAAAAATATACATTTTTTATATAGAGTTAGGCATAATGATTAAGACTCTAGATTGCAGGAAAAAGCTTTTTCAGGTGTTTGAAATACTTTGTGCCCCTGGCAGCTTTGGGCAGAATTTCACTATTTTATTACAGTGATAAGTGTAGGCAGCTTTTCCTCTCCTCACAAGGCCACTGGCACTGCAGTAGATGTGTGAAAATACACATAGTCAGGGAATGTTCTGTCTCTCTTTCTCGGGTGGGGCGAAAGGTCTATATTAGACAAGTGTTTTACTGGCAGGTTTCATTAATGGTTATTGGTATAATTCATGTTTGCCTATAGATGTGTCATAATATATTTTCTAATTGTATGATTCTTTCTATAACAAGTGGAGGAAAGAACAACATGCCACAGGAATGCCTGATTATCATGAACAGTCAAATAATATATATTTTTTAAAGTTGATTAATTTTAGCATAATTCTGTCAAATTGCATCCCACACTGGGTGGCCAATATGACAGTCAGATGATGGTGTGTTTATAGCACAGCAATCCTTTCCAATACAGAAGTCTGTCCCTCCGTTATTAGTAAATCACATACATCCAAAATGTTGGCCTTCACAGAAGACTACAAGGCTGTGGAATCCAGAATGTCCAGCATGTCTTAATTCCACTCTGGAATGGTTTCCACCAATCCATCTCCCAGCAGGGAATCTATTTCCCATCAGGAATGGTTCCCTGACAGGCAGCCTGTGCTGTGCTGTGGGGGATCCCTGCAGTGACAGGTGATCTGACATCGGCACACACTGGAGCTATTGACTCTGGTTAATCTCAGCCCTAGGTAAAGATTAGACCACATCTGAGTCCTAACTCGCTTATCAGACAACAGCAATAACTACATTTAGTCTGGAATTCTTCAGCCACCACAACCAATAGCCTTTCCCTGGAAAATCAGTTTTAGGGGGTTGTAGGTTTTGATCAGTGGGGTTAGGTGGAAGCTCAGCATGGTGATAAATATTTTCTGATGAAATTCCTACCATTATTTATAGAGGTCACAAAGCCAAGGGAAAAAGTATAGATTTTATCTGTCAAAGGTTTCTCAGTGATTTCAGAATCATGAGCCTGCTGGCAGCCAAAATCCAAACATACCATTAATAATGCTATATGTCATATTAATGGTATATGTCAAATGTTATGTAATTGATGGAGGGTTTATCACCTTTATCCATCCTGTTTATTAGTATTCCTGCAGGGTTGCTCTGATGTCATAGCAGAGCAATAATCCAAACACTGGAAGAAGGTCAGAGGTATTGTGTTAGATGTCAGGACGTTTATCTAACGTGTTCAGGTCTCCCATGTTAGATAAGTTAGATCAGGGTAATACTTCTTCACTGGAAAACAAACTGCCACTCCTCTCAAAGCATTGTGGTCATTATGCATATACAATGTAGAGGTCGACCGATTAATCGGAATGACCGATTAATTAGGGCCGATTTCAAGTTTTCATAACAATCGGTAATCGGTATTTTTGGCCACCAATTTGCCGATTATATATATATATTTATATATATATATATGTATATATATATATATTTTAAAATAATTTTTTACCTTCATTTAACTAGGCAAGTCAGTTAAGAACACATTCTTATTTTCAATGACGGCCTAGGAACGGTGGGTTAATTGCCTTGTTCAGGGGCAGAACGACAGATTTTTACCTTGTCAGCTTGGGGATGCAACCTTACGTTAACTAGTCCAACGCTCTAACCACCTGCTTTACGTTGCACTCCACGAGGAGCCTGCCTGTTACGCGAATGCAGTAAGAAGCCAAGGTAAGTTGCTAGCTAGCATTAAACTTATCTTATAAAAAACAATCAATCAATCATAATCACTAGTTAACTACACATGGTTGATGATATTACTAGTTTATCTAGCCTGTCCTGCGTTGCATATAATCGATGTGGTGCGCATTCGCGAAAAAGGACTGTCTTTGCATCCGACGTGTACCTAACCATAAACATCAATGTCTTTCTTAAAATCAATACACAAGTATATATTTTAAACCTGCATATTTAGTTAATATTGCCTGCTAACATGAATTTCTTTTAACTAGGGAAAATGTGTCACTTCTCTTGCAAACAGATTCAGGGTATATGCAGCAGTTTGGGCCGCCTGGCTCGTTGCGAACTGTGAAGACTATTTCTTCCTAACAAAGACAGCCGACTTCGCCAAACGGGGGATAATTTAACAAAAGCGCATTTGCGAAAAAAAAGCACAATCGTTGCACGACTGTACCTAACCATAAATATCAATGCCTTTCTTAAAATCAATACACAGAAGTATATATTTTTAAACCTGCATATTTAGCTAAAAGAAATCCAGGTTAACAGGCAATATTAACCAGGTGAAATTGTGTCAGTTCTCTTGCGTTCCTTGCACGCAGAATCAGGGTATATGCAACAGTTTGGGCCGCCTGGCTCGTTGCAAACTAATTTGCCAGAATTTTACGTAACTATGAAATAACATTGTAGGTTCTGCGATGTAACAGGAATATTTAGACTTATGGATGCCACCCGTTAGATAAAATACGGAACGGTTCCGTATTTCACTGAAAGAATAAACGTGATAGTTTCCGGATTCGACCATATTAATGACCTAAGGCTCATATTTCTGTGTGTTATTATGTTATAATTAAGTCTATGATTTGATAGAGCAGTCTGACTGAGCGATGGTAGGCAGCAGTGGGCTCGTAAGCTTTCATTCAAACAGCACTTTACTGCGTTTTGCCAGCAGCTCTTCGCAATGCATTGCACTGTTTATGACTTCATGCCTGTCAACTCCCAAGATGAGACTGGTGTAACCGATGTGAAATGGCTAGCTAGTTAGCGGGTGCGCGCTAATAGCGTTTCAAACGTCACTCGCTCTGAGACTTGGAGTAGTTGTTTCCCTTCCTCTACATGGGTAACACTGCTTCGAGTTTGGCTGTTGTCAGTGTGTTCCTGGTTTGAGCCCAGGTAGGAGCGAGGGGAGGGACAGAAGCTATACTGTTACACTGGCAATACTAAAGTGCCTATAAGAACATCCAAAAGTCAAAGGTATATGAAATACAAATCGTATAGAGAGAAATAGTGCTATAATTCCTATAATAACTACAACCTAAAACTTCTTACCTGGGAATATTGAAGACTCGTGTTAAAAGGAACCACCAGCTTTCATATGTTCTCATGTTCTGAGCAAGGAACTTAAACGTTAGCTTTCTTACATGGCACATATTGCACTTTTACTTTCTTCTCCAACACTTTATTTTCGCATTATTTAAACCAAATTGAACATGTTTCATTATTTATTTGAGGCTAAATTGATTTATTGATGTATTATATTAAGTTAAAATAAGTGTTCATTCGGTATGGTTGTAATTGTCATTATTACAAATAAATAATAAATACAAAAATTGGCCGATTAATCGGTAGCAGCTTTTTTGGTCCTCCAAGTATCGGTATCGGCGTTGAAAATAGGCGTTGAAAAATCATAATCGGTCGACCTCTAATACAATACATTAATTATCAGCTTAGATCTAGCTACGTTCACAAAGTGTGTGTGTTTTTGGACATGGACTACTCACATAACCGCCTGTACTGCAGATACACTCCATGCCCTTTTTATGACCTTTACCTGATGTGTTCTAGTGTGAATGGAATCTGTGATAGCTTGGCTGCAGGGTGTCTGTAATGTCTGTCTAGTGCGCCTTGTCTCATGTGGGCTGGATCGTTGAAAGTGGAGGACAGTGAAATGGTTTCCCTCTACTGTGTCTTTAGTGATCTGGGAGTTTGCCATGGCATCGCTCTAGTTCTATCATCCGTTCTGTGGATAAGAGATGTGCTGGGAGATTGTAGCACCATGACTCTGTCAAGGCCAAACACAGAGAAGAGACAGTGAGGGAGGGAGACAGTAGGTATGGAGGGAGGGAGACAGTAGGGAAGAGGGGAGGGAGACCGTAGGCATGGAGGGAGGGAGGGAGACAGTAGGCATGGAGGGAGGGAGGGAGACAGTAGGGAAGGAGGGAGGGAGGGGACAAATGGGGAGATGGATGCACAAATTGGTCAGTCATGCTTTTTCCATCCCGGCAGTTTGTAAACGTCTGAGGTAATTGCTTATTAATACCAGTATCCAGATCCATTGTCAAATGTCTTGTTAATATTACATTCCTTAAAAGGAGAAATAATGAGCTCCAATCATCTGGCTTATCAGTGTTTTATATAAGGAGAGGGAGGAGGAGCTGAAAAGAGGGAGAGGCGAGAGAGAGAGATGGAGGGAGGAAAAAGCAGCTATTAGTCAAGTGCTGGCAATAATAGCCATCTGAAATGAATGTATTTTTATCCAGCGGTGGTATAACTCTGGTGTGTAATGGGGGAAAGCACAGAGATCAGTTCCTCTCACTATCATACAGACTCAGGAAGTACAAAGACTGGAAGGCAGGATTGGAGAAGATGTGGTTCTGTTTGTTTTTACACAAAAGGCAAAGAGGGGAAATCAGACTGGTACATAGATAAAGTGAGAATTGTGATACTAGGGCAATATGATTTGAGAGAGACAGAAAGTGAGAAAAGCATGGATGGGACGCAGGGCATGGAATGGTGTTTTGCCTGGGTCAGACATTGTCCCCCACCATCTCAGTAAACCGTCACATTGGTTAACCAAGACGGAGCCTGACTTGGATTGAAGGGAATTTAGATTCAGGAGGGAAGGAGAGAGGTGTGTGTGTGTTTGTGCGTGCTTGTAAGTGGGTGCATTAGGGTGGGCGTATGCTTACACACCTATGTCTCTCTACTGTTACATAACACTCTCTGGTTCACTAGAGACAGTGGCGTCTCATGTGCACGACTCAAGTCTCTTCCCCTTGCCACCCCTTGCCACCCCTTGCCACCCCTGCCTCCCTATCTTTTTGTCTCGTGATTATTCACAAGTAGATGCATACATTCAGGCAGAGCACCAGGAAGAGAATAGATAATGATGGAATCTGGTGAAGCGCAGGCAAGAAACTCTCTCAGCAGCAAGTGTTTGTTGAGAATGATATAAGTGGACAAAAAGGTTTATGGAGAAAGATGGAAAATGAGAATTGGAGATAGAGACAGAGAGAGGGGGGGGTTGCACTTTGAGAGAACATCTAGGCTATGGCTCCCAGAAGAGAGGCAGAAGAGAGAGAGAGAGAGAGAGAGAGAATGTATGCCTTTTAATCAGTGAGCTCATTGAAGGCGTGTTGGTTCCCAGAGCGCTACATGGACAGTAAAATAGAGAGAGAGGAAGAAGGGAATGAGGGAGGGAAACTGGAGGGCTGATGCATTGTTTTGTTTCTATTTCTCAAAGTTCTTAGCTCCGTTTGTTTTGGATGTTGATAATGGTAATGGACTGCATTTGGTGTATTTTACTGTATCAGACCAAATCAAAATGTATTGGTTGCGTACACAGGTTTGAAGTTGTTTGAAGGTGCAGCAGTAATATCTAGCAATACAATAATAAACACATAATCCCCAAAGTTTAAAAAAATATAATTAAGAAATTGTCATATTCTTCGTTGTCTGAAGAGGAGAAATCGGACCAATATGCAGCGCTGCATATTGGTCCGATAATATTTGTTCATTAGAAGGGCCTGAGATCAAAGTCAATATTCACACCACTAGGGGTCAATGTTTTTAGAAAGGAAATCCAGTAGGCCTCCCTCTGTAGTAGTAGGATGTCCATGTTACCTCCTCTCCTTGGTAGAGTAACATGCTCAATGTCTGCGTATTACACTGTGCGCATGAGCCACTTTTGTAGTTCCCATTTGGAATAGGTGTCAAGAGTGTCTGAGTGGGCTCAGGGGGCAGGTCAGATCTCACTAAGCTATCCCCAATATTGCAACCACGCTTATAGACCAGACCATAACACTACAAAAACATCATTCTTCAGACACCCACATACTGTTATGGGTATCATCTCATGCATGACAAAGGAAGTCATCTATCTCATAACCTGTTCATGTGGGAAAGCCTACGTAGGACAAATAAAAACACAATTAAAATAACGCATAGCTGAACACCGCAGCTCAATCAGGTGTAAGAATACTGACTATCCAGTAGCAGCTCACTTTGTTGAAGCTAACCATCCTCCCTCAAATACACAGGCATTGAGCATGTAACTCTACCAAGTAGAGCATGGAACTAAAGCATGCATGCTCGGTAATTCAGATTGGCATGTAACATGCATGACAACAGTGACTCTAGCTGTTAAGACTTTGAAGTGTGTTTGACACAGGTTAATCCAGTATTGGGTGGAGATGGGAAGATAGAGGAAGTCATCCTCCCTAAAGCATCCTGCAAGCAGGAGGACTAGAGTTCCTGACGAGCTCATTCTCATTTGTAGAAGACATGAGACATTATAGCATCTACTATAAGTTCATCGTGAGAGAAAGCGAGATCGAGAGGGGGGGGGGGGGGGGGGGTTATAAGAAGGAATAATACAAGGATTTGTGGTTTTTGGTGTGAAATTTCTGTCAATCCACAGAGTACAGGTGTAACAGTGAGTCATGGTGGCACTCAGGATAGAGGACGAGGAAGGGGCGGACTGTGTGTGTCTCAGGGGAGCAGAATGGACATCAGAGAGAGATGAGGCAGTGGGGGAGTGAGGTCACCACAGACACATGCACCTTCTCACATTTCAAACTTCATCAGTTCTATTAGGCTTGTCCAGATCTTCATATTGTCATACCGTCCTTCTGTCATACCGGGATTTACGGTATTATAACTTAAACAGTATTATAACTTAAAAAGCAGCTACAAATGTTCTGATTTATTGAAAGACTTCAAATAAATAGTTTTGACAGTATTTAAATACCATCCTGTGGCTTTTTTCCAAATATCTCAGTAGACAGTATATACAGTATACCGCCCAAGCCTAATTTCTATATCACCTAACATACTCACACTGCACACAGAATTATCACACTCTCCTCTATACAATACCTTTGTCATCTGTTGAGTAATGGAAATACTGGATGGATGGATGGATGGATGGATGGATGGATGGATGGATGGATGGATGGATGGATGGATGGATGGATGGATGGATGGATGGATGGATGGATGGATGGATGGATAGATAGATAGATAGATAGATAGATAGATAGATAGATAGATAGATAGATAGATAGATAGATAGATAGATAGATAGATAGATAGATAGATAGATAGATAGATAGATAGATAGATAGATAGATAGATAGATAGATAGATAGATAGATAGATAGATAGATAGATAGATAGATAGATAGATAGATAGATTAATGGAGGGATGGATTTATGGACAGTAAATGGAAAGAAGAGGGAAAATAGTTTTTAACAAAAGAGGAAAAGATGGGGGCATATTTTAAGACTTGGAATGGTAGAGGAAGCATTTTAAAAACAGCCACAGACATTCATATTGCCAGGAACAGATGGTGGGACAGATCTTCCCACAGCCCTCCAATACCAGTCTGACAGAACAAACTCACACCATGCACACACTGTGCCCCCCACCCCTTCTCTCACACACACACACACACACACACACACACACACACACACACACACACACACACACACACACACACACACACACACACACGTATGTCTTACTATACTTGTGAGGACATTTTTGGGACAAACAATTGATTCCCATTCAAAATCTTATTTTCCCTAACCCTAACCTTAACCCCTAACCTAACCCTAAACCTAAAATAGCCTTTTTACAAATGAGGACTGGTAAAATGTCCTAACTTCTCTGAATTTTAGTTGGTCTACTATTCTTGTGAGGACTTATGGTACTCACAAGTATAGTAAAACACACACACACACACACACACACACACACACACACACACACACACACCACACACACACACACACACACACACACACACACACACACACACACACACACACACACACACACACACACACACACACACACACACACAGACTGTCAGTCAAACCCAAGAGTGTCTCAGTAAGTGCTATGCCTTCAAACACTTGGAGATGAAAGAGAATCTGGGACTATGTCCACCCTCCAACACCCTCTTTTCCACCCTCTCTCTCGCTCTCTCTCTCTCTCTCTCTCTCTCCTTCTCTTTTATTTTATTTTCCATCCCCTTCATCAACTACTTCCCCCATCTCTTTCCTCCCCATCAAGACTCTCCACCCTCCTCTACTTCTAGATCTTTTCTCTACCTTCCTCATTCCCTCTCTTCCTGTCCTCTTCCCCCTGCCTGTCTCTCTTCCTCCCCTTCTCCTTCCTTCCTGTAACTCACTCTTCCCTTTGATCTCCCGTCCTACTTCCTCTGTTATCTGGCTGTGTTCTCCCTAGGTTTCTAGTAAACAAACACATTTGTATTCTCTGCTCCCCTCCTTCATCAGTAGTCTGCTCACTCTTGGATGACAACGCTTATCGTCTGTTGTTTGTTTTGCCAGTACTGTAAATGAGTGTGGCCTGGTGAGCTGGGAATCAGACAGACGTGTGTGTGTCTGTGTGTGTGTGTGTGTGTGTGTGTGTGTGTGTGTGTGTGTGTGTGTGTGTGTGTGTGCGTGCGTGCGTGCATGTGCGTGCGTGCGTGTATCTGCCAAATCTGTAATCTGGTGGACGGGCCCAGCAGTCACATGAGGCCCAGAACTAGCTACTCTCCACACTCCATCCTACACCACATGTGACCTTTTAGTGGCGCAGATTTGGTATATTATGGTCATAATTGCTATTCCATCATTATCAGCTATCCATATCCACTCTGTTGTCCCATGGGATGTGTACGGATATGAGGAGACGTGACTGTGTTTTCTTGGCGTTTGTGCACACTAGCCTAATGGATAAAAAAAGTCACATATTTGGTTGTGTGTGTTGTTATTATCTATGTGTGTGAGTGAGGTAATACTCCTCGATGCCTGTCAGAGGGGTAGCATGTATCAATGACTTAATAACTGGTTTGCCAGCTGTCATAACACCCTACCTTTTTCTCTCTCTGTCATTCTATTTATCTCCCTCTGTTCTTAAGGGACTGTGTCAGCCCAATGCACACACAAACAGTCAACTTAATTACAGAGAACCAGAGAAAGGGGGAGGAAGAGGACAAAGAGCAATGAGGGATCTCACTTGAGTGTTTGAGGTTCAGAGGGGAGAGGAGAGAGGGAAAAGCCAGGGAGAGGTAAGAGGGAGAGAGGACCGGTGACTAGGAGGAGGAGTTAGTGGGGAGGGTGAGTCTGAAACAGAGGCTGATAGAGGAGGTACTGAGAGCTATGAGGGTGCAGCAGTTCAGAGAGAAGAAGGGAGCAGCCTGTGTTTATTTATAAGTAAATGCTTTGAATCATTTAGTAGAGCTTTTAAGTGGCAATGCGGGCTCTGCCCAAGTTTTAATGGACAGGCAGGGGATGGACCCAGACACACACTTTTCAGGGAACCACACACTGACACACTGTCAGAGAGACGGACCCAAATACCACAGCTCAGCAGGTGCTTCAAAGGAAACCCAGACAGCACAACACATATGCTCAGCAAACACAAACTGACAAACACTGTGAGGAAATTCCCACTGACACAACAGCAGAACACAGCAGTAGAATCCCCAAGCCCCTATCAGTCTCCTCCATGCTGTCCTCACCTCTCTGTGGCCCATTAATCCACTCCAGGTGTTTTCTATTGAAGTGTGAAGAGACCACATATCACGTTAAGAAACCCTAGTCCTTCATGCTGTCAGCTGTTCACTGGGTTGCTGTATGTCTCTCTCTTCCTAAATCTCTCCTGCTCACACAGGCACTCCTCATAATGGCCTCTCCGATCTCTTTGGCACCAAGGCCCATGACCATAAAACACTGCAAGGATCAGAGGAGCACCAGTCAGAAAGATGGGAGGGAGAGAGATTAAAGAAATTAAAAAAGAAAGAAAGAGAATGAGAGAGAGAAATAAAAAAGAGACAGATGGAGACTGAAGGACAGACAGACTGAAAGTGAGTAAAAGTTGAAAGGGTGAGTGAGGGTGTGCTGTACTTGTTGTCTGTCTAGTTGTTTCAGTGCCATACATGCTCATTACCCACTGAGAGTGATGTGGGGTCTCCTGCCAGGACTACACTATTGAGGCCTCTGCCAACTCAACTGCTCTGCTTTCAGGTTAGCTTTCTTTAACTATTATTGGCTTTCCATGTTATCTATATGCTTAGAAGACATTTTATCCAAAATGCGTCAAAGCTGTCCCAAAATGGATGCATACTAAATGTAAGTCAAGATAAAATGTATTTTAAATCACTTTACCAAGACATACTACTTTGTGAATTTCTTCAAAATAACAAACATGGCAGATGCATTAAAAATAGATATTTTACAAGCACCCAACAGGGAGTGTCCTACACTGAGAGAGAGTGTCCTACCTTCAAGCAAAGTGTAAAACCTGTTTATACTGGGGTTAAATTCAACACATTCAGATCAGATCAGAACTACGTACATCAGATCAGTGATAGTCTGCATTTTCACTGTCCAGTCTGTACATAACCAAGTTTCTGCTGGTTTCGTCATCCAGTCTCATTAAAATAATTCACTACAAACTTGTTCAGCCAAGTGTGTTGTCTTGTTGCGTCTGACTAGTGAACAGTACAAGATGACTGAGGACTACAAACTGTGAACTGAAGAAGTGGCATAATTCTAGCTTTTGAGTAACAGCGAACTGTCTAGGAGAGGCGGGGGGCTATTATGTCTCCGAAGTATCCACGGTGTCTCCGTATTACGATGTCTCCGTAGTATCCATTTTGTTTACATATCCGCTGACATCTCTCATTTCTCATTCATTTCGAAATGGTCGTTGGCAGACACAAATATAATCACTGTCTGGACAAACAGAATGGAACCTGGCATGTAAGAAATTGTTTTTGGACAGCCAGTCAGAAATATCAGATCTCAAATCAGATCTCAAATTAAATGTGATTCCTTACCCACATCCATCCTGCACATGTAGCATGTATACCATCAATGTTTGGGACGCTTGTTGAGCAAATAATGGGGGCTGAAACTACAGTGCATTCGGAAAGTATTCAGGTCCCTTGACTTTTTCCACATTTTGTTACGTTACAGCTTATTCTATAATGGATTTAATCATTTTTTCCCCTCGTCAATCTACACACAGTACTCCATAATGATGAAACAAAAACAGGTTTTTAGAATTTTGGGCACGTTAACAGTACCAGTCAAAAGTTTGGACACACCTACTCATTCCAGGGTTTTTCTTTATTTTTACTATTTCCTGGAAATCTGTCCTTTGGTCTGATGAGTCCAAATTTGAGATTTTAGGTTCCAACTGCCGTGTCTTTGTCAGACGCAGAGTAGGTAAACATATGATCTCTGCATTTGTTGTTCCCATTGTGAAGCATGGGGGAGGAGGTGTGATGGTGTGGGGGTGCTTTGCTGGTGACACTGTCAGTGATTTATTTAGAATTCAAGGCACACTTAACCAGCATGGCTACCGAGCATTCTGCAGCGATATGCCATCCCATCTGGTTTGTGCTTAGTGGGACTGTCATTTGTTTTTCAACAGGACAATGACCCAACACACCTCCAGTCTCTGTAAAGGCTATTTAACCAAGAAGGAGAGTGATGGAATGCTGCATCAGATGACCTGGCCTCCTCAATTGCTCGACCTCATCCCAATTGGGATGGTTTGGGATGAGTTGGACCGCAGAATGAAGGAAAAGCAGTCAACAAGTGCTCAGCATATGTGGAAGCTCCTTCAAGACTGTTGGAAAAGCCTTCCAGGTGAAGCTGGTTGATAGAATGCCCAGAGTGTGCAAAGCTGTCATCAAGGCAAAGGTGGCTACTTTGAAGAATCTAAAATCTAAAATATTTTTTGATTTGTTAAACACTTTTTTTGTTGCTACATGATTCCATATGTGTTATTTCATAGTTTTGATGTCTTCACTATTATTCTACAGTGTAGAAAATATGAAAAATAAAGAAAAACCCTTGAATGAGCAGGTGTGTCCAAACTTTTGACTGGTACTGTATAAAACAAAAAACGGAAATATCACATTTACATAAGTATTCAGACCTTTTACTCAGTACTTTGTTGAAGCACCTTTGGCAGCGATTACAGCCTCGAGTCTTCTTGGGTATGACACTACAAGCTTGGCACAACTGTATTTGGGGAGTTCCTCCCATTCTTCTTTGCAGATCCTCTCAAGTTCTGTCAGGTTGGATTGGGAGCATCGCTGCACAGCTATTTTCAGGTCTCTCCAGAGATGTTTGATCGGGTTCAAATCTGGGCTCTGGCTGGGCCACTCAAGGACATTCAGAGACTTGTCCCGAAGCCACTCCTGCATTGTCTTGGCTGTGTGCTTAGGGTCATTGTTCTGTTGGAAGGTGAACCTTCGCCCCAGTCTGAGGTCCTGAGCACTCTGGAGCAGGTTTTCATCAAGGATCTCTCTATACTTTGCTCCGATCCTGACTAGACTCCCAGTCCCTGCCGCTGAAAAACATCCCCACACCATGACGCTGCCACCACCATGCTTCATCGTAGGGATGGTACCAGGTTTCCTCCAGACGTGAAGCTTGGCATTCAAGCCAAAGAGTTCAATCTTGGTCTCATCAGACCAGAGAATCTTGTTTCTCGTGGTCTTAGAGTCCTTTAGGTGCCTTTTGGCAAACTCCAAGCGGGATGTCATGTGCCTTTTGCTGAGGAGTGGCTTCCGTCTGGCCACTCTGTTATGTTACGTTATGTTACGAATGGAATATCAGTCGTACCGTACAAATCGAAGGATGTATAGTATCATACGTCTTACACGGTTGTACAATATCAACGAATTGGATGATGTAGCGTATCATACAGATGCAGGATCTTAATCTGACCAGTTTCTCACAGTAGGAAAATAATCCTCCAGCAACAGTAAATGTGAATATTTGTGTGGATTATAATTAATGGGATTTATTTAGGGGTTGATACATTTTTTGTTAGGGCAAATCAAGCCTGAAATTTTAAAGTGGAAATTACAAACTTTAGAAGACTTTTTAAACCTCCAATACACTACAAATTTGCATTTCTAACTGTGCAGGAAATTTACTGCAACAACAGAGTGATCAAATTACGATTTTACGTCTGTATATCTGTCACGATAATTTTCAATCCCAATGATGATAACTAACAATTATTTAAGCTTTGACCAATCCCCGAGGTGTGTAAGACCCTAGGTTTAATAATAATTAGGCAAAGACTCAGCTTCTGCAAAAGGTTGGTTCTTTATTCACAAGAATGTTCTAAAGTCCAAAAATGCAAAGACATGTCATTTTATAACTCCTACCTACTTACACGTACACACAGACACACAAACTGTAGGTGGGATGTATCTTTCCCCACAGTCCTCATTCCTCATTTATCACTACCAGGCTGGCAGTTAAATCCTCCCGAGATTAGAGGGACCTTGACAGGACTCTCTTTCCTGTCGTACATTTTTCAGAGTTCCAACTAGGTCAGGTCATGAATAGTTTAATTGTCCTCTGTGTTTTCTTAGTCACACACACATTTCTCTCCCTTAACTTGTCTCGACCAAACCTTATTGGACTTACGTCTATCACTCTAATTCATTTTACTTTACATAGTCTAATAATTACGTTAGTCTAATTATTCTTATACATGTTACATAATCTAATAATTACGTTTCAGGGTGGACTTCTTTAGTCATTACCTTAAACATATAAATTCCCTTATCAACAGCTTGGATGATGTATAGTATTATCCGTCTTGCTCTGAGACTAGGCTGTTTCATGCAAAGATTAGGAGAATTAACAACAAAGGTTTGGATAATTTACTCTCCAGTTTTGGAGAACTAACAACAAAGGTTAGGAGAATGTACGTAGCAGGTTAGGAGAATTAGGTTAAGGTTAGGGAAAAGGGAAGGGTTAGCTAAAATACTACGGTTGTCCCCGACACGACTCAAGAATGAAACCTTTACATTGCCATACACCCACCCATCCATCCATCCATCCAACCAACCAACCAACCTCCCTACTTTTTTTATTTTACCTTTATTTAACTAGGCAAGTCAGTTAAGAACAAATCCTTATTTTCAATGATGGCCTAGGAACAGTGGGTTAACTGCCTTGTTCAGTGGAAGAACGACAGATTTGTACTTTGTCAGCTCGGGGATTCAATCTTGCAACCTTTCGGTTACTAGTCCAACGCTCTAACCACTAGGCTATGCTGCCGCCCCCGCCCACTTTAGTTTATGTTGTAAGTAACCAGACCATTATTACGTTTGTAACATAACATAACATATACTAAATGGAGGTACACAAATTAATGTTCTAAAGCCTACATCTGTTTAATGTGGTCAGGCTGAGTGAAAGTATTCGGCTCTCACATTTTGTTGCATAACTGCATGGCCAGGCACGACTCCAACACCATCATTAAGTTTGCAGACGACACAACAGTGTCACCGACAACGACGAGACAGCCTATAGGGAGGAGGTCAGAGACCTGGCCGGGTGGTGCCAGAATAACAACCTATTCCTCAACGTAACCAAGACTAAGGAGATGATTGTGGACTACAGGAAAAGGAGGACCGAGTATGGCCCCATTCTCATGGACGGGGCTGTAGTGAAGCAGGTTGAGAGCTTCAAGTTCCTTGGTGTCCATATCACCAACAAACTAGAATGGTCCAAACACACCAAGACAGTCGTGAAGAGGGCATGACAAAGCCTATTCCCCCTCAGGAAACTAAAAAGATTTGGCATGGGTCCTGAGATCCTCAAAAGGTTCTACAGCTGCAACATCGAGAGCATTCTGACTGGTTGCATCACTGCCTGGTACGGCAATTGCTCGGTCTCCGACCGCAAGGCACTGCAGAGGGTAGTGTGTACGGCCCAGTACATCACTGGGGCTAAGCTGCCTGCCATCCAGGACCTCTACACCAGGCGGTGTCAGAGGAAGGCCCTAAAAATTGTCAAAGACCCCAGCCACCCCAGTCATAGACTGTTCTCTCTACTAACGCATGGCAAGCGGTACCGGAGTGCCAATTCTAGGACAAAAAGGCTTCTCAACAGTTTTTACCCCCAAGCCATAAGACTCCTGAACAGGCAATCAAATGACTAAACGGACTATCTGCATTGTGAGCCCCCCCCCCATCCCTCTTTTACGCTGCTGCAACTCTCTGTTTATCATATGTGCATAGTTACTTTAACTATACATTCATGTACATACTGCCTCAATTGGCCCGACCAACCAGTGCTCCTGCATTGTCCCTCCACCCGCCAACCCCTCTTTTACGCTACTGCTACTCTGTTCATCATATATGCATAGTCACTTTAACTATACATTCATGTACATACTACCTCAATCAGCCTGACTAACTGGTGTCTGTATGTAGCCTTGCTACTTTTATAGCCTCGCTACTGTTTTTCACGGTCTTTTTACTGTTGCTTTTATTTATTTTCTTACCTATTGTTCACCTAATACCTTTTTTGCACTATTGGTTAGAGCCTGTAAGGAAGCATTTCACTGTAAGGTCTACACCTGTTGTACTCGGTGCATGTGACAAATAAACTTTGATTTGATTTGAACATTTTGTGAAAGGGACATAAAAAAACATTTATAAAATGAATCTGTATTTTTTAACCCCTTGCTATCTTTCCTTACTATTTTCTGTCACCTAGCTATTTGACCATAGCATCAATTTCTTCTATAATCATCAGCCCATTCTCCTCATTATTTTGCTTTTCCCCTCCATCTCTCCTGATTTTGGATTTGCTAATAACTCAGTCATCTTTTGAACAAATCCCTTTGCTTTCCTTCCAAATTTGGTGTCATTTGGTCCTATGGTTCACAAGAAGAAGATTTGTGTATGTGCTAATATGCATCTACTGGTATAGTGTGGCCATCTTTCAATGCATCAACGTTATTTTCTCAAACTCTTTAGGGACTATTGTGATGAGTCCACAGACCAAATTTGGACTGAATCTGACTTTGATGACCCTACAATTTTAAGTTGATAGGCCATTGTGAAGTGGATTTGTAAAGGATTTGAATGGACACGTATAATCTGATTTCCTGATTTATTAATAACAGACATTTCTAAGGATCCGACCCTTTCTTTCGATTTTCGTTCAAAAATGACATACCCAAATCTAAATGCCTGTAGCTCAGGACCGGCGAGCTTTACACCACTCCAGCCGACACTTGGCATTGCACATGGTGATCTTAGACTTGTGTGCGGCTGCTCGGCCATGGAAACCAATTTCATGAAGCTCCCGACGAACAGTTCTTGTGCTGACGTTGCTTCCAGAGGCCGTTTGGAACTCAGTAGTGAGTGTTGCAACGGAGGACGGACGATTTTTTCACACTACGCGCTTTAGCACTTGGCAGTCCCATTCTGTGAGCTCGTGTGGCCTACCACTTCGGGGCTGAGCCGTTGTTGCTCCTAGACATTTCCACTTCACAGCTCTAGCAGGGCATTCTACTGCCAAAGTTTGTCTTGCATGTCTGTGTGCTCGATTTTATACACCTGTCAGCAACGGGTGTGGCTGAAATAGCCGAATTCTCTAATTTGAAGTGGTGTTCACATACTTTTATATATATAGTGTACCTCATCCTTACTGTATAATACGGTGGAGGATCTTTAATGTTATGGGGCTATTTTGCTTCCACTGGTCCTGGGGCCCTTGTTAAGGGTCAACGGCATCATGAACTTTACTAAATACCAGAACATTTTAGACTAAAACCTGGTTGCCTCTGCCAGGAGGCTGCAACTTGGCCGCAAGGGAATATTCCAGACAATAACCCCAAGCACACATCAAAATACACAAATAAATTGTTAATTGACCACAAAATCAACATTTTGCAAACCATCTCAGTCTCCGGACTTGAATCCCAATGAAAATGTGTGGTTTGAATTGAAGAGGGCAGTCCATAAGCGCATACGAAGGATGTCAAGGATCTGGAAAGAATCTGTATGGAGGAAAGTCCTTTGTTCACATTGGCAGTTTGAAGTGACTCAAAGCCATATCTGATTTGAATCTGTTCTTTTTCCTGCAGTCTGAACATCTAAAAAGCACATGGAATCTGATATTTCAAGCCACATTTCAAACCACCTTTGTCTGAACACACACACCCGTTGTTACTATGACAAGTAGCATAGCCATGTCAGCAAATGACTGCTGTCTGAACACACACATGTCCGTGTGTGGATCATGCATGTGTGTGTGTGTGTGTGTGTGTGTGTGTGTGTGTGTGTGTGTGTGTGTGTGTGTGTGTGTGTGTGTGCGTGTGTGTGTGTGACAGCCCTGACCACGAGTTAAAAAGGTCAGACACTCTGGTTGTGTTAGCAGAACAAGTCATTTTATTAGCATGGCCTATTGCTGAGCTCTTCCTCAGCCGGTGTTGAACTGGGGATTCTGTAAGCTGCTTAGCTGTTCATTGAGGGACCCAATCATTTTTTAACTTGGGTTTTATCTATGGTGGTGGCCAACAGTGCTTTGCATATGCCCTTAGTGTTTATTTAATGTTTTTGCACATGTTGCAGCTGACTATGGAAAATGCAAGGTGCTATTCGACATGCTACTAATGGTCTAATTTGGCTCCCTCCATTAGGCTTCACCGCTGTGACAGAAAGTGTGTGTTAGGACACAGAATTAAACTCTCCGTCTGTTTTGATAAATATATCTCATGTGCACTGTTAGTCACACCGCTTTAATGTGCTGTCAGTTGTTTTACATCACTTGGTCACTATGCCAAGGTATTTTAATAGCAAGTGGAGGGTGGAAAAGAATTACAGTGATATAATTCTGGTAATAGAAGAAGTGTTATCTAATTTTCCTTTATTCAGAAACATTCACTATGTTACAGGAAGAGGGAAAAGCCACCATTGCCAACACAACAGGAGCAGCCAGACTGTAGAACGCTAGCTTGGACAAATTGGATACACCTGGGTAATTAAAGTCATGCACATAAATGAATTACCTCTTTACCTATTTATTGCGTCTCTACACAGTCGGGACTCAGGAGTGCAAAGAGAGGTCCCTCGGCAAGGTGGGATATGACTATTCTTATTGTTTAAACCCAGAGCTATAGGCCTAGAGGATTGAAATGGTCTTGCCATTAGGCTGGTATTAGGATTAGGATTTTGAAAAGGGGTGAAAGTAAGGGCTACATTTTTAGGCTTGGGTTTGTAAGACATGATGAAGCTGGGAATAATTATAATTTCTATACTAAGAATGGGCATGTGTAATCGAGTACTTGAGTACTCGAACGGACGTCAAAGCTCAATCTTTAAACAGTCTTCAAATACTGTAAAACTATTTGGTGGAATGTGCTTTTATGGCTGCCCGAATGGGCAAGTGAAATTTTGTCATGAAGACGTTAATTTGCTTTGACTCTAGTGTTCCAGTTGTACATGTGCATTAGCTGGGCACAACAAAAAAGAAGCCAAGCCAAGCATCACACTGTTCTTCTCCCTAAACTCCCTTTCCCCTCCTTGTCTCACTCAAGTGCATTGTGACCGCTCCCTAAGCACACGCGGGCTGAGTGCTCCCTCTGCACACGCAGGCTGAGTGCTCCATCCGCACACACGGGCTGAGTGCTCCATCCGCACACGCGGGCTGACCGCTCCCTCCACACACATGGGGGCTGACCGCTCCCTCCACACATGTGGGCTGACCGCTCCCTCCACACACGCGGGCTGAGTGCTTCATCCGCACACGCGGGCTGACCGCTCCCTCCACACACATGGGGGCTGACCGCTCCCTCCGCACATGTGGGCTGGCCGCTCCCTCCACACACGCGGGCTTAGTGCTCCCTCCACACACGTGGGCTGACCGCTCCCTCCACACACGCGGGCTTAGTGCTCCCTCCACACACGCGGGCTTAGTGCTCCCTCCACACACGTGGGCTGACCGCTCCCTCCACACACGCGGGCTTAGTGCTCCCTCCACACAGGTGGGCTTAGTGCTCCCTCCACACATGTGGGCTGACCGCTCCCTCCACACACGCGGGCTGAGTGCTTCATCCGCACACGCGGGCTGACCGCTCCCTCCACACACGTGGGCTGACCGCTCCCTCCACACACGCGGGCTGAGTGCTTCATCCGCACACGCGGGCTGACCGCTCCCTCCACACACGTGGGCTGACCGCTCCCTCCACACACGCGGGCTGAGTGCTTCATCCGCACACGCGGGCTGACCGCTCCCTCCACACACGTGGGCTGACCGCTCCCTCCACACACGCGGGCTGAGTGCTTCATCCGCACACGTGGGCTGACCGCTCCCTCCACACACGCGGGCTGACCGCTCCCTCCACACACGTGGGCTGACCGCTCCCTCCACACACGCGGGCTTAGTGCTCCCTCCACACATGGGGGCTCACCGCTCCCTCCGCACATGTGGGCTGGCCGCTCCCTCCACACACGCGGGCTTAGTGCTCCCTCCACACACGTGGGCTGACCGCTCCCTCCACACACGCGGGCTTAGTGCTCCCTCCACACACGCGGGCTTAGTGCTCCCTCCACACAGGTGGGCTTAGTGCTCCCTCCACACATGTGGGCTGACCGCTCCCTCCACACACGCGGGCTGACCGCTCCCTCCACACACGCGGGCTTAGTGCTCCCTCCACACACGTGGGCTTAGTGCTCCCTCACACACGTGGGCTGACCGCTCCCTCCACACACGCGGGCTGACCGCTCCCTCCACACACACGGGCTGACCGCTCCCTCCACACACGTGGGCTGACCACTCCCTCCACACACGCGGGCTTAGTGCTCCCTCCACACACGTGGGCTTAGTGCTCCCTCCACACACGTGGGCTTAGTGCTCCCTCCACACACGTGGGCTTAGTGCTCCCTCCACACACGCGAGCTTAGTGCTCCCTCCACACACGCGGGCTTAGTGCTCCCTCCACACACGTGGGCTTAGTGCTCCCTCCACACACGCGGGCTTAGTGATCCCTCCACACACGCGAGCTTAGTGCTCCCTCCACACACGCGGGCTTAGTGCTCCCTCCACACACGCGGGCTTAGTGCTCCCTCCACACACGCGGGCTGAGTGCGCAGTTGTGGACACAAGGTCCTGTTACGGCTACAGAAATAAATACCTGTAAAAACGGATCAAACAGATGAGATACACAAGCTACGTTCCATGCCAAATTATGACAGTTTTATCACAAATTCAAAATGGACTGGTTGATTGAAAATATGTGTTCCAACAACGAGCTGCAGTTTTGGAATTATTGCATCCTGTCTATTTTCCCCTTAGGCTACTTTGCGAACTGCTAGTGCCATTTAGAATTAGCTAGCCTAGGCTACACAGGTTCCACGCTGAAAATATGCAAAAACATTAGTTTGATAAAGGCAGAGCGTATTTTCATTACAATCATTGAGCATAAGCCTACTTCCCAAACAGATGTCCTGGCCATAATTCATCACCATGCAGTGTTCAATGTGGAATTGTTTATCCATTTAGAAAATTCCAAAGAGCAGGCAGAATAAACAAATTTGAACGTCTGTACTGTATATCGAAAAGAAGACTGATGAAAAGAAGTCTTTCAACTCCCCAAATTGAGCCCCGTTTCAAATGATCACTTTTTGAGAAGAACTGTTCCAGACGTGCTGAGTGCTTCATCCGCACACGCGGGCTGACCGCTCCCTCATTTGGAAAACTATTCTGTTATATTTTATTCTGTTATATTACATCATGTTTTACTATAACATAGGTGTGTCTTGACAGTGATAAGGGCTTGGGAAATAAGAGCTTTGTGTCTGCTAAATTAACAAAACAAAGCTATGCCATTTCACAGCCATATGCTTCTACTAGCAAGCGCCACTGCTGAGGTTACTTCCTTTTTGAAGACTGTGTTCCACGATATAATATAACCAGTTGATGTTACGGTTTCAATAAATTATTATTAAATGGCACTTGCTTTTTTAACCTTTATTTAACTAGGCAAGTCAGTTAAGAACAAATTCCTATTTACAATGATGGCCTACTGGGGAGCATTGGGTTAACTGCCTTGTTCAGGGGCAGAACGACAGATTTTTACCTTGTCAGCTCGGGGATTTGATCCAGCAACCTTTCAGTTACAGGCCCAATGCTCTAACCACTAGGCTACCTGCCGCACCATTGACTAAATATGTACAGTTGAATTCGGAAGTTAACATACACCTTAGCCAAATACATTTAAACTCAGTTTTTCACAATTCCTGACATTTGACCTGAGTAAAAATGCCCTGTCTTAGGTCAGTTAGGATCAACACTTTATTTTAAGAATGTGAAATGTCAGAATAATAGTAGAGAGAAGGATTTATTTCAGCTTTTATTTCTTTCATCAGAAGTTTACATACACTCAATTACTATTTGGTAGCATTGCCTTTAAATTGTTTAACTTGGGTCAAACGTTTTGGGTAGCCTTCCACAAGCTTCCCACAATAAGTTGGGTGAATTTTGGCCTATTCCTCCTGACAGAGCTGGTGTAACTGAGTCAGGTTTGTAGGCCTCCTTGCTCGCACATGCTTTTTCAGTTGTGCCCACAGATTTCCTATAGGATTGAGGTCAGGGCTTTGTGATGGCCACTCCAATACGTTGACTTTGTTGTCCTTAAGCCATTTTGCTACGACTTTGGAAGTATGCTTGGGGTCATTGTCCATTTGGAAGACCCATTTGCGACCAAGCTTTAACTTCCTGACTGATGTCTTGAGATGTTGCTTCAATATATCGACATAATTTTCTTCCTCGTGATGCCATCTATTTTGTGAAATACACCAGTCCCTCCTGCAGCAAAGCACCCCCACAACATGATGCTGCCACCCCCGTGCTTCACTGTTGGGATGGTGTTCTTCAGCTTGCAAGCATTCCCCTTTTTCCTCCAATCATAATGATGGTCATTATGGCCAAACAGTTCTATTTTTGTTTCATCAGACCAGAGGACATTTCTCCAAAAAGTATGATCTTGGTCCCCATGTGCAGTTGCAAACCGTAGTCTGGCTTTTTTATGCCGGTTTTTGAGCAGTGGCTTCTTCCTTGCTGAGCGGCCTTTCAGGTTATGTCGATATAGGACTGATTTTACTGTGGATATAGATACTTTTGTACCTGTTTCCTCCAGCATCTTCACAAGGTCCTTTGCTGTTGTTCTGGGATTGATTTGCACTTTTTGCACCACACTACGTTCATCTCTAGGAAACAGAATGCGTCTCCTTCCTGAGCAGTATGACGGCTGCGTGGTCCCATGGTGTTTATACTTCCGTATTATTGTTTGTACAGAATGTGGTACCTTCAGGCGTTTGGAAATTGCTCCCAAGGATGAACCAGACTTATAGAGGTCTACAATTTTTTCCTTATGTCTTGGCTGATTTCTTTTGATTTTCCCATGATGTCAAGCAAAGAGGCACTGAGTTTGAAGGTAGGCCTTGAAATACATCCACAGGTACACCTCCAATTGACTCAAATTATGTCAATTAGCCTATCAGAAGCTTCTAAAGCCATGACATAATTTTCTGGAATTTTCCAAGCTGTTTAAAGGCACAGTCAACTTAGTGTATGTAAACTTCTGACCCACTGGAATTGTGATTCGATGAATTATATGTGAAATAATCTGTCTGTAAACAATTGTTGGAAAAATTACTTGTGTCATGCACAAAGTAGATGTCCCAACCCGACTTGTCAAAACTATAGTTTGTTACCAAGAAATTTGTGGAGCGGTTGAAAAACAGGTTTTAATGACTCCAACATAAGTGTATGTAAACTTCCGACTTCAGCTGTATATAAATGGGGCAATTTAGCTGTTATGATTTGTTATCTGCAGTGGTTGTGATAAAAGCACACATTTTTTTCAAGCGAGTACTCGAACAGTAAAAAATATTCTAATGCCTAAATTGATCTTGCACTATTTTTGTCCCAGACATGAGACTTCAGAGCATGGTTGGGGTCTTGAGGTCTGTAGATTGGTGCAGTGAAGTTCAGAATACCCACGTTAACATAAGGTTTACATCTCTCCTCCTCACTGTCTCTGAACATGACCTTGGGAGGCCAAGCTCATTCCAGCAGTGTTGCCTCTAATAAAGGACCCTTTAAAAGTGCTAATGCATGTTAATGGGTGGTAACGCTTGTTCAGTATGGCATCCGTTCGCCCGGTCTGTGACCCCACTCTCTCTCTCTCTGCCACACAGACACACAGAGTGATGATCTGATGATCCCCAGGCTGTTTCTGTTCTCTCTTTCCGCCTTTCTATCTCTGTCTCGGTTCGCCCCTTCTTCTCTCCCCTCCATCTCCCTTCTTCACATCTGTCTCTCTCCACAGAGACACAGAGACTAACCTATTGCCGTGCTGATAAGAGGGAGAGAGATGGATATGCAAGATGCTGGCAGAAGGGTTATGAGATGGGCAGGCAGACAGATGGTTGGAGAGATAGTCGACCAGACAGACGAACTGACCAGATGTGAAAGAACAGACATCAAGCAGACACCCGACAGCAAACACCTAAATAGACAGACTCCTGAAAACAGAGAGAGAGTCAAAGAGAGATAGCACAAGTGACATATCGCTCCACAAACAGGCTCCCAGCCCAGACAGGCTGTGGACGCAAAAGCAGGGGCCAGAGGAGGTGTGTCCATTTGGGGTTATGTTTAATGGACTCCCCTGTCAAAAGCACTCAGCACTCCAGTCCATCACTGTGTTGTGGGGCAGGGTTAACACTGTTCTCTGGTTTAACTGCCAGTAATGAAGTCATAAAGCACTCCACACAGGGACCTTAAAGTGATGGAGCCAGACGAAGGCACCGCCACTGGCTAATTATCTTTGCACTGAGGTTATCAGACCCAGGTGTATGCATCTGACCACAAAAGACTGGCCTTTCCACATGGCTCCAAAGGCCAAGGCGTCTGTGTGTGTCTGGCTGAGGGACTGAAAAACTGAGAGAGAGACGTGTGTAGGGCCCTATAAAATCCACAATGAGGAGAACACGGACAGAATCACAGAATTCAACAATATTAAAAAATGTATTGAACTTAGTAGGGAATCATCTAAATGTATTGGAAATTAATTAATTAGTCAAGTTTATCATAAGACATTAACAGAATGCATCAGTGATTTGTATTTCCTGCCACCTTCTGAAGAGACAATGAGAATTCCCCTTGTCTGTGTATGTGTGGTGCGTGCCGGCTACCACTTTGTGTCGCCGTTAGTGATGATGCTAATGAAAAATCTTTTGGTAGGTGGAAAGCTTTCCCAAAAACCATCTAAATTAAATGTTTAAAAAAAAGTAGGGCCCCTTTATGTCTGTTTCTCCGTAACAGTCATTGCAAGAGAAAATGAGTCCTGTGTCTATGGACAGTGCTGCGGTGCTGGAAAGACTCAAACCCCGTAGTAAAACCCGTCAGGTGCACGGATTACATGACCTGTGTGTGCGAGTGTGACTGATTCACCATGAGACTGGCTGGCACCCTTCGCCCAAGCACAGCCCTGCCACAGAGTCCTGCCTAAAGCACCCAGGTACCTCTGGGGACCCTCCTATTGAGCAGTAGCAGGACTCTATTCCCATAATCCCTCTCTCGTCTCCACTCCACTCCTCTCCTCTTCTCCTCCCAATCCTCTCTTCTCCTCTCCCTCCCTCACACCCTGGACTGATGTGAAATTATGTGATGTGGTTCAGAGAGTGTGCATAATGTATGTGTGAGCATGCTCCTCCATAATGGGTCTGGGTGAAGTTGGGATTTACAGAGCATGCATGTGTCATGTAATGGGTCTGTGAATGTATAGGTCTGTGTTCTGTTCCAGTGTAAGCAGGATTGTCAGTAGCTTGTTAAGGGATCAAGGTTCATCCCCATCTCCCGCTCCAATTTCGCCTCACCATCCCTACTCTCCCCATCTGTGTTAGAGAGAGAGACCACAGCTAGATTAGACAGGAGAATGAAAGTGAAGGGAAGAGCTGATGGGAGGAGAATGATATCGGGTAATGGTGTCACGTGCAACATTGAAATAAGATTTCTTTGGTTTATTTTGGCACTGACTGTAAGGAGACCACGGTTACCATGATGATTACTGATTGTGTAGATATAGTGAGCGAGATCTAAGTGTAGAAGGAACTTTTGTATATATAGTGTATGTGGTCACTCCTTCAAATTAGTGGATTTGGTTATTTCAGCTACACCCATTGCTGACAGGTGTGTAAAATTGAGCACACAGTCATGCAATCTCCATAGACAAACATTGGCTGTAGAATGGCCTGACTGAAGAACTCGGTGGCTTTCAACATGGCAACGTCATAGGATGCCACCTTTCCAACAAGTCAGTTCGTCAAATTTCTACCATGCTAGAGTTGCCCCGGTCAACTGTAAGTGCTGTTAAGTGGAAACGTCTAGGAGCAACAACGGCTTAGCTATGAAGTGGTAGGCCACACAAGCTCACAGAATGGGAGCGCCGAATGCTGAAGCACGTAGCACGTAAAAATTGTCTGTCCTCGGTTGTACCACTCACTACTGAGTTCCAAACTGCCTCTGGAAGCAACGTCAGCACAATAACTATTCGTCGGGAGCTTCATGAAATGGGTTCCCATGGCCGTGCAGCCGTATACAAGCCTAAGATCACCATACGCAATGTCAAGCGTCGGCTGTAGTGGTGTAAAGCTTGCCGCCATTGGACTCTGGAGCAGTGGAAACGCATTCACTGGAGTGATGAATCACGCTTCACCATCTGGCAATCCAACAGACAAATCTGGATTTGGCGGATGCCAGGAGAACGCTACCTGCCCCAATGTATAGTGCCAACTGTAAAGTTTGGTGGAGGAGGAATAATGGTCTGGGGCTGTTTTTCTAGGTTCGGGCTAGGCCCCTTAGTTCCAGGGAATTGAAATCTTAACGCTACAGCGTACAATGACATTCTAGACGATTCTGTGCTTCCAACTTTGTGGCAACAGTTTGGGGAAGGCCCTTTCCTGTTTCAGCATGACAATGCCCCCATGCACAAAGCGATGTCCATACAGAAATGGTTTGTCGAGATTGGTGTGGAAGAACATGACTGGCCTGTACAGAGCCCTGACCTCAACCCCATCGAACACCTTTGGAATGAATTGGAACTCCGACTCCAAGCCAGGACCAATCACCCAACATCAGTGCCCGACTTCACTAATACTCTTGTGGCTGATTGGAAGCAAGTCCCTGCAACAATGTTCCAACAAGCCATCCCAGAAGAGTGGATGCTGTTATAGCAGCAAAGGGGGAACCTACTCCATATTAATGCCCATGACTTTGGAATGAGATGTTCGAAGAGCAGGTGTCCATATAATTTTGGTAATGTAGTGTAGCTCTGTATAGCTCACTCAGCTGTACATTCTGTTGGTAATAGGATACTCTCCTGGAGGTGTTGTGGATGTTCTGTGTGGATTTTTATGCGCATTTCTTTGTTGCAACTTGCAATCCGTTTGTCATTATACCCTGATAAAGACAGCTTGTCTGTTGAAACATTGGTTATTCAATTATTGCATCTGTGCTCCTCGAGTGAGGCTCTCCTTTTATTTTTCAAGTGTTCTACTCTTCTAGCCAGCACCTCACCTAAACAGGTGTGTGTTTCTTTTGCCTCCGCAACTTGCAATCCAGCTGTTTCTTGGCTCTCTCTTCTCTTTAGACAGCAGCACTTCTGCGATCTTTAGCAATGGGCTTTCAGAAATGGTTTTGTTTTATTGGGGGAAACTCAACTTTAAATTCAGAATGTGTAAGAGCTGCAGGCGGACTGCCAACTGGGCTGAAAATACTACATTTCCTTCATCCTCCCCTCTCCCCCTTCTCAACCCAATCTCTCTCTCTCTCTCTCTCTCTCTCTCTCTCTCTCTCTCTCTCTCTCTCTCTCTCTCTCTCCTCACCACCCCTAAATATATTGTTCCTCCTTATTATTTTCTTTGCTCTTAAAAGGGGGCTGAACTTCCTGATTTGGCATCGTTTTTTGGCTTGGTCATTAAGAAATGCAGCGGCCATGACTGAAGCCAAACGAGAGTTGTCTTGGGGTGGGTGGGGGGGGGGGGGGGGTTAATGTGGGTGTCTCTTGTGTGTTTGCATGTGGCAAGCGTTTGTACATTCTTTCTGTCTAAACAGTGCACAGTTAGCCACTCACCCTTCTAAGTAACTTAACACTCTAACCAGGTCTTGTATCTTGAAGTAACTGTTAGGCTATTCAATGTCAAACCAACTTTGCTATCTCTAGGGATAGTTAGGGACCATCAATACATTACCCAATGTAAATGGGACAATATTTTCATGTTGCACATCTTTTAGTTGTCTCATTAAATGCTTGCAATATTAGTACATTAATTTCCACAATTTATAGTTGGTTTGAGGTTTTTAAGTAATTGAAATTTGGAGCTATTGACATTTTAAAATATTGTCCCATGTATATTGTGTGATTTACTGATGGTCCCTAACTAGCCTCATAGGGATATTAAATGTCAAACCAAATTGACCATGGTCATTACGATTCGGTCACAGTGCTCCAAATTGATGATTACTTGGGTGCTACCACCTGTGGGTATGTGGACAGCATTGAAATAAACCCAACCCAAGGAAAACTGTTACGGTACTCTTCTTTCTGTAATATACAATTTTTTCCTATCATCTCACAAATCTCAGTTTTGGTCAAGACTGACTTTATGACCACATCGACGCCACATAGGCCATTTTTAAAACAAGGAGTTGCTTTTTAGGGGCAGTTGCTCTTTAAAGCAATTCAACAGATGATCCTTTCTTGTCTTTGACCCTCCACTCCTCTCCCTCAGTTGACCCCTAACACCTGTAACCCCATAGAAAGCTCATGTTTTAATGCAGCTGCTCCTTCTCTCCTCCTCTCCTCTCAGAATCCCTCGGTCTCTTACCGTGGCTTCTCTGACCTTCACTCCCCCTCTCTCACCTGCAGTCTCTTCACCTCTGCATCTGTCCCTGAGTTATGATGACTCAACTGCACACACTCAGCCATAGATGGCCTTGTCGCTCAAAACAAACCTTTGAATCTTCCTCAGTAAAGGCATGGCTATGAGAAATGGCCTTTGATGGGTCCTGCCTGTGAACTGCTTGGATGTTCTGCCCGGATAAACACACCTGCCAATGAAATAAATTAGGTTTAAGAGCGTTTTGTTGGTGCTGCCAGGGCTCCGCATGATAGGCAATGTTGCCTCGTCATTGAGGGAACGTTTTTCAGCTGCTCGGGGGCTACTAAGTAAATAGATTTTTTTTTTAAACATTTATTTCACCTTTATTTAACCAGGTAGTTCTCATTTACAACTGCGACCTAGCCAAGATAAAGCAAAGCAGTTCGACACATACAACAACACAGAGTTACACATGGAATAAACAAACATACAATCAACAATACAGTAGAAAAATTCTATATACAGTGTGTGCAAATGACGTAGGATAAGGGAGGTAAGGCAATAAATAGACCATGGTGGCGAAGTAATTACAATATAGCAATTAAACACTGGAATGGTAGATGTGCAGAAAGTGAATGTGCAAGTAGAGATCCTGGGGAGCAAAGGAGCAAGATAAATCAATAAATACAGTATGGGGATGTGGTAGTTGGATGGGCTATTTACAGATGGGCTATGTACAGGTGCAGTGATCTGTGAGCTGCTCTGACAGCTGGTGCTTAAAGCTAGTGAGGGAGATATGAGTCTCCAGCTTCAGTGATTTCTGCAGTTCATTCCAGTCATTGGCAGCAGAAAACTGTAAGGGAAGGCAGCCAAAGGAAGAATTGGCTTTGGGGGTGACCAGTGAGATATACCTGCTGGAGCGCGTGCTACGGGTGGGTGCTGCTATGGTGACCAGTGAGTTGAGATAAAGCGGGGCTTTACCTAGCAGAGACTTGTAGATGACCTGGAGCCAGTGGGTTTGGCGACGAGTATGAAGCGACGGCCAGCCAACGAGAGCGTACAGGTCGCAGTGGTGGGCAGTATATGGGGTTTTGGTGACAAAACAGATGGCACTGTGATAGACTGAATCCAATTTGTTGAGTAGTGTTGGAGGCTATATTGTAAATGACATCGCCGAAGTCGAGGATCGGTAGGATGGTCAGTTTTACGAGGGTATGTTTGGCAGCATGAGTGAAGGATTCTTTGTTGCGAAATAGGAATCCGATTCTAGATTTAATTTTGGATTGGAGATGCTTAATGTGAGTCTGGAAGGAGAGTTTACAGTCTAACCAGACACCTAGGTATTTGTAGTTGTCCACATATTCTAAGTCAGAACCGTCCAGAGTAGTGATGCTGGACGGGCGGGCAGGTGCGGGCAGCGATCGGTTGAAGAGCATGCATTTAGTTTTACTTGCATTTAAGAGCAGTTGGAGGCCACAGAAGGAGAGTTGTATGCCATTGAAGCTTGTCTGGAGGTTAGTTAACACAGTGTCCAAAGGAGGGCCACAGGTATACAGAATGGTGTTGTCTGCGTAGAGGTGGATCAGAGAATCAACAGCAGCAAGAGCGACATCATTGATGTATACAGAGTCGGCCCGAGAATTGAACCCTGTGGCACCCCCATAGAGACTGCCAGAGGTCCGGACAACAGGCCCTCCGATTTGACACACTGAACTCTATCAGAGAAGTAGTTGGTGAACCAGGAGAGGCAATCATTTGAGAAACCAAGGCTGTTGAGTCTGCCAATAAGAATGTGGTGATTGACAGAGTCGAAAGCCTTGGCTAGGTCGATGAATACGGCTGCACAGTAATGTCTCTTATCGATGGCGGTTATGATATCGTTTAGGACCTTGAGTGTAGCTGAGGTGCACCCATGACCAGCTCTGAAACCAGATTGCATAGTGGAGAAGGTACGGTGGGATTCGAAATGGTCAGTAATCTGTTTGTTAACTTGGCTTTCGAAGACCTTACAAAGGCAGGGTAGGATAGATATAGGTCTGTAGCAGTTTGGGTCTAGAGTGTTTGAAGAGGTGGATGACCACGGCAGCTTTCCAATCTATGGGAATCTCAGACGATACGAAAGAGAGGTTGAACAGGCTAGAAATAGGGGTTGCAACAATTTTGACAGATAATTTTAGAAAGAGACTGATTTGTAGGGGTTTGTAGGCTGATTTGTAGGGGTCCAGATTTTGCAGCTTTTTCAGAACATCAGCTATCTGGATTTGGGTGAAGGAGAAATAGGGGAGGCTTGGGCAAGTTGCTGTGGGAGGTGCAGGGCTGTTGACCGGGGTAGGGGTAGCTAGGTGGAAAGCATGGCCAGCCATAGAAAAATGCTTATTGAAATTCTCAATTATAGTGGATTTATCGGTGGTGACATTGTTTCCTAGCCTCAGTGCAGTGGGCAGCTGGGAGGAGGTGCTCTTATTCTCCATGGACTTTACAGTGTCCCAGAACTTTTTTGAGTTTGTGCTACAGGATGCAAATTTCTGCATGGAAAAGCTAGCCTTAGTTTTCCTAACTGCCTGTGTATATTGGTTACTAACTTCCCTGAAAAGTTGCATATCAGGGGGGCTATTCGATGCTAATGCAGAACGCCACAGGATGTTTTTGTGCTGGTCAAGGGCAGTCAGGTCTGGAGAGAATCAAGGGCTATATCTGTTCCTGGTTCAAATGTTTTTGAATAGGGCATGTTTATTTAAGATGGTGAGGAAGGCACTTTTAAAGAATAACCAGGCATCCTCTACTGACGGGATGAGGTCAATATCCTTCCAGGATACCCGGGCCAGGTCGATTGGAAAGGCCTGCTCGCTGAAGTGTTTCAGGGAGCGTTTGACAGTGATGAGGGGTGGTCGTTTGACCGCAGACCCATTACGGATGCAGGCAATGAGGCAGTGATTGCTGAGATCTTGGTTAGGATGATATCTATGAGGGTGCCCGTGTTTACAGATTTGGGGTTGTACCTGGTGGGTTCATTGATAATTTGTGTGAGATTGAGGGCATCAAGCTTAGATTGTAGGATGGCTGGGGTGTTAACTTCTATGGGCTAGGTGGGGCGCTAGCGTCCCACCTGCGGGACACAGCCAGTGAAATATCAGGGCGGAAAATTAAAAAACAACAAAATGTCATAATTCATCTTTCTCAAACATACAAATATTTTACACCATTTTAAAGATAAACCACATTGTCCGATTTCAAAAAGGCTTTACAGCGAAAGCAAAACATTAGATTATGTTAGGAGAGTACATAGACAAAAATAATCACACAGCCATTTTCCAAGCAAGGACATGTGTCAATAAAACCCAAAACACAGCTAAATGAAGCACCAACCTTTGACGATCTTCATCAGATGACACTCCTAGGACATTATGTTACACAATACATGTATGTTTTGTTCGATGAAGTTCATATTTATATCCAAAAACATCATTTTACATTGGCGCGTGATGTTCAGAAAATGTATTCCCACCAAAACGTCCGGTGAATGTGCACATCAATTTACAAAAATACTCATCATAAACGTTGACAAAATATATAACAATTATTTTAAGAATTATAGATAGACTACCCCTGGATGCAACCGCGGTGTCAGATTTTAAAATAGCTTTACGGAGAAAGCACATTTTTCAATATTCTGTGTACATAGCTCAGCCATCACGGTCAGCTATTCAGACACCCGCTAAGTTCGGGGCAACCTCAGAATTAGTATTAGAAATATTCTCTTACCTTTTGCTGATCTTCGTCAGAATGCACTCCCAGGACTGCTACTTCCACAAGAAATGTTGTTTTTGTTCGAAATAATCCATATTTATGTACAAATACCTCCGTTTTGTTCGTGCGTTCAGGTCACTATCCAAAGGGTAACGCGCGAGAAGAAAAAGAAGGAGGGGCGCGCTCGCGGGACCGAGCATATCCAATCCCTTTGTTGCCAGGCAGACCACTCAGTAACTGAGCGCCTATAATCTGCCCAGTGACAGGAAAATGCTCAAACCACTTTCTGAAGGCTTTAGACAGCCAATGGAAGCCTTAGGAAGTGCAACGTCACCCCACAGACACTGTAGCTTCGATAGAGAATCAAAAGAACTACAATTCTCAGACTTTCCACTTCCTGCTTGGAATTTTCTCAGTTTTTTGCCTGCCATATGAATTCTGTTATACTCACAGACACCATTCAAACAGTTTTAGAAACTTGAGAGTGTTTTCTATCCAAATCCAAATCTTCTAATAATATGCATATTCTAGTTTCTGGGCCAGAGTAGTAACCTGTTTAAATTGGGTATGTTTTTCATCCGGCCGTGAAAATACTGCCCCCTAGCCCAGACAGGTTAAGCATGTCCCAGTTTAGGTCACCTAGCAGCACGAGGTCTGAAGATAGATGGGGGGTAATCAATTCACATATGGTGTCCAGGGCACAGCTGGGGGCAGAGGGTGGTCTATAGCAAGCGGCAACGGTGTGAGACTTGTTTCTGGAAAGGTGGACTTTTAAATGTAGAAGCTCGAATTGTTTGAGTACAGACCTGGATAGTAAGACAGAACTCTGCAGGCTATCTCTGCAGTAGATTGCAACACCGCCCCCTTTGACAGTTCTATCTTGTCAGAAAATGTTATAGTTAGGGATGGAAATTTCAGGGTTTTTGGTGGTCTTCCTAAGCCAGGATTCAGACATAGCTAGGACATCCGGGTTGGCAGAGTGTGCTAAAACAGTGAATAAAACAAACTTAGGGAGTAGGCTTCTAATGTTAACATGCATGAAACCAAGGCTTTTACGGTTACAGAAGTCAACAAATGAGAGCACCTGGGGAATAGGAGTGGAGCTAGGCACTGCAGGGCCTGGATTAACCTCTACATCACCAGAGGAGGAGTAGGATAAGGGTACGGCTAAAGGCTATAAGAACTGGTCGTCTAGTACGTTCGGAACAGAGAGTAAAAGGAGCAGGTTTCTGGGCGCAATAGCATAGATTCAAGGCATAATGTACAGACAAAGGTATGGTAGGATGTGAGTACATTGGAGTTAAACCTAGGCATTGAGTAATGATGAGAGAGATATTGTCTCTAGAAACATTTAAACCAGGTGATGTCATTGCATCCGTGGGAGGTGGAACTAAATGGTTGGTTAAGGCATATTGAGCAGGGCTAGAGGCTCTACAGTGAAATTAGACAATAATCACTAACCAGGACAGTAATGGACAAGGAATATTGATATTAGGGAGAGGCATGCATAGCCGAGTAATCATGGGGGTCCAGTGAGTGGTTGGGCTGGCTGGAGACACGGCGATTCAGACAGCTAGCAGGCCCGGGGCTAGCAAGCTAGCAGAAGGGACTAAGAGGGACGGCGCGATGGAGGAAAGTCTGTTTTAGCCTCCTTGTGCGGTGACGTCGATAGAACTGTTGTGATGGATTAGTAGGGTTCCGAGTAGCAGAGGGGTCCAAGTCCAATTGGCAAAATAGGTATGGTGGCCCAAGAAATTGGCCAATGGATCTATTCAGCTAACAGTCCAAAATGCTCTAGACAGCTAGCGGGCTGCAGCTAGCAGGCTAGCAGATGGGCATTCAGGGGACGTCGCGGCGGAGGGGCCTGTTGGAAAAAACCCTCGGGCAGATTATGTCGGTAGTCCAGTCGTGATGGATAAGCAGGGCTTCGTTGAGTAAAAGGGGCCCAGGCCTATTGGCAAAATAGTTATAGTGGCCCGAGAAATTGGCCGATGGGCCTATTAGCTAACAGTCCGATATGCTCTAGACAGCTAGCAGGCTAGCAGATGGGCATTCAGGGACATCGCGACGTAGGAGCCAGTTGAGTACCCCCTCGAGCAGATTACGTCGGTAGTCCAGTCGTGAAGGATCGGCGGGGTTCCGTGCCCCATACCGGCAGATGAAGGGGTCCGGGTATTGTAGCCCAGATGAACGCATTGGAGTGGGGTGACTGTGTAGAAAGTAGAATAGTTACAGTGATGCTGGCTCACCCTGTAACCCGCCTAGCATGAGATCTAGTGGCAATATACTGTTACAGGAATGGCTCTCAGGTGCTGGTCCTGTATAACGAGAACAGCCAAGGTGTCGGCTCTTTTTCTCCGCTGATGGCTGGTCCTAGTGGCGGGTGGCAGCATCAAGGGTTCAGCTCTCCAGGTGGGGCTTCACTCTGCTCTGCCTTCCCCGATCCCCCACCCCCGTCCCCTGGGCCAGACAGACATGCTCCTCTGCTGGTCCCCTGTGACTAATAGCCCTGATTCTGTGTCAGCTTGGGCACAAACACCAGGGGCTGAGTGAGCAGAACACAAGCAGATTAGCACAGCAGGGGAAGGAGAGAGAGGAGAGAGAGAGGGAAGAAGGGAGGGAGGTAGAGAGGGAAGGGAAGGGAGGGGGCTCTTCTGACAGCACGCAGGAATCTCACTTAAAGCAGCTGTAAATAACTCCGGGTCCTCGCCGCGGTGGACTGAAACAGGTCATCTAGTGAATCATACTGAGTCATTTGTAAATATTTATTTTATCCCAATCGATGCCCTCACAATTGACATGGAGGATAAAATATGTTGGTAGTTACTAGGCCTGGGAATTGCCAGGGACCTCACAATACAATATGTACTGCGATTCTCACGATTCTACAGCATATACTGTATGTGCAGTTGAAGTCAGAAGTTTACATACACTTAGGTTGGAGTCATTAAAACTCGTTTTTCAACCACTCCACAAATTTCTTGTTAACCTCTCTGGGACATGTGGGACATGTGGGACACACTGCCAACAGCCAGTGAAATAGCAGGGCGGCAAATTCAAAACAACAAAAATCTCATAATTCAAATTTCTCAAACATACAACTATTACATCCCATTTTAAAGATAATCTTCTCGTTAATCCAACCACATTGTCCGATTTCAAAAAGGCTTTAAGGCGAAAGCATAACATTAGATTATGTTAGGACAGTGCCTAAACAAGAAAAACCACAGCCATTTTCCAAGCAAGGAGAGGCGTCACAAAAAACAGAAATACAGCTAAAATTAATCACTAACCTTTGATGATCTTCATCAGATGACACTCCCAGGACTCAATGTTACACAATACATGTAGGTTTTGTTCGATAAAGTTCATATTTATATTCATAAACCCCACTTTACATTGGCGCGTAATGTTCAGAAAATGTATTGCCTCCAAAACTTCCAGTGAATGAGCACATCAATTTACAAAAATACTCATCATAAACGTTGATCAAATTTACAACAGTTATTGAAAGAATTATAGATACACTTCTCCTTAATGCAACCGCTGTGTCATATTTCAAAATAGCTTTACAGCGAAAGCACATTGTTCAATATTCTGAGTACAGAGCTCAGCCATCAAAGCAAGCTATACAGTTACCCGCCAAGTTCTGGAGTCAACTAAACTCAGAAATAGTATTATAAATCTTCACTTACCTTTGCTGATCTTCGTCGGAATGCACTCCCAGGACTCCCACTTCCACAAGAAATGTTTGTTTTGTTCGATAAACTCCATATTTATGTCCAAATACCTCCGTTTTGTTCGCGCGTTCAGATCACTAATCCAAAGGCATAATGCGTGAGCGCAAAACCCGAGACGAAATGTCAAATAGTTCCATTACCATTCGTAGAAACATGTCAAACGATGTTTACAATCAATCCTTAGGGTCTTTTTAACATAAATCTTCAATAATATTCCAACCGGAGAATAGCGTATTATTTACAGAGGAAAAAGAAGGAACGGCGCGCCTGCGTGCCTGCGCAGTAAACAACTCGTTGGTCCCAGGTTTGAGACAGCTCTTATTCTCTCCCCAGTAACAGTAGAAGCATGAAACAAGGTTCTAAAGACTGTTGACATCTAGTGGAAGCCTTAGGAAGTGCAAAATGACCCCACAGACACTGTAGTTTGGAAAGGCAATCAATTGAAAAACTACAAACCACTTCCTGGTTGGATTCTTTCTCAGGTTTTTGCCTGCCATATGAGTTCTGTTATACTCACAGATATCATTCAAACAGTTTCAGAAACTTCAGAGTGTTTTCTATCCAAATCTACTAATAATATGCATATCCTACCTTCTGGGCCCGAGTAGCAGGCAGTTTAATTTGGGCATGTTATTCATCTGAATTTCCGAATACTGCCCCCTGTCAGTTAGGACATCTACTTTGTACATGACACAAGTAATTTTTCCAACAATTGTTTACAGACAGATTATTTCACTTATAATCCACTGTATCACTATTCCAGTTGGTCAGAAGGTTACATACACTAAGTTGACTGTGCCTTTAAACAGCTTGGAAAATTCCAGATAATTATGTCATGGCTTTAGAAGCTTCTGATAGGCTAATTGACATCATTTGAGTCAATTGGAGGTGTACCTGTGGATGTATTGTAAGGCCTACCTTCAAACTCAGTGCCTCTTTGCTTGACATGGGAAAATCAAAAGAAATGAGCCAAGACCCCCCCCCAAACAAATTTGTAGACCTCCACAAGTCTGGTTCATCCTTGGGAGCAATTTCCAAATGCCTGAAGGTACCACGTTCATCTGTACAAACAATAGTACGCAAGTATAAACACCATGGGACCACACAGCCGTCATACTGCTCAGGAATAAGATGCGTTCTGTCTCCTAGAGATGAAAGTACTTTGGTGCGAAAAGTGCAAATCAATCCCAGAACAACAGCAAAGGACCTTGTGAAGACGCTGGAGGAAACAGGTACAAAAGTATCTATATCCACAGTAAAACGAATCCTATATCGACATAACCTGAAAGGCCGCTCAGAAAGGAAGAAGCCACTGCTCCAAAACCGCCATAAAAAAAGCCAGACTACGGTTTGCAACTGCACATGGGGACAACGATCGTACTTTTTGGAGAAATGTCCTCTGGTCTGATGAAACAAAAATAGAACCGTTTGGCCATAATGACCATCATTATATTTTTGGAGGAAATAGGGGGACGCTTGCAAGCCGAAGAACACCATCCCAACTGTGAAGCACGGGGGTGGCAGCATCATGTTTTTGGGGTGCTTTGCTGCAAGAGGGACTGGTGCACTTCACAAAATAGATGGAATCATGAGGAAGAAAATTATGTTGATATATTGAAGCAACATCTCAAGACATCAGTCAGGAAGTTGAAGCTTGGTCGCAAATGGGTCTTCCAATTGGACAATGACCTCAAGCATACTTCCAAAGTTGTGGCAAAATGGCTTAAGGACAACAAAGTCAAGGTATTGGAGTGGCCATCACAAAGCCCTGACCTCAATCCCATAGAAAATATGTGGGCAGAACTGAAAAAGCATGTGCGAGCAAGGAGGCCTACAAACCTGATTCAGTTACACCAGCTCTGTCAGGAGGAATGGGCCAAAATTCACCCAACTTATTGTGGGAAGCTTGTGGAAGGCTACCCAAAACGTTTGACCCAAGTTAAACAATTTAAAGGCAATGCTACCAAATACTAATTGAGTGTATGTAAACTTCTGACCAACTGGGAATGTTATGAAAGAAATAAAAGCTGCAATAAATCATTCTTTCTACTATTATTCTCACATTTCACATTCTTAAAATAAAGTGATGATCCTAACTGGCCTAAGACAGGGATTTATTACTCGGATTAAATGTCAGAATTGTGAAAAACAGAGTTTAAATGTATTTTGCTAAGGTTTATGTAAACTCCTGACTTCAACTATATTGCTATTCGATACTGTGATTTTATTGCGATTTGATGTTCCAAACATATTGCTCACTATATGTCTGCTGCAGAGAGACAAGACAGAGCAGGAGAAAACAAGTGTTGCTTTTGATCAGTCAGGGAAATAAAAGAGCTGAAAAAATGTTGGCTCACTATTTAAAACAAAGATGGATAACCAACTATAAGATGAAAAATACCAGTGTTTTTGCGCAGGTACAGCCGACTAGCGCTAGCTAACGCTACCTATCTCTACCTACAGTAGCCCCAAAGTGTTTTATCCCTCATCACTCGTAGTTACAGCAGATGACTTAGTGATTATGCTGATGAAATGATGATGCCATTGTGTGTGTGTGCTTTAGAAGTGGGTCAGTGACCTCGTTATGATGGATCCTCTTCATCTGTCTGGCAAGGTGGAGAGAGAGGTGCCCGGGAAGACAAACAGTAGCAACTTTTAGTTCAGAGTGGGAAGGATGAGAGCAGCCAGGTGTAGATGCAGGTACACCTGCGACTTTCAGATAGAGATGTTGAATATGCATGCATTTGGTACACTACCCATCACAAAACAGACACGAATTGCAGTGTAATTTGGTCATCTTTTTATCTATCCATAGTAGACCAGTGGAGAGGATGGCTGCATATGGGGTTAATGGGGGGTTAAAACCCAGAGAGAGTGGGAGGGACTGTTATGGAGGCTATTCTTTCCGATGAGTAGTTTTAATCGTTTCAGTAGAAAATCATGTAATTACTTGATGAGGGAAAATAGTGGTGCATCGACAGGGGCTCAGAGTGGGAAGATGAGAGAGAAATATAACAACCGAGAGGAATAGACTGAAAAGTATGACAGCAAACACTCGCTTTATTTTTCTGTTTGTAGTTTTATGGAAACGCCAAAGCTCATGCAGTATGTGTGCAATAAAAATGAACTTTCAAGAGGGCAGTGATGAAATGAGACAATAGGAGCTAGTGCTGTGTGTGTGTGTGTGTGTGTGTGTGTGTGTGTGTGTGTGTGTGTGTGTGTGTGTGTGTGTAATAGCTAGGTACCATGCCCTGGAACAGGCGATGGAAAGTATGTGAATGCGTGTGTGTCTGTGTGTGATAGCTACAGTGCTGTGAATGTCTGGTGCTGGAATTAGCCACAGGAGGCTCTCTGTGTGACACCCAGCAAAGCTCTGCATGGGGCCACTCCTGGGGAGAGAGTCAGTGAGAAGGGCCATCCATGTGACCATATTGTTTTTGCCAGAACTGTTTTTGTGTTGTTCTCTGTAATAAATTGCCTTACTGGGGCAGAACTCATTCGTTTTTAGTGATTCATAGTCTCCATGTGAATTATTTGGACCGTAGAAATATTAGGGAAGCTGTCCCAATCCTTTTGAAAGCATCCCTATCTGCCGCACCCATCCCTGCCCAATGACCATACACACCATAGCTGTAATATAACAGTCTGATTCAACCCCTTGTTTACACTACCACCACCTTCTGTTAGGCTCGCTGCTATTTTCCACCCTTTTCCTCAGCTAAATGCGGCACAGCTGTCTCCATCTACAGTGGCTTGCGAAAGTATTCCCCCCCCCCTTGGCATTTTTCCTTTTTTCGGGGTTTGTATCATTTGATTTACACAACATGCCAAACACTTTTAGGATGCAAAATATATTTTCTTGTGAAACAAACCAGAAATAAGACAACTTGAGCGTGCATAACTATTCACCCCCCCAAAGTCAATACTTTGTAGAGGCACCTTTTGGAGCAGTTACAACTGCAAGTCTCGGGCTATGTCTCTATAAGCTTGGTACATCTAGCCACTGGGATTTTTTGCCCATTCTTCAAGGCAAAACTGCTCCAGCTCCTTCAAATTGGATGGGTTCTGCTGGTGTACAGCAATATTTAAGTCATACCACAGATTCTCAATTGGATTGAGATCTGGGCTTTGACTAGGCCATTCCAAGACATTTAAATGTTTCCCCTTAAACCACTCAAGTGTTGCTTTAGCAGTATGCTTAGGGTCATTGTCCTGCTGGAAGGTGAACCTCCATCCCAGTCTCAAATCTCTGGAAGACTGAAACAGTTTTCCCTCAAGAATTTCACTGTATTTAGCGCCATCCATCATTCCTTCAATTCTGACCAGTTTCCCAGTCCCTGCCGATGAAAAACATCCCCACAGCATGATGCTGCCACCACCATGCTTCACTGTGGGGATGGTGTTCTTGGGGTAATGAGAGGTGTTGGGTTTGCGCCAGACATAGCGTTTTCCTTGATGTCCAAAAAGCAACATTTTAGTCTCATCTGACCAGAGTACCTTCTTCCATAAGTTTGTGGAGTCTCCCACATGTCTTTTGGTGAACACCAAACGTGTTTGCTGTTCACCAAAAGACATGTGGGAGACTCCCCAAACTGATGGAAAAAGGTACTCTGGTCAGATGAGACTAAAATGTTGCTTTTTCTTTAAGCAAAGGCTTTTTTCTGGCCACTCTTCCGTAAAGCCTAGATCTGTGGAGCGTACGGCTTAAAGTGGTCCTATGGACAGATATTCCAATCTCCGCTGTGGAGCTTTGCAGCTCTTTCAGGATTATCTTTGGTCTCTTTGTTGCCTCTCTGATTAATGCCCTCCTTGCCTGGTCCGTGAGTTTTGGTGGGCGGCCCTTTCTTGGCAGGTTGGTTGTGGTGCCATTTTCTTTCCATTTTTTAGTAATGGATTTAATGGCGCTCCGTGGGATGTTCATAGTTTAACAATAAACAATTACACACAAAGACATGGAGGGGAACAAAGGACTAAATACATGCAGTTGATTATGGAATGAAAACCAGGTGTGTATGAAACCAGACAAAACAAATGGAATAATGAGAAATGGAGCGGCTATGGCTAGAAAGCCGGTGACGTCGACCGCCGAACGAACAAGGAGAGGAGCCGACTTCGGCAGAAGTTGTGACAGTACCCCCCCCCTTGACGCGCGGCTCCAGCGGCGCGCCGACACCGGCCTCGGGGACGACCCGAAGGGCGAGGTGCTGGGCGATCCGGACGGAGACGGTGGAAATCTCGCAGCATAGAAGGGTCCAACACGTCCTCCTCCGGAACCCAGCATCTCTCCTCCAGACCGTACACCTCCCAGTCCACGAGGTACTGAAGGCCCCCCGCCCGACGTCTCAAATCCATGATGGATCTAACGGAGTACGTCGGGGCCCCCTCGATGTCCAGAGGGAGTGTAGGAACCTCCCGCATCTCTGCTTCCTGAAGCAGCTTCGGGAGGAAGCTGTAACCTATAACATACCTCGTTCACTCTCCTCAGGACTTTAAATGGCCCCACAAACCGCGGACCCAGTTTCCGACAGGGCAGGCAGAGGGGCAGGTTTCGGGTCGAGAGCCAGACCCGGTCCCCTGGTGCGAACACCGGGGCCTCACTGCGGTGACAGTCTGCGCCAACCTTCTGGGCGGCGTCCCATGTCTCCTCCGTGCGCCGGAACCAGTCACCTACCGCAGGAGCTTCGGTCTGACTCTGATGCCAAGGAGCCAGAACCGGCTGATACCCCAACACACACTGGAAGGGAGAGAGGTTAGTAGAGGAGTGACGGAATGACGGAGCAAATTCTGGGCCATCTCTGCCCAGGGTACAAACGCTGCCCACTCCCCCGGACGGTCCTGGCAATAGGACCTCAGAAATCTACCCACATCCTGGTTTACTCTCTCCACCTGCCCGTTACCCTCGGGGTGAAAACCTGAGGTAAGGCTAACCGAGACCCCCAGACGTTCCATGAACGCCTTCTAGACCCTCGATGTGAACTGGGGACCTCGATCAGGCACTATATCCTCAGGCACCCCATAGTGCCGGAAGACGTGAGTAAACAGAGCCTCCGCAGTTTGTAGGGCCGTAGGGAGGCCGGGCAAAGGGAGGAGACGACAGGACTTAGAAAAACAATCCACAATGACCAGGATCGTGGTGTTACCCTGTGAAGGTGGAAGATCGGTTATGAAATCCACCGACAGGTGAACATGGCCGTTGTGGAACGGGTAAGGGTTGTAGCTTACCTCTGGCCAGGTGCCTAGGAGCCTTACACTGGGCGCACACCGAGCAGGAGGAAACATAAACCCTCACATCTTTAGTCAAAGTGGGCCACCAGTACTTCTCACTAAGACAGTGCACCGTCCGACCAATCTCAGGATGACCAGAGGAGGGGGTTGTGTGAGCCCAAGAGATCAGCCGGTCACGGACAGCAGACGGAACGTACAGATGCCCAGCTGGACACTGAGTGGGAGCGGGCTCTGCACGTAACGCCCGCTCAATGTCCGCGTCCAGCTCCCACACTACCGGCGCCACCAAGCAAGAGGCGGGGAGTATGGGAGTGGGATCCATGGACCGCTCCTCTATGTCATACAGCCAGGACAGTGCGTCTGCCTTACCGTTCTGGGAACCTGGTCTGTACGAAAGGGTGAAAACAAAACGGGTGAGAAACATGGCCCACCTTGCCTGACGGGGGTTCAATCTCCTCGCTGCCCGGATGTACTCCAGGTTGTGGTGGTCAGTCAAGATGAGGAAAGAGTGGTTAGCCCCCTCAAGCCAATGTCTCTACGCCTTCAATGCTTTGACCACAGCCAACAACTCCCGATCCCCCACATCATAGTTACGCTCTGCCGGGCTGAGCTTCTTCAAGAAGAAAGCACGGGGCGGAGTTTCAGTGGGGTACCCGAGCGCTGTGAGAGCATGGCTCCTATCCCAGCCTCGGACGCGTCCATCTCCACTATGAATGCCAAAGAGGGATCCGGATGGGTCAGCACGGGAGCCGAAGTAAACAGAGCCCTTAGCTGCCCAAAAGCCCTGTCCGCCTCAGATGACCACTGCAACCTTACAGGATCCCCCTTAAGCAGTGAGGTAATTGGAGCAGCAACCTGACCAAAACTCCGGATAAATCTCCGGTAGTAATTGGCAAACCCTAAAAATCGCTGCACCTCCTTTACCGTGGTTGGAGTCGGCCAATTACACACGGCTGCAATGTGGTCACTATCCATCTCCACCCCTGATGTGGAAATGCGATACCCTAGGAAGGAGACGGCCTACTGAAAGAACAGGCATTTCTCAGCCTTGACGTACAGGTCATGCTCCAACAGTCGTCCAAGTACCCTGCGCACCAAGGACACATGCTCGCCGCGTGTAGCGGAGTATATCAGAATGTCATCGATATACACCACTACACCCTGCCCGTGCAGGTCCCTGAAAATCTCGTCTACAAAGGATTGGAAAACTGATGGAGCATTCTTCGTACGGCATGACGAGGTACTCATAATGCCCTGTGGTGGTACTAAAAGCTGTCTTCCACTCGTCTCCCTCCCGGATACGCACCAGGTTATACACACTCCTGAGATCCAGTTTCGTGAAGAAGCGCGCCCCATGCATTGACTCAGTAGCCGTGGCGATAAGAGGTAGCGGGTAACTGTACTTCACCATGATCTGATTGAGACCTCCATAGTCAATGCACGGGCGTAAACCTCCATCCTTCTTCACAAAAAAGAAACTCGAGGAGGCGGGTGAAGTAGAGGGACGAATGTACCCCTGACGCAAGGATTCAGAGACATATGTTTCCAAAGCCACCGTCTCCGCTTGCGACAGGGGATACATGTGACTCCTGGAAAGCGCAGCGTCTGCCAGGAGATTTATTGCACAATCCCCCCGTCGATGAGGTGGTAATTGAGAGAGCCAAATCGGCATATTCTGGGGGGATGTGCACGGTGGAGACCTGGTTCTGGACCTGGTCTGTGACAACATATGCACGCACCACTTTTCTGTTTTTTTATTATTTTTATTATATGAAACAAGTAATTTTTTTCACTTCACCAATTTGGACTATTTTCTGTTTTTATGTCCATAACATGAAATCCAAATAAAAATCCATTTAAATGACATGTTGTAATGCAACAAAATAGTAAAAACGCGAAGGGGGTGAATACTTTTGCAAGGCACTGTATCTCTATCCCAGGCTCTTTTACAGCAGCATGGCTGGGCTGGTAGACATATTAAAGCGGCTGTTTAATCATTACAGGAACTCACCGAGCTAATGACCAGGATGCAATTCTCTGCCCTATCAGAAGCATCTAATGGATGTGCCTCTGGGAGATCAAGATGAGTTTCAATATTAGGGTGGGCCAGCTCACAGTAGTAATTGCGCTGTGTAGCAACCTTACAGCAACCTTACAGTCAGGAAGCTAGCTACCTCGGCTTTTTTCTCCTCCTGGTTATTATGTATGCTGTACTTAACAGCTCCCCTGTGCCAGGCCAGGTCATTAACTACTGAATTCCGATCCTGTCGCTGTCCATTGTGCTGAATCACCACTGTTTGTTTAACCTCCATTGGCTGTTCGGTGCTAATAGATTGTTTTTATTATTCAGCCACACCAACTAGCAACATTGGTCTTTGCTCATAAGTTAGCCTACTTTAAACCAAACAATGATCTTCAGCCATTATGTAGCTCAACAGTGGACTAAATAGGATAGGAAGTGTTTTTGACCATTTCACTGAAACGTATACACTGTAGTCTAATCCACAGCAATGACGATGGTAAGAGAAGAAGAAAAAAATACTCTGCAATTAAAAATGCCATCTATACACAGATCTACTTTTTTTTAAAACATTACAGCAGCATACTGTATATGGTAGGCCTCAGTGTCATCCATTTCATGCCTTTAAAAAAATACTGAAAAGATGAAAGAGCTCCATGAAACACCTGCCATTATGGCCACTTATCAGCAGCATTATGACATGTTGAATTGCTGTCTGAGTGAGATGTCCAGTAATGGATAGTTACAGTATCATTGTCATTGCTCAGGTATTGTTGAAAACATATTGTCAACTGATTGGCTTCCTTTGATGGATGTGTTCTACA